>NC_047577.1:4375242-5655242 GCF_011004845.1 Esox lucius
CATAATGTTAGTTTGATCGAAAAATGAGAGAAATAAGCCATGTCCAAAACCAAAGGTGGCCGCAGCCAGCCGGCGCTGGCTGCGGCTCCCAGGGAGCGGGGAGCGCTGGCTGCGGCTCCCGGGCAGCGGGGGGCGCAGGCTGCGACTTCCGGGCAGCGGGGGGCGCAGGCTGCGGCGCTGGCTGCGGCTCCCAGGCAGCGGGGGGCGCTGCCGGCGCTTGCTGCGGCGCTGGCTGCCGGCGCTGGCTGCAGGGAGCGGGGAGCGCTGGCTGCGGCTCCCGGGATGCGGGGGGCGCAGGCTGTGGCTCCCGGGCAGCGGGGGGCGCTGGCTGCGGCTCCCGGGCAGCGTGGGGCGCTGGCGGCGGCTCCCAGGCAGCGGGGGGCGCTGGCTGCGAGAACCGGTACGGCGGGTCCCGATAGCCCCACCAGTCCTCGCATCTCCCTACATCAGGGAAAGCCCTCATAGGCCCCACCGGCGTTGTTGCCCGACGCCTAGGAGCTGGCACCGGGCAGGGCTGGGGCACCTGGACTACCCCACACGTGAGCACGGGTGGCACGGCCGTGTCCTGCCACTCCGCTCGCCCCCACGCAGCCAGAAATTCTTGGGGCGGACACACGGAGGTTTGCTTCCGTCGCCTCTTTCGACGTCTCCTTGTGGGTGGACGCTGTGTTGGCCCGGTGTGCCGCAGGGGACGGTAGGGGTTCTCCTCCTCCTCCTCAGTGTCGCTGTCAGGCCAACCGAGGAGTTCCTCTACCGTCCATTTCTGCCGTGTCCCTTTGTGGTGGTTCATTCTGTCACGGTCGTGGGGTGAGAAGGACACAGGCGCAGAGTAGAGTTGGTGAAGATAATCCATGTTTAATTCAAAATAAAGAAAGACTCCAGCAAAACAAAAGGCAGCAACCAGTGACGTGGGTAAACCTTACACAGGATAACAAAAACCAAAATGAACCACGCCTTGGGGCCTAACAAACTAAACTTAAATAGGGTCCCCAATTGGAGGCAATAACTAACACCTGCCTCCAATTGGGGAAACCAAAAAAAGGAGTAGAGGTGGCTAAAGGCCACCTCCTGTCCTGTCCCGGCTATGCCCCGAGCCCAGCGCAGAGATGGCTAGGGGCACAGCCGGGACGTGACACGCAGTAGTACCAAACAGCAGGCTAACGTTAGCTGACTTTCGCTAACTTAACCATAATGTTAGTTTGATCGAAAAATGAGAGAAATAAGCCATGTCCCTGTATAAAATAATGAAATGAGGTGGTTATCTGGCTGCGTAGGGATTGTTGAGCTAAGTAGCTACTTGGCCCCTTAATTACTTATACATCAATACATTTGAAACCTAGCTTTTCTATAGTCTGACGTTACAGTACTTATCCGTATTGACAACACATTTTGCAAGAACACGTGGTTCTGAACGTACTGCATGAGCTGAGGCAAATAATGATAACTTTTTATAGTGCTTCTCTAGACCAAAGCACAAAGCGCTTCACACAGCAGTAAAACAGCAAAAGTAGGTAATAAGATGATAGCAGGTCCCTCATATACATGTAATGAACATGCATTTTGGTCACTTTTTAGTTACGTTCTCCTTTTCTACAAATGTTCTTAAGGTTACATATATTCTCATCATTCCAAGGATATACTTTAAAAGCAGACCTTGACCTAAATTTTAAAGGATACATTTAATCAAGAATACTCTGGCATACACAGTAGTCTTTTTATTGATTCAACAGTAGTATATGTGGCCTCATATATGTAGCCTAAAAACTTTTTCCAATATCTAATTGGTGAAATAAGGTGAGTATCATGTCATTGTGTCAATATGCTGTACTTTTTGTTTCATGAAAACTATTCTATTTATACCAAACTAGTTTTTAATGTAAAATATATTTAGCTAAAACACAGAAAATGATACTGACATATTCAGTCTCAAGTTTGGTTTTTACTGTATGGCATTATGGCATTGTTATTGTACCAGCTTGTTTACAGTTACATTACAAAATCCACATTTTGCCTATAGTATTGCATGTTAACTTTTTTGTCCACTTTCACTTGATTTTCACTTGAGAGTTTTATTTGCTCTCATGATCGTGATAAAAAACGACCAAGTTTATGTTGCTTTTTGTTTAAATAAAATATGCAATTCACTAATGTTTCATGTAAAATAATACTAAACTAATCAGTGCTGCAACAAAACGTGTGATAAGCCACAGACACATCTGGTCCAGTTTCTTAGTTTCTTAGGCACTATTAATTGCAATGGACCCCATTCAGTTGCTGGAGACCCCTTCTGCAGGGCATGGATCCCTTTTGCAGGGCATGGATCCCTTTTGCAGGGCATGGATCCCTTCTGCAGGGCATGGATCCCTTTTGCAGGGCATGGATCCCTTCTGCAGGGCATGGATCCCTTCTGCAGGGCATGGATCCCTTCTGCAGGGCATGGATCCCTTCTGCAGGGCATGGATCCCTTCTGCAGGGCATGGATCCCTTCTGCAGGGCATGGATCCCTTCTGCAGGGCATGGATCCCTATTGCAGGGCATGGATCCCTTTTGCAGGGCATGGATCCCTTCTGCAGGGCATGGATCCCTTCTGCAGGGCATGGATCCCTTTTGCAGGGCATAGATCCCTTTTGCAGGGCATGGATCCCTTTTGCAGGGCATGGATCCCTTTTGCAGGGCATGGATCCCTTCTGCAGGGCATGGATCCCTTTTGCAGGGCATGGATCCCTTTTGCAGGGCATGGATCCCTTTTGCAGGGCATGGATCCCTTCTGCAGGGCATGGATCCCTTCTGCAGGGCATGGATCCCTTCTGCAGGGCATGGATCCCTTCTGCAGTGCACAGTCCCCTGATGTAGTGCCTGCATCCCTTCTGCAGGGCATGGATCCCTGCCCAAAGTCAGATGACAACCAGGAACCACAGAGTCATGTGCTTATAGAGGACGACCACAATCATTGCTCATTGCTTGGATCGGATAATCTGGTCCCTGTCAGCGTGTGTGATGGGGAAGGGGTGAGCTGACAGTGAAGCCCAGCCACGGGGAAGGGGTGAGCTGGCAGTGAGGCCCAGTCACAGGGAAGGGGTGAGCTGGCAGTGAGGCCCAGCCACGGGGAAGGGGTGAGCTGGCAGTGAGGCCCAGCCACGGGGAAGGGGTGAGCTGGCAGTGAGGCCCAGCCACGGGGAAGGGGTGAGCTGGCAGTGAGGCCCAGCCACGGGGAAGGGGTGAGCTGGCAGTGAGGCCCAGCCATGGGGAAGGGGTGAGATGGCAGTGAGACCCAGCCATGGGGAAGGGTTGAGCTGACGGTGAAGCCCAGCCATGGGGAGGTGGGGAGCTGGCAGTGAAGCCCAACCATGGGGAAGGGGTGAGCTGGCAGTTCAATTAAAATATGTTCACTCATAAGTGTAATGATTGTTGTGGGAAATACCTCTAGTGGACCCAAGCAACTAAACTCAGGGTGTAATGCAGGTATCAGGACTGAGGCAAGGCCGGGGGGGTGAGGGCTGGGCTGGTAGGCGGGGTAGTAGGGTTGGCCAGAGGGGTAAGGCAGACAGGGCGGCAGGGATGGCAGGCAGCATGGGCAGAGCAGGTAGGCTGGCGGGCAGGCAGGAGGACGAGGTTGTAGGCATGATGTGGTGGATCTCTGAACAGAGGAGAATAACATTAGCAAGGACAATCACTCAAATAGGTTGACTCTGAAATAAAGCGCAGATCGGCCGCAAGCGTTACTATCAGGTAGTGAATAAGCTAAGAACTATTAAGCAAATTAGCAGTAATTTACTTAACAGTAAATTAGCTTATTCACTCAGTGTAGCCTAGTGTACACTTTATACAGTCGACAAGAACTCCTGGAAATTGCACAGAAAGAGTTTTTGACAACTTCCAACTTCCACCGGAGATTAAGAAGATGCTCCAGGAGATGCCATTTGTAACAAAGGCGTGGGAAGCGTGGAGGCATCCCAGCTAGGCTAATGCTAGCCCCCCAACAGCCTTCACTACCTAGCCTTTTCCTCGTTAACGTACAGTCACTGGTGAACAAAATGGATGAAATACGACAGAATCATTTAACAAAAATTTATTTTGGATTGCAGCGTCATGATTTTCTTGGAAATGTGGCTTAACAACAACATACTCAACAACGTAATTGAGCTGGAAGGGCGCGATGTCTTCAGAGCAGATCGGACTGAAGTGGACTCCGGTAAGACCGGAGTAGGTAGGCTGGGCATTTATGTAAACAAAACATGGTTTACAAACACTAACTTAACTGGAGTCACTGCTCAACCAGTCTGGAGTACCTGATGATTAGTTGCAGGCCTTTTTACTTGCCTCAGGACTTTACATCAATTGTTGGTACGGCAGTCTACATACCCCCAGATGCTAATGCTAAACTAGCAATGAATGAACTGCATGCAGCTATTAGCAAACAGCAGACAGAAGACCCGGATGGGGTTTTTCTGATTGCAGGGGATTTCAACCATTCAAATCTGAAAACTGTTTTTCCCAAATTCCACCAAAATGTCTCCTGCCCCACCAGAGGAGCCAATGCACTTGAACATTTAGCTTGGGTGTCTTAGGCAAACAGGACACAGATGGACAACGCACACACATACTGAGGAACTTCAAACCTGAAGACATAAGGGCAAATATGACACTTGTGCTGCATGTACACATATAAGGTATAGAACATAAATTGAACCAAACGCACACTTGCTTAGGCTACCTCAACCCCCCCATTATTAGGCGTGTTTGAATTATAAATAATGCTGTTATGACAATACATGTTCAGACATTGTGCGGCTACACTTTGTCTCCAAAAGCTTTTGTAATAAATGGAATATGCGGTACGGTAATTGACCTGACTCCTGGTGTTTTATTCTCCTTTCCAACAAACCAACTCGGGGAAGTGTTAGACTTCAACACTACCTAGACTCCAATCTATTATTTGAGTTGTGATGAATATACACAGATTTTCTATATATATTTACGAATATTGAGATATCACATCTAACTCCATAGTTTTGGTAGTCTGTCCAATGTGACGTTATTGTAAAATAATTAATTTGCTAACATATTTAGCAAGCTAACTAGCTAGCACCCTGCAACTATAAGGTAGGCTACAACGTACAGCAGACACATACAGTTGTCATCACATACAGTTCACATGCACATACACGAATGTACTGATTATCGATGCATCACACTATTATTAGTGTGAGCCCAGTGCACCAAATATTGACACGTTTTGAATTGGGATTATTATGACGATAATCACTTCAAGGAAGTGAATTTTCAGAATATTCAATGTACTGCCTTTTCAATGCAGCATCAACATTCACTTCTTTGACTTTTAACAGGCAAGACGTGGGTTTATATACACCTTACAAATGAAACCCTGGGTTAATAAGCAAGACGGTTCACAAGAAAATACCTTCAGGTAAGGATTCATTTGCCTGTTATATAGAAATACATGTCAAATGTTAAAATATCATAACATTTTACAGTGTCGCTCATCATAATGTTGACAACATACAGCTGAAGTCAGAAATGTACGTACACCTTAGCCCAAAACATTTAAACTTAGTTGTTCACAATTCCTGACATTAAATCCTAGTAAAGATTCACTGTCGTAAGTCAGTTAGGATCACCACTTTAATTTAAGAATGTGAAATGTCAGAATAATAGCAGAAAGTTCAGATTTTATTGTATTCATCACATTCCCAGTGGGTCAGAAGTTTACATACACTCAATTAGCATTTGGTAGCATCGCCTAGAAATTGTTTAACTTTTGTCAAATGTGTCTAGTCACCTTCCACAAGCTTCTGACAATAAGCTGAGTGAGTTTTTGCCCATTAAGTATGTGAATACAAAATAAGAAAAACAAAACACACTTACATAAGGTCTGC
Source organism: Esox lucius (assembly GCF_011004845.1). Lineage (NCBI taxonomy): Eukaryota > Metazoa > Chordata > Actinopteri > Esociformes > Esocidae > Esox > Esox lucius. Next base: position 4,381,140 of record NC_047577.1, read on the forward strand.
TAACCCCTTGCATACAGCTCATTAAGGACAATCGGTTAAGTGCTGTATACAAGTGGTTAGCAGACCTTATGTAAGTGTGTTTTGTTTTTCTAAGCTTGTGACTGTTCAATTTATTTTGTATTCACATACTCATATCCTTCCTTTCAGATCATGGCTGCCTCTGTTAGTTTTCGTCGTAAGTGCCTAAACCGCACTGATCTGTTAGACAAAGCCAGGATATCCTGTAGCTCAAAAAGTTGATGTGATAGAAAAAAACTGGGCCTTTTTTGGATTAAGAGGGCAAAAGTTAGTCAAAAACAAGTGCCAGATCTAACTCAACGTAAATTGTGTTCCCCAGTGTTCTAGGTCTCATTTGTGTTCTAGGTCACAGTGTTCTAGCTGACATTTGCTAGCAAGGGACAGTAACATAAACCAGCATTATCCTGACAAGAGAGACCAGCATGCTGTACCAAACCTTATAATTAAGGACATAAATGCTTAATACAGCAATAAGTAATAATATGTACTTTTTTAATCATAAATTCTGTGGTGTTCTTCATCTTTATCATTCCGACCTTGTACTATTAATGATCCTATAGCTATTGTAAGATCAATGGCCATTTCTATTCCAAATTTCTTCCATTCCTCCAGTTTAATCTTACTCTGAGCCTCCTCATACATCTTACTGGTGTAGTGTTCTCCTCTGTTCGCCTCCACCATCTCGTCTATCTTCCTCAGCAGCTCTGTGACCTGAGTCTGGTCGTCCTTCTTGTTATTGTTGAAGACGTGATATCTGTTTCCACAGTTGTCGTTAAGCTTTCGTAGCTCTGTGCTTCCTTCCAAATACTCCTCGATCGTTTTCTTCTTCAGCTCATCTCCATGAGTGTAGAGCAGAATGGTGAACTTAGACCCATCTTCTCCAAAGTTCTCCTGGATCCACTTCACAGTGTTCTGCTCCTCCTCTGTGAACCTCACTCCCAGTCTGACCACCAGGAGGAACACGTGGGGTCCTGGGACAGACATGTCAATGCACCTCCCCATCTCTTTCTTAATTTGATATTCAATCACTTTCTTCATTATGTCTTCCATTCCATTCTTCACTTTTTCTTCAATCTCTTTATTAATTTTGTCTTCCATTTCTTTCTTTATATCTTCTTCAATCTCTTTCTTCATTTCGGCTTCAATCTCTTTCTTCAGTTTGGCTTCAATCTCTTTCTTCAGTTCAGCTTCAATCTCAGTGTATGAACCCATTCTCCAGTCTGGATTTGGGTGTTTGGGAGAAGCCTGAAACACAAGAGGTGTTGCCCGAATACAAACTAAACCCCTACACATATCTCCTCCTACATTGTTCAAGCGATCAACTCCAAACCAGCGATGATATGTTCACACTGACCCAACTGGACATATTCCATTCTGAGGTTTGATGCTACATTAAGTGTGATATTATTAATGGAAGTTAAACTGGGTTTGAATGTGAGCCAGAAGGATACAGAGGATTCTATTCAAAGTCATGCTTCTTGGTGAATCAAGCTAAAGAAACAACTTAAACTCTTTAAAGCTATCCTGAATTGAAAATATTTATCTATAGATTTCCAACGCAATATCCAAAGCAATTAGAGGTGTGGTGCATCAAAGATCCTGTTTCCTACATCTACGACACAAAATGTCAATCAAAAACCAAAACCTGCTAACTATTCTCCACACTAACTGAAAAACAGCTAGATATCCATGGATGACAGGCTGTAAGAAAACAAACAGGCTGTATTGCTGGAGTTGTTTACTTTTTACAACTGACAAGTCATCACACTGGGCGGAGAATTAAGGAGGTATAGTAGAACCTAGAAATTAAAATTGTGACTTTAATTTATTGCCCCATGTGTAATTCCGCATGGAGAGGCATTTGCACTTCAATGCAAACATAGTCTTTGTATTACCAGCTTGGTGTAACTTTTGGCGTATTGTGATTGTGAAATTGTATTGTAGATTGATGATGCTCATGAATTTATTTGTCAATGTGTGAATGATTTGTAATGCGCTGTGATTTCATAGCGCTGTCCATGGTGATGAAACGAGCCTCGGTGTCTGTGTCGGCAGCGTCACGGGGTGACATTCTGGGTGACCTCATTTTATATTTCCAGATTTTGGGTTTAGAGTAGGCTTATTTAATTTCAACTATGTAGCCTAAGTGGTCTCCAGTTTTCTGAAGTTAATGTTGAGAATGTCTCTTGTTGCGGAGAATGTTATTGACGTTATGGTCTATTTGTTTATGTCCTTGTCATCGTTAATTAAAGGATTGCACTCGTTGAACCCTTTCAATTCATCGTACTGTTGCTTTTTTCCGCGATGATTTCTTTTCACGGCGGTGATGGCCGAGGTGAAGGCCCAGCTGTATTACTCACGGTTCACCACTGAATTATACATTAATATAATGGTTCTCTCGTCTTTTCACTTGATGAAAAAGTCAGTTATCGTCACTTATATTGATAGTTACTGTACCAATGTCATTCACAAATGGCTAATAAGCTGTTAAAACGGCCAGTGGCAAAAGATATACACTCACCTAAAGGATTATTAGGAACACCATACTAATACTGTGTTTGACCCCCTTTCGCCTTCAGAACTTCCTTAATTCTACGTGGCATTGATTCAACAAGGTGCTGAAAGCATTCTTTAGAAATGTTGGCCCATATTGATAGGATAGCATCTTGCAGTTGATGGAGATTTGTGGGATGCACATCCAGGGCAAGAAGCTCCTGTTCCACCACATCCCAAAGATGCTCTATTGGGTTGAGATCTGGTGACTGTGGAGGCCATTTCAGTACAGTGAACTCATTGTCATGTTCAAGAAACCAATTTGAAATGATTCGAGCTTTGTGACACGGTGCATTATCCTGCTGGAAGTAGCCATCAGAGGATGGGTACATGGTGGTCATAAAGGGATGGACATGGTCAGAAACAATGCTCAGGTAGGCCATGGCATTTAAACGATGCCCAATTGGCACTAAGGGGCCTAAAGTGTGCCAAGAAAACATCCCCCACACCATTAAACCACCACCACCAGCCTGCACAGTGGTAACAAGGCATGATGGATCCATGTTCTCATTCTGTTTAGGCCAAATTCTGACTCTACCATCTGAATGTCTCAACGGAAATCGAGACTCATCAGACCAGGCAACATTCTTCCAGTCTTCAACTGTCCAATTTTGGTGCGCTCGTGCAAATTGTAGCCTCTTTTTCCTATTTGTAGTGGAGATGAGTGGTACCCGGTGGGGTCTTCTGCTGTTGTAGCCCATCCCCTTCAAGGTTGTGTGTGTTGTGGCTTCGCAAATGCTTTGCTGCATACCTCGGTTGTAACGAGTGGTTATTTCAGTCAAAGTTGCTCTTCTATCAGCTTGAATCAGTCGGCCCATTCTCCTCTGACCTCTAGCATCAACAAGGCATTTTCGCCCACAGGACTGCCGCATACTGGATGTTTTTCCCTTTTCGCACCATTCTGACATTCAGTTTGGAGTTCAGGAGATTGCCTTGACCAGGACCACACCCCTAAATGCATTGAAACAACTGCCATGTGATTGGTTGATTAGATAATTGCATTAATGAGAAATTGAACAGGTGTTCCTAATAATCCTTTAGGTGAGTGTAGAGTTTGATGCAATTTGTGGTGGGGATTAATTTAATAAAAAACGTTAGTCAGTTCAACAAACGTGAGCTGCCCAAATGTTTCTTAAGTGTTCCAGGCCTATCATAGCTGGGGTATAATTTAAAGCACCAGGATATAACACAGTGGCATCTGCAGAAATATGGTGTTGTGGAAATTTCTTATACAATGTATTCTGACTGTATAAAGGACTGAGTCCCACTGTTAAGATAGGTATAGGAATGTGTGGGATCTGGTATTTGCATAGGGGGCATCTATTGTCTGTCCAGATGCAGATCAATGGGTTTTAGGACAGGATAGGAGAAGATACAGCAAGGGGGCAGTAAGGCCAGTTGGCCCCTTTGGGTAAACACTACAGTAAACATGGCAGGAAGGATAAGGTTGGGGAAGATAGCATTTGACGTGTGTGATAGAACAAAGGGAAAGGTGTTTGATTGACATGAAACAGATGGCAGCATCTTACCCCTTTTCCCTATGTAATAAATACTGTCGAAATGATGTTTTTATTTAGAAACTATCCACCGTTACTTTGTAACCTGTATACTTTCTCCTTGCAAGCAAGATTAAAACCGCTTATTGCGCAATTGATTTCTCCTGTCTTACCTACCATTTTCTTAGAACTTTGGATTTTAGAAATTGCCATCACAATGGTTACAACCATCAACAGATTGAACAATATCATTCATGTAAAGGAAAAGAAATGTACCAAGAATCAAGCCTTGTGTCACCCCCTCTAACATAAAAAGTCAGATTTAACCTTTACTATGAGTACACACTGAGATCTTACATATAAGAGATTTTCAAACCAGCTAACCAGATAACTATCTGAGCAACGAGTGATCCACGATGTCAAAGGCTTTGGATCAATAAAGTTATCGACACTTTTTATAACATCATTTACAACCAAGGAAGCCATAGTTCTTTGACCGGGTCTGAACACTGACTGGTTCTCTGTTCTCACTGACTGGTAAATGTGAGGATCAACTGATTAGTCCGTTCCGTCATCAATCCCAACTAAGTTTGAGCTCTCCACTCTCAGTCAATACTTACTTTTTATCGATGGAATGCAGTAGCTCTGATTTTCTCCGGTTAGCGTTCACTTTACCAAAAAAATTATATTTTATCCACACAAATCTTAAGCGAGTGTATTTACCCCAACTAAGATTTTAGGAACCTTTTTCAGAGTAGGGTTAGGGGTCCCAAAGCAGAACTCGCCAGTCGCCCAATGTGGGTACATTTTGTTAATAATTTTGATAATAAGGAAATTCTGATACAATAAAGGTGTTCCAAGAACATGGCTGGACTTTAAGGAGGGGGTGATGGTTTGCAGTGTGTGTCGTGTCAACACAAAGGAAAAGCTCAGAGGCAGTTCCTTTATTGTTGGCACTACAGCCATGAAACTGGGGAATATACCATTTCACGAGAGCTCACAATGTCACCGTGGTAACACGTCAGTCACCAGGGCACAGTCTCTGCCCCTCCAGGCTACCCCATCAGTAAAGCCCCTCACAAAACTTTCTGATGCTACCGCTAAGAAGATGACCATCATTTTCTAAACCGCACACGCCATTTCGTGTCATGAGAATCATGACAAAGGGTCTAATCTACTACTGAGTTTAAGACTTTTAAGTTAGGATAGACAAACCATGTAAAAATGTTGATTTATTACCTCTAGCTGGAACGATTCAAGAGATGCTGTTGAACAGCAACACATGTTAAGGGTTAATTGATGCTGATTTTGTAAATTACAATAATTAGCATAATCATAGTTGATAAACAATGTAGTTAAGACTTTTAATTTGGGATAGCCTTAACATGTGAAATTAAGTTGGTTTAATTTTTCTAGCTTGAACAGTCAAAGATTTACAGTTTTAGGGTTAATTATTGTGAATTACACAAATTAAGATAGTTAATATAGTCATATTCCATACACGTTTTAAGAATTTTTAATTGGAACAACCTAGACATGATAAACAAAGTTGTTTTCATCTCTCTAGCTTGAACAGTTGAAGAGATACTGTTTTCGGGTATATAAATGTTATTTATGCAAATTAAGGTAATTAATATGGCCAATGCCAATAAACGTTTATGCATTTTCAGTTGGGAAAGCATGAATATGTGAAACAAAACTGGTTTTGTCCTAGCTAGAACCGTTTAAAAGATACAGTTTTAGTGTGAATTAACACAATTGGGCAAATTAAATAGTCCAATGTTTATAAACATTTGATGCAACTACAATTTAGGGCGGTCTTAAAGCTTTCAAATTGGTCTTATAGGTTGATTGGCCAAGAAGCATCATCATTATCCATAGAATCCTTTGGGTTTGAAACTTTGAATAGAATATTGTGTTTGAACATTTAAATACATAAAAATGACCACACCATCAATATTTGCCGGACCGCATAAGCAGAGCCGTCCTAGAAGAGCGAATGTCTCTTTGAGTGACTGATGAGTGAGTGACTGACATGGAGAATCCATATGCTTCAGGATTTGTTCAGGAGAGTCAAACACTTTGCTGGCTACACGATTTTCTCGTTTTTTCGTCACCTATATTAATAGTTACCGTACCAATGTCATTCGCAAATGGCTAATAAGCTGTTAAAACGGCCACTGGCAAAATACATACAGTTCGATGCTATTTGTGGTGGAGGAAAACTTAATAAGAAACATTAGTCAGTTTAACAAAGGTTTATGGTGTCTAGCGACATATTAAAAACGTGATGTCGAGACACAATACCGACACTTGAAAAGCGTGCAGTTCCGTGATGTGATGGCTAAAAACTTAGCCTCTCTTATGCAACTTTTCCCCACTTCCCCGTTGAGTTAGAAAAAAAAATCTATATTCTACACCAACTCCAACGAATTTGCTTCCCTTTGGCACTAGTGTGAAATACTTTCTGTACCACACACAACTGGTTAATGTGAGCTACCCAAATGTTTCTAAAGTGTTCCAGACCTAATATAAATGGGGTATACTTTAAAGGGAAAGAAATGTCACCCCCTCTAACATGTAAAATGTCAGATTTAACTCTTACTGTGAGTACACACTGAGATCTTACATATAAGAGATTTTCAAACCAGCTAACCAGATAACTATCTGAGTAACGAGTGATCCACGATGTCAAAGGCTTTGGATCAATAAAGTGGTGCACCGTGTTCCCTGTTATCGACACTATTTATTACATCATTTACAACCAAGGAAGCCATAGTTCTTTGACCGGGTCTGAACACTGACAAATCTTCAGCAAGTGTATTTACCAAAAGTAAAATAAAATGTTCTGGAATAGGTCAAGTCTGGACACAGATGTTTTTAACTTTCACATTCGTTTCTGGTTCTCTGTTCTGACTGACTGGTAAATGCGAGGATCAAGTGATTAGTCCGTTCCGTCATCAATCCCAACTAAGTTTGAGCTCTCCACTCTCAGTCAATACTTACTTTTTATCGATGGAATGCAGTAGCTCTGATTTTCTCCAGTTAGCATTCACTTTACCAAAAAAATATATTGTCCAGACAAATCTTCAGCAAGTGTATTTACCAAAAGTAAAATAAAAGGTTCTGGAATAGGTCAAGTCTGGACACAGATGTATTTAACTTTCACATTAGTTTCTGTCTATTGACCCATTTGGAGTGGACGTCACGGTTACATAACTGAAGTTTGGGTGTGGCAGAAAACTGCAGGAAAACGGCCAAGACCCCCGGAATAAAGGAATAAAATATTGTTGTGGAAGAAAAAATACATAACATCCCTAAAGGGAAAGAAATGTCACCCCCTCTAACATGTAAAATGTCAGATTTAACTCTTACTGTGAGTACACACTGAGATCTTACATATAAGAGATTTTCAAACCAGCTAACCAGATAACTATCTGAGTAACGAGTGATCCACGATGTCAAAGGCTTTGGATCAATAAAGTGGTGCACCGTGTTCCCTGTTATCGACACTATTTATTACATCATTTACAACCAAGGAAGCCATAGTTCTTTGACCGGGTCTGAACACTGACAAATCTTCAGCAAGTGTATTTACCAAAAGTAAAATAAAATGTTCTGGAATAGGTCAAGTCTGGACACAGATGTATTTAACTTTCACATTCGTTTCTGGTTCTCTGTTCTGACTGACTGGTAAATGCGAGGATCAAGTGATTAGTCCGTTCCGTCATCAATCCCAACTAAGTTTGAGCTCTCCACTCTCAGTCAATACTTACTTTTTATCGATGGAATGCAGTAGCTCTGATTTTCTCCAGTTAGCGTTCACTTTACCAAAAAAATATATTGTCCAGACAAATCTTCAGCAAGTGTATTTACCAAAAGTAAAATAAAAGGTTCTGGAATAGGTCAAGTCTGGACACAGATGTATTTAACTTTCACATTCGTTTCTGTCTATTGACCCATTTGGAGTGGACGTCACGGTTACATAACTGAAGTTTGGGTGTGGCAGAAAACTGCATGAAAACGGCCAAGACCCCCGGAATAAAGGAAAAAAATATTGTTGTGGAAGAAAAAATACATAACATCCCTAAAGGGAAAGAAATGTCACCCCCTCTAACATGTAAAATGTCAGATTTAACTCTTACTGTGAGTACACACTGAGATCTTACATATAAGAGATTTTCAAACCAGCTAACCAGATAACTATCTGAGTAACGAGTGATCCACGATGTCAAAGGCTTTGGATCAATAAAGTGGTGCACCGTGTTCCCTGTTATCGACACTATTTATTACATCATTTACAACCAAGGAAGCCATAGTTCTTTAACCGGGTCTGAACACTGACTGGTTCTCTGTTCTGACTGACTGGTAAATGCGAGGATCAAGTGATTAGTCCGTTCCGTCATCAATCCCAACTAAGTTTGAGCTCTCCACTCTCAGTCAATACTTACTTTTTATCGATGGAATGCAGTAGCTCTGATTTTCTCCAGTTAGCGTTCACTTTACCAAAAAAATATATTGTCCAGACAAATCTTCAGCAAGTGTATTTACCAAAAGTAAAATAAAAGGTTCTGGAATAGGTCAAGTCTGGACACAGATGTATTTAACTTTCACATTCGTTTCTGTCTATTGACCCATTTGGAGTGGACGTCACGGTTACATAACTGAAGTTTGGGTGTGGCAGAAAACTGCAGGAAAACGGCCAAGACCCCCGGAATAAAGGAATAAAATATTGTTGTGGAAGAAAAAATACATAACATCCCTAAAGGGAAAGAAATGTCACCCCCTCTAACATGTAAAATGTCAGATTTAACTCTTACTGTGAGTACACACTGAGATCTTACATATAAGAGATTTTCAAACCAGCTAACCAGATAACTATCTGAGTAACGAGTGATCCACGATGTCAAAGGCTTTGGATCAATAAAGTGGTGCACCGTGTTCCCTGTTATCGACACTATTTATTACATCATTTACAACCAAGGAAGCCATAGTTCTTTGACCGGGTCTGAACACTGACAAATCTTCAGCAAGTGTATTTACCAAAAGTAAAATAAAATGTTCTGGAATAGGTCAAGTCTGGACACAGATGTATTTAACTTTCACATTCGTTTCTGGTTCTCTGTTCTGACTGACTGGTAAATGCGAGGATCAAGTGATTAGTCCGTTCCGTCATCAATCCCAACTAAGTTTGAGCTCTCCACTCTCAGTCAATACTTACTTTTTATCGATGGAATGCAGTAGCTCTGATTTTCTCCAGTTAGCGTTCACTTTACCAAAAAAATATATTGTCCAGACAAATCTTCAGCAAGTGTATTTACCAAAAGTAAAATAAAAGGTTCTGGAATAGGTCAAGTCTGGACACAGATGTATTTAACTTTCACATTCGTTTCTGTCTATTGACCCATTTGGAGTGGACGTCACGGTTACATAACTGAAGTTTGGGTGTGGCAGAAAACTGCATGAAAACGGCCAAGACCCCCGGAATAAAGGAAAAAAATATTGTTGTGGAAGAAAAAATACATAACATCCCTAAAGGGAAAGAAATGTCACCCCCTCTAACATGTAAAATGTCAGATTTAACTCTTACTGTGAGTACACACTGAGATCTTACATATAAGAGATTTTCAAACCAGCTAACCAGATAACTATCTGAGTAACGAGTGATCCACGATGTCAAAGGCTTTGGATCAATAAAGTGGTGCACCGTGTTCCCTGTTATCGACACTATTTATTACATAATTTACAACCAAGGAAGCCATAGTTCTTTAACCGGGTCTGAACACTGACTGGTTCTCTGTTCTGACTGACTGGTAAATGCGAGGATCAAGTGATTAGTCCGTTCCGTCATCAATCCCAACTAAGTTTGAGCTCTCCACTCTCAGTCAATACTTACTTTTTATCGATGGAATGCAGTAGCTCTGATTTTCTCCAGTTAGCGTTCACTTTACCAAAAAAATATATTGTCCAGACAAATCTTCAGCAAGTGTATTTACCAAAAGTAAAATAAAAGGTTCTGGAATAGGTCAAGTCTGGACACAGATGTATTTAACTTTCACATTCGTTTCTGTCTATTGACCCATTTGGAGTGGACGTCACGGTTACATAACTGAAGTTTGGGTGTGGCAGAAAACTGCAGGAAAACGGCCAAGACCCCCGGAATAAAGGAATAAAATATTGTTGTGGAAGAAAAAATACATAACATCCCTAAAGGGAAAGAAATGTCACCCCCTCTAACATGTAAAATGTCAGATTTAACTCTTACTGTGAGTACACACTGAGATCTTACATATAAGAGATTTTCAAACCAGCTAACCAGATAACTATCTGAGTAACGAGTGATCCACGATGTCAAAGGCTTTGGATCAATAAAGTGGTGCACCGTGTTCCCTGTTATCGACACTATTTATTACATCATTTACAACCAAGGAAGCCATAGTTCTTTGACCGGGTCTGAACACTGACAAATCTTCAGCAAGTGTATTTACCAAAAGTAAAATAAAATGTTCTGGAATAGGTCAAGTCTGGACACAGATGTATTTAACTTTCACATTCGTTTCTGGTTCTCTGTTCTGACTGACTGGTAAATGCGAGGATCAAGTGATTAGTCCGTTCCGTCATCAATCCCAACTAAGTTTGAGCTCTCCACTCTCAGTCAATACTTACTTTTTATCGATGGAATGCAGTAGCTCTGATTTTCTCCAGTTAGCGTTCACTTTACCAAAAAAATATATTGTCCAGACAAATCTTCAGCAAGTGTATTTACCAAAAGTAAAATAAAAGGTTCTGGAATAGGTCAAGTCTGGACACAGATGTATTTAACTTTCACATTCGTTTCTGTCTATTGACCCATTTGGAGTGGACGTCACGGTTACATAACTGAAGTTTGGGTGTGGCAGAAAACTGCATGAAAACGGCCAAGACCCCCGGAATAAAGGAAAAAAATATTGTTGTGGAAGAAAAAATACATAACATCCCTAAAGGGAAAGAAATGTCACCCCCTCTAACATGTAAAATGTCAGATTTAACTCTTACTGTGAGTACACACTGAGATCTTACATATAAGAGATTTTCAAACCAGCTAACCAGATAACTATCTGAGTAACGAGTGATCCACGATGTCAAAGGCTTTGGATCAATAAAGTGGTGCACCGTGTTCCCTGTTATCGACACTATTTATTACATCATTTACAACCAAGGAAGCCATAGTTCTTTAACCGGGTCTGAACACTGACTGGTTCTCTGTTCTGACTGACTGGTAAATGCGAGGATCAAGTGATTAGTCCGTTCCGTCATCAATCCCAACTAAGTTTGAGCTCTCCACTCTCAGTCAATACTTACTTTTTATCGATGGAATGCAGTAGCTCTGATTTTCTCCAGTTAGCGTTCACTTTACCAAAAAAATATATTGTCCAGACAAATCTTCAGCAAGTGTATTTACCAAAAGTAAAATAAAAGGTTCTGGAATAGGTCAAGTCTGGACACAGATGTATTTAACTTTCACATTCGTTTCTGTCTATAGACCCATTTGGAGTGGACGTTAAGGTTATGTAACTGAAGTTTGGGGGTGGCAGAAAACTGCAGGAAAACGCCCCCGGAATAAAGGAATAAAATATTGTTGTGGATGAAAAAATACACAACATCCCTCCTAGGGGATACCAGGGACACTAATTAATACCAGTCATAGACATGATCTGTTCACATCCACTGTAATATTGTGATACACTACTAGGCCTGCAAATCCTGCATCATCTGAATGTGATGAAATAAAATGCTGACAAGAATCTGCAGTGAAGTTTCGTATTCATTGTTTTTATTATTTATGTATAGTCCAAACACAATAATAAAACATTTAGAAAATTTACACATTCACTATCACCAAGTTATTTCAATGTAAATAAAATACACAAAAGGCTTATAAAGTAATACTACAACTAATACTATTAATAATAATAATAAAACATGTAAATCTTCCAAACCCCCCCTGATGCCTCACTGCTGTTATAAAGTGATTTCCAAAGAAATTAGAGGTGTGGTGCATGAAAGATCCGGTTTCCTACATATACGACACAAAATGTCAATCAGTTATAAAACCTACCTACAATTCTCCACACTTTTACTGAATAATATTTAAATGGCTCCACTTGTGAAAACCTGGGTACATACATTCAGGTAAGGATTAATATATGTGAAAATATCATGACATTTCACATAGTCACTCATCACAGTGTGGCAACATATAACGCCATAATACTTCTGAGTACAAACTTACAAGCATTTGTAGTTTCAACACATGTTTTTGTCCAGGACTTTTTACACCCTTTTGGAACACATTGCTTTGCATTGTCAAAATATTGTTACGCCTATATCATGAACCAACATATAAAATCTCAAGTCAATTGGCTTTATGGGAGGAGTTTTATTTTTGTTATAAATGCTTGAAAATCCATCGTATTGACTTTATATTTTCTCGAGTCAACTTTGTTTATCCTGACAGAAGAGACCAGCACGTTGTACCAGACCTTCACATAAACAGGGCAGTGGGAACATGATTATTTCAACGCCACCTATGGGCCAATCAGTACCATGGACAAATTACAAGCTATGGCCTGAGATATGTGATGTCATAGCCGTGGTATACAGTCTCATATACCACAGCTATCAGCCAATCAGCATTCAGAATTTGAAGAACCGGTTTAGAATTAAGGATATAAAGGCCAAATCCAGCAATAGGTAATAATATGTAATTATTAAATGATACATTCTGTGACACTTTTAGATTCTTATCTCCTCCTTGACCCACCGACTTGATCAAAATAATTTTTGACGTTGGAATGTTGCTGATCCAACAACTAATAGAGTTGATTCGGGTAGTGCTACTCCCACTGCTCCTCCCACTGCTCCTCCCACTACTACTCCCACTACTACTACCACTGCTATTTTTGTAAAATCAATGGCCTTTTCTTTTCCCCATTTCTTCCATTCCTCCCATTTAATCTTACTCTGAGCCTCCTCATACATCTTACTGGTGTAGTGTCCTCCTCCATTCGCCTCCACCATCTCATCTATCTTCCTCGGAAGCTCTGTGACCTGAGTCTGGTCTTCCTTCTTGTTATTGTTGAAGACGTGATATCTGTTTCCACATTTGTTGTTAAGCCTTTGTAGCTCTGTGCTTTCTTCCAAATACTCCCTGATTGTTTTCTTCTTTAGTATCTCCATGAGTGAAGAGCACAATGGTGTACATGGAGGCGTCGTCTCCAAGGTTTTTCTGAATCCACTTCACAGTGTTCTGCTCCTTCTCTGTGAACCTCACTCCCAGTCTGACCACCATGAGGAACACGTGGGGTCCTGGAACAGACATGTCAATGCACCTCCCCATCTCCTTCCTCATTTCTTCTTCCTTCAGTTTTGTGTCAAAGAGCCCTGGAGTGTCAATGACATCAATCCTCCTCTGATCCATAACTCCACTCTGTTTCTCACACCATTTGGTCACAGACTTAGCAGACATGTCTTCTTTAAAGGCTTCCCTCCCCAGGATGGTGTTTCCTATTGCACTCTTCCCTGATCCAGTCTTCCCCAGCAGAACAATCCTCAGGTCAGACACTATGAAGAGACAGTTAAAGAAAACAAACTTCAGAATAGTTATGCATTGTCCTTGATTAATGTCTCTTGTGTGATATTGTCTGAAATTATCTGATATTAAATCGTTTTAATGTGTTTCCTGACAGTAGCCTAAGCATGGATAATTCTTGTAACCTCATCTCATCTTCATCCGCTTATCCGGTATCGGGTCGCGGGGACAGCAGCTCCAGCAGGGGACCCCAAACATCCCTTTCCCGAGCCACATTTGCCAGCTCTGACTGGGGATCCCGAGGCGTTCCCAGGCCAGTGTTGAAATATAATCTCTCCACCTAGTCCTGGGCCTACCCTGAGATCTCCTCCCAGCTGGACGTGCCTGGAACACCTCCCTAGGGAGACGTCCTGGGGGCATCCTTACCAGATGCCCGAATCACCTCAACTGGCTCCTTTCGATCCAAAGGAGCAGCGGCTCTACTCCAAGTTCCTCACGGGTGGCTGAGCTTCTCACCCTAAATTCTTGTAACCTTATCTACAAAAAGTTTTCCCCTCAAACATTTTTTTTGCCAGATACCAGAGTTAGGTTCAGAATAACTTTGTATTTTGTATAGCCCTAAAAACTGGGATCAGTGTATGAACCCATTCTCCAGTCTGGATTTGGGTGTTTGGGAGAAGCCTGAAACACGGGAGGTGTTGCCCGAATACAAACTAAACCTCTACACATATCTCCTCCTACATCGTTCAAGCGATCAACTCCAAACCAGCGATGATATGTTCACACTGACCCAACTGGACATGTTCCATTCTGAGTTTTGATGCTACATTAAGTGTGATATTATTAATGGAAGTCAAAATGGGTTTGAATGGGAGCCAGAAGGATACAGAGGATTCTATTCAAAGTCATCATGCTTCATGGTGAATCAAGCTAAAGTAACACCTTAAAATCTTTAAAGCTATCCTAAATGGAATATATTTATCTATAGTGCTTCAATCAGCCTAATAAAATATTTCTAACAGTATTAATTAACCCTAAAACCGTTTCTGTCCAACAGTTCAAGCTTCAGTGATTTAACAAACATTTCTATTATAACATGTTAAGGCTATCTCAGATTAAACCAGTAAATATGTATGGACTATGACTACATGAATCTGCCTCATTTGCATTATTTGTGATAACAAACTCTTAAGAGTATCTCTGAACTGTTTCAAATAGAGACACCAAGCTAACTTCAAATTCTTCATAGACTCCACTATTAATTTGCTTAATTTGCCTAATTAGTGTTAATTAACCCTCTAACAGTATCTTTTGAACCATGAAAAGTAGGGAGAACAAAGTTATGTTTTTTCACATGTTTAAGCTATCCCAACTTGACATTGTTAACCTTTTATTACCTATGACTATATTAATTTACCTAATTTGCATTAATAACAGTACTTAACTCTATAACTTCTCTTGAATCGTTCAATGTAGAGACACTAAAATATGTTTGTTACATAGGTTAAGGCTTTCCCAACATAACATTTTTACACTCGTATGACAATTTAAATTATCATAATTTGCATTATTTGCGTTAATTTACTCAAAAACAGTGTCTCTTGAACCATTAAAGTTCAAAAGACCAAACCAACTTTCTTTTACTTTAAAGTACTACGCTTTTTTAATGTAATCAAGCAAGCAAGCACACAACATTTATTTCTGTCTAGCTCAGCTTTGTTTTTAAATAATTTTCTTTTTTTCTTTTTGTTTCTGATATAATAATTTTTGTGTACAATTCTGTACATTTTGCTTTAGATTTTCTTTTGATCTCAACATCCAACATCATTTTCACGGTTGCTCTGAAGTATAGTTTCTATGTTTTAAAATCTCAATCAATACTTACTTTTGGTCGATGGAATGCAGTCACCTAGGATGTCAATAGATGCGTTTGGAAAGTTCAAATATGACCTTTGGTTAGCAGTCAGTCAACAATAGGATTTAATCTCTACCCAAATCTTATGCAAGTGTTTTTCTCTCAAGAAAGATAACTGTTGGGTGCGTCAGGTCTGGAAACACAAGACTTTTTGTAAGCATAGATAATATACCACTAGATAGGATTCTTTTTATAGAGACCCTATATATCAGAATGGAGCAATTTGGCAGCCATCTTACATGGGAGGTGTTCAAATGGACATTTATTTATTTCTTATGATATCAATTAACTGTGATTTTATTTTATGATATATGTATATAATGTATATACACACATATATTATAATTTAATTTTAAAAATGACTCTTAGTCATGTCATGGTAAACGTAGCTAGCTAGCTTACTGAATGTGTATGCTAACAGTAGCATACTAACTGGAGGCCAGTAGCAGCTACATTTTTGTGGAGGAAAGCTATCCAACACAGCCATCTGCTGATTATATACAGTAATAACGTTTGACGAAAACATTAGTTTTTACTACATACCTTGTGTGAAATATTCATTCATTATTTAATGTAGCTAGAGACGGTTAATTTAAAAAACAAACATAATTTTGATACTTAGGTTAACACGCGTAAACAGCTATAGTATGGGTAACTTTCTTAATTGAACACGCTATATGAAATGAAGAATGTTACCATACCTTTTTACACTAATACTGATGAACGATGAATGTTTCCCACCTCCTTCGTATCTTCCATGTTTGTGGAGCAATTTGCTGCTGCCCAAAATACCACCATCACGTGTAAGATGGCGGACCTATTGGGACGAAAGTCCCATCTATGCTTTATATCTATGTTTGTAAGTTTCACATTCGTTTCAGTCTAAAAACTGCACGACTCGGACACGTAATCATTACCAGATAAAATCCATACTGCAATTTCAATTAATAACTGTACAGAGTTAAAACGTAAAAAAAAGACACGCTCCTGTCCAGATCTCTTTGACCTCTGTAACTCCAAACGATACTCCAACTTCAACCAGTAAATTGCGGTTAGCAACGGTTAAGTCCATCATGTTACTTTGCTACCACACCCTGCACACGAAAACGTATATTTTAAATGTATTTTGAAGTTGTATTCAGACATTTCAACTAACGTTCCCAGCTATAGAACTCATTATATTTTATGAACATGATTAAACAACGCTAATTTGGTGGTAATTTAAATAGACACAAAATGCAGATTTGAGGCATAATCAATATTTACATCTATTCATTTAGCAGATTGCGGATCCTTATTTACGTTCATTTATTAAGCAGTTCTTCCTAATCAGAGTAGATTTACGGAAGCAATTAGGATTAAGTGACGCACTATCGGCCGAAGGCACGAGGTGAGGTATACGGCCAATACCACCGCAATAGCTGTTCTTATGTATGATGCATCGCGGAGTGCGTGTATTGCCTTGATAAATTCGCGACATATTAAACCCCTGAGATGCCTTATTGTGCTTATAAAGCTGTTACCAACACAATTAGAGCTGTATACATGCAGTATACAATCATTCCATGGCTATCAGCCAATCAGCATCCAGAATTATTTAAACCGCCTGATTTATATTGATATTTGCGAGTGTAACTTTGATCAGTTTCATGAAGTGTCAGTTACAGACATTCACAGTACTGTCCCCCAACCCACACCACCCTGGTCTAGCTAATACTATTCCAATCGTGTTCGGAGAGGCAAATGGAGGAGACAGATTAGAAGTCTTGTGAAGGACAGATGCAGGATTCTACACAGTGCCCCTTTATTATAGTAGACAAACTTATTATTTCATGCAAGACAAAACATGACTACAGGTTACAGGTAAATAGCCTTCATAATGTTAACCATAAAATGACTCATGCTTCACTAGATACTAACATTATTTACATTGACACAGAGCAGAAACAAACCACATCAGAATTGGCCCCTAAATATACCATTAAGAAGGAATAACCATAAATAAAATACCAATATCCATAGAATTTTTGAAGTATCTTTCATGACATGATATCAGTATATTTTATAATCACCAGTTTCAACACAATAACATTATTTTTTACATTATTCTTACACAATTTGGAGGTGAGAATGGAACGTGTAAAGTTTAGAACACAGTAAGAATGGGTTCAAGGAACGGAACGTGTGAGAACTCTGGAATGTCGAAGTAGAACATACAAAGGCACTACTCAGTCAGAGAGGATTTGTCGGTTAACTAGAAACTAATGATGATCACATGACATATAACATTGACCCTGTAGTGCTTAAGGAGTGTGCATGATGGCACCGTTGAGGTCGTAGTTGAAAGGTCATTGAGCCTAAGAGGTGATTCCTGTGGAGAGAAAAGATCTGCTTCTGTCGGCTGCGTTTTCCTCCACCTTGAATGTGTAGTTGTACTGTGAAAACACGCCATGGTTAAACCACAGTAGAAAGAGCCTGGGTTTCAAGGACACCTGACAACTTCATTGTAATTTTCAAGAAACATTTATACTAGAAAATAAATTCCCCTAGGAAATTATAACAGTATCAAAATGTCTGAGAGTCTGTTGTCTGACAGGACAGAAACAGGCTGACCAGAGCCCAATGTTTGAGATGACTGGGGACAGAAACAGGCTATCCAGTTCTATATAGCCCAATTGATGTTACACAGTTCATAGTTTATAATACTCCCAAAGCTTTCTTTCAACTATCGGTATTTTGCCTAAGATAACCAATTGCCAATTATTTGTCTTTTAGAAAAATTTAGTACAATAGCATATTCTGTGGCTTCGCAGTAGAAACTTCCTCCATCTAAAAAAAATTCATTTTTGTAAGTTGTGTGTTTGCTCATATAAATTAACCAAGTGAACATTAAAATCATGGCACACACCAAACACTGATAAAACAACAAAAAACAAACATAAGAACACCTACCTCATTTTCAATGTCCTGGAAAGATTTGATGCGGATATTGTCCAGAATGTTAACGGGGGTCTGGGTGAGTGAAAATTAAGGATTGAAAGAGAGAGAGAGGAGAGAGGAGAGAGAGAGATGGAGAGGAAGGAGAGAGGAGACAGTGAGATGGAGAGGAAGGAGAGAGGAGACAGAGAGGGAGAGTAGAGAGAGGGAGAGAGAGGGAGAGGATAGAGAGAGATTGAGAGGAAGGAGAGAGGAGACAGAGAGGGAGAGTAGAGAGAGAGGGAGAGGATAGAGAGAGATGGAGAGGAAGGAGAGAGGAGACAGAGAGGGAGAGGGAGAGTTGAGAGAGATGGAGAGGAAGGAGAGAGACAGAGAGGGAGAGGAGAGAGAGGGAGAGAGAGGGAGAGGATAGAGAGAGATGGAGAGGAAGGAGAGAGGAGACAGAGAGATGGAGAGGAAGGAGACAGAGAGATGGAGAGGAAGGAGAGAGGAGACAGAGAGATGGAGAGGAAGGAGAGAGGAGAGACAGAGATGGAGAGGAAGGAGAGAGGAGAGACAGAGATGGAGAGGAAGGAGAGAGGAGAGACAGTTTTCAGTTACGTGACGTCCCCACACACACTCAGCAACAACTACATCAGCTGATGTTGAGGGGACCCTACCGTGTCGTTGGTCTGGGTCTCAAACTTTGGGTGGAGAGCAAAGGGAACCCCGTCTATGGCTGGAGGGAGGGGGAGGGAGGGGGAGGGAGGGAGGGAGGGAGGGGGAGATGGAGGTACAGAGAATAAAGAGGTGTCAATTCATCATGCTGAACCAACACACAGTTTTTTCCAGGTCTAACCAAATGGTCCGTTGTTTTAACGAACCCGGCGTAAGATTGGAGAAATGAGTGTGATGTCATTTGTAGTAGTGTATCAGTAGAATGGTTGCTTTTCAGTGTGTCATATTTAACTATGACTGTATTAATATACTGAGCACATGGCCCCAACCAGAGCAATCAACAATGCAGAATCCTTGAGCTACGTGGAATCCCATAATGCACTGGGTACATTTGTTCATGTTTGATTTTGAGATTTAAAATGGCCGCGTTCAGACAGGCAGCCCAATCAGAGCAGTTCCAATAAAAATATCTGAAATATACCAGATCAGAATTGGGCTGCTTGTGTACACACCACCTAAACCAGTTCCTCTGTGTCTCGTATATGTTAACATGTTAAAGGGTGTCCTCGGTATCTCGTATATGTTAACATGTTAAAGGGTGTCCTCGGTATCTCGTATATGTTAACATGTTAAAGGTGTCCTCGGTATCTCGTATATGTTAACATGTTAAAGGGTGTCCTCGGTATCTCGTATATGTTAACATGTTAAAGGGTGTCCTCGGTATCTCGTATATGTTAACATGTTAAAGGGTGTCCTCGGTATCTCGTATATGTTAACATGTTAAAGGGTGTCCTCGGTATCTCGTATATGTTAACATGTTAAAGGGTGTCCTCGGTATCTCGTATATGTTAACATGTTAAAGGGTGTCCTCGGTATCTCGTATATGTTAACATGTTAAAGGGTGTCCTCTGTGTCTCGTATATGTTAACATGTTAAAGGGTGTCCTCGGTATCTCGTATATGTTAACATGTTAAAGGGTGTCCTCTGTATCTCGTATATGTTAACATGTTAAAGGGTGTCCTCTGTATCTCGTATATGTTAACATGTTAAAGGGTGTCCTCTGTATCTCGTATATGTTAACATGTTAAAGGGTGTCCTCGGTGTCTCGTATATGTTAACATGTTAAAGGGTGTCCTCGGTGTCTCGTATATGTTAACATGTTAAAGGGTGTCCTCTGTGTCTCGTATATGTTAACATGTTAAAGGGTGTCCTCTGTGTCTCGTATATGTTAACATGTTAAAGGGTGTCCTCTGTGTCTCGTATATGTTAACATGTTAAAGGGTGTCCTCTGTGTCTCGTATATGTTAACATGTTAAAGGGTGTCCTCTGTGTCTCGTATATGTTAACATGTTAAAGGGTGTCCTCTGTGTCTCGTATATGTTAACATGTTAAAGGGTGTCCTCTGTGTCTCGTATATGTTAACATGTTAAAGGGTGTCCTCGGTGTCTCGTATATGTTAACATGTTAAAGGGTGTCCTCTGTGTCTCGTATATGTTAACATGTTAAAGGGTGTCCTCTGTGTCTCGTATATGTTAACATGTTAAAGGGTGTCCTCGGTGTCTCGTATATGTTAACATGTTAAAGGGTTTCCTCTGTGTCTCGTATATGTTAACATGTTAAAGGGTTTCCTCGGTATCTCGTATATGTTAACATGTTAAAGGGTGTCCTCTGTGTCTCGTATATGTTAACATGTTAAAGGTGTCCTCGGTGTCTCGTATATGTTAACATGTTAAAGGGTGTCCTCGGTGTCTCGTATATGTTAACATGATTAAAGGGTGTCCTCTGTGTCTCGTATATGTTAACATGATTAAAGGGTGTCCTCTGTGTCTCGTATATGTTAACATGATTAAAGGGTGTCCTCGGTGTCTCGTATATGTTAACATGTTAAAGGGTGTCCTCTGTTAATCAGAGGATGTTAATGTATCTGTATTTTGGTCTACCAGAGATGCCGTAGATGTTGCTGTTGTCTGCCGCTTTGTCCACAGCGTCGTTTGATCCAAGGTTCCCACGACGACTGCTGATCTTCCTGCCAGGAGGCAGGAGCGGAGCGTTACTACGGAGACAAGGAGAGGGTCAGAGGTCATAGCAGATGCTGGATGTTATGACAAGATTCCAGACAATCAATGGTGATCGGTGTCATCCACAAACTGGTGGGTCAATAAATGGTAACAGTTTACTCCATCACATGGTTGCTAAGCAAGTAGGCACAAAATCCCTTCTACAGAGGTCATGTTCCAAAAATAATGATATAACAACAGTACATACAGATTTTCAAAAAACAAAGTACACATCTCATCTTTACAAAGTGCACTGCATATCCCAGAATTCCCCAGCTTAGACTGCAGTCCAGAGGGATAACTTCCATAAAGGGATCTGGGGGATTTCGTGCCAACTGTGCCTACATGTTTTAGGGCTTTTTCTTGTTCAACATCTCAATGTTATGAATAGCAGATACCTGCTAATGTCTGCTAAATTCAGCAGTCATTGCCAGCTACCTGTTCAGATGAAGGCTGTACCTGAATCTAACTAACTGACGGCTATGGTCAGGTGTCATGTGTTACTGGGTCAGGTGTCCGTTGTTACTGGGTCAGGTGTCGTGTGTTACTGGGTCAGGTGTCATGTGTTACTGGGTCAGGTGTCGTGTGTTACTGGGTCAGGTGTCGTGTGTTACTGGGTCAGGTGTCGTGTGTTACTGGGTCAGGTGTCGTGTGTTACTGGGTCAGGTGTCCGTTGTTACTGGGTCAGGTGTCATGTGTTACTGGGTCAGGTGTCATGTGTTACTGGGTCAGGTGTCGTGTGTTACTGGGTCAGGTGTCGTGTGTTACTGGGTCAGGTATCGGTGTGTGTGTTACTGGGTCAGGTGTCATGTGTTACTGGGTCAGGTGTCGTGTGTTACTGGGTCAGGTGTCCGTTGTTACTGGGTCAGGTGTCGTGTGTTACTGGGTCAGGTGTCGGTGTTACCGGGTCAGGTGTCGGTGTTACCGGGTCAGGTGTCGTGTGTTACTGGGTCAGGTGTCCGTTGTTACTGGGTCAGGTGTCGTGTGTTACTGGGTCAGGTGTCGGTGTTACCGGGTCAGGTGTCGGTGTTACCGGGTCAGGTGTCAGGTGTGTGTGTTACTGGGTCAGGTGTGTGTGTTACTGGGTCAGGTGTGTGTTACCTGGTCAGGTGTGTGTTACCTGGTCAGGTGTGTGTTACCTGGTCAGGTGTGTGTTACCTGGGTCTGAGGGGCAGTGGAGGAGTGTTCTGGTCAAGGGAGAGCTCGCGGAGGGTTAGGCTGACCTTGCGGGGCTTGGCCCGGGGTAGGAGGCTGGAGAAGGGCCCCTTCCGGCACCACATCACGTAGCCATGGATGTCCCTGACACACACACACACACAATTCTAGTGGGGAACAGTGTGTGTGTAGACTGACCCTATACAGGTGTAATGTGTGTGTGTATGTGTGTAGACTGACCCTATACAGGTGTAATGTGTGTGTGTGTGTGTGTGTAGACTGACCCTATACAGGTGTAATGTGTGTGTGTGTGTGTAGACTGACCCTATACAGGTGTAATGTGTGTGTGTGTGTGTAGACTGACCCTATACAGGTGTAATGTGTGTGTGTGTGTGTGTAGACTGACCCTATACAGGTGTAATGTGTGTGTGTGTGTAGACTGACCCTATACAGGTGTAATGTGTGTGTGTGTGTGTGTGTGTGTGTGTGTAGACTGACCCTATACAGGTGTAATGTGTGTGTGTGTGTGTGTAGACTGACCCTATACAGGTGTAATGTGTGTGTGTGTGTAGACTGACCCAATACAGGTGTAATGTGTGTGTGTGTGTGTGTGTGTGTGTAGACTGACCCTATACAGGTGTAATGTGTGTGTGTGTGTGTGTGTGTGTGTGTGTGTGTAGACTGACCCTATACAGGTGTAATGTGTGTGTGTGTGTGTGTGTGTGTGTGTGTAGACTGACCCTATACAGGTGTAATGTGTGTGTGTGTGTGTAGACTGACCCTATACAGGTGTAATGTGTGTGTAGACTGACCCTATACAGGTGTAATGTGTGTGTAGACTGACCCTATACAGGTGTAATGTGTGTGTAGACTGACCCTATACAGGTGTAATGTGTGTGTTTGTGTGTGTAGACTGACCCTATACAGGTGTAATGTGTGTGTGTGTGTGTGTGTGTAGACTGACCCTATACAGGTGTAATGTGTGTGTGTGTAGACTGACCCTATACAGGTGTAATGTGTGTGTGCGTGTAGACTGACCCTATACAAGTGTAATGTGTGTGTGTGTGTGTGTGTGTGTAGACTGACCCAATACAGGTGTAATGTGTGTGTGTAGACTGACCCAATACAGGTGTAATGTGTGTGTGTGTAGACTGACCCTATACAGGTGTAATGTGTGTGTGTGTAGACTGACCCTATACAACTGTAATGTGTGTGTGTGTGTAGACTGACCCTATACAGGTGTAATGTGTGTGTGTGTGTGTGTGTGTGTGTAGACTGACCCTATACAGGTGTAATGTGTGTGTGTGTGTGTGTGTAGACTGACCCTATACAGGTGTAATGTGTGTGTGTGTGTGTGTAGACTGACCCTATACAGGTGTAATCTGTGTGTGTGTGTGTAGACTGACCCTATACAGGTGTAATCTGTGTGTGTGTGTGTGTGTAGACTGACCCTATACAGGTGTAATGTGTATGTGTGTGTGTGTAGACTGACCCAATACTGGTGTAATGTGTGTGTGTGTGTGTGTGTGTGTGTGTAGACTGACCCTATACAGGTGTAATGTGTGTGTGTGTGTGTGTGTGTGTGTGTAGACTGACCCAATACAGGTGTAATGTGTGTGTGTGTGTGTGTGTGTGTAGACTGACCCAATACAGGTGTAATGTGTGTGTAGACTGACCCTATACAGGTGTAATGTGTGTGTAGACTGACCCTATACAGGTGTAATGTGTGTGTGTGTAGACTGACACAATACAGGTGTAATGTGTGTGTGTGTGTAGACTGACCCTATACAGGTGTAATGTGTGTGTGTGTGTAGACTGACCCTATACAGGTGTAATGTGTGTGAGTGTAGACTGACCCAATACAGGTGTAATGTGTGTGTGTGTAGACTGACCCTATACAGGTGTAATGCTGTAGCATCATCCTACTCTTGGCCGTCACTTTGATGTCGAGCACTGCCGCCTCAACGCTGCACTCCTGCACCAGTCGCACACACACACGCTTCTTCTTCCACACAGACGCCTCTGGAGACACACACACACACAATCAATACTACACACACAATTTAAAAACTACACAAAAGCACAAATGAACATTCACAAGCGTGTATAAACACGGTGTCTTTTAAACAGGAATAATTGCATTAGTTTTGTGCTACTTCGATTAGGTCTCTATCTATGAGTGTGTCTCTATCCATGTGTGTGTGTGTGTGTGTGTGTGTCTCTATCCATGAGTGTGTGTCTTAATCCGTGTGTGTGTTTCTATCCATGTGTTTGTGTGTCTCTCCATGTGTTTGTGTGTCTATCCATGTGTTTGTGTGTCTATCCATGTGTTTGTGTGTCTATCCAGGTGTGTGTGTTGTGAAGCTAGGTACTCACTGGGCTCCAGGTGTTCAGGTATGAAGCAGTATCCACTAGGGATGGCCTCCTTGTCAGAGATCACCTGGATGTCAGAAACCACCATCCCACCTGACGGCTCCTAGAGGAGGAGGTACCACTGTGGTGAGAGAGTGTGTCTGTGTGTGTATCAGTGGGTATCCTGGTGGGGGAGTATGTTGGGGTGTGTATCAGTGGGTCTCCTGGTGGGGGAGTATGTTGGGGTGTGTATCAGTGGGTCTCCTGGTGGGGGAGTATCAGTGGGTGTGTATCAGTGGGTCTCCTGGTGGGGGAGTATCAGTGGGTGTGTGTGTATCAGTGGGTCTCCTGGTGGGGGAGTATCAGTGGGTGTCCTGGTGGGGGAGTATCAGTGGGTCTCCTGGTGTGGGAGTATCAGTGGGTGTACGCTGAACCGTGTCTGGATTCCCTGCCTCTGATCAGATACAGAACCGTGTCTGGATTCACTGCCTCTGATCAGATACAGAACCGTGTCTGGATTCACTGCCTCTGATCAGATACAGAACCGTGTCTGGATTCCCTGCCTCTGATCAGATATAGAACCGTGTCTGGATTCCCTGCCTCTGATCAGATACAGAACCGTGTCTGGATTCACTGCCTCTGATCAGATACAGAACCGTGTCCGGATTCACTGCCTCCGATAAGATACAGAACCGTGTCTGGATTCCCTGCCTCTGATCAGATATAGAACCGTGTCTGGATTCCCTGCCTCTGATCAGATACAGAACCGTGTCTGGATTCCCTGCCTCTGATCAGATACAGAACCGTGTCTGGATTCTCTGCCTCTGATCAGATACAGAACCGTGTCTGGATTCACTGCCTCTGATCAGATACAGAACCGTGTCTGGATTCACTGCCTCTGATCAGATACAGAACCGTGTCCGGATTCACTGCCTCCGATCAGATACAGAACCGTGTCTGGATTCACTGCCTCTGATCAGATACAGAACCGTGTCTGGATTCCCTGCCTCTGATCAGATATAGAACCGTGTCTGGATTCCCTGCCTCTGATCAGATACAGAACCGTGTCTGGATTCACTGCCTCTGATCAGATACAGAACCGTGTCCGGATTCACTGCCTCCGATAAGATACAGAACCATGTCTGGATTCACTGCCTCCGATCAGATACAGAACCGTGTCCATATTCAATGCCTCCGATCAGATACAGAACCGTGTCGACATTAAACCTTCCCCTTACACAAGAATACTACTACATGTCAACAAATCAGGTCTTTGTAATAACATCAACCATTCACAACACGGGCGACAGACTTCATTACATTTCACTTGTGTGAGTGTATATAAGTGTGTATGTAAGTGTGTGTGTGTAACAAACTTTGCTGTAGCAGAGGTAATAGCCAGATTTCATGGCAAAACTCCGCGTGAAGTTAGCCGCAACTCCATCCTCAGTTGAGCTAATCTGAAGAGAGACAGAAAGGGAGAGAGGGAGCGACAGAGAGGGAGCGACAGAGAGGGAGCGACAGAGAGGGAGCGACAGAGAGGGAGCGACAGAGAGGGAGCGACAGAGAGGGAGCGACAGAGAGGGAGCGACAGAGAGGGAGGGGGGGGGGCAATAGAGAAAAAGTGAGACCACAGTTTTATTTATTTAATTTCACCTTTACTTAAGCAGGTAAACCAACTGAGATCCAATTTGATTTGCAATGACAACTGGGCCAAATAAACTGTATACCACAGGGGGGCGCTAGAGTGTCTGGTTTTAAAGACTTCATTGCAAATCATTCCAGTCATCCAGTAATGACGTAACAACACACCTGCGTATTCTGTCTGTTGGAGTACAGATTTCTATTGGCTAAAGAGAGGAGGCTAATGTGGGTCTGGAAAGAATGGGATTGGTCTAATCAGATACCTCTTCTACCTGGATCGTCCCTACCTCCATCCACACCTCCCTCCTCATCCCTACCTCCCATACCCCCCCCACCTCCCTCCTCACCTCCCTACCTCCCATACCCCCCCACCTCCCTCCTCACCTCCCTACCTCCCATACCCCCCCACCTCCCTCCTCACCTCCCTACATCCCATATCCCCCCCACCTCCCTCCTCATCCCTCCCTACCTCCCATATCCCCCCCACCTCCCCCCTCATCCCTCCCTACCTCCCATATCCCCCCCACCTCCCCCCTCATCTCTCCCTACCTACCTCCCTCCTCATCCCTCCCTATCCCCTCATCCCTACCTCCCATATCCCCCCACCTCCCTCCTCATCCCTCCCTACCTACCTACCCCCTCATCCCTTTCTACCGCCTCTATCCCTCCATACCTCCCCTGTCCCTCCATAACACCCATACCTCCCCTGTCCCTCCATAACACCCCTACCTCCCCTGTCCCTCCATAACACCCCTACCTCCCCTGTCCCTCCATACCTCCCCTGTCCCTCCATACCTCCCCTGTCCCTCCATAACACCCATACCTCCCCTGTCCCTCCATAACACCCCTACCTCCCCTGTCCCTCCATAACACCCCTACCTCCCCTGTCCCTCCATAACACCCCTACCTCCCCTGTCCCTCCATAACACCCCTACCTCCCCTGTCCCTCCATAACAGGTCCCTCCTGCCTACCAGGTTGAAGTCTTTGGGGCAGCTGGCACTGTTGGAGGTCCAGGCCACTGCCGTCACCGGCCTGATGGGGGCACCACCACCCTGTTCCATCAGAGACATCTGGAGGAGGAATGGAAGGGGAGGTTGAGGGGCGGAGGAATGGAAGGAGACGTAGAGAAGCGGAGGAATGGAAGGAGTGGTGTGAATACAGACATTTTAATGATGGTTATTCCTTTACAATTGTCTTCAGGTTTGCCAACAATGCAACATGGTTACTCATCTCAAACACATTCAATAACCCACCTGTATCAGACAGAACAATGAACAGCAATAACCAACCTCTATCAGACAGAACAATGAACAGCAATAACCAACCTCTATCAGACAGAACAATGAACAGCAATAACCAACCTCTATCAGACAGAACAATGAACAGCAATAACCAACCTGTATCAGACAGAACAATGAACAGCAATAACCAACCTCTTTCAGACAGAACAATGAACAACAATAACCAACCTCTATCAGACAGAACAATGAACAGCAATAACCAACCTCTATCAGACAGAACAATGAACAGCAATAACCAACCTGTATCAGACAGAACAATGAACAGCAATAACCAACCTCTATCAGACAGAACAATGAACAACAATAACCAACCTCTATCAGACAGAACAATGAACAGCAATAACCCACCTTTATTTCAAAAGAATAAATGAGCTGGTTTCTAACGTTTTGCCAAAGATGGTAACGCATTTTTTAAAAACTTTTGGTATTGTTAGCTAGCTGGCCTTACTGTACAGTAATTAATTGGGGTACTGCAATATTTTCAGGTGGCTATCTAGCTACAGTACCAGAAGAAATTACAAGGTAGTTGTTTGTTTTTAAAGTCTATGGTATTTACTATGTTAGAAAACAAACTAACTTTAAAACAAACTTACATAAGCAATAACTACAATAAAACGTATATAAATACTAAACCCGTTATTGTTGTAGGTAAGGTAAAAAAAAAAATGCCAGCAATTTAGCTGGCTTGCTAGTTAGCTAACCTTTGTTTTGACAGGTGAGTCAAACATGTTTTCCTAAAGGTTTCGGTGATTTCACGAACGTTTAAAATATATATACATATAACAAAAATGGTATACTTACATTCCCATTCGTTTGAACGTTATATCGTACTAATGGAGGCTGATTTAAAAAATAAAATAAAACGTAAAGTCAAACTCGTACTTGTACTTTTTCCTTGTCTACTTTTCAGGAAGTAGTGGACATTCCATGACTACAATTCCCTGCATTCACTAGGACCAAGGCTGAGTTTGCGTGAACATCACGTCATAGCAACGTTAGCTAGCTAAGACCATGCGCAGTTACACGTTATTCAGTGCGTGTCACCCCATACTGCGCATGTCCTCAAATTCAAGGACTTAGTTTGCTGTTGTTATTTTTTTACAAAAATATATACTTGTCAGTTAGTCAATAATCAATCTCATGTGGTTGTACTAGGGACAGTTTAAAGTTTCGATAACATTGTTTTGCATTTAGGTTTAGATAAAACCACAACTAAGGACGATTTTTCTCAAATGACAGAATGGTCTGTCGAGTCTGCCTCTTACACGATGTTTCGCCTTTTGATTTAAAACGTAAAATACCTGTGGGAAAGTAACAAAACGAGTTAACTGTCTTTGTGCAAGCGCTGCAGACCATGATGAGCTGGTATTTCACCTTTCCGCCAGATGGCGCTGCTATCCTGAAATATTATTTCTATATGGGGATTCGTTTATACTGTTACCTTAATTTAGGCATAGGTCCGGTATAAATATCACCGCATTTAATTGTGCAATTCATTGGTGACCCGTGACCCGTCGATGCCATAGATTTAAACAAACACACACAGGGAAATGAATTAGATTACACATTATTGCGAGAAGGACATGGTAAACAAAATACACATACAAAAGCACCATGGCAGGCCATAGTATGGTACACACACACACACTGAATTAGCAGAGAGAAAGAGAGACAAAACCGTATGTGAATGTGAGAGTTCTCTGGAGATGGGGCAGAAAGGAGGAAGAGGAGGAGACGGAGGTGGGAGTCAAGGCAGGGTGCTGAGAGAAAGATCGATTCCCATTTACATGAAAATGAGGCAGCGCAGGGGGAGAGAGGGAGGGGGAGAGCGAGATAATGGAAAGGGGGAAGGGTGAGAGAGAGGGAGAGAATGAAGGAGAAAGATAACAAAAAGCGGAGAAGGTGAGAGGGAGAAAAAAAACAAGGTGAGAGGGGAGGGGAGAGTGGCAGAGGAGGAGGCAGAACATAACATTCAACTACATCGCATTCTCTGTGGAACACTTGAGATCCTAGATAGACATCAGTGACTGAACACAGGCCTGAATGACTCTGGAGTCTGTGTGTGTGTGTGTGTGTGTGTGTGTGTTAGACTGAACACAGGCCTGAATGACTCTGGAGTCTGTGTGTGTGTGTTAGACTGAACACAGGCCTGAATGACTCTGGAGTCTGTGTGTGTGTGTGTGTGTTAGACTGAACACAGGCCTGAATGACTTGAGTCTGTGTGTGTGTGTGTGTGTGTGTGTGTGTGTTAGACTGAACACAGGCCTGAATGACTCTGGAGTCTGTGTGTGTGCGTGTGTGTGTGTTAGACTGAACACAGGCCTGAATGACTCTGGAGTCTGTCTGTGTGTGTGTGTGTGTGTGTTAGACTGAACACAGGTCTAAATGACTCTGGAGTCTGTGTGTGTGTGAATGTGTGTGTGTGTGTGTGCGTGTATTAGACTGAACACAGGTCTAAATTACAGGAGTGTGTGTGTGTGTGTGTGAGGCTTTGTTTACTAGTGTGAATACCTCACACTGTGACGTGACAGCACTCTGATGACATCATGAGGGGTGTTAGACAATAGATGGCAACTGCTCATCCAATCCCTTCTCATGGAGAAGGGACATCATACACACACACACGCACGTGCACGTACACAAACGTGTACACAGACACAGATTCCTGGGGAGAATGCAGAGGTGATCGGGTCCCCGTTGGCATGGCAACATGCAGAGCAGACCGCTGGAGGTGTCAGGCGTTAGGAGACAATGGAGATCCATCTGGGAGGGGGAGGGGCTTGTTTATTTAGAACGTTTAGTGTAATTGCCTGATTGGCTAATTAATGGGAATGAACCAGAGTACATCTGCAGGGAGAAGAGGCATTCTGGGTGACAGACCTCCCATCAGCCTCTGGTTTAAAGGGTCTGGTTTTTCAGAATATACTGTGTGTGTGTAAATGTGTGTGTATGGGTGTGTAAGTGTGTGTATGTGAGAGACAGTTGGACACTGAGTGAGAGAGAGATGAATATGATGTGTTTTATGCCGCGTGCGTGTGTGTGTGTGTGAGACAGGTAAGTAAATGATATAGTGAAACCGTTGTCTTCTCTCTTTTTCCCGCCTTCTCCCAGAATCCATTCATCTGTCCTGCTGGATGGCCTCCTGAGCATGACAGACAGGTTACACACACACACACACACTCACCAAAACAAACACACACCAACACGAATACACAACAAAACATTCACCCAGATGGCCTTCTCCCTGTGTATTCAGCTATCCTACCTCCACTCATTAACCAAAACTCTAGGTATGTGTGAATGTGTGTGCACGTGCACATGTGTCTTGTATGTTTGTGTCTTTCTTTGTGTGTGTGTGTGTGTGTGTGTGTGGGTGTGTATTTGTGACAGAGGTGTCTGTAATGGCGTGGTGGGGGTATAACTGAAACTCTACACCCCCTTTCCAGCCTAGCCGTCAATCATCCTGAATGGGGGCGGGCTAATGGTCCAACATTCTATTGCCCCTCCCCCCTCCTACCATGGCAACCCAGCTGTCAATCTCATAGAGGAGGGAGGGGGTCTGCCTAATGTTCTCTACAGTTCATTTATGGGCTCGAGCTCAGAAGGGAGAAAATTCTGCTAGATCCAGCAGTGGCTCACAACAAGCTCAAAGTACATTACACACACACACACACACACACACAGACTGTCTTTTCTGTGTACACTTTTAAACACAAAATGTAGAAAAGAGAGGGACAGCTCGAGAGAGAGAAGGGCAGAGTGAGAGAGGAGCGAGAGAAGGAGGGAGAGAGTACAGGGAGAGACGGGAGTGACAGAGAAGGAGAGAGTGATGTGTAATTGAGTCATTAACTGAAGGCGTGGGGAGTCTGTCAGTCAGCTGTCTGCATTGGCAACAGCAGGTAAACAAACTAACACACAATGACTCAATCTACAGACCTGGCCCAAATGCCACCCTATTCCCAACTTAGTGCCCTACCTTTGACTATTGCGCGTGCGCCAGTCCTTTGACCCTGGTCAAAAATAGTGCACACTTTACAGGGAGTTTAACCATCAATGCCGTTTAACCTGAGCAGGAGTCAGACTGTGTTCCAAATTGCACTTTCTAGACTTCCTGACAGGGCGCTACTTTAGTCTTTGGTCAAAAGTAGAGCACTACATAGAGAATAGGATGCCATTGCAGCCACAAGCCCAGTGTTAATGAGACTTTAATAAGATGTGCATACAACGCGTCTCATAGGGTGGAACACTCTCAGAACCACGGTTCTTCCTCTGTCCTGTAATGGTCCCATAGGGTGGAACACTCTCAGAACCACAGTTCTCCTTCTGTCCTGTAATGGTCCCATAGGGTGGAACACTCTCAGAACCACAGTTCTCCTTCTGTCCTGTAATGGTCCCATAGAGTGGAACCCTCACAGAACCACAGTTCTCCTTCTGTCCTGCATTGGTCCCATAGAGTGGAACCCTCACAGAACCATAGTTCTTCCTCTGTCCTGTAATGGTCCCATAGGGTGGAACCCTCACAGAACCACAGTTCTCCTTCTGTACTATAATGTCAGGTGTTTACAGTTAAAATTGGACAGTTGAAGACTGGAAGAATGTTGCCTGGTCTGATGAGTCTCGATTTCTGCTCAGAACCAAACTCAGCCAATTGCTTGAGGTTTGAGGGGTGTCTGACATGTACTGCCCACGTCAGGTCCTGCCACAGCATTTGATTGGATTAAGGTCAGGACTTTGACTTGGCCAATCAAAACACTTATTTCTGGTAGATTTCCTTGAATTCTTTGGGTTGTTGTCTTATTGGAAGACTCGTCGTTGGCCCAGCTTTAGTTCCTTGACTGACAGCCTGTTCAAGAATCTCCTGGTATGAGTCAGACGTCATGGTTCCCTTAATGATGTACAGTGAACCAGGTCCCAACCAGGAAAATCAGTCCCAGACATTCCCATCACCAGGATTGACTGTTGGGATAAGGGTCTTCTGGTGATGGGCAGTGTTGGGCTTTCGCCAAAACGTAGTGACAGTGGCGTAGTGTGATGACACTGGGCCATGTTGCAACCTGTGATAACCACATAGAGCCACTCAATATCAAATAAATATACACAACAATATTTAATATACAGGCACTCATCTGTCCAGAGAATGGACTTCTGCAAGGCTTCTTCCTGGCGACACGTCCATGAAGGCCATTTCAATTAAGTGTTCTTTTCATTGTTGAAGCACAGCAACCTGAGATGCAGCAAGGGAGTTCTGCTAATGTCTACATGTTATTGTTGGGTTGGCGTTTACCTGATTTATAGTTTTTCTTTTGGCTCTTGGGGAAACAGATCTTTCCTAATGATCCCTCCTTCAATTGTTTCATTTTGTACCCAGTTATTTACCCACCTGTTTCTACTTACTCAATTTAACCAATTCAACGTATTTATTTGTGCACCTGGACGAATTCCCTTCTCATTTAGTTTTTCTACTACACGCATGATTTCTTTTCAACCAATATATAGAATTGATAAATATAAACCTGTTATGTTAGATAGAAAGGTTCTGATTATCTAAGGATTTTGTGGTTAACACTTAACAAATAATTGTGTCAGGGTTTGTGTGGCTGTTGTATGTCCTAAGGGCCTGAGTTTAAGCAGACACAATTCCATCTTTTAAGGCGTTATAACAGTAAATCATATCTCTGGTGTCGCAGGGATAGACAGGCCGCATTTAAAGATGAGGAGAATCAATTCAGAAATTTTAAATAGGAAGCATTTAACTTCCGGAGTTAATTTTTTTTAAACCTAGAATTTCTTGCTGTGCAATATTTTTTCAGATAATGTAACAAGTGTATGACACCTGAATAAACTGCACCATTAATGCAGACAGACAGACTCACTGACTGATTGACAGACAGACTGTCAGACTGATTGCTCATAATGTTTGTCGATAACATGTTAGACTTATACACCTTATTAAGCCCCTATACATCAAAACAACCATAGATATAGGATCATAGATAGGCTGATGCCATAGAGCCCCAATACATCTAAACAACCATAGATATAGGACCATAGATAGGCTGATGCCATAGAGCCCCTATACATCAAAACAACCATAGATATAGGATCATAGATAGGCTGATGCCATAGAGCCCCTATACATCAAAACAACCATAGATATAGGATCATAGATAGGCTGATGCCATAGAGCCCCTATACATCTAAACAACCATAGATATAGGACCATAGATTGGCTGATGCCATAGAGCCCCTATACATCAAAACAACCATAGATATAGGATCATAGATAGGCTGATGCCATAGAGCCCCTATACATCTAAACAACCATAGATATAGGACCATAGATTGGCTGATGCCATAGAGCTCCTTTACATCTAAACAACAACACTACATTTCATAATATTTAGTTGGTCTGTCTGAAATACCTAAGTAGCATAATGCCTAGTAACCGTAGGATCAAATTTGAGGGGCGATTGTGATTGGTGGGTGGTGATGAGCCGTGACGTTTAATTGGACACCACGTCATACGTTCGCAGTACTAATCTCAAATATTCCCCCAATGGGTTTCTCGGTCCTAAAAAGGTGGAATGCTGTGGTGAATTGTCTTCCAGTTGGGATGTGCCCAATGTTCAGGCCTGCTGTGACCTCTCTTCTTCTCCTGTTTATGACCTCATTGTTTTTTTTTACCTCTTACCTGTTTATGACCTCTTACCTGTTTGTGACATCTACCCTTTTCCTGTTTATAACCAATCACCTGTTTATGACCTCTTACCTATTTACGAACTCTTACCTGTTTATGACTTCATCTGTTTTACCAGTTTATGACCTTTTACCTGTTTATGACCTTTTACCTGTTTATGACCTCTGTAAATGACCTGTTTGCATCTGAACATATAGCCTACGACATCCGCACTGGAAATGAGCTGAATGAGTGAAGTTAATCTGATGCAACTAGGAAAAGAAAACAGCAGATTAGTTTTGCCCAGGCTGTGTTCACGTGTCAAAGAACAGGACAACGTACAGTAACAGTTAAGGTTAGCTGGCCAGACCGAGGAGGTTCCCCCCTCAGGGAATTTGCCCTTCTTTTGGTTACAGGTCGGAATCAAGTGACTGTGCCACTGGCACAGGTGGTTGCCGGGGTCAAGGCCAGTCCGTCTTCGGCTACCACAGGTGACAGAGGTCTGGTATGACACGGGTGACAGGGGTGGGGTATGACACTGGTGACGGGTGGGGTATGACACGGGTGACAGGGGTGGGGTATGACACGGGCAACAGGGGTGGGGTATGACGGGGGTGACGGGGGTGGGATATGACACGGGTGACGGGTGGGGTATGACACGGGTGACGGGGGTGGGGTATGACACGGGTGACGGGTGGGGTATGACACGGGTGACAGGGGTGGGGTATGACACGGATGACAGGGGTGGGGTATGACACTGGTGACGGGTGGGGTATGACACGGGTGACAGGGGTGGGGTATGACACGGGTGACAGGGGTGGGGTATGACACTGGTGACGGGTGGGGTATGACATGGGTGACAGGGGTGGGGTATGACACGGGCAACAGGGGTGGGGTATGACGGGGGTGATGGGGGTGGGATATGACACGGGTGACGGGTGGGGTATGACACGGGTGACGGGGGTGGGATATGACACGGGTGACGGGTGGGGTATGACACGGGTGACAGGGGTGGGGTATGACACGGGTGACGGGTGGGGTATGACACGGGTGACGGGTGGGGTATGACACGGGTGACAGGGGTGGGGTATGACACTGGTGACGGGTGGGGTATGACACGGGTGACAGGGGTGGGGTATGACACTGGTGACGGGTGGGGTATGACACGGGTGACAGGGGTGGGGTATGACACGGGCAACAGGGGTGGGGTATGACGGGGGTGACGGGGGTGGGATATGACACGGGTGACGGGTGGGGTATGACACGGGTGACGGGGGTGGTATATGACACGGGTGACGGGTGGGGTATGACACGGGTGACGGGTGGGGTATGACACGGGTGACAGGGGTGGGGTATGACACTGGTGACGGGTGGGGTATGACACGGGTGACAGGGGTGGGGTATGACACTGGTGACGGGTGGGGTATGACACGGGTGACAGGGGTGGGGTATGACACGGGCAACAGGGGTGGGGTATGACGGGGGTGGAATATGACACGGGTGACAGGTGGGGTATGACACGGGTGACGGGTGGGGTATGACACGGGTGACGGGTGGGGTATGACACGGGTGACGGGGGTGGGATATGACACGGGTGACAGGTGGGGTATGACACGGGTGACAGGTGGGGTATGACACGGGTGACGGGTGGGGTATGACACGGGTGACGGGTGGGGTATGACACGGGCAGTGTCTGCAGAATGAGTCGTGTCTGCCTGCCGTCACGGCGAGGGCTGTGGCCCTGAGGGTATTCCTATAGCTCTTGTTTACCAAGGTCCCTGAGTGACTGGAGGCCTTGAAACAGGAAGCCTCGGTCAAAGTTTCACAGCTGGATTAGTCCTGTCTCATCTCCCAAAACAATACAGTCACTCGACACGGGACAGTAATACTGGTGTGTATGTGCTTGGTTAAATGTGTGTGTGTGTGTGCATGGTTAAATGTGTGTGTGTGTGTGTATGTGCTTGGTTAAATGTGTGTGTGTGTATGTGCATGGTTAAATGTGTGTGTGTATGTGTGTGTGTGCATGGTTAAATGTGTGTGTGGGTGTATGTGCATGGTTAAATGTGTGTGTGTGTGCATGGTTAAATGTGTGTGTGTGTGTGCATGGTTAAATGTGTGTGTGTGTGTATGTGCATGGTTAAATGTGTGTGTGTGTGTGTGTGTGAATGGTTAAATGTGTGTGTATGTGCATGGTTAAA
Source organism: Esox lucius (assembly GCF_011004845.1). NCBI lineage: Eukaryota > Metazoa > Chordata > Actinopteri > Esociformes > Esocidae > Esox > Esox lucius. Next base: position 4,417,671 of record NC_047577.1, read on the forward strand.
TGTGTGTGTGTGTGTGCATGGTTAAATGTGTGTGTGTGTGTGTGCATGGTTAAATGTGTGAGTGTGTGTGTGTGTATGTGCTTGGTTAAATGTGTGTGTGTGTGTGCATGGTTAAATGTGTGTGTGTGTGTGTGTGTGCTTGGTTAAATGTGTGAGAGTGTATGTGCATGGTTAAATGTGTGTGTGTATGTGCTTGGTTAAATGTGTGTGTGTGTGTAAGACAGCGAGTGTGTGCACTGAGTGTGAGTGTAAGATTGAGTGAAGAGAAACTGTGTCCATGGGGAGTGTGTGTGTGTGTGTGTAACCAGTCTACTAACGGACGCCTGACAGGCTATAAGACTGTTAGCCAATCGGCCTTGACGAGTGTTGTTTTAATGGTGCCCTCATTGGTGCTTAAGTGTCAGAGAACATCTTATGAACCAGGGTCACTCACTATATAAGTGCTTCTTCTGAGAAACGTGAACTCATGCCTGCTGATGGCCCAACGCCTTTCAATAGGAACGTGTTCCCTAGACAAACGTTCCTAAACCATGAGGTCCAATACATTTTCGAAGGGGTGTTGGGGCAGGGGAGAGTGGGGGGGGGGGGTCGAGGGTCAGCGTGGAGAAGGAAGGCGCTGTTGCCCGTCCGCGCCACCTGGGGACTGCCCGACAGGCTCTGGCTTGCCCGGGTCAACCGGCTTCCCGATGGGTCTGCAGGGAGACACACACGGCCCATCGGATCTGAAGCACGAGGCTGTCCTTTAGACCACTCACCGAGAGACAGGAACCGCGGCGGGCTCGGAACCGGAAGGCGTACGGCGAGATTAAAAGGAACCGGTTCCACAGTCAGAGGACCTCAATACAGTTTTATGCTTTCCACGGGCAGGATGTGTTTGACACATGGAACGTTCTAGGTTTTGTGGACCTTTCTCATTGCTAGAGCAAACAGAGCAAAACCATGGCACTGTTTAGAAGGAGTGCAGGGAGAATTAAGTTAACAGGATCTCTCTAGCCTCTCCTTTTCTCGGCACATCTGATTATCTAGGTTCTGCCCACTCTGCTTTACTTGCCTCCAAGTGGGAAAGACAGCTTGTAGCCATCTTTGGGTAGTTAAATAAAACATTTCGAGGGCACCGGGGTGTTGAAAGCTTCACTCTATAGACAGCATCCTGTCATAGGGGTTCATCTTATCTAGGTGGTTTGAGTATCCGCCATGGGGCTGGTGACGCGACAGCAATAGGAGATGGACCTCCAAGACAGCATCTTCATCATCATCAAGAACAGCAACACAGTTGTCTACATCGCTGCTGGTTTCCATGGCGCCGCTCACGATGATGAAGAAAACAGAGTAAGATGAACCAGCTCCCAGCGGCGAGGCGAGGAACTGCACATTCCACCCGGGGCCCGCTGACGTAGCAGCGAGGACCGTGCTGCGTGCGCGATATTGTGTGTGTAGAGAGATCAGTGTGTGTGCTGGGAGTGGGAGAACGGAGAGAGAGACGGCTAAAGGAAAAAAAAGACCTAAGCGGAGAGGGGAAAAAAAACAAGAGAGCAAGCAGCTCTATTCGCCCAACGAATAGGACAAGGCCAGCCACGACTGGCTGGTCAGACGGAGTGGACTTTATTAAAAGATGTATTTTTTCCCCAGTCGTTTTATTTGATCCTGTAGGTTACTACCTACACACACTTCTTCCACGACCGTGCGGGCTTCCTGGGGAAAACAAGGCAAAGAAAACGGACACGTTGGGGATTTCAGTCGCCTGGCCGAGCTGTTGTTAGGCTAGTGGAGCTACTATTCTTTCTCATTGTAAAAAAAAAAAAAAAAAAAAAACGGCTACATGGTTGTTCGATTCCTGACTGGTTCGCCCGTATTTCCCGTTGCTTTCATCTAAACAGCGTTGGGATACAGGCTGGAGTTGGGTATTTTGTCGAACGCAAGAGTTACATTTGGGGCAAGGTAGTCTGCTAATTGTTGCCATTTTCTCCCTCGCAGCGACCGCGGCTCCATTGGTTCTCCCTCCCCCTCTTTGTCGTTCGCCTAGCTGAGCATTTCAAAGGCAGTTCTACCTTTCCAGGCATTCTTTTTTCCTTATCGTGGCCTCCTCGCTTCTCGCCGTCTCAACTGTGGAACAAAAACCCACGACACGCGTTCGACTCGGAATATAAAACAGATCCGTCGAATCGTGGCCGTGTTATGCCAAAGAAAATAGTTTTTTATTTGTTTACATATACTGTGTAGGCCCCGATTGACCGTTTACTTGCTTTTTTTTACTTTGTAAATGTTTACAGCTTGCTTCTTCACACTGTTGTTCATTTGAACGGGCAATGCGTTTGTTGCATATATAGTTTCAATTTTGTAAATATCTTTGTTTCTACCTTTTTTTATTTGCAACTTCGAAACACTATTGAGTGTTAAGACAGGGAAATTCGTCTGTTAAAGGCAAGGAAACTACCTCTGAAGAAAGGATTCTACCTTTTCCCTCCTTCCTCGGACAACTGTCACTTTTTCCCTCCCTAGTTTTGTCGCAAAAACGGCGACATTTTTCTAAAAGGCATGGAGGACCAGGCCCGCATGATGTCGGGTCTCGTCGGGCTGTCCGGACTATCTCAGGCCGACGTGGGGGACCATGACGCGGTGCGGAAGCAGCACTCCCTCGGTCAGCCGCAGCAGGACATCGGGGATATCCTCCAGCAGATCATGGCCATCACGGACGAGAGTCTCGACGAGGCCCAGGCTAGGTAACATTTTTCTGGGGGAATAGGACCGGGTGGTGTTGGGGAGAGTAGGGCTTGGGCAGATGGTTTGAATCCATGGAGACTGAAGAATCCCGGGTGAATTACCACTTCTGTCCAGGATCGGGATATTATATTTTAAACCAATACCCCCTCATGCATACCCATAATGTTCGTTATGTTGTGTAACGATAAAGCTGACCTAATCAGAAATAAAGATTGATAATTTATTTGTCCATGAAGTGGATAAGGGCGATATTGTTCTCGTGAAGAGAGGGCTCTGAATGACGACTTTCTGATATAACAAGTGATTTCAGATCAGGTACACACAGACACACAGAGACTATGTAACACACTAGTCCCAGCGCGGTGGTCGGTTAAACCAGTGGCCATTAATTCAAGCTGGTTAATTAATAGTCTCAAGTCGTTATGGTAGTTGTGTGTGTGTGTATTTCAGACAGACAGACCTCGTGTTTATGTTTGCAATACTTTACTGCTCCGTGACGTAACCTGGAGTTCCACGCTTTGGCCTTGTAATTTACACTCCATTCGCCTCGTTTCAAAACCTACATCTTGAGCACATTACATTTTCATCTGCCTGGTTTTCACACTCTGTTCATTCTCACTACCCTTCTGTAACCCACCTATCTCTTTCTGTTGTTATTCTATTCAGTTTTCTTTCCCTCCATCTATCCCTCTGTTCTACCCTCCGTATGTTTTACTCTCCCCCCCTTTGTATAAATACTCTTAACTTTGACGATCGCCCCACGGACTAATTAACTGGAATCAGTTTGCTGGGGCCGCCATGATTGATCGGTCATCACGTCATTAACGTGGAATAATGACAAAGGATCCTACCGCGACTGGAGAAGAGAAGAGGGGGTGCCCCCCCTCCCATTTGAAATGGAGATGGCCGTTTGGGGTCTGGTGTTGGGGGCGGGGGTGGTGTTTTAGTCAGCGGTTGGTGTGAGCTTGGTTATCGGCGTATTGGTGAGGGGAAACGTGGATCGAATTTCACACCGCTTGACCTCGGCGGCTGTAAATAGGCGGTTGATGGTGACCCTGGTGGCGTGAGGCCGCGAGCCGCCTGTTTCCATGTCGCTGCCCAGCGGGTGGCATTGCGAAAACATTTATATTAACATTCTCATTGCAGTTAATCTGTTACTTTAAGACCTGGCATTTCTAACTCACATTTGTCTAACGTGTTAAGAATTCTAGACTGCAATTAATAGTCTACTCGTTGGTTTATTCGTTTTTCTTGCAGACCATTACCACAAAGACTGGAATTTACAATGAATCTTTAGCTTAACAGGCCGAAATACTCCTTAGCATTACAAATATATGTACTAAACTAGGCCAAAGCAATCAACCAGTGGTGGTGTCTTGACTATGCATTAAACAGTTACCTTATACTTAGCTACCTAATGTACTATTCATTAATGACATGAGTGACACTATTAATCTATGGTGATGTTTTTTTTTTTGCTTTAATGTGTGTGGGGATGGTTTGTGTGTTGTGTGTTGTGATCATATATCGTCCTGAGATTTGTGATGTGGTCTGTCTAATCTTTTCAGTTCTATTTCTTCACTTTCTATACCTCTCATCCATGTCCATCTTCTGATCTCTCTCTCCTCTCTTCTCCCTCTCCGCCTCATTTGCATTAGATGCTTCAGACTGTAGATTTCTCTCACCATCTCTGTTCAAGTTATGGCAGGGAAAAGGGGAAATGTCTGTTTTAGCTTGGAGCCCTGGAGTCAACTCTCTTTCTACGGGATAGAATGATAGATTTTTCAGGCTCTGGGATTTGAACCAGCGAACCTTTCAGTTACTGTCCAGAGACTCCAATGCTAGGCTTCCTCCCACCTCTAATGTCTATGTATGTAGGCCCCTCTCTCCCCTTATCCCTGAATCCTCACTGCGGTCTCTCCCTCTCGCTCTCTGTCCGTCTGTAGAGATGTAGACGTATGGATTATATAGGTAGGCTGAGACCTCTAACTGGTCTTTCTTCATACTTTATATGTAAACACTTTCAGGGTGGCAAATCCGGTTATGGGATTGTCAGGGGTGTGTTAGTTTGTTTGTTACCGCATAGAGATACAAAATGTGAGAGAATGTACACGCATTTCCTGTGAACGATGTAAAATGACAGTTGAATGAGGTCTACAGCACGAAAGATGTAAAATGACAGTTGAGTCAGGTCTACAGCACGAAAGATGTAAAATGACAGTTTAGTCAGGTCTACAGCACGAAAGATGTAAAATGACAGTTGAGTCAGGTCTACAGCACGAAAGATGTAAAATGACAGTTGAGTCAGGTCTACAGCACGATAGATGTAAAATGACAGTTGAGTCAGGTCCACAGCACGAAAGATGTAAAATGACAGTTGAGTCAGGTCCACAGCACGAAAGATGTAAAATGACAGTTGAGTCAGGTCTACAGCACGAAAGATGTAAAATGACAGTTGAGTGAGGTCTACAGCACGAAAGATGTAAAATGACAGTTGAGTCAGGTCTACAGCACGAAAGATGTAAAATGACAGTTGAGTCAGGTCTACAGCACAAAATATTTAAAATGACAGTTGAGTCAGATCAACATGTGTAGATCTACAAGAAACTGGCTGCGGCTGCCCTCAGTTCAGGTCTCTCTGTTAGTCCCGTTCAGAAGTTTGAGCTGTTTGCCCATAACACAATATTTCAATTTCACATCTCAACAGTTATACAGGACTGTTTTAGCAGTACAAGAGACAAATAAGACGCCTTTCCGAAAACAAAAAAAGGATAGTCTCTTTCCAGATCTTTATTAGCCAGCTAACAGGGATGGTACCGACAGATCCAGTACCGACAGATCCGGTACCGACAGATCCAGTACCGACAGATCCGGTACCAGGCAGGCTAAGTCAGTATTGAGCACTGATAACCTATCAGCAACCAAAATCTGCACTTCACAATTACTTTCAATTCCATTAAAGCAGCTCTGCTTTATTGTCTGTTAATAGAACATTCTTACTGTCTGTGGCTTTTCCAAAATTAAGCTAGCCTCATCTTCTCTGGTTTTATTTAAATGAACTTCCCCCAGGCCTTAATAGACTATCGTCTGGTTAGGCTGTAATAGAACAATCGTAATAGGACAAACAGGAAAATGTTTTGTAATTACACAGCACAGTGTGAAAAAAAATTGATTGGGAGTGTTAACTATCTTAATTTTGTTTTAACTCACTGTAACGGGCCAAACTGACACACACATGGTGATAGACTAATACACACCCACTATTGGGGAAAGACCATACACAGACACTGTTGGGGAAAGACCATACACACAAACTGTTGGGGAAAGACCATACACACAAACTGTTGGGGAAAGACCATACACTGACACTGTTGGGGAAAGACCATACACAGACACTGTTGGGGAAAGACCATACACACACACTGTTGGGGAAAGACCATACACACACACTGTTGGGGAAAGACCATACACAGACACTGTTGGGGAAAGACCATACACTGACACTGTTGGGGAAAGACCATACACAGACACTGTTGGGGAAAGACCATACACTGACACTGTTGGGGAAAGACCATACACACACACTGTTGGGGAAAGACCATACACTGACACTGTTGGGGAAAGACCATACACAGACACTGTTGGGGAAAGACCATACACACACACTGTTGGGGAAAGACCATACACACAAACTGTTGGGGAAAGACCATACACAGACACTGTTGGGGAAAGACCATACACTGACACTGTTGGGGAAAGACCATACACAGACACTGTTGGGGAAAGACCATACACACACACTGTTGGGGAAAGACCATACACAGACACTGTTGGGGAAAGACCATACACAGACACTGTTGGGGAAAGACCATACACTGACACTGTTGGGGAAAGACCATACACAGACACTGTTGGGGAAAGACCATACACACACACTGTTGGGGAAAGACCATACACTGACACTGTTGGGGAAAGACCATACACACACACTGTTGGGGAAAGACCATACACTGACACTGTTGGGGAAAGACCATACACACACACTGTTGGGGAAAGACCATACACAGACACTGACTTTAGAGAAACAACACTGTGAAAGATTATCACACTGACCCCTGATGCTTGCTTTTAATGTTCCCTCCACTTTTTCTGAGCTGAGTACATTTCAGGTTTTCTGAGCCAAAATGTGGTGTAAACGTGCTGAAAACGATGTGCATTTTCCTCTGCACACTTCCTGTATACAATGAGGCTGTACTGATGATGCCTGGTGATCCTGCTCTGCTGATGCTAGGTCACAGAGAGTCTTGAAGCCTCGCTTGACAGCCAGTTGATCATAACGTAGCCTTCCAGAAATACCAGCCTGTCACGAGCATCGCCCCACTAAAGCCACAGCAACACCTACTTCAAGGTCTCTGAGAGAGTGACGTAACCGATTGCAGCCGATGCTATCAGCGTCAACTGCTAACTGACTAGCCATTTCATATACGTTATGCACACCGCCCTTTGACCTTCTCCACAGCCACACCACCCACTGGGCGCAGGCCAACTGAGTGATCGATGTCACGACACCAATGTGACACCTTTGCTAAGGACGTCCCACATTGGACCTACGGTTAAATATAAATCACTTCGGAGGAAAAGGTGCAAACGGCTTTTACAGTGAAATGGCTTGTTCAGTGTAGGTATACGTTCCGTGAGCCCTTTTAAACTTGAGAATGTGTGTTCAGCCGCTGGTCCTTTTGGACGAGGTGAATTAACATGTTGTGGTTGGATGAAAGAAACCACTTGACAACACAAAGTGTATTATTATTCCCTTACCAGTTGTTATTGTTATTCTTGTTATTATTACTATTCTTGTTGTCGTTGTTATGGTTACTTTTATTATTGTTGTTATTATTGTTGTTGCTATGTTATTCTCTGAAGTAGTAGTAGTAGTAATAATAAGACAATCCGGCAGTTTTTCAGGTGCTTGTCCATTGGTTTCAGGTCAATTAAAGGAGATTTGAAAGAGACACTGGTGCACTACTCTTTTGGAGTACAACACATTTATCTCCCCTGTGGCTAACTAACTTACGTTTTAGTAAGTTAGCTGACAGCATACAGCACCACGGTCTCCGGAACCGGTGGAGTGTCTGGAGGCCTGGGGAGAAAGGGGAGAACCAGTGAGGAGTTAGTATAAACTAATTGGGGAAATAGTGAACGTCTAGACAAGTTCATTCGCATGTGTAACCTGTTTTTCCTTCTGTTTTGTCCTGGTTAAGTTACACGCCATCCCATGCCGCATAGAGGGAACCAGGAATGTTATTACCGTTGAACCAGGAATGTTATTACAGTGGAACCAGGAATGTTGTTACAGTGGAACCATGAATGTTATTACAGTGGAACCAGGAATGTTGTTACAGTGGAACCATGAATGTTATTACAGTGGAACCAGGAATGTTGTTACAGTGGAACCAGGAATGTTGTTACAGTGGAACCAGGAATGTTATTACAGTGGAACCAGGAATGTTATTACAATCTGTGACTACTGTGATGGACAGTCTGTGACTACTGTGATGGACAGTCTGTGACTACTGTGATGGACAGTCTGTGACTACTGTGATGGACAATCTGTGACTACTGTGATGGACAATCTGTGACTACTGTGATGGACAATCTGTGACTACTGTGATGGACAATCTGTGACTACTGTGATGGACAATCTGTGACTACTGTGATGGACAATCTGTGACTACTGTGATGGACAATATGCACACTGAGACTTGTGAAATGACAACTCGAGACAGGAGCTTTACCTTTGTGGTGAAAGACATCTGCGTGTGGCTGGGTGTGTGTGTTTAGCGGTGGCTATGGCTAGGTTTTGAAGGGTGTTTGGCTCAGTGTTACAGCTTTGTAATCAGGCCTGTCATGTAAGACGTCTCACAGAGTTGAAGAAAAACAATGGTCCTTGTTCGTCGTCACGTCAATAGGAATTTTGTGTGTGTTGAATGTGCCTTTTTAACCCAGCGCTAGCAGAGGGTGGACAGAGTTATGTGTCCTTGCTTTCATAGTATTAGTCCTATAGCTAATCAATCTCTCTCTCTCTGTCTCTCTCTGTCTCTCTCTCTCTCTGTCTCTCTCTCTCTGTCTCTCTCTCTCTCTCTGTAACAGGAAACATGCATTAAACTGCCACAGAATGAAGCCTGCCCTCTTCAGCGTGCTGTGTGAGATCAAAGAAAAGACAGGTGAGCCGGCCAATCAGCTCCCGACTTCCTCTGCAAATGGCCTATTACAATGTCTCTCTTCACCCTCGGTGGGCCAATCCCCTACCTGAGTTACAGTGGAGAGAGGATTTGAACATCAGCACGACAGAAATGCAATGCGATGAGCTTTTCCCCCATACAAAAGAGAATCACACCCGCTCTACGTTGTACATTTCTACACATCGCTCTACGTTGTACATTTCTACACATCGCTCTACGTCAGCTCCCCTTGCCATGTTGCTGTTGTACGCCGTCATGTGATTTCATCTTTACACCTATGACCATGCGGGTCTCGTCAAGCACTAGTACCCCTGGAGAAGGGTCACGGGTTTCCGTGAGGTAGATCGGTTGAGGGCCTGCCTGACCACTGCTCATCGGTCTGTCTTCTCAGCCTGCTCCATATCAGCAACAGCCATTAGACCTCGATGGGACTGACCCGGACGTGTGCGTGTGTGTGCGTGCGTGCGGGATACACAAACAGGACTACCGTACTTCCACATCATCTGACTCCCTCCATCTTCTCTGTCCTCTTAGCTTTTAATGTCACCTTCTTTCATTTACCCCCCCCCCCCCCCCTCGCACTCTCGCTCTTTTCTTTTGATGGAATACATAATGAGAGGCATCCTGCGCTGGCTGCCATGGCGATATGTCAGTCACCCGGAGTTGCTAGCTTCCCATTGGCCAAGAGGGGCAAGGGGGAGGCCCCAGGCGGAGTGGGGGGGTTACGGTTGCCAAGGCAACTAGCTGTCTTATTTACCTAATGTCATTCACTTTGATTTTCACATTTACACTCTGAGAGAGGGCGAGGGAGGGAGGAGGGGGAGAGACGGAGGGAGGGAGGGAGGGAGGTCGGGGGGGTGTGGGGGAAGGATAGAGACAGGCAGGGAGGGGGTAGATGTGGCTAATGATGGTGTTAGTGGGGGTGTTGTCACGGTGTAGTCATTATCATCAGAAACACATGCTAGGCAGGTTCTAAATCTCTCCTCTGCCCCGCCCCCAACCCCTCCCCCCCGTCTCCATCTTCTTCTGTCAAACATTCTCTTACGTTCTCTTACCTACTTCACATGGTCCATCAGGGGGGATTATTATCTCCTCTTTACTCAGCCATCTCTTTGTCCCCTGTCAGTGTTGCTCTGCTGCGTCTGTCTCTCCCACCTTGTTCTCCTTCCTGTCCCAAGTTAGAACTGGGATCAAAATAACTTTCCCATAACAGAGACGCTGTTGTTCTCACTCTTTCTTTACTTCCCCTCCCTTGCTCCCCCTCTCTCTCCCCCTCTCTCACCCTCTCTCCAACTGTATCTGTTTTCCTGTCCTTTTCTCTCCATCCGTCTTTGTCCTCAGCCTGACCCTTTTGTCACACTATCCCTATTTCTCTCTATTTTTAATCGCCCCTCTTCCTCTCTAAATTTCTTTCACCCCCATATTTTCCTCTGCCTTTTTATCCTCCTCTTCCTCTCTTTTTCAGAGTTTTTCGGTCGCTAGAACAATCCCTCCCCTGGGCCTGTGTGATTCGGGGGAGAAAGAGGCAACTAGAAAGAGATTAATACAACGTGTCGAGAGAGAGAGAGAGAGAATTGGCGAAAGGAGGAGAAAAAAAGGAAAGGCATTTGGATTTAGAGAGAAAGAAACAAAGCGGAGCAGAGCGAGAGGAGGATTTGCGAATGGAAAGAGAGAGAGGGTGTGAGGAAGAAAAAGTATGAAAAAAAAAGGAAGAGAAAGCGACAGATTGATTGATGAGATGGAGAGAGAGGCTGTAATGACTGTGTCTATGGATTGGCAGACGGCTGATGCGCTCCAGACCCCTGGCCTTGTCAGCCTGGCCTCCTCCCCACCAGAACTCAGTCTCGCTGGGGGGACGCCCTCACCCGCTGCCCTGGCTTCGGCCTACACTGTGTGGGCCCTGGTGGTAGCTGGTAATCACAGTGGCATGGAGCTGGTTTCATAAGGAAAATAATACAGTGTAGCTGCTAACCATGTCGGCCTGTCTGGTACAGCCTGTGTATGTGAGAAGTAGAAGTGCGCCGTGTGTGTGAATGTGAGTGTCACACTGCATGGGGTGAGCTGTGTGTGTGTGTGTGTGTGTGTGTGTGTGTGTGGTTGTGGGCAGTCTGGGAGGCTGGCCCATAAACCAGACTAATTAAGGATTAATTAAAACTAATGGGACCTGGCTCCATCCTCCCCTCTCTCTCTCATTCCTTGTTTTCCTCTCTCTCCTCGCTCTTGTTTTTACACAGACTACTGGTTGATCTCTCTCTCTGCCTGTCTCTCTCTCGCTCTCTCTGCCTGTCTCTCTTTCTTACTTTCTCTCTTACTGTTTGTCTCTCTCTGCCTGTCTCTCTCTTTCTTACTTTCTCTCTTACTGTTTGTCTCTCTCTGCCTGTCTCTCTCTCTCTTTCTTACTTTCTCTCTTACTGTTTGTCTCTCTCTGCCTGTCTCTCTCTCTCTGCCTGTCTCTCTCTCTTACTGTCTCTTTCTCTCTCTCTCTTCCTGTCTCTCTGTCTGCCTCTCTCTCTTACTGTCTCTCTCTCTTACTGTCTCTCTGTCTGCCTCTCTGTCTGTCTCTCTCTCTTACTGTCTCTCTGTCTGCTTCTCTCTCTGCCTGCCTTTCTTCCTCCTTTAATATCAGTGTTTAATCATTATGAACCAAGTGATGGAATGATCTGACTGACAGACATGAGATGAGATAAAGGGGTGGAAAGAGGCGGGGCGGGTGGACAAGGGGGATTGTGTAAACTGTAATCTCAGTTAATTCTTCCCCTCTCCTTCCGCTCTCCCAAGAAACATGGGGAATCCTCTTTACGCTCTGTTAAGTGGAGCCATGTGAGACACACACACACACACACTGCATGCACACAAACACACATTCACAAAACACACATTCAAAAAACACACACACAGAGATGAAGCATGTGCGCACACATTCATTTTAGTGCACGTGTGAGACTGCGCACGCGTGAAACGAGACAGCTCTGACCGATCAGTCATTGGTGCGTGTGGTGAGGTCCGTGTTGTGTGGTGCGGTCCAGTCTGTGTGGTGCGGTCCGTGTGGTGCGGTCCGTGTGGTGCGGTCTGTGTGGTGCGGTCTGTGTGGTGCGGTCCGTGTGGTGAGGTTTATGTTGTGTTGTGTGGTGCGTGTGGTGAGGTCCATATTGTGTGGTGCGGTCCAGGCTTTGCGGCGGTCTGTGTGGTGCGGTCCGTGTTGCGTGGTCCATGTGTGGTCCGTGTAGGGCTGCACGATTTGGATAAAATACAGAATCGGGATTTCTTTGACAAATTTTTACAATTACATTTATGATTTGCAATTTTCAAACATGGATGTAAACAGCATAGATAATCTCACTTATCAATAGAGGTAATCGCCTACATGAAATCAAGTTGAAGTTCAGTGTTTTCTATTTTACACTTATTACCAATTTGAAGGTGCGGCCTGTATCAAGCTATTCGTTTGAACTGCTCATTTAGTGCAGTGGCGTCTGCAGTGTTAACTGTATCTGTGTCGTTGCCATAGCTGGTTAGGCAGAATTTCTCAACCCTTGAGGTAGCGACAGTGAAGCTGAGCATTTTAATAAACATGCTGTTGTGTATGTGGGACAATATCTTGGTGCCACTCGCTAACTTGAAGCCGGCGTCTTGGCTAGCAGTCGCAGTGTTAACTCAAACCAACACTGAAGAACCATTAAGTATTTAAAACAATTAGTCAACTTATTTAAGTAATCTACAAAAGTACCTACAGCACCCGCAAGAAAAACTGTTACAGACGTACGATGCATGCCAGCTGCCTCGCGTGAAGCTCTCTTCATTCACCTTTCCTGGAGCAAAAAATCCTGTAAGTTGGTGATTTGGAAATCGCAAATTCAATTATATTTCAATTAATTGTGTGGCCCTAGGGACTGTGTGGTGTGGTCCGGTCTGTGTTTTGGCACAAGCGAACTTGAAGGCAACTTTTAATTTTTGTTTTTTAACACTTTAAAGACCCAGTGCGGTCAAAACGAGGTTGACGACCCTGTTGTTCGGGCTACATTTCAAATCTAGTCCTACTATCGTCACCGCCCCCCATCAGGCCACCCCCCCCCACCCCCCCCAAACATACCTCATCCCCAGGTCGTTGCTGCAAAAGACAATGTGCTCTCTGTCGGCGCATCTGAAAAAATAAGAACCGCTCAACAATAATATGTAAATATGTCCTTGGGTGTCCCTGGATGAGTGAGCGGATGGCGCTGACATCATCCGTGTGACGAGGGGACACCTGTTCCTACGAGAAAGATACAATAACTAGTTGCATAAAAACATACACCTTTAGGTATGTAGTTTTAGGTATTTATTTTAGATATTTATTATTTAGTTATTTTTACTCAATTATGTTTTGTTTTGTTGCCAGTTGCTGAAAAGGTCGACGTTTTGTTTAATTCCAGTGTGGGAGGGGCCACGCATTAGTAGTGAGTGTGTGTGTGTGTGTGTGTGTCGTAGACTGTGGCCGGTTGCCAGATGTGAATGCTGTCATATTCCTCGTTGTGCGATTATAAATGTGAGCTGATCCCGGGAACTACGCTGTAATTGCCACCTAATTTGCATAACTGTGCAAATTAATGACCTCTCAAATGAGCGTTCATTTTTCACAGGGTCTTTAGTAGCTCCTTAAGAGCCGCCTTAATTAATGTGTGTGTGTGTGTGTGTGTGTGTGTGTTTGGCAGTAGGGAGATGCCAAGGAAAGCTGGCACTGCTTACATGGCAACCGCCACACAAGCCCTCCGCTACCCTATGCTACTCTCTCTCTCTCATCCCTCCATCCCCCTCTCTCCCATCCCACTAGCACTGCTCTCTTCAAACCTCTCTCTCTCTCTCTCATCCCTCCATCCCCCTCTCTCCTGTCCCACTAGCCCTGCTCTCTTCCAACCTCTCTCTCTCTCTCTCTCTCATCCCTCCATCCCCCTCTCTCCCATCCCACTAGCCCTGCTCTCTTCCAACCTCTCTCTCTCTCTCTCATCCCTCCATCCCCCTCTCTCCCGTCCCACTAGCCCTGCTCTCTTCCAACCTCTCTCTCTCTCTCTCTCTCTCTCTCTCTCATCCCTCCATCCCTCTGTCTCTCTCTGATTAGGAGGTGTGCGTGTCAGTCTTCAGTAAACACACTAACAGACGCTACTTAAACCTGATCTACTTACAACCAAGGACACACACACACACACTTTGAAGAAGGCCGTACTGTAGTTACGTGTCTCATGTCATCCTGTGTTGGGCCCATTCTCCCTTAACCATTAACCTTATTAGCCTGGTTCCCAGAAACACTTCTTCCTGGACATGTTTAGGACATTTTCTTGTATTACGCCATCAGACAGACATTTATGTAATCTGGCACATTTAGACACCTAAGGCATATTACGCCATCAGACAGACATATTTAAATACTCTGACATTTATACAACTGTCCTGTATTACGCCATCAGGTAGACATATTTAAATACTCTGACATTTATACAACTATCCTGTATTATGCCATCAGACATATACAACTATCCTGTATTACGCCATCAGATAGACATAAATAAATACTCTGACATTTATACAACTATCCTGTATTACGAAATCAGACAGACATTTAAGTAATCTGACTTATTAAGACAACTGACCTGTATTACACCATCACACTGAAATATTTATATTACCTGACACATTTATCTATTTTACATAATCTATCAGACATATTTTTCTGAGACATACTGTTAAACACATTTAAATTGCCAATCAGCACTTTAGGTCATTGTAAGACACATTCAGACCTCCAGTGAACTTGTTAATGTATATTCTCTCACATTTAAACAGCTGACCAGCGCACTCAGTGCAAATCAGGGGTTTTCAAAGGTAGAGTCTCATTGTTTGGTACCAGGCTTTCCTTAATTTGAGGGTTGAAGGAAAAGGTATTTAACTAAGTGTGAATGTTTAGAACAAGGTTTTTAAATTGTGTGTAATGTCTGCTTAGAATTTTGATTTGCTTGTTATTTTTGTTGTCACAGTTATTATTATTTTCCAGTTACTTTGGCAGTTAGAACAGAGGTTTCCATAACAATAAGGCCTTTATATTGAAATGAATGAGGATGCTCGTCCTAATAAAATACTAACTAGGCCTGGTAGAACAGAGACCGGTCTCTAGGCCTGGTAGAACAGAGACCGGTCTCTAGGCCTGGTAGAACAGAGACCGGTCACTAGGCCTGGTAGAACAGAGACCGGTCACTAGGCCTGGTAGAACAGAGACCGGTCTCTAGGCCTGGTAGAACAGAGACCGGTCTCTAGGCCTGGTAGAACAGAGACCGGTCTCTAGGCCTGGTAGAACAGAGACCGGTCACTAGGCCTGGTAGAACAGAGACCGGTCACTAGGCCTGGTAGAACAGAGACCGGTCTCTAGGCCTGGTAGAATTGGAGGATGAGATGACACCTACCGGGATAACTGAAGGAAGAGTGCCCTCTCCTGGTCATTACTGGAACAACTGAATACTGTTCTCCCACTGTCTGTCTGTCTGTCAATCTCTGTCTGTCTCTCACACTGTCTGTCTGTCACTCTGTGTCTCACTCTCTGCCTGTCTCTCACTCTGTTTATCTCATCTTGGTTCAGAAGGTTCTTTATTGTCATGAATGGATTGTTTCCACCATTGCCAAAGCAAGCTTTCATATGTGGGTGGGGTTGCCTGTCTTTTATAAGGACAGGGTTTATGTTGGTGGTGTTGCCTGTCTTTTATAAGGACAGGGTTTATGTTGGTGGTGTTGCCTGTCTTTTATAAGGACAGGCTTTATGTGGGTGGTGTTGCCTGTCTTTTATAAGGACAGGGTTTATGTTGGTGGTGTTGCCTGTCTTTTATAAGGACAGGCTTTGTGTGGGTGGTGTTGCCTGTCTTTTATAAGGACAGGGTTTATGTGGGTGGTGTTGCCTGTCTTTTATAAGGACAGAGTATGACACAATTAGCTGTGAGATCTACTATCTCTGTTTTCGCCCTAAGAAAATACACACTTTGGACTAAGCAGATCTGGACATTCTTTTTTAATAGTTTTCATTTTTTTCATTTAATTGTGTTCATTTTCAGCTTTTCCTGACCTACAGTGTTTACAGTGTTTCTTCTCTGACCATTTGTGTGATTTAGTTTTTATGACATCTTGTCTCTATAGCCAGGCTATGGTCACTGAGTCTGTGCACTGTTGTTGTCTTAGCAAGCTGTTGTGCTGTTTCCATTTCTATATTCAGAATTTAGTAACACTCAAGTTTGTGATTCTTTCTGTCTTTATTTCTCTTCTGTCTTATTCAGTCAGTCAGTAATCCGCGTGTCTCCTCTCCAGTCCTCAGTATTCGCGGGATCCAGGACGAGGACCCCCCGGATCCTCAGATCATGCGACTGGACAACATGCTGCTGGCAGAGGGCGTGTCTGGCCCGGAGAAGGGTGGGGCCTCGGCGGCAGCGGCTGCGGCTGCGGCGGCTGCAGGCGGGTCCCCGAACGACGGCAGCATAGAGCATTCAGACTACCGGGCCAAGCTGGCCCAGATCAGACAGATCTACCACTCCGAGCTGGAGAAGTACGAGCAGGTAGGCGGGAACCGGGAGCGCGCGCGGGCGCGCACGCACGCACGCATAATTGTGCGCACATGTAGTGGGTCAACACGCGCATACAGAGGGGTGTCTTCTCTCCGTACAGGCGTGCAGTGAGTTCACCAACCACGTGATGAACCTGCTGCGGGAGCAGAGCCGCACGCGGCCCATCTCTCCCAAGGAGATCGAGCGCATGGTGGGCATCATCCACCGCAAGTTCAGCTCCATCCAGATGCAGCTGAAGCAGAGCACCTGCGAGGCCGTCATGATCCTCCGATCCAGGTTCCTGGACGCCAGGTGAGACCGGGTGGGGGTGGGGCTGGGGGGGGGCACGCGACACTTTCACACGGGGTTCCTCTGTGTCTGTGTGCATGTTATCACCCCGCCCCAGCGTATCACTAACTCACCCCTTTCTCCTCTGGTCAGACGGAAGAGGCGTAACTTCAACAAGCAGGCGACGGAGGTGCTGAATGAGTACTTCTACTCCCACCTGTCTAACCCATACCCCAGCGAGGAGGCCAAGGAGGAGCTGGCCAAGAAGTGTGCCATCACCGTCTCTCAGGTCAGAGGTCAAACTGGGGTCAAACGCGGTTCACAATGGGGTCACGATGAGTTAAGGCCTTGGACACCCTCCAAGAATATGGATTCTATCCACATAATAGTATTTAATAAAATATAACGGTATTTTGGTTATTTGGGTGTTTTTAAGGGAGTTTGTCCGTTCCCATAAAAAGGCCACGGTTTGACTCCCCCCTCCTCCCTCCCAGGTGTCTAACTGGTTTGACTCCCTCCCCCTCCTCCCTCCCAGGTGTCTAACTGGTTTGACTCCCTCCTCCTCCCTCCCAGGTGTCTAACTGGTTTGACTCCCTCCTCCTCCCTCCCAGGTGTCTAACTGGTTTGACTCCCCCTCCTCCCTCCCAGGTGTCTAACTGGTTTGACTCCCTCCTCCTCCCTCCCAGGTGTCTAACTGGTTTGACTCCTCCTCCTCCCTCCCAGGTGTCTAACTGGTTTGACTCCCTCCTCCTCCCTCCCAGGTGTCTAACTGGTTTGACTCCCTCCTCCTCCCTCCCAGGTGTCTAACTGGTTTGACTCCCTCCTCCTCCCTCCCAGGTGTCTAACTGGTTTGACTCCCTCCTCCTCCCTCCCAGGTGTCTAACTGGTTTGACTCCCTCCTCCTCCCTCCCAGGTGTCTAACTGGTTTGACTCCCTCCTCCTCCCTCCCAGGTGTCTAACTGGTTTGACTCCCTCCTCCTCCCTCCCAGGTGTCTAACTGGTTTGACTCCCTCCTCCTCCCTCCCAGGTGTCTAACTGGTTTGACTCCCTCCTCCTCCCTCCCAGGTGTCTAACTGGTTTGGTAACAAGCGGATCAGGTACAAGAAGAACATTGGGAAGTTCCAGGAAGAGGCCAACCTGTACGCAGTGAAAACAGCTGTGGACGCGGCCAGTGTCTCCTCACAGGCCAGCCAGGCAAACTCCCCCGCCACGCCAAACTCGGGTACACACACCGCCCCCAACTCACACACTCACTTTGACACCACACACACAGATGTCACGCACACACACCGCCCCCAACTCACACACTCACTTTGACACCACACACACAGATGTCACGCACACACACCGCCACCAACTCACACACTCACTTTGACACCACACACACAGATGTCACGGACATACGCGGGCACAAACTCACAAGTGGATGACACACAAACGCTCATATAAAAACGGTCTTCTTCGCACTTCGCACATAACGTTTTTACTTTTACGAATCTTAATGCTAGCCTGCCCCTTTATCCCTGACCTACCAATCACTGGCCCCCTTGACATGACATCGTCCCTCCCGATTGGCCGGTCATTACACTCTGCAGGCTAGTTAGGGTTGTAGTCAGCCCAACGCAAGGCCACACCCACTTCTATTTGCTACAGACCAATGGGGAATTGTTATGTCACAGCCCTTCGCAGTTTTTCCTCCCCAGAATCCCCTGGGAAACCCTGTATGTTGATTTAAAATCCCCTGAGAAACCCTGTGTGGGTGGGTTTAGAATCCCCTGAGAAACCCTGTGGGTGGGGTTTAGAATCCCCTGAGAAACCCTGTGGGTGGGGTTTAGAATCCCCTGAGAAACCCTGTGGGTGGGTTTAGAATCCCCTGAGAAACCCTGTGGGTGGGGTTTAGAATCCCCTGAGAAACCCTGTGGGTGTGGTTTAGAATCCCCTGAGAAACCCTGTGGGTGGGGTTTAGAATCCCCTGAGAAACCCTGTGGGTGGGGTTTAGAATCCCCTGAGAAACCCTGTGGGGATAGGTTCACCCTCCCCAAAACCCAGTGAGTCCCACCCACCCCGCTGGATGTTGCCTCAGTCCTCATTCCACCCCGCCCGCACCAGACTGCGTTTTACACTGGCAGACCCATTCTGACCTTTGACCCGGCGACCCCTGCTGTTCCTCCAGGTGGATACCCAGCGCCGTGCTACACCCCTGACGGGAGGTTATGAGGAGCAGCCTGGAGGAACTCTGCCCCCCCCATTGTCTCCATGTGAGTCTGTTATTCAGGGGGGTTTCCTACTAGAATTCTATTTTTGGATGGAGTTGGTCACGACGCCTTTTACCCAAATCACGGTACGGTACAGTACCCGCCCCCCCCCACCCAGACCTTGGTGAAGTCTTGGTCTCCTCTCTCACTCCCTCCCCCATTTTGTCTTTTCCAGGTTAACAGTGGAAGGCAGGACGGCCCGGACCCCCACCCTCCCACCAAGGCACAGAGCAGTGTACACTCAGACACTTCAGACTGAGAAGTGCCCCCCTCCACCCATAATCACCCACCTGGATATCCCCTGTACCCCTCCACCCATAATCACCCACCTGGATATCCCCTGTACCCCTCCACCTGCCCAGCTTCACCCATAATCACCCACCTGGATATCCCCTGTACCCCTCCACCCATAATCACCCACCTGGATATCCCCTGTACCCCTCCACCCATAATCACCCACCTGGATATCCCCTGTACCCCTCCACCTGCCCAGCTTCACCCATAATCACCCACCTGGATATCCCCTGTACCCCTCCACCCATAATCACCCACCTGGATATCCCCTGTACCCCTCCACCCATAATCACCCACCTGGATATCCCCTGTACCCCTCCACCCATAATCACCCACCTGGATATCCCCTGTACCCCTCCACCTGCCCAGCTTCACCCATAATCACCCACCTGGATAACCCCTGTACCCCTCCACCCATAATCACCCACCTGGATATCCCCTGTACCCCTCCACCCATAATCACCCACCTGGATATCCCCTGTACCCCTCCACCTGCCCGGCTTTACCTATAATCACCCAGCTGGATATCCCCTGTACCCCTCCACCCATAATCACCCACCTGGATATCCCCTGTACACCTCCAACTGCCCCCCTCCACCCATAATCACCCACCTGGATATCCCCTGCCCCCCTTCCCTTAAACTAAATCCAGTCCTTAATAAGTCCCACCCACCTCACATACGTTCAGTTGGACCTCAAACTGAGTAATCTGCTTCCCTCCCTCATCTATCCCTTCTCCTACACCGCCTACCACCCTCTAGAGCCTCCATGACATCATCCACTATCCTACTACCACAAAGCCCTTCATTACATCATCCACTATCCTAACTCCCCAGCAACCCTCCATGACATCATCCACTATCCTAACTCCCCAGCAACCCTCCATGACATCATCCACTATCCTAACTACCCAGCAACCCTCCATGGCATCATCCACTATCCTAACTCCCCAGCAAACCTTCATGGCATTCTCACCTATCCTACCACCCCAACACCTTCCTGACGTCATCCTCTAACCTACGACCCCAATGCCCTCCGTGACGTAATCCCTTCTCTCTTACGACCCCGACACCTTGACTTCAATCCCTGACCTACGACCCCAACACATCATCCCTTCCCATCTCTCCTCCCCTCTCCCCCGTTCACACGTTGTCTGACATCACAGTCTCTTTTTCTTTCTTTTTATATTCACTCCTTTATTTTTCTCTCGTTTTTTAAAAAGATAATTTAGTCACAAATGTAGAGAGGTTTTTTCTAATACTGTTTCACAAAGACGCACCAGCCGAGTGTGTTGGAGCCCGACGTGGACTCATCATGTTACTCAAAAAGAAGAACGAAATAAAAAATGTATAACAAAAAAGTAATAAAAAAAACAGAATATGTTACTTGTCTTCCATGCATGTAGTTCTTTTTAGGTGTTTAGCAATGATTGTATTTTTTCGTTTTTGTTTTTTGACTTTTTAAAAAAAAAGTTGCTACAGAGAAAAATGTATACAACAAAAACTTCTAAATGGCAGAAAATAACCAAAAATGAATAAACACATTGTATGTCAATTATTAAGCTCAGTCTCTTGTTTCACTTTAATTCGAAATGTTGATGATCAGAATTGACAGTCCTGTGACCCAGCCACGCCCACCTCTGGCTAGACCCCAGTCACGCCCACCAGCCACGCTCGACCCCAGCCACGCCCACCGCGGGCTCTACCCCAGCCACGCCCACCGCGGGCTCCACCCCTGCCACGCCCACCGCTGGCTCCACCCCCGCCACGCTACAGAAACGAAGTGTTCCATTTCCAGTATTTTAAAGTTGAATGATTTGAGCGGACCATGTCATCTTCGGACCGGGTAATCTAAGGACCATGTCATTTTAGGTTGGCTGCTCGACTTGAGGACGTGTTGGCCTCCTTTACTGCTGTAATCCTAATGAGCTTCGCCCCTCGGGTCTTTCTTTCAGACCTGTTACTAAGTCTTCGCCCCTCTGGTCTTTCTTTTAGATGTGTTACCAAGTCTTCGCCCCTCTGGTCTTTCTTTTAGATGTGTTACCAACTCTTCGCCTCTCTGGTCTTTCTTTTAGACCTGTTACCAAGTCTTCGCCCCTCTGGTCTTTCTTTTAGACGTGTTACCAAGTCTTCGCCCCTCTGGTCTTTCTTTTAGACGTGTTACCAAGTGAGGTGGATGCATTATCTCGGCAAAGGAGAAGAGCTCACTAACACAGATTTAGACAGATTTGTGAACAATATTTGAGAGAAATAGGCCTTTTGTGTACATAGAAAAAAAGTCTTAGATCTTTGAGTTCAGCCAATGACAAATGGGGCAAAAACGAATCCCTGGTGCAACCACACCTGCTGCACCCCCGATAGTTACACTAGTGGTTGTATTGTTTCAATTACAAATTTTGCATTAGCTAGCACAGCCAGTCAAGTAACTGGTGATTGCTAACATTAGCTAGCCACTTCAATTTGCTGGACTTCTCAATAAACTAGCTAGCTTGTTATGGTTATACTGCATCTCGACATTCATGTTGAAGAGTTTGAGGAAAGGTTTACCTGTTAAGTAGGTGCCTTCTATAGAAAGTATACTATGCTCAACTATTTTGTTTTCTGCAGTGAAATCTTTTTATTACATGTTAACAATACGCATCATCCTCACATCATGTGATCATTTAGCAGGATTAACTCATGTTTCAAATGTACATAAATCTGTTATTTAATAAATCATTGTCACCAAAATAAAAGGTTCCTTTATAATTGCTTAAACCAAGATAGTCAAAATGCTAAGACATCATGAAATGTGTACTCTTACAATGTAATAGAAGCATACTAGAAAACAAATTGCTATTATTGTCTAAATAGCCTACCATGGCTGTCAAAAAGTCATTGCACACACTGTCCTTTCAATAAAACATTTATTCATACATTTCTGATTACTGAAGCTACCTTTTTACAGCAAACAGAAGGTGAAATCGCTTGCACAGCAAAAACAGAAATACAACAACAAAATGTATATTATGTACATCAGACTTTGTAAAATAAATAAGATGCTGCAACTTAATCAACCTCATGGGTCATCTAATCTCCCCCCTGTCTGACCACAACATTTCCTCCAGACCACACCAGACATCCTCCCTTGCAATGCAACGTGGGAAAACGGTTTTGGCATGACACACTGTAACACCCTTTCCTCTCACCCTCATCACATCCCTGCACACTCTAACTGTATCTCCCCTCTCCAATATCACCTGTATCTCCCCCCTCCAATATCACCTGTATCTCATCCCTCCATTATCAATTGCATCACTGAGAAATCCAATTGTTTTTGGAACAATACACGCCCATTTTGAATTTGATGCCAGCAACACGTTTAAAAAAAGATGGGCTAAAGAGCAGAGGGACCCTCTGGCTTGTTATCAGCACACAGTGCAAAAGCCAGCATCTGTGATGGTATGCGGGTGTAATGGTTGCGGGACACTCCTCATGACAAGAGATGAGCACGGAACCAGTTGCAAGAGTTGAAATCAAATGAATGAATTAATGAAAAAGGGAACTTAAGTACACGGGCAAAATCCGGCCTAGGAAACAAAGGTGTGCAATCTTGGCACTTGTAAAAACAAACAAATGGAAACAGAGCAATAGCCTCTTAATAAAAGAATGTTGAGGACGGAACTCAAACGAAATAACGGAATAACGGAAAAGGAAGCCCTACGCATACCCTTGATTAAACCCTGATTAGTGACCGGCGTGAGGGATAACCAGACGTTAAGTGAAGGGTGCGTTTGATTCGTGTGCCCAATATTCCGGGGGCGTTGAACGCCGGTGCCTGGAAGGAGGTGGAGTGGCAGCAACCAGTGAAGTTGACTGCCACGATGGACCCGAACGGGGGGGGTGCATTAGTGCACGTGGCCTTGGTGATGTGCACATCTGTGAAGGCACCATTAATGCTGACCAATACAGGTTTTGGAGCAACATATGGCGCCATCCAGACAACGTCTTTTTCAGAGAAAGCTTTGCTTATTTTCAGTAAGACAATGCCAAACCACATTCTGCACGTATTACAACAGCATTGCTCCATAGTAAAAGAGTCTGGCAGCTAAACTGGCCTGCATGCAGTCCCGTTATGTCACCCATTGAAAGCATTTGGCGCATTATGAAATGAAAGAAATACAACAAAGGAGACCCCGAACTGTTGAGCAACTGGAATCTTTTATCAAGCAATATTGGGAAAACATATCACTTTAAAAATTACAGAAATAGTTTTCCTCAATTTCCAAATGCTTACATCGTCTCAGATCCAAGGTCTTACGCTGCTGTACGATTGTGCTGGGGGATTGGGTCAGTTCTCCTTCCCCACTAAGTTCTCCTTCTCCACTATAAATCATTGTTGATATGAGGAATGTATTTTCTGAATTTTCCCCATCTCCTCTCCTTTTTAAACTTTAGGGAGGACATGAGGTCCTGGTCCACACCTGCGGAGTACCTGGTTTGGGGGGCCCGTTGCTGTCCCTGTCCTTGTCCATCTGGTCATACTTCTGACCTAGTCCAAATTAATTAGACTCTGGATTTAGCCCAGATAAATGTATTAATTATTCCAATTGGACTCTTAATATCTCACTCGGCACAGCCAGAAGAGGACTGGTCACCCCTCTGAGCCTGGGTCCTCCCTAGGTTTCTTCCAAAAATTCGGCCTTCTTAGGGAGTTTTTCCTAGCCACTGAAATTCAACACTACTGTTGTTTGCTCCTTGGGGTTTAAGGCCGGATGTCTCTGTAAAAGCACTTTGTGACAACTGCTGTTGTAAAAAGGGCTTTATAAATAAATTTGATTGACTAAACGTAGCAATTAATGGATTTGCAATTACAGAGCTAGGATTTATATTTAATCAGAAGGTCAGGTGGCAGGCTAGGCAGCGAATTTAGTTGTTTTTTCATGACTTCGCTTAATTTACTATTGGTTTAACTATGTGAAGACATACATTAAATAGTAAATATAAATAAAAAGCAATATCTTTATTTACTAACGTAAGCAGATTTATTTTGCAAGTACCGTCTCACATTCCTCGCCGGCCTCAACGATTCGATCCGTGTACAATTCGTGATATGGTCATTCCACGGTAAACAGGGTGACGGAGAACCAGTTAAGCACTAATTCTCAGTGTTTCTGTTATTTCGAGCTAGGAGAGTTAACATAAACAAGCGACTCCGTGTATGCAGTTGCCAATAGTTATTCTTCCCTAAACAAGCAAATGAAATCATAATTGTCTTACTCTTTCTGCAAGGTGAAGTTAGTTTTGGGTTGGACATTCGGCTCATCAAATCTCAATAGCTCTTTAATGAAGTATATATGTAATCCAATATTGGTCTCATTGTGATGTTATGCTCGGTTAAAATATGGGTAAATAAGGGCTGTGCAACATCGTATACACTTTTGTAATCACAATGAGACCAATATTGGATAACATGAATACTTCGTTAAAGAGCAATTAAGATTTGAAGAGCCGAATGTCTGTCGAATTTCCAATATAAAACTAACTTCACCGCAGTGGATTTTGGGACATAACCGCTTTAAACCAAACAGTTTTGGTCGTTATCTACATAAAAAAATTAATCGAATAAGGAATTATCCATTTGCACCTGGACCTACCCGGACCGAATTGGTTCTCCTTCTCCCTGTTTATCGTGGAATAACCATTGAACGAGGCTCGCGAGGAATGGGAGACGGAAAAAGCAATCGACTTACGTTGGTAAATGAAGTTTTTGCTTTTTATTTATATTGACTAATTATTGTCTGTCTTCACAAAGTTAAAATATTAGAAGTTACTTCAGCTAAGTAAAGAAAAAACAAAGCATTTAACTGCGTTTTGTGGGCTCCAACTCCATTCAGATTACATGCTAATTAGCTAGCCTAGCCTGCTACCTTTTGGTGTTGTATCCTGTCCTCCTGATTAGATATCAATCCTAATTCTGTAATGAGAAATCCATTGATTGGTCAGGTTTCTCATAATACCGGGAGACTGTAGCCTGATTATCGTACAGTGACTAATGGAAAACCATAAGATGCTGTTAAATAAAGTACACCTTATAAGTATTTTTCGCAGGTCTGTTCTTTTATATAGTGATTCTGTCATTTTTCTTCCATTGTATTTTATTTATATTTATCAGACATGTTAATCAATCATATATGGTTCTGATTTGATCTTTATTTTAGCAGATGGAGGACAAACCCAGCCTGCATCTCTCCTTCCACAATGAGCCTAAAGAAGAGTCACTGGATCCTTATTGGGACAGTGGAGCTCAGTGTTCATTGGTGGATTCAGAGATGAAATCAGAGAAGCTGGAAGACTGCAGTCAAACACTGGGGACGAATGATATTAAATATGAAGAGGAGAAGAAGATTGGGGATTTAACTAATCAAGGTAAGAACTGGTTTATGAATCGGGTTTAATCCCAGCCAACATTTGTATGTGGGGCCCATATGGTTTGTAAATGGGTCAGTGGGTTCAATAATGGCCCCATTTGATTCCATAATTGCCCACATGGGTTTCAATCAGGATTACACTGGGTTTTAGGTGGGAATCACCTGGGCAACATATGCAAGACCCACGTGGATCCCATCTTCAAGCTTTATGTGGTGCTACATGGGAACTACATGTGCTAAAATGGTGGGTTTCTCCACAGGTTCCATATTGGGCCCATTTCAATTACCCACTATTATACCCCAATCTATTATACACACCAGGCCTTTGTGGGCCATATTGCCCCCTGGTCTATGTTACATATCCCATTGATCAGAATAAAAGGCTTGGAACTAATAAGATGATAAATGCCTCCTTCTCTCACAGACATCCTACTTTTCTATATGGATCTAGTTTGCTTGGACCTGGTCTGTAAATGGACTATGCGGTTTAAGGGACCATTGCAGTGTTGGGTTCTGTCTTCTGTTCTATCCACCATCTCTGATCACTTGAAACTGAGTAGACAAAGCTTCTGGTACTTGGAGTTCATATAGTCATTTGTTTTAGCAAGGTTCCCAGGGAAGTAAAACAGCCTCACAACATAACAGGTCCACCACTATACAGTGCCCTCCAATAATTGTAGGACTCATGGTGAATATGTGCAAAACAGGCTGTGAACTAAATTATTTTTTTCTTTTGGTAATTTATTTTAAATATGAAAGGTACATGATTGAGAAAAAGGAAAAAATGCAAAATAAAGTGTTTAAATATTGTTTTCCATATTCCAAATTCTTATTGGCATCCCTAGAAATTCTTCTGAGTGAACTCTATCTGATGAGGTAAACACTGATGAGTCAAATCATTCTGACCACCTGCCTAATATCCTGTTGGTGCTAAAACTACTCCGACCCGCTGAGACATGGACCCCTGAGGGTGTCCTGTGGTGTCTGGAACCCAGACATTAGCAGCAGATCCTCCAAGTCCTGTAAGTTGCGATGTGGAGCTGCCATGGATCGGACTTGTTGGTACAGCACATCCCAAAGATGCTTGATCGTAAAAGAGATCTGTGGAATTTGGAGGCCAGGGCAACACCTTGAATTCATGTTCCTCAAACCATTCCCAAACAATGTGTACAGTGTGACAGGGTGCATTATCCTGCAGAAAGAGGCCACTGCCATCAGCAGTGCCATCACCGTTGCTATGAAGAGTTGTACCTAGTCTGTAACCATGTAGAGAGGTGACAGGCTTGTCATCCTGGTGCATCCTGGTGCCATCACTACCCCAGGTAAACTGTGCGCACACACAGTTTATGTGATGTGAAAGACCACGGGACTCCTCAGACCAAGCACCCTTCTTCCCCTGCTCCAAGGTTCAGTTCTGACGCTCATGTCCGTTGGAAGCACTTTTGACGGTGGACCGGGTCATCATGGACACTCATGACCAGTTTATGGCTACGCAGCCCCAAACACCGCAGGGTGTGATGCACTGTGTGTTGTGACACAGTAGACCTTCTGTCGGTTCAGACCAGATGGCTTTGCCATTGCTGCCCTCGTGCGTCAATGAGCCTTGGGCGCCCAACACCTTGTCGGCGGTTTATTCTTTGTCCCTCCTCTGACCACTTTTGGTAGGTACTTACCACTGCTGACCGGGAGTACCCCACAAGCCTTGATATACTTCTTTTGATATATTTTTCTTATTTATTGCCCAATTAGTGCAGACGAGTATTTTCAGGCATGTAACGGTCTTAATGGCCTTATCTTTCATGATGAAGTTGATAAACAACAGTGACATTTTTAAAGTGTTTGGTTACCCTGGGTGACACCATTTAAGGCGGGCACTGAATGAATACATTTTTTTGAAATATATTGTTATGCCTGGGTTAAATGTGCAACGGTTTTCTGAAATTGTTCTTGTTTATCACTCTTAAAACTCTTGGAATAATTTCATTTATCTTTAATCTAATATACTAACTACATTGTGTTACTGCACTAATTAACTTTTCTGATTTTAATCACACAGATGTGATGGCTGAAGCTGATACATTTCCTACACGTGGAGAGAAACAACAGAAAGATTATGAAGATAAGTCTCACCCCTGCCCCCATTGTGGAAAACATTTCCTTTTTATATCACTGTTAAAAAGACATATTAACATACACTCAGGAGAGAAGCCATACTCATGTTCTGACTGTGGGAAGTGTTTCTCTGAATTAGGTAAACTTAAATCTCACCAGCGCATACATACTGGAGAGAAGCCATACTCGTGTTCTGACTGTGGGAAGTGTTTCTCTAAATTAGGCAACCTTAATATTCACCAGCGCATACACACTGGAGAGAAGCCTTACTCCTGTCCTGACTGCGGGAAGAGTTTCTCTCAACTAAGTAGCCTTAAAAGTCACCAGCGCATACATACTGGAGAGAAGCCTTACTCCTGTCCTGACTGTGGGAACAGTTTCTCTCAACTAGGTAGCCTAAAAGCTCACCAGCTACGACACACAGGAGAGAAGCCATACCCGTGTTCTGACTGTGGAAAGTGTTTCTCTAAATCAGGTGACCTTAATATTCACCAGCGCATACATACTGGAGAGAAGTCATACTCCTGTTGTGACTGTGGGATGTGTTTCTCTAAATTAGGCAACCTTAATATTCACCAGCGCATACACACTGGTGAGAAGCCTTACTCCTGTCCTGACTGTGGGAAGAGTTTCTCTCAACTGGGTAGCCTTAAAAATCACCAGCGCATACATACTGGAGAGAAGCCTTACTCCTGTCCTGACTGTGGGAACAGTTTCTCTCAATTAGGTAGCCTAAAAGCTCACCAACTACAACACACTGGAGAGAAGCCTTACTCCTGTTCTGACTGTGGGAAGAGTTTCTCTCATCCAGGTAGCCTTAAAAATCACCGGCGCATACATACTGGAGAGAAGCCTTACTCCTGTCCTGACTGTAGGAAGACTTTCTCTCAACTAGGTAGCCTTAAAAATCACCGGCGCATACATACTACAGAGAAGCCGTATTCCTGTTCTGACTGTGGGAAGTGTTTCTCTAAATTAGGTAACCTTAAAACTCACCAACTACTACACACTGGAGTGAAGCCTTATTCCTGTTCTGACTGTGGGAAGAGTTTCTCTCAACTAGGTAGCTTTCAAAATCACCAGCGCATACATACTGGAGAGAAACCTTATTCCTGTTCTGACTGTGGGAAGAGTTTCTCTCAATTAGGCCACTTTAAAAATCACCAGCGCATACACACTGCAAGCAAGCAACTTCATTGATATAGCACAGTAAGCACAACATACATAGAAGCAATTCAATGCTCTTTTTAAAATGAAGAGAAACATAAAAACGCAATAGAATAAAAACAGTCAGATTCTTACAATTCTGTAACCACTCTCCAGGGGGACTCTCCACTTGGTATCTCAGTCCTTGCACTCCAGCGTTAGAATGAACCCTTCAGTCCATAGGAGCTATAGTCCTGTCCTGACTGTGGGAAGAATTTATCTCTGTTATGTAGCCTTAAAACTCACCAGCACATGCATGCTAGAGAGAAGCCTTATTCCTGTTCTGACTTCTGGGAGGAGTTTCCATCGTCTTGTCTCTCTCCAAACACATCAGAGGATTCATAGTACTGGATAACACTACTTTTGAATGTAGGAAGTGCTTTTTGACAATATATCAATTATTATTCATCATAGAGTACCGAAGGAACTGAAAAATGTCAATTCTAGACATATTTGCTACCCATTCCATGAGCCTTTATTTTTTAGTGTATCCATTCAGAAGTGCTCTGCTGTTAAATGTTTTGGGGTCACTTAGAAAGGTCCTATTTTTCCAAGGAAACATACATGAATTGAGTTTGAGTAGGAAATACAGGTGCTGGTCATACAATTAGAATATCATCAAAAAGTTGATTTATTTCAGTAATTCCATTCAGAAAGTGAAACTTGTATATTATATTCATTCATTACACACAGACTGATATATTTCAAATGTTTATTTCTTTTAATTGTGATGATTATAACTGACAACTAATGAAAATCCCAAATTCAGTATCTCTAAAAATTAGAATATAACTTAAGACCAATACAAAAATGTTATTGATTTTTAGAAATGTTGGCCAACTGAAAAGTATGAGCATGTACAGCACTCAATACTTAGTTGGGGCTCCTTTTGCCTGAATTACTGCAGCAATGCGGCATGGCATGGAGTCGATCAGTCTGTGGCACTGCTCAGGTGTTATGAGAGCCCAGGTTGCTCTGATAGTGGCCTTCAGCTCTTCTGCATTGTTGGGTCTGGCGTATCGCATCTTCCTCTTCACAATACCCCATAGATTTTCTACAGGGTTAAGGTCAGGCCAATTTGCTGGCCAATTTGCTGGCCAATTAAGAACAGGGATACCATGGTCCTTAAACCAGGTACTGGTAGCTTTGGCACTGTGTGCAGTTGCCAAGTCCTGTTGGAAAATGAAATCTGCATCTCCATAAAGTTGGTCAGCAGCAGGAAGCATGAAGTGCTCTAACACTTCCTGGTAGACGGCGGCGTTGACCTTGAACCTCAGAAGGCGAGACGCTTCTGACGCTCTGTCTTGTTCAAGAGTGGCTTGACACAAGGAATGCGACAGCTGAAATCCATGTCTTGCATGTCTGTGCGTGGTGGTTCTTGAAGCACTGACTCCAGCTGCAGTCCACTCTTTGTGAAGCTCCCCCACATTTTTTAATTGGTTTTGTTTCACAATCCTCTCCAGGGTGCGGTTATCCCTATTGCTTGTACACTTTTCTTTCTACCACATTTCCTTCCCTTCGCCTCTCTATTAATGTGCTTGGACACAGAGCTCTGTGAACAGCCAGCCTCTTTAGCTATGACCTTTTGTGTCTTGCCCTCCATGTGCAAGGTGTCACTGGTCGTCTTTTGGACACTGTCAAGTCAGCAGTCTTCCCCATGATTGTGTAGCCTACAGAACTAGACTGAGAGACCATTTAAAGGCCTTTGCAGGTGTTTTGGGTTAATTAGCTGATTAGATTGTGGCACCAGGTGTCTTCCGTATTGAACCTTTTCATAATATTCTAATTTTCTGAGATTCTGAATTTGGGGTTTTCATTAGTTTTCAGTTATAATCATCACAATTAAAAGAAATAAACATTTGAAATATATCAGTCTGTGTGTAATGAATGAATATAATAATATATTGAAATAACTATTGTCCTTCAAACTTTTTGTCAAAGAATCCTTTATTTGCTGCAATTACAGCCTTGCAGACCTTTGGCAATCTAGTTGTCTATTTGAGAATCTGAAGAGATTTCACCCCATGCTTCCTGAAGCACTTCCCACTAGTTGGATTGGCTTGATGGGCACTTATGTACCTTACCACATCTTACGTATCATACAGTCAAGCTGCTCCCACAACAGCTCAATAGGGTTGAGATCCAGTGACTGTGCTGGCCACTCCATTATAGACAGTATACCAGCTGACTGCTTCTTCTCTTTAAAGTTCTTGAATAGTTTGGAGCTGTGTTTTGGGTCATTGTCCTGTTATAGGAGGAAATTGCATCCAATCAAGCATTGTCCACAGGAAATGGCATATGGTGTCTGTTCTTTTTCCCATCTTAACCTTTTATTTTTATTGGGCAGTCTGAGACATGTCTTTATCTTGCAACACTGTTGATGTTGAAACTGGTGTTTTGCGGGTAATATTTAATGAAGCTAACAGTTGAGTACCTGTGAGGCATCTGTTTCTCGAACTAATCCTTGTACAAGATTTTCAGTTTCCCACATGGAATAGCCTTAATTTATCAGAACAATTATAGACTGATGAGTTTCAGAAGAAAGCTATTTGTTTCTGGATCCTTTGAGCCTGTAATTGAACCCATAATTGCTGATGCTCCAGATACTCAACTAGTCTAAAGACCAATTTTATTGCTTTAATCAGCACAACAGTTTTCAGCTGTGCTAACATAATTGCAAAAGGGTTTTATAATGTTCAATTAGCCTTTTGAAAGGATTAACCTGGATTAGTAAACACAACGTGCCATTGGAACACAGGACTGATGGTTGCTGATAAATCAGCCTTTTCCAGCTACAATAGTCATACAATAGGATGCTCTTTTTATACCCAATCATGTTACTGACCTGTTACCGATAAACCTAATTATTAGTGAGAGTTACCACCTTTCTTTTGAATGTTATTTGCCCCTGTCCCATTTTTTTTTTTTTTATGTGTTGCTGGCATCATATTCAAAGGGGGCATATTTTTAAATGAACAATAAAGTCTCTGTTTCAACATTTGATGAGTTGTTTCTATTTTCTATTAAATACAGGGTTGATTTTTGCATTTTGTTTTAGTTACGTTTTATACAGCATCCCACATTCTTTGGACAGGATGTTTCATTTTAATAACAAAAACAAGTACATATAAACATTTAACCAGTAGTGTATATCCTATTGATCACCTAAATCCTATGACATGTACTGTATGGGTCTTATGATGTCATTTGAATACTATTTGATGCTGCTGTTCTTTCTGTGTCCTAGTCCAAATGTAATGCATTAGATGTGTAGGTTAGATGCTTTAAACAGACTTCCTATAGACTGGAATGTGTCCACTGATGACATAGTGGGTTAAGTGGTCATAACACATCCCCCAAACCCTCATAATGGATTATAACAGATCGTTTTACGAACGCTGTCTTCTGGCTTTCTTTCCGGTTGGAGACTCAGACAGGGAAGCGATGGGTAAAGGGGTGATAACTGGGGTGGCTTTGAGTGTTGATTGTAGAGAAATTGAAGGTAATTTGAGGGGAGGCGGCTTATGAAAGTGCAAAGGCTGCAAGCAGCGAGGGATGGTGTCAGGGTGGACAGTACGTCTGTTCTGTTGTATTCTGAGGACAGTGTGCTGCCTAGTAAGGTTACCATGGGGATATGGGTTATTCTGAGGCCGTATGTGGCCAAGCCTTTGAGGTGTTACAACTGCTAACGTGATGGGGGTGAGGTTGAGGAGGGAGTGGGATTATCCAGTGCTGGGTGTTGGGGATGAGGTTGAGGATGAGTGGGTTGAGGAGGGAATGGGATTATCCAGTGCTGGGTCATGGGGATGAGGTTGAGGATGAGTGGGGTGAGGAGGGAGTGGAATTATCCAGTGATGGGGATGAGGTTGCAGTGTCGGATGTAGAAAAGGCAGAAATGCTGGCTAAGGTGTTTGTACGGGTACATAGCTCGTCTAACTTAACTAGGGATGAACAACGGGGGAGGGAAGGATAGCTTATGGCTCAGCAGCAGTGAGCACTCTGGAAAGGTTGGATAGAGTGGAGGCACAGGGGCTTCGAGTCTGTGGTGGGGCATTTCAGACATCTCCGGTATCAGCACTGCAGGTGGAGGTGGGGGAGATGCCATTACACTTGAGGAGAAGGCAATTGTTGATTAATTACTGGGTTAATTTGCAGGGACATGGGGGTTTGCACCCTACAAAAGAGGTGCTGTTGGGGTGCTGGGAACACGGTGGGAGGGAGATCAGGAGCTTTAGGTGGGTGGGGGGTGCCCTGGCCTGCTTTGCCGAGGTGGTTAAGAGGCGTCTGGAGGGTGGGTACCCGGAGAGGGTTGTGGTGTTCACGGATGGTTCAAAGGACCCAGGGACGGGTCGGACGGGGGCAGCTTTTGTAGTTAGAGGAGCGGGTGTGAGTGTCACTAAAAAGGTTACGGATCACTTGACAGTTTACATGGCTGGGCTTCTGGCGGTGCAGTTTGCATTGAGGTGGGTGGAGGACACGAAGCCGGATAGGGTGGTTATTTGCTCTGATTCGTGTGAGGTGTTGGTTAGGTTGCAGTCTTTCAAGTCCTCTAGGAGACGGGACATTTTAAACAGGGTGGTGGAAGCACAGGATAGAGTTAGAAGAGATGGAGGTCTCATTCATGTGGGTTCCGGCTCATGCTGGGGGGGCGGGAAACGAAGCAGCTGATAAATTAGTGAAACAGGCCCTGTTGAGGGGGGTGGTGGAAGTGGTGGTGTCCTTGTGCAGGGCAGAGGCTAAGGTGGTGGTGTGGAATGAGGTGAGGAAGGTGTGGCAGGACCAGTGGAATGTGGACAGGGAAACTGGGTTGGCAGGGAGAATTTAGGTCCTACCTGGAGCTGACCGACACTCCTTTACAGTAGGTGGCGGTAATGCACGAATAGCGTTGGATGCCAACCGCCATTAAACCCGACAGAAGAAGTGGCCACACAACCCATTCTTCTTTTTCTTCGGGATTTAACAGCCCTGCGGCGGGCTGCTGAGCCTTGCCGGTTTACGAGGTACCCCAACCGGAAAGTTTCTTCTTCTTTTTTTTTTTTTTTTTTACACTCTATGGTTGCAAGCAGAAAAAGTAGGAAAGTTTTATTTCGTTTGCCTGTTTAGGGAAGAATAACGACTCGCCAATTTCTGTAAATTCCTACTAGCTTGAAATAACAGAAAAACGGATAACTTGAGCTGAACTGGTTCTCCTTCTCCCTGTTTATTGTGGAAGACCATTGAACGAATCGTACACTGAGCGAATCGCTGAGGCTCCGGAGGAATGGGAGACGGTTCTTGGAAAAGCAATAGACTTACGTTGGTAAATGACGTTTTTACTTTTTATATTTACTAATTGCTGTCTGTCTTCACAAAGTTAAACTATTAGAAGTTACTTAAGCTAAGTAAAGAAAAAACTAAACATAAAACTGCGTTTTGTAGGCTCCAACTCCATTCAGATTACAAGTTAATTAGCTCGCCTAGTCTGCTACCTGTTGGTGTTGTAGCCTATCCTGATTAGATATCAATCCTAGTTCTGTGATTGGAAATCCATTGATTGGTCAGATGATTGGCCGAATGATATTAAATATGAAGAGAAGAAGATTGGAGGTTTAACTAATCAAGGTAAGAACTGGTTTATGAAGGTTTATTCCCAGTCAACATTTGTATGTGGGGCCCATATGGGTAGTAAATTGGTCCATGGGTTCCATAATGGCCCCATTTGGTTCCATAATTGCCCACATGGGTTTCATCCAGGATTACACTAGGTGTTAGGTGGGCCCCAACTGGGCAACAAATGCAAGACCCACGTGGGTCCCATCTTCAAGCTTAATGTGGTGCTACATGGGAACTACATGGTCTGAAATGGTGGGTTTCTCCACAGGTTCCATAATGGGCCCATTTCAATTACCCACTTTATTATACCCCAATCTATTATACACACCAGGCCTTTGTGGGCCATATTGCCCCCTGGTCTATGCTACATATCCCATTGATCAGAATAAAAGATGATAAATGCCTCCTCCTCTCACAGACATCCTACTTTTCCTCTGGACTATAAGCATCTAGTTTGCTTGGACCTGGTATGTAAAAGGACTCTGTGGTTCAAGGGTCCATTGCAGTGTTGGGTTTTGTCTTTTGTTCTATCCACCATCTCTGATCACTTGAAACTGAGTAGACAAAGCTTCTGGTGCTTGGAGTTCATATAGTCATTTGGTTTAACAAGGTTCCCAGGGAAGTAAAACAGCCTCACAACCTAACAGGTCCACCACTATACAATGCCCTCCAATTATTTTAGGATCTTATGATAAATATGTACAAAACGGGCTGTGAAATGTAAACATTTTGGATTTTTTTTGAAAATATGAAAGGTAAATTATTGAAACATTTATTTCAAAATTCTGTGCCACAATTATTGGCGTCCCTAGAAATACTTCTCAGTGAAATTTATCTGATGTAGTATACACTGATGAACCAAAATATTCTGACCACCTGCCTAATATGCTGTTGGTCCTCCGTGTGCTGACAAAACAGCGCCAACCCGCTGAGGCATAGACTCTACAAGACCCCTGAAGGTGTACTGTGGTATCTGGCGCCAAGACCTTAGCTGTCCTGTAAGTTGCTACATGGAGCTGCCATGGATCAGACTTGTTGGTCCAGCACTTCCCACAGATGCTCAATCAGAGTGAGATCTGTACACACATAATTCTTCATGTTCCTCAAACCGTGCCATCCCTTCCTTACATCACTACCCCACAAGCCTTGTCGTATCAGAGAGGCTCTGACCCAGTCGCCTGGCCATAAGAATTTGGCCCTTTTTCAAAGTAGCTCAGGTCTTGACTCCTGTCCATTTTTCCTGCATCCAACAATGTGCCAACATGTGCCCTTGTTTGGAGATGATCAACATTATTCGCTTTATCTGTGGCCATAATATTTTGGCTCATCAGTGTATGCCCATTCATATTTTAAATTTTTTAAGTTCACCTGATTGATTAGGAACATTTGGGTGGCGAGCCTACTCCCTAATCACATTGGTCTTGTTCGTTATGTCCTCTTACTGGTTGCATGAGGCGAGGGTTTCCCGATGACCTCCAGTAGAGTTTCTGACTTGCAATTGTTTTGCATTCTTTATGTACAAAATAAACACAAACATGTGGCTGTACAATAGTGTATCACAGGCGCTTATATCTGTGATTTGGTGGCAGCAGTGTGTTGCTTCTCGCATTTCTTCCAAATAATTTGTTGGATGGCAGGTGGCATCTGATTGTTTTGGAAACTGGTTGTTTTTGTTCTCTTCTTGAACTGCACTTCTCATTGTGTGTGGGGGAAAATACAAATGTGTCCTCTTCCAGACAAAATCATCTGAGCTTCAGTTGATTTACATTTCTTAATTATTGCCCAAATAGTGCAGATTATTTTCAGGCATGTTACTATCTTTATGGCCCCATTTTGGTTATTATTATTATTATGATCAAGTTGATAAACAACAGTGACATTTAAAGTGTTTTGTTAAACTGGCTGACAATATTTTATAATTTTGGAAATATGTTATCCCTGGGGAAATGTGAAACTGTTTACAGAAATTGTTCATGTTTATCACTCTTAAATGAAACTATTGCAAGAGTTTTATCTTTAATGTAATCAACTAACTACATCAATAGTGTCACTGCACTAATCAACTTTTCTGATATTAATCACACAGGTGCGATGGCTGAAGTTGATACATTTCCTACACGTGGAGAGAAACAACAGAAAGATTATGAAGAGAAGTCTCACCCCTGCCCCCATTGTGGAAAACATTTCCTTTTTATATCACAGCTAAAAAGACATAGTAACATACACTCAGGAGAGAAGCCATACTCCTGTTCTGACTGTGGGAAGAGTTTCTCTCATGTAGGTAACCTAAATATTCACCAGCGCATACACACTGGAGAGAAGCCTTACTCCTGTTCTGACTGTGGGAACAGTTTTTCTCGTTTAGCCAACTTTAATAATCACCAGCGCATACACACTGGAGAGAAGCCTTACTCCTGTTCTCACTGTGGGAACAGTTTTTCTCATTTAGGCAACCTTAATATTCACCAGCGCATACATACTGGAGAGAAGCCATACTCCTGTGCTGACTGTGAGAAGAGTTTTTCTCAACTAGGTCAGCTTAAAGTTCACCAACTACATCACACTGGAGAGAAGCCATACTCCTGTCCTGACTGTGGGAAGAGTTTCTCTCAACTAGGTGGCCTTAAAAATCACCAGCGCATACATACTGGAGTGAAACCTTACTTCTGTCCTGACTGTGGGAAGAGTTTCATTTCGTCATATGTACTAACTTGTCATCAAAGAATCCACACAGGAGAGAAGCCCTACTCCTGTCCTGACTGTGGGAAGAGTTTCTCTCAACGAGATAGCCTTAATACTCACCAGCGCATACATACTGGAGTGAAACCTTACTCATGTCCTGACTGTGGGAAGAGTTTCTCTAGTCGAGGTAGCCGCATAGCTCACCAGCGCATACATACTGGAGAGAAGCCTTAACTCCGTCTTAACTGGGGGAAGAGTTTACAGCCTTGCAGACCTTTTGGCTTTCTTGTTTTGGGCATGTTATTGTTCTTGGATGAATGCATTCCCATTTTGAATTTAATGCCAACAACAAATGTCAAAAAGGTTGGGGCACAGGCATCTAAATGTACTGTATGGGTCTTGTATGGTGTCATTTGAATACTATTTGTTGCTGCTTTTCTTTCTGTGTCCTAGCCCAAATGTAATGCATTAGATGTGTAGGTTAGATGCTTTAAACAGACACTAACTATAGACTGGAATGTGTCCACTGATGACATAGTGGGTTAAGTGGTCATAACACATCCCCCAAACCCTCATAATGGATTATAACAGATCGTTTTAGAAACACTGTCT
The DNA here is from genome assembly GCF_011004845.1 of Esox lucius. Lineage (NCBI taxonomy): Eukaryota > Metazoa > Chordata > Actinopteri > Esociformes > Esocidae > Esox > Esox lucius. The sequence continues at coordinate 4,455,637 of NC_047577.1, forward strand.
TCTGGCGTTCTTTCCTGCCTCTATGCATGCATCTTAGCTCTCACAAAATTAAATCTCTGGAGATCTTCTGTCTTTGACACTTGTAATGACATTGAACTTTAACTATTAAATTCACATGTCGCATTCATTTATTGACTCTTTGGAAATATATAAAGACCCAATTCACTTTCTGTATCCAATCACTCAGATGATTCTCAGTCTCGCCCCTCCAGTAAAGGTAATAAACATTACATCCCTTTAGGAAGAGGTGTCATCCCTGTCTTCCTGATTTTTATTCGATTCACAAGGTCCCAATTCAATTTCATGTTGATTTAATTTGCATATAGTGATAATTGTTACGCCAGTTTTGCTTAAAATAGAGATTTGAGAAAGAAGGCTATAAACTGCACAGGGAACCTCTAACTTATATGACATGGCAGATTAATTAAAGATGTGTTGATTTGTAGGCAGGGCACATGCACATTTAATAAAATAACTCTGAGTAAACGGGAATGTATAGAAATCAATGACATTGTGGACATTTATCTGTAGTGTTCGGATTTCCCTTGTTCCCCATATAAGGGTGAATGTTCTATTATGCATTATTTTACTGTACAGGTTATAGATTAAACTTCACCAGGACGTTGTAGAATGTTTGTGTTGCCAGGCTGACAACAACAGGCGGCAACGACCATTGGTTAAGTGGGATAGATTGTCCTTTGTGTTCATTGTCTTTGCCAAGGTAAAGTAATGCTAATTAATATTTGGGATGTGTTTTAGAAATGTCTGAAGTTTGGATGAATTGTAATGTCTCAAACAGTCATTTGAGTCTGTTCTGTGTAGAAAATTATAGAAGATTTAGTAAATGTTACATTACTATTTTTGTTATTTTTCATATCAAATGTAATCTTATCGTTGTGATTATTATTATACTCCTATATTATTTTGTGTCTCTGTAGTATTGACAGTTTATTGGTGGCATGTGATCAGACACACAGGATGGAGATTAAGCAGGTATGGAGGACCTGAATTAGACTGGTCAGATAGGCCCTAAGCCAATACTAGACACACCCATAGTCAGGGGAGGTAACTTGGGGAGTTGGTTCATGTTTCCTTACAAATGTATTCCTAAACTGTATTTGGTTGTCATACACTGATTTCATACGATGCCAAACACACTATGTGTAACAACTGTTGTATCACCTACAAGCTTGTAATAAATTATCTTGAGTAAATGATATTGGTTTCCTGAATAGTTTAATTATTGTTTATAGATTCACTACATTTCTGGGAGAACTCGCCAACGAACCCAAAGTAGCGGACAGTGAGGTTTGACCGCATCAGAATCCTCCCGAATCATTGTGTTGTATTACAATTCAGGAATATATTGTTAACAGATACTTCTAGCACACATTTTTTACTATCGTGTGTTTTAGATAATGTTATACTTTGTAGATGTTTATACAATTTAGGAGGACATAAAAAATTGCTGGTATGTAACTATGAAATGTATTGTAACTTTATAACATGATCCAAATAAATGTTGTTACTTTGAAGTATAGATTATGACGTTACTCCTCATTCATCTACTTCAGGGTTGCCCAACCCTGTTCCTGGAGATCTACTGTCCTGCTGGTTTTCTATTTATCCCCATTTCTAACTAACCTGATTTAGCTTTTCATCCAGGTAATTTTTTAGGTGTACTAAATTAGGGTAGGAATGAAAACATACAGGACAGTAGATCTCAAGGAACAGGGTTTGGCAGCACTGATCTCCAATCACTCTGGTGGATTAATAACCCAAACCTGTGTTCACAGAGATACTGGTAATTACACACACATATTTAAGTAAAAATGACCAGTCTTGTGAATCCCTCAGTCTTGGATTGCTCCACACACACACATACTTTGATACCCTCTTGAACGACAAAAGTATTAATAACCAAAAACGCTTTTTCTTCTAAAAATGCCAGGCGTCATTCAGTTTGAATTCCATCAACTGTTGTTTAAAAATAAAATAAAAAATGCATAAAAATCGCCCTCAATCTATATACATATACATAGTTTTTATAGTAAAAAAAAGCAAGGCATTATATTTTCGCTCGTTTACTCCCGATAAAATCGTTAGATACGGAGATCGTTATTCATCTTCACGGAAATAAGTAAGCAGAAGAAAAAATACACCAATCGCCGCAACCTTTGAGGAACCAATTGGAAAAGGGGGAGGGTGTTATTTATGGGTTGAGCTTCCCTGCGGCGGACTGCTGAGCTTTGCTGGTGTCCGAGGAATTGGAGACGGTTCTTGGAAAAGCAATCGTCTAACGTTGGTAAATGACGTTTTTGCTTTTTATTTATATTGACTAATTACTGTCTGTCTTCACACAGTTAAACTATTAGAAGTTACTTAAGCTAAGTAAAGAAAAAACTAAACATAAAACTGCGTTTTGTAGGCTCCAAATCCATTTACATTACAAGCTAATTAGCTCGCCTAGCCTGCTACCTGTTGGTGTTGTAGCCTATCCTGATTAGATGTAAATCGTAGTTCTGTTATTGGAAATCCATTGATTGGTCAGGTTTTTCATAATACCTTGCGACAGTGAGACTGATTAGCGTACAGTGACTAACGGAAAACCATAAGATGCTGTTAAATAAAGTACACCTTCAACAGATCGGGGGGAAATCATTTGTTCTGATATTGTGATTGTTTGTAGTTTTTCCTCCACTGTGTTGTATTTTATTCCCATCAGACATGTTCATCAGTCATATGTGGGTCTGGTTTGGTCTTTATTTTAGCAGATGGAGGACAAACCCAGCCTGCTGCTCTCCTTCCACACTGAGCCTAAAGAAGAGTCACTGGATCCTTATTGGGACAGTGGAGCACAGTGTTTGTTGGTGGATTCAGAGATTAAATCAGAGAAGCTGGAAGACTGCAGTCAAACACTGGGGCCAAATGATATTAAATATGAAGAGAAGATTGGGGGTTTAACTAATCAAGGTAAGAACTGGTTTATGATGAGGGTTTAATCCCAGACAACATTTGTATGTGGGGCCCAAATGGGTAGTTAATGGGTCCATGGGTTTCATAATGGCCCCATTTGGTTTCATAATTGCCCACATGGGTTTCATTCAGGATTACACTGGGTGTTAGGTGGGCCCCACCTTGGCAACAAATGCAAGACCCACGTGGGCCCCATTTTGAAACTTTATATGGTACTACATGGAACTCTTGGAACGCCATTCCCAAACAAGATTAGCATGAAGGACAGTACTCATAGGCAGAGTATCCACCCCCCCCCCTCTCCTGACTCTAACTAAAATCACCCAATGCTTCCGCAAGTTGTCCAACAACTCCAACCCCCCCCCCCTCCAAAACACCCACCCTCTCCCCCTCTATCACACTCCCCCTCTACCACAGTCACCCCCCTCTCCACCACACTCACCAATCAGGGAGTTAGTTCTAACCTAAGAGAGCAGAGATCATCTTTCCCTCTGTCCCACTCCTCCCCCCGTTTAAAACGATTGCTTTGACAACTGCCACATCGTCAACAACCTTGTCCTTTATTTCCACAGAGCACAGAATATAGTTGGTGATGTGCTTTGGGTCCCTGCTATTGTGAAAATGTCTGTGACTGTTTTGAGTACAAGCTAGGACCCAGTATCTCTATTCCTGTGTTGATTACAAATAGAAGGAACCGTGAGCATGCAACCCATAAAGTAAACTTGTCTAATCTGTTAACTGTAACACGTCAACCTACTAGTCCAGGAACCCCTATTATATTTAACACTGAACAAAATTATAAACACCACTTCTGTTTTTGCTCCCCTTTATCATTAGCTGAACTCAAAGACTTTCTGTATGCACACAAAAGGCATATTTCCCTCAAATGTTGTTCACAAATCTTTCTGAATATGTGTTAGTGAGCTCTTCTCCTTTGCTGAGATATGCCATCCACCTCAAATGTGTGGCATATCAATTATTGCACAGGTGTGCCTTAGGCTGGCCACAATAAAAGGCCACTCTAAAATGTGCAGTTCGGTCACAAAGCACAATGCCTCAGATGTCGCAAATTTTGAGGGAGCGTGCAATTGGCATGCTGACTGCAGGAATGTCCACCAGAGCTGTTGTCCGTGAATTGAATGTTCATTTCTCTACCATAAGCCGTCTCCAAAGGCGTTTCAGAGAATTTCGCAGTACATCCAACCAGCCTCACAACCGCAGACCATGTGTAACCACACCAGCCCAGGACCTCCACATCCAGCATCTTCACCTCCAAGATCGTCTGAGACCAGCCACCCGGACAGCTGCTGCAACAATCGGTTTGCATAACCAAAGAATTTCTGCACAAACTGTCAGAAACCGTCTCAGGGAAGCTCATCTGCATGCTTGTTGTCTTCGTTGGGGTCTCGACCTGACTGCAGTTCGTTGTCGTAACCGACTTGAGTGGGCAAATGCTCACATTCGATGACGTCTGGCACTTTGGAGAGGTGTTCTCTTCACAGATGAATCCTGGTTTTCACTGTACAGGGCAGATGGCAGACAGCGTGTATGGCGTTGTGTGGGTGAGCAGTTTGCTGATGTCAACATTGTGGATCGAGTGGCCCATGGTGGCGGTGGGGTTATGGTATGGGCAGGCGTGTGTTATGGACAATGAACACAGGTGCATTTTATTGATGGCATTTTGAATACACAGAGATTCCGTGACGGGATCCTGAGGCCCATTGTTGTGCCGTTCATCCACGACCATCACCTCATGTTGCAGCATGATAATGCACGGCCCCATGTTGCAAGTATTTGTACACAATTCCTGGAAGCTGAAAACATCCCAGTTCTTGCATGGCCAACATACTCACTGGACATGTCACCCATTGAGCATGTTTGGGATGCTCTGGATCGGCTTATACGACAGCGTGTTCCAGGTCCTGCCAATATCTAGCAACTTTGCACAGCCATTGAAGTGGAGTGGACTAACATTCCACAGGCCACAATCAACAACCTGAACAAGGAGATGTGTTGCACTGCGTGAGGCAAATGGTGGTCACACCAGATTCTGACTGGTTTTCGGACTCCCCCAATACAGTGAAACTGCACATTTTAGAGTGGCCTTTTATTGTGGCCAGCCTAAGGCACACCTGTGCAATAATCATGCTGTCTAATCAGCATCTTGATATGCCACACCTTTGAGGTGGATGGCTTATCTCAGCAAAGGAGAAGTGCTCACTAACACAGACTTGTGAACAATATTTGAGAGAAATAGGCCTTTTGTATGCATAGAGAAAGTCTTAGATCTTTCAGTTCAGCTCATGATAAAAGGGGGCAAAAACAAAAGTGTTGCGTTTTTATTTTTGTTCAGTGTATTATGCTGGCTTTACTTAATATCAGGTCTTTCGCCAACAAATCTTTCTTGGTTAATTGCATTATAATGTCCTACAACATAGGCACGTTTTGGCGAGAAACATAACATTTATCAGAAAATTTGACACCCAACACCCTGTCACAGGTTTGCACTTTTGGTAGGTACTCACCACAGCTGACCGGGAGTACCCCACAAGCCTTGCAGTTTGAGATGCTCTGACCCAGTCGTCTGGCCATTAGAATTTGGCCCTTTTCAAAGTCGCTCAGGTCTTTACTCCTGCCCACTTGTCCTGTATCCAACAAGTTGACTGCAAGAACTGATTGTTTGCCTATCATCTAGTCTACCCAGACCTTGTCATGTGCCCTTTTTAGGAGATGATCAACATTATTATTTTCACCTATGAGTGGTCATAATGTTTTGGCTCATCAGTATATGCCCATTCATAGTTATTGACTGGCATAATTTATGTACAAAATAAACACATAAATGTGGCCGTACATTAGTCTCTCACAGGCGCTTATGTCTGTGATTTGTGGCAGAAGTCTTTCTTCTGGCAATCCTTCCAAATAACTTGTTGGAAAGCAGGTGGCGTCTGATAGTATTTTTGGAAACGTTCTCTTCTTGAACTGTCCTTCTCACTGTGTGTGGGGGAAAATACACACTTGTCCTCTTCCAGGCAAAATCATATGAGCTTGAGTTGATTTACATTTCTTCATTATTGCCCAAATAGTGCAGACAAGTATTTTCAGGCATATACGTCTTAATGGACCTATCTTGATTTATTATTTTTTTTTTTTTTCATGATCAAGTTGATGGACAACACTGACATGTATCAGTGATAGACAACACTGAAGTGTTTTGTTACCCTGGGTGACACCATTTTTAGAGGGCACTGAATGAATTAAAATGTTGGAAATATATTGTTAAGCCTAGGGAAAATGTGAAAAAAATTTCAGAAATTGTTCATGTTTATCCCTCTTAAAACTCTTGGAACTCTAAGTACATTGATAGTGTCACTGCACTAATGACCTTTTCTGATCTTAATCACACAGATGAGCTTTCTGAATCAAAGGGTGGCAAGGCATTGTCAAAAGATCTTCGGGATAAAGTTGTGGACAGGCACAAGTCAGGAGATGGATACAAAAAAATTTCAAAGGCTTTATCAGTGCCTAGAAGCACAGTGAAGTCTATTATTAAGAAGTGGAAGATATTTGGTACAACACAGACCCTCCCTGGGTCAGGTCGTCGCTCCAAACTGGATGAAAGAGCCAGGAGGAGACTGGTCAGAGAGGCTACCAAGAGGCCTACAGCAACTCTGAAGCAGTTGCAGGAATTCATGACAAAGAGTGGTCATTGTGTGCATGTGACAACAATATCACAAATTCTCCACAAATGTGACTTGTATGGGAGGGTTGCAAGAAAAAAGCCACTCCTCAAGAAAGACCACATGCAGTGATGACTGAGCTTTGCCAAAACACACCTTGAAGATTCTAAGGCCAGGTGGAAAAAGGTGTTATGGTCAGATGAGACTAAAATTGAATTATTTAGCCTCAACGCCAAACGATATGTCTGGCGAAAATCCAATACAGCTCACCATCCAAATACCAACATTCCTACAGTAAAGCATGGAGGTGGTAGTATCATGTTATAGGGTTGTTTTTCTGTAGCAGGGACTGGAGCACTTGTCAGGATAGAAGGAAAAATGGATGGGGCAAAATACTGTCAAGTTCTTGAGGAAAATCTGCTGTTCTCTGCCAGAAAGTTGTCAATGGGAAGAAGATTTACCTTCCAACATGACAATGACCCAAAGCATACAACAAAACTGACCACACAGTGGTTGAAGGAGAAAAAGGTGAATGTCCTTGCATGGCCTAGTCAGAGCCCGGACTTAAACCCCATTGAAAATCGGTGGAATGACTTGAAGACCGCAGTCCACAAACGATCACCATCAAATTAAACTGAACTTGAGCAGTTCTTCAAAGAAGAGTGGTCAAATATTGCAATGTCTAGATGTGCAAAGTTAGTAGAGACATATCCCAACAGACTAAAGGCTGTAATTAAAGTAAAAGGTGCTTCAACAAAATACTGATCCTTTTTCCAACTCAGTGATTTTTTTTTTTTCCTGACATGTTGGTGTTATATCTCTCACTTGGATGTTATAAGTTGCACTGAGTAAATACAGCTGAACGAAACAAAAACTGTCTGTCTTCATTTCAGGCTGCAAAGTAACAATGTGATTATTTTAAATACCCACTGTACAAAGCATGTAGAAGTCTTTAATTTTTATCATAGGTACTCTTCAACTGTAAGTGACGGAATCTAAAACAATAATCCGGAAAATCACATTGTATGATATTAAAGGAATTAATTAGCATTGTATTGCATGACATAAGGATTTGATACATCAGAAAAGCAGAACTTAATATTTGATACAGAAACCTTTGTTTGCAATTACAGAGATCATACGTTTCCTGTAGTTCTTGACCAGGTTTGCACACATTGCAGCAGGGATTTTGGCCCACTCCTCCATACAGACTTTCTCCAGATCCTTCAGGTTTTGGGGCTGTCGCTGGGCAATACAGACTTTCAGCTCCCTCCAAATATTTTCTATTGGGTTCAGGTCTGGAGACTGGCTAGGCCACTCCAGGACCTTGAGATGCTTCTTTTAATCCATGACCGCGTAGTGTGTTACTAATGGTTTTCTTTGAGACTGTGGTCCCAGCTCTCTTCAGGTCATTGACCAGGTTCTGGGCTGATCCCTCACCTTCCTCATGGTCATTGATGACACACAAGGTGAGATCTTGCATGAAGCCCCAGACTGAGGGAGATTGACCATCATCTTGAACTTCTTCCATTTTCTAATAACTGCGCCAACAGTTGTCTCGTATAGGTCTACAATTCTATCCCTGATGTCTTTACACAGCTCTCTGGCCTTGGCCATTGTGGAGAGGTTGGAGTCTGTTTGAGTGTGTGGACAGGTGTCTTTTATACAGGTAACAAGTTCAAACAGGTGCAGTTAATACAGGTAATGAGTGGAGAACAGGAGGGCTTCTTAAAGAAAAACGAACAGGTCTGTGAGAGCCGGAATTCTTACTGGTTGGTAGGTGATCAAATACTTATGTCATGCAATACAATTTATTATTTAAAAATCATACAATGTGATTTTCTGGATTTTTGTTTTAGATTCAGTCTCTCACAGTTGAAGTGTACCTATGTTAATAATTACAGACCTCTACATGCTTTGTAAGTAGAAAAACCTGCAAAATTGGCAGTATATCAAATACTTGTTCTCCCCACTGTATGTAACCCTTGTTCTTGGTTGCTAATACAAAAGTCCTCTTCCACAAGTAACCTGCGTTGTGTTTTATTTTAATCTTGTGAGTGGAACTTGGTGAAGAGAAAGGGGCACTAGAGCAGTGCTTCCCAAACCTCTCCTGGTGCCCCCAAGCCATTCCATCTAGTAGATGAATCCCAGAGCTAGCACACCTGAATCAACTAATTAACAAACCTTTACCTGTTGGTAAAGATAAACATCTTAATATTCATATTCTTTTAACAGATTAGCAAATTCTATGAGTTTATTCCTACCTTCCAACAGTAAAGGAAAATAATATCCCAAACAGTAGCTGCACCTGGCCAAAAATGAATCTTAAAAACTGTTTAATACTGGAAATGGTGGTGTGCCGCCTAGTGGCTGTTTTAGTCTACTCCTTACATAAAGTACTGAAATATTCGCTTACCTTTGAATGTTTAGGGAGCTCCATATAAAACAACGTTTTAGCATCAGAATTTTTATTTGTTATTAATTGCGTTATTTGTGCCCATGTCACCGCACGCCTCTCCTTGTATTCCAACGTCGTTGTTACAATAACAGTTCATCTCACACCTGTCATTACAGGGCACCTTTCCAGTGTTGCCTTCTGCAACTCATAATAAACTGTAGAATATAGAATTGAATATAGAATGTTTACAAACTCAAAATTACGTCTCATCATATTGACTGTGCACTTCTGTAATTTAATAATAATAAATAATAATATTATAAGCTTTAATAATAAAACAAGCTTTTATTCAGTTTGAATTCCATCACTGAGTAAATCACTCATTTATATTAGATATTTCATGAACTTGCCCGAAATCTATATCCATGTTTTTACAATCAATATAGCAATATATGTTTTTTCGACTATTATATTTCATCTAAAAGAAAATTAACAACTCAATGCTGCAAGCTATGAGGAACCAATTGGAAGAGAGGGAGGGTGTTCTATATGGGCGGAGCTTCCCTGCCGCGGGACGCAGATAGACCCTTCTCCAACACTGAGGGAGCTGGAAATTTAACTCCTTAGCAAAGGTAAAAGCTTGACCATCTGATATAATTGGAATTCATCCACGATTCAGATAAGTGGAATAGCGATGTTTTAATTAATACAAAAAAACTACGTACTTCCGCTTTAACCTACAACTAGTCTCGCGAGGCTAAACCTCTCGTCAGGCCTGGTTTAAGAGGCTCCCTAACCGAAAACGAGTAGAAAAAGTAAGAAAATTATAATTTCGTTTGCCTGTTTATTGTAGAATAAGGATTAGCCACTCTATACACTGACCCGCCAATTTCTGTAAATTCTCCTTATCTTGAAATAACAGAAAAACGGAGAACTAGCGCTGAACTGGTTCGCCGTCACCCTGTTTACCTTGGAATAATTGAACGAATCCTACACTGAAAGATCGTTGAGGCACGCGAAGAATGGGAGACGGCACTTGGGAAAGAAATCTGCTTACGTTGGTAAATCAATGTTTCTTTTTATTTATATTAACTTATTACCGTGTCTGTTTTCACATAGTTATAAGTTACTTAAGGCAAGTTATAAAAAAACAAAGCATTTAACAGCGTTTTGTTGGCTCTGGCTATTCAGATTACAATATGATTAGCTAGCCTAGCCTGCTAGTTTCAAGTTTATTTGTCATATGTACCCAGTACACAGCGTCATCCTGCACTATGAAATTAATGTGACATGGCACCCGACATGTACGTAGTAACAATTGCTACATGTTGGTGTTGTAGCCTGTCCTTTGGATTGGATATAAAGCCTAGTTCTGTAATTGCAAATCCATTGATTTGTCCGGTTTCTCATTTGTCTCATCCCTACAGTTAAATATTTTGTTGTTGTCTTTGTACTCTATACAGCGGTCAAGTTAAATAATGTACACCTTAGGTATTTTTCCCAGATCTGTTGTTCTGATGTTGTGATTTTTGTTTTTCCTCCATTGTGTTGTATTGTATTCCCATCAAACATGTTCATCAGTCATATGTGGGTCTGGTTTGGTCTTTATTTTAGCAGATGGAGGACAAACCCAGCCTGCTACTCTCCTTCCACACTGAGCCTAAAGAAGAGTCACTAGATTCTTATTGGGACAGTGGAGCTCAGTGTTCATTGGTGGATTCAGAAATGAAATCAGAGAAGCTAGAAAACTGCAGTCAAACACTGGGGCCAAATGACATTAAATATGAAGAGAAGATTGGGGATTTAACTAATCAAGGTAAGTTCATGAAGAGGGTTTTGTCCCAACCAACATTTGTATGTGGTTTAAGGGTCCATTGCAGTGTTGGGTTCCGTCTTCTGTTCTATCCACCATCTCTGATCACTTGAAACTGAGTAGACAAAGCTTTTGGTACTTGGAGTTCATAGAGTAATTTGTTTTAACAAGGTTCCCAGGGAAGTAAAACAGCCTCACAACATAACAGGTCCACCACTATACAAAGCCCTCCAATAATTTTGGGACTCGTGGTATAAATGTGCAAAACGGGCTGTGAACCTTTATTTTTTTAATTATTTTTGTCATTTATTTGAAATATGAAAAGGTAAATTATTGCGATAAATGTCAAATAATTGAAATATAAATTTTTGACATCTGTGCCACAATTATTGGCATCCCTAGAAATACCTATGAGTAATATCTATCTGATGAGCCAAAACATTCTGACCGCCTGCCTAATATGCTGTTGGTCCTCCGCATGCCACCAAAACCGAGCCGACCCCCCGAGGCATGGACTCTACAAGACCCCAGAAAGTGTCCTGTGGTATCTGGCACCAAGACATTAGCAGCAGATTCTCCAAGTCCTATAAGTTGCGATGTGGAGCTGCCATGGATCAGACTTGTTGGTCCAGCACATCCCACAGATGCTCAGTGTGGAATTTGGAGGCCAGGGCAACACCTTGAGTTCTTCATGTTCCTCAAACCATTCCCAAGAAATGTGTGAAGTCTGGCAGGGTGCATTATCCTGCTGAAAGAGGCCACTGCCATCAGGGAATACCATTGTCATAAAGAGGTGTACCTGGTCTGTAACCATGTTTAGGTAGGTGACAGGTGTCAAATTGACATCCACATAAATGCCTGGATCCAGGGTTTCCCAGCAGAACATTGCCCAGACCATCACATTCCCTCCACCGGCTTGTCTTCCCTCAGTGCATCCTGGTGCCATCACTTCCCCAGGTGAACTGTGTACATAAACGGCCATCTACGTCATGTGAAAGACCACGGGACTCCTCAGACCAGGCAGCCTTCTTCCACTGCTCCAAGGTTCAGTTCCGGGGTCATCATGGGCACTCTGACCTGTTTGTGGTTAATAGCCCCACACACAGCAGGGTGTGATGCACTGTGTGTTGTGACACATTCCTCCCGTAACCATAATTAAAATGTTCTGTGTCTTGTGCTACAGTAGACCTTCTGTCGGTTCAGACGAGACGGGATAGCCTTGGGCGTCCAACACCCTGTCACAGGTTTATTCTTTGCCCCTCCTCGGACCACTTTTGGCAGCTGACTGGGAGTACCCCACAAGCCTGCTCCTGCTCGTTTTTCCTGTATCCAACATGTTTACAAGAACTGATTGTTTACCTACCATCTAATCTACCCAGACCTTGTCATGTGCCATTGTTAAGAGATGATCACCATTATTTTCTTCACCTGTGAGTGGTCATAATGTTTTGGCTCATCAGTGTAGGCCCGTTCATATTTTATGTTTTTAAGTTCACCTGATTGATTAGGAACATTTAGTTGGTAAGTCTACTCCCCAAACACATTGGTCTTGTGTTGGTTGGGTCCCCTTACCGGTTGCATGAGGTGAGGGGTCCCTGATGACCTCCAGGAGAGTTTCTGACTTGCAATTATTTTGCATACTTTATGCACAAAATAAATAATTGTCGCCATACGTTAGTCACTCACATGTGCTTATGTCTGTGATTTGGTGGCTGCAGATTCTTCTGACAAATAACCTTTTGGATGGCAGGTGGTGTCTGATGGTAAACTGGTTGTTCCTCTACTTCTTGAACTGTCCTTCTCATTGTGTGTGGGGGAAAATACACACTTGTCCTCTTCCAAACAATATCATCTGAGCTTCAGTTGATTTACATTTCTTAATTATTGCCCAAATAGTGCAGACAAGTATTTTCAGGCATGTCTGTCCTGACTCTCTTTTTGTGATCCAGTTGTCGGTTTGGACCAGACAGTATAGCCTTGGGCGCCCAACACCCTGTGACATTTTTAAAGCGTTTTGTTACCCTGGGTGTCACAATTTTTGGAGGGCACTGAATGAATAACATTTTGGAAATATATTGTTATGCCTGGGGAAAATATTAAATTGTTTTCAGAAAATGTTCATGTTTTTCTCTCTTAAAACTCTAGTAATGGTTTCATTGATCTTTAATGTAATCGACTAACTGCATTGATAGTGTCGCTGCACTAATGACCTTTTCTGATATTAATCACACAGATGAGATGGCTGAAGTTGATACATTTCCTACACATGGAGAGCAACAACAGGAAGATTGCAGAGATAAGTCTCATTTCTGCACCCACTGTGGAAAACATTTTCTTTCTATATCACTGCTAAAAAGACATATTAACATACACTCCGGAGAGAAGCCCAACTCCTGTTCTGACTGTGGGATGAGTTTCATTTCATCATATAATTTAATTAGACATCAGAGATTGCACACAGGAGAGAAGCCTTACTTGTGTTCTGAGTGTGGGAAGTGTTTCTCTCATTCAGGCAGCCTTAATATTCACCAGCGTGTGCACACTGGAGAGAAGCCATTCTCTTGTAGTGACTGTGGGATGAGTTTCTCTCAATTAGGTAGTCTTAATAGTCACCAGCGTGTACATACTGGCCAGAAGCCTTACTCCTGTCCTGACTGTGGGAAGAGTTTCTCTTTACCAGGTAGCCTTAAATGTCACCAGCGCATACATACTGGAGTGAAGCCTTACTCCTGTCGTTACTGTGGGAAGAGTTTTTCTCAATTAAGTATGCTTAAAGCTCACCAACTAATACACACTGGAGAGAAGCCATACTCCTGTCCTGACTGTGGGAAGAGTTTCTCCAGTCGAGGTAGCCGTATTGTTCACCAGAGCAAACATACCGGAGAGAAACCTTACTCCTGTTCTGAGTGTGGGAAGAGTTTCTCTCAGCTAGATAGTCTTAAAACTCACCAGCGCATTCACACAGGAGAGAAGCCATACTCCTGTTCTGACTGTGGGAAGGGTTTCTCTCAATTAAGTATGCTTAAAGCTCACCAGCGCATCCATACTGGAGAGAAGCCTTACTCCTGTCCTGACTGTGGGAAGAGTTTCACTCAACCAGGTACCCTTAGAAATCACCAGCGCATTCATACTGGAGAGAAGCCTTTCTCCTGTCCTGGCTGTGGGAAGAGTTTCTCTCAACTAGGTAGCCTTAATATTCACCAGCGTATACATACTGGAGAGAAGCCTTACTCCTGTTCTGACTGTGGGAAGAGTTTCTCTCGACTAGGTAGCCTTAAAATTCACCAGCGCATACATACTGGAGAGAAGCCTCTTCATTGATATAGCACAGTTCATACATAGAGTCAATACAATGTCCTTTAAAATGAAAAATAAACATTAAAATGCAATGGAATAAAACAAAAAAAGTCAGATTCTTCGATTCTCTAACCACCCTCCAGGGGGACTCTCCAACCCGGTATCTCAGTCTTTGCACTCCAGCGCTAGAATGAACCCGTCAGTCTTTTGTGAAATCTACATCGATGTCTTACCCGGCTGTCTCCAGGGAAATATTTATGCCATGTCTGTGTATTATATTTTATATTCATACTCGATGAGTAACTGTTTCCAGAAATGTTTACCGCACCACCCTGGTATCTCTATCCTTGCGCTCCAGCACTTGGATAAAGTCGTCAGTCCTTTTGTGAGATGATACCCTGCATCGATGTCTAAACAGCAGCACGAGAACTTGCCTTAGCAGATTGTTACATTTACACAGAGGTTATTCCTCTGAATAACTTGCATTATCCATCATCCACAGATCGTTACATTTACAGTGGTTATTCCTCTGGTAGCACAAGAAAAGAAACGGAATGATGTGCTCTGTTCTCTTGGTCCTGGTTAACATTCTAGCAGCAGCATTCTGAAAGAGCTGCAGCTGTTTTACAGTCTTTTGGGGAGTCCAGTTAAGAGGCCATTACAGTAGTCAACCCAACTAGAGATAAAAGCATTGATGAGCGTCTCTTGGTCTTTTTGAGTCATCAAACCCTTGATTCTGGATATATATTTCAGATGATAGACTCAGATCTCACATTCAACTGTCATATCAAAGCGTTCACCAAAACAGCATTCTATCAGAACACCAATAATACGCACTAGGCCCCTGGTTTTTAGGGCCTGGAGAGAAAGCTTAACCCTCTTCTGACTGTGGGAGGAGTTGATGTAGCCTTAAAAATCAGCGGCACATACATGCTAGAGAGAAGCCTTATTCCTGTTCTGAATTTGGGAAGAGTTTCAATCGTCTTGTCTCCCTCAGAACACATCAGAGGATTCATAGTACTGGATAACACTACTTTTAAATGTAGGAAGTGCTTTTTGACCATCTTAACTTTCTGTCGTAGAGTACAGAGGGAACGGAAAAATGTCAATTCTGGATACATTTACTACCCCCTCAATAAGCCTTTATTTTGTAGTGTATCCATTCAGAAGTGCTCTGCTGTTAAAAAGTTTTGGGGTCACTTAGAAATGTCCTTGTTTTCCAAGGAAACATACATGAATTGAGTTTGAGTGGGAAATACAGCAAAATGAATAGGATCTATAGTCATTGACATGGTTAGAAATAATGATTCTTAGTTGAAATAACAATTGTCCTTCAGAATTTGCCTTTGTCAAAGAATCCTTCATTTGCAGAAATTACAGCCTTGCAGACCTTTGGCTTTCTAGTTGTCAGTTCGGTGAGGTAATCTGAAGAGATTCCACCCCATGCTTCCTGAAGCTCCTCCCACTAGTTGGATTGGCTTGTTGGGCACTTCTTATGTACCTTACCATACTGTCATGCTGCTCCCACAACAGTTCAATAGGGTTGAGATCCAGTGACTGTGCTGGCCACTCCATATATATGGTATTTTGGGGGTAATATTTAATGAGAACAGGTTGAGCACCTGTGAGGCATCTGTTTCTCAAACTAAACCTTGTACAATATTTTCAGTTTCCCGCATGGAATAGCCTTCATTTCTCAGAACAAGAATAGAGTGATGAGTTTTAGAATAAAGCTATTTGTTTCTGGACATTTTGAGCCTATAATTGAACCCACAATTCCTGATGTTCCAGATACTCTAGTTTAAAGGCCAGTTCTATTGCTTCTTTAATCAACACAAGTTTTCAGCTGTGCTTTACATAATTGCAAAAGGGTTTTATAATGATCAATTAGCCTTTTGAAATTTGAAAGCTGGATTAGTAAACACAACGTGCCATTGGAACACAGGACTCATGGTTGCTGATAATGGGCTTCTGTACATCTATGTACATATTCCATGAAAAATCTGCTGTTTCCAGCTACAATAGTCATACAATAGGATGCTCTTTTTATACCCAATCATGTTACTGACCTGTTGCCCATAAACCTAATTATTAGTGAGAGGTACCCTCAGGTTTTTTTTTCTTTTACATGAAATTTGCCCCTGTCCCAGCTTTTTTGGTTAAATGTGTTGCTGGCATCAAATTCCAAGTGGGCATATTTTTCAATTCAATTTCAATTCAAGTAACAATAAAATCTTTCAACATTTGATATTTTGTGTTTCTACTGTTTTCTGTTAAATATTAGTATATTATTAATATTTAATGATCTGCACATCATTCCATTTTGTTTTATTTACATTTTACACAGCATCCCAAATTTTGGACAGGATGTTTCATTTTAATAACAAAAACAAGAACATATAAACATTTAAACAGTAGTGTATATCCTATTGATCATCTAAATCCTATGACATGTACTTTGAGTCTTATATGATGTCATTTGAATACTATTTGTTGCTGCTGTTTTTTCTGTGTCCTTGTCCAAATGTAATGCTTTAGATGTGTAGTTAAGATAAATGCTTTTCAAGAGTTTTGCTTTAATAAGGTAAAAGGTGTTGGAAAGAGATTCAATTATTTGGAGAGAGTCAGGTCCTGTACAGGAGGAGATGCTATGAACTATAACAGTGGCCCCCTGTACCCCTCAAAATATTTTGCGCTGCTTGGAGTACCCCTGAAGTACCCTCTCATGTTAATTTCACTAGTAAGTCTCTGGTGTCATGAGTGTTTAAGTACCCCCTATGGGGAGGCCAAGTACCCCCAGGGGTCCTAGTACCCCTGGTTGGGAACCACTGAACTATAAATCCCGCTCATTAACAAGCTCTTTGCATTTGGAGAACATCACACGGACACACACGGAATTACACACATCCTTCATCAGTGGGGAATCAAAGAGGGACTTTTGAGACTATTTGGGCTACTCAAAATCAGATGGTAGTAACTTGAATGGACAAGGTGACTTGAGGGACGTTTGAGTTCAGTACTAACAAAACAAGTGAAGTGAAGATGAATCCTCTGGGTCCACTAGAGTCTTACAAGGCTGAAACATTGAGGGAAATGTGTAATCTGGGATGACCAACAGTAATGAAACATCCTTCACAGAGATGGGGATTGTGGTTTAAGTGACATTTTGGGGATCAGTGCTGACACATCTAAATACATTTTCCCCATAAAATGACGGGGGAGAGCAGTGTTTGATCTGTATGGATTTTGTATTATACATATTATATCATATTCTGTTTTTTAGATTACATTTGTATATTTAGTAAGTTAGTTTTTTAAGTAAATCTTTGTTAGGAATGATAATGCGTTTATTAATTTTTTTTGTTCTATATTTATTAATATATTACGTTTTTCCCATTCTACATTTTTGTGTGAGACCCAATTAACTTTTTTAGCCAATCACTCGGATTGTTAGCTCAGTCTAACCCCTCTAGTAAAGGTGATAAACATTACATCCCTTTAGGAAGAGGTGTTGGCACTGATCTCATGATTTGTGTTGGATTCACAAGTTCCTGATTCCATTCAGTTTGATGTTGATTTAATTTGGATATAGTGAATTTCTGCTTAAATTACAGATTATTTGTGAATGAAGGCTATAAACTGCCCAAGGAACCTCTAGCTGCTATAACACTGTGGATTAATTAAAGATGTAACGATTAGGAGGCAGGACACAAACACATTTAATAAAATAAAATAACTGGAATGTATAGAAATCAATGAGATTGTGGACATTTATCTGTAGTGTTTGGATTTCCCTTGTTCCCCATAGAAGGGTGAATATTCTAATGTTTTATTTTACTGTACGAACTATAGATTAAACTTCACCAGGACGTTGTAGAATATTTGTGTTGCCAGGCTGACAACAGGCAGCAACACCCAATCCATTAGACATTGGTTAAGTGGGATAGATCCTGTCCTTTGTGTTCATTGTGTTTGCCAAGGTAAAGTTATGCTAATTAATATTTTGGGATGTGTTTTACAAATGTCTGCTATTTGGATGCTAATAGTAATGTCTCAAACAGTTCTTTGAGTCCCTTCTGTGTACTGAATCCTCCCGACACATTGTGTTTTATTAGAATTTAGAAATATATATTGACTGTACAGATACTCATAACACGTTTTTGCTATAGTGTTTTTGACAAGTATGGTATACTCTGTGGATGTTTGTGCAATTTAGGAGGACATTGAATATTGCTGGTATGTAACTGAAATGTATTGTAACTTTATTACTTGATCTGAATAAATTGTTACTTTGAAAGATTGATTACATAGTCATTCTTAATTAATCTACACCAGGGCTGGCCAATCCTGTTCATGGACCTCAACTGTCCTGCAGGTTTTCTTTTCAACCCCATTTGTGATCAACCTGATTTAGCTTGTCATCCAGCAAATTTTTAGGTGTGCTAAATTAGGGTAGGAATGAAAACATACAGGACAGTAGATCTCACGGAACAGGGTTGGGCAGCACTGATCTCCAATCACTCTGGTGGATTAATAACCCAAACTTGTGTTCATAGAGATACTGGTAATTACACACACATACTTAAGAAATGATCAGGCTTGGGTATGGAACATATCACGTTTAATGTTCATATCTACAGCCCAATCCCAATGTCCACACTCACAGACTTTAAAGCGTGTTCCGCTAAGTCTTTGAGTGCTTAGGGCTGTCCCACTGTCAAATGTTCGCGAGGGCAGGGGAAGGAAAGAATGCCGGAAAACCCGCTTTAAAAGAGAAGAAAAAAGAACGTTCAAGTACACAACTACACTAGGCCTACATTAACAAGGATTTGAGATGGCACATGGCCGCGAAGAAAGTAAAAAAAAAAAACGTTACATTAGTGATTATGAGTCCACAACGCTACCGGTTACGCCATCGCTGGAATTAAAATGCTGCCTACTGTATTTCTTTAAATTGCTAAATAAGGTGACCATTAGAGGACGGTGTAGGAAAGTCTCAGGAATTGAACAACCAAAGAAGCCTGTATTATAAGAGGCTTTGGAGAAAGCACGTGATCCAACGAGGCTTTGACGACATCAATCAGTATTGTTACACGGATGCAGGACTTAGGCAACCACCGGCCTTTCACATAGATCAGGCGTCGTACAATCATTGGTCACGTGGTGTTGCAGTTTGAAACGTGCTTCTGGTTCACTGCATCGAAACAGTGGAGCCTCGGATAACCGAACGGTGCTTTGTGCGCTGAACTGGTTCTCCATAACCATTGAGCGAACCGTACACCAATCGGATCGTTTAGGCACGCCAGGTGTGGGAGACGGTACTTACTAACTTTTGTCAGCAAATTAAGTTATTGCTTTTATTAATACAAAGTATATATATGTAAACCAATAGAAGTTAATTAAGCTAAGTAATGGAAAAAATGAAAACAGCATTTAAAAAATGAATGGAGCGAATTTGGAGTGGCAGTTATTTTTCCTGATAACGAATAGCTGTTTTGAGCAGAGCGATGGGAAAGACATGGAACGGTGCAGCAGAGCGTAACCTTCGCTCAAAAGGTTACATACTCCGGGAGGTATCACTGCACACTGCACTTCCGGGTACTTGAAACCAGGTGCCGCCAGCTTTGAGGAGCCAATTGGAAGAAGGGGAGTTTGTTCCATAATGGGCGCAGCTTCCCGGGCGGCAGATAGGTTCGCGCAGTGGCAGAGAAGGGTCTAAAATTTGTTTCGTAGCGGAGGAACACGAATGTTTTTCACATGCGTTCCTGGGACCATCAGATATAGTAGGAAATCATCCTCGATCCAGATGAATAGAACAGGGATGTTTTAATACAAAAACGTACAAACCTCAGCTTTAACGTGAGGCTAAACCTCTAATCTCGTCAATCAGGCCATTTTTAAGAGGCTCCCAAACCGAAAACGGGTAAGGAGCAGAAAAGGTAAGAATATTATGACTTTGTTTGCCTGTTTAGTGGAGTCAATAACAGAAAACCATAAAATGTGGTTTAAACAACTAAGAAAATGTTCAATTTGTGTCACATCCCTAAAATTAAATACTTGTTTTGTTTGTTGTTATCTTTGTACAGTACAGAGGTCAAGTTAAATAACATTCACCTTAAGTATTTTACCCAGTTCTATTGTTTTGATATTGTGATTGTTTGTCGTTTTTCCTCCATTGTGTTGTATTGTATTCCCATCAAACATGTTCATCAGTCATATGGGGGTCTGGTTTGGTCTTTATTTTAGCAGATGGAGGACAAACCCAGCCTGCTGCTCTCCTTCCACACTGAACCTAAAGAAGAGTCACTGGATTCTTATTGGGACAGTGGAGCTCAGACTTCATTGGTGTATTCAGAGATGAAAATAGAGAAGCTAGAAAACTGTAGTCAATCACTGGGACCAAATGATATTAAATATGAAGAGGAGAAGATTGGGGGTTTAACTAATCAAGGTAAGAACTGGTTTATGAAGAGGGTTTTGTCCCAGCCAACATTTGTATGTGGGGCCCATATGTGTAGTAAATGGGTCCATGGGTTCCATAATGGCCCACATGTTTCATTCAGGATTACACTGGGTGTTAGGTGGGTCCCAACTGGGCAACATATGCAAGACTCACCTGGGTCCCACGGTTAATTAACTGGTTAATTAAGTGTTTAATCCCAGCCAACATTTGCATGTGGGGCCTATATGGCTAAGGCAAAATAGAATCCATGGAAAAAGACTGTGGGACTCCTCAGACAAGGCAGCCTTCTTCCACTCCTCCAAAGTTCAGTTCTGATGCCCACGTGCCCATTGGAAGCACTTTTGACGGTGGACCGGGTCATCATGGGCACTCTGACCAGTTAGCGGCAAAGCAGCCCCATACACAGTGGGGTGTGATGCACTGTGTGTTGTGACACATCCCTCCCTTAACCATAATTTAAATATTCTGTGAATTGTGCCACAGTAGACCTTCTGTCAGTTGGACAAGACAGGATAGCCTTTTTTTTGCCCTCTCATGTTGATTGGCCGTGGGTGCCCAAAACCATGTCACCAGTTTGTGGTTTATCCCTCTGACCACCTTTTGGTAGGAACTCACCACTGCTGACCGGGATTACCCCACAAGCCTTGTCATTTCAGAGATTCTCTGACCCAGTCATTTGGCCATGTTTTTAAGTTCACCTGATTGATTAGGAACATTTAGGTGGTAAGTCTACTCCCCAAACACATCTTGAGGTTACTGGTCCCTGATGACCTCCAGGAGAGTTTTTGGCTCTTCATTGTATAAATACTGGTGACTGTTCTTTGTTTTCTTCAGAGGTTCCTCGCAGGTTTATTTAGTAGGCTTTTGACTCTTCTCTTCTTGCATGTAAATTATTGCTGGTATTTCCATAACATAAGTCTACTCTCCAAACACATTGGTCTTGTGTTCGTTAGGTCCCCTAACTGGTTGGATGAGGTTACTGGTTCCTGTTGACCTCCAGTAGAGTTTGGGACTTGGAATTATTTAGCATACTTTATGTACAAAATAAACACTTGTGGCTGTACATTTGTGTCCAACAAGCGTGTATGTTTGTGAATTGGTGGCAGCAGGGTCTTCTGGAAGGCAGGTAGCATATTATAGTAGTTTTGGAGACTGTTTTTTTTGTTTTTGAACTGTCCTTCTCACTGTGTGTGGGGGACAATTCACATTCGTCCTCTTCCTGACAAAATGATCTGAGCTTCAGTTGATTTACATTTCTTAATTATTGCCCTAGTGTATAATATTTTTTAGGCATCAAACTATCTTTATAGCCCTATCCTGAATGTTAGTTTTTTTGATCCAGTTGATAAACAACACTTTTAAATGTTTTGTTAACCTGGGTGGCATGATTTTTGGAGGGCATTGAAGGTATTTAAAGTTTGCACTTATATTATTATGCCTGGGGAAAATGTGAAACTGTTTTCTGTTCAAATTGTTCATGTTTATCACCCTTTAAACTTTTGGAATATTGTCACTGCGCTAATGAACTTTTCTGATATTAATCACACAGATGAGATGGCTGAAGTAGATACATTTCCTACACCTGGAGAGCAACAACAGGAAGATTACAAAGATGAGAAGTCTCACCCTTGCCCCCATTGTGGAAAAAAATGCCAATTTATATCACTGCTAAAAAGACATATTATCATACATTCAGGAGAGAAGCCATACTCCTGTTCTGACTGTGGAAAAGGCTTCACTAATCTAGGTAGTCTTAAAGCTCACCAGCGAATACATACTGGGGAGAAGCCATACTCCTGTTCTGACTGTGGGAAGAGTTTCTCTCATACAGGCACCCTTAATAATCACAAGCGCATACACACTGGAGAGAAGCCATACTCATGTTCTGACTGTGGGAAGAGTTTCTCTCGTTTAGACACCCTTAATGTTCACAAACGCATACACATTGGAGAGAAGCCATACTCCTGTTCTGATTGTGGGAATTGTTTCATTTCAGCATCTCACCTTACTTGTCATCAAAGATTACACACAGGAGAGAAGCCATACTCATGTTCTGACTGTGGGAAGAGTTTCTCTCATATAGGCGCCTTTAATAATCACAAGCGCATACACACTGGAGAGAAGCCATACTCCTGTTCTGACTGTGGGAAGAGTTTCATTTCATCATTTAGGCTAACTAGACATCAGAGAATGCACTCTGGAGAGAAGCCATACTTCTGTCCTGACTGTGGGAAGAGTTTCTCTCAATTAGCTAACCTTAATATTCACAAGCGCATACACACAGGAGGGAAGCCATACTCCTGTCCTGACTGTGGGAAGAGTTTCTCTAATTTACGCAGCCTTAGTATTCACCAGCACATACACACTGGAGAGAAAGCTTAACCCTGTTCTGACTGTGGGAAGAGTTTCATTTGGTCCTTTAAACTAACAAGTCCTCCGATTCTATTCATCATGCTTTCATGCCTGTTAATCGCACCATACAACTCTCCTGCTTCCTCCCTTTTGCCAGCCATTTTCCCCTCAACTAACTTTTTTAATTTATTTTCATCTAAAAAGTAGCTAAGACAGCTGTTTGAGGAATGGATCAACCGCTTGGAAATGTTTCCAGTTATTCTCTCTACACATCCAAGCAACATGCAGATTATTATCTACGCTGGGTCTTTTGACATTTTACAAAGGAAATATAGCTGAGATCCTGAAAGAGATTTTGCTAT
Organism: Esox lucius; assembly: GCF_011004845.1. Taxonomy (NCBI): domain Eukaryota; kingdom Metazoa; phylum Chordata; class Actinopteri; order Esociformes; family Esocidae; genus Esox; species Esox lucius. The sequence continues at coordinate 4,478,978 of NC_047577.1, forward strand.
GCTGCTGGAGAAAATAAGCAGCTTTCAATTTCATCATGTTTTCTTCTCAGGCCATATTCCAACCTTGGGGAAATTAATTGAATCTTTTAGCAGACTCTTTGGGCTGAATACGTGGCTGTAATTGGCGTGCCTCAGCCTCGGGATTAAGTTTATTGATCATTTCAATATTTTTTGGAACTGTAAAGAACACTTTAGACCTGATGGGGTTCATCCAAACATCATGGGATGCCGGCTGCTTGGTGCCAACATACGTCAAGCTCTTGGAATGACATTTCCAAACGAGATAAGCATGTGGGGCAATACTCATAGGAAGAGTATCCACCCCCCCTCTCCTGACCCTCTGACTAAAATCACCTAATGCTTCCAGAAGTTGTCTTAGTCCAAAGTGGGGGCGCAACAATCTTCTTTCTGGCAACTCGACCATGCAGCTCATTTCTGTTCAAGAATCGTTGTATTGTGCTACTTGAAATTACCACACCGTCTTTTTCCAGAGCTGTATTTCTCCTGTGGTTTTTCTTTGTTTCCCAAGCAATTTTCCTGGCAGTTTTGGCTGAAATCTTTCTTGGTATACCTGACCATGGCTTTGTATCAAGAGATCCCCGAATTTTCCACTTCTGGAAGAGTGATTGAACGGTACTGACTGGTATTTGCAAGGCTTTGGATATATTTTTATATCCTTTTCCATCTTTATAAAGTTCCATTACCTTGTTAAACAGGTCTTTTGACAGTTCTTTTCTGCTCCCCATGGCTCAGTATCTAGCCTGCTCCGTGCATCCACGTGAGAGCTAACTAACTAATTGACTGAAACTATTGCTCATTGACTGATTAAAATTAACATGTAATTGCCATTTTAACCTGTGTGTCACCTTGTGTGTCTGTAATAAGGCCAAACATTCAATGGTATGTAAACTTTTGATAAGGGCCATTTGAGTGATTTCTGTTATCACTATGATTTTTAAAGGAGCCCCAAACAGCTATGTGATAATACATGGCTTTGTAAAAAAGTTGGAACAGGTTCATGTTTACCACTGTGTTGCATCATGTCAGGGACATTTCTTGAATTGATGTATTCCTACTGATTAAAGGACTGAGTTCCCATGTTTGGATGAGAAAAGGAACGTGGTAGAGAGTGATCTTGTGTTTGCCTAGGGGGCATCCTTGACCGGCACCAGCAGATTAGAGGGTTACTCGTAAATCTCTATAACCCTTTAGTGTCTATCTGCTGTTTGTCCAGACATTGTGACTCCTCAGGAGTTGAGAAGGTTACCCATGTGGGGGAGGACAGCCTGTCCCTTGTGTGAAGCCCAGGATATGTGATGGAATAAGGGGAATGTTTTTTATTGACTTGCATCTTACCACACCCCTTTTTCCCCTTTAACTACTGACAATTGTCCTGTATTAATTTAGAGATTATTCACTGTTACTCTGTAACCTGTGTACTCTCTCCTTGCAAGAATAAAACTGTTTATTGTGCAATTGAGTTTTCCTCTGTCTTACCTTTAGAAATTGCCATCACTATCACCTCTTCTTTTTACAACACTCTATAAGCGTTTGGGATCTGAGGAGCCCAATTGCTGTAGTTTTGAATGTACAGTTTAACTTGTATTTGTGAATGCAGTGACAAACTGTATTGACGACACTACCTATAGACTGGAATGTGTCCACTGATGACATAGTGGGCTAAGTGTTCATAACACATCCCCCAAACCCTCATGATGGATTATAACAGATTGTTTTAGAAACGCTGTCTTCTGCTGTTCTTTCCTGCCTCTATGCATGCATCTTAGCTCTCACAAACTTAAATCTCTGGAGATTTTCTGTCTTTGACACTTGTATTGATATTGGGTACTCCTTTTAACTATTACATTAACATGTCACATTCATCTATTGACTCTTTGGAAATATATGAAACGGGTCAAAATACAGTTCCATCAGTACTTACAGAAGAGAGTACTCTCATGTTTTGCCTTTGGAAAGAGTTTCTCTTAAATAACGTAAAATGTGTTGGAAAGAGATTACATTCTTTGGAGACAGTCAGTTACTGTACAGGAGGAGACTATGAACTATAAATCCCACTCACTAACAAGCTCTTTGCAGTTGGAGAACATCACACAGACACACTGAATCACAAGTTCACATTTACACAGATGCACACATCCTTCATCAGTGGGGAATCAAAGAGGGTCTTTTGAGACTATTTGGGCTACTATCAGATGGTAGTAACTTGAATGGATAGAGTGGCTCGTGAGGGACATTTTAGTTCAGTACTAACAAAACAAGGGGTGAAGTGAAGATGAATACTCTGGGTCCACTAGAGTCTTACAAGGCTGAAACATTGAAGGAAATGTGTAATCTGGGATGAACGATAGTAATGAAACATCCTTCACAGAGATGGGGATTGTGGTTTAAGTGACATTTTGGGGAATAAGTGCTCACACAAATGTAACTAAATAAATGTTTGGTATAAAATGACAGGAATGTGTGAGAGGGGAGGATGTTCATTGTTCTGTGGGAGACAGTGCTGATTGATCTGTATGGATTTCGTATTATACTCATGCTTTCTTAGATTACTATTGTCACTTGTATAACTTAAAAAAAATACAATTACAGTCTTATTAAATAAATCTGTGTTAGGAATGAATAAATGCTTTTAATTATAGTTTCATTATCTATTTTTTTATTTGTTTTCCATTTGCATATAATACCCAATTCACTTAGTGGCCAACCACTCAGATTATTTCAGTCTAGCCCCTCCAGTAAAGGTAATAAACATTACATCCCTTTAGAAAGTGGTGTCAACACTGATCTCCTGATCTGTATTCAATTCACAAGGTCCTGATTCCATTCAATTTGATAGAGATTTTATTTGGATATAGTGATAATTTCCATACCAATATTGCTAATAAGATACAGATTCTCTGAGAATGAAGGCTACAAACTGCACAGGTAACCTCTAGCTTGTATAACATGGTAAAGATGTAACTAATAGGAGGCAGGACACATGCTTATTTAATAAAAGAACTACAACTATAACAAAAGAAATCCTAAACATTATGACAGGACATTAAGTGGTGGAGGTGATGGTGTTGTTTTTGGGGTTGTTGGTGGAGGTGATGGTGTTTTTGTTGGGGTTGTTGGTGGAGGTGATGGTGTTTTTGTTGGGGTTGTTGGTGGAGGTGATGGTGTTTTTGTTGGGGTTGTTGGTGGAGGTGATGGTGTTGTTGTTGGGGTTGTTGGTGGAGATGGTGGTGTTGTTGTTGGGGTTGTTGGTGGAGGAGACTGTTTTTGTTAGGGTTGTTGGTGGAGGTGATGGTGTTGTTTTTGGGGTTGTTGGTGAGGATCGTGTTGATGGGGTTATAGAGGATGGGGATGGTGGTTCTGTTCTGCTGGGTTCCGTCTGTTCTGCTGGGTTAATGTTGGTGTGGAGGGTAATGAAGTGGCTGATAGGTTGACTTTGAGTGGGAGAAGGAAGGAGGGGGTGGGTGTTCAGGTACCGTTAGGATGTGGTAAATTAAAATGTTGATAAAGGGGGTGGGTTATGAATGTTGGCAGAGGAAGTGGGATGGTAGCAGGAAGGGGAGAGGGTATTATGGGGTCCAGTGGACAGTGAGGGTAGGAGGTGAGGAATATGGGGTGTAGGAGAGAAGAGGTGATGTGGTGTCGACTATGGTTAGGACATACAGGACTGAACGCATCATTGAAGGTCATAGGTAAGCATGAAACAGGGCTGTGTGATGGGTGTCGAGTGGAGGAAACGATTGAACATGTTGATGTATTGTGAACAGTATGATGTTGAGAGGGAAAGGTTGTATTAGAAGGTTAGAGGGGAGGGGAGGAAGTGGGATGTAGAGGGGTTGCTGGGGGGCGGGAATGGGAGTGGGATGGTTGCTAAGGCTTTATGTCGATTTCTCAGGGCGCCAGGTTTGAGTGGGAGGATATGATGAAGGTAGGCTGTTAGCGGCCTCACACTCCGGTACAGTAGGTGGCAGTATATGCACCTTCAATGGAAGCGATCAGCCATTTATTTTAGAAGAAGAAGGAAAGCGAGAAAGAAAGAAAGAAAGAGAGAGAGAAAGAAAACCAACAATACAACGTGCTTCTGGTACACTGCGTCGAAACAGTGGAGCTCGGAAAAGTGAATGGTATTTCGTGTTCATTCCTTCTATCCCTATGGTTCAGGGTAGAATACCGATTGGCCTCTATATATTTCTGTACATTTCCCCTAGCTTCAAACGTACAACTAGCGCTGACCTGGTTCTCCGTCACCCTGTTAAACCATTGAACGAATCGTACACGGATCGGATCGTTGAGGCACGCGAGGAGTGGGAGACGGTACTTGGGAACGTTTTCAACGTTTGTTGGTAAATCAAGTTATTGCTTTTATTTATACAAATTATTTATATTTACTAATTTCAGTGTCTGTATATAAGTTAATTAAACAAAGTAATGAAAAAACAAAGCATTTAACTGCGATTTGTAGGCTCCAACTCAGTTCAGATTACTTGCTAATTAGTTAGCCTAGTCTGCTATCTGTTGGTGTTGTAGCCTGTCCTGATTAGATAAATCCTAGTTCTGTAATTAGAAATCCATTGATTGGTCAGGTTTCTCATTATACCTTGCGACAGGGAGACTGTAGCCTGATTATCGTGCTGTGACTAATGGAATACCATAAACTGCTATTAAATAATGTACACCTTAGTTATTTTACCCAGATCTGTTATTCTGATGTTGTGATTGTTGTTTTTCCTGCATTGTGTTGTATTGTATTCCCATAAAACATGTTCATCAGTCATATGTGGCTCTGGTTTGGTCTTTATTGTAGCAGATGGAGGACAAACCCAGCCTGCTGCTCTCCTTCCCCACTGAGCCTAAAGAAGAGTCACTGGATTCTAATTTGGACAGTCGAGCTCAGTGTTCGTTGGTGGATTCAGAGATGAAATCAGAGAAGCTGAAAGACGGCGGTCAAACACTGGGGCCAAATGATATTAAATATGAAGAGAAGAAGATTGGGGGTTTAACTAATCAAGGTAAGAACTGATTTATGAAGAGGGTTTAATCCCAGCCAACATTTGTATGTGGGGCCCATATGGGTAGTAAATGGGTCCATGGGTTCCATAATGGCCCCATCTTGTTCCATGATTGCCCACATGGGTTTCATTCAGGATTACACTGGGTGTTAGGTGGGCCCCACCTGGGCAACAAATGCAAGACCCACATGGGCCCCATCTTGAAGCTTTATGTGGTACTACATGGTCTTTATTATACCCCAATCTATTATACACACCAGGCCTTTGTGGGCCATATTGCCCCCTGGTCTATGTTACATATCCCATTGATCAGAATAAAAGGCTTGGAACTAATAAGATGATAAATGCCTCCTCCTCTCACAGACATCCTACTTTTCCTCTGGACTATATGCATCTAGTTTGCTTGGACCTGGTCTGTAAATGGACTCTGTGGTTTAAGGGTCCATTGCAGTGTTGGGTTTTGTCTTCTGTTCTATCCACCATCTCTGATCACTTGAAACTATGTAGACAAAGCTTCTGGTACTTCTGGAGTTCATATAGTCATTTGGTATAACAAGGTTCCCAGGGAAGTAAAACAGCCTCACAACATGACAGATCCATTACTATACAATGCCCTCCACAAATTTTGGGACTCGTGGGGAAAATGCGCAAAAAGGGCGGTGAACTTTTTTTATTTTTTATTATCCTTTGGTAAATGATTGAAAAATATACTTTTCATTTCATGAGTAAAATCTATCTGATGTAGTATACACTGCTGAGCCAAAACATTCTGACCTGATATGCTGTTGGTCCTCCATGTGCCACCAAAACAGCACCGACCCACTGAGGCATGGACTCTACAAGACCCCTGAAGGTGTCCTGTGGTGTCGGGAACCCAGACATTAGCAGCAGATTGTCCAAGTCCTGTAAGTTGCGACGTGGAGCTGCCATGGATCGGACTTGTTGGTCCAGCACTTCCCATAGATGCTCAATGGGAGTGAGATCTGTGGAATTTGGAGGCCAGGGCAACACCGTTAATTCTTCGTGTTCCTCAAACCGTTCCCAAACAATGTGTGCATTGCCCTCGCAAGCCCATTGGATGCACCTTTGACAGTGAACAGGGGTCATCTTGGACACTGACCAGTTTGTGGCGACGCAGCCCCCACACACAGCAGGGTGTGATGCACTCTGTGTTGTGACACATTCCTCACAACATTTTGGAGGAATTTGGAGGCCAGGGCAACACCTTGAATTCTTCATGTTCCTCAAACCATACCCAAACAATGTGTGAAGTCTGGCAGGGTGCATTATCCTGCTGAAAGAGGCCACTGCCATCAGGGAATACCATTGTCATAAAGAGGTGTACCTGGTCTGTAACCATGTTTAGGGAGGGGGCAGGTGTCAAATTGACATCCACGTGAAAGCCTGGACCCAGGGTTTCCCAGCAGAACATTGCCCAGAGCATCACAATCCCTCCACAGGCTTGTCTTCCCACAGTGCATCCTGGTGCCATCACTTCCCCAGGTAAACTGTGCACATAAACGGCTGTCTGTGTGATGTGAACGACCTTGGGGCTCCTCAGACCAGGCAGCCTTCTTCCACTGCTCCAAGGTTCAGTTCTGATGCTTGTGTGCCTGTTGTAGGCACTTTTGATGGTGAACAGGGGTACTGACCACTTTGTCACCCAAGCCCCACACACAGCAGGGTGTGATGCACTGTGTGTTGTGACACATTCCTCCCGTAACCATAATTAAAATGTTCTGTGACTTGTGCCACAGTAGACCTTCTGTCGGTTCAGACCAAACGTGATAGCCAAACACCCTGTCACAGGTTAATTCTTGTCCCTCCTCTGACCACTTTTGGTAAGTACTCACCACTGCTGACCAGGAGTACCACTCAAGCCTTGTCGTTTTAGAGATGGTTAGGGTTAGGGTTAGTCGTCTGGCCATCAGAATTTGGCCCTTATCAAAGTTGATCAGGTTTTTACTCTTGCCCATTTTACCTGTATCCAACAAGTTGACTACAATAAGTGTTTGTTTGCCTACCATCTAATCTACCCAGACCTCGTCATGTGCTCTTGTTAAGAGATGATCAACAATATTCACTTCACCTGTGAGTGGTCATAATGTTTTGGCTCATCAGTGTATGTCCATTCATATTTTATGTTTTTAAGTTCACCTGATTGATTAGGAGCATTTAGGTGGTGGGCCTTCTCCCCAAACACATTGGTCTTGTTCGTTAGGTCTTCTTACTGGTTTCATGAGACGAGGGGTTCCTGATGACCTCCAGTAGCCTACTTCAAGTACAAAATACACACAAACGTGTGGCTGTACATTAGTGTATCACAGGCGCTTATGTTTATGATTTGGTGGCAGCAGAGTCTTTCTTCTGACAATCCTTCCAAATAACTTGTTTGAAGGCAGGTGGGGTCTGATAGTAGTTTTGGAACTGTCCTCACTGTGTGGGGGGAAATACATTCATCCTCTCCCATATAAAGTCTTCTGAGCTTCAGTTTATTTACTTTTCGTAATTATTGCCCTAATATAATTATTGCCCTAATAAGTTTTTTCAAGCATGTAACTATCTTTATTGTTCAAGTTGATAGACTACAATTACATTTCTAAAGCGTTTTCTTTCTCTGGGTGACACCGTTTTTGGAGGGCACTGAATTGATTAAAATGTTGGCAATATATTGTTATGCCTGGGGAAAATGTGAAACTGTTTTCAGAAAATGTTCATCACTCTTAAAACTCTTTGTATCGATTACAGTGAAGATCAATGTAACTATTCCGAGTGACTGCACTAATGAACCTTTCTGGTATTAATCACACAGATGAGCTTGCTGAAGTTGATACATTCCCTACGTGTGGAGATCAAGAACAGGAAGATTACGGAGATAAGTCTCACCCCTGCCCCCACTGTGGAATAAATTTCCTTTCTATATCATTGCTTAATAGGCATATTAACCCTAACTCAGGAGAGAAGCCATACTCCTGTTCTGACTGTGGGAAGGGTTTTTCACAATTATGCCACCTTACAAGTCACAAACGCATACACACTGGAGAGAAGCCATACTCCTGTTCTGAGTGTGGGAAAAGCTTCATTTCATCATATGGACTAACTAGACATAAGAGAATGCATACAGGGGAGAAACCTTACCTCTGTTCTGACTGTGGGAAGAGTTTCTCTTATTCAGGCTGCCTTAAACGTCACCTGTGCATACACAATGGATCGAAGCCATACTCCTGTCCTGACTGTGGGAAGAGTTTCTCAAGTTCAGGCGGCCTTAAAGGTCATCTGCGCATACACACTGGAGAGAACCCATACTCCTGTCCTGACTGTGGGAAGAGTTTCTCAAGTTCACGCAGCCTTAAAGGTCATCTGCGCATACACACCGGAGAGAACCCATACTCCTGTCCTGACTGTGGGAAGAGTTTCTCAAGTTCAGGCGGCCTTAAAGGTCACATGCGCATACACACTGGAGAGAACCTATACTCCTGTCCTGACTGTGGGAAGAGTTTCTCTCACATAAGCATCCTTACTATTCACCAGCGCATACACACTGGAGAGAAGCCATACTCCTGTCCTGACTGTGAGAAGAGTTTTTCTCGTTTAGGCAGCCTTAAAGATCACCAGCGCATACACACTAGAGAGAAACCATACTCCTGTCCTGACTGTGGAAATAGTTTCTCTCGTTTAGGCAGCCTTAAAGATCACCAGCGCATACACACTAGAGAGAAGCCGTACTCTTGTTCTCACTGTGGGAAGAGTTTCTCTCATACAGGCACCCTTAGAAATCACAAGCGCATACACACTGGAGAGAAGCCATACTCCTGTTCTGACTGTGGGAAAAGATTCTCTAGTTTAAGCGGCGTTATAACTCATCAGCGCGTACACACTGGAGAGAAGCCATACTCATGTTCTGACTGTGGGAAGAGTTTCTCTCATAAAGGCACCCTTATATATCACAAGCGCATACACACTAGAAAGAAGGCATACTCCTGTTCTGACTGTGGGAAAAATTTCTCTAGTTTAAGTGGTGTTAAAACTCACCAGCGCATACACACTTAAGAGAAGCCATACTTCTGTTCTGACTGTGAGAAGTCTTCCTCTCAATTAGGCAACCTAATATTCACCAGCGCAGGCACACTGGATAGAGGCCATACTCCAGTCCTGACTGTGGGAAGAGTTTCTCACTAGGGCATAGACACAGGAGAGGAAGCTTAACCTTGTTCTGACTGTGGGAAGAGTTTCATTTCGTCATATGAACTAACTTGTCATCAAAGATTTCGCACAGGAGAGAAGCCATACTCTTGTTCTGACTTTGGGAAGGGTTTCTCTCAACTATGTAACCTTACAGCTCACCCGCACATGCATGCTAGGTAGAAGCCTTACTCCTGTTCTGACTAAGGGAAGAGATTCAATCATATTGTTTCCCTCAAAACGCATCAGAGGGCACATAGTACAGGCTAACACTACTTTTAAATGTGGGAAGTGCTTTTTGACTCTCTTAACATATTGTCAAAACTGTATACCTTGTCTTAACTGACATACGTCATAGAGTACTGAAGGAACTGAAATACTTAAAACCTGTTCTCACAGGGAGTACCTGTGGGAGTGTTGGCCCCTCCATTATAGACAGTATAACAGATGACTGCTTCTTCCCTAAATAGTTCTTTGGGTCATTGTCCCTTTGTAGGTGGAAATGAACTCCAATCCAGCATTGTCCACAGGAAATGGCATATGGTGTCTGTTCTTTTTCCCATCTTAACATTTTCTTTGTATTGGCCAGTCTGAGACATGTCTTTATATTTGAAACTGTGCCTGTAAGGGCAGCATCCCAGGGTCACCTCTTCACTGATGATGTTGAGACTTGTGTTTTTGGGGTCATATTTAATGAAGCTACCAGTTGAGAACCAGTTTCCTGCTAGGAATGGCCTTCATTTCTCAGAACAAGTATGGACTGATGCTTGCCAGGTGGGCTCTCGTCGCCACTGGGATGCCCTCCCTCCAATGCCTTTCGGGGCTAGAGTCACTGGCTTGTTGTTGTCTCTCTGTTGCTCACTTGTGCAATTGGGCTGTACTCTGCTGGCAATACTCTGCCCTCATTCAGGGTGTCCCTTTGGTTGATGCCTGGCAATGTGGTTGGATTGATTTCCTGCCTGTTGGGCCCTGTCCGGGGCCTCCCCCGGGAAGGGGCAATTAGTGCTCTCACACATATAACTAAATAAATGTTTGGTATAAAATGACAGGTGTGTGAGAGGGGAGGATGTTCATTGTTCTGTGGGAGACCGGTGTGTAATCTGTATGGATTACATATTATACTCATGCTTTCTTGGATTATTAATGTCATTTGTATCACTTTTTAAAAAACATTTTACGGTCTCTCTGATTATCTCAGTCTAGCCCCTCCAGTAAAGGTAATAAACATTACATCCCTTTAGGAAGAGGTGTCGGCACTGATCTCCTGATTTGTATTTGATTCACAAGGTCCTGATTCCATTCAGTTTAATGTTGATTTAATTCAGATATAGTGTTCATTTCCATAGCAATATTGCTTATAAGAGAGAGATTCTTTGAGAATGAAGGCTATAAACTGCACAGGTATAAAATTTGAGACGTAACTAATAGGAGGCAGGACTCAGGCCGCAAACAAGAAACAAAAACTCTCCAACAGACCCTTGTTTATCAGGTGTCCTGCATTGCATTCTTTCTCTAAAGGTCTGGAACACCAGGTGTGGGCCATCAGCCCCCCCCCCCCCCAGCTCACTTGGAGAGGTGTGAAACTCTGTGTAAACTGGAATGTAAAGAAATCAATGATATTGTGGACATTTATCCGTAGTGATTTAACTTGTTCCCCATAAAAGGGTGAATATTCTAATATGCTTTATTTAACTGTACAGATTATAGATTAAACTTCACCAGATTGTTGTAGAATGTTTGTGTTGCCAGGCTGACAACAACAGGCGGCAACACCCAATCCATTAGACATTGGTTAAGTGGGATAGATCCTGTCCTTTGTGTTCATTGTGTTTGCCAAGGTAAAGTTATGCTAATAAATATTTTGGGGTGTGTTTTAGAAATGACTGCTATTAGGATGAATAGTAATGTCTCCAACAGTTATTTGAGTCTGTTCTGTGTAAAGAATCCTCCCGACACATTGTGTTTTATTGCTTTCATGAGTTTTAGATACTTATGTTATACTTTCTAGATGTTTATGCAGTTTAGGGGGACATTGAATATTGCTGGTATGTAACTATGAAATGTATTGCAACTATATTACTTGATCCAAATAAATGGTGTTACTTTGATATATAGATTATGACATCATTCCTAATTAATCTACAACAGGGCTGTCCACCTTGTTCCTGATCTACTGTCCTGCAGGTTTTCTATTCCACCCTGATTTAGCTTGTCATCTAGCAAATTTTTAGGTGTGCTAAATTAGGGTTGGAAAGAACCTACAGGACAATAGATCACAAGGAACAGGGTTAGGCAGCACTGATCTCCAATCACTCTGGTGGATTAATAACCCAAACCTGTGATACTGGTAATTACACACACACATACTTAAGAAATGACCAGATTTGCATATACCTGAGTCCTGGATTGTTACACAAACAATTGGTTTCTGTACTAGACTGAGAAGCTGCCTTTTGAGGCATTGTTGTAGGCCCAGGAATATACCTGGACTGGTAAACTGGCATACAGGGAAATGTCCAGTAGGCCGAGCCAAAATTAATGTAATCTTTTTTTAATTGTGCAACAACTGGCCCATAAAGCAGGGACAGCGGCACATTGGTTCATTTTCTTTATTGACACAAGGCTAGCCCAGTCACATCTCTTCCTAGGGCCATTGCCCTTCTGCTCTTTCTGAAGCATTCAAGGTTTTCATCTAAGGAATTGTTGAAAAACGGCTCCTTCTCTCAAGACTTTTGAACTCACTGCAGTGGTGACACCCGCTGGAGCGGAAAATATCATGTTTAATGTTCATATCTTCTTCCATAGTATCCTACATGACTTCCTGGTGCAGTGGTTAGACGTGTGCATTGGGAAGGGGAATTAAACAGCGGTTCGTATCCCTCATTCATCTTGCCTTTCCAGATTACTTTTTTATTTTAAACTGTGCATCCGCTCGAATGTTATCGGATTATGAAGGTGTCAAAAGATGCACTAAATGTAACGAGTAATATGAACAACAATAACAGGATTGTTTGAAAACAAAACGTTTGCTTAATTTCTTTAAATGACTAAATAAGGTGACCAGTCGAGGACGATGTAGGAAAGTCTCGGGCATCTGTTGAGATAAATGAAGTTTAAATAATGCTGATTTAATAACCATGTATTCTTATGTTTTTTTTTTATTAAATTGTATGCTACAGCCAGGTTAGGGAAATATGATTGAATACAATAACCATAAAAAGTTTAGAACTCCATACATTACACTCAGCCACACTCACTCAGACTTTACACCTGGCTCAGATAGAGAGACAGGATTAAAACCCCACAATTAACATACAAATGAAACTGCCCCCTATACAGCACAAAGAGACCTTCTGTCTCCAGCCCCCTGATGTTCTAGTTTAGGTTAGGACAATAGAATGTAAATTACTGTAACCTGGTTAAGATTTCACACCTGTATGCAAAGAACCTGTTGATCTATGACCGAGAGTAACCCCCAAATGGGAAGAGTTTAGAGCATGCCCTTCTTCATTGGACAGCGAAAACAAAGAGATTCGTCCAACATGTCACCATGCCAACAAAGAGCCAATAAGGATGGGTTTTACTCACGAGAGTGAAAAGAAACCGCCCCTGTGGCGGGAGTATCAAAACCGATGTTCGATCTTTATTCGGGGCGAATATTTTGTGGAAGCTTGAGAGTTGAGCAAATATTTGACCGCTGCAGTGTATTTCATGTATTTTGACTTATCAATTCATATTAATAAATCTTTGTACTAAATTTCCATTTGGACCGGAGCCTCGTCCTTCTTCAGAAATTCTGATACACGTAAAATTCTTAACACATCGAACAAACAAAGAAACCAACCTTTTATAATAGGCTTTGGAGAAAGCACGTGATCAAACGAGGCTTCGACGACATCATTCAGTATTGTTACAATGATGCTATCCTCAGCCGGCCGCGGGCCTTTCACATGGATCAGACTGGGTTGAAAAACATTTTGTATATGTCTGAATGATACATAAAATACAGTGGCTCCGATGCTTGATTTAAGATGTAGTATTAACTTACGAGCAAATATTCCTGAAGTAGAAATTATAAATGCAGTGTTGCCAGGGTTTCAACAAATCAATATATGAACATCTCGACTCGAACCAGACTTTCAAAATAGTTACGCATCTGGCCACAATTATACACACTGAGCTATCAGCCAGCTGATGTGTTATCGAAATTTGAATGAGAATTCTAACAATAGGCTACACTAATTTGATAATCACCGGTTATTGATAATGAATAAGGTGTAGCACAAACAGTGAAATTCACCAGTTAATTTGTGATTTTTATGAGTTCAAGACTTGATAATTATGTTGTAGAGTAATTTGATTTAATATGATTTAAAGCATGGTTGGAGCCATGTCTTTCAAAATCTTATCAGACGGTTGTGTGACGTCCGAAGCTTCAAATGTCATCAATCACGTGATAATGTTTCTCGGATACAAGTGGATACACTCCTTGACCGCTTGGTGCAGATTGGGTTGACATTTCAAAGCAAACCTCGAAGCGTGGGCTTCCTGCATCCCAACACTCCCCGATATTGTGCAGCAGTAGGTGATTGTGGAAGGAGGAGAGTTGGCTGGCCATATCCACTGCCAGGCAGAGGAGGAGGTGTGTGACCTGGAAGCCGAGGGGGGACAGAGTGTGCAGGAGTAAGGAAGTTGAAGTGGTAAACATGGAGTCGCTTGTTGTTGTACTGTTGAATATTACATTCTATCAACGGGAGCATGTGATTTGTCACGCAATTGTTGCTTCTGGCTCTCAACTGTCTCGCTTCTAAAAGGGTTCCAATGCGTCTGGTTACCTCAACTTTTTTTCCTCTGCAATATACGCTTGTGTCTTTAAACCGCAACAGACAGCAAATATATTGTGTGGGTGTTAACATATTAAGTATTCTCTGGCATAGCGTTGTGACGCCGGACCGGGGTGCTAGCTGTCCTTACGGGATGAAAAATGAAAAAGCGGTCTAATCGCATGTAAAGCCGATCCTGCTGTAAATTCACCCAAAAGCTGACGTAGAACTGTGATAACAGCATAGAAACACACGATATTTAATTAGGTGCTTTCTATAAATATAGAATGACGTCTTTAAGAGTACATTTTCATTCATTTAATTCAAGTGGGGCACAATTTCCACCAGGCACCGGCAAAATTCGTCCCCCTGTCAATCAAAAAATATAGTACCTAAATTGACCAATTTCATTGAGATATTTATCCTTTCCCTCGCCAACACATTCAATGGGTTTAATTTAGTACTTAAATTCACCAAAAGGTATACTATACTCAACTTTTTGTTTGTGCAGTAAAAAAATTTTTGTTAGAGGTTAAGGCAATCCTCACATGTGAACATTTAGCACAACACTCTGTTTCACCTGCAAAAGGTGATAACTCAATCAAAAGGATTTACTCATGTTTCAAATGTTTATTTATTAATGAATTTGTTTACAATTTTCACCAAAATAAAGAAAAGGTTCCTTTATATTGCTTAAACCAAGACAGTCAAAATGCTAAGACATATATCGTCAAATGACCGTGTACTCTTAAAGTGCAACGAAAACCCACTAGAAAACACTGTGAAATTGCTATTATTGTCTAAATAGCCTACTATGGCTGTCAAAAAAAAATTCTTCATACAGTTCTCATTATTGTAGCTAGCTTTTTACAGCAAACAGAAGGTGAAAAACAACAACAAAATGATGTATATTATGTACATCACACTTTGTAAAATAAATAAGATGCTGCAACTTAATCAACCCCATGGGTCATCTAATCTCCCCCCTGTCTGACCACAACATTTCCTCCAGACCACACCAGACATCCTCCCTTGCAATGCAACATGGGAAACTATTTTGGCATGAAACACTCTAACACCACTTCCTCTCCCTCATAACAACACCACGCACTGTACCTCTATCTCATCCCTCTATTATCACCTGTATCTCATCCCTCTATTATCACCTGTATCTCATCCCTCTATTATCACCTGTATCTCATCCCTCTATTATCACCTGCATCTCATCCCTCTATTATCACCTGCATCTCATCCCTCTATTATCACCTGTATCTCATCTCTCTATTATCACCTGTATCTCATGCCTCTATTATCACCTGTATCTCATCCCTCTATTATCACCTGTATCTCATCCCTCTATTATCACCTGTATCTCATCCCTCTATTATCACCTGTATCTCATCCCTCTATTACTGCTGGTCTTTCAAAAAAGCTCTTTTTCGGCCTACATTATAACCCTCCGATGGTCTTCATTTGTAGTGAAACTCGGGGTCTTTTGGACTCCAGAAAATAACATTTTTTATTTATTTTTTACACAAATATATAAATGCAAATTGGCTAGCAATTTCGCCAAACAAATATCAAGAAATATTGCAGCAGTTTGTCTTTCGTATACACTTCTGCGATGGGACTGAGCGCAAAATAGCTTCAGTGACTTCTTATAGCACAGAGTACACTATAGTACACTGTCAGTCAAAAGGAGATGCAGTTTGACAGATCGTCATATCCTCCAATCATCACGCGGAAGCCCGGAGTCCGGGCCAGCCCACTCCTCATTCACCCCCAGAGACGCGTCCATGGGCGGGACATAATCACAGCATTTATCCAATCACCGTCTACTTTCGGAGCACTGAAAAAAAACTGTTCTAAGCAGCCCCATTGAAGTCAATGGACGCTCTGCTTCAACAGGGAAATGCACTGTGACACTGCGGGATTGTATGAGAAGAAAATCGAGTCAGCCGACCTGTAGCTGATTCTGAACTAACTACTTTTATTTCATCCCTCTATTATCACCTGTATCTCATCCCTCTATAATCAACTATATCTCATCTTTCTATTATCACCTGTATCTCATCCCCCTATAATCACCTTTATCTCATCCCTCTTATCGTCTGTATCTCATTCCTCAATTATCACCTGTATCTCATCCCTCTATTATCTCTGTATCTCATCCATCCATTTTTACTTGTATCTGTGTTTCAATTTCTCAGGGAGGCAGGTTTTAGTAGAAGAATATGATGTAGATAGGCCTCACACTCCGGTACAGTAGGTGGCAGTATATGCACTTTTCACATGATTGCGATTCGACAACGAAGAAGAAGAAAAAGCATAGAGGTTTTGCATTTTCTTCTTTGATCTCGTCAAGCTTCTAGGTCTGGTTTAAGAGGCTCCTTAACCGAAAGGAGATACCTTGCAGAAAGAGTAAGAAAATTATGATTCGTTTGCCTGTTTAGGGAAGAATAACGATTGTCCACACCATACACGGACCCGCTAATTTATTTAAACCCCCTAGCTTGAAATAACAGAAAAACGGAGAACTAGCTCTTAACTGGTTCTCAGTCACCCTGTTCACGGTGGAATGACCGTTGAACGAGTCGTACACGGATCGAATCGTTGAGGCTGGCGAGGAATAGGAGACGGTACTAGGAAAATAATCTGCTTACGTTGGTAAATGAAGATATTGCTTTTTATTTATATTTACTATTTACTGTGTCTTCACATAGTTAAATCAGTAGAAGTCAATTAAGCTAAGTGATGAAAAAACATAGCATATAACAGCTTTTTGTAGGCTCCAACCCCATTTGGTTAACAGGCTAATTCGCTAGCCTAGTCTGCTACCTGTTGGTGTTGTAGACTGTCCTTCTGATTAGATAGAAATCTTAATTCTGTAATTGCAAATTCATTCATTCCTCCGGTTTCTCATAATACCTTGCAACAGGGAGACTGTAGCCTGATTATCTGGCAGTGTCTACCGAAAAACCATAAACTGCTAGTTAAACAGTAAAGAAAATGTTCATTTTGGGTCACATCCCTTGCAGTTAAAAATGAGTGTTTTGTTGTTGTCGTCTTTGTACTCGATACAGTCAAGTACACTAAGTATTTTACCCAGATCTGTTGTTTTGATATTGTGATTGTTTGTTGTTTTTCCTCCATTGTGTTGCATTGTATTCCCATCAGACATGTTCATCAGTCTTATGTGGGTCTGGTTTGGTCTTTATTTTAGCAGATGGAGGACAAACCCAGCCTGCTGCTCTCCTTCCACACTGAGCCTAAAGAAGAGTCACTGGATCCTTATTGGGACAGTGGAACTCAGTGTTCGTTGGTGGATTCAGAGATGAAATCAGAGAAGCTGGAAGACTGCAGTCAAACACTGGGGACGAATGATATTAAATATGAAGAGGAGAAGAAGATTGGGGATTTTACTAATCAAGGTAAGGACTGGTTTATGAAGAGGGTTTAATCCCAGCCAACATTTGTATGTGGGGCCCATATGGGTTTGATTCAGGATTACATTGGGTGTTAGGTGGTCCCCAACTGTGCAACCTATGCAAGACCCATGTGAGTCCCATCTTCAAGCTTTATGTGGTGCTACATGGGAACTACATTGGACTGAAATGGCGGGTTTCTCCACAGGCTCCATATTGGGCTCATTTCAACTACCCACTTTATTATACCCCAATCTATTATACACACCAGGCCTTTGTGGGCCATATTTCCCCCTGGTCTATGTTACATATCCCATTGATCAGAATAAAAGGCTTGGAACTAATGAGATGATAAATGCCTCTATTTCTCACATACATGTTTTCAGGAGTGTAACTATCTTTGTAGCCCTATCCTGACAATTGTTTTCCTGATCAGGTTGATAAACAACAATGACATTTAAAGTGTTTTCTTACCCTGGGTGACACCATTTTTGGAGGGCACTGAATGAATTAAAATGTTGGCAATTTATTGTTATGCCTGGGGGAACTGTTTTCAGAAAATGTTTACGTTTATCACTCTTAACTCTTGGAATAGTTCCATTGAACTTTAATGTATTCAACTAACTGCATTGACATAGTGTCACTGCACTAATGAACTTTTCTGATATTAATCACACAGATGAGTTTGCTGAAGTTCTTACATTGCCTACACCTGGAGAGCAACAGCAGGATGATTGTGAAGAAAAGTCTCACCTCTGCCCCCATTGTGGAAAACATTTCCTTTCTATATCACTGCTAAAAAGACATATTAATATACACTCTGGAGAGAAACCATACTCCTGTTTTGACTGTGGGAAGAGTTTCTCAAGTTCAGGCAGCCTTAAAGGTCATCTGCGCATACACACTGGAGAGAACCCATACTCCCGTCCTGACTGTGGGAAGAGTTTCTCAAGTTCACGCAGCCTTAAAGGTCACATGCGCATACACACTGGAGAGAACCTATACTCCTGTCCTGACTGTGGGAAGAGTTTCTCTTACATAAGCACCCTTACTATTCACCAGCGCATACACACTGGAGAGAAGCCTTACTCCTGTTCTGACTGTGGGAAGAGTTTCTCTCAATCAGCCCACCTTAATATTCACCAGCGCATACACACTGGAGAGAAGCCTTACTCCTGTTCTGACTGTGAGAAGAGTTTCATTTCATCATATAAACTAACTAGACATCAGAGAACGCACACAGGAGAGAAGCCCTACTCCTGTTGTGACTGTGGGAAGAGTTTCTCAAGTTCAGGCAGCCTTAAAGGTCATCTGTGCATACACACTGGAGAGAACCCATACTCCCGTCCTGACTGTGGGAAGAGTTTCTCAAGTGCACGCAGCCTTAAAGGTCACATGCGCATACACACTGGAGAGAACCTATACTCCTGTCCTGACTGTGGGAAGAGTTTCTCTCACATAAGCAACCTTACTATTCACCAGCGCATACACACTGGAGAGAAGCCATACTCCTGTTCTGCCTGTGGGAAGAGTTTCTCTCACATAAGCACCCTTACTATTCACCAGCGCATACACACTGGAGAGAAGCCTTACTCCTGTTCTGACTGTGGGAAGAGTTTCTCTCAATCAGCCCACCTTAATATTCACCAGCGCATACACACTGGAGAGAAGCCTTACTCCTGTTCTGACTGTGGGAAGAGTTTCATTTCATCATATACACTAACTAGACATCAGAGAACGCACACAGGAGAGAAGCCCTACTCCTGTTGTGACTGTGGGAAGAGTTTCTCAGGTTCAGGCAGCCTTAAAGATCATCTGCGCATACACACTGGAGAGAACCCATACTCCTGTCCTGACTGTGGGAAGAGTTTCTCAAGTTCAGGCGGCCTTAAAGGTCACATGCGCATACACACTGGAGAGAACCTATACTCCTGTCCTGACTGTGGGAAGAGTTTCTCTCACATAAGCATCCTTACTATTCACCAGCGCATACACACTGGAGAGAAGCCTTACTCCTGTTCTGACTGTGGGAAGAGTTTCTCTCAATCAGCCCACCTTAATAATCACCAGCGCATACAAACTGGAGAGAAGCCTTACTCCTGTTCTGACTGTGAGAAGAGTTTCATTTCATCATATAAACTAACTAGACATCGGAGAACGCACACAGGAGAGAAGCCCTACTCCTGTTGTGACTGTGGGAAGAGTTTCTCAAGTTCAGGCAGCCTTAAAGGTCATCTGCGCATACACACTGGATAGAACCCATACTCCTGTCCTGACTGTGGGAAGAGTTTCTCAAGTTCACGCAGCCTTAAAGGTCATCTGCGCATACACACTGGAGATAAGCCATACTCCTGTCCTGACTGTGGGAAGAGTTTCTCTCACATATGCATCCTTACTATTCACCAGCGCATACACACTGGAGAGAAGCCATACTCCTGTCCTGACTGTGGGAAGAGTTTCTCTCACATATGCATCCTTACTATTCACCAGCGCATACACACTGGAGAGAAGCCATACTCCTGTCCTGACTGTGGGAAGAGTTTTTCTTATTTAGGCAGCCTTAAAGATCACCAGCGCATACACACTAGAGAGAAGCCTTACTCTTGTTCTCACTGTGGGAAGAGTTTCTCCCATACAGGCACCCTTAGTAATCACAAGCGCATACACACTGGAGAGAAGCCATACTTCTGTTCTGACTGTGGGAAAGGATTCTCTAGGTTAAGTGGCGTTACAACCCATCAGCGCGTACACACTGGAGAGAAGCCATACTCATGTTCTGACTGTGGGTAGAGTTTCTCTCGTGAAGGCACCCTTAAATATCACAAGCGCATACACAATAGCGAGAAGGCATACTCCTGTTCTGACTGTGGGAAAAATGTCTCTAGTTTAAGCGGTGTTAAAACTCACCAGCGCATACACACTTAAGAAAAGCCATACTTCTGTTCTGACTGTGAGAAGACTTCCTCTCAATTAGGCAACCTAATATTCACCAGTGCAGGCACACTGGATAGAGGCCATGCTCCTGTCCTGACTGTGGGAAGAGTTTCTCATTCAGGCAGCCTTAAAACTCACTAGCGCATAGACACAGAAGAGGAAGCTTAACCTTGTTCTGACTGTGGGAAGAGTTTCATTTCGTCATATGAACTAACTTGTTATCAAAGATTTCGCACTGGAGAGAAGCCATACTCTTGTTCTGACTTTGGGAAGGGTTTCTCTCAACTATGTAACCTTACAGCTCACCCGCACATGCATGCTAGGTAGAAGCCTTACTCCTGTTCTGACTAAGGGAAGAGATTCAAGCATATTGTTTCCCTCAAAACACATCAGAGGGCACATAGTACAGCTAACACTACTTTTAAATGTGGGAAGTGCTTTTTTACTCTCTTAACATAGTGTCAAAACTGTATACCTTCTCTTAACTGACATACGTCATAGAGTACTGAAGGAACTGAAATACTTAAAACCTGTTCTCACAGGGAGTACCGCCGCCGGGACACCAAAACCTTTATACCACAAAGTGTGCACATTTTTGAAAAACTTAGCTATTATGGCAACTAACTCCTATGCAAGTGTTTGAGTATAGTCAACATCCAGAAAAATGGCACCAGGGTCACTAGATATATTTACTTAGCCATTCAGTGAGTCCAGTGACTGTGTTGGCCCCTCCATTATAGACAGTATAACAGATGACTGCTTCTTCCCTAAATAGTTCTTTGGGTCATTGTCCCTTTGTAGGTGGAAATGAACTCCAATCCAGCATTGTCCACAGGAAATGGCATATGGTGTCTGTTCTTTTTCCCATCTTAACATTTTCTTTGTATTGGCCAGTCTGAGACATGTCTTTATATTTGCAACTGTGCCTGTAAGGGCAGCATCCCAGGGTCACCTCTTCACTGATGATGTTGAGACTTGTGTTTTTGGGGTAATATTTAATGAAGCTACCAGTTAAGAACCAGTTTCCTGCTAGGAATGGCCTTCATTTCTCAGAACAAGTATGGACTGATGCTTGCCAGGTGGGCTCTCGTCGCCACTGGGATGCCCTCCCTCCAATGCCTTTCGGGGCTAGAGTCACTGGCTTGTTGTTGTCTCTCTGTTGCACACTTGTGCAATTGGGCTGTACTCTGCTGGCAATACTCGGCCCTCATTCAGGGTGTCCCTTTGGTTGATGCCTGGCAATGTGGTTGGATTGATTTCCTGCCTGTTGGGCCCTGTCCGGGGCCTCCCCCGGGAAGGGGCAATTAGTGCTCTCACACATTTAACTAAATAAATGTTTGGTATAAAATGACAGGTGTGTAAGAGGGGAGGATGTTCATTGTTCTGTGGGAGACCGGTGTGTAATCTGTATGGATTACATATTATACTCATGCTTTCTTGGATTATTAATGTCATTTGTATCACTTTTTAAAAAACATTTTACGGTCTCTCTGATTATCTCAGTCTAGCCCCTCCAGTAAAGGTAATAAACATTACATCCCTTTAGGAATAGGTGTCGGCACTGATCTCCTGATTTGTATTTGATTCACAAGGTCCTGATTCCATTCAGTTTAATGTTGATTTAATTCAGATATAGTGTTCATTTCCATAGCAATATTGCTTATAAGAGAGAGATTCTTTGAGAATGAAGGCTATAAACTGCACAGGTATAAAATTTGAGACGTAACTATTAGGAGGCAGGACTCGGGCCGCAAACAAGAAACAAAAACTCTCCAACAGACCCTTGTTTATCAGGTGTCCTGCATTGCATTCTTTCTCTAAAGGTCTGGAACACCAGGTGTGGGCCATCAGCCCCCCCCCCCCCCCAGCTCACTTGGAGAGGTGTGAAACTCTGTGTAAACTGGAATGTAAAGAAATCAATGATATTGTGGACATTTATCCGTAGTGATTTCACTTGTTCCCCATAAAAGGGTGAATATTCTAATATGCTTTATTTAACTGTACAGGTTATAGATTAAACTTCACCAGATTGTTGTAGAATGATTGTGTTGCCAGGCTGACAACAACAGGCGGCAACACCCAATCCATTAGACATTGGTTAAGTGGGATAGATCCTGTCCTTTGTGTTCATTGTGTTTGCCAAGGTAAAGTTATGCTAATAAATATTTTGGGGTGTGTTTTAGAAATGACTGCTATTAGGATGAATAGTAATGTCTCCAACAGTTATTTGAGTCTGTTCTGTGTAAAGAATCCTCCCGACGGATTGTGTTTTATTGCTATCATGTGTTTTAGATACTTATGTTATACTTTCTAGATGTTTATGCAGTTTAGGGGGACATTGAATATTGCTGGTATGTAACTATGAAATGTATTGCAACTATATTACTTGATCCAAATAAATGGTGTTACTTTGATATATAGATTATGACATCATTCCTAATTAATCTACAACAGGTCTGTCCACCTTGTTCCTGATCTACTGTCCTGCAGGTTTTCTATTCCACCCTGATTTAGCTTGTCATCTAGCAAATTTTTAGGTGTGCTAAATTAGGGTTGGAAAGAACCTACAGGACAATAGATCTCAAGGAACAGGGTTAGGCAGCACTGATCTCCAATCACTCTGGTGGATTAATAACCCAAACCTGTGATACTGGTAATTACACACACACATACTTAAGAAATGACCAGATTTGCATATACCTGAGTCCTGGATTGTTACACAAACAATTGGTTTCTGTACTAGACTGATGAGAAGCTGCCTTTTGAGGCATTGTTGTAGGCCCAGGAATATACCTGGACTGGTAAACTGGCATACAGGGAAATGTCCAGTAGGCCGAGCCAAAATTAATGTAATCTTTTTTTAATTGTGCAACAACCGGCCTATAAAGCAGGGACAGCGGCACATTGGTTCATTTTCTATATTGACACAAGGCTAGCCCAGTCACATCTCTTCCTAGGGCCATTGCCCTTCTGCTCTTTCTGAAGCATTCAAGGTTTTTATCTAAGGAATTGTTGAAAAACGGCTCCTTCTCTCAAGACTTTTGAACCCACTGCAGAGTGGTGACACCTGCTTGAGAGGAAAATATCATGTTTAATGTTCATATCTTCTTCCATAGTATCCTACATGACTTCCTGGTGCAGTGGTTAGACGTGTGCATTGGGAAGGGGAATTAAACAGCGGTTCGTATCCCTCATTCATCTTGCCTTTCCAGATTACTTTTTTTTTTTTAAACTGTGCATCCGCTCGAATGTTATCGGATTATGAAGGTGTCAAAAGATGCACTAAATGTAACGAGTAATATGAACAACAATAACAGGATTGTTTGAAAACAAAACGTTTGCTTAATTTCTTTAAATGACTAAATAAGGTGACCAGTCGAGGACGATGTAGTTTAAATAATGAAGTTTAAATAATGCTGATTTAATAACCATGTATTCTTATGTTTTTTTTTTATTAAATTGTATGCTGCAGCCAGGTTAGGGAAATATGATTGAATACAATAACCATAAAAAGTTTACATTACACTCAGCCACACTCACTCAGACTTTACACCTGGCTCAGATAGAGAGACAGGATTAAAAACCCACAATTAACATACAAATGAAACTGCCCCCTATACAGCACAAAGAGACCTTCTGTCTCCAGCCCCCTGATGTTCTAGTCTAGGTTAGGACAATAGAATGTAAATTACTGTAACCTGGTTAAGATTTCACACCTGTATGCAAAGAACCTGTTGATCTATGACCGAGAGTAACCCCCAAATGGGAAGAGTTTAGAGCATGCCCTTCTTCATGGTAAAGCGAAAACAAAGAGATTCGTCCAACATGTCACCATGCCAACAAAGAGCCAATAAGGATGGGTTTTACTCACGAGAGTGAAAAGAAACCGCCCCTGTGGCAGGAGTATCAAAACCGATTTTCGATCTTTATTCTGGGCAAATATTTTGTGGAAGCTCGAGGGTTGAGCAAATATTTGACCGCTGCAGTGTATTTCATGTATTTTGACTTATCAATTCATATTAATAAATCTTTGTACTAAATTTCCATTTGGACCGGAGCCTCGTCCTTCTTCAGAAATTCTGATACACGTAAAATTCTTAACACATCGAACAAACAAAGAAACCAACATTTTATAAGAGGCTTTGGAGAAAGCACGTGATCAAACGAGGCTTCGACGACATCATTCAGTATTGTTACAATGATGCTATCCTCAGCCGGCCGCGGGCCTTTCACATGGATCAGACTGGGTTGAAAAACATTTTGTATATGTCTGAATGATACATAAAATACAGTGGCTCCGATGCTTGATTTAAGATGTAGTATTAACTTACGAGCAAATATTCCTGAAGTAGAAATTATAAATGCAGTGTTGCCAGGGTTTCAACAAATCAATATATGAACATCTCGACTCGAACCAGACTTTCAAAATAGTTACGCATCTGGCCACAATTATACACACTGAGCTATGTTGAGATAAATGTAGTTTAAATAATGCTGATTTAATAACCATGTATTCTTATGTTTTTGTTTTATTAAATTGTATGCTGCAGCCAGGTTAGGGAAATATGATTGAATACAATAACCATTAAAAGTTTACATTACACTCAGCCACACTCACTCAGACTTTACACCTGGCTCAGATAGAGAGACAGGATTAAAAACCCACAATTAACATACAAATGAAACTGCCCCCTATACAGCACAAAGAGACCTTCTGTCTCCAGCCCCCTGATGTTATAGTCTAGGTTAGGACAATAGAATGTAAATGACTGTAACCTGGTTAAGATTTCACACCTGTATGCAAATAACCTGTTGATCTATGACCGAGAGTAAGAGCATGCCCTTCTTCATGGTAAAGCGAAAACAAAGAGATTCGTCCAACATGTCACCATGCCAACAAAGAGCCAATAAGGATGGGTTTTACTCAAGAGAGTGAAAAGTAACCGCCCCTGTGGCAGGAGTATCAAAACCGATTTTCGATCTTTATTCTGGGCAAATATTTTGTGGAAGCTCGAGGGTTGAGCAAATATTTGACCGCTGCAGTGTATTTCATGTATTTTGACTTATCAATTCATATTAATAAATCTTTGTGCTAAATTTCAATTTGGACCGGAGCCTCGTCCTTCTTCAGAAACTCTGATACACGTAAAATTCTCAACAGCTATCAGCCAGCTGATGTCTTATCGAAATTTGAATGAGAATTCTAACAATAGGCTACACTAATTTGATAATCACCAGTTATTGATAATTAATAAGGTGTAGCACAAACATTGAAATTCACCAGTTAATTTGTGATTTTTTATGAGTTCAAGACTTGATAATTATGTTGTAGAGTAATTTGATTTCATATGATTTAAAGCATGGTTGGAGCCATGTCTTTCAAAATCTTATCAGACGGTTGTGTGACGTCCGAAGCTTCAAATGTCATCAATCACGTGATAATGTTTCTCGGATACAAGTGGATACACTCCTTGACCGCTTGGCGCAGATTGGGTTGACATTTCACAGCAAACCTCGAAGCGTGGGCTTCCTGCATCCCAACACTCCCCGATATTGTGCAGCAGTAGGTGATTGTGGAAGGAGAGTTGGCTGGCCATATCCACTGCCAGGCAGAGGAGGAGGTGTGTGACCTGGAAGCCGAGGGGGGACAGAGTGTGCAGGAGTAAGGAAGTTGAAGTGGTAAACATGGAGTCGCTTGTTGTTGTACTGTTGAATATTACATTCTATCAACGGGAGCATGTGATTTGTCACGCAATTGTTGCTTCTGGCTCTCAACTGTCTCGCTTCTAAAAGGGTTCCAATAAGCGTCTGGTTACCTAAACTTTTTTTCCTCTGCAAAATACGCTTGTGTCTTTAAACAGCAACAGACAGCAAATATATTGTGTGGGTGTTAACATATTAAGTATTCTCTGGCATAGCGTTGTGACACCGGACCGGGGTGCTAGCTGTCCTTACGGGATGAAAAATGAAGAAGCGGTCTAATCGCATGTAAAGCCGATCCTGCTGTAAATTCACCCAAAAGCTGACGTAGAACTGTGATAACAGCATAGAAACACACGATATTTAATTAGGTGCCTTCTATAAATATAGAATGACGTCTTTAAGAGTACATTTTCATTCATTTAATTCAAGTGGTGCACAATTTCCACCAGGCACCGGCAAAATTCATCCCCCTGTCAATCGAAAAATATAGTACCTAAATTGACCAATTTAATTTAGATATTTATCCTCTCCCTCGCCAACACATTCAATGGGTTTAATTTAGTACTTAAATTCACCAAAAGGTATACTATACTCAACTTTTTGTTTGTGCAGTAAAAACATTTTTGTTAGAGGTTAAGGCAATCCTCACATGTGAACATTTAGCACAACACTCTGTTTCACCTGCAAAAGGTGATAACTCAATCAAAAGGATTTACTCATGTTTCAAATGTTTATTTATTAATGAATTTGTTTACATTAATAAAATGTTCCTTTATATTGCTTAAACCAGGATAGTCAAAATGCTAAGACATATATCGTCAAATGACCGTGTACTCTTAAAGTGCAACGAAAACCCACTAGAAAACACTGTAAAATTGCTATTATTGTCTAAATAGACTATGGCTGTCAAAAAAATAAATCTTCATACAGTTCTCATTATTGTAGCTAACTTTTTACAGCAAACAGAAGGTGAAAAACAACAACAAAATGATGTATATTATGTACATCACACTTTGTAAAATAAATAAGATGCTGCAACTTAATCAACCCCATGGGTCATCTAATCTCCCCCCTGTCTGACCACGACATTTCCTCCAGACCACACCAGACATCCTCCCTTGCAATGCAACATGGGAAACTATTTTGGCATGAAACACTCTAACACCACTTCCTCTCCCTCATAACAACACCACGCACTGTACCTCTATCTCATCCCTCTATTATCACCTCTATCTCATCCCTCTATTATCACCTGTATCTCATCCCTCTATTATCACCTGTATCTCATCCCTCTATTATCACCTGTATCTCATCCCTCTATTATCACCTGTATCTCATCCCTCTATTATCACCTGTATCTCATCTCTCTATTATCACCTGTATCTCATCTCTCTATTATCACCTGTATCTCATCCCTCTATTACTGCTGGTCTTTCAAAAAAGCTCATTTTCGGCCTCTATTATCACCTATAATAATAATAATAATAATACATGGGATTTATATAGCGCTTTTCAATGACCCAAAGACGCTTCACAAAAACAAGCAAAACAAAGAACACTGAGAAATAAAATATACAACAACAAAGGGGCTATGGGAAGGCTTGTTTAAACAGAAATGGCTTAAGGCGGAGGCGGAAGGTGTTAAGAGAGTCAGAGTCAAGGATGGATTGTGGCAGTGAGTTCCAGAGCCGGGGAGCAACCCTGGAGAATGCCCTATCACCAAAGCTCTGTAGCTTGGATCTGGGGATGATGAGGTGGCCTGCTGTACAAGAGCGGAGTGAGCGTGAAGGTTGATAGTGTTGAAGAAGGTCCGAGAGGTAGGGGGGAGCAAGTTTGTGGAGGGCTTTGTAAGTCAGGAGGAGTATTTTGTATTCAATGCGCTGTTTGACAGGGAGCCAGTGAAGCTCACAGAGGATGGGGGTGATGTGCTGCCAGGACTTTGAATGAGTAAGAAGCCTCGCAGCAGAGTTTTGAACCATTTGGAGCTTATGGAGGTATGAGGAGTTGATGCCGGACAAGAGGGAGTTACAATAGTCAAGACGGGAGGAGATGAATGCATGAATCAGAGTTTCAGCTGCAGGTGGGGGGAGGGAGGATTTGAGTTTTACAATGTTACGAAGATGAAAGAAAGATGATTTGACAGTCTGTTTAATGTGTTGCTCGAAACAGAGGGTGGAGTCAAGGATGACCCCAAGGTTGCGAGCACAGGGGGAAGGAGAAACTACAGTGTTGTCAATGGTGAGAGAGAATGTGCCAGTTTTACTAAGGGTGGATTTGGTGCCAATGAGAAGAAGTTCTGTTTTTTCACTGTTGAGTTTGAGGAAGTTGTGATGCATCCATATTTTTATTTCAGAGAGACATGATTCAATATGGGCCAGAGGTGGGTTGGTGAGAGATTTGTTGCTGAGATAAATCTGTGTGTCATCAGCATAGCAGTGGAAATTAAGGTTGAAGTGGCGGAGGATCTGACCAAGGGGGAGGATGTAAATAATGAAGAGTAAGGGACCCAGAACAGAGCCCTGGGGGACCCCCTGCGTGACTGTAGATATTTCAGATTTTTGGTGACTGAGGGAGATGTAATGGGTTCGATTTGTGAGGTAGGTTTGTAGCCAGGAGAGTGCGGTTCCCTCAACACCCAGACCCCTGAGCCTGGTGAGGAGGATCTGGTGGCTCACGGTGTCAAATGCGGCACTCAGATCCAGGAGAATCAGGATGTTGAGGGAACCAGCATCAGCAGAGATGAGGAGGTCATTGACAACTTTGAGTAGTGCAGTCTCTGTGCTGTGGAGTGGGCGGAAACCAGACTGGAGGGGTTCAAACAGGTCATTGTGAAGCAGGTGTTGTTGGAGTTGAGAGGCAACCGTCCTTTCCAGGGTTTTGGCAAGGAAGGGGAGGTTGGATATCGGGCGGAAATTGTTCAGGATGGTGGTATCTAGTCCAGGCTTCTTTAAGATGGGAGTGACAGCAGCAGTTTTATAGATGGACGGGACAATGCCATGGGTGAGGGATAGGTTAATGATGCGTGTGATGTAGGGACAGAGTGCAGGCAGGCAGGCTTTAATGAGAGAGGCTGGAATGGGATCAAGGGAACAGGAAGTTGATTTGGACGAGAGTATAATTTTGGTGATATAGTCAGAGTCAATGGGGGAGAATGTATGAAGGTGAGTGCGAAGGACAGGCGGTGGACAGAGTGAGTAATCAGCGGTTGGAGAAAGGGAACAGGGAAACTGACCTAACAGTGATGCATTGATTTTTTTGATTTTGTCTTTGTAGAATGAAAGGAAAGTGCTGGCAGGGAGAGTATGTGAGGTATGGTTGTTATGGCGAGGCTGAAGTAGCTTGTTGACTGTTGAGAATAAGGTATGTGAGTTCATATTAGAGCTACTGATAATGTTGCAGAAGTAGGAGGACCGAGCAGTACTGAGGGCATCTCTGTATGTAGAGAAGTGATGTTTGTATGCTTCGGTGTGAATAGTGAGCCCCGTTGATCTAGCCAGGCGTTCCAGGCGTCTGCCAACCTGCTTCAGAGAACGGAGCTCAGGAGTAAACCGAGATGAGGTGGTGAATGAAACATGCTTAGCTCTAAGTGGTGCCAGAGTGTTAAGGGAGGAAGAGAGAGCGCTGTTGAACTTATTTGCCAGATCATCAAGGTTGTTGGGAGCATGTTCCAGGGGTAGTGCAGAGCAAATGGCAGTGGAGAGATGGAGAGGGTCGACAGCTTTGATATTACGGAAGGAGATTAGACGCTTATCAGTGTTGTGGGGTATTTTGGAGGAGAAAGAAAAATGTAAAATCTTGTGATCAGACAGGGGGGAAAACAGAAGGGGAAATATCTGAGAGGTTAAGGCCGACAGAGCAGACAAGGTCGAGTGTGTGGCCCTTAATGTGAGTGGGGAAATGGACGTGCTGGGTGATATTAAAACAGTCCAATACAGCAATAAAATCAGAGGCAAGTTTGGAGTTTGGTGTGTCAACATGAATATTCATATCACCGAGCAGGAGTAGGTGGGGTGAGGAAGGAGTAATGATTGTGAGTAGGTCTGCTAGATCAGATACAAATGATTCGTTGTGTTTTGGGGGACGATATACAAGAATGGTGGTCAGGGAGCATGATGCTTTGAAAGCAATGTATTCAAATGAGGAGAATGAGGTAAATGACAGTTCAGTTAATTTGTTAGTGGAATTGTATAATACAGCTAGGCCACCACCACGACCAGTGAGACGGGGGTGGCACAGATAATTGTAACCAGGGGGAGTAGCTAAATTGAGTGATAAAAAATCATCTGTCAGTTGCCAGGTTTCCGTGAGAAAAAGGAAGTCCAGTTTGTTATCCAGTATTAATTCATGTAGCAGTGGAGCTTTATTGTTAATAGAACGGGTGTTGAGGAGAGCAAGATTGGTAGTTCGACAGGGTGCAGTGGGGGTGCAGATGGTCATAGGTTGGAGGGGGCGAAGAAAAAAATTATTTATAGTTCGATATGGAGGGTATCTAGGAGGACGGGACTGAGACCATATGGAGATTATGTTGCTATAGGTGTTAGAGTTGGTAGACCAGTTACGTCGGGAGCCTCGATGTTGATAGAGACGTCTACAGAAAATGGCAGACGCACGGGCACGCTGGGTTACAACAGGAGGAGGTGGGTAGTTGTTATTCAAAGCTAGTAGATCCAAACGGGAGTAGAATATTGTAGGAGGACGAATGTTGGATGTGAGCCTTAATAATCCAGGGTACAATGTCAACAGCAGAAGCAGGTGGAGGTATGGTTGCTGATACATGGCAAAGATTATGGATCCAGTTGAGTTGACAGAACAATCACACGGAAACACAAGACAGACTATAAAACCAACCTAGCCAGTACCAGACCCTGGCTGCTAAAAGACCCCACAGCACACACAGCCCTCACCAGTAGACAACAGACAAAAAGACAGTGGTGACTTACTCAGAGTAAGTCGTCTGCTGGAGCCCAGGTCACAACAAACAGGTGAAGACCAGGATGACACAACGCAGGCCAAAGAGGGATATATGAACTGTAGAGCTAGCCAGCCAGCAATGTGGTAGTCTGGAGGAAAGTATGAGCCAATCAAGTTTAAAACGTGTTTCAGGTGAAATCCGGTGTGATGTTGATGTTATCAAAATGCAGAGGTGTCCATTGAAGTGGAATAAAATCGGAAGTCCTTCAACACATTTCAACGCGGTTGTAACATTAGCGTTTCGGCTACCCAGCTCACAAACCACGCCAAGATTAGCTACTAGCTTTATGATGTTAGTGATTTTCCAAAACAAGGCAGCCGACTGAAGTCCAACTTCACATCTAGAATAGCCAGAGGGTAAAGACAATAACATAAAGCAAACTCATAAAAACAAAAGACAAACAATACGTTACAAGGACAGTTTCTAAGGAAAAGCGGCAATTCAGAAACAACGCCAGCAGATACTCTCCCCGGAAGTCAAACGGACAAAAAATAAATAAGAAAACATAATTCCTCTTACCTTCATTTTGCCTTTGTTTTTCATCACCTGTATCTCATCTCTCTATAATCACCTGTATTTCATCCCTCTATTACTGCTGGTCTTTCAAAGAGGGGAAGCTCATTTACGGCCTACATTATAACCCTCTGATGGTCTTCATTTGTAGTGACACTCGGGGTCTTTTGGACCCCAGACATTATATATTATTTTTTTTACACAAATATATAAATGCAAATTGGCTAGCAATTTCGCCAAACAAATATCAAGAAATATTGCAGCAGTTTGTCTTTCGTATACACTTCTGCGATGGGACTGAGCGCGAAATAGCTTCAGTGACTTCTTATAGCACAGAGTACACTATAGTACACTGTCAGTCAAAAGGAGATGCAGTTTGACAGATCGTCAGATCCTCCAATCATCACGTGGAAGCCCGGAGTCTGGGCCAGCCCACTCCTCATTCACCCCCAGAGACGCTGAGCGTCCATGGGCGGGACATAATCACAGCATTTATCCAATCACCGTCTACTTTCGGAGCACTGAAAAAAAACTGTTCTAAGCAGCCCCATTGAAGTCAATGGACGCTCTGCTTCAACAGGGAAATGCACTGTGACACTGCGGGATTGTATGAGAAGAAAATCGAGTCAGCCGACCTGTAGCTGATTCTGAACTAACTACTTTTATTTCATCCCTCTATTATCACCTGTATTTCATCCCTCTATTATCACCTGTATCTCATCCCTCTATTATCACCTGTATCTCATCCCTCTATTATCACCTGTATCTCATCTCTCTATAATCACCTGTATTTCATCCCTCTATTACTGCTGGTCTTTCAAAGAGGGGAAGCTCATTTACGGCCTATATTATAACCCTCTGATGGTCTTCATTTGTAGTGACACTCGGGGTCTTTGGGGTCTTTTGGACCCCAGATAATAACATGTTTTTTAAAATGTATTTATTTTACAAATATAATGATGCAAATCGGCTAGCAATTTCGGCAAACAAATATCAAGAAATATCGCAGCATATTGCAGCAGTTTGTACTCATCCTTCTATTATCACCTGTATCTCATCCTTCTATTATCACCTGTATCTCATCCTTCTATTATCACCTATATCTCATCCCTCTATAATCAACTATATCTCATCTTTCTATTATCACCTGTATCTCATCCTCCTATAATCACCTTTATCTCATCCCTCTTATCGTCTGTATCTCATCCCTCAATTATCACCTGTATCTCATCCATCCATTTTTACTTGTATCTGTGTTTCAATTTCTCAGGGAGTCAGGTTTTAGTAGAAGAATATGATGTAGATAGGCCTCACACTCCGGTACAGTAGGTGGCAGTATATGCACCTTTCACATGATTGCGATTCGACAACGAAGAAGAAGAAAAAGCATAGAGGTTTTGCATTTTCTTTTTCTTTGATCTCGTCAAGCTTCTAGGTCTGGTTTAAGAGGCTCCTTAACCGAAAGGAGATACCTTGCAGAAAGAGTAAGAAAATTATGATTAATTTGCCTGTTTAGGGAAGAATAAAGATTGTCCACACCATACACGGACCCGCTAATTTATTTAAACCCCCTAGCTTGAAATAACAGAAAAACGGAGAACTAGCTCTTAACTGGTTCTCAGTCACCCTGTTCACGGTGGAATGACCGTTGAACGAGTCGTACACGGATCGAATCGTTGAGGCTGGCGAGGAATAGGAGACGGTACTAGGAAAATAAATCTGCTTACGTTGGTAAATGAAGATATTGCTTTTTATTTATATTTACTATTTACTGTGTCTTCACATAGTTAAATCAGTAGAAGTCAATTAAGCTAAGTGATGAAAAAACATAGCATATAACAGCTTTTTGTAGGCTCCAACCCCATTTGGTTAACAGGCTAATTCGCTAGCCTAGTCTGCTACCTGTTGGTGTTGTAGACTGTCCTTCTGATTAGATATAAATCCTAGTTCTGTAATTGCAAATTCATTCATTCCTCCGGTTTCTCATAATACCTTGCAACAGGGAGACTGTAGCCTGATTATCTTGCAGTGTCTACCGAAAAACCATAAACTGCTAGTTAAACAGTAAAGAAAATGTTCATTTTGGGTCACATCCCTTGCAGTTAAAAATGAGTGTTTTGTTGTTGTCGTCTTTGTACTCGATACAGTCAAGTACACTTTAAGTATTTTACCCAGATCTGTTGTTTTGATATTGTGATTGTTTGTTGTTTTTCCTCCATTGTGTTGCATTGTATTCCCATCAGACATGTTCATCAGTCATATGTGGGGCTGGTTTGGTCTTTATTTTAGCAGATGGAGGACAAACCCAGCCTGCTGCTCTCCTTCCACACTGAGCCTAAAGAAGAGTCACTGGATCCTTATTGGGACAGTGGAACTCAGTGTTCGTTGGTGGATTCAGAGATGAAATCAGAGAAGCTGGAAGACTGCAGTCAAACACTGGGGACGAATGATATTAAATATGAAGAGGAGAAGAAGATTGGGCATTTTACTAATCAAGGTAAGGACTGGTTTATGAAGAGGGTTTAATCCCAGCCAACATTTGTATGTGGGGCCCATAATGGCCCACATGGGTTTGATTCAGGATTACATTGGGTGTTAGGTGGTCCCCAACTGTGAAACATATGCAAGACCCATGTGAGTCCCATCTTCAAGCTTTGTGGTGCTACATGGGAACTACATTGGACTGAAATGGTGGGTTTCTCCACAGGCTCCATATTGGGCTCATTTCAACTACCCACTTTATTATACCCCAATCTATTATACACACCAGGCCTTTGTGGGCCATATTGCACCCTGGTCTATGTTACATATCCCATTGATCAGAATAAAAGGCTTGGAACTAATGAGATGATAAATGCCTCTATTTCTCACAGACATGTTTTCAGGAGTGTAACTATCTTTGTAGCCCTATCCTGACAATTGTTTTCCTGATCAGGTTGATAAACAACAATGACATTTTCTTACCCTGGGTGACACCATTTTTGGAGGGCACTGAATGAATTAAAATGTTGGCAAGTTTTTGTTATGCCTGGGGGAACTGTTTTCAGAAAATGTTTACGTTTATCACTCTTAACTCTTGGAATAGTTCCATTGAACTTTAATGTATTCAACTAACTGCATTGACATAGTGTCACTGCACTAATGAACTTTTCTGATATTAATCACACAGATGAGTTTGCTGAAGTTCTTACATTGCCTACACCTGGAGAGCAACAGCAGGATGATTGTGAAGAAAAGTCCCACCTCTGCCCCCATTGTGGAAAACATTTCCTTTCTATATCACTGCTAAAAAGACATATTAATATACACTCTGGAGAGAAACCATACTCCTGTTTTGACTGGGGGAAGAGTTTCTCTCAATCAGCCCACCTTAATAATCACCAGCGCATACACACTGGAGAGAACCCATACTCCTGTTGTGACTGTGGGAAGAGTTTCTCAAGTTCAGGCGGCCTTAAAGGTCATCTGCGCATACACACTGGAGAGAACCTATACTCCTGTCCTGACTGTGGGAAGAGTTTCTCTCACATAAGCATCCGTACTATTCACCAGCGCATACACACTGGAGAGAAGCCTTACTCCTGTTCTGACTGTGGGAAGAGTTTCTCTCAATCAGCCCACCTTAATAATCACCAGCGCATACACACTGGAGAGAAGCCTTACTCCTGTTCTGACTGTGGGAAGAGTTTCTCAAGTTCAGGCGGCCTTAAAGGTCACATGCGCATACACACTGGAGAGAACCTATACTCCTGTCCTGACTGTGGGAAGAGTTTCTCTCACATAAGCATCCTTACTATTCACCAGCGCATACACACTGGAGAGAAGCCTTACTCCTGTTCTGACTGTGGGAAGAGTTTCTCTCAATCAGCCCACCTTAATAATCACCAGCGCATACACACTGGAGAGAAGCCTTACTCCTGTTCTGACTGTGAGAAGAGTTTCATTTCATCATATAAACTAACTAGACATCGGAGAACGCACACAGGAGAGAAGCCCTACTCCTGTTGTGACTGTGGGAAGAGTTTCTCAAGTTCAGGCAGCCTTAAAGGTCATCTGCGCATACACACTGGAGAAAACCCATACTCCTGTCCTGACTGTGGGAAGAGTTTCTCAAGTTCACGCAGCCTTAAAGGTCATCTGCGCATACACACTGGAGAGAACCCATACTCCTGTCCTGATTGTGGGAAGAGTTTCTCAAGTTCAGGCGGCCTTAAAGGTCACATGCGCATACACACTGGAGAGAACCTATACTCCTGTCCTGACTGTGGGAAGAGTTTCTCTCACATAAGCATCCTTACTATTCACCAGCGCATACACACTGGAGAGAAGCCATACTCCTGTCCTGACTGTGGGAAAAGTTTTTCTTACTTAGGCAGCCTTAAAGATCACCAGCGCATACACACTAGAGAGAAACCATACTCCTGTCCTGTCTGTGGAAATAGTTTCTCTCGTTTAGGCAGCCTTAAAGATCACCAGCGCATACACACTAGAGAGAAGCCTTACTCTTGTTCTCACTGTGGGAAGAGTTTCTCTCATACAGGCACCCTTAGAAATCACCAGCGCATACACACTGGAGAGAAGCCATACTTCTGTTCTGACTGTGGGAAAGGATTCTCTAGGTTAAGTGGCGTTACAATCCATCAGCGCGTACACACTGGAGAGAAGCCATACTCATGTTCTGACTGTGGGAAGAGTTTCTCTCGTGAAGGCACCCTTAAATATCACAAGCGCATACACACTAGAGAGAAGGCATACTCCTGTTCTGACTGTGGGAAAATTTTCTCTAGTTTAAGCGGTGTTAAAACTCACCAGCGCATACACACTTAAGAGAAGTCATACTTCTGTTCTGACTGTGAGAAGACTTCCTCTCAATTAGGCAACCTAATATTCACCAGTGCAGGCACACTGGATAGAGGCCATACTCCTGTCCTGACTGTGGGATGAGTTTCTCACTAGCGCATAGACACAAGAGAGGAAGCTTAACCTTGTTCTGACTGTGGGAAGAGTTTCATTTCGTCATATGAACTAACTTGTCATCAAAGATTTCGCACAGGAGAGAAGCCATACTCTTGTTCTGACTTTGGGAAGGGTTTCTCTCAACTATGTAACCTTACAGCTCACCCGCACGTGCATGCTAGGTAGAAGCCTTACTCCTGTTCTGACTAAGGGAAGAGATTCAAGCATATTGTTTCCCTCAAAACGCATCAGAGGGCCCATAGTACAGGCTAACACTACTTTTAAATGTGGGATGTGCTTTTCGACTCTCTTAACATATTGTCAAAATTGTATACCTTGTCTTAACTGACATACGTCATAGAACTGAAGTAACTGAAATACTTAAAACCTGTTCTCACAGGGAGTACCGCCACCGGGACACCAAAACCTTTATACCACAAAGTGTGCAAAGTTTTGAAAAAACATAGCTATTACGGCGACTAACTCCCATGCAAGTGTTTGAGAATAGTCAACATCCACAAAAATGGCACCAGGGTCACTAGATATATTTACTTAGCCATTCAGTGAGTCCAGTGACTGTGTTGGCCCCTCCATTATAGACAGTATAACAGATGACTGCTTCTTCCCTAAATA
The DNA here is from genome assembly GCF_011004845.1 of Esox lucius. Lineage (NCBI taxonomy): Eukaryota > Metazoa > Chordata > Actinopteri > Esociformes > Esocidae > Esox > Esox lucius. The sequence goes on from NC_047577.1 coordinate 4,516,146, forward strand.
GTTCTTTGGGTCATTGTCCCTTTGTAGGTGGAAATGAACTCCAATCCAGCATTGTCCACAGGAAATGGCATATGGTGTCTGTTCTTTTTCCCATCTTAACATTTTCTTTGTATTGGCCAGTCTGAGCCATGTCTTTATATTTGCAACTGTGCCTGGAAGGGCAGCATCCCAGGGTCACCTCTTCACTGATGATGTTGAGACTTGTGTTTTTGGGGTAATATTTAATGAAGCTACCAGTTGAGAACCAGTTTCCTGCTAGGAATGGCCTTCATTTCTCAGAACAAGTATGGACTGATGCTTGCCAGGTGGGCTCTCGTCGCCACTGGGATGCCCTCCCTCCAATGCCTTTCGGGGCTAGAGTCACTGGCTTGTTGTTGTCTCTCTGTTGCACACTTGTGCAATTGGGCTGTACTCTGCTGGCAATACTCTGCCCTCATTCAGGGTGTCCCTTTGGTTGATGCCTGGCAATGTGGTTGGATTGATTTCCTGCCTGTTGGGCCCTGCCCGGGGCCTCCCCCGGGAAGGGGCAATTAGTGCTCTCACACATATAACTAAATAAATGTTTGGTATAAAATGACAAGTGTGTGAGAGGGGAGGATGTTCATTGTTCTGTGGGAGACCGGTGTGTAATCTGTATGGATTACATATTATACTCATGCTTTCTTGGATTATTAATGTCATTTGTATCACTTTTTAAAAAACATTTTACGGTCTCTCTGATTATCTCAGTCTAGCCCCTCCAGTAAAGGTAATAAACATTACATCCCTTTAGGAAGAGGTGTCGGCACTGATCACCTGATTTGTATTTGATTCACAAGGTCCTGATTCCATTCAGTTTAATGTTGATTTAATTCAGATATAGTGTTCATTTCCATAGCAATATTGCTTATAAGAGAGAGATTCTTTGAGAATGAAGGCTATAAACTGCACAGGTATAAAATTTGAGACGTAACTAATATGAGGCAGGACTCGGGCCGCAAACAAGAAACAAAAACTCTCCAACAGACCCTTGTTTATCAGGTGTCCTGCATTGCATTCTTTCTCTAAAGGTCTGGAACACCAGTTGTGGGCCATCAGCCCCCCCCCCGCCCCCCCCCCCCCAGCTCACTTGGAGAGGTGTGAAACTCTGTGTAAACTGGAATGTAAAGAAATCAATGATATTGTGGACATTTATCCGTAGTGATTTCACTTGTTGGAGGGTGTCAGGTTTGGGGACCACACAATTTCGTCTCTGCTCTTTGCAGATGATGTTGTCGTGTTGGCCCCTTCTAACCAGGACCTTCAGCATGCGCTGGGACGGTTTGCAGCCGAGTGTGAAGCGGTGGGGATGAAAATCTGTACCTCCAAATCCGAGGCCATGGTCCTCAGTCGGAAAAGGGTGGCTTGCCCACTTCAGGTTGGTGGAGAGTGCCTGTCTCAAGTGGAGGAGTTTAAGTATCTAGGGGTCTTGTTCACGAGTGAGGGAAGGATGGAACGGGAGATTGACAGATGGATCGGTGCAGCTTCTGCAGTAATGCAGTCGATGTATCAGTCTGTCGTGGTGAAGAAAGAGCTGAGCCGCAAGGCGAAGCTCTCGATTTACCAGTCAATCTACGTTCCGACTCTCACCTATGGTCATGAGCTTTGGGTCATGACCGAAAGGACAAGATCCCGGATACAGGCGGCCGAAATGAGCTTTCTCCGCAGGGTGGCCGGGCGATCCTTTAGAGATAGGGTGAGAAGCTCGGTCACCCGGGAGGAGCTCAGAGTAGAGCCGCTGCTCCTCCACATCGACAGGGGTCAGCTGAGGTGACTTGGGCATCTTTTTCGGATGCCTCCGGAACGCCTTCCTGGGAAGGTGTTCCGGTCCCGTCCCACTGGGAGGAGACCCCGGGGAAGACTTAGGACACGCTGGAGGGACTATGTCTCCCGGCTGGCCTGGGAACGCCTCGGTGTCCCCCCGGGAGAGCTAGAGGAAGTGTCTGGGGAGAGGGAAGTCTGGGCATCCCTGCTTAGACTGCAGGCGGCAACACCCAATCCATTAGACATTGGTTAAGTGGGATAGATCCTGTCCTTTGTGTTCATTGTGTTTGCCAAGGTAAAGTTATGCTAATAAATATTTTGGGGTGTGTTTTAGAAATGACTGCTATTAGGATGAATAGTAATGTCTCCAACAGTTATTTGAGTCTGTTCTGTGTAAAGAATCCTCCCGACGGATTGTGTTTTATTGCTATCATGTGTTTTAGATACTTATGTTATACTTTCTAGATGTTTATGCAGTTTAGGGGGACATTGAATATTGCTGGTATGTAACTATGAAATGTATTGCAACTATATTACTTGATCCAAATAAATGGTGTTACTTTGATATATAGATTATGACATCATTCCTAATTAATCTACAACAGGGCTGTCCACCTTGTTCCTGATCTACTGTCCTGCAGGTTTTCTATTCCACCATGATTTAGCGTGTCATCTAGCAAATTTTTAGGTGTGCTAAATTAGGGTTGGAAAGAACCTACAGGACAATAGATCACAAGGAACAGGGCTGGGCAGCACTGATCTCCAATTACTCTGGTGGATTAATAACCCAAACCTGTGATACTGGTAATTACACACACACATACTTAAGAAATGACCAGATTTGCATATACCTGAGTCCTGGATTGTTACACAAACAATTGGTTTTTTGTACTAGACTGATGAGAAGCTGCCTTTTGAGGCATTGTTGTAGGCCCAGGAATATACCTGGACTGGTAAACTGGCATACAGGGAAATGTCCAGTAGGCCGAGCCAAAATTAATGTAATCTTTTTTTAATTGTGCAACAACCGGCCCATAAAGCAGGGACAGCGGCACATTGGTTCATTTTCTATATTGACACAAGGCTAGCCCAGTCACATCTCTTCCTAGGGACATTGCCCTTCTGCTCTTTCTGAAGCATTCAAGGTTTTCATCTAAGGAATTGTTGAAAAACGGCTCCTTCTCTCAAGACTTTTGAACTCACTGCAGAGTGGTGACACCTGCTGGAGAGGAAAATATCATGTTTAATGTTCATATCTTCTTCCATAGTACCCTACATGACTTCCTGGTGCAGTGGTTAGACGTGTGCATTGGGAAGGGGAATTAAACAGCGGTTCGTATCCCTCATTCATCTTGCCTTTCCAGATTTTTTTTTAAACTGCATCCGCTCGAATGTTATCGGATTATGAAGGTGTCAAAAGATGCACTAAATGTAACGAGTAATATGAACAACAATAGCAGGATTGTTTGAACTCAAAACGTTTGCTAAAGCTCAGACGGAATCGATCTCGCACTACTACATTAATGATTGAGTCCACAACACTACCGTTTACGACTTTGTTGGAATGAAAATGCTGGCAACTTTATTTCTTTAAATGACTAAACAAGGTGACCAGTCGAGGACGGTGTAGGAAAGTCTCAAGCATCGAACAACCAAAGAAACCAACATTTTATAGGAGGCTTTGGAGAAAGCACGTGATCAAACGAGGCTTCGACTACATCAGTCAGTTTTGTTACAACGATGCTATCCTCAGCCGGCCGCGGGCCTTTCACACGAATCAGACTGGGTTGAAAAACATTTTGTATATGTCTGAATGATACATAAAATACAGTGGCTCCAAAGTAGTAGTAAAAACTTACGAGCACAGATTCCTGAAGTAGAAATTACAAATGCAGTGTTGCCACATCTCGACTCGAACCGGACTTTCAAAATAGTTACGCATCTGGCCACAGTTCTACACACTGAGCTATCAGCCCGCTGATGTCTTATCGAAATTTGAATGAGAATTCTAACAATAGGCTACACTGATTTGATAATCACCGGTTATTGATAATGAATAAGGTGTAGCACAAACATTGAAATTCACCAGTTAATTTGTGATTTTATATGAGTTCAAGACTTGATAATTATGTTGTAGAGTAATTTGATTTCATATGATTTAAAGCATGGTTGGAGCAATGTCTTTCAAAATCGTATCAGAAGGTTGTGTGACGTAAATATAGTACCTAAATTGACCAATTTAATTGAGATATTTATCCTCTCCCTCGCCAGCACATTCAATGGGTTTAATTTAGTACTTAAATTCACCAAAAGGTATACTATACTCAACTTTTTGTTTGTGCAGTAAAACATTTTTTGTTAGAGGTTAAGGCAATCCTCACATGTGAACATTTAGCACAACACTCTGTTTCACCTGCAAAAGGTGATAACTCAATCAAAAGGATTTACTCATGTTTCAAATGTTTATTTATTAATGAATTTGTTTACATTAATAAAAGGTTCCTTTATATTGCTTAAACCAAGACAGTCAAAATGCTAAGACATATATCGTCAAATGACCGTGTACTCTTAAAGTGCAACGAAAACCCACTAGAAAACACTGTGAAATTGCTATTATTGTCTAAATAGCCTACTATGGCTGTCAAAAAAAATAAATCTTCATACAGTTCTCATTATTGTAGCTAACTTTTTACAGCAAACAGAAGGTGAAAAACAACAACAAAATGATGTATATTATGTACATCACACTTTGTAAAATAAATAAGATGCTGCAACTTAATCAACCCCATGGGTCATCTAATCTCCCCCCTGTCTGACCACGACATTTCCTCCAGACCACACCAGACATCCTCCCTTGCAATGCAACATGGGAAACTATTTGGCATGAAACACTCTAACACCACTTCCTCTCCCTCATAACAACACCACGCACTGTACCTCTATCTCATCCCTCTATTATCACCTGTATCTCATCCCTCTATTATCACCTGTATCTCATCCCTCTATTATCACCTGTATCTCATCCCTCTATTATCACCTGTATCTCATCCCTCTATTATCACCTGTATCTCATCCCTCTATTATCACCTGTATCTCATCCCTCTATTATCACCTGTATCTCATCCCTCTACTTTCACCTGTATCTCATCCCTCTATTATCACCTGTATCTCATCCCTCTATTATCACCTGTATCTCATCCCTCTATTACTGCTAGTCTTTCAAAAAAGCTCATTTTTGGCCTACATTATAACCCTCCGATAGTCTTCATTTGTAGTGACACTCGGGGTCTTTGGGGTCTTTTGGACTCCAGATAATACATTTTTTTATTTATTTTTTACACAAATATATAAATGCAAATTGGCTAGCAATATCAAATATCAAGAAATATTGCATCAGTTTGTCTTTCGTATACACTTCCGCGATGGGACTGAGCGCGAAATAGCTTCAGTGACTTCTTATAGCACAGAGTACACTATAGTACACTGTCAGTCAAAAGGAGATGCAGTTTGACAGATCGTCATATCCTCCAATCATCACGCGGAAGCCCGGAGTCCAGGCCAGCCCACTCCTCATTCACCCCCAGAGACGCTGAGCGTCCATGGGCGGGACATAATCACAGCATTTATCCAATCACCGTCTACTTTCGGAGCACTGAAAAAAAACTGTTCTAAGCAGCCCCATTGAAGTCAATGGACGCTCGGCTTCAACAGGGAAATGCACTGTGACACTGCGGGATTGTATGAGAAGAAAATCGAGTCAGCCGACCTGTAGCTGATTCTGAACTAACTACTTTTATTTCATCCCTCTATTATCACCTGTATCTCATCCCTCTATTATCACCTGTATCTCATCCCTCTATTATCACCTGTATCTCATCTCTCTATTATCACCTGTATTTCATCCCTCTATTACTGCTGGTCTTTCAAAGAGGGGAAGCTCATTTACGGCCTACATTATAACCCTCTGATGGTCTTCATTTGTAGTGACACTCGGGGTCTTTTGGGTCTTTTGGACCCCAGATAATAACATGTTTTTAAAAATGTATTTATTTTACAAATATAATGATGCAAATCGGCTAGCAATTTCGCCAAACAAATATCAAGAAATATCGCAGCATATTGCAGCAGTTTGTACTCATCCTTCTATTATCACCTGTATCTCATCCTTCTATTATCACCTGTATCTCATCCTTCTATTATCACCTGTATCTCATCCCTCTATAATCAACTATATCTCATCTTTCTATTATCACCTGTATCTCATCCCCCTATAATCACCTTTATCTCATCCCTCTTATCGTCTGTATCTCATCCCTCAATTATCACCTGTATCTCATCTATCCATTTTTACTTGTATCTGTGTTTCAATTTCTCAGGGAGTCAGGTTTTAGTAGAAGAATATGATGTAGATAGGCCTCACACTCCGGTACAGTAGGTGGCAGTATATGCACCTTTCACATGATTGCGATTCGACAACGAAGAAGAAGAAAAAGCATAGAGGTTTTGCATTTTCTTCTTTGATCTCGTCAAGCTTCTAGGTCTGGTTTAAGAGGCTCCTTACACGAAAGGAGATACCTTGCAGAAAGAGTAAGAAAATTATGATTCGTTTGCCTGTTTAGGGAAGAATAACGATTGTCCACACCATACACGGACCCGCTAATTTATTTAAACCCCCTAGCTTGAAATAACAGAAAAACGGAGAACTAGCTCTTAACTGGTTCTCAGTCACCCTGTTCACCGTGGAATGACCGTTGAACGAGTCGTACACGGATCGAATCGTTGAGGCTGGCGAGGAATAGGAGACGGTACTAGGAAAATAAATCTGCTTACGTTGGTAAATGAAGATATTGCTTTTTATTTATATTTACTATTTACTGTGTCTTCACATAGTTAAATCAGTAGAAGTCAATTAAGCTAAGTGATGAAAAAACATAGCATATAACAGCTTTTTGTAGGCTCCAACTCCATTTGGTTAACAGGCTAATTCGCTAGCCTAGTCTGCTAGCTGTTGGTGTTGTAGACTGTCCTTCTGATTAGATAGAAATCCTAATTCTGTAATTGCAAATTCATTCCTCCGGTTTCTCATAATACCTTGCAACAGGGAGACTGTAGCCTGATTATCTGGCAGTGTCTACCGAAAAACCATAAACTGCTAGTTAAACAGTAAAGAAAATGTTCATTTTGGGTCACATCCCTTGCAGTTAAAAATGAGTGTTTTGTTGTTGTCGTCTTTGTACTCGATACAGTCAAGTACACTTTAAGTATTTTACCCAGATCTGTTGTTTTGATATTGTGATTGTTTGTCATTTTTCCTCCATTGTGTTGCATTGTATTCCCATCAGACATGTTCATCAGTCTTATGTGGGTCTGGTTTGGTCTTTATTTTAGCAGATGGAGGACAAACCCAGCCTGCTGCTCTCCTTCCACACTGAGCCTAAAGAAGAGTCACTGGATCCTTATTGGGACAGTGGAACTCAGTGTTCGTTGGTGGATTCAGAGATGAAATCAGAGAAGCTGGAAGACTGCAGTCAAACACTGGGGACGAATGATATTAAATATGAAGAGGAGAAGAAGATTGGGGATTTTACTAATCAAGGTAAGGACTGGTTTATGAAGAGGGTTTAATCCCAGCCAACATTTGTATGTGGGGCCCATAATGGCCCACATGGGTTTGATTCAGGATTACATTGGGTGTTAGGTGGTCCCCAACTGTGCAACATATGCAAGACCCATGTGAGTCCCATCTTCAAGCTTTATGTGGTGCTACATGGGAACTACATTGGACTGAAATGGTGGGTTTCTCCACAGGCTCCATATTGGGCTCATTTCAACTACCCACTTTATTATACCCCAATCTATTATACACACCAGGCCTTTGTGGGCCATATTTCCCCCTGGTCTATGTTACATATCCCATTGATCAGAATAAAAGGCTTGGAACTAATGAGATGATAAATGCCTCTATTTCTCACAGACATCTTACTTTTCCTCTGGACTATAAGCATCTAGTTTGCTTGGACCTGGTCTGTAAATGGACTCTGTGGTTTAAGGGTCCATTGCAGTGTTGGGTTTTGTCTTCTGTTCTATCCACCATCTCTGATCACTTGAAACTATGTAGACAAAGCTTCTGGTACTTGGAGTTCATATAATCATTTGTTTTAACAATGTTCCCAGGGAAGTAAAACAGCCTCACAACGTAAAAGGTCCACCACTATACAATGCCCTCCAATCATTTTGGGATATGTGCAAAATGGGCTGTGTACTTAGAAAAAAAAATACTTTTGGTAATTTATTGAAAATAATTTTTAATTTCCAAAATCTGTTCCAGAATTATTAAAATCCCTTGATATTCTTCTTGAGTAAAATCTATCTGATGAAGTATACACTGATGAGCCAAAACATTCTGACCACCTGCCTAATATGCTGTTGGTCCTCCGCATGCATTATCCTGCTGAAAGAGGCCACTGCGATCAAAGAATACAACTGTCATGAAGAGGTGTATCTGGTCTTCAATGCTGTTTGGGGAGGGGGCAGGTGTCAAATAGACATCCACATGAATGCCTGGATCTAGGGTTTCCCAGCAGAACATTGCCCAGAGCATCACATTCCTTCCACAGGCTTCAGACCAGACGGGATAGCCTTGGGGGCTCAACACCCTGTCACAGGATAATTCTTGTCCCTCCTTTGACCACTTTTGGTAGGTACTCACCACAGCTGACCAGGAGTACCCCTCAAGCCTTGTCGTTTAAGAGAAACTCTGTCCCAGTCGTCTGGCAATAAGAATTTAGCCCTTATCAAAGTCAATCAGGTCTTTACTCTTGCCCATTTTCCCTGAATCCAACAAGTTGACTAGAACTGATCGTTTGCCTTCCATCTGATCTACCCAGACTGTGTGTTGATTTACATTTCCTAATTATTGCCCTCATATTGCAAATGAGTGTTTTCAGGAGTGTAACTATCTTTGTAGCCCTATCCTGACAATTGTTTTCCTGATCAGGTTGATAAACAACAATGACATTTAAAGTGTTTTCTTACCCTGGGTGACACCATTTTTGGAGGGCACTGAATGAATTAAAATGTTGGCAATTTATTGTTATGCCTGGGGGAACTGTTTTCAGAAAATGTTTATGTTTATCACTCTTAACTCTTGGAATAGTTCTATTGATCTTTAATGTATTCAACTAACTGCATTGACATAGTGTCACTGCACTAATGAACTTTTCTGATATTAATCACACAGATGAGTTTGCTGAAATTCTTACATTGCCTACACCTGGAGAGCAACAGCAGGATGATTGTGAAGATAAGTCTCACCTCTGCCCCCATTGTGGAAAACATTTCCTTTCTATATCACTGCTAAAAAGACATATTAATATACACTCTGGAGAGAAGCCCAACTCCTGTTCTGACTGTGGGAAGAGTTTCATTTCATCATATGAACTAACAACTCATCAAAGAATGCACACAGGAGAGAAACCATACTCCTGTTTTGACTGTGGGAAGTGTTTCTCTAATTCAGGCAACCTTAATATTCACCAGCGTATACACACTGGAGAGAAGCCTTACTCCTGTTCTGACTGTGGGAAGAGTTTTTCTCAATCAGCCCACCTTAATATTCACCAGCGCATACACACTGGAGAGAAGCCTTACTCCTGTTCTGACTGTGAGAAGAGTTTCATTTCATCATATAAACTAACTAGACATCAGAGAACGCACACAGGAGAGAAACCCTACTCCTGTTCTGACTGTGGGAAGAGTTTCTCACAATTTGGCAACCTAGCAACTCACCAGCGCATACACACTGGAGAGAAGCCATACTCCTGTTCTGACTGTGGGAAGGGTTTCATTTCATCAAACAGACTAACAGTACATCAGAGAACGCACACAGGAGAGAAACCGTACTCCTGTTCTGACTGTGGGAAGAGTTTCTCTCATTTAAGCCACCTTAAAATACACTGGCGTTTACACACTGGAGAGAAGCCATACACCTGTTCTGACTGTGAGAAGAGTTTCATTAGATCATCTTGCCTTACTATTCATCGAAGATCACACACAGGAGAGAAGCCATACTCCTGTTCTGACTGTGGAAAGAGTTTCTCTAAATTAAGCAGCCTTAATATTCACCAGCGCATACACACGGGAGAGAAACCATACTCCTGTTCTGACTGTGGAAAGACTTTCTCTCATTCAAGCCACCTTAATATTCACTGGCGTATACACACTGGAGAGAAGCCATACTCCTGTTCTGACTGTGGGAAAATGTTCTCTAATTCAGGCAACCTTAAAACTCACCAGCGCATACACACTGGAGTGAAGAAATACTCCTCCTCTGACTGTGGGAACAGTTTCATTTCATCACAAACACTAACTAGACAGGAGAGAATACATGCTGGAGAGAAGCCATAACCATACCCTGGAGAAAAAACCTTAACCCTGTTCTGAGTGTGATTTTCATTACATCATCTTGCCTTACTAGTCATCAAAGATTGCTCTCAGAACAGAAGCCATACTCTTGTTCTGACTGTGGGAAGGGTTTCTCTCAAACATGTAGCCTTGAAACTCAACAGTGCCTGCATGCTGGAGAGAAGCCTTACTCCTGTTCTGACTATGGGAAGAGTGTCAATCAACTCGTTGCCTCAAAATATATCAGGATCAGTTCTATAGGATTACACAACTTTTGATTTTAGAAAGGATATTGTCAAAAAGCCCTAACTTATTCTTCATCACATAAAACTGAAAGAAGAGAGAAATTTAAATTCTAGATTTTTTCCCCCTACCTGTTCAATGAGCCTTTATTTTGTAGTTTATCCTTTCAGAAGTACACTGCTGTTCAAAAGTTTGGGGTAAATTTGAAATGTCCTTGTTTTCCAAGAATACACATGAAATTATATTGAGTAGGAAATATAGTAAAATTAATAGGAAATATAGTCAGTGACGAAGCTAGAAATAATGATTTTAATAATAATTTATCTTTTTGCCGTTTCCAGCTACAATAGTCATTCTCATGTACACTGTATTTCAATTTGATGTTACAATCCCATTTCCAAAAGTTGGGATGCTGTGTAAAATGTAAATAAAAACCAAATACAAAAATGTGTAAATCATTCTAATACCTATATTGAATAGACAATAATACATAGATATGTCAAATGTTGAAACCAGTACTGGTTTTCAACCTTGTCTCTTGGGTACAGAGATTGTTCCTGATTCTCTGACTCTATTATTGATATCATGTACCCTACATGAGATCGCCAAAATATTAGCAATTTTACATTGAGAAACTTTATTCTTAAATTTTTGCACTATTTGCCTGCACAGTCTTTCACGGAGTGGTGAACCCCTCCCTATATATACTTCTGAAAGATTAATTTTCTCTGGGATGCTCTTTTTATACCCAATCATGTTACTGACCTGTTGCCATTTAACCTAATTAGTAGATAGATGTTCCACCAGGTTTTTTTGCATTTCTCAACATTTAAATTTTTTGCACCCATTCCAGCTTTTTACAAATATTTTGCTGGCCTCATATTCAAAGTAGGCATATTTTTCAATGAACATAAACATTTCTGTTTCTACGTTTGATATGTTGTCTTTGTACCGTTTTCAATTAAATATAGGGTTTAAATGATTAGCACATCATTGCATTTTTTTATTTACATTTTATAGTGTCCCAACTTTTTTGGACAGGGTTCTTTATTTTAATAACAAAAACAAGTACATATAAACTTTTTAAGCAGTAGTGTATATCCTGTTGATCATCTAAATGTACTGTATGAGTCTTATATGGTGTCATTTGAATAATATTTGTTGCTGCTGTTCTTTCTGTGTCCTAGTCCAAATGTAATGCATTAGATGTGTAGGTTAGATGCTTTAAACAGACACTTCCTATAGACTGGAATGTGTCCACTGATGACATAGTGGGTTAAGTGGTCATAACACATCCCCCAAACCCTCATGATGGACTATAACAGATTGTTTTACGAACGCTGTCTTCTGGCTTTCTTTCCTGCCTCTATGCATGCATCTTAGCTCTCACAAACTTAAATCTCTGGAGATTTTCTGTCTTTGATACTTGTATTGATATTGGGTACTCCTTTTAACTATTACATTTACATGTCACATTCATCTATTGACTCTTTGGAAATATATAAAACAGGTCAAAATCCAGTTCCATCAGTACTTACAGAAGAGAGTACTCTCATGTTTTGCCTTTGGAAAGAATTTCTCTTAAATAACGTAAAATGTGTTGGAAAGAGATTAAATTCTTTGGAGACAGTCAGTTACTGTACAGGAGGAGACTATGAACTATAAATCCCACTCACTAACAAGCTCTTTGCAGTTGGAGAACATCACACAGACACACTGAATCACAAGTTCACATTTACACAGATGCACACATCCTTCATCAGTGGGGAATCAAAGAGGGTCTTTTGAGACTATTTGGGCTACTATCAGATGGTAGTAACTTGAATGGACAAGGTGACTTGAGGGACGTTTGAATTCAGTACTAACAAAACAAGGGGTGAAGTGAAGATGAATCCTCTGGGTTCACTAGAATCTTACAAGACTGAAATATTGAAGGAAATGTGTAATCTGGGATGAACGACAGTAATGAAAGATCCTTCACAGAGATGGGGATTGTGGGTCAACTGACAAGTGCTCACACAAATCTAACTAAAATGTGTCATATTAAATGATATACAAACATAAATTAATGGCAAATTACTTAAGGCTCTGACTTGTCCTTTAACATTGTGCATGTCATTGTAAAAAGTGCTCTTTAAATAGAAATAATTGGTATTTTATATGAATAAAGTGTTTTCAATAGAGAGGAGTGTCTGGACACAAGTTTCCTACTGACCTTTGGTTATGTTTAACAGCTGTCCTGCATTACATTTGCTTCTCTAAAGATCTGGAACACCAGGGCCCAGTTGTTCAAAAAGTTCTTTCCCATCTTTTGCTATTCAAGATCAGGTAATCCATCTTGTTTTCATGCCGCTTTTTCAAAGCCACATTGGATTGGATCACAGTTATCCAGATACAAACTGTTCAAGATGACCAAATCTGGATTTCCTGTGCTCTAAATGGGACTAAACATCACAATATAGGCTACCAGCTATGCAAAGAACAACAGGTAGAATAGCCAGTGTGAGGTCAATTCAAGTGTTTTTATATGAAGACACTGAAAACGGCACTAAATGGAATACTACAATCAACCCATTTTTTATTTATTTTAAACAGTCAGACCTCTCATTGGACCCCCAACAAATAAATAATAACTAACAAATATACGTTATTCAGAAATGCGTTGTGGATATTGAGAACAGGTGTTTGAAATCATAAAAAGGCAAAATGTCCAATAGTTAACGGAATAAGGAATGTTCATTTGTGGAGAAACCATCTTTTTGAAGCCCTGCTTTTAAGAGGTGGATATCCAGTCGGGCTTTGGTGTACTGTAGTTGGGTAAAAGTGATTTGTTCCTCTGCCAGATTTATCGGTACTTCTGCTCTTTTGGTTTCTTGTTTAAGAAGTGACTTATAGACTTCCTCAATTACTGGTTCATCTCTGATGATTGTGTCATTGTAATTAATATACAGTGCTAAATGTATTACTTTTGTAAGATATTGACAACTGTTTGGGGGATTATGTTATGGGGACAATAACACATTTATTTCACTTTAGAGTTCTGACGGAATAGGTGTCTTAATGTCTACTTTATCTACTTTCTGATTGTAACAGATCAAGTGCAAAATATGAATCAGTGTATATACTGTGTACTGCATGATGCAAATGTTGAATTATCTTACGAATTCCAAAAGTTTTATTACATTTTGTTCATTAAATCCACCCTGAACCCACCCTCCTACAGGGATCAGGAGGATCCAGATATCATGGATCAAAGGGATCCCAATCCTACTGAAATGTTTTGAACAACACATACTGGAGGTTAGATCCAGATCAGGACCAAGATTGGAATAAATTATCTAATCCGATATCCTTTTTTTCTTTTGAACAACCCATTTTCAAGATTTGATCCAATCGGAAAGCCAACATTTGCTCAGATTACTTCTGAACAACTGGGCCCAGGTGTGGGCCATCAGCCCCCCCCCCCCCCCAGCTCACCTGGAGGGGGGTGAAACTCTGAGTAAACTGGAATGTAAAGAAATCAATTATATTGTGGACTTTTATCTGCAGTGTTTGGATTTCGCTTGTTCCACATAGAAGGGTGAATATTCTAATATGCTTTATTTTACTGTACAGGTTATAGATTAAACTTCACCAGATTGTTGTAGAATGTTTGTGTTGCCAGGCTGACAACAACAGGCAGCAACACCCAATCCATTAGATATTGGTTAAGTGGGATAGATCCTTTGTGTTCATTGTGTTTGCCAAGGTAATGTAATGCTAATTAATATTTTGGGTGTGTTTTAGAAATGACTGCTATTAGGATGAATAGTAATGTCTCCAACAGTTATTGGAGTCTGATCTGTGTAAAAAGAGTCCTGACACATTGTGTTTTTGTACCATTTAGGAATATGTTGTTAACAGATACTCATAGCACATGTTTTTTGCTATAGTGTGTTTTAGATACTTATGGTATACTTTGTGGATGTTTATACAATTTAGGAGGACATTGAAAATTGCTGGTATGTAACTATGAAATGGATTGTAACTTTATTACTTGATCCAAATAAATTGTGTTACTTTGAAATATAGATTATGATGTAATTCCTTGTTAATCTACAACAAGGTTGCCCAACCCAGTTCCTGGAGATCTACTGTCCTGCAGGTTTTCTATTTATCCCCATTTGTGACCAACCTGATTTAGCTTTTCATCCAGCTAATTTGTAGGTGTGCTAAATTAGGGTTGGAAAGTACCTACAGGACAGTAGATCTTAAGGAACAGGCTTGAGCAGCACTGATCTCCAATCACTCTGGTGGAATAATAACCCAAACCTGTGTTCATAGAGATACTGTTCATTACACACAGATACTTAAGAAATGACCAGACTTTTGAATCCCTGAGTCCTAGATTGTTACACAATCAATTGATTTATGTACTTGACTGATGAGAGGCTGCCTTTTGAGGCACTGTTGTAGGCCCAGGAATATGGCTGGACTGGTAATCTGGCATACAGGGAAATGTCCGGTGGGCAGAGGCACTTTTGGAGCCACCCTATATGTAATATATTTTTTCTTTTGTCCAACAACCAGCCCATAAAGCAGGGACAGCGGCCCATTGGTTCGTTTTGTGTATTGACACTGGCCTGGCCCAGTCACATCTCTTACCAGGACCCTCCCACTCTGTCTTCTCCACTGTCCTCTCCTTTGCCACATTTCCTCTGGCGCTTCACCTCGGTACCAGGGCAACACCGGTGATTTATGCGAATATTGGCTCTAAACCTTCCTGTTTCGACTATATATTTGGTACTAAGGATGGGCTCAGGTGGGAAGGGAGGAGTAAACTATCAACACAATTTCATTTTTTGTTTACAAAAAATAAAAGGTGAGATTTTTCGGGTAGGAAAATAAACGATAACGTCATGCTCAGTTTGTTTACAATGTGGCGTTTGAACTTTAGTAATAAGACATATGGCTTTCGTCTAATTGGGTTGAAAAACAGTTCCTTCTCTCAAGGCTTTTGAAATCACTGCACAGTGGTGACACCTGCTGGAGAGGAATATATCGTTTTTAATGTTCATATCGACCTCTTCCATAGTATCCTACATGACTTCCTGGTGCAGTGGTTAGAGGTGTGCATTGGGAAGGGAAATTAAACAGCACGGTGGTGTCCCACATTCATCTTGTCGTTCCGGATAGCTTTTTTTTTTAAACTGTGCATCCGCTCAAATGTTTTCAGATTATAAAGGCAAGAGTGTTGGCTAGGGTTGATTTTCTTCTTGCGGCCGCGCCCAATTAGGTGGTCTAGAGTTTTAATGGACCTTAAACTTCTTAATAATATTTGCCACTGTTTGTCACAGGAACTTCAAACTACTTGGAGATGGTCTTGTAGCCTTTACCATGCTTGTCTATTATTTTCTTTCTGACCTCTAGTAATGGGACACACAAAAATTGATGCTTCGAGGCTTGCTTCTGTGCAACAGTATCAGGTGACTGAGAAAGTTTGAAGATTTGGACGTCATGCAACCATCTAATGGAGTTTTTCAAGACATGGCCGTTTCCAACAGTGCTTTAAAACATGTGAAACTAAATTAGTCTACAGCCTAATTGTCAAGACTTTAACAACCAATACCAAGGATGCAAACGTTTTTCAGTTACAGTTGATCAGGATATTGAACAAAAATCTTCTATGATCCCTGCTTTGAGAGTTCAACTAATTCGAATCCATACAAAAGGGCAGAGGCTTGTATCCATGTAATACCACGTGATTGATGACATCCAAAGCCTGGTTTGATCACATGCTTTATCTAAAGCCTCTTGTAAAGTACAAACTTCTATGGTTGGTCAGTGCCTGCGACTTTCAAACACCGACCTCTACTGGTTCGCAAGTCTGACAAGGGCGCTGTTGGTAGCATCACCAACTCTCAATCATTTAATTGTTGTGGTGCAAGATTTAATCCAGATAATGCTTAACTATTTGAGTGCAAAATATATAGTTTATTGTTGTTTAAATAATTTGTTTTATTTAGTGTTTCTTATGACACTTTAATGCCTTAATAAATCAAAACATTTGAAAGGATGTATAGTTGAAAAATGCTAGCTGGAAAGCAGGATGAATCTGGGAAATGAACCGGGCGTTTTCATTTCCCTTTGGAAAGTGTACATCTGACCACGGTGCCTCTAAGTAATGTGGAATACTTAAAATACGTCTTTATAAAAAGTAAAAGTGTGATATTTTGAAAAAACTCCCTACCAGATCATACCTAATATGCTATTATCCAAGGGTTTTTACTGTGAACAAATTCGCTGCGGAGCGTCTAACCCGGCCTTGTTCAGTCCTTTGAATTTGGTTCATAACAATCTTATTACATATACATTTACATCTAGAACTTAAAACATTTGTTTTTCGCCGTTATATCCATTTAGATCATTGTAAATAAAACATTTTGGCCGAATCAATCTCGCACTTACATGTTTCTGGATAATGAAAATGAATCGAAAACCAAGTTTAGGCTATTGTATATTAAAAGACGTTTGTTGTGAAACAATTATTAACTAGAGGTAACAACGAAGTACAACATACCCAGTTTTTCGTCTAACGATAATTCGTATAATTTATAATATACTCGCGGGGCCACGAGCGAATTGTGATTGTTTTCGTTGCCGGGGTTGTGCCGAAATGACCCCCCCCCCCCTGCCGAAAATCCCCCCACCACCTTCTCGTGAACACGCACTCTCTCGATTTGTTTCCTTGTTGAGAGGACAGTTTATCCTAGATATTTCACTGTTCTTCGTAGCAAAAAGCTTTAATTGTGTACATCAAGGCACCAATCGATGACCACGTTAGGCTGCGTTTCATTCGATTTTTGAAGGCAGGTTGATCGCGTGGGAAGGCACTGTCTGCAGTTTTCGGTTGGCTATTTGTTTCAAGTGTATTACTATAAACAAATCGTTGGCAAAATCGGTCATATCTTCCATTTCTTATTCGACTAGTATTTTCTAAAGTGTAAGGATAATAATTAAGCCATGATTATATTTCATTTAATAAAATATATATTTATAATGTGCTCCTACTGCAACTATAAAATCAAATTAGGATAAGACCAAACAAATTAGGTAGCTCATCATTTTGGTAGCTCATGTTGACCACCTGAGTATCCCACAAAAAGTATTTGACTCTAGTCACATTTTTAGTTTGGAGGGGGGCACATTTTGGCCAGGTCATTTTCCTGTCTGCTGAAATTACCCCCCACCCCCAATCTTGGAAAAATGCATCAAACAGTTCCCCCCAGGTTATTGAGTTATTAACTCTATCCCTTCTCCAGTGATTTATTAACTCTGTTCATCCTCCAGTCTGTTATTAACTCTATCCCTTCTCCAGTGTTTTATTAACTCCGTCCCTTCTCTAGTGTGTTATTAACTTTATCCCTTCTCTAGTGTGTTATTAACTCTGTCCATTCTCTAGTGTGTTATTAACTCTCCCTTCTCCAGTGTGTTATTAGCTCTGTCCCTTCTCTAGTGTGTTATTAACTCTGTCCATTCTCTAGTGTGTTATTAACTCTATCCGTTCTCCAGTGTGTTATTAGCTCTGTCCCTTCTCTAGTGTGTTATTAACTCTATCCCTTTTCCAGTGTGTTATTAACTCTGTCCATCCTCCAGTCTGTTATTAATGCTATCCCTTCTCCAGTGTGTTATTAGCTCTGTCCCTTCTCTAGTGTGTTATTAACTCTATCCCTTCTCCAGTGTGTTATTAACTCTGTCCATCCTCCAGTCTGTTATGAACTCTGTCCCTTCTCTAGTGTGTTATTAACGTTATCCCTTCTCTAGTGTGTTATTAACTATACTTGTGGGGGCATTCCAGTTGAAACTTCCGACTTGGAACTCGGAAATTCCGACCTGTGTACAACTGGAACGCAGCAATTGTCTAATTAGGTAAGATCAGTGTCGGGTTACAATAATAAAATCATCCAAATTCGTTCTTCACGTAATATGATGTTTATAATTACTGGAAAATTGCAACATTTAATTATTTTACATTAATGTATTTGGCAACAAAGAATTATAATTACCAAGCAAGACAAGGCCTCTTATGTCAAAGGCGAGCCGCTTCCAGGTTTGACTTTTCTTAGAAAGTGTTGTAGGAGGCATTTTCTTGTGTGTGTGTGTGTGTGTGTGTTGTGTGTCTGGCTGATTACTCTATAGGTGGTGCAATGCCATATAATGGAGCTCATGGTGGTTGTTATGGTAATACCATTAATATTAATGCCATAAAATGGAGCTCATGGTGGTTGTTATGGTAATCCACTACATGGCCTGAAGAGGGAGAGCGACAGCTTCTGACCTGCTTATGGACAAGGCTGACTGACTGGCTGGCTGACATGCTGGATGACTGATATGCTGCCTGGCTGGCTGTTTTTTTTGTTTGATTTGTCAGTACCTGCATGTTTGTTGGAACCCATGCACCCAATTTTGTTTTGTTGTTCATTTCTCATCATCATCATTTTCTTCCGCTTATCCGGGGCCGGGTCGCGGGGGCAGCAGTCTAAGCAGAGATGCCCAGACTTCCCTCTCCCCAGACACTTCCTCCAGCTCTTCCGGGGGGTCACAGAGGCGTTCCCAGGCCAGCCGAGAGACATAGTCCCTCCAGCGTGTCCTAGGTCTTCCCCGGGGTCTCCCAGGAAGGCGTTCCGGAGGCATCCGAAACAGATGCCCAAGCCACCTGTACTCCCTTACAGCTGCTTTCACGATCCTGACACTTGCTTACGTGCTCCAAAGGATAACTCCTGGAGGATATTTCTTTGGGTGACCACCGAATCATAGATGAGAGAAGCTGTCACTTTCCTCTCGTCCGAACGACCACGCCCCCTTTAGGGGGACAGCCAATGCTGTAAAAATATAGAAGACAACCTTGCAACATATTGGAAATATTACTGGTACCATGCCTAAAACCTGCTGCGTTATGTTTTGCATTTCGAATAAGAGAAAAAACCCTAGTTTACGCTTTTCTTTACTTCCCAAAAAAGCAAAGGACAACAAAAACAGATTGGTGGCTTCATGCCATCCCAAGAGAGGGTGACAATGGTCAACTATGGGACCCGTCCAGTGTATGTCTGTGGCAAACACTTCATCACAGGGCAGTTCATGTCAGAAGTTTCTCAAGTAGTCAACAGTTCTAATATTAAAAGTCAAAGAAGTGAATGTTGATGCTGCATTGAAAAGGCAGTACATTGAATATTCTGAAAATTCACTTCCCTGAAGTGATTATCGTCATAATAATCCCAATTCGAAACGTGTCAATATTTGGTGCACTGGGCTCACACTAATAATAGTGTGATGCATCGATAATCAGTACATTTGTGTATGTGCATGTGAACTGTATGTGATGACAACTGTATGTGTCTGCTGTACGTTGTAGCCTACTTTATAGTTGCAGGGTGCTAGCTAGTTAGCTTGCTAAATATGTTAGATGTGATATCTCAATATTCGTAAATATATATAGAAAATGTGTGTATATTCATCACAACTCAAATAAAAATAGGATTTGTCAATATATTTTGTAAATAAAAATATTATTTGTTAATATATTTTAAAAAATCACAAATATGAATACAATTTGTGAATTTGTAAAAACATATTTCACAAATAAAACATTTACAAGTGTTGACTTACATTTACAAATCTTAAGTTTATTTACGGATCTGAATTTTATATTTACACATTTTTGAGACACATTTTCCTTCGGTCGACAAGTTCTTGTGTGCGTGGTTTTAATCAGAGGGCTCACTTGGTGGGTCTTATGGAATATCCGGACTGGAGTTTGATAGATTGGAGTCTAGGTAGTGTTGAAGTCTAACACTTCCCCAAGTTGGTTTGTTGGAAAGGAGAATAAAACACCAGGAGTCAGGTCAATTACCGTACCGCATATTCCGTTTATTACAAAAGCTTTTGGAGACAAGTGTAGCCGCACAATGTCTGAACATGTATTGTCATAACAGCATTATTTATAATTCAAACACGCCTAATAATGGGGGGGTTGAGGTAGCCTAAACAAGTCTGCGTTTGGTTCAATTTATGTTCTATACCTTATATCAATCAATCAATCAATCAATCAAAATTTATTTATAAAGCGCTTTTTACAACAGCAGTTGTCACAAAGTGCTTTACAGAGACACCCGGCCTTAAACCCCAAGGAGCAAACAACAGCAGTGTTGAATTTATATGTGTACATGCAGCACAAGTGTCATATTTGCCCTTATGTCTTCAGGTTTGAAGTTCCTCAGTATGTGTGTGCGTTGTCCATCTGTGTCCTGTTTGCCTAAGACACCCAAGCTAAATGTGTAAGTGTATTGGCTCCTCTGGTGGGGCAGGAGACATTTTGGTGGAATTTGGGAAAAACATTTTTCAGATTTGAATGGTTGAAATCCCCTGCAATCAGAAAAACCCCATCCGGGTCTTCTGTCTGCTGTTTGCTAATAGCTGCATGCAGTTCATTCATTGCTAGTGTAGCATTAGCATCTGGGGGTATGTAGACTGCCGTACCAACAATTGATGTAAAGTCCTGAGGCAAGTAAAAAGGCCTGCAACTAATCATCAGGTACTCCAGACTGGTTGAGCAGTGACTCCAGTTAAGTTAGTGTTTGTACACCATGTTTTGTTTACATAAATGCCCAGCCTACCTACTCCGGTCTTACCGGAGTCCACTTCAGTCCGATCTGCTCTGAAGACATCGCGCCCTTCCAGCTCAATTACGTTGTTGAGTATGTTGTTGTTAAGCCACATTTCCAAGAAAATCATGATGCTGCAATCCAAAATACATTTTTGTTAGATGATTCTGTCGTATTTCATCCATTTTGTTCACCAGTGACTGTACGTTAACGAGGAAAAGGCTAGGTAGTGAAGGCTGTTGGGGGGCTAGCATTAGCCTAGCTGGGATGCCTCCACGCTTCCCACGCCTTTGTTACGATTTCGATGCCACCTCCAGACACTTCCAGTCAGCGATGCAAATGGCATCTCCTGGAGCATCTTCTTAATCTCCGGTGGAAGTTGGAAGTTGTCAAAAACTCTTTCTGTGCAATTTCCAGGAGTTCTTGTCGACTGTATAAAGTGTACACTAGGCTATACTGAGTGAATAAGCTAATTTACTGTTAAGTAAATTACTGCTAATTTGCTTAATAGTTCTTAGCTTATTCACTACCTGATAGTAACGCTTGCGGCCGATCTGCGCTTTATTTCAGAGTCAACCTGTTTGAGTGATTGTCCTTGCTAATGTTATTCTCCTCTGTTCAGAGATCCACCACATCATGCCTACAACCTCGTCCTCCTGCCTGCCCGCCAGCCTACCTGCTCTGCCCATGCTGCCTGCCATCCCCGCCGCCCTGTCTGCCTTACCCCTCTGGCCAACCCTACTACCCCGCCTACCAGCCCAGCCCTCACCCCCCCCGGCCTTGCCTCAGTCCTGATACCTGCATTACACCCTGAGTTTAGTTGCTTGGGTCCACTAGAGGTATTTCCCACAACAATCATTACACTTATGAGTGAACGATTTGAACCAGTTCAACATATTTTAATTGAACTGCCAGCTCCCCACCTCCCCATGGCTGGGCTTCACCGTCAGCTCAACCCTTCCCCATGGCTGGGCTTCACCGTCAGCTCAACCCTTCCCCATGGCTGGGCTTCACCGTCAGCTCAACCCTTCCCCATGGCTGGGCTTCACCGTCAGCTCAACCCTTCCCCATGGCTGGGCTTCACCGTCAGCTCAACCCTTCCCCATGGCTGGGCCTCAGTGCCAGCTCATCCCTTCCCCATGGCTGGGCCTCACTGCCAGCTCACCCCTTCCCCGTGGCTGGGCTTCACTGTCAGCTCACCACTTCCCCATCACACACGCTGACAGGGACCAGATTATGCGATCCAAGCAATGAGCAATGATTGTGGTCATCCTCTATAAGCACATGACTCCGTGGTTCCTGGTTGTCATCTGACTTTGGGCAGGGATCCATGCCCTGCAGAAGGGATTCAGGCACTACATCAGGGGACTGTGCCCTGCAAAAGGGATCCATGCCCTGCAGAAGGGATCCATGCCCTGCAGATTGGACCCATGCACTGCAGAAGGGTCTCCAGCACCTGAATGGGGTCCATTGCAATGAATGGTACCTAGCAAACTGGACAAGATGTGTCTCTGGCTTATCACACATTTTGCTGCAGCACTGACTAATTTAGTTTTACTTTTCTACATGAAACATTATTATATTGCATATTTTATTTAAACAACAATACACTTGGTCATTTATTCTCTCTATCGTGAGAGCAATAACAACTCTCATTGTAACCACCCTGATCTCTCTCTGTTGGGAAAGTTTTCAGATGTCGCCCACATCCCTTTTTTGGCTCAGTTGTGGTTTTTTAAGTGTGGTTTTGCTCACCCTTTTGACCTAAGAGCTACTACAGTAAACATCATCTTATTCAATGAAAGAGGAACTTGTTTACAAGAAAAGGTCTCTCATCAGACACTGATCTGCAGATATTTATCTTCTCGGCCCGTTTAGCAGAAAGAGGTGAGCCTTAAGTCTCATGCATCACAAAGTGATGTGCATTCATTGTGCCTAAGAAAAGCCCTTAGCAATGGTATTTTGGCCAAATACTATCCTCTTGGGTATTGACGCTCAAATTTAGTATACATTTTTGTCCCCAAAGTGACATGCAATTATACCCCATGTTAAAGTACAAATGTATTTGGACAGAATAACATTAGTTACTGTTAGAATGACCCTTTAGCGGCTGGATGATGCAGTAAACAAAGAGGCCAAAGCAATGGTGTGGTATACCAAATCATGCTGATTTTTATTCAAACATCAATTGTACATACCGATAGGTAGCAACCAAGGAAGTGAGACGTAACCAACAACACAGGCAGCTGGAAACTGGCGCCCTTTATACTGTGTTCCCGGTCTACTAAATTGAATGGTTCAGCGAGTAGGTGTTCTCACCATATTCTCACATGACTATAGAAACTTAAACAACATGTAGAATACAATTCAATACATAATACACATAATCATTCACCCCCTACTGGTTACCACCTAACAAACTTATAAAACAATTACAAAAAATATATTACCTTGGGTCCTGCCACATCTAATGTTTTGCTGGTGTTTCTCCTGTGCATACTGTAAACCTTCACATATCTGTTCCAACCACCTGTAGAATGTTCAAGTTCTTTTGGCTTCATTATTTGTGCCATTACTAAGCTCACCAGTGCTTACTATCTTCTTCTTAATGTACCATATGTGATTTTGGACTTTCTAATGCCTTGGCAATGTGTCTGATTTATTCAGATTTACTTCAAGATTGACAGGTTTACTTAGACTGACATTTATTTTGGTCCTCATGTTTCAAGACACCGACATCAGACTCCAAATGCAAAGCCTAGACTCAAGACTCGTCAATGAAAGCTCTCTTATGGATGAACAATTGAAGCCAAATAACGTAAAATTGTGTCACTTTATTCAAAACTTGCTGCAATTTCTAAATGATTCATCTAATGTGGATACAATTACATGAAATTAAAGCTGGCAGTTTGCACTTAAACCAAACAGCAATTGTTTGATTTTAAACCAAAAGTGATATAAAACTTATTATTATTAAGATTATTAAAAGAACATTTGAAACTGCGCTCATGCAAAACCTGCTTAATTAAAGATCATGTTTGACCTGTTTTATGGTGTCTTGTTTCCTGAGACAACACCTTCCAATCAGAAAAGAAAGATGGTTTGACTGCTGTGTCACAAATCCCCCTGGTGCACCAGCTCACGGACTACGTCTCTGGCCTACTAGGCATGACTGTACAGGCTAATCACCTTCACCCCGGACTGTCCCTGTTCATCACATATACCTGTTTTCCATTCCCACTGATCATTGCACCTACATAAGGCCTTCTGTCTAGTGCCAGCTCACCCCTTCCCCATGGCTGGGCCTCACTGCCAGCTCACCCCTTCCCCATGGCTGGGCCTCACTTCCAGCTCATCCCTTCCCCATGGCTGGGCCTCACTGCCAGCTCATCCCTTCCCCATGGCTGGGCCTCACTGCCAGCTCACCCCTTCCCCGTGGCTGGGCTTCACTGTCAGCTCACCCCTTCCCCATCACACACGCTGACAGGGACCAGATTATGCGATCCAAGCAATGAGCAATGATTGTGGTCGTCCTCTAAAAAACTTGGTCGTTTTTTATCACGATCATGAGAGCAAATAAAACTCTCAAGTGAAAATCAAGTGAAAGTGGACAAAAAAGTTAATATGCAATATTATAGGCAAAATGTGGATTTTGTAATGTAACTGTAAACAAGCTGGTACAATAACAATGCCATAATGCCATACAGTAAAAACCAAACTTGAGACTGAATATGTCAGTATCATTTTCTGTGTTTTAGCTAAATATATTTTACATTAAAAACTAGTTTGGTATAAATAGAATAATTTTCATGAAACAAAAAGTACAGCATATTGACACAATGACATGATACTCACCTTATTTCACCAATTAGATATGGGAAAACGTTTTTAGGCTACATATATGAGGCCACATATACTACTGTTGAATCAATAAAAAGACTACTGTGTATGCCAGAGTATTCTTGATTAAATGTATCCTTTAAAATTTAGGTCAAGGTCTGCTTTTAAAGTATATCCTTGGAATGATGAGAATATATGTAACCTTAAGAACATTTGTAGAAAAGGAGAACGTAACTAAAAAGTAACCAAAATGCATGTTCATTACATGTATATGAGGGACCTGCTATCATCTTATTACCTACTTTTGCTGTTTTACTGCTGTGTGAAGCGCTTTGTGCTTTGGTCTAGAGAAGCACTATAAAAATGAAGTTATCATTATTTGCCTCAGCTCATGCAGTACGTTCAGAACCACGTGTTCTTGCAAAATGTGTTGTCAATACGGATAAGTACTGTAACGTCAAGCTAGGTTTCAAATGTATTGATGTATAAGTAATTAAGGGGCCAAGTAGCTACTTAGCTCAACAATCCCTACGCAGCCAGATAACCACCTCATTTCATTATTTTATACAGGGACATGGCTTATTTCTCTCATTTTTCGATCAAACTAACATTATGGTTAAGTTAGCGAAAGTCAGCTAACGTTAGCCTGCTGTTTGGTACTACTGCGCTGTTTATTAAGACAAAAAAACAATCAAATCAATTTAAACAAAATTGCCAATTATAGTATATAAAAAATATGTAGATTTGTATCAATCCGTAGGCCCTCCATGAGTGCATAGAGGGCCCTGACGGTTCCCCACTGCCTAATAATAATATAGAACACCAAGAAACACAATAGGGCTTAAGCGCCATTGTTCAAGTATTCACAGACGCTTCTCTGATGGGTTGGGGAGGCGTTTGCCAAGGTCAAGGAGTGAGGGGCGTGTGGCCTCATAGCGCACGCTGCATCGATCTGCTAGAACTTGACAGTTCTCTTGGTGCAGACACACACGTCACCTGTGTAGTCACCGAAGATGTCCTGATCCAATTGGACAACGGTTTCTTACATCCACCAACAAGGGGGAGTCAGGTCTCCTGCATTTCACCTGTCGGCTACGCGCCTATGGCTCTGGGCACACAGATATCTTCATTCCCTATCAGCGGTACACATTGTGGGCCCCCTGAATGTGGGAGCAGATCTGATGTCTTAAGGAGGCCCTCACCACGACATCATCTCCCTCATCTGGGAGAGATTTGGAGAGGCTCAAGTAGACCTTTTTGCACACTGTCACCTTTGGTTCTCTCTGAGGGACCAGGATGGCCCACCACTGGGGCAGATGCATTCATGCACCACCCCTGGCCTCCAGGTCTCCTTTATGCATTCCCACCACAGTCGTGCATAGTGCGTCTGTTGGCACGCGTGAAGGGGGATCGACTGTGTGTCATCCTAATCACCCAGCAACGGTGTTGTATCCGGAGTTGATACAGTTGCTCGTCAGGTCTAAATGAACACACTGTCTCAGGTGGGAGGAATGCTCAAACGGCCTCTGGTGCTGAACGGCCCCTTGACGGCTTGACTCCTGAAAGGGACAGGCTAGCTCGCCGTCGGCTATCTGCTGACATCATCCACACTATTCAGGGTGCAAGAGCCAGCTGTACTTCCAAACTATATGCCACTTGTTGGTCTATGTTCACAAGTTGGTGCCGCAGAATATCTCTTGATCTTGTCTGCTGCCCCTGTGGAAAAGAGCAGAATTTTTTTTTTTACAGTATCTTTAATATGCAGCGGTCGCCTTTGACGATTAAAGGATGCGTATTGGCGAATTCTGCTTGCCATGAAGGCCTAGAAGGTAAAACTGTGTTCGGTCATCCCCTAGTCAAACATTTTGTCATTGGCACCCGACGTCTGCACCCTTTGGTCAGAATCGGTGCGCCTCAGTGGCACTCTGTGCTTTTGAGCCGTTGGGGCAAAGCTCCTTGAAACTCCTCTTCATGAAGACAACATTACAATTGGCATTCTGTTTTGCCAAGCGCGTGATCCACCCATTGCGCTCTCTCCGCTCGCCTGGATTGCTGGTTCTTCAATAGTGATTTAAGCAGGGCGGTGTTACGGCCGAATCCTACGTTCGTGCCCAAGATCATTACGAGCTCCTACAAGTCTCTTGTGATCAAATTGCATTCCTTCTGTCCTCCCCCACACAAGGTTGCTGTGGAGGAGAAGCATCATAAATTGTGCCCTGTTCGTGCTTTGGCGCATTATGTGGAACGCACAAGGAGAATCACATTGTCTCCCCAGCTGTTTGTGCGTCACAGTGTTTCGAGACTAGTTCAGCCCCTGTTAAAACCAGGGCCCGTATATTCTTTATTTGTGTCCGGCAGGGAGTGCATCTCTGGCTCGCTTGCTCAGCTGTTAACCACTAGGGGCGATACCTTTTTAGGGGGCAAACAAATATACCTTTTTAGGGGGCTCCACGACATATAACGGTAGTTACTGGGTATGTAACTCCAGTTATATGTGAGGTTAGGTTTACATCAAAGGTAGGGGGCAGTGGAACATTCTGTTTTGGACCGGGGTAACAAACTAACTACAGGTCAGTTGTTATGATGGTCTTGGAGCAACATTAATTATGATGTCGTAGCAACAACATCAACACGGAGATATAAGATTGTGCAAATATTGATGTTTAAGACTCTTATAAATACTTTTTTTCTTGTGGGGGGGGGGCCCTAGACCCACGACCCTCCCCCCATGTTTATACCATGGAGAGGTCAGGTCAACATCTGTTTACAGAAATATTAATTTCTCCAGAGGTGCCTGGAACAAGTACATTTTCTAATTCTAGAGTAATGACGTGGTTATGGACTTGTGTTGACTCATTGTTGGGAGGAATAAGTGTTACTTGACTTGGCAAGCCCAACATTAAAGAACACAGTGACTACCAAGTGTGTAAAGGTGAAGTAACAGAGTTTTGGTCTGGATACTTATGGGCGTCACATCAGTCTCAAAACTCACGTGCACGCACTTGGAGAAGAATAAATTGAGTCGAGAGCAGAAAGTGATGTTGAGAGAGCAGAAACAAAACCTGCGTGAGAAGAAGGACCAGTCGCGCGAGAGTATAACCATTGTAAGCGCACAGACATTGTGAAGTGGAATTTCTCTGCGACCTCTCAGAATTCACCTGCGCCTTCTTGGACCCCCCCCCCCTCTAACTTGACACGTGTTTGCGCTCACAAACAGTATGTAGTACCTCAAACATGATTGGTAGAATTACTGCTTAATCACAGATCTTCTTTTTGTTACAGTGCCGTTGATTGGCTAATTTAAAAGCCCGGGACCTATACAACGTGACTGAACTATCACTGGCCATTAGGGCAGTGATGGGAATTTTGAGTCTTTTTAGTGATCCAGCTCACTTGGACCAGTTCACTCTGGATAGCCTGGGGGTAAACCAAAGCCTGACTGTCCCACCACTCAAACGGGTCTGAAGATCTCTGGGCTCCTCCAGATAAGACCTCACCTCCAGGATTTCTTCTTGCAATACCTCTTATTCAAACATGCTCCAAATTGTAGACCTCTGCTGTGGATCCACTGGATCCGCTGCTCTCTGATCTGACTGCTGGTTGCTGAGGTTGACTGTCCCTGCTGCTACAGCAATGCATTGTAAGGCCTCGTCAACAGCTCTGTCCTCAACAAAGGCTTGCTTTTTTAATCTGGGGTCCAGCTGCCTCTGATAGGAGGTGGTTGTATTCTGTCCTGTGGCACCTGTGTCCCATCGATGCACAGAGTTAAACATTTTTGTTATTTGTTCAGTGGTTGTTGTGGTTCTCTGGAAGTTGGCGGTGACTCACTGCAGACCCTTGGCAAGAATGATGATTTTAGATGCTGTTACATAGCTGCAAGAGAGAGAAACTTTGTCCACAGTTGGTTTAATTTCTGCCAGAGCATCTTTAACTACCAGGTTAATGGTATGTGCCAGACATGAATGGAGTGCCCATGGAATCTTCTTGCAGCGGTTATGTTGCTTGCATTGTCACTGACACAACACACCACTTTCTCCATGACCTTCCATTCTGTTGTAATTCTGGCTAGTTCTTCTGCTAGGTTATCAGCAGTGTGCCGGTCATTGAATTCAAAACAATCAAGCAGGCAGGACGCCATCTTTTAGTCCTCTACAAAAGGGCATGTTACAGACATGAAACTACACGTTGTTCTAGAAGTCCAGCAGTCTGTAGTGAGGCAAACTGCTGATGCCTTTCACTTTTTAGTGCTGCCGGTAATTCCTCAAACAGACAAGGAACTATTGTGTTAGAAAGGGTTGTCCTGCTTGAAAGAACATAAGCTGGACAGTATCTGAATCCCTTGTCCTCAACAATGATGTGGTTGGAAATCTCTGGTATCCATATTAGACAATTTATCATCTAGCATCTTCTTTGATGAGGTAATGGCCTTTGGCATGTACTGGAGGTCTGGGTGGCAGATTTGTTTTTGTCTGATAACTGTATGCACTTGTTGTGGCAGTGGTCCCTGATTCAGCTGTGGTAGAGGCATCGCTAGCATCAGGTAATACAATAACGGCAAGTTTCAGCTGTGTCAATGGGACTGTTGGATGTTTCGTTTTTACGTGCCTGTGGAGATTGTTGGTGGAGCTTGAACGAATTAAAAGTGACGCTTTGCAAATACTGCATACTCCAATTTTTTTGTAAGAAAATGTGTCCAAATATGAGATCTTTTAGGAGTGTCACTCATGTTAGCATCCTAGCTCCTGAGTCTTTTCGCAGGTGCCACGCAGTTTCTTTTTAAATATAGGCTATATTAAAAAAATCGATAATTGAACGCATTCACAGAATGTGTATATTACAAGATGGTAATACGAAATAACAATTTAAAAAAGTGTTTGAGTTTTCCCCCCAAATATTATTAAAGTGTATATGTGCATTTATGAATATCCTATCGAACTCCGTCATTGGCCAATTGCAACTTCGGTCAAGGGACGTCTTAATAGATTCACAGTTCAGGCTATTCCTTTAGAATTATATTTTTGTTCAACGTTTCGAGAAGGCGCAGGATAATTTTGAGAAGTCGTGGAGAAATTCAAAACCCCTCTGTGCTCTCACAATGCTTATCCTCTCACGCGACTAGTCCTTCGCTCACACGGCTTGTGTGTCTGCTCTCTCAACGTCACAGTCTGTTCTCTCTTTTTTCTTCTCCAAGTGGCACCGGCGTGAGCGCGAGTTTGGTCCTCTGCACGCGCAGCCTGTGTTTCTGCCCTCTCGACTGCCCTCTCGTATTTACTTCTGAACCTGATGAGAGACTTATTTTCAGTAACATTCACTTAACATCACAAATATGTACATAAAGGTGGCTATTTACCCTCTTTATGGTTAAGCATGTCATTTGTACAATCACAAGCTCAGTTTGTGCTTGCTAACTGTAATTAGTATTAATTACAAAATGTGTATGCATAAAACAGATGAGATGGATTTTAGTACATGTGTAAAACCCTACTGGGGTAACTACCCCACTAACCAGTTAGCTCTTGTAGAAGGGGGCCAGTTATCCTCAACACACTTATCCAACATATTACTACTTTATTTTCTCTCTAAACAAGGGGATTATATCATCATATAATGCATAGATCTAACTCAATTGAAACATATCTGGAAATCTTTAGACATAAAAAAAAAAGATTGTTTTATGGAAATATGTCCAAAAGTTGTGACGACACAGAACATTTTTGGTTAAGCAAGATCAGTGGCAGCCAGGGAAAGTGTTGGGCAAAAAATCGGGTCACACCTTGTGGGCTAGTTACTTCCTATTACACTATAGATTAGGGTTTATTCATGTATTTCATAACGCAAATGTCCTTATTTCAAAGATAACTCTGAGTGGTCTAAAACACTGTCAGAGGTGGTTGTAAAAACAAATTATAAATTGTGTATTAACTCTGACAGTCTGTCGTTGGTGACAGACTTTCAGTAAGAAGTTCAAACAAAGGATATGCTAGACATTTCTTAACTTCTACCACTCAATACAATAAAACACATTTATAACCGTCACCAGCCTTCATTTTCATTGCATTGAATACAGGTCACACTTCGTTAGCTAACGGTTAGCTGACGTTTGCTAGCTAGCTACAGTAACATCAACCAGTGTTTGCAGCTGTTTGAATCTGTGTCAATGAGAGAAGTTTGCAATGCAATGTGTGTAGTGTCTCCGTGCACATTGCTAGAATCCAGTAAGTTTGTTTTATGTTGGTAGGGTTCACACACACTAGCTGAATTTGCAGAGTAACGGTAGCAAGCAAACTAAAACAGTATCACAGCACTACTTTTGGTGTCCCCTCAAGAATACCTCTTGAGATTTTTTTTTTGTAATTGTCCTCCCCAAAATGTATATCATATTTTCACCCCTGCTGCTCACCTTTCAAATCCTTGGTTTTAGTGGTGAATAAAGTGGTTAAATGTAGTATGTTTTCTCTAGCTTTTTTCTGGGCACCAGATTTATACTGAGACTGGGACATCTAGCCCGCAAACCGTTGACACAATCCACCTGTCCTGTCCTCCTGTCAATTTGAGTTGCACTGCACAACACTTTGTGGGAATGTGTAGTTGGAGCAGACCATTTATTAGAGTGGGGTGGAGGGGGCCTGGAAAGGTATCTAACCATTACATTTAGAAAAAGTGAGTTTAATATTCATCATCAAATTAATTATTTTGGTTTTAAGTATTTATTAAAGTGAAAAATAATTCCTAGTCACACACAATAACCCACTTTGCAATGGGCCCCCGCCAAGCCATGGGCCCTGTGAATCATACCCACCATTCCCTGCATCAGCTATCTGAAAGCAAGACCCAGCTTTCACTTTCACTTAGCCAGCCATATAAAAGAGATTTCACTCCAGCTGATGACCACATCAACCCGGATTCAGCAAGCAAATCTCTTTTGAAAGTCATCCATGAAAAGTAAGTATGCACTTACCTTAGATTTCATCAAAGACGCCTGGGTTTTTGGGCTACTTCTAAACTTACCTGCGGCATTACTGAGGTATTAAAAAAATACATTTATTTTTGTTTAGAAAGATAAGTTCAGATTAAATCACCTAAATTGCAAATGGCAAATCTAAACAAGGAATGGCAGTGACAAAATGTAAGTGGTTCTACAGGTACATGTCATCTGGATTGGACACTATTGAAAAAAGTTAGGTAATTGAGTTGTAAATAACAATTGTAGTTAGTAAATTATATACAGAGAATTGTTTTGGAAAAAATAAGCGGTGTACCTTTTAGAGGAAAGGTAAAGGAACACACCACATGTGTTTGTAGATGTGTAGCTCATATTGGGTTCGGTCGGTCATTCTGTTACGTTTCAAAGGAGGGAGACGGAGGCAGGTGCAGAGATTTGAGGCGTCTTTTAATAAACACAAAAGCAGAGAAACAAAACGGAGTGTCAGGCACTACAATATACTCAGGAGTCAGGAACACGGACACATAAACACACATAATGACCGACAGGGAGAAAATGGCTGAACTAAATATACTGACTGACGAGGAGAACAGAAACAGGTGGGGGCTAAACACATGTGAAAGGAATTTACTGATTAACTGAAACAAGAACAGGAACGACCATACAAGGACAAGACAGTCAAGGACAAACAGAACACTTCCCCTGTGTGTCTGTAACAAGGCCAAACATTCAAGGGTATGTAAACTTTTGATCAGGGCCATTTGGGTGATTTCTGTAATGATATGAAAAGGAGCCAAACAACTATGTCTTAATACATGGCTTCATATGATCACTTTTCTTGCATAAAAGACCGTTTTATTACATGATCAGTCATATTTTCAAAATCAATGCCAAAATGTCACAATCTCTGACAGGGTATGCAAACTTATGAGCACAACTGTATAGCCTCAGTAAGCCATGCATGCAAAAATTATTTGTTTCCTGTCCCTCATGCTGAAGTTAATATTCTACATTGTTAAGGAGGATAAATGTTCCCATGAAAATCAAATACCCATCCAACACATCTATTCTAGCGTGAAGGCATTGTGTACTGATTAATTTACGGTTGTTTTAATGTCATAGCTTCAGTTTGATGCTCCAGTTCAACTTTGGGTCCTTGTAAAGCACTTACAGTGGGGAGAACAAGTATTTGATACACTGCCGATTTTGCAGGTTTTCCCACTTAAAAAGCTTGTAGAAGTCTGTAATTTTTATCACAGGTACTCTTCAACTAGGAGTGACGGAATCTAAAACAAAAATCCAAAAAATCATACTGTATGATTTTTAAGTAATGAATTTGCATTTTATTGCATGACATAAGTATTTGATAAATCAGAAAAGCAGAACTTAATATTTGGTACAGAAACCTTTGTTTGCAATTACAGAGATCGCTGGGCAATACAGACTTTCAGCTCCCTCCAAAGATTTTCTATTGGGTTCAGGTCTGGAGACTGGCTAGGCCACTCCAGGACCTTGAGATGCTTCTTACGGAGCCACTCCTTAGTTGCCCTGGCTGTGTTTTTCGGGTCGTTGTCATGCTGGAAGAGCCAGCCACGACCCAGCTTCAATGCTCATACTGAGGGAAGGAGGTTGTTGGCCAAGATCTTGCGATACATGGCCCCATACATCCTCCCCTCAATACGGTGCAGTAATCCCCAAAGAATGATGTTCACGCTTCACGGTTGACTTGGTGTTCTTGGGGTTGTACTCATCCTTCTTCTTCCTCCAAACACGGCGAGTGGAGTTTAAACCAAAAAGCTCTATTTTTGTCTCATCAGACCACATGGCCTTCTCCCATTCCTCCTCTGGATCATCTGGCAAACTTCAGACGAGCCTGGACATGCGCTGGCTTGAGCAGGGGTCCTTGCATGCGCTGCAGGATTTTAATCCATGACGTCGTAGTGCGTTACTAATGGTTTTCTTTGAGACTGTGGTCCCAACTCTCTTCAGGTCATTGACCAGGTCCTGCTGTGTAGTCCTGTGCTGATCCCTCACCTTCCTCATGATCATTGATGCCCCACAAGGTGAGATCTTGCATGGAGCCCCAGACCGAGGGAGATTGACCGTCATCTTGAACTTCTTCCATTTACAAATAATTGCGCCAACAGTTGTTGCGTTCACACCAAGCTGCTTGCCTATTGTCCTGTAGCCCATCCCAGCCTTGTGCAGGTCTACAATTTTATCCCTGATGTCCTTACACAGCTCTCTGATCTTGGCCATTGTGGAGAGGTTGGAGTCTGTTTGATTGAGTATGTGGACAGGTGTCTTCTATAAAGTTAACGAGTTCAGACAGATGCAGTTAATACAGGTAATGAGTGGAGAACAGGAGGGCTTCTTAAAGAAAAACAAACAGGTCTGTGAGAGCCGGAATTCTTACTGGTTGGTGGGTGATCAAATAATTATGTTATGCAACAAAATGTAAATAAATTATTTAAAAATCATACAATGTGATTTTCTGGATTTTTGTTTTAGATTCCGTCTCTCACAGTTGAGGTGTTTTACCTATGATAAAAATTACAGACCTCTACATGCTTTGTAAGTAGGAAACCTGCAAATCGGCAATGTATCAAATACTTGTTCTCCCCACTGTATCATTAGTACTTATACAGGTCTGTCATTTTATCCTTTTCCCCCTCCATTACCAGCAGGATTGTCAGCCTACATTGCCACTAAGCCATGACGGAAAACAAAATCCATGAGGCCTACACTTGCCTGATGAGGGGTGTCCAGCAACTGGACCTCATCGGACCAAGCGTACCCAGCAACTTGGTGCTGATCGGCCACGACGCCTTCCCGCTGGTCATGAACGCCCGGGGACAGGTCCTGATGGCCGCCTCCTTCTACGGTGAGGGCCGACTGGTGGTGCTGGGCCACGAGGCCTACCTCACTGCCTTCCCCACCCTGATGGAGAATGCCCTGACCTGGCTGGCCGGTTCCCCGTGCTCCAGCACCAGGGTGGTTGTCCATCCGGGCTGTAAGTGCCTGGCCGACGCCCTGAGCGGCTCCAGCCTCCGGCCCAAGGTGGGCCCCTTCAGCAAGGACCACGGGGTGTACGTGACCGACGCTTACAGCGTGGGCCCCGACGTCAGGGAGATGGTGGCTTTCCTGAAGGTGACAAAGGGCGGGCTGCTGATTGCCGGACAGGCGTGGAGCTGGGAGCAAAAAAACCCGGGCCAGAACACCCTGCAGGATTTCCCGGCGAACAAGGTGTCCAGTGTGGCCGGGATCTACTTTTCTGATCAACCCGGGGAGATAGGCACTCTCCCTGTGCCTCCTCAGATCCCTTCCAGCTGGCTCACAGTGCCGTAAGTATGTGGTACTTCACAGAGGGATGAAAGAGGGGTTGTTACAATTGTTGTAACAACTCACTTCATCCCGCTATAATAACTTCCCACATACAAACCACCTCATCATAACCCACTATATCTAACCAATAGTAAATGTACTGCCTAACACTACTATTTCATAGCCATGAATATTTACGAATTTTCCCTTTCTAGTGTAATTTTAGGCCTCAGTTCTTCTGTCTAATCCTACTCTCCCCAGGATAGGCAAGGATTTCAAGGATGACCTAGAGTTCCTTCTTAATGGCGTGTCTGAGATTGAAATCAATTCCGGGTCTATCCCCTCCGAAGTTCTGGTGCACGGCCCACTGGCATTCCCCATCGGCGCCACACCTGACGGCCGGGCCTTTTTGGCCGGAGCGTACTATGGCCAAGGTAGAGTCATCATGGTCACCCATGAAGGGTACATGGGCGATGAGCAAATGGCCCCTTTCATGATCAACGCCGTCCGCTGGTTGGATAAGGGCCGCAATGGCCCGGTTGGCATCCTGCCACAGGTGGACTTCACCTTTCCCCTGCTGACCCGGTCGGGTCTGCCCTGCCAGAAGACCGGCTTCAAGTCCGACCTCAGTGTTTATGTGAGCACCTGCTACCGTGACGATAACATCCAGAACATCCACGACTTTGTGTCTGAGGGCGGAGGCCTGCTAATTGGGGGCCACGCCTGGTACTGGGCCCAGTGCCACCCGGACCTGAACTCCATGACGGAGTATGTGGGCAATCGCATCCTCAACAAGATGGGTCTCAGCCTGCTGGGGAACACCCTGGAAGCCGGTTGCATCAAAGCCCTGGTGCCGGGCCAGAGCGGCTCCAAGAGGTACCACTTCCGTCACATGCTGCACCGCTTTGCCAGTCATGTGACCAACGGCGAGGCGCTGACCAAGCACGAGAAGGCACGTCTGAAGAAGTTTGGCGGTGACTGCTCCGAGTACCTGAAGATGCGGGCTTACGACTGTTCCTCATACACCTCCGTGCTGGCCATTCTCACTGACATCCTGAAGAAGACGGGCATCCCCAAGGTGGGCCATGACAGCCCGGTGAAAAATGCCAAAGATCAACTGCTGCTCAGCCTGGTCACGGAGGTGTACAAGGCGTGTCAGGACCCAGACGCCCTTTTACCTTACCTGTTTAAGGACCTGACCTTAAAACCCGTCTGTTCGAAACACAGGGTCTTGATCAGCTGCAGCGCTGCAGGTGAGTCCGTCCTCTTCTTCCTGTTGACCATGGCGTTTTGAGTTTAAGTGCTAATAGTTCAGTTCAAGGACCAATCACAAAAAATTGTATAACGTAGAGAGGAAAGATTATGTGGAAGTTTATAGTTCAATGTGAAATACTTCACAATTATATATGCAAACAATAAGGCATGATTGGGTGTTGTATATGGCCATTATGCCATGGCTAAGAGCTGTGTTTTGGCATAAAACATCAACCAGAATTGCTGAGATGCCTTATTGCTTTTTTAAACCAGCTACCAATGTAATTATAAAGGTTACAATTGATCCCTGTGGTCTGTTATAACATGGCTGTCAGCAAATCTGCATTCAGAATTCGATTCACCAATTTTATCCATTAATGTTTCATGACTTTATTCAGAGGTGAATTATTACTAAATCTGTTTTGAAAGTATATGATAATACTAGACAGATCCATTGCAGTGAACAATGAAGAACAGGAAAAACAGCCTTGAATACTGATAAACATACCTTCACAAAAAATAACGTTAGGCACGTTGCAATAATGTGCGTAATCCATTAATGTTTCATTTCTTTATTCAGAGGTGAATTACTGTTTTCAAATTATTCAGTATAATCTCGGTTATAAACAGAACATGCATTTACCTGTTCATTTGCGATAAACTTTGGTTATCCAACAGACAAGAGATTCCAGCAAAATATAACAGCAACCTGGTAATTGGTTATAGGTGAGGGTAATAATGATGTAGTCGAAAGTAAGCCGATTACCAAACCTAAATCACGCAGCTCAGATTTCCGCTGCACAAATGTCTTGGACTTTCTCGAACTTCCATTAACTTTGGAAGATAGTGTGTGTGCTGCCGTCTTTGCATTAGTTATGGGAAGTTCGACTCACTTTTCTGATTCGTGTATTTTGTAATTGTTCAGTAAAAAGAACGAATCATTCGACTCGTTTTATTCATTTGAGTCAGCCCCCCTCTACCATTTGAGTCAGCCCCCCTCTACCATTTGAGTCAGCCCCCTCTCTACCATTTGAGTCAGCCCCCCTCTACCATTTGAGTCAGCCCCCCCTCTACCATTTGAGTCAGCCCCCCCGAAGTCTAGCACACCCTCAAATCAACGTCTAGTCTGGCTACACTTGGGAATGGGAAGGAGCCGTAGTCGCGCTATTAATGCTAACTAAGAATAAATGTTAAACCACATCATGCTTTACAACCATCAACAAAACCATGTTCATTGTCTGTATTATTAGAAGAAAAAATAAATAAAGATTCTAATAACCAGGGGTGGATGTTTGATTTCAAATGTGAGGGGGACGAACACTGGTGTAGCGTGGTGACCCTGGGCCGAGTCTATTGTCAACTACTCTGCTACAGCGCACGTGCCGAATGGCTAGCCAGCTCCTAGATATCTCTACTGTTTAATTCCCTCTGGCGCTCGCCCTGGCAAGTAGGTCTCCACTCGTTTGCCATCACCTGGGCCCCAGCCGTCCATTACACTGAGTAAGTCTCCACTTTGGTTTTTCTCTGTTGCTAGTGCTAAATGATAGGTGGCCGCTAGTGCTAAATGATAGGTGGCCGCTCGTGCTAAATGATAGGTGGCCGCTAGTGCTAAATGATAGGTGGCCGCTAGTGCTAAATGATCGGTGGCCGCTAGTGCTAAATGATAGGTGGCTGCGTTGTGGGCTGATTGAATGTCCGCTTGGCAGATCAGGTTTCCCCTGTGACTTTAACTCAACTACTATTAATGCCATGTATCTGCCGGTTGACGCCCGTCTATTCCTTTTGGCGATCCTCTGCCCAGCACTACTGTGGTTCCCACCAGCCGTTTTCTTTCAAACAAAGTATTACACCCCCAACGATCTACAATCCATGAACAAAAACGATTGCATTTCTTCTGGTGTAATGGCGCATTGCCCGTTCGTCTGGCATCCTACGTCGACACTCCTACTCACACCGAGGCTCACGCCGCAAACTGTGTGTCAACTCCAGTCCTTCAGGCAAAATTACCCCTAACCCTCTGGTCTCACTCACGCCATCCGCCGTATAAATCCAGTCGAACTGTAAACCATAATTGCCTACTTTCCCTTCAACCCACCACAATCTACAACTCTGCTGCTACATTTTGCATTACTAACCTAGCTCTCGTAAACACCTGCTACTTGACTAATAAAGCCCCCCCGCTCCATGACTAATAAAGCCCCCCTGCTCTATGAACAAATACAGGACAAAAAGCTGGACTTTCTTTTCCTAACTGAAACATGGCAAACACCCACGTGTTAAATCAAGCCACTCCCAATGGTTTTAGCTATTTGTTCCACCCCCGCCTAACAAGTTGTGGTGGTGGCCTTGCTGTACTATACAAATCACAAAATTACTAAGTTGTCTCTTCCATCCTTCACCTCATTTGAATACAGTGGGGAGAACAAGTATTTGATACACTGCCAATTTTGCAGGTTTTCCTACTTAAAAAACATGTAGAGAACAGAATCTAAAACAAAAATCCAGAAAATCAAATTTTTGTATGATTTAAAAAAATAAATTGCATTTTATTGATCGTCTTGAACGCCGGGTGAGAAAATCGGGGCCCACTGTCCACATTGAAGCCTACAAACTCCACCTTCTCAGGTTACATAGATGCCCTCAGTGCTGCTAGGTCATCCTACATCTCAAACAAACTCAACAGCTCCTGTATGAACTCCTGGACCCTCTTCTCTACTGTCGGCAAACTACTTCAATGACTCTCTAGCCCCTCCACTAAACTTGCCAACTCTTTTTTTACAGTTTTTTTTAAAATAAAATAACAACAATAAACTCCTCACTATCTAATAAATCTACCACAGTCCCTCCTACTGTTAACCTTCATATTTGTCCACCTGCTCCCCAGGACTTTCACCTCTCCTCATTCAGTCCGATTGATTCCCCTTACATCCTCTTCCCACAGTCCTGCTTAAAGCCTCCATACCTGATTTCTGTCCACACATCACAACCACAGTCAACCTCTCCCTCGCAAACGGTACTGTCCCCTCCTGCTACAAAGTTTCTGCTGTCCCCCCCATCCTGTAGAAACACCATCCTTAACAATTTCCGCCCAATCTCCAACCTCCCCTTCCTGGATTACATTTTTGAAAGAATTGTTGCCTCACAGCCCCAAGCCTACCTTCTAAAAAATAATCAATATGAGCCTTTTCAGTCTTGTTTCCGGTCAATCCATAGTACAGAAACTGCACTCCTCAAAGTCGTCAATGACCTTCTCCTCTCTGCTGATGCCGGTTCCCTCAACATCCTGATTCTCCTCGACCTGAGTGCTGCCTTTGACACCGTTAACCACCAGATTCTGCTCACCAGGCTTGAGGTGCTGGGTGTTGAGGGAACTGCACTCTCCTGGCTGAATTCCTATCTCACTAACCAAACCGATTTCATCTCACTCAAAGGCTTAAACTCAGACTCAGCTACAGGCACTCAAGGTGTCCCCCAGGGCTCAGTACTTGGTCCCCTACTCTTCATCGTCTACATCTTTCCCCTTGGTCAAACCATTTCAACCTAAATTTCCACTGCTATGCTGATGATACACAAATATATCCAGCCACCAAGTCTCTCACCAACCCACCTCTGACCCATATTGAATCCTGTCTGAGTGCAATAAAAACATGGATGAAGGACAACATCCTCAAACTAAACAGTGACAAAACAGAACTTCTACTCATTGGAACCAAATCCACCCTCACCAAAACTGGCACCTTCAATCTCAGCATCGATGACACAGTTGTTTCTCCATCCCCCCACGCATGTAACCTTGGTGTCATTCTGGACTCAACACTCTCCTTTGATCAGCACGTCAAACAGACTGTCTTTGTCTTCCATCTTTGCAACATCTCAAAGACCTTCCATCTCCCGTCCTGCTGCTGAAACCCTAATACATGCATTCATAACCTCCCGTCTTGACTACTGTAACTCCCTACTCACCAGCATCAAATCTACATCCCTTCATAAGCTCCAAATGGTTCAAAACTCTGCAGCCAGAGTACTCACTCACACCAAGTCCCGGCAGCATATCACCCCTATCCTCTGTGAGTTACACTGGCTTCCTATCTCCCAACGCATCAACTACAAGATCCTCCTACTGACATATAAAGCCCTAAACAATATCGCCCCTATCTACCTCTTTGACCTTCTTCTTCCATATCAACCAACCTACACCCTCCGTTCCAGTACTGCAGGCCCCAAGTCCAAGCTCAAAGGCTTTGGTGACAGGGCATTCTCGAGGGTTGCTCCTTGTCTCTGGAACTCTCTCCCCAAAACCATCCGTGACTCTGAGACTATATCCCCATCTTCCACCAACGCCTCAAGACTCGTCTGTTCAAAATCGCCTACCCACAGCCTTGCCAAATCCCACACTCTCAAACTTTGTTGTTTTCTCATAGTATTTATTTTGTTTCTGTTTGTTTTCTGTTCCATTTCACGTTTGTACAGCGTCTTTGGGTCCCTGAAAAGCGCTATATAAATATAATGTATTATTATATAGCGTTAGCCTAACCACACCTTATTGGTTTAAGAAAAAAACTCTGATTTGATAAATATCTACCTCATTCATATGTCACGGGAGGTTCAGTAATTAGCTCAAGGTAATGTCAGCTAGGTTATCAAACTTTCATGAGCCAGCGATCACAATTGCTAGCTGCAGCCGTAGCCTCTACTAGCGTAACCAGACCTATCCAGCAACTACCGCAAAGCAAAGTGGCTGTGTGTGGTCCTAAAGCCAGTCTGATTTGAATAAAGCAACTGCTTACTGCACTGCCACTGGAATGTTCCAAAGACTTAAAGCTTTTCTTGTAATAAGAGGTGTTGATAAAAAGTGGGGGGAGGACAAAATGCCATTTTCAAAAAGTGGGGGGGGCGTGTCCAACTCATGTATAATGAAACCTACGCCCCTGCTAATAACTGTACAAAAATGCCCAAGTGTTTGTCCGGAGTCATTGTCCAGAGGCAAAATCTAGGTTCAATTTAGATCAAAAGAAATCATTAGAAAATATTAATAAAAGTTTATTTTAAACGTAATGATGTGTATACCATCATGACATTTAAAATGTACTAATTCTACTATTTTAATCTAATATATGATCATAGACCAAATAACTTTTTGACGTTTATTCTGTTTACGAAGGCTGATAATAAATGGAGATCCAAAGTAGTCATTAGTCATTGTTGTTCCTTCCGGTGAAAAGGACCATGAGAAAAAGTTTATTAATAAATCAGATCAATTCAATCGACTCCTGACTGTTACAGTTTTACCAATAGACATGTACATAACATAGTCACATGACAGCTGAATAACAGCCTACTGTCCTAGTATTTATTGTAACTTCTTATTTTGGAACATAAAGAACGATAATAAATGAGATAATCAGAGATCAGAAAGATTGAAAGACTTATTTCCTCATTAGTCGTTCGCCTTCCATCGTTGCTTCATGTGATCCAAAGGACTGAAAGATCCATGGACCATCATTTTGTTAATCGTTCCTTCCGGTGAACGAGATTCGAAGATCCAAAATATCCCCATTAATACTGAGATTAATCGTGAATCATGAAAAAGTTGAGTTCAAAAACATAAACCAAAAAGATTAGTTCAAAAAGAACAAATAATTTGCTAATGACCATTTTAATACTTTGCATCCTTTTGTTATTAATTGCGGCTGGAGAAATAAATGTTGCGTAAAGCTACATTGGTTAAACTGAGGGAAATTGAGTAGTGCGTTATTCATTTGAAAAATGAACTAGTATAGGATTACTTAAATTAAATAACAAACGTGCTACGTTGCCGTTAAAAAGTTGTCTGACTACTGTAACACGTTACCCACAACACTTACTGATTGAATGTAGCACCTCTCTGGTTTTTGTGTTTCAGGAAGGGAGCAGTGGCTCAGTACAGGTATGTACCTGTACCCTGGGATGAAGACCCACATTTCCCTGCCGCAGGAAATCACCGGGAGAGGCTGGCAGGTAACGGCTCAGACAGAACCGCAGCTTTTATGTTTCGTATCTTTAATCGAAAACAGAAACATAGAATCAGCCTTTTAATGGTGGTTTGTTTTAAGGTAAAGATGATTCATTTTAATGTTGGTTTGTTTTCACGTAATGATGATTCATTTTAATGTTGGTTTGTTTTACGTAATGATGATTCATTTTAATGTTGGTTTGTTTTAAGGTAAAGATGATTCCTTTTAATGTTGGTTTGTTTTAAGGTAAAGATGATTCATTTTAATGTTGGTTTGTTTTAAGGTAAAGATGATTCGATAGTTTGTTTGATTGATGTCCACGTCCCCGGCAGGTCCAGATAGGCTGTCAGACCGACAACATCGGCGGTGCTGGTGAGCTGCGGAGGGCGCCGGTGGTCCACGAGCGTTTTCCCATCGACTCCCAGATGATGCAGGTGTGCAACCTGTGGGGGGGCCTCCTCTACCTGATCGCGCCTCCCCACATCCAGGTAGAGGGGGTGGAGGTAGTCTTTCAGCAAGTCGTGCCAGCCCCCTACTATAAGTCTGGTAGGTTGGTGGGAGTTTGGGGAGGGGGGGGGGGCAAGTTCAGCTTTGTCTGCTTTTCTGAGGTCAACATTAGGAGGTAAAAGTCAAACTAATTACGAAATTACGAGTTGGTGTGATGGCTTATAACAGTTGTATTAATGCCCAATAACTGTGTTATAAGGCTTTAGAAGGACTGCACTTCCCGTATACGCCGTACAGCATGAGCTCCTTGAGAAAACGGTTACAGAGAAACTTAAATGAAACTAACTGGGGAATGTTATGGCAGGACGCACATTTTTGGTACGTTTTGTTGGAAATGGGCTATGTAGGAAAAACATGCCACTCTGAAATGTAGAGTGAGTAGTCTATTCACATACGCTTTATTGTCATAGCATTTCTATTCTATAGATTATCCTATACAGGATACTCACCACTTGTGTGTGTGTCAGCTTTGTGTAGATTGCTGTGCATTCTGTCCCTCTATGTTGTCCATCACTAGTAGCACCTTTGTACCATCTACCATTAATTCCAATTCTGAGTATGTGTACATTTACTTAGTTCCTTCTGAAGAATAAATATG
Organism: Esox lucius; assembly: GCF_011004845.1. NCBI lineage: Eukaryota > Metazoa > Chordata > Actinopteri > Esociformes > Esocidae > Esox > Esox lucius. Next base: position 4,559,673 of record NC_047577.1, read on the forward strand.
CAAACAGCCCATCTGTAATGAAGGAACCAGTGTCAAACAGACCACCTGTCATGAAGGAACCAGTGTCAAACAGACCACCTGTAATGTAGGAACCAGTGTCAAACAGACCACCTGTAATGTAGGAACCAGTGTCAAACAGACCACCTGTAATGTAGGAACCAGTGTCAAACAGACCACCTGTAATGTAGGAACCAGTGTCAAACAGACCACCTGTAATGTAGGAACCAGTGTCAAACAGACCACCTGTAATGTAGGAACCAGTGTCAAACAGACCACCTGTAATGTAGGAACCAGTGTCAAACAGACCACCTGTAATGTAGGAACCAGTGTCAAACAGACCACCTGTAATGTAAGAACCAGTGTCAAACAGACCACCTGTAATGTAGGAACCAGTGTCAAACAGACCACCTGTAATGTAAGAACCAGTGTCAAACAGACCACCTGTAATGTAGGAACCAGTGTCAAACAGACCACCTGTAATGTAAGAACCAGTGTCAAACAGACCACCTGTAATGTAGGAACCAATGTTAAATGTCAGGTAATGTAATCCGTCACAAATGTATGTAGTTTGTAGTTATTATGAAGTGAATTCATGTTCCACTGCTCTATGCTTTGCTGAGGGCTTGTAAGATTGATTTCCTGATTCGGTGACTTCACGATCAATCATCTTTCCTCCATCCTCTGTCCCGTTTCCAGGGGTGACCACACCTGCCGAATGGGAGGTTCTGCGGAACGCCCCCTCCCCCTGGGCTGAGCTGGAGTTCCAGAACATCATCATAACCCTCCCTTCTGATGTCGTGCGAGGTCTGGACCGCCCCGACCTGTTGGCGGCGCTCTGGGATGACATCATGAGGGGGGTCGCTGACCTGGCTGTAATCCCTGCCAAGTTCCCCCGCAAAGAGCGTTTTGTGGTCGATGTCCAGATTTCCCACGGTCAGTGTCTCTTAGCAGGAGCTGAATTCAACCCAGAAGACACCGACCCAAATACTAAAGCCTCTACAGTGTTTCTGATGTTAAAATGTGTTGTGTGCCCGAGTGACCTGGAGCAGTAGACCTCTTCCCCTGCCACTGGCCAGTGATCTGACCCTCTCCTGCATCTCTCCCCTGGCAGGCTACATGCACGCGGGCTACCCAATCATGATGCAATCCGACGCCGCCTGGGGCCTGGTTGACCCTGTGGCCATCCGCAGCTCGGGCACCTGGGGGGCCATCCACGAGCTGGGCCACAACCAGCAGAGGGCAGCCTGGGAGTTCCCATCCCACACCACTGAGTGCACGTGCAACCTGTGGTCCGTGTACGTGCACGAGGAGGTGCTGGGCGTGAAACGGGAACGGGCCCACCCCAACATGACCCTGGAGAACCGTCAGTGTCGGGCCAGAGACTACGCTAAAGGAGGCCGGAACCTGGCCTGCTGGGAGATGTGGGTTGCCTTGGAGACCTACATGCAGGTATGAGACCCTTTCGTTTATTTGCATATTTACATTCTTAACCCATTTTTGTCCCCTCGCAATGGATTGCGTACAATATCTGGCGACGGCTATCTGGTAGTAGTTTCTGATGATACGTACAACCTACACACTGTGTCTATTAGATACAGTACAACCTACACACTGTGTCTGTTAGATACAGTACAACCTACACACTGTTTCTATTAGATACAGTACAACCTACCCACTGTGTCTGTTAGATACAGTACAACCTACACACTGTCTATTAGATACAGTACAACCTACACACTGTGTCTATTAGATACAGTACAACCTACAAACTGTGTCTATTAGATACAGTACAACCTACACACTGTGTCTATTAGATACAGTACAACCTACCCACTGTGTCTATTAGATACAGTACAACCTACCCACTGTGTCTGTTAGATACAGTACAACCTACACACTGTTTCTATTAGATACAGTACAACCTACACACTGTTTCTATTAGATACAGTACAACCTACACACTGTGTCAGTTAGATACAGTACAACCTACACACTGTGTCAGTTAGATACAGTACAACCTACCCACTGTGTCTGTTAGATACAGTACAACCTACACACTGTGTCTATTAGATACAGTACATCCTAGAGTTTGATAAGGTGTTCTAGCACACCATTAAGTGACCATTCATCATGTGCTACCAGTGAGTAGTTCATGCTGCGTCATTCTGCATAGTAAGCATTCATCCTGAATCTGAATTCATGGGATATGCAGAGCTCCTTTAGATTACAAGGTTAAAAATCTCTCAAATTGTGCTCAGACAATGAAGCCTTATTGCTTTCTGTGTACCTGACTGTGCACCCCCCCCATCACACACCTCGTAGGCACTGAGTTAAAGTGAAAATCACATTTCAGTTGAACTTTATCTTTAGTTGACTGGTAAATTAATGTAATCCTTGACTCTGTTCCAACAGCTCCTGGATCAGTTTGGCTGGGACTCCTTCAAGAAGGTATTTTCTGCCTACCACACCATGCAGAATGTACCCAAGGACAACAAGGGCAAGATGAACCGGTATGCTGTGACCTTCTCCCTTACCGTCAAGAAGAACCTGTCCTCCTTCTTCAAGGCTTGGGGCTGGCCCATAGAACCAGCTACTGAACAGAAACTCTCCAACCTGCCCATGTGGAGCGACCACCCCATGACCCAGTACAATTGACCTCAAGCCGCGGTGAATGTCAACTATCTGTTGTGCCAAGACAAAAATGATTGGTATCACTTTACAATAAGTATACATAAATATACATGTAATAATGCATTAATAAATATGAAATAAAGATTACTTGATGCATCTAAAGAGCAGGATTTATTTGTGATTTTATTAATTTACATATTTCTAAATCCATAGTAAACTGATGAACTATACCGTAATAATGTTGAATTAATACATTTTATTTACATTTATTATTGATTACTTTATGGGTGTACAGACCAATATGTATGGGTTAATAAACATTTAAAAACCCAGAGTGAATTAATTATATGGTTATATTAGTTAATGATCATTTATTCTAATGGGCTGATTTTCAACAATATATCAACACTGTTGGTATAGCATTAGAACAACATTAGAAATAAAACTCATAAAACCAGATATTAAGCCTGGATTACACGAGGCCCCTGTAATTGTAGGGACATTTTTATGAAATGTTATTTAACCTGATGAAGAGTAGACAGAACGTCTCATGTGATCACTTGCATATTAATTGAGTTTTAATGAATATGAAATTTAACCAAGGCTCATATTATTTTCCCTAACAGTCTAATTGTCTTTCATTTTTCCACATGTAATTGTTAAGAGAGACTGATTAACAATAAAGGACACGCTTTGGATTTTTGTGTGTGCGTCAATGACAGGTGGTGCATCTTATCTGTAGTCTTGCTCCGGCTCCACCACTGTTCCCATGGTCACTACAATGAGTGGTTGTTGTTATCTCATACTGAGGACAGAAGGATCTGTGGCTTGTCCTTGTCTCTCTTGGGAAAATCTTGGGGAAATGAGTGAGCTCATAGATCAAAGACTCCTTTGATTTCAGAGAATATGCCGAGTCATGATGAGTAGCGGCTTGGGGAGCGAATCCCAGAGGGTTGTGAAACATTGATGGAAAATGCCAGAAAGGATTCACCCAGAAATTAGCATAATGGGAGGAGCTAATATCATTGTATAACCATACTGTATAAAAATGTGTGTTTAAGGTTTGGAAGTCGGTTGTTCTGCAGACCAATATGGATTGGTTGCTCTGCAGATCAGCACGGCTTTATTTTGAAATCACAAACTCCTGAGATTGTTGGCAGGGAAAAACAGGAAACATTTTCCACAATACAATCTCCACGGAATTGGGTGACTGACGTTGCTTATTATTCTTTTCCACTTCTCAGGTTCAATGGTGTAGTCCACTTGATTCTTATTTCTCAAATATAAATACTCCAGGAAACAAATACTGTAATTCTAATAGTTCATCACAAGCTTACTGACGGAGAGGAGAACAAGGTATAACTGGCAATATATATATATATATATATATATATATGTGTGATATATGTGATATATACAGTGGATATAAAAAAAGTCTACACACCCCTGCTAAAATGCCAGGTTTTTGTGCTGTAAAAGAATGAGACGAAGATAAATCATGTCAGAACTTTTTACACGTTTAATATGACCTACACTCACCTAAAGGATTATTAGGAACACCTGTTCAATTTCTCATTAATGCAATAATCTTGTCAACCAATCACATGGCAGTTGCTTCAATGCATTTAGGGGTGTGGTCCTGGTCAAGACAATCTCCTGAACTCCAAACTGAATGTCAGAATGGGAAAGAAAGGTGATTAAAGCAATTTTGAGCGTGGCATGGTTGTTGGTGCCAGATGGGCTGGTCTGAGTATTTGGTGTGAAAAGGGAAAAACATCCAGTATGCGGCAGTCCTGTGGGTGAAAATGCCTTGTTGATGCTATAGGTCAGAGGAGAATGGGCCGACTGATTCAAGCTGATAGAAGAGCAACTTTGACTGAAATAACCACTTGTTACAACCGAGGTATGCAGCAAAGCATTTGTGAAGCCACAACACGCTCAACCTTGAGGCGGATGGGCTACAACAGCAGAAGACCTCACCGGGTACCACTCATCTCCACTACAAATAGGAAAAAGAGGCTACAATTTGCACAAGCTCACCAAAATTAGACAGTTGAAGACTGGAAGAATGTTGCCTGGTCTGATGAGTCTCGATTTCTGTTGAGACATTCAGATGGAAGAGTCAGAATTTGGCGTAAACAGAATGAGAACATGGATCCATCATGCCTTGTTACCACTGTGCAGGCTGGTGGTGGTGGTGTAATGGTGTGGGGGATGTTTTCTTGGCACACTTTAGTCCCCTTAGTGCCAATTGGATATGGTTTAAATGCCACGGCCTACCTGAGCATTGTTTCTGACCATGTCCATCCCTTTATGACCACCATGTACCCATCCTCTGATGGCTACTTCCAGCAGGATAATGCACCATGTCACAAAGCTTGAATCATTTCAAATTGGTTTCTTGAACATGACAATGAGTTCACTGTACTGAAATGGCCCCCACAGACACCAGATCGCAACCCAATAGAGCATCTTTGGGATGTGGTGGAACGGGAGCTTCGTGCCCTGGATGTGCATCCCACAAATCTCCATCAACTGCAAGATGCTATCCTATCAATATGGGCCAACATTTCTAAAGAATGCTTTCAGCACCTTGTTGAATCAATGCCACGTAGAATTAAGGCAGTTCTGAAGGCGAAAGGGGGTCAAAGTATTAGTATGGTGTCATCAAGGGGGAAAAATTGCATAAGTGTGCACACCCTCTTATAACTGGGGATGTGGCTATGTTCAGAATTAACCAATCACATTGAAACTCATGTTAAATAGAAGAAGAAGGAGAAGGGTACAAACTAATTTCCAAAGTATTAGATACCATGGAACACAGTGAAGACGGTCATCATCAAGTGTAGAAAATATGGTACAACAGAGACATTACCAAGAACTGGACGTCCCTCCATAATTGATGAAAAGACGAGAATATAACTCGTCAGGGAGGCTTCCAAGAGGCCTACAGAAACATTAATTAATTTCTGGCAAGTTAATTTCTTACAAAGAAATGAAACCAAGGTTGAACTTTTTGCCCATAATTCCCAAAGGTATGTTTGGCTCAAAATCAAAACTGCACATCACCCAAAGAACACCATACCCACAGTTAAAAATGTTTTTAAATGAAGTGAGGTAATGGAGCTTGTACAAATGTTTAGCTAGTAAGTCCTCATCCCTCTGAGCGGTTGGCTGAGAATGCCCTCATCCGCTATTCACTGTAGCTGTTTCAGGCTATTTTCTGGTCCTCTACAGGGTGTCCGGTAAGAACTAAATGGATGGTTTACAGTTTAAGGATTTTATTCCTCCTCTTCTTGACCATCACACATTAAGCACACTCACACACGTATTTCACATGTATGACTGATTTCACCATAACTGAACTGACTGTGGACTTGTTTGTCCTGCTGACTTGTGGTTCAGTAAAGTATAAACCATGAAAGTGCAGTCAGAAATCCTATACAGTATATAGACATGCAAAAGGCTTCCCATTCATATATATATATATATATATATATATATATATATATATATATATATATATATATATATATATATATATATATATATATATATATATATATATATATATATATATATATATATATATATATATATATATATATATATATATATATATATATATATATATATATATATATATATATATATATATATATATACACACTTTCTAATGAAATGCACTGCTTAACAAGGATAATATCTCAATGGAAATAAACTGACAACAGATGTTTATTTTCATGCAACATGTTAACATTGATGAACCATATGTAATAATAAAATAATAAACAGATCACTGGTCACTGTGTGAAAGCCACAACACAGTCAATCTCTTATTGGTAACTAAAAAAGACAAGTTGCAAAGACACTGTTGCGGTGGTTAACATTTAAAATGCTTCTGGATCACTCCCTAATAGTCGTGATACTGTGATAACTTATTAACGAAAAGCATTAAATGGGCTGTTTTTTACCCTCTGACAAGGGTAATGTAGTGAATACACTGCAACTATCTAACGTTTGCACAGAAATAAATCAAATATTAACTCTTCATCGACCATTTATGTTCCAAAGCATTCCAAAGCAAACGGTTCTAGAAGCTGTTGTTTAAAGCTGGAAATCATTGCCCAAACAGAAAACTAAACTATCTGTGTTAACATGTACACACAGGACCCAGCTGTAAGAGACCTTGCCCTCAGTTCCTTGTTGAAATAAAGGTTTAATAATTAATCAATCAATCAATCAAATGTATTTATAAAGCCCTTTTTACAATCACAAAGTGCTTTACAGAGACACCCGGCCTTAAACCCCAAGGAGCAAACAACAGTAGTGTTGGATTTCAGTGGCTAGGAAAAACCCCCTAAGAAGGCCGAATTTTAGGAAGAAACCTAGAGAGGACCCAGGCTCAGAGGGGTGACCAGTCCTCTTCTGGCTGTGCCGGGTGGGGGATTTTTCTGGGCTAAATCCAGAGTCTATTTGATTAGGTCAAAAGTCCAAAGTATGACTAGGTGGACAAGGACAGGAACAGCAACGGGCCCCCCAAACCGAGGAGGGTATATCTGCAGACCGCAAGTCAGGGGCATAACTTAATATGGGGGTTCCTTAATATTAAGTTACGCCCGTTGAAAGTTTCCATTGGTGTGGTGTTTTCGATTAAGTGCATGCATTTATGAAGGAAGTATTACAGGGTCAATGACGAAGATTTTGGTAAGTGCTTCCAATTGACAACCGCTAGCTATATATTTAGGGATAGTTAACGTGTTCGCTAAGATCGCTTATCTTCTAAAATCTTTGAATATGAGATTCGAATAGCTTTCCAGAGACAGACTACACGACAACCCTTATAGTTACGTTTAAAGATAGCTAGCTACGCGACGAAAGGCTACTTGTTATTATTTCTGCCATGATGTGGCACATGGATTGCGATTATTACCTAAAACCTACCGGTAACGTACCGTAGCGTTCCAGCTTGCAGTGCAGCTGCAACTTTGCTTCAATCGAATCCTGGTTGAGGCGTATTGACAGTGCATAAGGCTCCAACAGAAGGTGGTGCAAAATTTACACGGCCCGGAATTTGACAGGTGGATGCCAAACACGGTTGCCTTGTCTCGCACCACATGGGGCTTAAGCCAGGTCTAGTCTATTAGGGTACGTTATAACTAGCTAAAGATGTGTGATGCACCTGTCACTCTATGCAAGCAGGCAAGATCTATTTATTTTGTAGCTTAATATACACTATGTTGTCATTATTTAGAAATGTAAACAAAATAATATTTTGTCATGGCCATCTTCTATGCAGTGGTGTAAAAAATAGTATTTGGCTGTGTTCACCGGTTTTGTGAAGTTGCTAAGGATGAGCTAAATTACCTAAACAGAGTTCATAACTAACCAGTGATCTTAATTGATTATTTACACTCTTCCTTTTAATTGTATTGATTACTGGTTAGTTTTGAACTCCCAAAATTGTGTACAATTATGAGATTAGTGTGTTTGGCAACAACAACAAAAAAACAAGTATTAGTAAAGAGCTGGATTCTCAAGCCCTCAAAACCAGGGATCAAGTGCGTAATCTTGGTGTTCTGATAAAACTCAGACCTCACATTTAACAGACATATTCAAACAGTCACCAAAACAGCATTCTATCATCTAAAAAATATTGCAAGATTAGCAGGCTTGGTGCCACAAAAAGACCCAGAGAAGCTCATCCATGCTTTTATCTCTAGTAGGGTTGACTACTGTAATGGCCTCTTAACTGGACTCCCCAAAAATACTTTAAAACAGCTGCAGCTCATTCAGAATGCTAACCAGGACCAACAGAAAAGAGCACATCACTCCGGTTCTTAAATCTTTGCATTGGCTTCCAGTCAGTTACAGAATAGATTTCAAAATGGTGCTTTTAGTTTATAAATCTCTGAATGGTTACATTTCTGATATGTTTGAAGAATATAAACTGAGCAGGGCTCGATGTATGAATTGTGCTGTATAAATACATTTGCTTGCTTTACCTGGTTACTTAGATCTTAATTAGATACTTCCCTAAAGTGGTGAACAAAGCCGAACACAGTTGAGTACTTTTACTTTGTACACCTCTACTTCTATGTGATTTTTGTGATCATTCATTTCAGTTCCAAAGATGCGTTGTTGAGCTGGGGGATGCTGTTGCCTGGGTAAATGCCAACATGGGCCTTTTCTGAGACTGGGTAGTCCTCACCCCTGAATGATGAGGAAATACAGGGTGCTCTGCAGATGCTCAGAGAGGCTTCAACTCTAGAGGAAGAACAAGAAGCTCTCTCACATTCATGTTTTTGTTTAATAATATTGAAGACACTGAAACATTCATGGACGAAATAGACAAAACAGGACTTAGTGATCATTTTGAGCTTCCCTGTAAATTATGTTTGTTGATGAGGATACCTATTAGCTGTCTTTAAACCATCAGCTAATGCTGGGTTCCACACAACAAAAATTACAAGATCCAGAAAACACAATATAATTTGACGAGACAAAGAGACAAGGAACATCATTTATTTAGCAAGAGTAAACTGGACAGTGTTTTGGAAGTGTTCACCTGGCCATACAATATGATAGGATGAATCCAAAGCCTACAGAATCTGGGCAAAGCTGAATACACAGTACATAAAGAAACAGTTTAGTTTTGACAGTGTTGGAATGTAATGTTTAGAATATTTAATGGGGTAATTAAATGTTTAATTGTCTAACTGGCATATCATTTAATTTTGTATTTCTTAGGTTATGCCATTAACTTTAAGACTTTGGGCTCTATTAATTGACTTTCAATAATGTATGTTGTGTTCTTTTTGACCTGTTCTACTTGTCATTTATGCTATTGAAACCACTTTTAGGATAAGGGTTGAATTAGATGTAACACATATTCCTCCCAACAATGTTTTAAGTCCATGACCACGTCATTACTATATAATAAAAATTGTGCTTTTCCAGGCACCCCTGGATAAATGTATTGTTCTGTAAACAGATGTTGACCTGACCTCTAAATTGTGCAAATTGAAACTTGCCACCTTTCTGCAACAGGCTATAGAAAATTCCACACTTCCAGTTACCAATTTCAACTTTCTAGAAGATTGCTGTTCAATTGAACAATGCAAGTCAGAGGAAGGAGAAACCATTACAATGATTTGTATGAAAACTGGTCAGATCTATACAGCAGAACCCACAGGTCTCAGAAAAGGACCTTCAGAACAGTTTAGCTGTCACTGAAGTTGTTGCTCACAGGTCCACCGCACAATGTACCTTACACAGCATGTTCACATTTGTCTAATATGTTGAATCTATGGAAAATACATAAATGGTAATACTGTATAAACTTGTGCAAAAGGGAGGCCTGTTTCACTTTGTAACATGAAGAGCTCAGATCAACTATATTTTAACTGCAATAAGCAGAATTCTCAACCATCAACCTCCTAATGATGGCCTTCTAATGTATCACATATAACCAAGCAATGGCTACTCAAAGAAAAACTGACCTTGGCAGGCATAGTGAGTATGACTGTGCATGTGTATGTATGCATGTGTCTGTATTATAACTGCACTCAGCAGCTTTCTAAACCACCCATGTCTAATTCTTGACTGTAACCAAAACTTTTTTAGAGGCACTTCAGTTTTCAAATGAATGTATTTCAGTTGTTTGTTATCAAACTATTTTAATCCTGAAACAAAATACAATTAAATGTTATTGGAAAATACCATTTTATTTTACATAATTGGCACAAGCATAATCAGACTAGAGTGCAGTAGTCAAAGCAAATTCACTTTTGTTTTCTATATCAGTGCTTGAACCGCTTGAACCTAGTGTTATATCTTGACAAATGATATTGAATGAAATCACATGGACTCTGAGATAAAGTTGTAACATTAGTTTACTCATGACACCTAGTGTTCAAACGTGTCAAACCAGGATGTACCCAAACTGACCAATGGCGAACGTCAGTGGGTGTTACTTAATATTCAGGAACCCCCATTTAAACTGACCAATAGCGTACATCAGAGGGCGTAACTTAATATTCAGGAACCCCCATATTAAGTAACGCCCCCGACTTGCGGTCTGCAGATATACCTTATTGTATTGTGTCCCTCTCGGTTTCGGCTCGAATACACAAGCGGTAAGTTCTTTGTGGCTGGTTAATTTTATGCTTGGTTAAAATATGGTTAAATAAGGACTGTGCAACATCGTATATACTTTTGTAATCCCAATGATACCAATATTGGATTCAATTATGACTTTGTTAAAGAGCTATTTAGTTTTGAAGAGCCCAGTGTCTGTCGAATCTCCAATCTAAAACTAACTTAACTGCAGTCGCGTGGATTGGGAGACGGTACTTAGAAAAGTAATCGACTTACGGTGGTAAATTATGTTATTGCTTTTTATTTATGTTTACTAATTACAGTGTCTGTCTACACGAATTTAAATCAATATAAGTCAAAGCATTTAACTGCGTTTTGTAGGCTCCAAGTCCAGTCTGATTACAAGCTAATTAACTAGCCTAGCCTGCTACCTGTTGGTGTTCTGATTAGATATAAATCCTAGTTCTGTAACTGCAAATCCATTGATTGATCAGGTTTCTCATAATACCTTGCGACAGGGAGACTGTAGCCTGATTATGGTGCAGTGACTAACAGAAACCATAAAATGCGGTTCAAACAGTCAAGCTTTATGTGGTGCTACATGGGAACTACATGGTCTGAAATGGTGGGTATTTCAATTACCCTGGTCTGTAAATGGACTCTGTGGTTTAAGGGACCATCACAGTGTTGGGTTCCGTCTTCTGTTCTATACACCATCTCTGATCACTTGAAACTGAGTAGACAAAGCTTCTGGTACTTGGAGTTCATATAGTCATTTGGTTTAACAAGTTTCCCAGGGAAGTAAAACCGCCTCACAACATAACAAATCCACCACTATATAATGCCCTCCAATGATTTTGGGACAAAAAAAAACAACAACATTTTGGTCATTTAAAATATGAAAGGTACATGACTGGAAAAAGAATACATGCAAAATAAAGTTTTTCTATATTTTTTTCCAAATTCTGTGCCACAATTATTGGCATCCCTAGAAATTCTTCTGAGTGAACTCTATTTGATGAGGTAAACACTGATGAGGTGTCTGGAACCCAGACATTAGCAGCAGATCCTCCAAGTCCTGTAAGTTGCGATGTGGAGCTGCCATGGATCGGACTTGTTGGTACAGCACATCCCTAATATGCTCGATCGGAAAGAGATCTGTGTAATTTGGAGGCCAGGACAACACCTTGAATTCTTCATGTTCCTCAAACCCCTCCCAAACAATGTGTGCAGTGTGACCGGGTGCATTATCCTTCTGAAAGAGGCCACTGCCGTCGGGGAATACCTTTGGTATGAAGAGGTGTACCTGGTCTGTAACCATGTTTAGGGAGGGGGCAGGTGTCAAATTGACATCCACGTGAAAGCCTGGACCCAGGGTTTTCCAGCAGAACATTACCCAGAGCATCACACTCCCTCCACAGGCTTGTCTTCCCACAGTGCATCCTGGTGCCATCACTTCCCCAGGTAAACTGTGCACATAAACGGCCGTCTATGTGATGTGAATGACCACAGGGCTCCTCAGACCAGGCAGCCTTCTTCCACTGCTCCAAGGTTCAGTTCTGACACTCTTCTGTCCATTGGAAGCACTTTGACGGTGAACCAGGGTCATCATGGGCACTCTGAGCATTTTGTGGCTATGCAGCCCCATACACAGCAGGGTGTGATGCACTGTGTGTTGCGACACATTCCTCCCGTAACCATTATTAAAATGTTCTGTGACTTGTGCCACAGTAGACCTTCTGTCGGTTCAGACCTTACAGCATAGCCTTGGGCGCGCAACAGCCTGTCGCAGGTTTATTCTTTGTCCCTCGTCTGACCACTTTTGGTAGGTTCTCACCACTGCTGACCAGGAGCACCCCATAAGCCTTGTCGTTTCGGAGATGCTCTGACCCAGTTGTCTGGACATAAGAATTTGGCCTTTTTCAGTCGCTCAGATCCCATTTTACCTGTATCCAGCATGTTGACTACAATAATGAATTGTTCACCTCCCATCTAGTCTACCCAGACCTTGTCATGTGCCCTTGTTAGGAGATGATCAACATTATTCTCTTCACCTGTGAGTGGTCATAATGTTTTGTCTCATCAGTGTAGGCCCGTTCATATTTTATGTTTTTAAGTTCACCTGATTGATTAGGAACATTTAGTTGGTAAGTCTACTCCCCAAACACATTGGTCTTGTGTTGGTTGGGTCCCCTTACCGTTTGCATGAGGCGAGGGATTCCTGATGACCTCCAGTAGAGTTTCTGACTTACTTACTTTATGTACAAAATAAACACGTGTGGCTGTACATTAGTGTATCACAGGCGCTTATGTTTGTGATTTGGTGGCAGCAGAGTCTTTCTTCTGCCAATCCTTCCAAATAACTTGTTGCAAGGCAGGTGGTGTCTGATAGCAGATTTAGAAACTGGTTGTTTTTTATCTTCTTGAACTGTCCTTCTCCTTTTCCAGACTAAATCATGAAGCGTTTTGTTACCCTGGGTGACACCGTTTTGGAGGGCACTGATTGAATAAAGATTTTGGCAATATATTGTTACGCCTGGGACAAATGTGAAATTGTTTTCAGAACTTGTTAATGTTTATCATTCTTAAAACTCTTGTAATAGTTCTGTTGATCTTTAATGTAATTTACTAATTGTATTGATAAATTGTCACAGCATTAAATAACTATTCTGGTATTAATCACACAGATGAGTTGGCTGAAGTTGATACATTTCCTACATGTGGAGAGCAACAACAGGAAGACTACAAAGATAAGAAGTCTCACCTCTGCACCCACTGTGGGAAAAATGTCCTTTCTATATCACTGCTAAAAAGGCATATTAAAATACACTCAGGAGAGAAGCCCAACTCGTGTTCTGACTGTGGGAAGAGTTTCATTTCATCATGTAATTTAACTAGACATGAGAGATTGCATTCAGGAGAGAAGCCTTACTCCTGTCCTGACTGTGGGATGTGTTTTTCTCAAACACACAGCCTTATTACTCACCAGCGCATACATACTGGAGAGAAGCCTTACTCCTGTTCAGACTGTGGGAAGAGTTTCTCTCAGTTAGCCAGCTTCAAAACTCACCAGCGCGTACACACAGGAGAGAAGCCGTACTTGTGTCCTGACTGTGGGAAGAGTTTCTCTCTGCTAGATAGACTTAAAACTCACCTGCGCATACATACTGGAGAGAAGCCTTACTCCTGTCCTGACTGTGGGATGTGTTTTTCTCATACACATATCCTTATTACTCACCAGCGCATACATACAGGAGAGAAGCCTTACTCCTGTTCAGACTGTGGGAAGAGTTTCTCTCGGTTAGGCAGCTTCAAAACTCACCATCAGTTTCCAAGGTGTTACGCTGCTATATTATTGTGCTGGGGGACATGAGGGATGTACTACTAACTTTTCTCAGTTTCCTCCAATTTTAAATTTTAGAAGGAGATGAGGTCCTGGTCCACACCTGCGGATTACCTGGTTTGGGGGGACCGTTGCTGTTCCTGTCCTTGTCCACCTGGTCATACTTCTGACCTAGTCTAAAATCGAATATACTCTGGATTTAGCCAAGAGAAATGTATTTATTATTCCAATTGGACTCTTAATATCTCACCCGGCACAGCCAGAAGAGGACTGGTCACCCCTCTGAGCCTGGTTCCTCTCTAGGTTTCTTCCTAAAATTCGACCTTCTTAGGGAGTTTTTCCTAGCCACTGAAATTCAACACTACTGTTGTTTGCTCCTTGGGGTTTAAGGCCGGGTGTCTCTGTAAAGCACTTTGTGACAACTGCTGTTGTAAAAAGCGCTTTATAAATAAATTTTGATTGATTGATTTGATTTGACCTGCGCATACATACTGGAGAGAAGCCATACTCCTGTAATGACTGTGGGAAGAGTTTCTCTCAACTAACTCACATTAAAACTCACATGCGCATACATACTGGAGAGAAGCCTTACTCCTGTACTGACTGTGGGATGTGTTTCTCTCAACTAGGTAGCCTTAAAACTCAACAGCGCATACACACTGGAGAGAAGCCTTACTCCTGTTCTGACTGTGGGAAGAGTTTCTCTCAATTACACAACTTTAAAACTCACCAGAGCATACACACTGCAACCAAGCACATTAATTGATATAGCACAGTTCATACATAGAAGCAATACAATGTGCTTTAAAATGAAAAGAAACTTACCACCAAATTTTTTCAATTCTGTAACAACCCTCCAGGGGGACTCTCCACCCCGGTATCTCAATCCTTGCACTCCAGCGCTAGAATGAACCTCTCAGACCCTTGTGAGTTCTGCATCCATGTCTTACCCGGCTGTCTCCAGGGGGACATTTATGCCATGTCTCTACATGTATTTTATATTGATCCTCGATTAAATTCAAAACTGTTTAACGAACCACCCCGGTATCTCAATTCTTGCACTCCAGCACTTGGATAAAGTCGTCAGTCCTTTTGTGAGAATACCCTGCATCGATGGCTAAACAGCAGCACGAGAACTTGCCTTAGCAGATTGTTACATTTACATCTGAGTCTATCAGAACACCAAGAATACGCATTTGGTCTGATTTTAGGGCCTGAAAGGAAATCCGAGAATGCACACTGTAGAGGAGTCATAGTCCTGTCCTGACTGTGGGAAGAATCTATCTCTATTATGTAGCCTTTAAACTCTCCAGCACATTCATGCTAGAGAGAAGCCATACTCTTGTTTTGACTTTGGGAAGAGTTTCAATCGTCTTGTCTCCCTCCAAACACATCCGAGGATTCATAGTACTGGATAACACTACTTTTGAATGTAGGAAGTGCTTTTTGACAATATATTAATTATTATTCATCACAGAGTACCGAAGGAACTGAGAAATGTAAATTCTAGATATACAGCTCTGGAAAATATTAAGAGACCACTGCACATTTTTCTTTCCTTTCCAAAAAGTTGAAAAGGAACATTTTGCGTGAGGAACAGAAGCGTTCAATTGGCAGTGGTCTCTTAATTTTAACCCTTTTCCTCACTCAAAACCTTCCTTTCCAACTTTTTTGAAATGTTTTATTTACTACCCATTCAATGAGCTTTCATTTTGTAGTGTATCCATTCAGAAGTACATTGATGTTCAAAAGTTTGGGGTCACTTATAAATGACCCTGTTTTCTTACAAAACATACATGAGATGAGTTTGAGTAGGAAATATAGCAAATTTAATAGGAAATATTTTCCCTGACAAGGTTAGAAATAATAATTTTTAATTGAAATAACAATTGTCCTTCAAACTTTGATTTTGTCAAATAATCCTCCATTTGCAGCAATTACAGCCTTGCAGACCTGTTGGCCTGCATGTTATTGTTCTTGGATAAATGCATGCCCATTTTGAATTTATTGCCAGCAACAAGTTTCAAATAGGTTGGGACATGGGCCTGTTTACCACTCTGTTGCATCACCTCTTCTTTTTACAACACACTGTAAGCGTTTGGGAACTGAGGAAACTATTTTCGGTAATTTTGAAAGTTGTTTTCCCATTCTTGATATGGGGTTTCAGCTGCTCAACTGTTCTTGGTCTCCTTTGTTGTAGTTTTCGTTTCAAAATGTGCCAAATGTTTTCACTCTTCTGGCGTTGTTTCCTGCCTCTATGCATGTATTTTAGCTCTCACAAAATTAAATCTCTGGAGATCTTCAATCTTTGATACTTGTATTGATATTGGGTACTCCTTTTAACTATTACATTTACACTCATCTATTGACTCTTTGGAAATATATAAAATGGGTCAAAATCCAGTTCCATCAGTACTTGGAACATTGAAGGAAATGTGTAATCTGGGATGACTGACAGTAATGAAAGATCCTTCACAGAGATGGGGATTGTGGTTTAAGTGACATTTTGGGGAACAGTGCTGACACATCAAAATACATTTTGGCCATAAAATGACAGAGGAGAGCAGTGTTTGATCTGTGTGGATTTCATATTATTATTTTAGATTACATTTGTATACTCTTTTGAAATTAGTCTTTTTTTTAAGTAAATGTGTGTTAGGAATGACTAAATGCCTTTATTAGTTATCTATTTTTTTTAATAGTTTTTCAGCATTATACATTTTTATGTGAGACCCAATTCACTTTTTGTAGCCAACCACTCAGATTGTTAGCTCAGTGTAGCCCCTCCAGTAAAGGTAATAAATATTACATCCCTTTAGGAAGAGGTGTCATCACTGATCTCCTGATTTGTATTTGATTCACAAGTTTCTGATTCCATTCAATTTAATATTGATTTGATCTGGATATAGTGACCATTTCTTAACCAATTTTGCTTAAAACAGATATTCTTTGAGAAAGAAGGCAATAAACTGCACAGGGAACCTCTAAATTATATAACATGGCAGATGATTTATAGATGTAACGATTAGGAGGCAGGACGCATTCATTTAATAAAAACTCTGCAATGTAAAGAAATGAATGTATATCTGTAGTTTTTGGATTTCCTTGTTACCCATAGAAGGGTGAATATTCTAATATGCTTTATTTTACTGTACAGGTTATAGATTAAACTTCACCAGATTGTTGTAGAATGTTTGTGTTGCCAGGCTGACAACAACAGGCAGCAACACCCAACCCATTAGACATTGGTTAAGTGGGATGGATCCTGTCCTTTGTGTTCATTGTGTTTGCCAAGGTAAAGTCATGCTAATTAATATTTTGAGGTGCGTTTTAGAAATGACTGCCATTAGGATGAATAGTAATGTCTCCAACAGTTATTGGAGTCTGGTCTGTGTAAAGAATCCTCCCGACACATTGTGTTTTATTACCATTTAGGAATATGTTGTTAACAGATACTCATAGCACATGTTTTTTGCTATAGTGTATTTTAGATACACTATTATACTTTATAGATGTTAATACAACTTAGGAGGACATTGAAAATTGCTGGTATGTAACTATGACATGCATTGTAACTTTATTACTTGATCCAAATAAATTGTATTACTTTGAAATCAGCGCTTGACATTTTTTGCTCACCAGCCACTGTGGCTAGTGGTTTTCCAGAGTTACTACCCACTCAGCATTTTTCACTAGCCACCATTTTGTTGTTGGGGAATTATGTTTAACAGAGCTGTATTTATTACAGCCTTGTCAAGTGTTTCCTCATCCTTGCTACATGGTTAATCCTTCAGCTCTACTAGGCTCTGCTGCTGTCACTCATCCAGCGTCTTCACGTTCATATATTTATATTGTGTTGAGAAAGTTTAAATAATGCTGATTTAATAACCATGTATTTCTATGTTTTTATTGTATTAAATTGTATGCTGCAGCCGGGTTAGGAAAATATGATTGAATACAATAACTATCAAGGTTTAAAACTCCATCATGCTGTTGTAATTCTCACACCTTGTCTCTGTGAAGAATAGGTCAAGACAGCCTTTTGTCTCGCACTCACTCTGACTTTTCACCTGTCTTTTCAAGAGAGAGAGGATTAAAACCCAACAATTAACATGCAAAAGAAACCGCCTCCTATACAGCAGGAAGAGACCTTCTGTCTCCAACCCCCTGATGTTCTAGTCTAGGTTAGGACAATAGAATGTAAATTCCTGTAACCTTGTAAAGATTTCACATCTGTATGCAAGAATCTGTTGATCTGTAAACGAAAATGACATTCCTCATTGGACAGCGAAGAAACCAATGAGATTCGTCCAACATGTCACCATACCAACGAAGAGCCAATAAGGATGTTTTTTTCTCAAGAGAGTGAAAAGTAACCTCCCCTGGGGCTAGTGAAATAAAACCGGAGAGATGTAGATCTGGGCGAATAGATGTGGAGACTTAAGGGTTAAAACAACTATTTACAGGCCCGCTGCAGCGTAATTCATGTATTTTGACTTATCATTTTTATTAATAAATCTTTGTGTTAAATCTTCATTTGGACCAAAGCCTCTCGTACTTAAGAGATTCTGATACACGTAAATTCTCTAGAGTTGTTAGTAACTTAAATATGTTAATTATATATTTAATTACTCTATATACTGCATATATAGCCTAATGTTTTTGTTGATAGTACATACCCTAATCTGATGGTCTTTCACCCACCATATGTGTTTGTCTCGCAATCTCTCTTTAAAAACAAATCTGTAATTTTAGGCTACTAAAAGCCACCTGAAAAGTTTTTAAAAAAGGTTATGCGGATTATATGTAGTTTGAGGTTATTACGTTTTAATGGAATATTTTGACATGCTTGGGTGTAAAAGAAAACAACTAGGATCCACTTGTTTTTACCCTAACCCAATTGTGTAGGAAACATTCAATATGGAAAAAGTTTTCCTCCTACGGTCATTTTAGTTGCAGTGATTCGCCGGTATTTTATATATGAGCGCAAAATGATGTTTCACCATGCCAACACAGAGGCGGTGCAAGATTTTGGGAAGGCTGTTGCCTATGAGCTTTGAATGCAGGAAAAACCCTGTGTATGGATTGCCACACGCCAAAGTGGCTAGTAAGAGTGACTGCGTTATGCCACAGCTAAATTCTACCCACATTTGGTGGGTGGGCGGGTTGCCTATGTCAAGCCCTGATCTACTGTCCTGCAGGTTTTCTATTCATTCCCATTTGTGACTAACAAGATTTAGCTTGTCATCCAGCTAATTTGTAGGTGTGCTAAATTAGGGTAGGAAAAAACCTACAGGACTGTAGATCTCAAGGAACAGGGTTGGGCAGCACTGATCTCCAATCACTCTGGTGGAGTAATAACCCAAACCTGTGTTCATAGAGATACTGGTAATTACACACATACTTAAGAAATGACCAGACTTGCGAATCCCTGAGTCCTGGATTGTTACACAAACAGTTTATTTCAGTACTTGACTGATGAGGAGCTACCTTTTGAAGCATTGTTTTTGGCACAGGATTATGCCTGGACTGGTAATCTGCCATATAGGGAAATGTTCAGTGGGCCAAGACACTTTTGGAACTGACACATTTTTTACTTTTTTTATTGTCCAGCAACTGGCCAATAAACAGGGACAGCGAGCCATTGGTTCATTATCTAAACTGTCACTGGGCTGGCCCAGTCACATCTCTTACTGTGGCCCTCCCCCTCTGTTGTGTCACATGCCTGGGCTCAGAGCCAGAAATCTGTGGATGAGGGTGTCAAAATGGACAAACAAAAGTGGGGGGTGCGAAGAAGTTGCTGGCCAAAATCTGGATCACTGACATGTTTGCTACAGTAGATTCATTATCTACAGAAACCGACATTAGTGATATGAAATCAAAGCTTTCTGAAGCATCCAAGGCTTTTGTCTCATTGTGCCTAAAACCGGTTCCTTCTCTCAAGGCTTTTGAACTGACTGCACAGTGGTGACACCTGCTGGTGAGTAAATATATCACATTTAATGTTCATATCCACGTCTTTTAAAAGACTTCCTGCTGCAGCGGTTGGACGTGTTCATTGTGTAGGGGAATTAAATTGCATGGTCGTATCCAAAATTCATCTTACCTTTCCAAATAGCTTATTTTTAATTGTGCATCCGTTCGAATATTATCACATTATAAAGGTGTCATCAACAATAAAGATGTGATCAACAATAACTTTATCGTTTGAACTTAAAACGTTTGGTAAAGCTCAGACAGAATTGATTTCGCACCAATACTTCAGTGATTATGAGTCCACAACGCGACCGGTTAAGCCATCACTGGGTTGAAAATGCAAGCAACTTCATTTTAAATTACTAAATAAGGTTACCAGTAGTTAATGTAGTTACCAGTGTTAAAGTATCAGTCATCAAACAACCAAATAGCCCATCAAAAAAGAGGCTTTGGAGCAACATCAGTCAGTGTTGTTACAACGATGCTAGCTTCAGCCGGCCGCAGCATTGACATGGGTCAGACTGGGTGGAAATTACAAAGCAAGACTGAGAATTTTGTTCAATAAGGTTTCCAACACAGTGCACAGAAGGGACATCTGCTGGACAAAATGTAACGTGACATGTTTGATTTAAACTTATCGTAAATAGCCGGGAGCGGTGTATCTGAAGTAATGGTCAGGATGAATGAATAATGAAGGTCGTTGAAATGCGTAACCTCAGTGAAATAGGAATTTGTCGAGGGAGAAAGGTAAAACATTTTGCATTCAACAAAATCGTATGAACTACATCAAGAAGAACCAAACCCGTGACCTTGTAAACAGCAATCTGGAGTAATATGGTTACGCCACAATCTACATCGTATTCATTCAAATTGTAAGCGCAGCGTTGTCCACATCATGGAAGAAAAATCACTGGGGGAAAAATTTGTCAGGGTATTTAAATAATCTCCTAAAAAGCTACAGCACCTGCAAGAAAAACTATAACGGATATACGAATGCGGTGCATCGCGTGAAGCGCAACTCATTCCATTTTTTTTTTGCTGAAATTATTAATTCGTAATTTGGAAATTGCACGTCAGTATCGCAATTTCGATAATAATTAACTTAATCGTGCCGCTATATGTATACGGTATAATGGTTTTAGCAAGAGGTACATGTAAAGGAAATTATGAAATGGTAAACAACAGTGGAATTGTCAAAACGTTACTAAGGGTACTCAAAGTGAACGTGGTCAGGAAATGACGAAACTGAAATAAGCGTTATCCCATAGACATAATAAAGAATAGACGCCGCATCGACCGCTACTGCCTACTGGCGCTGACGAGCCGTGGGACCGCCATCTTGGACCGGTCAGCTGCTCCACTCAATGTAATGTTTTGGCAGGTGAAACGACCTGTCAGCGCATTTAATTAATCATACCTCAGTGAATACCTTACTGATTTTCACGCGGGTTTTTTTGCTGCAAAGGACATACATGTAGCTATGATACAGGACACATGGTTCGGCGTATTTTAATATTCATAGTTTTATATTAATCAAAACTGTGAACATAATCCCCAAAAAGGGAGAAAAACAGGAACATTTCCAGTTTGACTATCATTCTGATTGAAACACCTAATGTGTTAATAGTGGCAGTAAAGTCAGAAATATATATTTCTCTCTCTCTCTCATTTCACAGCCCCCATCCCAACATACTCACATGGGTCCCAGTCTAAAATAGCTGGATGAAAAGTGACTGTTTTTATTTAAACTACACATTTACTTTGTTGAAACTCCCTTGAAAAGTCTGCAAACTTAATTAATGTAGCAATTTTCAATAACAAGGACATAATGTAAAGATAAACTTCATTATACACAAGCTCACAAACTTAGTGTAAGGCAAAGGAGACCAACATTTGGATTCCTGGAGACACACACCATGAGGCTAGAGTTCATGAAACACAAACAAACAGACCCAACAACACTTACAGCAGTATTCACATAAAATGTGACAGACCACTGTTTTCCAGCAGTTTTAAGCCATTGCATTCAGATTCAGTGTTAATCTTGTCAGAATGATGACAGATATGACATAAAGATACTATGTGTGATGAGTAAGGTTAAAGTACAGATAAAGCTTAGAATTCGTTTTGGGATGCTGGAATTTAGGATTAAAGTCTTGAATTGTCGTGGAACCACACACATGCACACGCTCTAAAACCCCTGAAAGAGGACAGTTCTTTCTGGTGCTCCCTTTCTGCAGTTCAAGAGAGGTGAGTTTGGTAATGTGGTGCAGCCTTATTTTGAGAAACACAGACACAACCAATGACAACAAGTCAGAATGACGGTTGTCGATGCCAAACTGAGTCTCCAAAGTTACTTGATTCTGAAAATAGTGAAGCTACCACCAAAATACTAAGTTCCTAGCTAAGCTAGTACTGCACAACAATGATAATAGCGTCTTTTATTTATATGAATATATAATTAGCTGGCCAATGTTATACCAGTAATATTTGCTTTATTTCTACAATAGCATTCTTGAGTCAGTTGTAATCTAAGTCAGTGTTATGGAATATGACTTATCAAGTCTCAGTTCGCTGGGTGAACACCGGCTGGTGCAGTAAACATAGCCTAGCTAGCTGGATACGATTTCAGTACAGTAATATCAAAGATCCTTGCTCCTTCTCAATTCTCTGGTAATATTCACAAAATACAACCAATAATACGGTAATGTTAAATCTTACTTGTGAAAAGTAATCCCCCGAGCCCTGCTTTCGATGGTCCGCCGATATGAGCAGGAGTATGCTCCACAGTGCTCTGGCATCGTTGCTTCTGCTGCTACGCAAATAGGAGTATGACCGGTCAAACATGGCGGCCGTATTTCTAGCGCCCCAGCAGCCAATGCGGCGTCTACTCTTTATTATGTCTATGCGTTATCCAACAGAGTTTTAGCCAGCGGAGTCTGCTGCGGGGCTGCAGCTGGATGCTATTGGCTATCCCTGCTGTTTAAGGTAGAATAACGATTGGCCACTCCATATTACTGTAAATTCCTCCTAGCTTGAAATAAAAGATAAACGGAGAACTATCACTGAACTGGTTCTCCGTCACCCTGTTTACCTTGGAATTACCATTGAACGGATCGTTGAGGCACGCGAGGAGTGGGAGACGGTTCTTGGAAAAGTGTACAACTTTCGTTGGTAAATAAATATATTGCTTTTGTACTAATTACAATGTTTGTAAACCAATAGAAGTGAATTAAGCCAAGTAATGAAAAAACATAGCATGTAACTGCGTTTTGTAGGCTCCAACTCCATTCAGATAACAGGCTAATTAGCTAGCCTAGTCTGCTTCCTGTTGGTGAGCCTGTCCTGATTATATATAAATCCTAGTTCTGTAATTGCAAATCCATTGATTGGTCAGGTTTCTCATAATACCTTGCGATAGCCTGTTTATCGTACAGTCACTAACGGAAAACCATAAAATGCGGTTTAAACAGTAAAGAAAATGTTCAATTTGTGTAACATTCCTACTGTTGTGTTTTGTTGTTGTCGTCGTTGTACTCGATAAAGCGGTAAAGTTAAATAAAGCAAGTAAGCAAATGTATTTATATAACACAATTCATACATGGAAGCCATTGCTTTGCAATGAAAAGAAAAACAAAAAAATGCAATAGATTTTAAACAGTCAAATTGTTACAATTCTCTTACCCCGCTGTCTCAAGAACTCAGCTGTCACATGAACTTCAACACCTTGGTATCTCAATCCTCGCATTCCAGCGCTTGAATGAACCCGTCAGTCCTTTTGTGAGAATCTTTGCATTCATGTCTTACTTGGCTCTTTCCAGGGTGACATTTGTGCCATGTCTGTACATGCATTTTATATTCATCCTCAATGAATTACAGTAACCATAATTGTTTGCTGTACCACCCGGTATCTCAATCCTCGCGCTCCAGCACTTGGATGAATTCATCAGTCCTTATGTGAGATAATACCCTGCATCGATGTCTAAACAGCAGAACAAGAACTTGCAGTATCCGTCATTAGCAGGTTGTTACATTTACACAGAGGTTATTCCTCTGATAGCACCAGAGCCTGCATTACGATTGGTAAAAGATAGCAAAATATAAATGTAATAACAAAATAAATCAGTTAGGAGAAATAGAAAATACACAATTAAATAAGGGCATAATAATAGAATAATAACATAGAATAATACAATAAAAATGGAATAAAAACATGATAAAAACATAGGAGCTAAATAATAAAGTACACCCTAAATATTTTACCCAGATCTGTTGTTCTGATATTGTGATTGTTTGTAGTTTTTCCTCCATTGTGTTGTATTGTATTCCCATCAAACATGTTCATCAGTCATATGTGGGTCTGGTTTGGTCTTTATTTTAGCAGATGGAGGACAAACCCAGCCTGCTGCTCTCCTTCCACACTGAGCCTAAAGAAGAGTCACTGGATTCTTATTGGGACAGTGGAGCTCAATATTTGTTGGTGGATTCAGAGATGAAATCAGAGGAGCTGGAAGACTGCAGTCAAACACTGGGGCCAAATTATATTAAATATGAAGAGGAGAAGAAGATTGGGGATTTAACTAATCAAGGTAAGAACTGGTTTATGAATCGGGTTTAATCCCAGCCAACATTTGTATGTGGGGCCCATATGGGTAGTAAATGGGTTCCATAATAGCCCACATGGGTTTCATTCAGGATTACACTGTTTGTTAGGTTGGCCCCAACTGGGCAACATATGCAAGACGCATCTGGGTCCCATCTTTAAGCTTTGTTTTGCTACATGGGTACTACATGAGCTAAAATTGTGGGTATCTCCACAGGCTCCAAAATGGGCCCATTTCAATTACCCACTTTATTATACCCCAATCTATTATACACACCAGGCCTTTGTGGGCCATATTGCCCCATGGTCTAGTAGTAGACAAAGCTTCTGGTACTTCTGGAGTTCATGTAGTCATTTGGTTTAACAAGGTTCCCAGGGAAGTAAAACAGCCTCACAACATGACAGGTCCACCACTATACAATGCCCTCCACTAAGTTTGGGACTGTTGGTAAATATGTGCAAACCGGACTGTGAACATTTTTTGATCCTTTTGGTCATTTATTTAAAATATGAAGGTAGGTAGGAAGGTAAATTATTGAAAAAAAATACAGGCAAAATAATTTTTTGCTATTTCTATTTCCAAAATCTGTGGCAGAATTATTGGCCTCCCTGTAATCTAACTGATGTAGTAAACACTGATTTGCCAAAACTTTCTGACCACCTGCCTAATATGCTGTTGGTCCTCCGTGTGCCACCAAAACAGCACCGACCCACTGAGGCATGGACTCTACAAGACCCCTGAAGGTGTCCTGTGGTGTCGGGAACCCAGACATTAGCAGCAGATTGTCCAAGTCCTGTAAGTTGCGACGTGGAGCTGCCATGGATCGGACTTGTTGGTCCAGCACTTCCCATAGATGCTCAATGGGAGTGAGATCTGTGGAATTTGGAGACCAGGACAACACCTTGAATTCTTCATGTTCCTCAAACCATTCCCAAACAATGTGTGCATTGCGCTCGCAAGCCCATTGGATGCACTTTTGACAGTGAACAGGGGTCATCTTGGACACTGACCAGTTTATGGCTACACAGCCCCCATACACAGCAGGGTGTGATGCACTCTGTGTTGTGACACATTCCTCCCGTAACCATCATTAAAATGTTCTGTGACTTGTGCCACAGTAGACCTTCTGTCAGTTCAGACCAGACAGGATAGCCTTGGGTGTCCAACAGCCTGTCACAGGTTTATTCTTTGTCCCTCCTTTGACCACTTTTGGTAGGTACTCACCACTGCTGACCGGGAGTACCCCACAAGCCTTGTAGTTTCAGAGATGCTCTGACCCAGTCCTCTGGACATAAGAATTTGGCCCTTTTCAAAGTCGCTCAGGTCTTTACTCCTGTTCATCCAACAAGTTGAGTACAAGAAGTGATTGTTTGCCTATCATCTAGTCTACCTAGACCTTGTCATGTGCCCTTGTTAGGAGATGATCAACATTATTCTCTTCACCTGTGAGTGGTCATAATGTTTTGGCTCATCAGTGTAGGCCCGTTCATATTTTATGTTTTTAAGTTCACCTGATTGCTTAGGAACATTTAGTTGGTGAGCCTTCTCCCCAAACACATTGGTCTTGTGTTGATTAGGTCCCCTTACCGTTTGCATGAGGCGAGGGGTTCCTGATGACCTCCAGGAGAGTTTCTGATTTGCAATTATTTTGCATACTTTATGTACAAAATAAACACGTGTGGCTGTACATTAGTGTATCACAGGCGCTTATGTTTGTGATTTGGTCTTTATTTATTTATTTATTTTATCTTTCCAAATAACTGGAAAGCAGGTGGTCTCTGATAGTAGTTTTGGAAACTATTTTTTTTTTTTGACCGTCTTCACTGTGTTTGGGGAAGATAAAATCATCTGAGCATGACCTGTTGCCTGACCATAACTTGTTGGAAGGCAGGTGGCATCTAATAGTAGCTTTGGACAATATAATTTTTTCTGTGTGTGGGGGAAAATACACATTCATCCTCTTCCAGAAGGGTTCGTCTGAGCTTCAGTTGATTTACATTTCTTATGAACTGATTGTTACATGCCTGTAAACCCTAATCTGCACTAATCTTTATTGCCTATCCTGATTTTTTTATTTCATGATCAAGTTGATCAACAACAAATACATTTGAAAGCATTTTTTTAACCTGGGTGACCATTTTAGTAGCCGTGAAGGAATTACAGTTTTGGCAATATATTATGTCTGAAAAAAATTTGAAACTGTTTACAGAAAAATTTCAAATATATCACTGTTAAAACTCTTCGAATAGTTAGATTGATCTTTAATATAATCTACTAACTGCATTGATACAGTGTCACTGCACTAATTAACTTTTCTGATATTAATCACACAGATGAGTTTGCTGAAGTTGATACAACTCCTGCACCTGGAGAGCAACAACTGGAAGATTACAAAGATAAGAAGTCTCACCTCTGCATCCACTGTGGAAAACATTTCCTTTCTATATCACTGCTAAAAAGACACATTAACATACACACAGGAGAGAAGCCCAACTCCTGTTCTGACTGTGGAAAGAGTTTCATTTCATCACATGAATTAATTAGACATGAGAAATTGCACCATGGAGAGAAGCCGTACTTGTGTTCTGACTGTGGGAAGCGTTTCATTTCATCACGTAATTTAACTAGACATCAAAGATTGCACACAGGAGAGAAGCCATACTCCTGTCCTGACTGTAGGAAGAGTTTCTCTCAATTGGGTAACCTTAAAATTCACCAGCGCATACACACTGGAGAGAAGCCTTACTCCTGTCCTGACTGTAGGAAGAGTTTCTCACAACTAGGTAGCCTTAAAACTCACCAGCGCATGCACATTGGAGAGAGAGCTTTACTCAGTTCTGACTGTGGGAAGAGTTTCACTGAATTATGTAACCTTATAGTTCACCAGCGCATACATACTGGAGAGAAGCCATACTCCTGTTCTGACTGTGGGAAGAGTTTCTCTGAACTAGGTGTCCTTAAATCTCACAGGCGCATACACACTGGAAAGAAAGCTATACTCTGTCCTGACTGTGGGAAGAGTTTCACTCAATTACGTTACCTTATAGCTCACAAGCGCATACATACTGGAGAGAAGCCATTCTCCTGTTCTGATTGTGGGAAGAGTTTCTCTTATTCAGGCAGCCTTAAAATTCACCAGCTCATACACACTGGAGAGAAGCCTTACTCCTGTCCTGACTGCGGGAAGAGTTTCTCCAAACTAAGTAGCCTCAAAACACACCAGCGCATACACACTGGAGAGAAAGCTTTACTCTGTTCTGACTGTGGGAAGAGTTTCAATGAATTAGGTAACCTTATAGTTCACCAGCGCATACATACTGGAGAGAAGCCATACTTGTGTTCTGACTGTGGGAAGAGTTTCTCTCATTCAGGCAGCCTTAATTTTCACCGGCGTGTGCACACTGGAGAGAAGCCTTACTCCTGTCCTGACTGTGGGAAGAGTTTCTCTCAACTAGGTAGCCTTAGAACTCACCACCGCATACACACTGGAGAGAAGCCTTACTCTTGTCCTGACTGTGGGAAGAGTTTCTCTCAACTTGGTAGTCTTAAAACTCACCAGCGTGCACACACTGGAGACAAAGCTTTACTCTGCTCTGACTGTGGGAAGAGTTTCACTGATTTACGTAGCCTTATAGCTCACAAGCGCATACATACTGGAGAGAGGCCATACTCCTGTTCTGATTGTGGGAAGTGTTTCTCTTATTCAGGCAGCCTTAAAATTCACCAGCGTTTGCACACTGGAGAGAAGCCTTACTCTTGTCCTGACTGTGGGAAGAGTTTCTCTCAACTTGGTAGCCTTAAAATTCACCAGCGCACACACACTGGAGACAAAGCTTTACTCTGCTCTGACTGTGGGAAGCGTTTCACTGAATTACGCTGCCTTATAGCTCACAAGCGCATACATACTGGAGAGAGGCCATACTCCTGTTCTGATTGTGGGAAGAGTTTCTCTTATTCAGGCAGCCTTAAAATTCACCAGCGTTTGCACACTGGGGAGAAGCCTTACTCCTGTTCTGACTGTAGGAAGATTTTCACTCATCTAGGTAGCCTTAAAACCCACCAGTGCATACACACTGGAGACAAAGCTTTACTCTGTTCTGACTTTGGGAAGAGTTTCACTGAATTACATAGCCTTGTAGTTCACCAGCGCATACACACTGGAGACAAGCCATACTCCTGTCCTGACTGTGGGAAGAATTTCTCTCAACCAAGTTGCCTTAAAACTCACCAGCGGGTACACACTGGAGAGAAGCCATTCTCCTGTTCTGACTGTGGGAAGAGTTTCTCTTCTTCAGGCAGCCTTACTATTCACCAGCGCATACACACTGGAGAGAAGCCTTACTCCTGTCCTGACTGTGGTAAGAGTTTCTCTTATTCAGTCAGCCTTAAAAATCACCAGCGTCTGCACACTGGGGAGAAGCCTTACACCTTTCCTAACTGTAGGAAGAGTTTCTCTTTTCTAGGTAGCCTTAAAATTCACCAGCGCACACACACTGGAGAGAAGCCATACTCGTGTTCTGACTGTGGGAAGAATTTCTCCCATTCAAGCAGCTTTAATATTCACCGCCGTGTGCACACTGGAGAGAAACCTTACTTCTGTCCTGACTGTGGGAAGAGTTTCTCTCATCTAGGTAGCCTTAAATCTCACCAGCGCATACACACTGGAGAGAGCCTTATTCTTTAATCTGTATGGATTACATATTATTATTTTAGATTACATTTGTATACTCTTATGCAATTAGTCTTTTTTTAAGTCAATCTGTGTTAGGAATGACTAAATGCTTTTATTAGTTTCATTGATATCTAATAAAAATTAATTTAAAAAATTCGGCATTATACATGGTATAGATCCTGTTCTTTGTCTTCATTGTGTTTGCCAAGGTAAAGTAATGCTAATGAATATTTTGGGGTGTATTTTAGAAATGTCTGCTATTTGGATGAATTGTAATGTATCAAACAGTTATTGGAGTCTGATCTGTGTAAAGAATCCTCCCGACACCATGTGTTTTATTACCATTTAGGAATATATTGTTAACAGATACTCATAGCACATGTTTTTTGCTATAGTGTGTTTTAGATACTTCTGGTATACTTTAGGAGGACATTGAAAATTGCTGGTATGTAACTATGAAATGTATTGTAACTTCATTACTTCATTACCAAATAAATTGTGTTACTTTGAAATGTAGAATATGATGTAATTCCTTGTTCATCTACAACAAGGTTGCCCAACCCTGTTCCTGGAGATCTACTGTCCTGCAGGTTTTCTATTTAACCCCATTTGTGACTAACAAGATTTAGCTTGTCATCCAGCTAATTTGGAGGTGTGCTAAATTAGGGTTGGAAAGTACCTACTGGACAGTAGATCTTAAGGAACAGGGCTGGGCAGCACTAATCTCCAATCACTCTGGTGGATTAATAACCCAAACCTGTGATACTGGTAATTACACTCACATACTTGAGAAATGACCAGGTTTGCATATACCTGAGTCCTGGATTGTTACACAAACAATTGGTTTCTGTTCTAGACTGATGAGAAGCTGCCTTTTGAGGCATTGTTCTAGGCCCAGGAATATACCTGGACTGGTAAACTGGCATACAGGGAAATGCCCGGCGGGCCAAGGCACTTTTGGAGCCAACATATATGTAATATATTTTTTCTATTGTCCAACCACCAGCCCATAAAGCAGGGACAGATTGGTTCATTTTGTTTATTGACACTGATGTTCTTATAACTGTTTATTTGTCTCATCTGGACCGGCACATCCTTCCACAAGTAAGAACTAACGGATGTGATGTTGTTATAACTGTTTATTTGTCTCATCTGCCCA
The DNA here is from genome assembly GCF_011004845.1 of Esox lucius. NCBI lineage: Eukaryota > Metazoa > Chordata > Actinopteri > Esociformes > Esocidae > Esox > Esox lucius. The sequence continues at coordinate 4,590,158 of NC_047577.1, forward strand.
TGGACTTTGTGGCAGGACTTTGCTACCAGGATATTGAATGAACGCTGGGGCCACTGAAGAGCCCTCCTGCCCAGGTGGACACCCCAGGATGAACACTATTGGCACTGACAATTTCTTTGGAGACCCTAAAATTGGGACGCATCTTAATTTATGGTTGTTATTCCAACACGGTTCATTCAATAAATTTGACAAAACCCTTAAATTGAAGATGAAAGTCAACACTTAAAGCACTTCTTGATTGGTTCCCTTCAGAATTATGGTGGGATGCCGAGACAAAATGAATTGTGTCACTGTCCAAATACTTCTGCACCTGACTGTCTGTGTTGACATATAGAGATCTTTTCCGATCTGTGTACCTGGTATTGTACCTTAAACAGAATAATGGATAACAATGTCAAATGTCATTCGTTTTCTGTTAAGTTTGGGGAAATCAGCCGTTTTTGCTCCTTGTTCGTCAAATATCAGGAAACGAGAGCAGTTAAAGTAGGCGGGATTTCCGAATGGGGTAGTTTGAGTGCAACAAGCTAGCTATCGTTTATGTTAGTGTTGTGTAGTGATGGCCTTTGAGGCTTCGTTAGCGTTATTGTAGCAGCAGGATATTATGCTGGCAGCGCTCAGATTTCCTTTAACATGATAAAAGCCATAATTGAAATGTATAAGGCAATATAGTTAAAAATCTAGCCCTTGAAAAAGAACAGACAAGAATAACATTGGAACGGACATTAAACATAAAATGTACAGACTAGATTGTATATATTTACCTTATATATCACCTGATATATAACAAGTGCATGATATCCTGCTGCTAGAAGAACGGAAATGAAATACTTAATAGGTGCCACAACCTAGTTTGCGTTAACGCTAATGCCGTGACAGGAAAGACTAGCTTGGGGAGCAACTTTAATTTTAATCTGTCCTTTTGAAGGTTACTATATTATGTAGCCAATTTCAGTGAAATGTTGTGTGTCTGACAAGGCAGTGATTGGGCGTATAGCATGTATGTAGGTGATTCTATTTGCCTGATATTCACTTCCATTCAGAGTGGGTGAGCAATTTTTGTTAGGTCCACAGAGAGGGCGGGAGTGTGGTCACTTTTCAGGCCGGGAGTTTCAGGCCCAAGACCGGCCCACTTTTTCCATGGTGGTGGAAATTGGATAAATGAAGAAACAGTTCAGCTCTTACTATCCTGTAGTTTTTATTAATACCATGGTTCAACAAATAATGTAAAGGTTAAATAATAATTCACTTAAGCTGAGAAGTTAACAAAAAATATTTTAATCAAATTTATTATTTTGCTTAAAAGGCTGACAACGCCACAACGATATTACCCAAATAATGATGTTGTTAATGCTAATCATTAGGCCTATATCTCTCTTTACCAGTTGTCACTTGTGTTAGTCCTCTTGAAAATAAATTGGTAAGCTTGGCACATTTGGCAGCATCCTCCCCCATGTCCTTTCTTTTTTTCAACCTGTCTTTTTCAGCCCCTTTTGGCCTCTCCTGCCCATCCATCCTCCCAGACGCGTAACGTTACGGTTGGGTCGGCCCAAATATCGGTAGCCTTTCAGAGAACACTTTGTGTGTGTGTGTATCTAAGATGTAATAAATCAGGTAGAACTGTGTAACCAGTTAACTTTAGGTAGCCTGCTTGTTAGTAAGTAGTCATCTTGCTAGCAGTAAAGCTACTGCAGGCAAACTTAGTTAAATTGTTATGCTTTTTATGTAGGCATACAAACTTCAATCTAACTTCGTAATCTTAGTAATATCAAAATGTTTATCTTCACGTCACATATGCACAATCCTATCTTTACCTAGTGCTGCCAACACATCCTACCAAGTCTTTTACATATTCTATGAGGACCCTATACATTTTCCATGAGGAGGCAAGCAGTTCCTAGTATGAACAGAACAAATAAACAAAAATCTATTTTTTAAATGAAAATCCAGTCTACTTTTGTTTCAAATTCAAAAAAACGAAGAAAGAGACATTTCCTGATGGACCAATATTTCTTTTGAATTAGAACTCAAATGATGGAAATCAAATATCAACACAGTGCTTCAACACTGTTATTTCTTGACCCTTTGGGTTTCAGGCTGGGTATCTGTGAACGCACTTTGCGACAACTGCTGATGTAAAAAGGGCTTTATATATTCATTTGATTGATCAAAGAATGAACAATATCATCTTACAAACCTGTTTTCAAAAAAGTTGTGAAGCTGCATACAATTTAAATAAAAACAGAATGCAACGATGAGCAAATCATTTAAACCCTTTATTCAATAGAAAATCATTCAAACCCATGTCAAATGTTGAAACTAAACATAGAATTGTTTCTTGAAAAAACATGCCCACTTTGAATTTGATGCCTGCAATATGTTTAAAAAAAGTTGAGGCGACAAAAGACTGGAAGTTTATAAAATTGTGTAATTTAAAAAAACTAAACCTGGTGGGTATATCACACAACCAATTAGGTCAATTGGCAACAGGTCAGTAACATATTTGGGTATTAGCAGTTCATTCCAGAGAGGGTGGGTGTGTCTGTAGTGAGGATGGGGAGGGGTTCACCACCCTGTGAAAGACAAGCAAATAGTTCCCCAATTTAAGAATAACTTTTCTCAACGTAAAATTGCAAAGAGATTGGCCACCACATCATCTATGGTACATAATATCATTAAAACATTCAGAGAATCTGGATAAATCTCGGTGTGCAAGAGACAAGTCCGAAAAACAATATTGGATGGTGGTGATCTTCGGGCCCTCAGACAGTACTTGTTAGATTCTGTAAATTTTTGATTCATGAACAAAATGAGGACCGAAAGATCTTCAACTCACACCTCCGGCGGAGCTTTTCTGGCATCCCTGTGGAGGTTGGGGGCATTGAACCTGAGTGGTCGATGTTCAAAGCCTTCATATGTTATCCCAGAGGACTCCGGAGATGGTTGCAGTGTACCGACAGACCCGAAGGGCTGCGACCTCTGCTGTGAAAGAGGCAAAACAGCGGGTGTGGGAGGAGTTTGGGGAAGCCATGGAGGACTTTCGGTCGGCACCAAGGTGTTTCTGGAAAACCGTCCGCAACCTCAGGAGGGGAAAACAGGGAACTATCCAAGCTGTGTACAGTAAGGATGGGACACTGTTGTCCTCAAATGAGGAGGTAATTGGGTGATGGAAGGAACACTTTGAGGAACTCCTAAATCCCACTAACACACCCTCTATAGTGGAGGCAGAGCTGGAGGCTGATGGGGAAGCATCGTCAATCTCCATGGCAGAAGTCACTGAGGTAGTCAAACAACTCCACAGTGGCAAAGCTCCAGGGATTGACGAGATCCGTCCAGAAATGTTGAAAGCTTTGGGTGTGGAGGGGATGTCTTGGATGACACACCTCTTCAACATTGTGTGGAAGTCGGGGAAAGTGCCTAAGGAGTGGCTGACCGGGGTGGTGGTTCCCCTGTTCAAAAAGGGGGACCAGAGGGTGTGTGCCAATTACAGGGGTATCACACTTCTCAGCCTCCCTGGGAAAGTCTACTCAAAGGTACTGGAAAGGAGGGTTCGGCAGATAGTCGAACCTCAGATTGAAGAGGAACAATGTGGATTCCGTCCTGATCGCGGAACAACCGACCTCTTTACTCTTGCAAGGATCCTGTAGGGGGCCTGGGAATATGCCCATCCAGTCTACATGTGTTTTGTGGATTTGGAGAAGGCGTAGGGAGGGAGGGAGGTGTTCCAGGCACGTCCAGCTGGGAGGAGACCTCGGGGTAGGCCCAGGACTAGGTGGAGAGATTATATTTCGACACTGGCCTGGGAACGCCTCGGGATCCCCCAGTCAGAGCTGGCAAATGTGGCTCGGGAAAGGAATGTTTGGGGTCCCCTGCTGGAGCTGCTGCCCCCGCGACCCGATACCGGATAAGCAGATGAAGATGAGAGTGAGAGAGAGAAAAAAATGAATGCACCTGGAAGTCAGGGGAGAGACATCTTTATTCAGCATGAGTCTATGTTGTTGACCTTCCATAGTTCTTACATTTTCACCAATAATTACATTTTCTCTTATAATTATAATTAATAAGGTTAACAGAGTCTTTTTTCCTCCAACACATACCCTCCAATATCTGTCTGTCTTCCAATCACATACGTGTATTCAATATCCTAACCTTACATGGCCTGGTAGTGTCCCCTATTGAGTTTCCTGGCTCCACAGCTTATCAGGTTGTGTGGGGCCCTTCAATGGTAGATACCAACTGCTTGTGATAAGGTACCTCATATAGCACAAGATAACGAAGTACCACTCCTCTAACAAGAATAGAACTAAAATACATGCGTATCATCAGGTAAAGACAGGCTTCCTCACAATGGTATGTGCCAACCTACGGTCCATGGGTCTATTCATAGAGTCTATGACAGTCACATGGAAAACTCCTATCAGGAGGTATGGACAGGGTGTGTGGGACCCATCAGAAATGGGGCATCACATTTCCTACCTAGTGTCCTTAGTACAGAGATCATTAATACTCTCATACATTGTGTCAAGCTTAATTCAGTTACTTTTCATGTCCAATATCTATCACACTGCATTCAAAACAGAAATTTTTTGTAATTGACATCATTGCATGGGCTCAGGAACACTTCTGAAAACAGTTGTCTGTGAACACAGTTTATCACTGCATCCACAAATACAAGTTAAAACTTTACTGTGCAAATAAACCATATATAAACCACATTCAGAAACACCACCGCCTTCTCAAGCTCAATTATGATGGACCGAGGTGAAGTGGAAAACAGTCCTTTGGTCTGACGAACCTAAAATTGGGGCGCTGTGTACAATTATGGTTGTTATTCCCACACGGTTCACACAATAAATTTGACAAAACCCTTAAATTGAAGATGAAAGTCAACAGTTAATGCCCTTGATTGCTTCTTTTCAGAATTGTAGTGGGATGCCAAAACAAAATGTAGACAATTGTGCCTCTGTCCAAATACTTATGCACCTGACTGTGTGGACATATAAAGATCTTTCCCTCTCACTCTCTGTGAAATCCCCTGATTTTTATATGATTGGCTTACTGAAAGTGGTAATCTTGCAAATCAACTCGCTGCAGTGGATCATCGTTTTAGAGTCTGTGTACCTTCTGGTCATTTGAAAAAACGGTTCTTTCATTTTCGTTATAAAAACACAATAAATATCTCCATCTTTCTATTTTTGTTTTGAAAATGCTGGCTACCTAGTCTTACCTGGTTATAGACTATAATTAGATTAATCGCTGGTGGAATTCAGTACCTCCAGGTTCTACCAGATTAAGCATTCTGTTCAGACCGACCTGCTGAGGTTTGGTTTTACTGAGGTTTCTCCATTACTTTTTGTAGCTTACACAGCTAGATCTTCATCTAATGGTGCTTATTAATGACTAATAATGAACATCAGATAATTGTAATGGTTATTTGTCTGAGTCTTTGCGCAGTTCACTTAGATATTTTTTACACATATTTAAATTACGTGAGGAGCAACAATATGAACCTAGAAATGTTATACACTTTAAAATGAGATGCAATGATCAACATGGATAACATCTTAACATAAATATATTGACAACAGATGTTTATTTTCATGCAACATTGACAAAGTATATGTAATAATAAAAATTATATTAATACAAATTATAAACTGGTCACTGTGTAAAGGCCACCACACAGCCACACCTCTCTCCTGTGAATGTAGTGAATGTTGGGTACATTTGTAATTTGGTATGCATTTATCAATATTAAGTAGATAATTGTGCTTACGTGACTAACCTTTGATTAACCTTTGTTAGGACCTTAATGTCACCCATAGATAAAGGCTTGTCATTTACTTGATATTGTTTCCTGATATTTGCTGGCTTTAAGCAAATACATTGCTAAGACTAGAATTGACCTGATGAACTGTCTAAAGAACTTTCTAGAATAAGCAGAGCTGTGGTTAAGGGTAGTAAAAAATTGCATATATTTGTTCTTGTTCTCTTCACATATGCTTCCTGTTTTCCATGAATGTTGCCTAGTAGGAAAAGGTCAGACAAAGGGCAACCCCAGGTGTCACGTTAAAACATTCTTAGTATCTGTGTAACCAATACGAAGGAGGAGAGATAGGGGCTAGAAAGTATTTAGAATTGTCCACTGACGGGTATTAAATGTGTTATTCCAATTGTATTAGAGCTCTCTGGATAAACGCTTAAGACCAGTTCCCTGTTTCCAGTGTTTCATTGGGTTCTTTCGATTTATAACTAATAGGTCAGAGGTCAACCTCTGACTAGTGATCCTGAACCTGACAGTGTATACCAGTACAGCTGGTGTGTCACATTCTGGTCATCTTAAGACCTTAAATACTAATAAGCCCATTATTGAAGACTGAAGCCACTATGAAATGTCAGAGTGTGTTTATGTGCTTTCTTTTGCTATTTAATATGACCGTTTTTGTCCCTCGTCCCTGACGTCCAATCACAAGCCCAACATTAAAGAACACAGTGACTACCAAGTGTGTAAAGGTGAAGTAACTGAGTTTTGGTCTGGATACTTATGGCGTCACATCAGTCTCAAAACTCACGTGCACGCACTTGCTACTTCGAGAAGAATAAATTGAGTCGAGAGCAGAATGTGAGGTTGAGAGAGCAGAAACAAAACCTGCGTGAGTGAAGGACCAGTCGCGCGAGAGTATAACCATTGTAAGCGCATATCCCCCCGCTCTCACTTGACACGTGTTTGCGCTCACAAAACAGTATGTAGAACCTCAAACATGATTGGTAGAATTGCTGCTTAATCACAGGTCTTCTTTTTGTTACAATGCCGTTGATTGGCTAATTTAAAAGCCCGGGACCTATACAACGTGACTGAACTATCACTGGCCATTAGGGCAGTGATGGGAATTTTGAGTCTTTTTAGTGATCCAGCTCACTTGGACCAGTTCACTCTGGATAGCCTGGGAGTAAACCAAAGCCTGACTTTCCCACCACTCAAACGGGTCTGCAGATCTCTGAAGCAGGGGCTCCTCCAGATAAGACCTCACCTCCAGGATTTCTTCTTGCAATACCTCTTATTCAGACATGCTCCGAATTGTAGACCTCTGCTGTGGATCCACTGGATCCGCTGCTCTCTGATCTGCATCTGACTGCTGGTTGCTGAGGTTGACTGTCCCTGCTGCTACAGCAATGCATTGTAAGGCCTCGTCAGCAGCTCTGTCCTCAACAAAGGCTTGCTTTTTGAATCTGGGGTCCAGCTGCCTCTGATAGGAGGTGGTTGTATTCCGTCCTGTGGCACCTGTGTACCATCGATGCACAGAGTTAAACATTTTTGTTATTTGTTCAGTGGTTGTTGTGGTTCTCTGGAAGTTGGCGGTGACTCACTGCAGACCCTTGGCAAGAATGATGACTTTAGATGCTGTTACATAGCTGCAAGATAGAGACACTTTGTCCACAGTTGGTTTAATTTCTGCCAGAGCATCTTTAACTACCAGGTTAATGGTATGTGCCAGACATGAATGGAGAGCCCATGGAATCTTCCGGATTGCAGCGGTTATGTTGCTTGCATTGTCACTGACACAACACACCACTTCCTCCATGACATTCCATTCTGTTGTAATTCTGGCTAGTTCCTCTGCTAGGTTATCAGCAGTGTACCGGTCATTGAATTCAAAACAATCAAGCAGGCACGACGCCATCTTTTAGTCCTCTACAAAAGGGCATGTTACAGACATGAAACTACACGTTGTTCTAGAAGTCCAGCAGTCTGTAGTGAGGCAAACTGCTGATGCCTTTCACTTTTTAGTGCTGCCGGTAAATCCTCAAACAGACAAGGAACTATTGTGTTAGAAAGGGTTGTCCTGCTTGAAAGAACATAAGCTGGACAGTATCTGAATCCCTTGTCCTCAACAATGATGTGGTTGGAAATCTCTGGTATCCATATTAGACAATTCATCATCTAGCATCTTCTTTGATGAGGTAATGGCCTTTGGCATGTACTGGAGGTCTGGGTGGCAGATTTGTTTTTGTCTGATAACTGTATGCACTTGTTGTGGCAGTGGTGCCTGACTCAGCTGTGGTAGAGGCATCGCTAGCATCAGGTAACACAATAACGGCAAGTTTCAGCTGTGCCAACGGGACTGTTGGATGTTTCGTTTTTGCGTGCCTGTGGAGATTGTTGGTGGAGCTTGAACGAATTGAAAGTGACGCTTTGCAAATACTGCATACTCCATTTTTTTTGTAAAAAAATGTGTCCAAATATGAGATCTTTTAGGAGTGTCACTCATGTTGGCATCCTAGCTCCTGAGTCTTTTCGCAGGTGCCACGCAGTTTCTTTTTAAATATAGGCTATATTAAAAAAATCGATAATTGAACGCATTCACAGAATGTGTATATTACAAGATGGTAATACGAAATAACAATTTAAAAAAGTGTTTGAGTTTTCCCCCCAAATATTATTAAAGTGTATATGTGCATTTATGAATATCCTATCGAACTCCGTCATTGGCCAATTGCAACTTCGGTCAAGGGACGTCTTAATGGATTCACAGTTCAGGCTATTCCTTTAGAATTATATTTTTGTTCAACGTTTCGAGAAGGCGCAGGATAATTTTGAGATGTCGTGGAGAAATTCCAAACCCCTCTGTACTCTCACAATGCTTATCCTCTCACGCGACTAGTCCTTCGCTCACACGGCTTGTGTGTCTGCTCTCTCAACGTCACATTCTGTTCTCTCTTTTTTCTTCTCCAAGTGGCACCGGCGTGAGCGCGAGTTTGGTCCTCTGCACGCGCAGCCTGTGTTTCTGCCCTCTCGACTCCATCTTGCGTGCACCTGAGTTTTGAGACTGATGTGACGCCATAGATACTCACAGGCAAGTACCAACGGCAATACAGACCGACACCTTTTCAGTCAAGTAAAGCTACCAATCAACTTCACATATTTGTTTCTGAACCTGATGAGAGACTTATTTTCAGTAACATGCACTTAACATCACAAATATGTACATAAAGGTGGCTATTTATACCCTCTTTATGGTTAAGCATGTCATTTGTAGCATCACAAGCTCAGTTTGTGCTTGCTAACTGTAATTAGTATTAATTACAAAAAGTGTATGCATAAAACAGATAAGATGGATTTTAGTACATGTGTAAAACCCTACTGGGGTAACTACCCCACTACCTGGGGGCCAGTTACCCCTTGTGGAAGGTGGCCAGTTATCTTCAACACACTTATCCAACATAGTACTACTTTATTTCCTCAGAGGAATGGAACCAGATTTATCAAGAGCAGTTAAAAAAAGCTTTAGTCGGGTGGTTTACGGCAATGTCTACCGCAATGATGAGGTTAAAGGACGTTCGGTACACCATGAGACCAATAAGAAAGGGAAGAAGAAGCAGAAAGGAAAAAGGCAGCTGAGTATTTAGTAGGGGTGTTGAGCAACAAGCTAGATTTGTCAGAGGGAGGTGAAGGATTTTTCAGTGGAAGACGAGGGGAATATGACGATAAGAGGAAATGTTAGGGAGGTTATAAAGGAGGTCACTGTGGATGTGAGAGAGATAAGCATATGAGGGAAGAAAACTGCCACATAGCCAGAGACTGTGAGGTCCCAAAAACAAAGAAGGAAAATAAGGAGAATCAGGAGAGGTTTAAATGTTGATCTGGCAAGACAGAAGACTAACCGTCAAAACCACAGTCAGAAGCTGTGAGAGACGGGGAAATAGAGGACATTGTAGAACCAAGTACAATAGCCTTGTTACAGGAAAAGAAACCTTTTATAACCTTGGAAGTTGAGGGGAAAGAGGTAATATTTTATGTGATTCGAGAACTTGCAGGACAGTAATAACTAAGGAGGATCAATCAGAAAATATAAGAATGTCTAGAGACAGTATACGAGTCTAAATGGCATCAGGACATACCTGTCAAGAGTTACTGACAAAATCAATTAGATTCGTTGACCCCATTACAAGGAAAGAAGTGACAGCATCTATTCTAATATCATCCCAATTGTGCTTACTTGACTAACCTTTGATTAATCTTTGTGAGGACCTTAATGTCACCCATAGATGAAGGCAAAACTGTCATTTACTTAATGTTGATGTTGTTTCACATGGGCAACTCCTAACAGGAGGTGTGGACAGAATGTATGGACAGGATGTGTGGGGCCAATCAGTAACAGGCAACACGTCCTGTCTATGGTCCTTCTTTCCGAGTTAGTCAGCACATCTGTGTTGTGTTAAGTTTCTCATGCCAATTTCCTATCATCACCCATGGATGAAGGCAAAACTTCAGACTAGAAATGACCTGATTAACTGTCTGATGAACTTTCTAGAATAAGCAGAGCTGTGGTTAACGGCATTAAAAAATTGCATATACTTGTTCTTGTTTTATTCACACATGTTTCCTGTATTCCATGAACGTTGTCGAGTAGGAAAAGGTCAGACAAAGGGCAACCCCAGGTGTCACGTTAAAACAGTCTTAGTATCTGTGTAACCAATACGAAGGAGGAGAGATTGGACAGGGCGGGGCTAGAAAGTATTTAGAATTGTCCACTGACGGGTATTAAATGTGTGTTTTTCCAATTGTATAAGAGCTCTCTGGATAAACGCTTAAGACCAGTTCCCTGTTTCCAGTGTTTCATTGGGTTCTTTCGATTTATGACAAATAGGTCAGAGCCTTCCAACCTCTGACTAGTGATCCTGAACCTGACAGTGTATACCAGTACAGCAGGTGTGTCACATTCTGGTCATCTTAAGACATTAAATACGAAAAAGACCATTATTGAAGACTGAAGCTACTATGAAATGTCAGAGCGTGTTTATGTGCTTTCTTTTGCTATTTAATATTACCTTTTTGTCCCTAGTCCCTGATGTCCAATCACAAGCCCAACATTAAAGAACAGAGGGACTACCAATTGTGTAAAGGTGAGGTAACTGAGTTTTGGTCTGGATACTCACAGGCAAGATTCAACTGCAATACAGACGGACACCTTTTTAGACAAGTTAAGCTACCAATCAACTTCACGTATTTCGCTGTTTCCAGTGTTTCATTGGGTTCTTTCGATTTATGACTAATAGGTCAGAGCCTTACAACTTCTGACTAGTGATCTTGAACCTGACATTATTTGGTCCTTCGAGACGGATTCCAATACATCCGTTTCTCTCGTCCAGGGTCGGCGGATTGAAACCGTGCATGGGGGACACAAGATATCCTGAAAGAAAGTCCTTCACCGCGCCAGGGGCGGGTCTTACCAGTGTTTAAAAAACAATCTGTTCTGGAAGAGAGAACGGGGTGACGGGATCCATTCTGTGAACTGAGGTCTGTAGACTTTATTTGGTTTTGAGATGGTCCGAAATTGACCAAGCAGACGTCTATAGATAAACTAGTCCATCCTCGAAGAGGTGGACATTGGTGTTCCGAAATTGACTAATATAGACGATTCTGAGTAAATAAACTAGAGGTCAACCCAAAAGATGACTGCAGATTGACCATAAAGGGCCTAAAATAAAGTAAGGTCTGCCCAGGGAGAGGTGGATGTTGTGTGTCTGTATTGTCTTCTGTACGATAGTAGTCCTGGACATGATCAGGTGGTTATTGTGTCAAGTAGGACAGAGGGATAATTTTCCGTAGAAGTCTTAGAATGAAATAACAGTTAATGGAAAGGTGGATAATTTGGCTTATTAATGTGCATGGGGATTATTGAATGTTTTGTGGGAAATTTGGTTTATGTACCGAAGCATTGTTAATTCCCAGAGATGTAACCCTACTAATGAGTAATTAACAATACAAACCAATAGAGCGGGAGAGAAATAGATATGGGTCAATGTTGTGGTTCTAGTTTGAGTTGTGAGGAGACTAGAGAAGAGTCTCTGGGAACTAAGAGTGAAAAGGAAGGTGAGACAGGAGATGCAAGATATATGAGAGAAAATGAGTTAATTGCGGGTTAAAAAAGGCAGCTGAGTATTTAGTAGGGGTGTTGAGCAACAAGCTAGATTTGTCAGAGGGAGGTGAAGGATTTTTCAGTGGAAGACGAGGGGAATATGACAATAAGAGGAAAGGTTAGGGAGGTTATAAAGGAGGTCACTGTGGATGTGAGAGAGATAAGCTTATGAGGGAAGGAAACTGCCTTAATTGCGGAGAGAAAGGCCACATACCCAGAGACTGTGAGGTTCCAAAAACAAAGAAGGAAAATAAGGAGAATCAGGAGAGGTTTAAATGTTGATCTGGCAAGACAGAAGACTAACCGTCAAAACCACAGTCAGAAGCTGTGAGAGACGGTCACACCTTGTGGGCTAGTTACGTCCTATTACACTATAGATTAGGGTTTATTCATGCATTTCATAACGCAAATGTCCTTATTTCAAAGATAACTCTGAGTGGTCTAAAACACTGTCAGAGGTGGTTGTAAAAACAAATTATAAATTGTGTATTAACTCTGACAGTCTGTCGTTGGTGACAGACTTTCAGTAAGTAGTTAAAACAAAGGATACGTTAGACATTCCTTAACTTCTACCACTCAATACAATAAAACACATTTATAACCATCACCCGTCTTCATTTTCACTGCATTGAATACAGGTCACACTTCGTTAACTAGTGGTTAGCTGACGTTTGCTAGCTAGCTACAGCAACATCAACCAGTGTTTGCAGCTGTTTGAATTTGTGTCAATGAGAGAAGTTTGCAATGCAATGTGTGTAGTGTCTTAGTTGGCACGGTGACAGTGTTCATGTCTACCATCTGAAAGGCACTCTGTCACACATTGCTAGAATCCAGTAAGTTTGTTGGTAGGGTTAACACACAATAGCTGAATTTGCAGAGTAACAGTAGCAAGCAAACTAAAACAGTATTACAGCACTACTTTCGGTGTCACCCTCAAGAATAGCCCTTGAGAAAATCTTAATTAATTGTCCTCTCCAGAGTTGATATCAGATTTTCACCCCTGCTGCTCACCTCTCAAATCCTTGGTTTTAGTGGTGAATAAAGTGGTTAAATGTAGTTTCCCAAAATGTTATATGTTTTCTCTAGCTTTTTTTATATTCTGGGCACCAGATTTATACTGAGACTGGGACATCTAGCCCGCAAACCGTTGACACAATCCACCTGTCCTGTCCTCCTGTCAAATTGAGTTGCACTGCACAACACTTTGTGGGAATGTGCAGTTGGAGCAGGCCATTTATTAGAGTGGGGTGGAGGGGGCCTGGAATGGTATCTAACCATTACATTTAGAAAAAGTGAATTTTATATTCATCAAATTCATTATTTTGAAGTATTTATTAAAGTGAAAAATAATTCCTAGTGACACAAAAAAACACTGGAATGGGCCCCCGCCAAGCCATGGGCCCTGTGAATCATACCTACCATTCCCTGCATCAGCTATCTGAAAGCAAGACCCTGCTTTCACTTTCAGTTAGCCATCCATATAAAAGAGATTTCACTCCAGCTGATGACCACATCAACCCTGATTCAGCGAGCAAATCTCTTTTGAAAGTCATTCATGAAAAGTAAGTATGCACTTACCTTAGATTTCAAAGACGCCTGGGTTTTTGGGCTACTTCTAAACTTAATTGCGGCATTACTGAGGTATTAAAAGAGTTATTTAGAAAGATAAATTCTGATTTAATCACCTAAATTGCAAGTGGCAAATCTAAGGTACATGTCATCTGGATTGGACACTATTGAAAAAAAGTTAGGTAATTGAGTTGTAAATAACACAATTATAGTTAGTAATTTATTTACAGAGAATTGTTTTGGAAAAAATTAGAGGTGTACCTTTTAGAGGAAAGGTAAAGGAACACACCACATGTGTTTGTAGATGTATAGCTCATATTGGGTTTGGTCGGTCATTCTGTCACGTTTCAAGGAGGGAGACGGAGGCAGGCGCAGAGATTTGAGGCTTCCTTTTTAATAAACACAAAGGCAAAGAAAACAAACACCATGCCGGGCACTATGACATACTCAGGAGCTAGGAACAAATAAAACATGACATGCACGATGACCGACAGGGAAAAAATGGCTGAACTAAATACACTGACTAACAAGGGGAACAGAAACAGGTGGGGGCTAAACACAGGTGAAAGGAATAGACTGATTAACTGAAACAAGAACAGAAAAGACCATACAAGGACAAGACAAGTCAAGGACAAACAGAAAACACGAATCGGAACAGTGCCCTCAGGCTGGGACCGCTACAATTACCTTGTTACACAGGTCTTTTGACAGTTCCTTTTCTCCCCATGGCTCAGTATCTAGCCTGCTCATCCACTTGAGTGCTAAAAAACTAATTGACTATTTATACACAGACACTAATTGCAATTTCAAAAGCCACAGGTGTGGGAAATTAACCTTTGCAATAAAATGCAAATTAATTATTGTTGGCGCACATTTTTGTTTTGGACGTGCTGTTTCCTCTTGGCTTAAATAATAAAAAATAAACTTTCAAAAGACTGAACTTAAAGTGGGATATGCCAATCCATTTATTAACATAACGAAAAATAAAACATTTCTCAAAATAAACGTAACTTTCAGTGTCCATGATTTGCCTACACGCCGTGTCTCACGGTCAAACACCATGCACCTCGCTGTGCGCCACACCTGCACTAATTAGCCCCCGTCTTAAGAAGACTTGTGGCAGATCACAGCGCCACTCATCCCAGTACACGGCTCCAACAATTATTTAAAAATCATACAATGTGATTTTCTGGATTCCGTCCCTCACAGTTGAAGTGTACCTATGATAAAATGTACAGACCTCTACATGCTTTGTAAGTAGGAAAACCTGCAAAATCGGCAGTGTATCAAATACTTGTTCTCCCCACTTATTATTAGTACTTATACAGGTCTGTCATTTGATCCTTTTCCCCCTCCATTACCAGCAGGATTGTCAGCCTACATTGCCACTAAGCCATGACGGAAAGCAAAATCAATGAGGCCTACGTCAACCTGATGAGGGGTGTCCAGCAACTGGACCTCATCGGGCCAAGCGTACCCAGCAACTTGGTTCTGATCGGCCACGACGCCTTCCCGCTGGTCATGAACGCCCGGGGACAGGTCCTGATGGCCGCCTCCTTCTACGGTGAGGGCCGACTGGTGGTGCTGGGCCATGAGGCCTACCTCACTGCCTTCCCCACTCTGATGGAGAATGCCCTGACCTGGCTGGCCGGTTCCCCGTGCTCCAGCACCAGGGTGGTCGTCCATCCGGGCTGTAAGGGCCTGGCCGATGCCCTGAGCGGCTCCAGCCTCCGGCCCGAGGTGGGCGCCTTCAGCAAGGACCACGGGGTGTACGTGACCGACGCTTACAGCGTGGGTCCCGACGTCAAGGAGATGGTGGCTTTCCTGAAGGTGACAAAGGGCGGGCTGCTGATTGCCGGACAGGCGTGGAGCTGGGAGCAAAAAAACCCGGGCCAGAACACCCTGCAGGATTTTCCGGCGAACAAGGTGTCCAGTGTGGCCGGGATCTACTTTTCTGATCAACCCGGGGAGATAGGCACTCTCCCTGTGCCTCCTCAGATCCCTTCCAGCTGGCTCACAGTGCCGTAAGTATGTGGTACTTCACAGAGGGATGAAAGAGGGGTTGTTACAACTGTTGTAACAACTCACTTCATCCCGCTATAATAACTTCCCACATACAAACCACCTCATCATAACCCACTATATATAACCAATAGTCCAGCTAAATGTACTGCCTAACACTACTATTTCATAGCCATAAATATTTATGTATTTTCCCTTTAATTTTAGGCCTCAGTTCTTCTGTCTAATCCTACTCTCCCCAGGATAGGCAAGGATTTCAAGGATGACCTAGAGTTCCTTCTTAATGGCGTGTCTGAGATTAAAATACATTCCAGGGCTATCCCCTCCGAAGTTCTGGTGCACGGCCCACTGGCATTCCCCATCGGCGCCACACCAGACGGCCGGGCCTTTTTGGCCGGAGCGTACTATGGTCAAGGCAGAGTCATCGTGGTCACCCATGAAAAGTACATGGGCGATGAGCAAATGGCCCCTTTCATGATCAACGCCGTCCGCTGGTTGGATAAGGGCCGCAATGGCCCGGTTGGCATCCTGCCACAGGTGGACTTCACCTTTCCCCTGCTGACCCAGTCGGGTCTGCCCTGCCAGAAGACCGGCTTCAAGTCCGACCTCAGTGTTTTTGTCAGCACCTGCTACCGTAGGGATAACATCGAGAACATCCAGGACTTTGTGGCCGAGGGCGGAGGCCTGCTCATAGGGGGCTACGCCTGGTACTGGGCCCAGACCAACCCGGGCCTGAACTCCATGACGGAGTACGCGGGCAACCGCATCCTCAACAAGATGGGTCTCAGCCTGCTGGGGAACACCCTGGAAGACGGTTGCATCAAAGCCCTGGTGCCGGGCCGGAGCGGCTCTGAGGGGTACCACTTCCGTCACCTGCTTCACCGCTTTGCCAGTCATGTGACCAACGGCGAGGCGCTGACCGAGCACGAGAAGGCACGTCTGAAGAAGTTTGGCGGTGACTGCTCCGAGTACCTGAAGATGCGGGCTTACGACTGTTCCTCATACACCTCCGTGCTGGCCATTCTCACTGACATCCTGAAGAAGACGGGCATCCCCAAGGTGGGCCATGACAGCCCGGTGAAAAATGCCAAAGATCAACTGCTGCTCAGCCTGGTCACGGAGGTGTACAAGGCGTGCCAGGACCCAGACGCCCTTTTACCTTACCTGTTTAAGGACCTGACCTTAAAACCCGTCTATTCGAATCACAGGGTCTTGATCAGCTGCAGCGCTGCAGGTGAGTCCGTCCTCTTCTTCCTGTTGGCCATGGCGTTTTGAGTTTAAGTGCTAATAGTTCAGTTCAGGGACCAATCACAAAAAATAGTATAACGTTGAGAGGAAGTTTATAGTTTAGTGTGAAATACTTCACAATCATATATGTAAACAATAAGGCATGATAGGGTGTTGTATATGGCCATTATGCCATGGCTAAGAGCTGTTTTTAGGCACAACACATCAACCGGAATTGCTGAGATGCCTTATTGCTATTTTAAACCAGCTACCAATGTAATTATAAAGGTTACAAGTGATACCCGTGGTCTGTTATAACATGGCTGTCAGCAAATCAGCATTCAGAATTTGATTCACCAATTTTATCCATTAATGTTTGACATGACTTTATTAAAGAGGTGAATTATTAATAAATCTGTTTCAAAAGTATATAAAAATACGAGACAGATCCATTGCAGTGAACAATGAAGAACAGAAAAAACAGCTAACCCCTTGAACACTGATAAACATACCTTCACAAAAATAAAACGTTAAGCACGTTGCAATTTGAAATCTCGTAGCAATAATGTGCGTAATCCATTAATGTTTCATTACTTTATTCAGAGGTGAATTACTACTTAATCTGTTTTCAAGTTATTCAGTATAATCTCGTTTATAAACGGAACATGTATTTACATGTTCATTTGCGATGAACTTTGGTTATCTAACAGGCAAGAGATTCCAGCAAAATATAACAGCAACCTGGTAATGGTTAAAGGTGAGGGTAATAATGATGTAGTTGAAAGTAAAACCTGAATCGCACAGCTCAGATTTCCACTGCACAAATTTCTTTTCAACACTACCTATCAATTAGAAATGAATGGGAGCAGTTCGCGGGGCTTTGGTAGGGGTATCATGAACTAGAAGATAGTGTGTGTGCTGCCGTCTTTGCATTAGTTATGGGAAGTTCAACTCACTTTTCTGATTCGTATATTTTGTAATTGTTCAGTAAAAAGAACGAATCATTCGACTCATATTATTCATTTAAGTCAGCCCCCCCTCTACCATTTGAGTCAGCCCCCCTCTACCATTTGAGTCAGCCCCCCCTCTACCATTTGAGTCAGCCCCCCCTCTACCATTTGAGTCAGCCCCCCCTCTACCATTTGAGTCAGCCCCCCGAAGTCTAGCACACCCTCAAATCAACGTCTAGTCTGGCTACACTTGGGAATGGGAAGGAGCCGTAGTCGCGCTATTAATGCTAACTAAGAATAAATGTTAAACCACATCATGCTTTACAACCATCAACAAAATCATGTTCATTGTCTGTATTATTAGAAGATTTAAAAGAAACAACTCTAATAACCAGGGGCGATGGTTTGATTTAGGTGGCCACTAGCTAAATGATAGGTGGCCGCTAGTGCTAAATGACAGGTGGCCACTAGTGCTAAATGATAGGTGGCCGCTAGTGCTAAATGATAGGTGGCCGCTAGTGCTAAATGATAGGTGGCCGCTAGTGCTAAATGATAGGTGGCCGCTAGTGCTAAATGATAGGTGGCTGGGTTGTGGGCTGATTGAATGTCCGCTTGGCAGAGCAGGTTTCCCCTGTGACTTTAACTCAACTACTATTGATGCCATGTATCTGCCGGTTGACGCCCGTCTATTCCTTTTGGCGATCCTCTGCCCAGCACTACTGTGGTTCCCACCAGGCGTTTTCTTTCAAACAAAGTATTACACCCCCGACGATCTACAATCCATGAACAAAAACGATCGCATTTCTTCTGATGTAATGGCGCATGCCCGTTCGTCTGGAATCCTATGTCGACGCCCCTACTTTCACCGAGGCTCGCGCCGCAAACTGTGTGTCAACTCCAGTCCTTCAGGCAAAATTACCTCCCTCTGGTCTCACTCACGTCATCCGCCAAATAAATCCGGTTGAACTGTAAAAAGTAATTGCCTACTTTCCCTTCAACCCACCACAATCTACAACCCTGCTGCTACATTTTGCATTACTAACCTAGCTCTCGTAAACACCTGCTCCATGACTAATAAAGCCCCCCCGCTCCATGACTAATAAAGCCCCCCAAAAAATCTAACAGACACAGTGGGTAGACAAAAAGCTGGACTTTCTTTTCCTAACTGAAACATGGCAAACACCCACGTGTTAAATCAAGCCACTCCCAATGGTTTTAGCTATTTGTCCCACCCCCGCCTAACAAGTTGTGGTGGTGGTCTTGCTGTACTATACAAATCCCAAAATTACTATGTTGTCTCTTCCATCTTTCACCTCATTTGAATGGGAGAACAAGTATTTGATACACTGCCGATTTTGCAGGTTTTCCTACTTACAAAGTATGTAGAGGTCTGTACTTTTCAACCTTTCAGCTTACATAGATGCCCTCAGTGCTGCTAGGTCATCCTACATCTCAAACAAACTCAACAGCTCTTGTATGAACTCCCGGACCCTCTTCTCTACTGTCAGCAAACTACTTCAACCTACTTCTGCAATGACTCTCTAGCCTCTCCACTAAACTTGCCAACTCTTTTTTTGCAGTTTTCTAAAGATAAAATAACAACAATTAACTCCCCACTATCTAATAAATCTACCACAGTCCCCCCTACTGTTAACCCCCATATTTGTCCACCTGCTCCCCAGGACTTTCACCTCTCCTCATTCAGTCCGGTTGATTCCCCTTACATCCTCTTCCCACAGTCCTGCTTAAAGCCTCCATACCTGATCTCTGTCCACACATCACAAGCGTAGTCAACCTCTCCCTCACAAACGGTATTGTCCCCTCTTGCTACAAAGTTGCTGCTGTCACCCCCATCCTAAAGAAACCTGGACTAGAAAACACCATCCTTAGAAATGTCCACCCAATCTCCAACCTCCCCTTCCTGTATAAACTCTTGAAAGAATTGTTGCCTCACAGCTCCAAGCCTACCTCCTAAAGAATAATCAATATGAGCCTTTTCAGTCTTGTTTCCGGCCAATCCATAGTACAGAAACTGCACTCCTCAAAGTTGTCAATGACATTCTCCTCACTGCTGATGCCGGTTCCCTCAACATCCTGATTCTCCTCGACCTGAGTGCTGCCTTTGACACCGTTAACCACCAGATTCTGCTCACCAGGCTTGAGGTGCTGGGTGTTGAGGGAACTGCACTCTCCTGGCTGAATTCCTATCTCACTAACCAAACCGATTTCACCTCACTCAAAGGCTTAAACTCAGACTCAGCTACAGTCACTCAAGGTGTCCCCCCGGGCTCAGTACTTGGTCCCCTACTCTTCATCATCTACATCCTTCCCCTTGGTCAAATCATCTGCCACTTCAACTTACATTCCCACTGCTATGCTGATGATACACAAATATATCCAGCCACCAAGTCTCTCACCAATCCACCTCTGACCCATATTGAATCCTGTCTGACTGCAATAAAAGCATGGATGAAGGACAACATCCTCAAACTAAACCAAATCCACCCTCACCAAAACTGGCACTTTCAATCTCAGCATCGATGACACCGTTGTTTCTCCATCTTCCAACGCACGTGACCTTGGCGTCATTCTGGACTGTATACTATCCTTTGATCAGCACTCAAACTCAGACCTTCCCTCTCCCGTCCTGCTGCTGAAACCCTAATACATGCATTCATAACCTCCTGTCTTAACTACTCCCCACTCACCAGCATCAAATCTACATCCCTCCATAAGCTCCAAATGGTTCATCCCTCCGTTCCAGTACTGCAGGCCCCAAATCCAAGCTCAAAGGCTAATACTACTATTTTAATCTAGTATTTGATCGTAGACCAAATACCTTTTTGACGTTTATTCTGTTTACGAAGGCTGATAATAAATGGAGATCCAAAAGTTTAATAGACTTATGCTATCTCCCCTTAGTCATTGTTGTTCCTTCCGGTGAAAAGGACCATGAGAAAAAGTGTATTAATA
Source organism: Esox lucius (assembly GCF_011004845.1). Taxonomy (NCBI): domain Eukaryota; kingdom Metazoa; phylum Chordata; class Actinopteri; order Esociformes; family Esocidae; genus Esox; species Esox lucius. Next base: position 4,610,817 of record NC_047577.1, read on the forward strand.
AATCAGATCAGTTCAATGGAGTCCTGACTGTTACAGTTTTACCAATAGACATAACATAGTCACCTGACAGATGAACAGCCTACTGTCCTAGTATTTATTGTAACTAACGTTTCTTATTTTGGAACATGAAGAACGAGAATAAATGAGATAATTGGAGAACAGAAAGATTGAAAGACTTATTTCCTCATTAGTCGTTCGCCTTCCATCGTTGCTTCACGTGATCCAAAGGACTGAAAGATCCATGGATCATAATTTTGTTAATCGTTCCTTCCGGTGAATGAGATTAAAAGATCAGAAATATACCCGTTAATACTGAGATTAATTGTGAATCATGAAAAAGATGAGTTCAAAAAGAAATTGAGTAGCGTGTTATTCATTTGAAAAATGAACTAGTATAGGATTACTTAAATTAAATAACAAACGTGCTACGTTACTCGTTGCCGGTAAAAAGTAGTCTGACTACTGTGACGCGTTACCCACAACACTTACTGATTGAATGTAGCACCTCTCTGGTTTTTGTGTTTCAGAAAGGGAGCAGTGGCTCAGTACAGGTATGTACCTGTACCCTGGGATGAAGACCCACGTGTCCCTGCCGCAGGAAATCACCGGGAGAGGCTGGCAGGTACCGGCTCAGACAGAACCGCAGCTTTTATGTTTTGTATCTTTAATTGAAAACAGAAACATAGAATCAGACTTTTAATGTTGGTTTGTTTAAAGGTAAAGATGATTCATTTTAATGTTGGTTTGTTTTAAGGTAAAGATGATTCATTTTAATGTTGGTTTGTTTTAAGGTAAAGATAAATCATTTTAATGTTGGTTTGTTTTAAGGTAAAGATGATTCATTTTAATGTTGGTTTGTTTTAAGGTAAAGATAAATCATTTTAATGTTGGTTTGTTTTAAGGTAAAGATGATTCATTTTAGTGTTGGTTTGTTTTCAGGTAAAGATGATTCGATAGTTTGTTTGATTGATGTCCACGTCCCCGGCAGGTCCAGATAGGCTGTCAGACCGACAACATCGGCAGTGCCAGTGGGCTGCGGAGGGCGCCGGTGGTCCACAAGCGTTTTCCCATCGACTCCCAGATGATGCAGGTGTGCAACCTGTGGGGGGGCCTCCTCTACCTGATCGCGCCTCCCAAAACCCAGGTTGATGGGGTGGAGGTAGTCTTTCAGCAAGTCGTGCCAGCCCCCTACTATAAGTCTGGTAGGTTGGTGGGAGTTTGGGGTCGGGGGGGGGGGGGGGGCAGCTTCAGCTTTGCCATCCTTTCTGAGGAAAACATTCTGAGGTATAATTCAAACTAATTACGAAATGACGAGTTGGTGTGATGGCTTATAACAGTTGTATTAATGCCCAATAACTGTGTTATAAGGCTTTAGAAGGACTGCACTTCCCGTATACGCCGTACAGCATGAGCTCCTTGAGAAAACGGTTACAGAGAAACTTAAATGAAACTAACAGGGGAATGTTACTGCAGGACGCACTATACAGGATACTAACCACTTGTGTGTGTGTCAGCTTTGTGTAGATTGCTGTGCATTCTGTCCCTCTATGTTGTCCATCACTAGTAGCACCTTTGTACCATCTACCATTAATTCCAATTCTGAGTATGTGTACATTTACTTAGTTCATTCTGAAGAATAAATATGCAAACAGACCACCTGTCATGAAGGAACCAGTGTCAAACAGACCACCTGTAATGTAGGAACCAGAGTCAAACAGACCACCTGTAATGTAGGAACCAGTGTCAAACAGACCACCTGTAATGTAGGAACCAGTGTCAAACAGACCACCTGTAATGTAGGAACCAGTGTCAAACAGACCACCTGTCATGAAGGAACCAGTGTCAAACAGACCACCTGTAATGTAGGAACCAGTGTCAAACAGACCACCTGTAATGTAAGAACCAGTGTCAAACAGACCACCTGTAATGTAAGAACCAGTGTCAAACAGACCACCTGTAATGTAGGAACCAGTGTCAAACAGACCACCTGTAATGTAAGAACCAGTGTCAAACAGACCACCTGTAATGTAAGAACCAGTGTCAAATGTCAGGTAATGTAATCCGTCACAAATGTATGTAGTTTGTAGTTATTATGAAGTTAATTCATGTTCCTCTGCTCTATGCTTTGCTGACGGCTTGTAAGATTGATTTCCTGATTCGGTGACTTCACGATCAATCATCTTTCCTCCATCCTCTGTCCCGTTTCCAGGGGTGACCACACCTGCCGAATGGGAGGTTCTGCGGAACGCCCCGTCCCCCTGGGCAGAGCTGGAGTTCCAGAACATCATCATAACCCTCCCTTCTGATGTCGTGCGAGGTCTGGACCGCCCCGACCTGTTGGCGGCGCTCTGGGACGACATCATGAGGGGGGTCGCTGACCTGGCTGTAATCCCTGCCAAGTTCCCCCGCAAAGAGCGTTTTGTGGTCGATGTCCAGATTTCCTACGGTCAGTGTCTCTTATCAGGAGCCGAATTCAACCCAGAAGACACCGACCCAAATACTAAAGCCTCTACAGTGTTTCTGATGTTAAAATGTGTTGTGTGCCCGAGTGACCTGGAGCAGTAGACCTCTTCCCCTGCCACTGGCCAGTGATCTGACCCTCTCCTGCATCTCCCCCATGGCAGGCTACATGCACGCGGGCTACCCAATCATGATGCAGTCCGACGCCCCCTGGTGCCTGGTGGACCCCGTGGCCATCTGCAGCTCGGGCACCTGGGGGGCCATCCACGAGCTGGGCCACAACCAGCAGAGGGCAGCCTGGGAGTTCCCGTCCCACACCACTGAGTGCACGTGCAACCTGTGGTCCGTGTACGTGCACGAGGAGGTGCTGGGCGTGAAACGGGAACGGGCCCACCCCAACATGACCCTGGAGAACCGTCAGTGTCGTGCCAGAGACTACGCTAAAGGAGGCCGGAACCTGGCCTGCTGGAAGATGTGGGTTGCCTTGGAGACCTACATGCAGGTATGAGACCCTTTAGATACAGTACAACCTACCCACTGTGTCTGTTAGATACAGTACAACCTACCCACTGTGTCTGTTAGATACAGTACAACCTACCCACTGTGTCTGTTAGATACAGTACAACCTACCCACTGTGTCTGTTAGATACAGTACAACCTACCCACTGTGTCTGTTAGATACAGTACAACCTACCCACTGTGTCTGTTAGATACAGTACAACCTACCCACTGTGTCTGTTAGATACAGTACAACCTACCCACTGTGTCTGTTAGATACAGTACAACCTACCCAGTGTGTCTGTTAGATACAGTACAACCTACCCACTGTGTCTGTTAGATACAGTACAACCTACCCACTGTGTCTATTAGATACAGTACAACCTACACACTGTGTCTATTAGATACTGTACAACCTACCCACTGTGTCTGTTAGATACAGTACAACCTACCCACTGTGTCTATTAGATACAGTACAACCTACCCACTGTGTCTATTAGATACAGTACAACCTACACACTGTGTCTATTAGATACAGTACAACCTACCCACTGTGTCTGTTAGATACAGTACAACCTACCCACTGTGTCTATTAGATACAGTACAACCTACACACTGTGTCTGTTAGATACAGTACAACCTACCCACTGTGTCTGTTAGATACAGTACAACCTACCCACTGTGTCTATTAGATACAGTACAACCTACCCACTGTGTCTGTTAGATACAGTACAACCTACACACTGTGTCTATTAGATACAGTACAACCTACACACTGTGTCAGTTAGATACAGTACAACCTACACACTGTGTCAGTTAGATACAGTACAACCTACCCACTGTGTCTGTTAGATACAGTACAACCTACCCACTGTGTCTATTAGATACAGTACATCCTAGAGTTTGATAAGGTGTTCTAGCACACCATTAAGTGATCATTCATCATGTGCTACCAGTGAGTAGTTCATGCTGCGTCATTCTGCATAGTAAGCATTCATCCTGAATCTGAATTCATGGGATATGCAGAGCTCCTTTAGATTACAAGGTTAAAAATCTCTCAAATTGTGCTCAGACAATGAAGCCTTATTGCTTTCTGTGTACCTGACTGTGCACCCCCCCCATCACACACCTCGTAGGCATTGAGTTAAAGTGAAAATCACATTTCAGTTGAACTTTATCTTTAGTTGACTGGTAAATTAATGTAATCCTTGACTCTGTTCCACCAGCTCCTGGATCAGTTTGGCTGGGACGCCTTCAAGAAGGTATTTTCTGCCTACCACACCATGCAGAATGTACCCAAGGACAACAAGGGCAAGATGAACCGTTATGCTGAGACCTTCTCCCTTACCGTCAAGAAGAACCTGTCCTCCTTCTTCAAGGCTTGGGGCTGGCCCATAGAACCAGCTACTGAACAGAAACTCTCCAACCTGCCCATGTGGAGCGACCACCCCATGGCCCAGTACGACTGACCTCAAGCCGCGGTGAATTACTTATGTTTGTGGTAAAAGGTCAGAGGTTACAGGCCAGAGGTTGCTTGTGAAGGGTCGGTTCTTTTTGGCGTGGTGTTACGGGGACTGGAGTTCTGCTGGGCCATGGTAGAAATGTTGTGCCAAGACAAAAATGATTGGTATCACTTTACAATAAGTATACATAAATATACATGTAATAATGCATTAATAAACATGAAATAAAGATTACTTGATGCATCTAAAGAGCAGGATTTATTCGTAATTTTATTAATTCACGTATTTCTAAATCCATAGTACATTGATGAAGTATACCATAATAATCTTGAATGAATACATTTAATTTACATTAATTAGTGATTACTTTATGGGTATACAGACCAATATGTGTATGTATGCATATGTTAATAAACATTTAAAAACACAGAGTGAATTAATTATATGGTTATATTCGTTAATGATAATGTATTCTAATGAACGGATTTTCAACAATATATCAACACTGTTGGTATAGCATTAGAACAACATTAGAAATAAAACTCATAAAACCAGATCTTAAGCCTGGATTACATGAGCCCCCTGTAATTGTAGGGACATTTTCATAAAATGTTATTTAACCTGATGAAGAGTTGACAGAACGTCTCATGTGATCACTTGCATATTAATTTAGTTTTATTGAATACGAAATTAAACCAGGGCTCATATTATTTTCCCTAACAGTCTAATTGTCTTTCATTTTTCCACATGTAATTGTTAAGAGAGACTGATTAACAATAAAGAACACGCTTTGGATTTTTGTGTGTGCGTCAATGACAGGTGGTGCATCTTCTTATCTGGTGTCTTGCTCCGGCTCCACCACTGTTCCCATGGTCACTACAATGAGTGGTTGTCTCATACTGAGGACAGAAGGACCTGTGGCTTGTCCTTGACTCTCTTGGGAAAATCTTGGGAAAATGAGTGAGCTCATAGATCAAAGACTCGTTTGATTTCAGAGAATATGCCGAGTCATGATGAGTAGCGGCTTGGGGAGCGAATCCCAGAGGGTTGGGAAACATTGATGGAAGATGCCAGAAAGGATCCACCCAGAGATTAGCATAATGGGAGGAGCTAATATCATTGTAAAACCATACTGTATAAAAATGTGTGTCTGAGGAGTGGGAGATGGTTGCTCTGCAGATCAGCAAAGCTTTGTGACGTCAATGAAGTCTACATTTGAAATCACAAGCTCCTGAGTTGTTTGAGATTGTTGGCAGGGAAAAACAGGAAACATTTTCCACAATACAATCTCCACAGAAACACTCCAGGAAACAAATACAGTAATTCTAATAGTCTATTACAAGCTTGTTGGTGATACTAAGACAAAGTACACTCATGCACATTCCTTGGTATGAAACACATTTTGAACGGTCCTTTATACTTTCTTCTAACATCTGGTTCTCATCTTAATGCTACAAGTCATAGGAACATAGGAGACATACGCTAAATAACAACTATATATGGGCCTGGGGCCAAATGGAGAACAAGGTTAACCTATAATGCTAATTAAGAAATTAAAATATGATTTGTTCCCCAGCCTACCTCGATCAAGAATATATACTTTTCATAGTCATTGTTTCCTTTTTATAAGAGTTATTGAATTTGAATGTTAAAGAAGATTGCTGCATATGTATACACTTTGAACGCTCCCACAACCAGCACCGGCCCGGAGATCGCTTCCACCTCCGATACACAAGCGGTTAGCTCTCCGTGGCTGGTTAATTTTATGCTTGGTTAAAATATGGTTAAATAAGGACTGTGCAACGTCGTATATACTTTTGTAATCCCAATGAGACCAATATTGGATTAAATTATGACTTCGTTAAAGAGCGTTTTTGTTTTGAAGAGCCCAATGTCTTTCGAATGTCCAGTCTAAAACTAACTTCACTGCAGTCGCGTGGATTGGGAGACGGTACTTGGAAAAGTAATCGACTTACGTTGGTAAATTATGTTATTGCTTTTTATTTATATTTACTAATTACAGTGTCTGTCTTCACGAATTTAAACCAATATAAGTCAATAAAGCTAAGTAATGAAAAAACAAAGCATTTAAATGCGTTTTGTAGGCTCCAACTCCATTCTGATTACAAGCTAATTAGCTAGCCTAGCCTGCTACCTGTTGGTGTTGTAGCCTGTCCTTCTGATTAGATCAATCCTAGTTCTGTAATTAGAAATCCATTGATTGGTCAGGTTTCTCATAATACCTTGCGACAGGGAGACTGTAGCCTGATTATGGTGCAGTGACTAACATAAACCATAAAATGCGGTTCAAACAGTAAAGAAAATGTTCAATGTGTCTCATCCCTACAGTTAAATACGTGTTTTGTTGTTGTCGTCTTTGTGCTCGATACAGCGGTCAAGTTAAATAATGTACACCTGCAGTATTTTACCCAGATGTGTTGTTATGATATTAAGATTGTTTGTAATTTTTCCTCCATTGTGTTGTATTGTATTCCCATCAAACACGTTCATCAGTCATATGTGGGTCTGGTTTGGTCTTTATTTTAGCAGATGGAGGACAAACCCAGCCTGCTGCTCTCCTTCCACACTGAGCCTAAAGAAGAGTCACTGGATTCTTATTGGGACAGTGGAGCTCAGTGTTCATTGGTGGATTCAGAGATGAAAATAGAGAAGCTAGAAAACTGCAGTCAAACACTGGGGCCGAATGATATTAAATATGAAGAGGAGAAGAAGATTGGGGATTTAACTAATCAAGGTAAGAACTGGTTTATGAAGGGGGTTTAAATCCAGCCAACATTTGTATGTGGGGCCCACATGGGTAGTAAATGGGTCCATGGGTTCCATAATAGCCTGCATGGGTTTCATTCAGGATTACACTGGGTATTAGGTGGCCCCCAACTGGGCAAAATATGCAAGACCCATGTGGGTCCCATCTTCACGCTTTATGTGGTACTACATGAGAACTACATGGTCTGAAATGGTGGGTATGTCCGCTGGTTCCATAATGGGCCCATTTCAATTACCCTGGTCTGTAAATGGACTCAGTGGTTTAAGGGACCATTGCAGTGTTGGGTTCTGTCTTCTGTTCTATCCACCATCTCTGATCACTTGAAACTGAGTAGACAAAGCTTCTGGTACTTTGAGTTGAACCGTTCCAAGGGTTCCAAGGGTAGTAAAACAGCCTCACAACATAACAGATCCACCAATATACAATGCCCTCCACTAATTTTGGTACTCATGGTAAATATGTGCAAAACGGGCTGTGAACTTTTATTTTTAATAGTTTTTTCCAATTTCTGTTCCACAATTATTGGCATTCCTAGAAATTCTTCTGAGTGAACTCTATCTGATGAGGTAAACACTGATGAGCCAAAGCATTCTGACCACCTGCCTAATATCCTGTTGCTACTCCTTGTGCTGCTAAAACCGAGCCGACCAGCTGAGACATGGACCCCTGAGGGTGTCCTGTGGTGTCTGGAACCCAGACATTAGCAGCAGTTCCTCCAAGTCCTGTAAGTTGCGATGTGGAGCTGCCATGGATCGGACTTGTTGGTACAGCACATCACACAGATGCTTGATCGCAAAGAGATCTGTGGAATTTGACGGCCAGGGCAACACCTTGAATTCTTCATGTTCCTCAAACCATTTCCAAACAATGTGTGCAGTGTGACAGGGTGCATTATCCTGCAGAAAGAGGCCACTGCCATCAGGGAATACCATTGTCATAAAGAGGTGTACCTGGTCTGTAACCATGTTTAGGGAGGGGGCAGGTGTCAAATTGACATCCACGTGAAAGCCTGGACCCAGGGTTTCCCAGCAGAACATTGCCCAGAGCATCACAATCCCTCCACAGGCTTGTCTTCCCACAGTGCATCCTGGTCCCATCACTTCCTCAGGTAAACGTAACCATGATTAAAATGTTCTGTGACTTGTGCCACAGTAGACCTTCTGTCAGTTCAGTCCAGACAGGATAGCCTTGGGTGCCCAACACCCTGTCACAGGTTTATTCTTTGTCCCTCGTCTGACCACTTTAGGTAAGTACTCACCACTGCTGACCAGGAGTACCCCACAAGCCTTGTCGTTTCAGAGATGCTCTGACCCAGTCGTCTGGCCATCAGAATTTGGCCATTTTCAGTCGCTCAGGTCTTTTACTCCTGCCTATTTTACCTGTATCCAGCATGTTGACTACAAGAACTAATTGTTCACCTCCCATCTAATCTATCCAGACCTTGTCATGTGTTCTTCTTAGGAGATATTCAACATTATTCTCTTCACCTGTGAGTGGTCATAATGTTTTGTCTCATCAGTGTAGGCCCGTTCATATTTTATGTTTTTAAGTTCACCTGATTGATTAGGAACATTTAGGTGGTAAGTCTACTCCCCAAACACATTGGTCTTGTGTTGGTTGGGTCCCCTTACCGGTTACATGAGGCGAGGGGTCCCTGATGACCTCCAGGAGAGTTTCTGACTTGCAATTATTTTGCATACTTTATGCACAAAATAAACACAAGCGTGGCCGTACATTAGTCTGTCACAGGCGCTTACGTCATCCTTTTCCAGACAAAATCATCTGAGTTTATCTACATTACTTATTTACTGCCCTAATAGTGTTGACAAGTATTTTCAGGCATGTGACTATCTTTATAGCCCTATCCTGATAAAACATTTTCCATGTTCAAGTTGATAAATAACAATGATATTTTAAGTGTTTTGGTACCCTGGGTGACACCGTTTTGGAGGGCACTGATTGAATAAAGATTTTGGCCATATATTGTTACGCCTGGGACAAATGTGAAATTGTTTTCAGAACTTGTTCATGTTTATCATTCTTAAAACTCTTGTAATAGTTCTGTTGATCTTTAATGTAATTTACTAATTGTATTGATAAATTGTCACAGCATTAAATAACTATTCTGGTATTAATCACACAGATGAGTTGGCTGAAGTTGATACATTTCCTACATGTGGAGAGCAACAACAGGAAGACTACAAAGATAAGAAGTCTCACCTCTGCACCCACTGTGGAAAACATTTCCTTTCTATATCACTGCTAAAAAGACAAATTAACATACACTCAGGAGAGAAGCCTAACTCGTGTTCTGACTGTGGGAAGAGTTTCATTTCATCATGTAATTTAACTGGACATGAGAGATTGCATTCAGGAGAGAAGCCTTACTCCTGTCCTGACTGTGGGATGTGTTTTTCTCAAACACATTGCCTTATTACTCACCAGCGCATACATACTGGAGAGAAGCCTTACTCCTGTTCAGACTGTGGGAAGAGTTTCTCTCAGTTAGGCAGCTTTAAAACTCACAAGCGCATACACACAGGAGAGAAGCCGTACTTGTGTCCTGATTGTGGGAAGAGTTTCTCCCTGCTAGATAGACTTAAAACTCACCAGCGCATACATACTGGAGAGAAGCCTTACTCCTGTCCTGACTGTGGGATGTGTTTCTCTCGACTAGGTAACCTTAATAGTCACCAGCGCATACATACTGGAGAGAAGCCTTACTCCTGTACTGACTGTGGGAAGAGTTTCTCTAGTCGAGGTAGCTTTAAAATTCACCAGCGCATACATACTGGAGAGAAGCCTTACTCCTGTCCTGACTGTGGGATGTGTTTTTCTCAAACAAATAGCCTTATTACTCACCAGCGCATACATACTGGAGAGAAGCCTTACTCCTGTACTGACTGTGGGAAGAGTTTCTCTCAGTTAGGCAGCTTCAAAACTCACCAGCGCGTACACACAGGAGAGAAGCCATACTTGTGTCCTGACTGTGGGAAGAGTTTCTCTCTGCTAGATAGACTTAAAACTCACCTGCGCATACATACTGGAGAGAAGCCTTACTCCTGTACTGACTGTGGGAAGAGTTTCTCTCAACTAACTAACTTTAAAATTCATCAGCGCATACACACTGGAGAGAAGCCTTACTCCTGTTCTGACTGTGAGATGTGTTTCTCTCAACTAGGTAGCCTTAAAACTCACCAGCGCATACACACTGGAGAGAAGCCTTACTCCTGTTCTGACTGTGGAAAGAGTTTCTCTCATTTAGTCCGCTTTAAAACTCACCAGCGCATACACACTGGAGAGAAGCCATACTTGTGTTCTGTCTGTGGGAAGAGTTTCTCTCAATTGGACCACTTTAAAACTCACCAGAGCATACACACTGCAAGCAAGCACCTTCATTGATATAGCACAGTGGAAGCAATACAATGTGCTTTAAAATGAAAAGGAACGTAAAAAAATGCCAGATTCTTACAATTCTGTAACAACCCTCCACCCCGGTATCTGAAGCCATACTCTTGTTCTGACTTTGGGAAGAGTTTCAATCGTCTTGTCTTCCTCCAAACACATCAGAGGATTCATAGTACTGGATAACACTACTTTTGAATGTAGGAAGTGCTTTTTGACAATATATTAATTATTATTCATCACAGAGTACCGAAGGAACTGAAAAATGTAAATTCTAGATACACAGCTCTGGAAAATATTAAGGGACCACTGCACTTTTTTCTTTCCTTTCCAAAAAGTTGAAAAGGAACATTTTGAGTGAGGAACAGAAGCGTTTAATTTGCAGTGGTCTCTTAATTTTAACCCTTCTGTTCCTCACTCAAAAGCTTCCTTTCCGACTTTTTTGGAAATGTTTTTATTTACTACCCATTCAATGAGCTTTCATTTTGTAGTGTATCCATTCAGAAGTACACTGATGTTCAAAAGTTTGGGGTTACTAATAAATTACCCTGTTTTCTTACAAAACATACATGAGATGAGTTTGAGTAGGAAATATAGCAAATTTAATAGGAAATATTTTCCCTGACAAGGTTAGAAATAATAATTTTTAATTGAAATAACAATTGTCCTTCAAACTTAGATTTTGTCAAAGAATCCTCCATTTGCAGCAATTACAGCCTTGCAGACCTGTTGGCCTACATGTTATTGTTCTTGGATAAATGCATGCCCATTTTGAATTCATTGCCAGCAACAAGTTTCAAATAGGTTGGGACATGGGCCTGTTTACCACTCTGTTGCATCACCTCTTCTTTTTACAACACTCTGTAAGCGTTTGGGAACTATTTTCGGTAATTTTGAAAGTTGTTTTCCCATTCTTGATATAGGGTTTCAGCTGCTCAACTGCTCTTGGTCTCCTTTGTTGTAGTTTTCGTTTCAAAATGTGCCAAATGTTTTCAATGGGTGACAGGTCTGGACTGCAGGAAGGCCAGTTTAGCACCTGGACTCTTACTATGGAGCCATGCTGTTTTAGTACGTGCATAATGAGATTTGACATTGTCTTGCTAAAATAAGCAAGGCCTTCCCTGAAAAGGATGTTCCCTGGATGGCAGCAGATGTTGCTCCAAAACCTTTATAGTTCAGCATTAATGTTCCCATCACAGATGTTCACGTCATCCATGCTATGTGCACTAATGCACCCCCATACCATTACGGGTGCTGACTTTTGAATTGTGCGCTTATAACAAGCCGGGTGGTTTGTCTCCTTTTTAGCCCTGAGAATCTGGCATCCATGATTCCCAAAAACAATTTAAAATGTTTATTTGTCTGACCACATTATCGTTTTCCACTTCGCATCAGTCCACCTTAAATGAGCTCGGGCTTAGAGAAGGTGGCAGTGTTTCTGGATGTGGTTTATATATGGTTTCTTTGCATGGTAGAGTTTTAACTTGTATTTGTGGATGCACTGATAAGCTGTGTTCACAGACAATGGTTATCGGAAGTATTCCTGAGCCCATGCAATGATGTCCACTACAGAATTGTGTCTGTTTTTAATGCAGTGCTCCCTTCGGCCTTGTCTCTAGTGTATTGAGATTACTCCAGATTCTCTGAATCTTTTAATGATTTTATGTATCGTAGATGTTGAGATCCTGAAAATATTAGCAATTTTACATTGAGAAACTGTTCCCCATCTCTACTTTTGAAAGACCCATCCTCTCTGGGATGCTCTTTTTATAGCCAATCATGTTACTGACCTGTTGCCCATAAACCTAATTATTAGTGAGATGTACCATTTCACAACTTTTCTACAATTTTTTTTTGCCCCTGTCCCAGCTTTTTTTAAATGTTGCTGGCATCAAATTACAATGAAAATGTCTCCATTTCAACATTTCATATGTTGTCTTTGTACTATTTTCTATTAAATATAGGTTTTAAATGATTTGCACATAATATAATTTTTTTATTTACATTTTACACAGCCTTCCAACTTTTTTGACAAGTACATACATTTATAAAATAAGTACATCTTTCTTTTAAGTATATCCTATTGTATATCCTATTGATCACCTAAATCCTATGACATGTACTGTATGAGTCTTATATGGTGTCATTTGAATACTATTTGTTGCTGCTGTTCTTTCTGTGTCCTAGTCCAAATGTAATGCATTAGATGTGTAGGTTAGATGCTTTAAACAGACACTACCTATAGACTGGAATGTGTCCACTGATGACATAGTGGGTTAAGTGGTCATAACACATCCCCCAAACCCTCATGATGGATTATAACAGATCGTTTTAGAAACGCACTCTTCTGGCTTTCTTTCCTGCCTCTATGCATGCATCTTAGCTCTCACAAAGTTGAATCTCTGTAGATCTTCTGTCTTTGACACTTGTATTGAAATTGGGTACTCCTTTTAACTATTACATTTACATGTCACATTCATCTATTGACTCTTTGGAAATATATAAAATGGGTCAAATCCAGTTCCATCAGTACTTGGAACATTGAAGGAAATGTGTAATCTGGGATGACTGACAGTAATGAAAGATCCTTCACAGAGATGGGGATTGTGGTTTAAGTGACATTTTGGGGAACAGTGCTGACACATCTAAATACATTTTGGCCATAAAATGACGGAGGAGAGCAGTGTTTGATCTGTGTGGATTTCATATTATTATTTTAGATTACATTTGTATACTCTTTTGAAATTAGTCTTTTTAAGTAAATGTGTGTTAGGAATGACTAAATGCCTTTATTAGTTATCTATTTTTTTAATAGTTTTTCAGCATTATACATTTTTATATGAGACACAATTAACTTTTTGTAGCCAACCACTCAGATTGTTAGCTCAGTCTAGCCCCTCCAGTAAAGGTAATAAATATTACATCCCTTTAGGAAGAGGTGTCATCACTGATCTCCTGATTTGTATTTGATTCACAAGGTCCTGATTCCATTCAATTTAATGTTGATTTGATCTGGATATAGTGATCATTTCTTAACCAATTTTGCTTAAAACTGATATTCTTTGAGAATGAAGGCTATAAACTGCACAGGGAACCTCTAAATTATATAACATGGCAGATGATTTATAGATGTAACGGTTAGGAGGCAGGACACAAACACATTTAATAAACTATTTGAATATTCTAATATGCTTTATTTTACTGTACAGGTTATAGATTAAACTTCACCAGGATTTTGTAGAATGTTTGTGTTGCCAGGCTGACAACAACAGGCAGCAACACCCAACCCATTAGACATTGGTTAAGTGGGATAGATCCTGTCTTTTGTGTTCATTGTGTTTGCCAAGGTAAAGTTATGCTAATGAATATTTTTAGGTGCGTTTTATAAATGTCTGCTATTAGGATGAATAGTAATGTCTCAAACAGTTATTGGAGTCTGTTCTGTGTAATGAATCCTCCCGACACATTGTGTTTTATTATTTAGGAATATATTGTTAACAGATACTCATAGCACACGTTTTTTGCTATAGTGTGTTTTAGACACGTATGTTATACTTTGTAGATGTTTATTCAATTTAAGAGGACATTGAATATTGATTGTTTGTAACTCACATGTATTGAAACTATTACTTGATCCGAATAAATTGTGTTACTTTGAAATATAGATTATGATCTTCTCGTCTTCATCCGCTTATCCGGTATCAGTATCAGATCTAGAGGTGCTAATCCTCATCCCAACCGCTTCGCACTCTACTGCGAACCGGCCTAGTGAGTGCTGAAGGTAACAGACCGTTGATGCCATCAGGACCACATCATCCTCAAAAAGCAGCGGTGAGATCCCCAGCCCAGCGAACTGCAACCCCTCCCCACCCCGACTACGCCTCGATATCCTGTCCATAAAAGTTACAAATAGATTATGATGTCATTCCTAATTCATCTACAACAGGGCTGCCCATCCATGTTCCTGGATATCTACTGTCCTGCAGGTTTTCTATTCAACCCCATTTGTGACCAACCTGATCTAGCTTTTCATCCAGCTAATTTTTAGGTGTGCTAAATATAGGTTGGAAAGAAGCTAGGAATAGGACTGCCTGAAAAACCACTGCCTGAAATACCTTGCAAGGACCAAATTGTGAGATTTTACTTAATGGCTTTTTTAAACTGTGCATCCGTTCAAATATTATCGCATTATAAAGGTGTCAAAACATCGTTTGAACTTAAAACATTTGGTAAAGCTCAGACATAATTGATTTCGCACCACAGTGATTGAGTCCACAACGCGACCGGTTAAGCCATCACTGGGTTGAAAATGCGAGCAACTTCATTTTAAATTACTAAATAAGGTTACCAGTAGTTAATGTAGTTACCAGTGTTAAAGTCTCAGTCATCAAACAACCAAATAGCCCATCAAAAAAGAGGCTTTGGAGCAACATCAGTCAGTCGTGTTTCAACCATGCTGTGTTTTGTTAATAATATGAAAATTGTCACAAATACACGCACCATAATCTGTTTGCTGTACATGATGTTCTATTAAATCATTTTTATTAGCATCTAACATTTTAGAGATTGAATTGACAAAACGGAAATAAAATAGGCTATACTGACTAACTTCACACAAAAATACAGAGCTGTCCATAACTATTTTTGTGACCATTGATTCATCTATTTTATTCAGTCAGCCTTATTTGTAGCCTATAGGCCTAATAAATATTAACATTACTTTGATTTAATTTCTAATATTTTAAAACCCAACGCAGCACAAAGCGAACTTTTACCGGCACAAACCAGCACAAACGAAGCACTAACAAACGAGACTATTTTGGGTGGATTTGGAGAATGTGACCTCAGAATGACCTAAAAATATTATTTTAATATCTAAAAAACCGAAACAGCACAAGCGAAACTTTTTACAGCACAAACGATTGAGCATAGTGTGACGACGTTTTGCGTTGGGTGGGGGGCCAACTTCACGCAGGTCCTTGGCCCGGTTGGAACTTGCAGGTGATTTAGTGACGCCCGAGGCCTCGAACGTTATTGGTCACGTGGTGTTGTAGTTTGAAACGTGCTTCTGGTTCACTGCATCCAAACAGTGGAGTCTCGGATAACTGAACGGCACGTCGTTCATACGTCCTATCCCTGCTGTTTAGTGTAGAATAACGATTGGCCTCTCCATACACTGACTCGCCAATTTCTGTAAATTCCCCCTAGCTTGAAATAACAGAAAAACGTAGAACTATTGCGGAACTGGTTCTCCGTCACCCTGTTTACTGTGGAATAACCATTGAACGAATACGTACTGGGATCAGATCGTTGAGGCTGGGCGAGGAGTGGGAGACGGTTCTTGGAAAAGTTTCGTTGGTAAATTAATGTATTGCTTTTATGTATACAGATTATTTATATTTATTTTATTACAGTGACTAAACCAACATAATTAAATTAATTAAAAAGTTAATTAGGATATGTAATGAAAAAAACAAAGCATTTAACTGCGTTTTGTAGGCTCCAACTTCATCCAGATTACAGGTTATTTATCTAGCCTAGCCTGCTACCTGTTGGTGTTGTAGCCTGTCCTGATTAGATTTAAATCCTAGTTCAGTAATTACAAATCCGTTGATTGGTCAGGTTTCTCATAATACCTTGCCACATGGAGGCTTTAGCGTGATTATCGTGCAGTGACTAACGGAAAACCATAAAATGTTCAATTTGTGTACATCCATCGTTGAGAAGCATTACTCCTGTCCTGAGTGCGAGAAGGGTTTCTCTCAGTTAGGCCACATTATTATTCACCAGCGCACACACTGCAGAGAAGCCATACTCCTGTTCTGACTGTGGGAAGGGTTTAATTTCCTCATGAACTAACTAGACATCAGAGATTGCACACTGGAGAGAAGCCATACTCCTGTTCTGACTGTGGGAAGAGTTTAATTTCCTCATGAACTAACTAGACATCAGAGATTGCACACTGCAGAGAAGCCATACTCCTGTTCTGACTGTGGGAAGAGTTTAATTTCCGCATGAACTAACTAGACATCAGAGATTGCACACTGGAGAGAAGCCATACTCCTGTTCTGATTGTGTGAAAAGTCACCTGCTGGTGAGTAAATACACTCACCTAAAGGATTATTAGGAACACCATACTAATACTGTGTTTGACCACCTTTCGCCTTCAGGACTGCCTTAATTCTACGTGGCATTGATTCAACAAGGTGAAAGCATTCTTTAGAAATGTTGGTCCATATTGATAGGATAGGAGTTAAACAGAGGGGTCATATCCGACATCCATCTTGCCTTTCCAGATAACCTTCGAGCGAATGCACAGTTTAAAAAAGCTATCGGATTATGAAGGTGTCAAAAGATGCACTAAATTTTACGAGTCATATGAACAACAATAACTGGATCGTTTGACCTAAAAACATTTGTTAAAGCTCAGGCGGAAGCAGGCGAATCATCTTTCATGCAGTGCTGGAGTTTAAGTGGACAATCAAACTCACGATGCTGCAGTGAAAATATATATTTCTTTTTTTTACTTCCAGGAACCAGAACTGAAGGAAATCTCACAGGATTAAAGGACCATTTTGCTGTAATCCTCCTTTAAATCCTCCAGATAGTCTTAGTGAAAACGTTCTGCTGGATATTTTGAGGATTTGTTTCCTGAAGGGCTACCTACGGGATCCAACAATTGTCCTACAGGATTTTTTTAATGCAGGATTCCTGCCGGATCTATTTCCTGAAGGACAACCTGCAGGATTCCTACAGGATCCTGCATGAACTATCCTACAGGAAAGTGGCCCCAAAATCTTGTGGGACTTGTCCTGCACAATTCCTGTGGGCCTTTTTTGTAAGGGCATTATGGAAATGTCCAAAATGTAATAAGCCAGTGGAAAATGGGGATTGCACACGTTATTGGTCTTTTAATTCACATGGATGGAAATATAAGTTTGTCAGAAATGTAAGAATGTTCCAAACTGTTTTGATAGTTAACCAATCAAGGTATACCCACGTCTCCAGGCACCACACCATGGTCTTTATCTGTGCGTATATACTGGGACGATGCACTTTCATAACTGAAAAAACATCTTGGGGGAAAAAACACTGAGAATCTCTATTTTCAAAATCCTCCTCCCCAACTATGGAAGTTTAATACCACTATTGTCACAAATATATTTTTGTCTAGTCTCGTTTTTGTCAGCCAAAAGTAATTTTCGTTTTTTATGTTTCTATTCATTCAGTCATCGTCTGGTCAACTGCTACTGAAAAATATAAATACTTAACTAATATTTGTCACTATTTTTGTTGACGAAATGAAAAATACACACATTCCCCATTGATTTCTAATACACAATCTTATCACCCTTTCCAGGAATCAAGCTAAGCAACATTTAATATTTATCTACTCAAATGAACTACTCTTTTTTTTATGACTCTCAAACAATAGCTTACCTACATTAACTATTCTCTTGTATGACTCAAAATACTGTTCTATGACTACTATCAAATAACAAGCTCTATGACTCTCGACTCTTCAACGCCCACGTGGCCAACAACAGTGACACCTGGAGGGGCTTGATTGGGAGGAACGGCCCCCCTGATCTGAACCCGAGCGGTGTTCAGTTATTGGACTTCTGTGCTAGTCACAGTTTGTCCATCACGAACACCATGTTCAAGCATAAGGGTGTCCATCAGTGCACGTGGCACCAGGACACCCTAGGCCGTAGTTCGATGATCGACTTTGTTGTCGTTTCATCTGACCTGTGGCCGTATGTCTTGGACACTCGGGTAAAGAGAGGGGCGGAGCTGTCAACTGATCACCACCTGGTGGTGAGTTGGATCCGATGGCGGGGGAGGAAGCTGGACAGACTCGGCAGGCCCAAGCGTACTGTAAGGGTCTGCTGGGAACGTCTGGCCGAGTCTCCTGTCAGAGAGACACATTAAATGCATGTCCAACAAACAGACCATAATGCCCATGGTAGTTACTGAGTCTGTATACAGTATGTCAAAGCTGTATCCAACTATGGGAGAAGAAGCATCCAGACTGGAAAAACATTTCTCATAACATAAAGAGAATGAAAAAGTTGTCTGGAATTATAGAGGTACTGGAAGCAGTAAACTGACTCAGGAGGACATGCCCTGAAAGTGGCCTGGTAAAGTATCTAGTGTTTCCCTCTACACCCTCATGTGTCTAGGACTAATAGAAAATCAGCACGAAATAAAATGTTCTAGAAGTTTGGATTCTGGACTGGAGATTACATAACGGGTGGATTTTGCAGTGGTTGTCAAAAGTCCTCTGGAACCGGCGTGCACACCTGCTCCAATTAGAGGGGAACACTCACTAACATTCCCAAAGAAAGAAATCAACAATCAGAAATGTGCAGGTAAAAATGTCTAGCCCTTGAATTTTTAATTGGGTAGTTCAGGGCTTTAACCAAAATTTTCCTCAAGCAGCTAGCGGTCATAGCCTACATATTCCGATCACTCTCCATCCACAAATGTTTATATTTTGGTCAGTTAGCAGGTGCCAACAGGAGCAATAAAACGTAGGCCTTACTCGGGGGTATACTAAGAACTTTCAGCTGGGGAATTTGAAACGGCAACATTTTGGTTACCAGCCCAACACTGAATGAAAGGCTACTGCTCAGTTACCCTTTGTGACTGGATGTGAGCAGAGATCATGTTTTGTAGATGCATCCATAGTTTACACCACCCCAAAGATATGAACTCCTTTTAGGCCCTATCTGTGATAGTCTGCCGCATCCCAGCTCTGAATAAACAGACAGATATGGTCACTGATGGAATGGACAGGAACAGTCAAGAGACACAGAATAATTAATAGACATGAAAAGAAGGGTTTTTCCATTAGTCAAGTAGATTGTTATTTAATCTGTTATTTTAGCTGGTAAGTTGACTGAGAACACATTCCTATTTAGAATAATGACCTGGGGGAATAGTGTGATGGTAATTCCATCAATCTGAATCAATTTAATGCGCAAGCCAGGATGTCCCGCAGGCTGGCGGAATGTAATTCTTTGCTTAACGTGTTAAACGTCTACCTTCCCCTAAATGCCCATTGGTCAATTGTAGTCAGCTGATATTTTGCACTAACTTCAGGCGACAGAAGTTTAGCAACCCATAAAAACAACTTTGTATCCATTAATCCATGGATTTCTGGACAGTGTATCCTTAGATAGTGATTTGTATCCATGTCCAATGTTTTTTTTTTTATCTTTGTCTTAGTGTTTTTTTAAGTAGACAGCGATTTGCTAAAAAAATATTGTAAAAGTTCAGATCATTTACTTACGCATAACTCAGGAAATACAACTCTCAAGTGAAAGGAGTATCTGTAGATCGCGAGGTGTCCTTGTAAATGCCGATTTTTCTGCGTAAATAAGGAGTAGTGTGTGTATTTCTTAAGTAGTGAATGTGTACATATTTTTTTGAATAGAATTTAAAATAATTGAAAAAAAATATTGCAATTCTTTAATCACGTATTCACAGATCTTTAAATACATCTGCAAAATGCAAAACTGTCGTGTGGATTGTGATTTACAGATGTACACAATGCTTTATTTACCCAAAAATAAATTTGGCAGTAATTTGAGGCCATATATAGGCATATGAAATCAATAAAACTAGGCCAAACTAGGCTGTGAAGACACAAGAACGCTATGAATATTCTATAAGGACGATGCTATGAATATTCTATGAGGAGGCATGCACTTCCCTGTATGAACAAAACAAGAAATAGAAAGAATAAATATTTTCGTTTTTCTTTCACCGTTATTCAATTTCCTATTATAACAGAGGAAATGAAAATTGCGGGTATTTTTGTTTTAAATCCAAAAATAATGAACGAAAAACGAGCCGTTACCCGATTGATCAATATTCGAAATCGGAAATCAAATATTGCAAGTCAAATACAAAAAAACGAACGGTTTTCCGTTTATCCGGTTTCCTATAGCTATTAGGACATAATCCAATGACCGAAAGGTACACGGACCTTGTGGTGCCCGGAAGGAACTTGCAGGTGATTTAGTGACGTGGTGTTGTAGTTGAAACGTGCTTCTGGTTCACTGCATGGAAACAGTGGAGATCGGATAACTGAACCGTGCTTCGTGTTCATTCGTCCTATCCCTGCTGTTTAGGGTAGAATAACGATTGGCCTCTCTATCCACGGACTCGCCAATTTCTGTAATTTCCCCCTAGCTTGAAATAACAGAAAAACTAGCGCTGAACTGGTTCTCCGTCACCCTGTTTACCGTGGAATATCCATTGAACACTGATTGGATCGTTGAGGCACGCGAGGAATGGGAGACGGTTCTTGGAAAAGTTAACAACTTTCGTTGGTAAATTTTTTCTTTTATTTATACAAATTATTCATATTTACTAATTCCAGTGTCTGTAAACAATTAGAAGTGAATTAAGCCAAGTTATGAAAAAACATAGAATTTAACTACGTTTTGTAAGCTCCAACTCCATTCGGATTACAGGCTAATTCGCTAGCTTAGCCTACTACCTTTTGGTGTTGTATCCTGTCCTTCTGATCAGGTATAAATCCTAGTTCTGTAATTAGAAATCCATTGATTGGTCAGGTTTCTCATAATACCTTGCGACAGTGAGGCTGTAGCCTGACTATCGTGCAGTAACTAATTAAACAGTTAAGAAAATGTTCATTTTGGGTCACATCCTTATGAGTGTTGTTAGTTTTTGTCTTTGTACTCGATACCGCGGTCAAGTTGAATAAAGTAAACCTAGATCTGTTGTTCTGATATAGTGATTGTTTGTCGTTTTTCCTCCATTGTGTTGTATTTTATTCCCATCTAGTACGTTCATCAGTCATGTATGGGTCTGGTTTGGTCAAAGAAGAGCCCAAAGAAGAGTCACTGGATTCTTATTGGGACAATGGAGCTCAGTGTTCATTGGTGGATTCAAAGATGAAATCAGAGATGCTGGAAGACTGCAGTCAAACACATGATATTAAATATGAAAAAGAGGAGAAGAAGATTAGGGATTTAACTAATCTAGGTAAGAACTGGTTTATGAAGAGGGTTTAATCCCAGCCAACATTAAATGGGTCCATGGGTTCCACAAAGGCTTCATGTTGTTCCACAATTGCCCACATGGGGTTCATTTAGGATTACACTGGGTGTTAGATGGGCCCCAACCAGACAAGACCCATGTGGGTCCCATCTTCAAGCTTTATGTGGTGCTACATGGTCTGAAATGGTGGGTTTGTCCACCGGTTCCATAATGGGCCCATTTCAATTACCCACTTTATTATGCCCCAATCTATTGTACACACCAGGCCTTTGTGGGCCATATTGCCTCCTGGTCTATGTTACATATCCCATTGATCAGAATAAAAGGCTTGGAATTAATAAGATGATTAATGCCTCACTCACAGACATCCTACTTTTCTTCTGGACTATATGCATCTAGTTTGCTTGGACCTGGTCTGTAAATGGACTCTGTGGTCCATTTTAAGGGTCCATTGCGGTGTTGGGTTCTGTCTTCTGTTCTATCCACCATCTCTGATCACTTGAAACTGAGTAGACAAAGCTTCTGGTACTTCTGGAGTTCATATTGTCATTTGGTTTAACAATGTTCCCAGGGAAGTAAAATAACCTCACAACATAACAGGTCCTCCACTATACAATGCCCTCCACTAATTTTGTGACTCTTGGTATGTGCAAAACGGGCTGTGAACTTTTTATAAATCCTTAAAAATTTAATTTTGAAAATATATGTATTTCCAAAATCTGTACCAGAATAATTGGCATCCTTAGAAATTCTTGAGTTAAATTTATCTGATGTAGTATACACTGATGAGCCAAAACATTCTGACCACCTGCCTAAATTGCTATTGGTCCTCCGCGTGCCGCCAAAACAGCACCGACCCACTGAGGCATGGACTCTACAAGACCCCTGAAGGTGTCCTGTGGTGTCTGGCGCCAAGACATTAGCTGAGGATCCTTCAAATTATTTAAGTTGCGACGTGGAGCTGCCATGGATCTGACTTATTGGCCCAGTACATCCCGCAGATGCTCAATCAGAGTGAGATCTGTGGAATTTGGGGGCCAGGGCAAAGCCTTGAGATCTTCATGTTCTTCAAAACATTTCTGAACAGTGTGGGCAGGGTTCATTATCCTGCTGAAAGAGGGCACTGCCATCAGGGAATACCATTGCCATGAAGTACCTGGCAGATCCTCCAAGTCCTGTAAGTTGCGACGTGGAGCTGCCATGGATCGGACTTGTTGGTCCAGTACATCCCGCAGTGCTCAATCGGAGTGAGGACCAGACGGGAAAGCCTCGGGCGCCCAACACCCTGTCGCAGGTTTATTCTTGGTCCCTGTCCCTCCTCTGACAGCACTGCTGACTGGGAGTACCCTACAAGCCTTGCCGTTTCAAAGATGCTCTGACCCAGTCGTCTGGCCATAAGAATTTGGTCCTTTTCAAAGTCGATCAGGTCTTTACTCCTGCTCATTTTTCCCATATCCAACTGTCAATCAATCAATCAATCAATCAAAATGTATTCATAAAGCGCTTTTTACAACAGCAGTTGTCACAAAGTGCTTTACAGAGACACCCGGCCTTAAACCCCAAGGAGCAAACAACAGTAGTGTTGAATTTCAGTGGCTAGGAAAAACTCCCTAAGAAGGTCGAATTTTAGGAAGAAACCTAGAGAGGACCCAGGCTCAGAGGGGTGACCAGTCCTCTTCTGGCTGTGCCGGGTGAAATATTAACAGTCCAATTGGAATAATAAATACATTTCTCTTGGCTAAATCCAGAGTATATTTGATTTTAGACTAGGTCAGAAGTATGACCAGGTGGACAAGGACAGGAACAGCAACGGTCGCCCCAAACCAGGTAATCCGCAGGTGTGGACCAGGACCTCATCTCCTTCTAAAATTTAAAATTGGAGGAAACTGAGAAGAGTTAGTAGTACATCCCTCATGTCCCCCAACACAATAATATAGCAGCGTAACACCTTGGAAACTGTTTGTTTGCCTACCATCTAATCTACCCAGACCTTGTCATGTGCCCTTGTTTGGAGATGATCAACATTATTCTCTTCACCTGTGAGTGGTTGTAATGTTTTGGCTCATTAGCATTAATTTTTAAAGTTCACCTGATTGATTTGGAACATTTAGGTGGTAAGCCTATGTTGGCAATATTTTGTCACGCCTGGGCAAAATGTGAAACTGTTTTCAGAAAATGTTCACAATCATCACTCTTAAAACTCAATGTAACTCTTGGAATAGTTAGATTGATCTTTAATGTAATCTACTATCTGCATTGATACAGTGTCACTGCACTAATGAACTTCTCTGGTATTAATCACACAGATGAGATGACTGAAGTTGATACACTTCCTACACCTGGAAGGGAGCAACAACCGGAAGATTGTGAAGATAAGTCTCACCCCTGCCCCCATTGTGGAAAATGTTTCCTTTCTATATCGCTGTTACAAATACATATTAATATACACTCAGGAAAGGAGCCCAACTTCTGTTCTGACTGTGGAAAGAGTTTCATTTCATCATATGAATTAACTAGACATGAGAAATTGCACCATGGAGAGAAGCCGTACTTGTGTTCTGACTGTGGGAAGCGTTTCACTTCACCATGTCATTTAACTAGACATCAAAGATTGCACACAGGAGAGAAGCCATACTCCTGTCCTGACTGTAGGAAGAGTTTCTCTCAATTGGGTAACCTTAAAATTCACCAGCGCATACACACTGGAGAGAAGCCTTACTCCTGTACTGACTGTAGGAAGAGTTTCTCTCAACTAAGTAGCCTTAAAACTCACCAGCGCATACATACTGGAGAGAAGCCATTCATTTCATCTTATGAACTAACTAGACATCAGAGAAAGCGCACAGGAGAGAAGCCATACTCCTGTTCTGACTGTGGGAAGAGTTTTTCTCGACTAGGAAACCTTCAATCTCACCAGCGCATACACACTGGAGAGAAGCCTTACGCCTGTCCTGACTGTGGGAAGAGTTACACTGAAGCAAGTAACCTTAAATCTCACCAGCGCATACACACTGGAGAGAAGCCATACTCCTGTCCTGACTGTGGGAAGAGTTACACTCAAGCAAGTAACCTTAAAACTCACCAGCGCATACACACTGGAGAGAAGCCATACTCCTGTTCTGACTGTGGGAAGAGTTACCCTCGACTAAGTAGCCTTAGAACTCACCAGCGCATACACACTGGAGGGAGAACTTTTCACTGTTCTGACTGTGGGAAGAGTTTCCCTGAATTATGTAAGCTTAATGTTCACCAGCGCATACACACTGGAGAGAAGCCATACTCCTGTTCTGACTGTGGGAAGAGTTACCCTCGACTAGGTAGCCTTAGAACTCACCGGCGCATACACACTGGAGGGAGAACTTTTCTCTGTTTTGACTGTGGGAAGAGTTTCTCTGATTCACGTGACCTTATAGCTCACCAGGGCATACATACTGGAGAGAAGCCATACTCCTGTTCTGACTGTGGGAAGAGTTACACTCGACTAAGTAGCCTTAAAATTCACCAGCGCATACACACTACAAGCAAGTTTATTTATACAGCACAGTTCATACCATAGAAGCAATTCAACGTGTTTACAGTGAAATGAAACACAAAAAAAACGCCAGATTCGTACAATTCTGTAACCACCCTCCAGGGGGGCATTTATGTTATGTCTGCACATGCATTTTATATTCATCCTCGATGAATTACAGTTCCCAAAACTGTTTACCGCACCGCCCTGGTATTTCTATCCTCACGTTCCAACGCTTAAATAAACTTGTCAGTCGTTTTGTGAGATAATACCCTGCATCGATGTCTAAACAGCAGAACAAGAACTTGCAGTATCCGTCCTCAGCAGATTGTTACATTTACACAGAGGCTATTCCTCTGATAGCACCAAAACTTGCATTACAATGGAATAAAAACAATACACAAAAAATAAAACATCCTAATAATAAAACAGAATAAGAAAATAGAATAAAAACATAACTGGTAGATTCTGTAATAGATTCCATGAGGAAACTATAAAAGCTGTAACACAGTTATAGGTGTGTGAAAATGTTGTTTTTACCCTGGATTTAATCTATTTGGGGCCTAAAGCATTCAGTGATTTATAGACTAAAAGCACCAGTTTAAAATCTATTCTGTAACTGACTGGAAGCCAGTGCAAAGATTTAAGAACCAGGGTGATGTGCTCTGCTCTCTTGGTCCTGTTTAACATTCTAGCAACAGCATTCTGAATGAGCTGCAGCTTTTTCACAGTCTTTTTGGGGAGTCCAGTTAAGAGGACATTACAGTAGTTTTTGAGGCACCAAGCCCTTGATTCTGTCTATATTTTTCAGGTGATAGGATGCTGTTTTGGTGACTGTTATGATATGGCTATTGAACGTGAGATGATCACGTTGATAAACAACAATTAAATTTTTATAGCCTTTTGTTACCCTGGGTGACACCATTTTTGGAGGGCACTGACTGAATTAAAATGTTGGCAATATTTTGTTACGCATCATTTGGCCATTTTCACTTAGGGGTGTACTCACTTTGGTTGCCAGCGGTTTAGACATTAATGCCTGCGTGTTGAGTTATTTTGAGGGGACAGCAAATTTACACTGTTATGCAAGCTGTACACTCACTACTTTACATTGTAGCAGTGTCATTTCTGAAGAGATTCCACCCCATGCTTCCTGAAGCACCTCCCACTGGTTGGATTGGCTTGTTGGGCACTTCTTACATACCATACAGTCAAGCTGCTCCCACAACAGCTCAATAGGGTTGAGATCCAATGACTGTGCTGGACACTCCACAATAGACAGAATACCAGCTGATTGCTTCTTCCCTAAATAGTTCTTGCATAGTTTGGAGCTGTGCTTTGGGTCATTGTCCTGCGGGTACTTTTTAATGAAGCTACCATTTGAAGAGCTGTGAGGCGTCTTGTTTCTCAAACTTGACACTAATGTAATTGTCTTCTTGCTCAGTTGTGCACTGGGGCCTGTGATGGTAATTCCATGTATCGACACTCGGAGTAAGGGACACAGAGACAAAGTTCTCTTTGTACATTATTTTATTAATTATTATGCACAGAGACTTATGAGAGACGCGTCAACCGCTTACACAAACATAATCGTCTGAGGAGTCTCTAACTCCAAATAGCTCATTCAACCATATATATCACATAGGAAAAAGGGGCGTGGTAAGATGCTGACATCTGTCTCATGTCAATCAAACACATTCCCTTTGTTCTATCACACAAGTCAAATGCTATCTTCCCCCACCTTATCCTTCCTGCCATAAATTGCCTCTTCAATTCTAAGAGTTCTTACAGTATCTGGACAGACAATAGATGCCCCCTATGCAAATACCAGATCCCCCACATTCCTTTACCTATCTAAACAATGGGACTCAAGTCCTTTAATCAGTAAGAATGCATCAGGCTTCAGAAACTTCCCCAACAGGCCTCCCACAGTGTAATACGAGGTCTTCGGTTTCTTGGCAGTTTCTCACATGGAATAGTTTTCATTTTTCAGAAAAATAATTAACTGATTAGTTTCAGAAGTCTATTTTTTTTTTTTTGGACATTTTGAGCCTGTAATTGAACCCACAATTGCTGATGCTCCAGATACTCAACTAGTCTAAAGCCCAGTTTTATTGTTTCTTTAATCAGCATGACAGTTTCAGCTGTGCTAACAATTGCAAAAGGGTCTTCCAATGATCAATTAGCCTTTTAAAAGTATAAACTTGGATTTGCAAACAACGTGCCATTTGAACACAGGACTGATTGTTGCTGATAATGGACCTCTGTACGCCTATCTAGATATTCCATTTCAAAATCAGCCAGTTTCCAGCTACAATAGTCATTTAAGACATTTACAACATCTGCACTGTATTTCTGCTCAGTTTGATGTGGCAACCCAATTTTCAAAAGTTGCAGCGCTGCGTAAAATGTTAATAAAAACAGAATGCAATGATGTGCAAATCATTAAATCCCTAAGAGATCCATGATTCATTGTCTAAAAACAATATATCCCTATATCTCACTTTATTACTGTTACTGGTTAGGTGACTGTGTCTTAGATTATGTGTAATGAGAGATTTTGACAAGAAATTGGAGAAATATACTTGGTAAGATTTTGATTTTTTTTGGTGTCATTTAACATCATGTCACAAACATGAAACCTTCAGGACAGTTAAATACTATGTGGCCTATTATAAGTTTTATTATTAGTGAAATGTTTTTTCCATTGTTGTAGACATTTCCCAATGGCTAGAGAAAGACCAGTCATTTAGCTGAAGTGCAAGGATGTTGCAACAGGCAGCAACACCCAATCCATTAGACATTGGTTAAGTGGGATGGATCCTGTCCTTTGTGTTCATTGTGTTTGCCAAGGTAAAGTTATGCTAATGAATATTTTGAGGTGTGTTTTAGAAATGTCTGCTATTAGGATGAATAGTAATGTCTCAAACAGTTATTTGAGTCCGTTCTATGTAAAGAATCCTCCCGACAGATTGTGTTGTATTACAATTTAGGAATATATTGTTAACAGATACTCTTAACATGTTTTTTGCTATAGTGTGTTTTAGATACTTGTGTTATACTTTGTAGATGTTTATACAATTTAAGAGGACATTGAATATTGATTGTATGTAACTATGACATGTATTGAAACTATTACATGATCCGAATAAATTGTCTTACTTTGAAATATAAATTATGACGTCATTCCTAATTCATCTACAACAGGGTTGCCAACCCTGTTCATGGATATCTACTGTCCTGCAGGTTTTCTATTCAACCCAATATGTGACCAACCTGATCTAGCTTTTCATCCAGGTAATTTTTCAGGTGTGCTAAATTAGGTTTGGAAAGAAGCTTCAGGACAGTAGATCTCAAAGAACAGGGTTGGGCAGCACTGATCTCCAATCACTCTGGTGGATTAATAACCCAAACCTGTGTTCATAGAGATACTGGTAATCACACCAGTAGCTCTATGAACATACTTATGTCAAAATGACCAGAAAATCCCTGAGTCCTGGATTGCTCCATAAACAATTGATTTCTGTACTTGACTGATGAGTAGGTGCCCTTTGAAGCACTATTTTAGGCACAGGATTATGGCTGGACTGGTAATCTGGCATATAGGGAAATGTCCAGTGGGCCGAGTCACTTTTGGAACTGACAAATGTTTTTTTTAATTGGCCAGCAACCGGCCAATAAACCAGGGACAGCGGCCCATTGGTTCATTTTCTAAACTGACACTGGGCTGGCCCAGTCACATCTCTTACTATGGCCCTCCCCCTCTGTCTCTCGTGTCATATGCCAGGGCTCAGAGCCAGAAATCTGTGGATGAGGGTGTCAAAATGGACAAACAAAAGTGCAAAGAAGTTGCTGGCCAAAATCTGGATCACTGACATGTTTGCTGCAGTAGATTAATTATCTACAGAACCGGACATTAGTAATGGGAAATCAAGGCTTTCTGAAGCATCCAAGGCTTTTGTCTCATTGTGCTGAAAAACGGTTCCTTCTCTCAAGGCTTTTGAACTGACTGCACAGTGGTGACACCTGCTGGTGAGGAAAAGTATCACTGGTGCAGCGGTTAGACGTGTTCATTGTGAAGGGGAATTAAATTGCATGGTCGTACCCAAAATTAATCTTGTCTTTCCAAATAGCTTTTTTGGGGAGTGTTAAAGTCTCACGAATCAAACAACCAAATAGCAGTGACATGGATCAGACTGGGTGGAAATTTCAAAGCAAGACTGAGAATTTTGTTCAATAAGCTTTCCAACACAGTGCAGAGCAGGCACATCTGCTGGACAAAATGTAACGTGACAGGTTTGATTTAAACGTGATCGTAAATAGCCCGGAGCGGTGTATTTGAAGTAATGGTAAAAAAGGGATTTGTGGACGGAGAAAGGTTAACATTTTGCGTTCAATAAAATCATATTACCTACATCAGGAAGAATCAAACCCCTGATTACGTAAACAGCCATCTGGAGTAAATGCGCCACAGTCTTAAATGTTTTACTTGGGTATTTGTGCACTGTTGGGTGTTGCGTTCCTGTTTGAAAAAAAACTGTCAAAACTTTGGACCTCATCGATCACGTGATATCATACTAAAACATCTTTCAGTTTTAGTCACATTCGTATAATTTGAATAATGATTGTGTCATTTAACAAAATGCCTGCATGTTTTATTCTAATTTTCGCCCAATCACAGTAATTGACTCATTGACCTATAGTAGCCTAAACATATCACCATATTTAATAGTCTAACTAATGGGACATATCATAATGTTTCACTTACAATGTTGATATTGCCTACAATTAGGCCTATTAATTAAAATTGTAAGCGCAGTGTTGTGCACATTATAGAAGCCTGAAATGTCTGAAATGTAATAAGCCAGTGGAAAATGGGTATTGCACAGGCGTTATTGTCACGAGACAATAACTGTTATTCAATCAATCGGTCAATCAGTTATTGTCTCGTGACCTGCCACTGAAAAATGTATATTTAACGATATTTAACGAATAGTTCAACTATTTTTGTTGAAGAAATGAACATTGTCATACACACACATTCTCGATTGCTCTCTAAAACACAATCCTATTACCCTTTCCAAAACCTAACTAAGTAAAGTTCTTAATAATTATCTTGTCTACTTCTCAAATTACGGCCCGGTTGGAACTTGCAAGTGATTTAGTGACGTCCGAAGCGTCGAACATCATTGGTCACGTGGTGTTGTAGTTGAAACGTGCTTCTGGTTCGCTACATCCAAACCAAGCGTGCCGCACAAGCCCTGAAAAGTGAAGCCAAAACGTCTCGATCGCCCCCTGGTGAGTGGTCCCAGTATAGGTCATAAACCCCGCCCTCCCCATGTTATTCAATGGGACGCGAGACCAACTAAACAATTAAATTACCCTTCAAATATATTTTTTCCGAAGCTGGTTTCTGTCATTTACTGTAGTTTGTATCACGCTAATGTAAATTCAAGAGTTTGTTTTTAAAATAAGTTGGTTTTTAGTTAGTTATTTAATGCTCTAAAAACGGTGGTGTGACGTCGTGATTCACAGCTGTGATTGACAGCTATCTGAGCCGAGGAGCCACTGAATCTTCGGAGGACTGAGGAGATTGGAACTTTACATTTAATCTCTAAATTTCTATAATTGATATAATTTCACACGGACATAATGGGTTGTTCTGCAGTACATTGTGCTAACCGATCTGGCATTTCCAATCGATCTTTGAATTTTTTTCAGTAAGTTAAATTTATAAGCAATTTAATTAGTAAATAAATGTAATGGGCTAGCTAACGTTAGCTAAAAGACAACAAGCCTCGTTAATAGCCATGTTAATAGCTAGCAGGTGATCGTTAGCTAGAAGTTACCAATTATTTTTGTATTAGGCCTATTCTAAATTAAGGTTAAACATGATGTAAGTTAGGCTATAACATATCGTCTAGGTTTAACAAGCAAAGGTTGTACTGTACTTGGACTTGCGATTGATTACGGTATGCGCATTCTGCGAGGGAGAGTAAGTGCGGGGCACAGGGGTGGGTCTGTTGATTTCGCGGCTTTACGGCTTTACTTCCTTCTCGCTACTGCGCATAACTACTGCGCAGAACTGGTCCCAAGATCGCTATCTGCGCAGACGCAAGTCCAAGATGTCAGCGCCGTATCAGGACACTGGTGGCTTCATTTTTCACCAATGGAAAAGAGCGAAAGGGCGTCGTCCATTATTTATACAGTCTATGATCCAAACAGTGAACGGTGCTTCGCGTTCATTCGCACTCTCTCCTGTTCAGGGTAGAATAACGATTGCTCTGTCCATACACGGACTTGCCAATTTCAGTAAATTCGCCATAGCTTGAAATAACAGAAAAACGGAGAACTAGCGCGGAATTGGTTCTCCGTCACCCTGTTTACGGTGGAATTACCATTGAATGAATCTCTACAGGGATCGGATCGTAGAGGCACGCGAGGAGTGGGAGACCGTACTAGGAAAAGTGTACAACTTTAATTGGTAAATGAAGTTATTGCTTTTATTTATACAAATTATTGATATTTATTCATTACAGTGGCTGTAAACCAACATAATTAATTAATTAAAAAGTTAGGCTCCAATTTAAATCCATATTACAGGCTAATTAGTTAGCGTAGCCTGCTACCCGTTGGTGTTGTAGCCGGTCCTGATTAGATATAAATCCTAGTTCTGTAATTGCAAATCCAATGATTGGTCAGGTTTCTCATAATACCTTGCGACATGGAGACTGTAGCCTGGTTATCGTGCAGAGACTAAAGGAAAACCATAAAAATACGGTTTAAACAGTAAAGCAAATGTTAAATTTGTGTACATCCTATTTTACCCAGATCGTGTAACCCGAGTTTCTGACTTGCAATTATTTTTCATACTTTATGTACAATATAAACACTATGGTGGCCCTACATTTATTTGTCCAACAGGCGCTTATGTTTGTGATTTGGTGGCAGCAGAGTCTTCTGACAATCCTTCCAGATAACTTGTTGGAAAACAGGTGGGGTCTAATAGTAGTTTTGGAGACTGGCAGATTTTCTTCTAGAATACATTCGTCCTCTTCCATATAAAATCATCTGAGCTTCAGTGGATTTACATTTCTTTATTATTGCCCAAATAGTACAGATGAGTATTTTCAGGCATGTTACTATCTTTATAGCCCTCTCCTGACCTTTATTAAACGTTGATAAACAACAATTACATTTTTAAAGCTTTTTGGAGGGCACTGAATGAATTAAAATGTTGGCAATATTTTGTAACGCCTGGGAAAAATGTGAAACTGTTTTCAGAAAAGGTTCATATTATCACTCTTCAAACTCTTGGAATAGTTACATTGATTTTTAATATAATATACTAACTGTATTGATACAGTGTCACTGCACTAATGAACTTTTCTGGTATTAATCATACAGGTGAGATGGCTGAAGATGATACATTTCCTACACCTAGAAAGCAACAGCAGGAAGATTATGAAGATAAATCTGAGCCCTGCCCCCATTGTGGAAAACATTTCCTTTCTACATTGCTACTAAAAAGTCATATTAATATACACACTGGAGAGAAGCCTTACTCCTGTCCTGACTGTGGGAAGAGTTTCATTTCATCATATGAACTAACTTGACATCAGAGAATGCACACAGGAGAGAAGCCATACTCTTGTTCTGACTGTGGGAAGAGTTTCTCTCATTTAGTCCGCTTTAAAACTCACCAGCACATACACACTGGAGAGAAGCCATACTTGTGTTCTGTCTGTGGGAAGAGTTTCTCTCAACCAGATAGGCTTAAAACTCACCAGCGCATACACACAGGGGAGAAGTCTTACTCCTGTTCTGACTGTGGGAAGAGTTTCTCTGAATTACGTAGGCTTGTAGTTCACCAGCGCATACATACTGGAGAGAAGCCATACTCCTGTCCTGATTGTGGGAAGAGTTTCTCTCGACTAGATACCTTTAAAACTCACCAGCGCATACACACTGGAGAGAAGCCATACTCCTGTCCTGACTGTGGGAAGAGGTTCTCTCGACCAGGTAGCCTTAAAACTCACCAGTGCTAACACACTGGAGAGAAAGTGTAACCCTGTTCTGACTGTGGGAAGAGTTTCATTTCTCCGTATGACTTAACTAGACATCAGAGATTGGACACTGGAGAGAAGCCATACTCCTGTTCTGACTCTGGGAAGGGTTTCTCTTGACTAGGTAGCCTTGAAACTCACCAGCGCATACACACTGCAAGCAAGTTTATTGATATAGCACAGTTCATACATGGAGGCAATTCAGTTTTGTTTACAATGAAATGAAAAATATAGAAATGCAAGAAAATAAGTCAGATTCTTACAATTCTCTAACCTCCCTCCAGGGGGACTCTCCGACCCGGTATCTCAATCCTTGCCCTCCAGCGTTAGAATGAACCCTTCAGTCCCTTTGTGAGAATCTCTGCATTGATATCTTACCCGGACGTCGCCAGGGGTACATGTATGCCATGTCTGTACATGCATTTAATATTCATCCTTAATAAACTACAGTTCCCAAAACTCTACTGCACCACCCCGGTATCTCAATCCTTTACGCTCCAGCGCTTGTATAAACTCGTTAGTCGTTTTGTGAGATAAGACCCTACGTCAATGTTTAAACAGCAACACAAGAAGTTCATCCTTCATCAGCACATTGTTAAATTTACACAGAGGTTATTTTACTGATAGCACCAGAACGTGCATTACAATAGAATGAAAACAATAAACAATAAAACCTCCTAATAAGAAAGCATAGAATAAGAACTGAATAAAAAACTAAATAAAAAAACATAAATGGTGGGTTCTGTAATAGATTCCAAGAGGAAACTATAAAAGCAGTTTTTACATGTATATCTTAGGTCCACGTCTAAGATCTTCTGGTAGTTTATTTCCAGTTGTGTGTTGCATAACTGTTGAGTACAGCTTTGACCTGTTTAGTTTGGACTCTGGGATCTACTAGCTGATCTCAGTTCATGGGTCTATAATCTTTAAACATGTCAGAAATGTATTCAGGGCCTTAAGCATTCAGTGATTCATAGACTAAAAGCACCATTTTCAAATCTATTCTGTAAGTGACTGGAAGCCAGTGTAAAGATTTAAGAACCGGAGTGGTGTGCTTTATTCTCTTGGTCCTGGTTAACATTCCAGCAGCATATTGAATGACCTGAAGCTGTTTTACAGTCTTTTTGGGGAATCCCGTTAAGAGGCCATTACAGTAGTTAACCCTACTAGAGATAAAAGCATGGATGAGCTTCTCTTGGTCCTTTTGGGACACCAAGCCCTTGATTCTGGCAGTATTTTTAAGATGATAGAATGCTATTATGGTGACTGCTTTGATATGACTGTTGAATGTGAGGTCTGTTCAGAACCCCAAAGATTACACACTTGGTCCCTGTTTTTTAGGGCCTGAAGGGAAAGCTTAACCCTGTTCTGGACTTACGGGTTCTGTTCTGTGTATTTAGTTGGACATAATGTTTCTCTTACAATGTTGATATTGCCTACAATTAGTCCTATTAATTAAAATTGTAAACACAGCGTTTTGCACATTATAGAAGCCTGAAATGTCCAAAATGTAATAAGTCAGTGGAAAATGGGTCGTGCACAGGCGTTATTGATCTTTTAATTCCCATGGATGGAAATATCAGTTTATCAGAAATGT
The DNA here is from genome assembly GCF_011004845.1 of Esox lucius. Lineage (NCBI taxonomy): Eukaryota > Metazoa > Chordata > Actinopteri > Esociformes > Esocidae > Esox > Esox lucius. The sequence goes on from NC_047577.1 coordinate 4,645,639, forward strand.
AAGAACGAAGGGAGAACAGAAGATTCCAAACCGTTTTGATAGTTTACAAATCAGGGTATACCCACGTCTCCGGGCACCACCTCTCCTGTGCGTGTATATATATTGGGATGATGCGCTTTCAGAAGTCTTTTGATGACATCTGTAAAAGCATCTTGGGGAAAAATAACTCAATCTCTATTTTCAAAATCCTCCTTCCCAACTTTGGTAATTAAACAACACTATTGTCAGAAATATAATTTCATCTAGTCTCATTTTTGTCAACCAAAAGTATTTGTCGTTTTTTCAGTCTGTTATCGTTTCCTCAACTTCCAATGAAAAATGTATATTTAAAGAATTTTTTCGTCACTGTTTTTGTTGACGGAATGAACAGTCATAAACACATTATCCATTGCTCTCTAACAATTCTATTACCCTCTCCAAGAACCTAGCTAAGCAAAACTCTTAATAATGATCTTGTCTACTTCTCAAATTACTTACTATTTTGTGTGACTCTCAAATAATAGCTAACCACAATTATTCTCTTGTAAGACTCTCAACTTACTGTTCTTTGACTCTCTTGACGAATCCTTCTCTCTAATTTCCATTTGCCTGCGTGTCTCAAACCCCTACCGTCAACCCCCGAAGTGACCGGATTTAATTATCCTTTTATGCACCCAGTTTCAAAACGGCCATTTTGAAAACGACACCTGTTCGGCCCGGTTGGAACATGCAGGTGATTTAGTGACGTCCGAAGCCTCGAACGTCATTGGTCACGTGGTGTTGTAGTTCGAAACAGTGGAGTTCGGAAAACTGAACCGTGCTTCGTGTTCATTCGTCCTATCCCTGCTGTTTAGTGTAGATTAACGATTAGCCACGGAGTCGCCAATTTCTGTAAATCCCCCTAGCTTTAAATAACAGATAAACGGAGAACTAGCGCGGAACTGGTTCTCCGTCACCCTGTTTCCCTTGGAATAACCATTGAACGAATCGTACACGGATCGTTGAGGCACGCGTGGGAGTGGGATACGGTTCTTGGAAAAGTGTAGAACTATCGTTGGTAAATTAGGTTTTTGCTTTTATTTATACTAATTACTGTGTCTGTAAACCGATAGAAGTGAATTAAGCCGAGTAATGAAATAATAAATAATTTAACTTCGTTTTGTTGGCTCCAACTCTATTCAGATTACAGGCTAATTTGCTAGCCTAGCCTGTTGGTGTTGTAGCCTGTCCTTCTGATTAGTTCTGTAATTGCAAATCTATTGATTGGTCAAGTTTCTCATAATACCTTGCGACATTACGTGATTATCGTGCAGTGACTAACGGAAAAACTTAAAAATGCGGTTTAAACTGTAAAAAACATGTTCAGTTGTTGTCGTTGTACTCAATACCACGATCAAGTTAAACGAAGTACACCTTAAGTATTTTACCCAGATCTGTTGTTCTAATATTGTGATTGTTGGTCGTTTTTCCTACATTGTGTTGTATTGTATTCCCATCAAACATGTTCATCAGTCATATGTGGGTCTGGTTTGGTCTTTATTTTAGCAGATGGAGGACAAACCCAGCCTGCTGCTCTCCTTCCACACTGAGCCTAAAGAAGAGTCACTGGATTCTTATTGGGACAGTGGAGCTCAGTGTTCGTTGGTGGATTCAGAGATGAAATCAGAGAAGCTGGAAGACTGCAGTCAAACACTGGGGGCAAATTATATTAAATATGAAGAGGAGAAGATGATTGGGGATTTAACTAATCAAGGTAAAAACATGTTTATGAAGAAGGTTTAATCCCAGCCAACATTTGTATGTGGGGCCCATATGGGTAGTAAATGGGTCCATGGGTTCCATAATGGCTTCATGTTGTCCCATAATTGCCCATATGGGTTTCATTCAGGATTACACTGGGTGTTAGGTGGGTCCCATCTTCAAGCTTTATGTGGTGCTACATGGGAACTACGTGGTCTGAAATGGTGGGTTCCATTTTTTGCCCACGGGTTCCATAATGGGCCAATGTCAATTATCCGTTTTATTATTCACCAATCTATTATACACACCAGGCCTTTGTGGGCCATATTGCCCCCTTGGTCTATGCTACATATCCCATTGATCAGAAGAGAAGGTTTGGAACAAATTAGATTATAAATGCCTCCTCTCACAGACATATTTAAGGGACCATTTCAGTTTTGGGTTCTGTCTTTTATCCACCATCTCTGAACACTTGAAACTGAGTAGAAAAGCTTCTGGTACTTCTGGCCCTACTCCTGACCCAGTTGTTCAGGTCTGTACTCCTGCCCATTTGTTAGGAGATGATCAACATTATTCTCTTCACCTGTGAGTGGTCATAATGTTTTGGCTCATCAGTGTATGCCCATTCATATTTTATGTTTTTAAGGTCACCTGTAAATCAAAAAAACTTGATTTACATTTCTTTATTAATTCCCTAATAGTGCAGAAATAATAAAAAAAATTCAGGCATGTAACAACCTTTGTAGCCCTTTCCTGACATTTTTCCCCAGTTTTTTTGCATGATCAAGTTGATAAACAACATTGACATTGCTTAAGGGTTTTCTTTCCCTGGGTGACACCATTTTGGGAGGGCACTGAATGAATTATGACTGGGGAATGTGAAACTGTTTTCAGATATTGTTCATGTTTATCACTTTTGAATTAGTTACATTGATCTTTAATATAATCTACTAACTGCACTGATACAGTGTCAATGCACTGATGGACTTTTCTGATATTAATCACACAGATGAGATGGCTGAAGATGATCCATTTCATACACATGGAGAGCATAGACAGGAAGATTACAAAGATAAGATGTCTGACCCCAGTCCCCATTGCGGAAAACATTTCCTATCTATATCACTGCTAAAAAGACACAACCTACATTCAGGAGAGAAGCCATACTCCTGTTCTGATTGTGGGAAGAGTTTCTCTTGTTTAGCCAGCCTTAATAATCACCAGCGCATACACACTGGAGAGAAGCCATACTCCTGTTCTGACTGTGGTAATTGTTTCATTTCATCATCTCACCTTACTAGTCATCAACGATTGCACACAGGAGAGAAGCCATACTCTTGTTCTGACTGTGGGAAGAGTTTTTCTCATGTAGGCAACCTTAATAATCACAAACGCATACACACTGGAGAGAAGCCATACTCCTGTTCTGACTGTGGGAAGAGTTTCACTTCATCATATAGACTCATTACACATCAGAGAGTTCACACAGGAGAGAAGCCGTACCTCTGTTCTGACTGTGGGAAGGGTTTCTCTGATTTTGGCAACCTTAATATTCACCAGCACATTCACACTGGAGAGAAGCCATTCTCCTGTTCTGACTGTGGGAAGGGTTTTGTTTCGTCGTATAAACTATCTTTACACCAAAGAGTTCACACGGGTGAAAAGCCATACTCCTGTTCTGACTGTGGGAAGAGTTTCTCCCAACTCTGTATCCTTAAAACCCACTTGCGCATACACACTGGAGAGAAGCCATACTCCTGCCCTGACTGTGGGAAGAGTTTTTCTAATTCACGCAGCCTTAATATTCACCAGCGCATACACACTGGAGAGAACGCTTAACACTGTTCTGACTGTGCGAGTTTCATTTGGTTGTTTAAACGAACTAGTCATTAAAGATTGCTCCTCTTTTGACTGAGGGAAATGTTTTATTTCATTATATTAACTAACTAGACATCAGATAATGCACACTGGAGTGAAGTACTACTGTTCTGTCTGTGGGAAGGGTTTCTCAATTAGGTTGCCTTTCAGTTCACCAGCGCATATATACTGGAGAGATGCCTTACTCCTGTTTTGACTGTGGGAGGGGTTTCTCTCAGTTATGTAGCCTTAAAACACACCAGCGCATACATACTGGAGAGGTGCCTTACTCCTGTTTTGACTGTGGGAAGAGTTTCAATCATCTAATTTCCCTCAAAAAACATCAGAGGATTCATACATGAGGATAAGGCTACTTTTAAATGTAGAAAGTGCTTTTGACAATAACTTACCTTATTGTCAAAAACTGATATATAATATCTTAACTTATGTACATCCGAGCACTGAAGGACCTGAAAAATATGAATTGTAGATTCCTTTACTACCTATTCAATGAGTCTTCATTTTTTATTTTGTAGTGTATCCATTCAGAAGAACACTGCCGTTCAAGAGTTTGGGGTCACTTAGAAATGTCCTTGTTTTCCAAGAAAACATACATTAAATTAGTTTGAGTAGGAAATATAGCAAAATGAATAGGATCTATAGTAGGGCTGTCAAAATTCCTCAATAATGACGTTAGAATATTCCCTCTAAAAAAGCTCACCTGGGGAGGTTTAAAACTTTTGAGTAAACTGGAATGTAAATAAATCAATTATATTGTGGACATTTATCTGTAGTGTTTGGATTTCCCTTGTTCCCCATGGTGTGAATATTCTAATGTGCTTTTACTGTACAGGTTACAGATTAAACTTCACCAGATTGTAGAATGTTTGTGTTGCCAGGCTGACAACAACAGGCAGCAACACCCAAGCCATTAGATATTGGTTAAGTGGGATAGATCCTGTCCTTTGTGTTCATTGTGTTTGCCAAGTTAAAGTAATGCTAATGAATATTTTGGGTGTGTTTGACAAATTCCTGCTATTTGGATGCTAATAGTAATGTCTCAAACAGTTATTGGAGTCTGTTCTGTGTAATGAATCCTCCTGACACATCTTGTTTTATTACATTTAGGAATATATTGTTAACAGATATTCTTAACATGTGTTTTGCTATTGTGTGTTTTAGATACTTATGGTATACTTTGTAGATGTTTATACAATTTAGGAGGACATTGAATATTGCTGGTGTGTAACTATGACATGTATTGTAACTTTATTACTTTATCAGAATAAATTGTGTTACTTTGAAATATAGATTACGATTCTATTCCTAATTCATCTACAACAGGGCTGTCCAACCCTGCTTCTGGAGATCTTCTGTCCTGCAGGTTTTCTATTCAACCCAATTTGTGACCAACCTGATCTAGCTTTTCATCCAGCGAATGATTAGGTGTGCTAAAGGTAATCTGTGGATGAGGGCGTCAAAATGGACAAACGAAAGTGCAAGCGCAAGAGAGGTGCGGAGAAGTTGCTGGCCAAAATCTGGATCACTGACATGTTTGCTGCAGTAGCTTCATTATCTACAGAACCCGACATAAGTCATGGGAAATCAAGGCTTTCTGAAGCATTCAAGGCTTTTGAACTCACTGCACAGTGGTGATACCTGCTGGAGAGGAATATATCACGTTTAATTTCACATCGACCTCTTCTTCCATAGTATCCTACATGACTTCCTGGTGCAGTGGTTAGACGTGTGCATTGGGAAGGGGAGTTAAACAGCGGTTCGTATCCCACATTCATCTTTCAGCCTTTCCAGATAGATTTTTTTAAACTGTGCAGTTTTTTTTTTTACTTCCAGGAACTAGAACTGAAGGAAATCTCACAGGATTAAAGGACCATTTTGCTGTTATCCTCCTTTAAATCCTCCAGATAGTCTTAGTGAAAACGTTCTGCTGGATATTTTGAGGATTTCTGCAGGATTTGTTTCCTGAAGGGCTACCTACGGGATCCAACAATTGTCCAACAGGAAAGTGGACCCAAAATCCTGCAGGATCTACAGGATTTAGAAGACACTTTCCAGTAGGATTTCTTTTATGCTGGATTCCTGCAGGATCTATTTCCTGAAGGACAATCTGCATGAACTATCCTACAGGAAAGTGGCCCCAAAATCCTGTGGCACTTGTCCTGCACAATTCCTGTGGGCCTTTTTTGTAAGGGCATTATGGAAGCCTGAAATGTCCAAAATGTAATAAGCCAGTGGAAATTGGGGATTGCACACACGATATTGGTCTTTTAATGCACATGGATGGAAATAAGTTTGTCAGAAATGTAAGAATGAAGGGAGAACAGATTATTCCAAACTGTTTTGATAGTTAACAAATCAAGGTATACCCACGTCTCCAGGCACCACACCATGGTCTTTGTCTGTGGGTATATATTTGGACGATGCACTTTCATAACTGAAAAAACATCTTGGGGGAAAAAACACTGAGAATCTCTATTTTCAAAATCCTCCTCCCCAACTATGGAAGTTTAATACCACTATTGTCACAAATATATTTTTGTCTAGTCTCGTTTTTGTCAGACAAAAGTAATTTTCGTTTTTTATGTTTCTATTCATTCAGTCATCGTCTGGTCAACTGCTACTGAAAAATATAAATACTTAACTAATATTTGTCACTATTTTTGTTGACGAAATGAACAATATACACATTTCCCATTGATCTCTAATACACAATCTTATCAGCCTTTCCAAGAATAAAGATAAGCAGCACTTAATAATAATCTTGTCTACTTCTTAAATACTCTCAAATAATAGCTTCTCTACATTAATTATTCTCTTGTATGACTCAAATTACTGATCTATGACTACTATCAAACAATAATTTTTATTTGCAAAATCCTGTCAACTGTAAACCCCTCGAAGTGACCGGTTTTCATTAACCTTTTACGCCCTCAGTTTCAAAAGGACCATTTCGACACCTGCTGGGGGGGGGTTGGAACTTGCAGGTGATTTAGTGACGTCCGAAGCGTCGAACATCATTGGTCACGTGGTGTTGTAGTTTGAAACGTGCTTCTGGTTCACTGCACCCAAACAGTGGAGATCGGATAACTGAACAGTGCTTCGTGTTCATTCGTCCTATCCCTGCTGTTTAGGCTAGAATAACGATTGGCCTCTCTATCCACGGACTCGCCAATTTCTGTAATTTCGCCATAGCTTGAAATAACAGAAAAAGGGGGAACTACCGCTGAACTGTTTACCGAGGAATATCCATTGAACTCTGATTGGATCGTTGAGGCACGCGAGTGGGAGACGGTTCTTGGAAAAGTTTGTAAGTAGTTATTTCTTTTATTACAAATTATTTATATTTTCTAATTACAGTCTATGTAAACCATTAGAAGTGAATTAAGCAATGAAAAAACATAGCATTTAACTACGTTTTGTTGGCTCCAACTCCATTCGGATTACAGGCTAAATCTCTAGCCTAGCCTGTTGGTGTTGTAGCCTGTCCTGATTTAGGTATACATCCTAGTTCTGTAATTGCAAATCCATTGATTCGTCAGGTTTTTCATAATACCTTGCGACAGTGAGAGTACTGTTTAAACAACATTTAATTGTTTTCGGTTAAGAAAATGTTCAATTTGGGTCACATCCTTATAGTTAGTTAAACAAGTTTTTTGTTGTTTCCGTCTTTGTACTCGATACCGCGGTCAAGTTAAATAAAGTAAACCTAGATCTGTTGTTCTGATATTGTGATTGATTGTCGTTTTTCCTCCATTGTGTTGCATTGTATTCCCATCAGACATGTTCATCAGTCATATGTGGGTCTGGCTTGTTCTTTTTTTTAGCAGATGGAGGACAAACCCAGCCTGCCGCCCAAAGAAGAGTCACTGGATTCTTATTGGGACAGTGGAGCTCAGTGTTCGTTGGTGGATTCAAAGATGAAATCAGAAAAGCTGGAAGACTGCAGTCAAACACTGGGGACGAATGATATTAAATATGAAGAGAAGAAGATTGGGGTTTTTACTAATCAAGGTAAGAACTGGTTTCTGAAGAGGGTTTAATCCCATCCAACATTTGTATGTGAGGCCCACATGGGTAGTAAATGGTTCCATGGGTTACATAAAGGCGTCATGTTACATAAAGGCGTCATGTTGTTCCACAATTGCCCAAATGGGGTTCATTTTGGATTACACTGGGTGTTAGGTGGGCCCCAACTGGGCAACATATGCAAGACCCATGTGGGTCCCATCTTGAAGCTTTATGTGGTGCTACATGGGTACTACATGAGCTAAAATGGTGGGTTTCTCCACAGGTTCCATAATGGGCCCATTTCAATTACCCACTTTATTATACCCCAATCTATTATACACCCCAGGCCTTTGTGGGCCATATTGCCCCCTGGTCTATGCTACATATCCCATTGATCAGAACAAATAAGATAATAAATGCCTCCTTCTCTCACAGACATCCTACTTTTCCTCTGGACTATATGCGTCTAGTTTGCTTGGACCTGGTCTGTAAATGGACTCTGTGGTTTAAGGGTCCATTGCAGTGTTGGGTTCTGTCTTCTGTTCTATCCACCATCTCTGATCACTTGAAACTGAGTAGACAAAGCTTCTGGTGCTTGGAGTTCATATAGTCATTTGGTTTAACAAGGTTCGTAGGGAAGTAAAACCGCCTCCCAACATGACAGATCCGTCACTATACAATGCCCTCCAATCATTTTAGGGCTCTTGGTAAATATGTGCATAACGGGCTTGAAAATTAAAATTTGAAAATAATTATTCTGAGTTAAATTTATCTGATGCTGAGCCAAAACATTCTGACTTCCTGCCTAATATGCTGTTGGTCCTCCGCGTGCCCGCAAATCACCGCCGACCCACTGAGGCATGGACTCTATAAGACACCAGAAGGTGTCCTGTGGTATCTGTCACCAAGACATTAGCTGAGGATCCTTCAAATTATTTAAGTTGCGACGTGGAGCTGCCATGGATCTGACTTACTGGCCCAGTACATGCCGCAGATGCTCAATCAGAGTGGGATCTGTGGAATTTGGGGGCCAGGGCAAAGCCTTGAGATCTTCATGTTCTTCAAAACATTTCTGAACAGTGTGGGCAGGGTTCATTATCCTGCTGAAAGAGTGCACTGCCATCTGGGAATACCATTGCCATGAAGTACCTGGTCTGCAATGATGTTTAGTTAGGTGACAGGTGTGAAAATATCAATCATGGTTGCAGGAGGAATGTTTCACAACACACACTGCTGCATATGGGGCTGAGTAGCCACAAACTGGTCAGAGTACCCATGATGACCCCTATCCACCGTCACAAGTGCGAGCATGCAAGTGTCAGAACTGAACTTTGGAGCAGTGGAAGATGGTTGTCAGGTCTGATGACCTGACAACAATTTTCTGTGCCACAGTAGAGCTTCTGTCGGTTTGGAGCTGGGAGCACCCCACAAGCCTTGCCGTTTCAAAGATGCTCTGACCCAGTTGTCTGGACATAAGAATTTGGTCCTTTTCAAAGTCGATCAGGTCTTTACTCCTGCACTTTTTTCCTGTATCCAACATGTTGACTACAAGAACGGATTGTTTGCCTACCATCTAATCTACCCAGACCTTGTCATGTGCCATTGTTAAGAGATGATCAACATTATTTTCTTCACCTGTGAGTGGTCATAATGTTTTGGCTCATCAGTGTATGCCTGTTCATATTTTATGTTTTTAAGTTCACCTGATTGATTAGGAACATTTAGGTGTTAAGTCTACTCCCCAAACACATTGGTCTTTTGTTGGTTGGGTCCCCTTACCGTTTGCATGAGGCGAGGGATTCCTGATGACCTCCAGTAGAGTTTCTGACTTGCAATTATTTTTCATACTTTATGTACAATATAAACACTATAGTGGCCCTACATTTATTTGTCCAACAGGTGCTTATGTTTGTGATTTGGTGGCAGCAGAGTCTTCTGACAATCCTTCCAGATAACTTGTTGGAAAGCAGGTGGGGTCTAATAGTAGTTTTGGAGACTGATTTTTTTCTTCTAGAATCGTCGTACTCGCTGTATGTGGGAGAAATTCATTCGTCCTCTTCCATACAAAATCATCTGAGCTTCAGTTGATTTACATTTCTTTATTATTGCCCAAATAGTACAGATGAGTATTTTCAGGCATGTTACTATCTTTATAGCCCTCTCCTGACCTTTATTAAACGTTGATAAACAACAATTACATTTTTGGAGGGCACTGAATTAAAATGTTGGCAATATTTTGTAACGCCTGGGGAAAATGTGAAACTGTTTTCAGAAAATGTTTTCAATTATCACCCTTCAAACTCTTGGAATAGTTACATTGATCTTTTAATATACTAACTGCATTGATACAGTGTCACTGCACTAATTAACTTTTCTGGTATTAATCACACAGATGAGATGGCTGAAGTTGATACATTTCCTACACCTGGAGAGCAACAGCAGGAAGATTGTGAAGATAAGTCTCACCCCTGCCCCCATTGTGGAAAACATTTCCTTTCTACATCGCTACTAAAAAGTCATATTAATATACACTCAGGAGAGAAGCCCAACTCCTGTTCTGACTGTGGGAAGAGTTTCCTTTCAACATATGAACTGACTAGACATCAGAGAATGCACACAGGAGAAAAGCCATACTCCTGTTCTGACTGTGGGAAGAGTTTCTCTCAACTAAGTAATCTTAAAATTCACCAGCGCATACATACTGGAGAGAAGCCTTACTCCTGTCCTGACTGTGGGAAGAGTTTCTCTCAACTGGGTAGCCTTAAAATTCACCAACAATTACACACTGGAGATAAGCCTTACTCCTGTTCTGACTGTGGGAAGAGTTTCTCTCAACCATGTAGGCTTAAAACTCACCAGCGCATACACACTGGAGAGAAGCCTTACTCCTGTTCTGACTGTGGGAAGAGTTTCTCTGAATTACGTAGGCTTGTAGTTCACCAGCGCATACATACTGGAGAGAAGCCATTCTCCTGTCCTGACTGTGGGAAGAGTTACCCTGGACTAGGTAGCCTTAAAACTCACCAGCGCATACACACTGAAGGGAGAACCTTTCTCTGTTCTGACTGTGGGAAGAGTTTCTCTATATTATGTCACCTTATAGATCACCAGCGCATACACACTGGAGAGAAGCCATACTCCTGTCCTGACTGTGGGAAGAGTTTCTCTCGACTAAGTTACCTTAAAAATCACCAACAGACACACACAGGAGAGAAGCCATACTCCTGTCCTGACTGTGGGAAGAGTTTCTCTAGTATAAGTACCCGTTCAGTTCACCAGAGGAGACATACTGGAAAGAAGCCTTACTCCTGTCCTCACTGTGGGAAGAATTTCATTTCTCAATATGGACTAAGTATCCACCAGAGAATACACACGGGAGAGAAGCCTTACTCCTGTCCTGACTGTGGGAAGAGTTACACTGGACCAGGTAGCCTTAAAACTCACCAGCGCATACACACTGGAGGGAGAAATTTTCTGTGTTCTGACTGTGGGAAGAGTTTCACTGTATTATATAACCTTATAGCTCACCAGCGCATACACACTGGTGAGAAGCCATACTCCTGTCCTGACTGTGGCAAGAGTTTCTCCCGAGTACGTTACCTTAAAAATCACCAACGAATTCACACAGGTTGAGAAGCCGTATTCCTGTTCTGACTGTGGGAAGAGTTTCTCTCAACCCGTTAGCCTTAAAACTCAACAGCGCATACGCACTGGAGAGAAAGCCTTACGCTGTCCTGACTGTATGAAGGGTTTCTCTCAATTATGTATTCTTACAGCTCACCGGCACATACATACTGGAGAGAAGCCTTACTCCTGTCCTGACTGGGGGAAGGGTATCTATTAGGAGACATTAAAACTCACCAGTGCATTCACACTGCAAGCATGTTTATTTATATAGCACAGTTCATACCATAGAAGCAATTCAACTTGCTTTTCAGTGAAAAGAAACATATAGAAATGCACTAGAATTAAAAAACGTCAGATTCGTACAGTTCTGTAACCACCTTCCAGGGGGGCATTTATGTTATGTCTGCACATGCATTTTATATTCATCCTCGATGAATTAGTTCCCCAAACTGTTTACTGCACCGCCCTGGTATCTCTATCCTCGCCTTCTACTGCTTGGATAAACTCGTCAGTCGTTTTGTGAGATAATACCCTGCATCGATTTCTAAACAGCAGGTCAAGAACTTGCGATTATTATTGGGTTCACGTCTGTCTTTGGTAGTTTACTCCAGTTGTATGCAGAATAACTGCCCAAACGCAGCTTTGCCATGTTTAATTTGGACTCTGGGCTCTACTTGCTTATCTCAATTCATGGGTCTGTACTCTTCAAACATATCAGAAATCTATTCGGTGCCTAAAGCATTCAGTGATTTATAGACTAAAAGCACCAGTTTAAAATATTCTGTTATTGACTGGAAGCCAGTGCAAAGATTTAAGAACCGGAGTGATGTGCTCTGCTCTCTTGGTCCTGTTTAACATTCTAGCAACAGCATTCTGAATGAGCTGCAGCTGTTTTAGTCTTTTTGGGGAGTCCAGTTAAGAGGACATTACAGTAGTCAACCCTACTAGAGATGAAAGCATGGATGAGCATGGTCTTATATTTTTCAGATGATGGAATGCTGTGACTTTTGATATGACTATTGAACGTGAGGTCTATCAGAACACCAAGATTTTCAGGCCTGTCACTATCTTAATAGCCCATCCTTATTTTTATTCATGATCACGTTGATAAACAACAATTACATTTTTAAAGCCTTTTATTACCATGGGTGACACCATTTTTGGAGGGCACTGACTTAAACTTGAAACTGTTTTCAAAAATGTTTACTCAAAGTAACTCTTGGATTAGGTACATTGATTTCTTTATGTAATCTACTAACTGCACTGATACAGTGTCACTGCACCAATTACCCTTTCCAATATTAATCACACCGATGAGATGGCTGAAGTTGAGACATTAAGCACTCGGTGCCTTGATTTTAGGGCCTTAAGAGGAAGCTTAACCCTGTTCTGACTGTGGGAAGTTTCATTTCGTCATATTAATTACTAGGCATCAGAATGCAAACCGGAGAGTTGCCATAGTCCTGTCCTGACTGTTGGAAGAGTTTCCAATCATCTTGTTTCCCTCAAAACGCATCAGAGGATTCATAGTACTGGATGACGCTACTTTTGAATGTAGGAAGTGCCTTTTGGCAATCTTAATTACTAATCATCATAGAGTACCAAAGGGACTGAAAACTGTCAGCCCATTCAATGAGGCTTTATTTTGTAGTACATCCAAACAGCAGTACACTGCCGTTCAAAAGTTTGGGGTCACTTAGAAATGTCTTTGTTTTCCAATAAGTCATACATGAAATTAGTTTTTGTAGTAAATGTAGCAAAATGAATGAGGTATTGCCACTGACAGGGTTAGAAAAATGTTTTATTGAAATACCAATTGTCCTTGTACCAGATTTTCAGTTTCTTGGCAGTTTCTCACATGGAATATATTTCTTTTTTCAGAACAAGAATAAACTGATTAGTTTCAGATGTTTTTTTTTTGTTCCTGAACATTTTGAGCCTGTTATTGAACCCACAATTGCTGATGCTCCAGATACTCAACTAGTCTAAAGCCCAGTTTTATTGTTTCTTTAATCAGCTCAACAAGTCAGGATGGCCCCTCCTCTCAGAGCATAGTCCAGTCACATTACAGACTAGCCACCTCAGGTCAGGATGGCCCCTCCTCACAGAGCATAGTCCAGTCACATTACAGACTAGCCACCTCAGGTCAGGATGGCCCCTCCTCACAGAGCATAGTCCAGTCACATTACAGACTAGCCACCTCAGGTCAGGATGGCCCCTCCTCATTGAGCATAGTCCAGTCACATTACAGACTAGCCACCTCAGGTCAGGATGGCCCCTCTTCACAGAGCATAGTCCAGTCACATTTCAGACTAGCCACCTCAGGTCAGGATGGCCCCTCCTCACAGAGCATAGTCCAGTCACATTTCAGACTAGCCACCTCAGGTCAGGATGGCCCCTCCTCACAGAGAATAGAGTCCAACATCACGGCCATGCCCGGCATGGCTTGGTCCTGTAGGGTCTTGATGTGGTTACAGATCTGCCATTTGTATTGAGTGGAATCAGTTCCCATCACAGCTCTATTGTGTGAATCAGACCAGTGTTGTGTCCTTGTTAAACACCAATCACCTCGGGTCAACAAGGCCCTTCAAATGACTCTCTGTCTGTCCACATCCCCTGATGTTGATCTGTCCACAGCCTCCTGTCAGACTCTCTTAGACCGTTTAAAAGTAAAGTGACATCCCATGATTTTGTTGCATCCATGGCAACCTATCAGGCTTTATTCTTCTCCAGGTCTCTGATCAGAAAGGGGTCTGCTTCTCTCAGGACCTGGTAGAACTCCTCCTGGGCCTCATCTCCCTTCCTCACCACCATGTCCAGCAGGGCCTGGTTCTGTAAGGTCTTGGTGGATTTACTGATCACCACCTCCCTCTCCACGTCAATCAGAACCCCACGATCCTGCAGACGGAGTAGTATGGGCTGCAAGAGTCCCAGGCGAGTCTCCAATGCCGTTCTGTGTTTTTTTTTATGAAGGCTTGGCTGGTGGGGTTGGGGGAGGTGAGGGGAGGGGCTACAGGCAGTGGGACATAGAAAACATAGTTTCATTAAAATGGAGGACCATAAAATCTAGATTCAAGCAAACATTACAGATGACTATGAACTGACAGTAAGTCAATCACAACAGCAGGAGGAAAGTACTGTTTAGCAAAGGCTCAAATACCTGTTGATGTGTTTTCTGTTGTTGAGGCTGTGGATGGAGAAAGGTGTTGTAATTAATCCCACTGATATTATATATTCTCACTTCTGTTTCTAATCACAATGCTTATTGATTTTTGAGGTTTGATGATTGGTGTCTGTTGTTGAGAAATGAGCAGGGTTTACAGGAATTGAGCCAAGAGCACTCAGGTTTTCTTAATCACAATAAAAGCCATAATTGAAATTTATAAGGCCATATAGTTAACAATTTAATCTGTAAAAAAGAACAGTTAATTAAACGTTTCTTTAATAGAAATATTGTAATTAAAAAAGTATCTACGTGATAGATATTGGGCATGAAAAGTAGCTGAATTACACAATGTATGAGAGTATTAATGATCTCTGTACTTGGACAGAATCGAACATACATATCTGCCAGGATCTGACCACTGATTGTGCTCAAGCTCGTTCTGTTATTGACTCCTTGCCACCTTTCACCGCTCGAGCAACGCTTGGCTACACATGCCACAATATTCGTTGTGGATAGGCAAAGGTTCAAACGCAGGCTTTGCAAAATGCAAGGTATGTGTTAAAGAATTTGATGTTTCAAATATGGGTGAGGCTGTTTTATCAAGCCATTTGAGGGGAAAAACATCAGCCGCCTGGCAACTGAGGCGACCAACAGCCCCATCACACGTATAGTAATACACGTTATATACATCTTGGGGCGGTTTCCCAGACAGGGATTCGTGGTAGACTAAAAAGCTATTTCAATCGAGATTCTTCCTTGAAAGTTATCTTTACTCTAGAACTGGGCGTAATCACTGTCCAGGAAATTGCTCCCCAATTTTACTGTTAAATCTGTGAAAGTACCGTATACATAGTTATAATTTTACATATTGATACTGCTTTTGTAGCTTTTTCAATAGAAATATTTTTGAATGAACCGATTTGTAATTCCTCAGTTAATTAGTTTTGCAATAGTGGGACTTAAAATATCATGTTTTGTTTTCATAATTCATATTATGTATATGTAATTGCCCAAAATGTATCATGGAAATTTGGTCAAAAGTCATGGAATTCCATTAGTCAAAATGTGTATGAACTCTGTGTGATCTGACCTGGCTACTTAACCTCCTGTAACCTGGCGCTGTTGATTTACTAACCGGATTAAAGGTAAAAACTTGTAAGAACTCTGTCTTCCTCTCAGTCTCTGTGTGTGTGTGTGTGTGTGTGTGTGTGTGTGTGTGTGTGTGTGTGTGTGTGTGTGCATGTTTATGGGGATTGTCAAATGCTCTATCATAATTTCTCTGCCTCTGAGCCACAGCCCCGTTTGTGTAGCGATAGTAGCCAGTGATGCTAACCGTGTACTCCATAAATCAAAACTTAGACCTTGGGGCGATATCAGTTCCCCTTCCAGGTCCCTTGTAGGCAGCTGAGGAAAAAGAGTTTGACACAGTTGTTGGTGAGTGTGCTTGGCATACGGGCTGATGTTTACTCTTAGGTAAAGTAAAAATTTGTGAATTCTCTGAGGTGCAGTGGTTAACAGGGTACATGCAAGTACATTTTCTGAAGTGTTAACTCTATGGCAGAGTGAGAAGTGACCTTGAACGTCAAAAGGTTGGCTAATGGTTCAGATAGGGGGAATAGTTGTTTAGTCTAATACAGAGTAAAATGATGCACGTTTTCTGAGGTGTAATTTTCAGAGACGGATTACAGAACCTTGATAACTTGCCAAAAAAAGATCTGGGACTGTATTCAAGAAAACATCTTACGGCTAAAAGAAGCTCCTAAATTGCTGATTTAGGAGAAACTCTTAAAAACAATGGACATGTCAGTCCTAACTAGGACTCCTACGTTTTTGGTCTAAGGGTATTTCACAAAGCGTTTTAGCACTAAAACCAGTTCCAAAAACTTTGAAAAGTTAGGAGTCCTCTTTACTACCCCAAAGTCTGCAGTAATGCGGTCGATGTATCGGTCTGTCGTGGTGAAGAAAGAGCTGAGCCGCAAGGCGAAGCTCTCGATTTACCGGTCAATCTACGTTCCTACTCTCACCTATGGTCATGAGCTTTGGGTCATGACCGAAAGGACAAGATCCCGGATACAGGCGGCCGAAATGAGCTTTCTCCGCAGGGTGGCCGGGCGATCCCTTAGAGATAGGGTGAGAAGCTCGGTCACCCGGGAGGAGCTCAGAGTAGAGCCGCTGCTCCTCCACATCGAGAGGGGTCAGCTGAGGTGGCTTGGGCATCTTTTTCGGATGCCTCCGGAACGCCTTCCTGGGAAGGTGTTCCGGTCCCGTCCCACGGGGAGGAGACCCCGGGGAAGACCTAGGACACGCTGGAGGGACTATGTCTCCCGGCTGGCCTGGGAACGCCTCGGTGTCCCCCCGGAAGAGCTAGAGGAAGTGTCTGGGGAGAGGGAAGTCTGGGCATCCCTGCTTAGACTGCTGCCCCCGCGACCCGGCCCCGGATAAGCGGAAGATGACATGACACCCCTTAGGGAAAAAGAAAGTAAAGCAATGACGAGAATTGAGAGAACTTGATGACCTATTGCTACCTTTACCCAACACCGATTCCAGTGCTCTCAGTATCTCAAGTATTCATTCCCACATGAACACTGCTTGGTGTCTTGCCAGAGCAAAATGAACCATATTGGCTCAATATGTCCATAGCATCTCAATCTAACATAGCATTTACAGGACATCAGAAGACCAATGAGCCATCACTCAAATATCTTCATAAAGCCCTTATAACATGTTTTAGGAGTTGTAAAAAAGCTTCTACAGATAAACAAGAGTTGATGCACAGTGGCTAGTACACACTTTTATTGGACCATTTTGGATTGGCATTACCACCTTTAGGACCACTAGCCAAACATCACAGAAAACATCTTTAAATATATGAAAAATAGCACAACAGTTTGAAGAAAAGATATATGGAATTACATGCATACGATTATTTAAAATTATTAATCCAAATTGATAGCCTTTTAAAACTAGGGTCTCTTTCGCTTATAAATTACATTTAGTGTACATGCAGCACCAGTATGTTGTCTGGTAGACCAGTGGTTGTCTGGTAGATCAGTGGTTGTCTGGTAGATCAGTGGTTGTCTGGTAGATCAGTGGGTTGTCTGGTAGATCAGTGGGTTGTCTGGTAGATCAGTGGGTTGTCTGGTAGATCAGTGGGTTGTCTGGTAGATCAGTGGGTTGTCTGGTAGATCAGTGGTTGTCTGGTAGATCAGTGGTTGCCTGGTAGATCAGTGGTTGTCTGGTAGATCAGTGGGTTGTCTGGTAGATCAGTGGGTTGTCTGGTAGATCAGTGGGTTGTCTGGTAGATCAGTGGGTTGTCTGGTAGATCAGTGGGTTGTCTGGTAGATCAGTGGGTTGTCTGGTAGATCAGTGGTTGTCAAATCTCTCTACGACCCCCAGCTGTTTCATGTATTTGATCTGTTCCAAAGCTAGAACTTCTGAATCAACTGGTCATATTGTGGAACATCTTTGGGTTCTCCAAGTAGAGGTTTTAGGAGCAGTAAGATAGCAATGGAGCCTCGTCTAAGATGACGTCCTTTACTTTTCATGTTGTGTGAAGTGTAATGACGTTTATAAACAGTACTTGATTAGAATTTGAAAAGCTTTAAAAAAATGTTTTACATTTTGACGCTTGACAATGAAGTCAACTTCCTCTCCATAGGAATGTAATGGATCATTTACTCATCATGAGGTGTTCAGGACCTTCTGTTGTAAAGTCTCAGCCAGGTTGTTCTGCTTGATACTCCTCAGGATCTTCAGTGTGACTTTGACAGCATCATCACAGTACGTCTCCACCATCCTATCCACCGTGTCTGGCTTGTCACAGTCCTCCATCTGGCCTTTTGGGATGCCAGGAAAACCATCCACACCCTTGGTCAGGACCCACTTAAATGTCTTCAGATCTTCTGAGTTGAGCTCCATCAATGTTTCCAGCAGATGAAAAGAAACATCTCTGGTTGTTCCTGGACAAAATATAATTACAAATCAGGAATATATTATGTGGCCCAGAAATAATAACAGCAGTGCCTTCGAAAAATATTCAGATCCCTGTTCTTTGTCCACATTTTCTTGTGTTATAGACCACATTTTTACATGTATACAGTGGGGCAAAAAAGTATTTAGTCAGCCACCAATTGTGCAAGTTCTCCCACTTAAAAATATGATGGTGCCTTCATTTTCGTACACTTCAACTATGATAGACAAAATGAGAAAAAATCAAGAAAATCACAATGTAGGATTTTTTATGAATTTATTTGTAAATTCCTTGGTAAAATAAGTATTTGGGCACCTACAAACAAGCAAGATTTCTGGCTCTCACAGACCTGTAACTTCAAGATGCTCCTCTGTCCTCCACTCGTTACCTGTATTAATGGCACCTGTTTGAACTTGTTATCAGAATAAAAGACATCTGTCCACAACCTCAAACAGTTGATAGATATTGGGCATGACAAGTAGCTGAATTACACAATGTATGAGAGTATTAATGATCTCTGTACGAAGGACACTAGGTAGAAAATGTGATGCCCCATTTCTGATGGTTTCCACACATCCTGTCCATACCTCCTGATAGGAGTTTTCCATCTGACTGTCATAGACTCTATGAATAGACCCATGGACCTTAGGTTGGCACATACCATTGTGAGGAAACCTGTCTTTACCTGATGATATGCATGTATTTTAGTTCTATTCTCTTGTTAGAAGAAGTGGTTCGTTATCTTGTGCCATATGAGGTACCGTATCACAAGCAGTTGGTATCTACTACTGAGGGGCCTCACACAACCTGATAAGCTGTGGAGCCAAGAAACTTAAGAGGGGACACTATTAGGCCATGTAAGGTTAGGATATAGAGTACACATATGTGATTGGAAGACAGCCAGATATTGGAGGGGATGTGCTGGGGCATAAATACTGTGTACACTTTGTAATCATTGGAGAGAAAAATGAGAGAAATGGAAGGTCAACATCATAGACTCATGCTGAATAAAGATGGCTCTCCCCTGACTTCCGATTGCATTTATTTTGTTCATGGATCAAACTTGGACAGAATCTAACACAGTCACACTCCAAACTCCACTATGGCCAAGACCAAAGAGCTGTCAAAGGACACCAGAAACATAATTGTAGACCTGCACCAGGCTGGGAAGACTGAATCTGCAATAGGTAAGCAGCTTGGTGTGAAGAAATCAATTGTGGGAGCAATTATAAGAAAATGGAAGACATACAAGACCACTCATAATCTCCCTCGATCCGGGGCTCCACGCAAGATCTCACAACGTGGGGTCAAAATGATCACAAGAACGGTGAGCAAAAATCCCAGAACCACACAGGGGAACCTAGTGAATGACCTGCAGAGAGCTGGGACCAAAGTAACAAAGGCTACAATCAGTAACACACTATGCTGCCAGGGACTCATATCCTGCAGTACCAGACATGTCCCCCTGCTTAAGCCAGTACATGTCCAGGCCCGTCTGAGGTTTGCTAGAGAGCATTTGGATGGTCCAGAAGAGGATTGGGAGAATGTCATATGGTCAGATGAAACCAAAATAGAACTTTTTGGTAAAAACTCAACTCGTCGAGTTTGGAGGAGAAAGAATGCTGAGTTGCATCCAAAGAACACCATACCTACTGTGAAGCATGGGGGTGGAAACATCATGCTTTGGGGCTGTTTTTCTGCAAAGGGACCATGACGACTGATCCGTGTAAAGGAAAGAATGAATGGGGCCATGTATCGTGAGATTTTGAGTGAAAACCTCCTATCAGTAAGGGCATTGAAGATGAAACGTGGCTGGGTCTTTCAGCATGACATTGATCCCAAACACACCGCCCGGGCAACGAAGGAGTGGCTTCGTAAGAAGCATTTCAAGGTCCTGGAGTGGTCTAGCCAGTCACCAGATCTCAAACCGATAGAAAATCTTTGGAGGGAGTTGAAAGTCTGTGTTGCCCAGCGACAGCCCCAAAACATCACTGCTCTAGAGGAGATCTGCATGGAGGAATGGGCCAAAATACCAGCAACAGTGTGTGAAAACCTTGTGAAGACTTACAGAAAAAGTTTGACCTCTGTCATTGCCAACAAAGGGTATATAAAGTATTGAGATTAACTTTTGTTATTGACCAAATACTTATTTTCCATCATAATTTACCAATAAATTCATTAAAAATCCTACAATGTGATTTTCTGGATTTTACCCCCTCATTTTGTCTCTCATAGTTGAAGTGTACCTATGATGAAAATTACAGGCCTCTCTCCTCTTTTTAAGTGGGAGAACTTGCACAATTGGTGGCTGACTAAATACTTTTTTGCCCCACTGTATATGTTTTGAAAATCTTCTAAAAGTATATATGATTGTGTTTGCTGCAGTAAACAAACATTATGGATGCCTCTTTTAAACCAGGGGCATTCTTTTAAACCTATGAGGTCTAGAGGCAGCTGATTTTCTGTGATACTGAATTCATTAATTGCACCCACCTGATGTCCCAGGTGAGTGGAATTATAAAAGTCCCTTATTAGAGCGTTGCAATGAAAAATAAATCAACATTTGAAAATACCTGCTGTAGTGTCCGCAGGTTGTGTATCTGCAGGTAAAAAGAAAACAAATTAGCTCCTTAAATGAGAACCTGATTAAATATTACAAGGTTTGATGAGAACAGTTACCTGTAGAGGGGCGGTTGATTGGTGGGGCTGTATGAACAGAAAGAGAATGTGATTTATTATATGGTAAAATAATTAACAGTATAAAAAGGTATTTTAATTCAGTCAACAACAGAAGTACTTCTATGACTACTACCTCCACCCATCACCACCACCACAACTACTACCACCCCCATAACTACCACCATCACCACTACCACAACCATCACCACTACCACAACCATCACCACTACCACAACCATCACCACAACCATCACCACTACCACAACCATCACCACTACCACAACCATCACCACTACCACAACCATCACCACCACCACAACCATCACCACCACCACAACCATCACCACCACCACAACTACTACTATTACTACTACCATCACTACTACTATTACTACCATCACCACCACCACCACCACCACCACTATTACTACTACCACCACCACCACTATTACTACTACCACCACCACCACCACTATTACTACTACCACCACCACCACCACTATTACTACCACCACCACCACCACTATTACTACTACCACCACCACCACCACTATTACTACTACCACCACCACCACCACTATTACTACTACCACTACCACCACCACTATTACTACTACCACCACCACCACTATTACTACTACCACCACCACCACCACTATTACTACTACCACCACCACCACCACTATTACTACTACCACCACCACCACCACTATTACTACTACCACCACCACCACTATTACTACTACCACCACCACCACTATTACTACTACCACCACCACTATTACTACTACCACCACCACTATTACTACTACCACCACAACTATTACTACTACCACCACAACTACTACTACTACCACCACAACTACTACTACTACTACTACTACCACCACCATAGATATTATTACATTGATGAAAAGCAAAATGTACTAAATAATGCCTTTGTTTTAGTTTTCAGATTCAAGTAAACATTACAGATGACTATGAACTGACAGTAAGGAGAAAGTCAATCACAAAAACAGGAGGAAGTGCAAAACACAAAGTCCTGTTGTCATGGGTGACGTGACTCATGAAAAGGTCATAAATACCTGTAGATGTGTTTTCTGTTGTTGAGGCTGTGGATGGAGAACTGTACTGTAATTAAACCCATTAGTTATATTATATTTGTAATCAGCATGTTTTAACATCTTATTGGTTTTTGGAGTTTCAGGCTCTGTGTCTGTATAAACACTTTGTGACAACTGGAAAAAAGGGTTTTATAAAACAGACTTGACTGACACCACCAACACCCCCACCCAAACCACCACCTTCAACTTACCTGGAAGCCAGACCAGTCTGTCCCACACAGACAGAACACAATCGTTTTCTTTCAGGAGAAGATCAACTTGTTCAACAACAGTTTGCAAGAACAACTGAAATGTTGGGAAGTAATTTTCATAGGATTCATAATCCAAAAATTCTGCCTCCTAGTACAAGGACAGAGTTAGTCAATAAAACAAAGAATCTGCTTAATGTATAATGATAACAACAAAAGTTGGCACAAACTGATTGCTAGCATCAATATCACCTTGGGTTTTATTTGATGTTCAACGGTGAGCTCTGTGAACAGGCTGTATTTTTTATTTGGAGTTAACTGGCAGCGAGGATTTGTTTCAATGTAGATGTATTGGTCTCCATTTCTTCTTCTCCATTCCTCTTGGACCTTGAAGCATTTTTTAATAAAATTTAATGTTTTATTCATAATTTGAATCAGAAAACGTTAACATGACCATAACACGTCTTTGTTATTTCATGCCCAGTGGATTTAGGCAGTGGATTTAAGCTATTGTTATGATTTTGTGAGTCTTCAGTTTTCCCTGGAACTTGAGTTAATACCAAAGTAATCTCAGTTAACTCAGAACTAAAATCATACGTAATTGGTCAGATGCCCTGGTTAAGCCCTGCATGTACTTGGAATTCCTGCCAGCAGGTGGACATTTCTGACACGCCAACAGCACATATTAACATTTATAGTTTGGTAAGGATACATCTCTGATGTCCTTACCTCCCTGAAAACAGTATTTCTGGGAAGCAACAGAACATACAGGATGGACCTCTTCATAGGGACGTCTGGGACTTTGTAGAACAACAACACCAGAGTGCGTATAGGGACAGTGGGGGAGTCTTCATCCTTGACGTCACCATACGCAGAGAATCCACTGATGTTGATGATGAGGTGGGTTTCTGTTATCTTGTGTGGAGTGATGAGCTCCATACTGTCATCAGTGACATGGGCTACAGACAGGAAGCCACACCCTCCCTCTAGGAAATAAATCTCAGTGTGACAGGTGTAGTTGACTGCATTACTCACCAGAAGGAATCTCACAGTGTGGCAGGTGTAGTTGACTGCATTACTCACCAGAAGGAATCTCACAGTGTGGCAGGTGTAGTTGACTGCATTACTCACCAGAAGGAATCTCACAGTGTGGCAGGTGTAGTTGACTGCATTACTCACCAGAAGGAATCTCACAGTGTGGCAGGTGTAGTTGACTGCATTACTCACCAGAAGGAATCTCACAGTGTGGCAGGTGTAGTTGACTGTATTACTCACCAGAAGGAATCTCACAGTGTGGCAGGTGTAGTTGACTGTATTACTCACTAGAAGGAATCTCACAGTGTGGCAGGTGTAGTTGACTGTATTACTCACCAGAAGGAATCTCACAGTGTGGCAGGTGTAGTTGACTGTATTACTCACCAGAAGGAATCTCAGTGTGGCAGGTGTAGTTGACTGTATTACTCACCAGAAGGAATCTCAGTGTGGCAGGTGTAGTTGACTGTATTACTCACCAGAAGGAATCTCAGTGTGGCAGGTGTAGTTGACTGTATTACTCACCAGAAGGAATCTCACAGTGTGGCAGGTGTAGTTGACTGTATTACTCACCAGAAGGAATCTCAGTGTGGCAGGTGTAGTTGACTGTATTACTCACCAGAAGGAATCTCACAGTGTGGCAGGTGTAGTTGACTGACAGACATCTGAGGACAGTAGATGTTGAACAGGGGTCCTGCTGGTCTCTTGCCACTCTGAGCTAGAAGCTTCCTGTTCCAGGGGACAGTCCTGTAGACCACATCTCCCTCTCCCTCCATCCCAAACACCAGGCCTGTTGTACTGCACTGGAACAGACCTGCACAGGGACACTGGAAACTGGGAGAGAACATTTTAAAATTTTATTAATTTAGGGAATTGTTATTTTACGAATCTACCACTGTACTATTGTATTAATAAACAGTGTCAAATACATCGAGTTACCGGTATTCTCGCCCATTCTCCGGATTGTGGATTTCAGGTGTAAATTCATCTGTAGAAATCTAAAATGTAAAGGTAACACTATAGTGTAATTCAACCAATAGTCTGTAGATTGTATTTATTTATTATCAAATGTTTATTCTTTGAGTCTCTTTCAGTTGAGGGTCTAACCATGTCAGGATGTTCCAAAACAGAAGAATCTAAAGAGAATAAAATACAGATTAATCATGTTGTTCTAAACTAATGTATCTTCATCATTGTTCCTTACTAAGCTGTCAGCTGTGTATCTCTTACCTGTTTCATAGTCTTTATCCATCCCATGTATGTTCTCAAGGGGGTTGTTATCAGTCATGTCTGTGTTGAGACTGTAAGACACTCCCAGCTGTGGCTCTATAGACGGTAAAGAGGATGGAAGGACACCAGTAAGATTCCCTAAGAGACTGAGCTCCATCAATGAGTCAGTAGTCAAATCACTGTACTATAAAGTTAATTTACACATAATGGACACTTTATTAGGTACACCTGCTCGTTAATGCAAATAGCCAAACAGCAAATCTTGTGGATGCAACTGTGATGGCAATTCCATCTATCAGAACTCTTAAAGGAGGAAGTACAGAGAAAAAAATCTCTTGGCACAAATTAACCATTTATTTATTTGTAAATAGAGAGACACGTCACATGCTTACAAACATAACCATCCGAGGAGACTCTAACTTAATACATGAACAGTTTGTATTTATCAAGGAAAAAGGGGTTTGGTAAGTTGCTGCCCATCTGTCTTGTGTCACATAGGTTTTACCTAAAGGGCGGGCTGTTCCCCCACCTTATCCTTCCTGCCATAATGTTTACTGTTGTAAAGGGGCCAACTGACCTTACATTCCTAAGGAGCTTGCGTTAATTTCATTACAGCTACTCATAATTTGACTCAGTAATGTGTATGACCCCCATGTGCCTGTATGTATTCCTGACAACGTCTGGGCATGCTCCTGATGAGAAGGCAGGTAGTGTCCTGGGGGATCTCCTCCCAGAACTGGATCAGGGCATCAGTGAGCTCCTGGACAGTCAGTGGTGCGACTTGGCTGTGTTGGATGCACCCATACATAACATTCCAGAGGTTCTCAATTGGATTCAGGTCTGGGGAATGTGAGGGCCAGTCAATGGCATCAATGCCTTTGTCATCCAGGAACTAACTACAAACTCTGGTCACATGAGGCCAGGCATTGTCCTGCACCAGGAGGAACCCTGGGTCCACTGCACCAGCTGAAGGTCTGACAAAGGGTCTGAGGATTTCATCCCGGTACCTAACAGCAGTCAGGGTACCGTTGGCCAACATGTGGAGGTCTGCGCGACCCTCTAAGGATGTGACTCCCCAGACCATCACTGACCCACTGCCAAACCGGTCATGCTGGATGACGTTGCAGGCAGCATAATGTTCACCCCTGCATCTCCAGACTCTTTAACATCTGTCTCATGTGCTCAATGTGAACCTGCGCTCATCTGTGAAGAGAACAAGGCGCCAAATGCGGACCTGCCAATTCTGGTCTTCTCTGGTGAATGCCAATTGAGCTGCACAGTGCTGGGCTGTGAGCACAGGTCCCACTAGAGGACGTTGGGCCCTCATGCCTCATGGAGTGACAGTTTGGTCAGAAACATGCATACCAGTAGCCTGCTGGAGGTCATTTTGTAGTGCTCTGGCAGTGTTCCTCCTGTTCCTCTTTGCACAAAGGAGCAGATACCGGTCCTGCTGCTGGGTTCATGCCCTTTTACACCCCTGTCCAGCTCTCCTTGTGTTACAGCCCGTCTCCTGGTATCTCCTTCATGCAATTGAGACTGTACTGGGAGACACAGCAAACGGGCAAAGGCTCGTATGGATGTGCCATCCTGGAGGAGCTGGAGTGCCTATGCAACCTGAATGGGCTGCGGGTACCGCCCCATGCTACCAGTAGTGACAAGGACACTAGCGAAACGCAAAATTAAAGAAGAAACAGTCAGGAAAGATAAAGAAACAGCAATTGTCTGTGGCCACCACCTACAAAACCATTCCCTTTTTGGGGGTTGTCTTGCTGTTGCCTCTCCAGTACACCAGATTAAAATTTTCCCCAAAACAGGTGATGTTGATTGACAATCGCTTATGCTTCCTAACTGGACAGATTGAAGTTTAATTGACTTGGAGGTATACTGTGATGATTACTTGTTCCCTTAATATTTCTGAACAGTATTTATACCATGTAATCAGTTGTATATTAATTGGGTGTAAACATTTAACCAGGTCACTTGAGCCTAATGCATCATATTATCATTTTTCTAACCCGTCTGTCTGTCTTTGATTCATCAGAACACCAAGATTACTCACTTGAACCCTGGTTTTAGGGCCCGAGAATCCAGCTCTTTACTAATACTAGTTATTTTATTTTTGTGGCCAAACACAATCATCTTTTTTTAATCTTGGTTTAATTGTGCTCTATACAGTGACACAGTGAGTCACTCTCTCAATTTCTGCTGTGTGGCCACGGAGTGTCTT
Source organism: Esox lucius (assembly GCF_011004845.1). NCBI lineage: Eukaryota > Metazoa > Chordata > Actinopteri > Esociformes > Esocidae > Esox > Esox lucius. The sequence continues at coordinate 4,672,487 of NC_047577.1, forward strand.
CCTTTTAAATAATTCCAAAACGTAAACCGGTCAAAAGACTCACCAAAAGCAGAGTCCTCCATTTCTTCTTTAAAATCCAGACTGAGGCCAGACTCCTGTACATCTACAGCCTGTGCATCAGATGTGGCCTCTTGCTGCTGGGATGCCCCCCAGATATCCTCTTGACTAGATCTTTTGACTAATGAGGAGATTGACTTCTGTTGGAAAGAGATGAAAGGTTTCAGAGGACATCAGGAGGAGACCGTATGTGTGGTAGAGTTGTCACCGGGCCTGACCTTTGAGCCCAGTCTGTCCCAAGCAGGCTCTGCTATAAGCTGAAAACAGGTCACATATATCAAGAATTGACACCTTTAGAGTTTCCTAGAGTCAAACCAACAGAATGGACAAAAACATTACAGTTAATTTCCTGTCAAGTCGACCTGCTTTCTGTTCTGCCGTCTCTGTCCCTCTCCTCCTCACCGTGTCCAGTTCATCTCTGTCCTGTTGGATTTCAGTGTCTCCTCTGTCTGAAGATTCATCACTCAGGGTACCAGAAGAACTGTCTGTCAGATATACACAATTCTCATCTCTCTTCTTGACACTCCCAGGACCAGGCAAGGAGGGTTTCTTCCTTCTCTTCCCTGTGGGGGTGACAATTATAAAAAATACAGAAGCAAAGTTACCACAGAATTGCTCAAAAAGCAGAAATGGAGAGTTATGGAATTTTCTAGTCAGTCAAAGCCCAGATCTCAAAGTTATATATGAAATACCAATACATTTTCATTTTAATCTGAATCTGGCTGCCTCTGCCAGGGAACTACAACTGTGTCATCATGGGATCCCTAAACATTTTGGACATACCAAAGTAACACAAAAATGGTTCACTTAACACAACATCAAGCTTCTGCCATGGCCATCTCAGTCCCCAGACCTGAACCCCATTGAAAACTTGTGGGCTGAGCTGAAGAGGAGAATTCATAAGAGAGGACCAAGAACCCCGGATGATCTGGAGAGATTCTGTAAAGAGGAACGGTCTCAGATTCTCTGCTCTGTATTCTCCAACCTTATTAGATGTTACAGGAGAGACTCAGTGCTGTTTTATTGGCAAAGGGAGGTTGTACAAAGTATTAAATGCAGGGGTGCCCGTGGTTATGTTAGAAATAATAATTATACCTTTTTTCTCCAAATAAATTAACTTCAATTAAACTTTGGATGTTTCTAATTTTTTTCAGTGTGACATTAAGCTAATTCACCAAAGATTTTATTATAACCCTTTTTTACTCATCATTACTAGGGGTGCCAATAATTGTGGAGGGCACCATGTAGCAAAGGTTTTACTGCTGCCAAAGTCGCTTTGACAATGTACTGACTAAAAGGTCTGAATCCTTATGTAAATTAGATTTTGGAAAAATACATATTTTAAATGAACTGAACATTTATTTTTGCTTCGTCATTATGGGGCATTTGCCTGTTTATTTCTTACTTTTGCTGTTAATACTATTGACCTGAATTCTAATCACACCAGCCTTTTTGAGAATGTTACGCTTGTTATGTTTGCCAGCGCATGCTGGCGTTACCTTGCAGGCAGTTCATTCATTCACCACTCAATGCAACAACAAACTCCACTTATAGTGAGGGACAAAATTAAAGTTATGATCAGTCTTTAATTTTAATGGTAGGTTTATTTGAACAGTGAGAGACAGAATAACAACAAAAAAATCAGGAAAAATTTCAAAAATGTTATGAATTGATTTGCATTTTAATGAGTGAAATAAGTATTGGACTCTTCAGCAAAACATGACTTAGTACTTGGTGGCAAAACCCTTGTTTGCAATCACAGAGGTCAGACGTTTCTTGTTGTTGGCCACCAGGTTTGCACACATCTCAACTCGAACCTTCAGCTCCCTCCACAGGTTTTCTATGGGATTAAGGTCTGGAGACTGGCTAGGCCACTCCAGGACCTTAATGTGCTTGTTCTTGAGCCACTTCTTTGTTGCATTGGCCGTCTGTTTTCGGTCATTGTCATGCTGGAATACCCATCCACAACCCATTGTCAATGCCCTGGCTGAGGGAAGGAGGTTCTCACCCAAGATTTGATGGTACATGGCCCCATCCATCATCCCTTTGATAAGGTGAATTTGTCCTGTCCCCTTAGCAGAAAAACACCCCCAAAGCGTAATGTTTCCACCTCCCTGTTTGACAGTGGGGATGGTGTTCTTGGGGTAATAGGCAGCATTCCTCCTCCTCCAAACAGGGCGAGTTGAGTTGATGCCAAAGATCATTGACAAGATCCTTTCATGTAGTTCTGGGCTGATTCCTCACCGTTCTCATGAACATTGCAACACGAGGTGAGCTCTTGCATGGAGCCACAGACAAAGGGAGATTGACAGTTCTTTTGTGTTTCTTCTATTTGCGAATAATCGCACCAACTGTTGTCACCTTCTCAACAGGCTGCTTGGCGATGGTCTTGTAGCCCATTCCAGCCATCCATTCCAACCTACCATTTAAATTATAGACTGATCATTTCTTTGTCAGTGGGCAAACGTACAAAATCGGCAGGGGATCAAATAATGTTTTCCCTCACTGTAATGTTCTATTGCCCACAATATTTCAGGAAAAATTTAATAGCTGGGATAAAAGTTGCATTTGGAGACTTCACGGAGGTGTACTGACTACAAGCAAACCCTATGGTCTTGTGGGATCATGCCCAACCTTCAATGTTTTCATCCCGGTTCAATTCCCCTCTCAGACATCCCAGTTTTTGTCTCTCAGAAATATTTATCCATTATGTACTTTTTATCCGTTTCACAACAATATATATCCACTCTGTAATACCATGAATGTCATATATTTCAGAGAAAAATTGTATTACCTGACCCTTTTATACTATTTTGGTTTTCTCAAGAAACGAACCAGCCATGGAGGGATTGGAGCCATTGTTTTCATTATAGGTAGGCTGTAATGCTATTAGCTGTTTAAATAACATAATGGTTACAGACACAGTCTGCCCCATAGAAAAGACAGATTGAAACCAGCCAGGAACAACAACATTCATCCCTTCTATCGTGGGTTGGCAGAACTAGGCTTACCTTGTTCCTTTTCTGGTTTTATTGTACCTGTATCATCTGATCAAATTTAAGCAAACTCTGAGGCACAGACTAAATGTGAAAAGGGAGTGGAGACATTCTATAGACACAGTGCGTCAAATAACAAGACTACAAATGTACAAAGCTAAAACAAAGAGCATGAAAATTATTTCAAATAAATCATCCAGCTTCAATCAGAAACAATACAGTTTAAGAGTTGAGTATTAATTAGAATTTGAGTGTGTCAACATCAAAAGATGATGTTACACTCACTCAACATACTCTATAACTAAGAAACATAACTTTTAAAAAGCAGATTATGGCTGTTTTACCTTCAAACTTCTTGGCAAGATCATGTCGTTTAATTGTTCTCAGGATCTTCAATGTGATCTCCACAACTCTCTGAGGACCGTATCTCCACATCATCTGACCCACTGTGTTCTGTCTGTCAGTGTTCTTCACCAGACTCTTTGGGATGGGAGGATAGTTGTACCACAGTGGACTAGTCAGGATAGACTGAAATGTCTCCATCTGTTCATCAGTGAGTTCCTCCAGAGTGGCCAGCACTCCTCTTGGTGCCATTAAGTTGCTCTAAAAAAATAAAGGTGACATGATTTAACTAACAGACACAAGCACGCATTTCTTTTTCAATCCTTGTGATAACCGAAAAAAACAATGCCTCTTTTCCTTGTACCCAAACCCAACCTAAACTTAACCTAACCAAAACTCAACAAAATAAAGTGTTGTCTATATTTAAACTAGCCCTGACCTTAACTAGTACTGCATAAACCTGAGATTAACCCCAATTAAACAAATCACCAGGAGTAGGGTAACTATTACAATTTGGTTTAAAGACCTAGATAGCACATCGTTGGCAGTCCCTAGATTGAAACCAACAGAATAAAAAGAAACATTGTTTCTTTTCTGTCAAGTTGACCTGTTTTCTGTTCTTCCCTTTAACCCGTCTCCTGTCGTCTTCATCCAACGTCTCCTTACTCACGATACCAGAAGAACTGTCCATTAGTTGGGAACAATCTAATTTCTTAGCAAGTTTATTCTGGTCCATCTTCCTCAGGATCTTCACTGTGATCTCTATGGCTCTCTCAGGGCCATATCTCCACACCATCTGACCCACTGTGAGCCGTGTGTCGGCGGTCTCCAGTTCAAACTTTGGAATGGGAGGAAGGTCGGACCTCTGAGGACTGGTCAGGTAAGACTGAAATGTCTTCAGATGTTCTTCAGTGAGTTCCTCCAGAGTTTTTAACAGCAGAGCTGGAAGAGGTAACATTTGGTCCCTCTAAAACAACAGTGACAAGATGTAAAGAAGGAATCTTTATACTGTGTACTGAATTAAAGAACGAACACAATCACACAAACTTTATATTGCCCTGATTTCAGAGAGGACTGTGATATTTTCATATTGATGCTTCATCTTCAGAGACTAGTCCTACCTTAATACCTGGTTCCAATGGCAGGGGCACACTGCTCAGCTCCTCATCAGACAAGGTTGTCCTGGACAAAGAAGAGTGTTATGGAAATGTCTGTCTTTCTACCACCTGGTTTGTAACTCATCTTTGATTGTGACACACGTCTGTATAATATCAGCATCACTAGGTACTGTGACCATCTGTTCTTCTGCCTACACCAAGAAGGGTATCAGTCCTTTGTTCCTTAGAAATGTGGTCCTTGGGGGGAATTAAGGTCAATTGGCTTCTTTAGGTAAACAGTAAACATTATGGCAGGAAGGATAAGGTGGGGGGAAAGACCACCCTTTGGGTAAAACCTATGTGACATAAGACAAACGGGCAGCATCTTACCACACCCCTTTTCCCACTATAAGTACTGATGATTGTCATGTATTAAGTTAGAGACTCCTCAGATGATTTTTCAGTAAGTGTTTGACGCGTCTCCCTATTTGCAAATGAACTATTAATTGAACCTAGAGAATTTTGTCTCTGTATATACTCCTTTAAATGTTCTGATCAATGAAACTGCCATCACAAGAGTCAAACAAATCCCCTAAACCACCACCACACTGTCCTGTTCCCCTACACCACCACCACCACACTGTTCTGTTCCCCTACACCACCACCACACTGTCCTGTTCCCCTACACCACCACCACCGCACCGTTCTGTTCCCCTACACCACCACCACACTGTTCTGTTCCCCTACACCACCACCACCACACTGTTCTGTTCCCCTACACCACCACCACCACACTGTCCTGTTCCCCTACACCACCACCACACTGTTCTGTTCCCCTACACCACCACCACACTGTTCTGTTCTCCTACACCACCACCACCACACTGTCCTGTTCCCCTGCACCACCACCACCACCCTGTTCTGTTCCCCTACACCACCACCACACTGTTCTGTTCTCCTACACCACCACCACCACACTGTCCTGTTCCCCTACACCACCACCACCACACTGTTCTGTTCCCCTACACCACCACCACACTGTTGTGTTCCCCTACACCACCACCACACTGTTGTGTTCCCCTACACCACCACCACCACACTGTTGTGTTCCCCTACACCACCACCACCACACTGTTCTGTTCTCCTACACCACCACCACACTGTTCTGTTCCCCTACACCACCACCACTACACTGTTCTGTTCCCCTACACCACCACCACACTGTCCTGTTCCCCTACACCACCACCACCACACTGTTCTGTTCCCCTACACCACCACCACATTGTTCTGTTCCCCTACACCACCACCACCACACTGTTCTGTTCTCCTACACCACCACCACCACCACCACACTGTTCTGTTCCCCTACACCACCACCACCACACTGTTCTGTTCCCCTACACCACCACCACACTGTTCTGTTCCCCTACACCACCACCACCACACTGTTCTGTTCCCCTACACCACCACCACCACCACACTGTTCTGTTCCCCTACACCACCACCACACTGTTCTGTTCCCCTACACCACCACCACACTGTTCTGTTCCCCTACACCACCACCACCACACTGTTCTGTTCCCCTACACCACCACCACCACCACCACACTGTCCTGTTCCCCTACACCACCACCACCACCACCACACTGTTCTGTTCCCCTACACCACCACCACCACACTGTTCTGTTCCCCTACACCACCACCACACTGTTCTGTTCCCCTACACCACCACCACCACACTGTTCTGTTCCCCTACACCACCACCACACTGTTCTATTCCCCTACACCACCACCACACTGTTCTGTTCCCCTACACCACCACCACCACCACACTGTTCTGTTCCCCTACACCACCACCACCACCCTGTTCTATTCCCCTACACCACCACCACCACACTGTTCTGTTCCCCTACACCACCACCACCACACTGTTCTGTTCCCCTACACCACCACCACCACACTGTTCTGTTCCCCTACACCACCACCACCACACTGTTCTGTTCCCCTACACCACCACCACCACACTGCTCTGTTCCCCTACACCACCACCACCACACTGCTCTGTTCCCCTACACCACCACCACCACACTGTTCTGTTCCCCTACACCACCACCACCACACTGTTCTGTTCCCCTACACCACCACCACCACACTGTTCTGTTCCCCTACACCACCACCACCACACTGTTCTATTCCCCTACACCACCACCACACTGTTCTATTCCCCTACACCACCACCACACTGTTCTGTTCCCCTACACCACCACCACCACACTGTCCTGTTCCCCTACACCACCACCACACTGTTCTGTTCCCCTACACCACCACCACACTGTCCTGTTCCCCTACACCACCACCACACTGTTCTGTTCCCCTACACCACCCCCACACTGTTCTGTTCCCCTACACCACCACCACCACACTGTTCTGTTCCCCTACACCACCACCACCACACTGTCCTGTTCCCTACACCACCACCACACTGTTCTGTTCCCCTACACCACCACCACCACCACACTGTTCTGTTCCCCTACACCACCACCACCACCACACTGTCCTGTTCCCCTACACCACCACCACCACACTGTTCTGTTCCCCTACACCACCACCACCACACTGTTCTGTTCCCCTACACCACCACCACCACACTGTTCTGTTCCCCTACACCACCACCACACTGTTCTATTCCCCTACACCACTACCACCACACTGTTCTGTTCCCCTACACCACCACCACCACACTGTTCTGTTCCCCTACACCACCACCACCACACTGTTCTGTTCCCCTAACACCACCACGCACCACACTGTTCTGTTCCCCTACACCACCACCACCACCACACTGGTTCTGTTCCCCTACACCACCACCACCACACTGTTCTGTTCCCTACACCACCACCACCACACTGTTCTGTTCCCCTACACCACCACCACCACACTGTTCTGTTCCCCTACACCACCACCACCACACTGTTCTGTTCCCCTACACCACCACCACACTGTTCTATTCCCCTACACCACCACCACACTGTTCTGTTCCCCTACACCACCACCACCACACTGTCCTGTTCCCCTACACCACCACCACACTGTTCTGTTCCCCTACACCACCACCACCACACTGTTCTGTTCCCCTACACCACCACCACCACCACACTGTCCTGTTCCCCTACACCACCACCACACTGTTCTGTTCCCCTACACCACCACCACCACACTGTTCTGTTCCCCTACACCACCACCACCACACTGTCCTGTTCCCCTACACCACCACCACACTGTTCTGTTCCCCTACACCACCACCACCACACTGTTCTGTTCCCCTACACCACCACCACCACACTGTTCTGTTCCCCTACACCACCACCACCACACTGTCCTGTTCCCCTACACCACCACCACACTGTCCTGTTCCCCTACACCACCACCACCACACTGTGCTGTTCCCCTACACCACCACCACCACACTGTCCTGTTCCCCTACACCACCACCACACTGTTCTGTTCCCCTACACCACCACCACACTGTTCTGTTCCCCTACACCACCACCACCACACTGTTCTGTTCCCCTACACCACCACCACCACACTGTCCTGTTCCCCTACACCACCACCACACTGTTCTGTTCCCCTACACCACCACCACACTGTTCTGTTCCCCTACACCACCACCACCACACTGTTCTGTTCCCCTACACCACCACCACCACACTGTTCTGTTCCCCTACACCAGTGGCCCCCAACCTTTTTTAGTTACTGTACCCCCTAAAATATTTTGCACTGCTTGGAGTACCCCTGAAGTACCCCCTCATGTTAACTTCACAAGTAAGCCTATGGTGGCATGAATGTTTTCAAGTACCCCCTATGGAGAGGCCAAGTACCCCCAGGGGTTCTAGTATTCCTGGTTGGGAACCACTGCCCTACACCACCACCACACTGTTCTGTTCCCCTACACCACCACTACACTGTTCTGTTCCCCTATTTTACTGATAGATTCAGTACTGGCCTGGCAGATCTTCACCAGGGAATATTTGTCTGCAGATGGATGTGTGACCAAGTACTAAACATATTTGTAGAGAATTTCAATCTGTCCAATTAGGTTTAAGACCCTAAAATGTTAGTAAATATGTTTTAAAAAATTGTCATTTGAAAGCGGTTAATCTATGAGGAAGAAAAACAAAAGGTCAGCATACATGATTGTCCTGTCTGCACCTTCCCAGAGTAGTGTAACATTTTAAATCCTAACTCCCAGAATACATAGCCATAAATTAAAAATAACATTTCACGGAAAACTAATATTTTTGAAGTTCACAGTAACTCTGTAGTAAAAATGAACCAAAAGAAGAGCTCATGCTGAAGTTGTAATTATTCGTTGTCTTTATCTCAACTGACCCTCCAGAGTAGTAGCAAGAGGGTTCATCAAACTGATCTGGGAGGAGGGATGTTGATGCTGGATGAGACAACTCATGCTTCTTGATGTCTTCTTGCTACAGATAGACACAGAAACACACATACACAGACAAACACAGACATAGATTTAGCTACTTACATGAGGTCCAGCCATTAAGTACCATTTAAAAAATACTATTTACTCTAATCAGGTGTTGTTTTATCAAATGAGGTTACTTGTGTTCCCACAAACTATTCTCTTACCTGACTGGGCTGATGTGAACTGCCAGCACGAGTGAAATCTGAAAACATTTTGTGGTGCAGTGCTCTGGTCAAGGGTTGGTAGAGGTTTGCCTGATTCTTGAAGTCACGATAAAAAGCTGATGAAGAGGGATGAGGTAATGGGGATGATAAAAGTGGGATGAAGTTAATTGGCAGTCCAACTTCTCTTAGATCTCTAACTGTTCTTCCAGATCATCCTGCTTCATCCATCTCAGAATCTCCACTGAGATCATAAAACTTGACATTTCCATCTTAGAAACAGTCAACAAACCAGGAGGATCAGATAGTACAGATTACACACAGTATCTCACAAAAGTGAGTACACCCCTCACAGTTATGTAAATATTTGATTATATCTTTTCATGTGACAACAATGAAGAAATGACACTTTGCTACAATCTAAAGTAGTGAGTGTACAGCTTGTATAACAGTGTACATTTGCAGTCCCCTAAAAAAAAACTCAATACAGCCATTAATGTCTAAACCGTTGGCAAAAAAAGTAAGCGCACCCCTAAGTGAAAATATCCAAATTGGGCCCAAAGTGTAAATATTTTATGTGGCCACCATCATTTTCCAGCACTGCCTTAACCCTCTTGGGCATGGAGTTCACCAGAGCTTCATAGATTGCCAATGGAGTCCTCTTCCACTCCTCCATGACGACATCACAGAGCTGGTGGATGTTAGAGATCTAGCCCTCCTCCACCTTCCGTTTGAGGATGCCCCACAGATGCTCAATAGGGTTTAGGTCTGGAGAAATGCTTGGCCAGTCCATTACCTTTACCTTCAGCTTCTTTAGCAAGGCAGTGGTCGTCTTGGAGGTGTGTTTGTGGTCGTTATCATGTTGGAATACTACCCTGCGGCCCAGTCTCCGAAGGGAGGGGATAATGCTCTGCTTCAGTATGTCACAGTACATGTTGGCATTCATGGTTTCCTCAGTGAACTGTAGCTCCCCAGTGTCGGCAGCACTCATGCAGCCCCAGACCATGACACTCCCACCACCATGCTTGACTGTAGGTAAGACACTTGTCTTTGTACTCCTCACCTGGTTGCAGCCACACACGCTTGACACCATCTGAACCATCTGCAGTTTATCTTGGTCTCATCAGACCACAGGACATGGTTCCAGTAATCCATGTCCTTAGTCTGCTTGTCTTAAGCAAACTGTTTCTTGTGCATCATCTTTAGAAGAGGCTTCCTTCTGGGACGACAGCCATGCAGACCAATTTGATGCAGTGTGTGGCGTATGGTCTGAGTACTGACAGGCTGACCCCCCACCCCTTCAACCTCTCCAGCAATGCTGGCAGCACTCATACGTCTATTTCCCAAAGACAACCTCTGGATATGATGCTGAGCATGTGCACTCAACTTCTTTGGTCGACCATGGTGAGGCCTGTTCTGAGTGGAACCTGTCCTATTAAACTGCTGTATGGTCTTGGCCACAGTGCTGCAGCTCTGTTTCAGGGTCTTGGCAATCGTCTTATAGCCTATGCCCTCTTTATATAGAGCAACAATTCTTTTTTCAGATCCTCAGAGAGTTCTTTACCATGAGGTGCCATGTTGAACTTCCAGTGACCAGTATGAGGGAGTGTGAGAGCGATGACACCAAATTTAACACACCTTCTCCCCATTTACACCTGAGACCTTGTAACACTAACCAGTCACATGACACTGGGGACGGAAACATGCTAATTGGGCCCAATTTGGGCATTTTCACTTACAGTTATGTAAACCAGCGGTTTAGACATTAATGGCTGTGTGGAGTTATTTTGAGGGGACAGCAAATTAACACTGTTATACAAGCTGTACACTCACTACTTTACATTGTAACAAAGTGTCATTTCTTCAGTGTTGTCACATGAAAAGATATAATCAAATATTTACAAAAATGTGAGGGGTGTTCTCACTTTTGTGAGATACTGTATGTATCTTGTTGTGTTACCTTTTATGTGATCACTCTCTAACTTCACTGCCAGATCATGTTTGTTAATCGTCTCCAAGATCCTCACTGTTGACCCAACAGCTACCAGAAGGCCCCAGTACTTCACCATCTGATCCACTGTGTTCTGTCTGTCAGTGTTCTTCAGCTGACTCCTTGGGATGGGAGGATATTTGGACTGCTGAGGACTGGTCAGGTAAAACTGAAATGTCTCCATCTGTTTTTCAGTGAGTACCTCCAGAGTTTTTAACAGCAGAGCTTGATCAGGTAACATTCGGTCCTTCTAAAACAACACAGGTGACAAGATTGACAGGATGTAAAGAAGGAATCTTTATACTGTGTACTGACATAAAGAACATGAACACAATCACTAACAAACATTAGATTGCACTCATTTCAGAGAGAACTGTTATATCTTCCCATTAATGCTTCATCCTCAGAGACTAGTCTTACCTTTTTAACCAGATCCATTGGCAGGATCACACCGCTCATCTCCTTATTAGACCAGGTTGACCTGGATAGAAAAAAACAGTCAAACAAATCCCCTAAACCACCACCACACTGTTCTGTTCCCCTACACCACCACCACCACCACACTGTTCTGTTCCCCTACACCACCACCACCACACTGTTCTGTTCCCCTACACCACCACCACCACACTGTTCTGTTCCCCTACACCACCACCACCACCACAGTGTTCTGTTCCCCTACACCACCACCACCACACTGTTCTGTTCCCCTACACCACCACCACAGTGTTCTGTTCCCCTACACCACCACCACCACACTGTTCTGTTCCCCTACACCACCACCACCACACTGTTCTGTTCTCCTACACCACCACCACCACAGTGTTCTGTTCCCCTAAACCACCACCACCACACTGTTCTGTTCCCCTATTTTACTGATAGATTCAGTACTGGTCTGGCAGATCTTCACCAGGGAATATTTGTCTGCAGATGGATGTGTGACCAAGTACTAAACATATTTGTAGAGAATTTCAATCTGTCCAATTACGTTTAAGACCCTAAAATGTTAGTAAATGTTTTAAAAAATTGTCATTTGAAAGCGGTTAATCTATGAGGAAGAAAAACAAAAGGTCAGCATACATGATTGTCCTGTCTGCACCTTCCCAGAGTAGTGTAACATTTTAAATCCTAACTCCCAGAATACATAGCCATAAATTAAAAATAACATTTCACGGAAAACTAATATTTTTGAAGTTCACAGTAACTCTGTAGTAAAAATGAACCAAAAGAAGAGCTCATGCTGAAGTTGTAATTATTCGTTGTCTTTATCTCAACTGACCCTCCAGAGTAGTAGCAAGAGGGTTCATCAAACTGATCTGGGAGGAGGGATGTTGATGCTGGATGAGACAACTCATGCTTCTTGATGTCTTCTTGCTACAGATAGACACAGAAACACACATACACAGACAAACACAGACATAGATTTAGCTACTTACATGAGGTCCAGCCATTAAGTACCATTTAAAAAATACTATTTACTCTAATCAGGTGTTGTTTTATCAAATGAGGTTACTTGTGTTCCCACACAATAACTATCCTCTTACCGGACTGGGCTGATGTGAACTACCAGCACGATTGAACAACTCACTGAAGGCCAGTTCTCTGCTGCTGACTGAAAGGGAATGAATACGTAAGGAGTGATTGTCAAGAGCTGATGAAGAGGGATGAGGTAATGGGGATGATAGAAGCGGGATAAAGTTAGTTTGCAGTACCACATCTCTGTTCTTTTACTGTTCTTTCAGATAATCCTGCTTCATCATCTCAAGATCTCCACTGAGACCATCAAACTTGACATTTTCATCTCAGAAACAGTCAACAAACCAAGAGGATCAGCTGGTAATATAATCCCAATCATACCCCACTATAATTTCATGTCTTGTTGTGTTACCTTCTGTGTATTCTCTCTCTAACTTCACTGCCAGATCATGTTTGTTAATCTCCTTCAAGATCCTCACTGTTGTCCTGACAGCTCTCAGAAGGCCCCAGTACTTCACCATCTGATCCACTGTGTTCAGTCTGTCAGTGTTCTTCAGCTGACTCCTTGGGATGGGAGGATATTTGGACTGCTGAGGACTGGTCAGGTAAGACTGAAATGTCTCCATTTGTTCTTCAGTGAGTTCCTCCAGAGTTTTTAACAGCAGAGCTGGAACATGTAAACACTGGACCCACTAAAACAACAGAGGAGACAAGATTGACAGGATGTAAAGAAATAATCTTCATACTGTGTACTGACATAAAGAACATTCTCATAATCACACACAAACATTAGATTGCACTGATTTTAAAGAGCACTGTGATATGATCACATTGATGCTTCATCCTCAGAGACTTTGATGTTCATCCTCTGAACATCAAACAGCTATGAAACGAAACGTACTAGTACGTGTCTCTCAAGAATGGACAGAAAAAGTCCCATACAGAAATAGCTCTTGGGGGCGCTATAAACATCACAGATGTTTCTCACGATTTTGCCGTTAATAAAGATACACTTAAACGACATCTCCTCCGAAACCGCTGAAGAGATTTGGTTGACAATCAGTGTAAAGGACCACTGGACCATTGTCTTTAAAAGTTATATAAGAAAAGGTGATATCTCAAACAATATGGCCGAAATCAGCGAATGAAATTGAGCTGGGCGGGTCTATGATTTTAGACGTCCATCAAACCCAAATGGAACATCAAACAGCTACAAAACGAAACGTACTCGTAAATGTTTCTGCTAGGAATGGACAGGAAAACTCCCATACAGAAATACCACTTGGGGGCGCTATAAATTATGTTTCTCATGATTTTGCCGTTGATAAAAACACACTTAACTGACATTTCCTCTGAAAGAGCTGAATGGATTTGGATGACAATTGGTGTAAAGGACGACTGGACCATTGTCTTTAAAAGTTATATTATTGTAAATGTTTCTGGTGGATTTTCAAAATATGCATCTGTGTGCTATTTCGGGTATTATAGATCACAAAGCGATGAGACTATTGAGTCTGCCATCCGGCCCTGTGGTGTAGTGGGAACATCCCGGTCCTTCAATGTTGTGACCCCAGTTCGATTCCCTTGTCAGATATTCCAAATTCTATATCTCAAATGCTTTTCCACAATACATATCTGAAATACCATGATTTTCATTTATTTGCAATAATTGTATTACGTGACCCTTTTATGCTGTTATTGTTTTCCAAAGAAAATGGAGTGATTGGAGTCTTTGTTTTCATTTTAAGTAGGATGTATAGCTATTAGCTAGCCATCTATAATAATCTTTGTACAACAGTACACTTTAGTTCCGTTACAAACGTCTTGTTGCCCACTTTATCTCAGCAAAATTGTAACGGCTGGGGTAAAATTTACATTTGGAGAGGATAAAGAGCTGTAGGGACAACCAATAGCCCTTGTGGTGTTGTGTGGACATTCCTGTTCTTCAATATACTGACCCTGGTTCGATTCTCCTATGAACTGTTCCAAATTTAGTATTTCAGAAATGTATATCCACTCGGTACTTTTCACCCTTTCCACACAACAATATATATCCCCTCTTTAATACCATGATTCTCATGTTTAGGAGAAGAATTGTTTTATGTGACCCTTATACTGTTATTGTTTTCCAAAGACACAAATCAGCCATGAAGTGATTGGAGTCACTGTTTTTGTTATAAGTAGGATGTATAGCTATTAGCTATATAGTCTTTGTGCAAGACTACTCTATAGTTCCGTTAATAAATGTTATTTTGTCCACGTTATTTCAGCAAAAATGTAATGGCTGAGGTAATAGTTGCATTCTGCTGTTTAAATAGTGTAATGATAAAAGACAGTCTGCCACATAGAAAACCAGGGATTGAAACCTGCCAGCATCAACAATATTAATCCTTCCTAATCGCCTGAACTAGGATTGCCTGGTTCCTTTTCTGGTTTCAAGGTCTTTTTGTTTTGTTTTGATTTCCTCTCCTTCGATTGGACATCCTGACTACTAGCGGCATTGGGCATTTTTAAATAGAAAAACATTTCTCTAGTGAGAGCATGCAGTGAGATGCTTCCTGTGACCCGCTTGGCCCCCTGAAACGCTGCTCGCAGGCTTAAATTATTCGTTGTTTTTATCTCAACTGACCCTAAAGGGAAGAAAGGGGGTGCATCAAACTGATCTGGGAGGAGGGATGTTGATGCTGGATGAGACAACTCATGCTTCTTGCTCTCTTCTTGCTACAGACAGACACAGAAACACACATACACAGACAAACACAGACACACCCACAGACATAGATATAGCTACTTACATGAGGTCCACCCATTAAGTACCATTTAAAAAATACTATTTACTCTAATCAGGTGTTGTTTTATCAAATGAGGTTACTTGTGTTCCCACAAACTATTCTCTTACCTGACTGGGCTGATGTGAACTGCTAGCATGAGTGAAATCTGAAAACATTTTGTGGTGCAGTGCTCTGGTCAAGGGTTGGTAGCGGTTTGCCTGATTCTTGAAGTCACGATAAAAAGCTGATGAAGAGGGATGAGATACTGGGGATGATAGAAGCGGGATAAAGTTAGTTTGCAGTACCACATCTCTGTTCTTTTACTGTTCTTTCAGATCATCCTGCTTCATCATCTCAAGATCTCCACTGAGACCATCAAACTTGACATTTTCATCTTAGAAACAGTCAACAAACCAAGAGGATCAGCTGGTAATATAATCCCAATCACACCCCACTATAATTTCATGTCTTGTTGTGTTACCTGTGTGATCTCTCTCTAACTTCACTGCCAGATCATGTTTGTTAATCTCCTTCAAGATCCTCACTGTTGTCCTGACAGCTCTCAGAAGGCCCCAGTACTTCACCATCTGATCCACTGTGTTCAGTCTGTCAGTGTTCTTCAGCTGACTCCTTGGGATGGGAAGACAGTTGGACTGCTGAGGACTGGTCAGGTAAGACTGAAATGTCTCCATTTGTTCTTCAGTGAGTTCCTCCAGAGTTTTTAACAGCAGAGCATGATCAGGTAACATTCGGTCCTTCTAAAACAACACAGGTGACAAGATTGACAGGATGTAAAGAAGGAATCTTTATACTGTGTACTGACATAAAGCACATTCTCATAATCACACACAAACATTAGGTTGCACTGATTTCAGAGAGAACTGTTATATCTTCCCATTAATGCTTCATCCTCAGAGACTAGTCTTACCTTTTTAACCAGATCCATTGGCAGGATCACACCGGTCATCTCCTTATTAGACAAGGTTGACCTGGATAGAAAAAAACAGTCAAACAAATCCCCTAAACCACCACCACACTGTTCTGTTCCCCTACACCACCACCACCACACTGTTCTGTTCCCCTACACCACCACCACCACACTGTTCTGTTCCCCTACACCACCACCACCACCACACTGTTCTGTTCCCCTACACCACCACCACACTGTTCTGTTCTCCTACACCACCACCACCACACTGTCCTGTTCCCCTACACCACCACCACCACACTGTTCTGTTCCCCTACACCACCACCACCACACTGTTCTGTTCCCCTACACCACCACCACCACACTGTTCTGTTCCCCTACACCACCACCACCACACTGTTCTGTTCCCCTACACCACCACCACCACACTGTTCTGTTCCCCTACACCACCACCACCACACTGTTCTGTTCCCCTACACCACCACCACCACCACACTGTCCTGTTCCCCTACACCACCACCACCACCACACTGTTCTGTTCCCCTACACCACCACCACCACACTGTTCTGTTCCCCTACACCACCACCACCACACTGTTCTGTTCCCCTACACCACCACCACCACCACACTGTTCTGTTCCCCTACACCACCACCACACTGTTCTGTTCCCCTACACCACCACCACCACACTGTCCTGTTCCCCTACACCACCACCACACTGTTCTGTTCCCCTACACCACCACCACCACACTGTTCTGTTCCCCTACACCACCACCACCACACTGTTCTGTTCCCCTACACCACCACCACCACACTGTTCTGTTCCCCTACACCACCACCACCACACTGTTCTGTTCCCCTACACCACCACCACCACACTGTTCTGTTCCCCTACACCACCACCACCACACTGTTCTGTTCCCCTACACCACCACCACCACACTGTTCTGTTCCCCTACACCACCACCACCACCACACTGTTCTGTTCCCCTACACCACCACCACACTGTCCTGTTCCCCTACACCACCACCACACTGTTCTGTTCTCCTACACCACCACCACCACACTGTTCTGTTCCCCTACACCACCATCACCACACTGTTCTGTTCCCCTACACCACCACCACCACCACACTGTTCTGTTCCCCTACACCACCACCACCACCACACTGTTCTGTTCCCCTACACCACCACCACACTGTCCTGTTCCCCTACACCACCACCACACTGTTCTGTTCTCCTACACCACCACCACCACACTGTTCTGTTCCCCTACACCACCACCACCACACTGTTCTGTTCCCCTACACCACCACCACCACACTGTCCTGTTCCCCTACACCACCACCACCACACTGTCCTGTTCCCCTACACCACCACCACACTGTTCTGTTCCCCTACACCACCACCACCACACTGTCCTGTTCCCCTACACCACCACCACACTGTTCTGTTCCCCTATTTTACTGATACAGTACTGGCCTGGCAGATCTTCACCAGGGAATATTTGTCTGATTAAATTAGTGTCTGTTGCAATCTATGTGTTACAAACTACAGAAAATCATTACAATCAAAGGATGTGACCAAGTACTAAACATATTTGTAGAAAACTTGAATCTGTCCAATTTCTTTTAAGAGCATAAATGTAAATAAATATGTTAAAAAGTGTTGTAATTTGAAAGTGGTAAACCCATGAGGATGACAAAACAATGAGTCAGCATACATAACTGTCTGCACCTTAATCCCATAGTCAAGAAGCATTCTACATCCTGACTCCCTGAATACATTGTCAAAAATAAAGTTTCACCACACAAATACATACCGAGTTCACAGTACTGTAACTCTACAGTAAAAATTAAACACAAGAAAAGCTTATGCTGGAGTTGTAATTATTTGTTGTTTTTATCTCAACTCACCCTCTAAAGTAGTGGTGACGGCGTCCAGCAAACTTATATGGGAGGAGGGATGTTGATGCTGGATGAGACAACTCATGCTTCTTGCTCTCTACTTGCTACAGACAAACACAGACACAGATTTCGCTACTTAAGTGAGGACCAGCAATTAAGTACCATTTAAAAAATACTATTTATTTAAATCCTAAAACCTACCCTAACCCAAACCATAACAATGACCCCAGAAATATATGCCTAACTAACTTATATGCATAACCCTTTAAAATGCAGAATCTTAACCACAACCCTAATTATAACAAATCTTAATCCTAAACCTAACCCCAGATCTGAAACTTAACCCCAACTGAATTTGAGATGTATCACACTGGATTGGGAAACTCAAGCTATATGGGCGCCACACAGAAACTTGATAGAGTTTCAGACAGAATTGTCTTCACAATTGCAAGTCTCTGGGGGGCTCGATACAAAATGTGGCGCACCCTACCTCAGAAGGTGGTGTGTTGGCCTATCCACATCTCGTTTACACAACGGAATCATCTAGCATCTCGAGTCTTTAATGTGTCTCGGGAAATGTAGCATTTTGTATATAAGCCCTTGTGGCTGCCTCCATGCATTAAAGGCAATAAAAATGAGAATTGTCCCCCATGTGGAATTCCTTTAAAGTACTCTTTTAAAGAGGTAAGACTGAATTCTCTTTTAAACAGTTCTCCTTTAAAGAGGTAAGACTGAATTATCTTTTAAAAAGATAAGACAGTTCTTTTTTAAAGAGGTAGGACTGAGTACTCCTTTAAAGAGGTAAAACTGAGTTCTCCTTTAATGAGGTAAGACTGAGTTCTCCTTTAATGAGGTAAGACTGAGTTCTCCTTTAATGAGGTAAGACTGAGTTCTCTTTTAAAGAGGTAAGACTGAGTTCTCTTTTAAAGAGGTAAGACTGAGTTCTCTTTTAAAGAGGTAAGACTGAGTTCTCTTTTAAAGAGGTAAGACTGAGTTCTCTTTTAAAGAGATAAGACTGAGTTCTCTTTTAAAGGGGTAAAACAGAGTTCTCCTTAACAAAGATGGTACCGAGTTCTCCTTAACAAGAGGCAACATTGAGTTCTCCTTTGAAAAGGTAAGACTGAGTGTTGCTTTAATTTTAGAGTGCAGCTGTATCGTGCTGACATTGTCCTGAAACGGTGTGCTTTTATGTCAACCAAGGTTGATGCTGTGATTTCAATACACTAATCCTGCTCTCCAGACTCTGAATTTATTTTCTATTTTGCAACATCATTTTGTCTGGAGTTTACATGGCATCAAGCCCCTGTGTGTCTACAGCGCAACCGCTAGCCAACTTTTCGACATGTTGCTGGTCTTACCTTCAGCCTCTCCTGCATCTCCTTCAGCCTCTCCTTCAGCCTCTCCTGCGTCTCCTTCAGCATAGAGGTGTCAGTCTCCAAAGTGGGAGGCTTCGACTCCTCTGACATGGTCAAACTGGACACAGGAAACCGTCACTAACTGCTTGGCTCCCACTTAATAGTTCCAGATTTACTTCACCAGGATCATTGGGCTGGGCAATAAGCCTTAGAAATCATTAAGGAAGACTCTAGGATGGTAAATAATTCATTTTAGGTGTTAGGCTGTTAGCTATACTTTGTGTTCACTTTTCACAAACACAATGAGCCTAAGAACAATTCAATTAACAAATAATGGTCTTATAAAAGCGTACACAATAAATTAGTATTTAAGTATTCTAACTTAAATTCACGTCATTGTTACTGCATTGAACCATGTTTTAAAACTTTTCAGGCATGAGGGACTTTTAAAAAGTGAAGCATGTTGTGAACAACTGTCTAATTTTACTTTCAATTAGGCACATGCTTCTCTCCCCGGCATTTTTCCCTAGGTCCCTAATGTATAAGGGAAAGTACTGCACGAAGTTTTCTGTCAATACACCTGTTCAAATATGGGTTCATAAACTAATCTGGCTAAGAGCAGAAACGATCTCCCCACCAGATCATACTAATTATGCTATGCTGTATAAATTATCAAAGGGTTTTTACTGTGTACAAATTCGCTGCGGAGCGTCTAACCCAGGCTTGTTCAGTCCTTCGAATTTGGTTCATAGCAATCTTTTTTACAATTACAAATTTTAATCAAGAACTTAAAACATTTGTTTTTCGCCGTTACATCCATTTAGATAACTGTAAATAAAACATTTGGTCCGAGTCAATCTCGCACTTCCGTGTTTCTGGATAATGAAAATGAATCGAAACCAAATTGTGTATTAAAAGACGTTTGAAGTGAAACAATCATTAACTAGAGGTAACAACGAAATACAACATACCCAGTTTTCCGTCTAACGATAATTCGTATAATTTATAATATACTCGCGGGGCCACGAGCGAATTGTGACAGTTTTCGTTGCCTGTTATTACAGCGATGCTGTAACTTTTTACAGAGAAGTTAGGTTATGGAGGCGTTTCCTCCAGTTTTCTGGGGGTGTCGCCCTTGTGTGGACAAACTTCCATCAAACAAAACACAATATATATCAGAGTCAAAACACTCCAAATTTGGTCCAGTGGAGTACAAAAACAATTCGTTAATATTCGGTAAATTTTCCATGTCTTACGACACTTTACATAGTTAACAATTTAAATGCCTTCATTGAAACTTGTGGCATATTTTTGTTAGAAAACCTGACAAGATAAATGTTTCCCTTCAATTATTATTGGCCAATCTTACAGATGTTCCAGCTAACCTCATCATGTATGCTAACCTCATCTTCATGATATCCCTTGTAGGGAGCTAACTGATCAAATAATGATGTAAAACAGAATATCTAAAATGTTAAACTATATTGCACATAAAATCTCAGGAAATTAGCTCAATAACAAAACTACTTTTGTTAATTTTATTTCTGGACATTTTAAAAGAGTTACTCTCCTACTGAGATTTATTTAAGCAGTTTGTCACCTGGACACTGCTCTTTGCCGTGGTGTATTGGCCATATACCACAAATCCCTGAGATGCAATATTGCTCTTATAAACGTGTTACCAACACATTTAGGACAGTAATAAATTGTGCAACATCCTACAAGTACGGTCTCATCTACCACAGCTCCTCAGCCAATCAGGATTCAAACACCCGGTAATTAACAACGTTGATACCCTTACAAAGACCCATCTAGTTGGTTGAGAAAGATTTGACGCATATGATAAAGGGCAGAAGGAAAAGTGTTTTGATCAAAAGAAATGACGTCAAGGAACACTCCTTTTGAAACTCCAACATGTATTTTATAGAAGAGAGGTGTGTATCTGGTCAATGCGCGGTGCCGCCTGGTTAACAACAGGACAGAGAAGCGAAAATTGTCATAGATTTGAGAAGGGGCGGTCCTCCCCTCTAACTTCATGCATTTTTCCTCTGTGGTTTTATGTTGGACAAGAGCCACACGAGGACGAGATCAACCCACAACCTTTTTGTCATTGTCAGCTGCTTTATTATATTCTGTATGGATTATCCATCCACGTTTTTCCACGCAGTTTTAATTCTAGCCCCTCTTTTAGTACATCCTATCTCCTAAGACCATCCACTTTTAATTTTCTTGTGACATATTTTTCTTCGCTTTGAAAAATCTGTGACCCAAATGAGATCAGTCATAAGTTGTTGTCTGACATACGTTTTGAACATCAGTAAATGCAACAGATATGTTTTAAACATGGAGGAGGGAACATTATGTAATGTGTTGTCGATACCTTTCCAGATCACCTGACAGTTGTATTTGCAGAATTATTTTTAGATTAAATTAATGATCTATTTAATATATCGTTTTTCTCAAAGAAAAATGCTATGCTGAGGTGCTTGTATTCCCCATATAGCGCTCACAAGGATGTCTTCTCACAAAACTGACTGTCCGGACCAGACAATTTTGGCAAACTAATAACTACCTTAGTTACACTCAGGGTATTCTTAGGAGCGTGTCGCCACAACGCGACGCCACAAACCTCTGAGGAGCGGTATGAAGGTTTCCTTGTAGGACGTCAGGCTACAGAGACGGAAATGCATGGGGTGTCATTACTAATGGAAATGCATGGGGTGTCATTACTAATGGAAATGCATGGGGTGTCATTACTAATGGAAATGCATGGAGTGTCATTACTAATGGAAATGCATGGGGTGTCATTACTAATGGAAATGCATGGGGTGTCATTACTAATGGAAATGCATGGGGTGTCATTACTAATGGAAATGCATGGGGTGTCATTACTAATGGAAATGCATGGGGTGTCATTACTAATGGAAATGCATGGGGTGTCATTACTAATGGAAATGCATGGGGTGTCAATAATGATGTATTGACTGCTTATACAATCGGGATAACTGCCTCTCTGTCTGTCTGCCCCAAAAAAGAAAAAACAAGTACATCTATTAAATTACATGATTCGCGTGCCGGAGAAAAGGTAGGGACCTTCAGTCGAGGTTTGCTTAACTGGGGCCTGCCCTGCCTTGGGACTGACACGGCTGAACCAAGCACTCTGGGAGTTTCGGGATTCGCAGTGTAATTTCTTTGAAACCTCACATTTTGGTGTGTTCAGTGTAATATGTTGTTTATTTGTGCCTAATCTATAAATAGGTTGACTATAACATCTCAGTTAGACGTTGAATCCCTAGTTTGAAACCAAGTGGTTTTAATGACCTGAGGCACCAATAAGCATATATACAGGGCCAGCTCTAGAATTTTGGGGGCCCTAAGCAACATTTTACTTGGGGCCCCCTCCCCTAGTGGTTGGGTCCCCTAGCGGTTGGGTCAACCGTTTATATTGGTTATGCCCAGAACCGGCCCTGCGTGTATGTGACACAGTACACAAATGTCTGGGACCATTTCTGCTCGACCGAGACGCTTTTGCAACGAGCTGACAGAAATCACAGACTTGCGTCTTTATTGCAGTCGGTTTAATATGCAATACATTGTCTTTCAACCAGAGTAGCTATTTGGCCGTCTGTCAGTCAGCCGTTCTGTTTGTCCTGGTCAGCTGAAGGGAGGGAGGGAGAGGGGGAGATGATGAAAGGAAAGGGAGACACCCAGCAAAAGACTGAAGTTCAGGGAAAGGGGGGTTTCGTCAGGGTAGTTAGGGGGAGGGAGTTAGAGAGAGAGACAGGAGGAGGGTGAGAGAGAGAGACAGTTAGAGGGGGAGAGAGAGAGAGAGACAGAGACAGGAGGAGGGTTAGTGAGGGAGAGACAGTTAGAGAGAGAGAGAGAGAGAGAGACAGGAGGAGGGTTAGTGAGGGAGGGACAGTTAGAGAGAGAGAGAGAGAGAGAGAGAGACAGGAGGAGGGTTAATGAGGGAGAGACAGTTAGAGGGAGGAGGAGGGTTAGTGAGGGAGAGACAGTTAGACAGAGGAGGAGGGTTAGTGAGGGAGAGACAGTTAGACAGAGGTTGTTGGTAGTAGAGGGGATCGTTTGTGTTGTTCTGTTCACCATGGAATCCTCCACCACAGGTCTGGTCCTCTGTTCTCTACTGTGGACAGGTAAACAACACCACTACACAACGACAGCAATAGAAATAGGTATAAAAAGATGTAGATAATAAAACGTTTCATTGCTATTTTGCTTCTGTTGGGTGGTTCCGTAGGCTGAATGGTTGTAAAGTTGTTGAACCGCTGTTGCAGTGATGTGGGATGTTTTACATGATGAACTGTTGTTTTGTTACAGCTAAAAGCACATTACAAAGGTGTTTTATATTAGATTAAGGCAAGGTCCATCTACACTGGCTTAGTCACGGAAACCAGTCCTGCCGAGAACTGCATGTTTGTCTGTCTGATTGGATGTTTGCTCTGGGGTGGCATTTGTGTACTCTACTCCCTGACTGTCCACTCACAGATGTGTGTGTGTGTGTGTGTGTGTTTGTATGTGTACGTGCATACCTGCATGACTTTGAGATGTATATCACTAAAAGTGGACAGAGTCCTCTGTTTCTATCTGCCTTCTGTGAATACAAGCCTCCTGTTTATGTGTGTATGTGTGTATGTGTGTGTGTGTGTGTGTGTGTGTGTGTATGTGTGTGTGAATGTGTATGTGTGTAGGTGTATGTGTGTGTGTGTGTGTGTGTATGTGTGTGTGTGTGTTTGTCTGTGTATATGTGTATTTGTGGGTATGTGTAGGTGTGTATGTGTGTGTGTGTGTGTGTGTGTGTGTGTGTGTGTGTGTGTATGTGTATGTGTGTGTGTGTTTTACCTCTACCCTTCCTCCCAGACCCTATTTGTGTAGAATCCTGTGCCCTCTAGTGTCAACGACCCCTGTGTGTCTGTGTTATGAACTTCATCCCCTCTGTCTCTGGTCAAAAACTTCTATATTATGAACTTCATCCCCTCTGTCTTTGGTCAAACACTTCTATGTTATGAACTTCATCCCTTCTGTCTTTGGTCAAACACTTCTATGTTATGAACTTCATCCCCTCTGACTCTGGTCAACCACTTCTATGTTATGAACTTCATCCCCTCTGTCTTTGGTCAAACACTTCTATGTTATGAACTTCATCCCCTCTGTCTTTGGTCAAACACTTCTATGTTATAAACTCCATCCCCTCTGTCTTTGGTCAAACACTTCTATGTTATGAACTTCATCCCTTCTGTCTTTGGTCAAACACTTCTATGTTATGAACTTCATCCCCTCTGTCTTTGGTCAAACACTTCTATGTTATAAACTCCATCCCCTCTGTCTTTGGTCAAACACTTCTATGTTATAAACTCCATCCCCTCTTTCTTTGGTCTACCACTTCTATGTTATAAACTCCATCCCCTCTGTCTTTGGTCAAACACTTCTATGTTATAAACTTCATCCCCTCTGTCTTTGGTCAAACACTTTTGTGTTATAAACTCCATACCCTCTGCCCCAAGTGTGTGTTGTCGTGTCTTTGTGTGTGGTTGTGTCTGTGTGTGTGCACGCTTTTATGTATGAGGGAAAAATGCATCAAACAGTTCCACCCAGTTAATAGAGTTATTACCTCTATCCCTTCTCCAGTGTTTTATTAACTCTGTCCCTCCTCCAGTGTTTTATTAACTCTGTCCCTCCTCCAGAGCCTTATTAACTCTGTTCCTCCTCCAGAGCTTTATTATCTCTGTCCCTCCTCCAGAGCTTTATTAACTCTGTCCCTCCTCCAGAGCTTAATCAACTCTGTCCCTCCTCCAGTGTTTTATTAACTCTGTCCCTCCTCCAGTGTTTTATTAACTCTGTCCCTCCTCCAGTGCTTTATTAACTCTGTCCCTCCTCCAGTGTTTTATTAACTCTGTCCCTCCTCCAGAGCTTTATTAACTCTGTCCCTCCTCCAGAGCTTTATTAACTCTGTCCCTCCTCCAGAGCTTTATTAACTCTGTCCCTCCTCCAGTGTTTTATTAACTCTGTCCCTCCTCCAGTGTTTTATTAACTCTGTCCCTCCTCCAGAGCTTTATTAACTCTGTCCCTCCTCCAGTATGTGCTCAGGTCCCAGTGGTTTCAATTGAACCCAAGGCAGCGGGGGTCCGCCAGGGGGAGTCTGTCAGTTTCCGTTGCCGGGTGGTCAGTGGGTCGCAGCCTGTCCGTCTGGAATGGAAAAGAACAAACAACAGTCCGCTGGCAGGTGGGGCTGCACAAACACACACAGACCCCACACACGCACCCATGCACACACACATGCACCTACACACACCCACACACACACATCCATGCACAGACACACAAACACAAAACCCTTTGATGGTACTCAGACACTAACACACAGACTGTTTGTGGGAAGTCTGTGGATCCAGTGGGTTCTAACTGGTTCTAACTGGTCTGTCGGCAGACAATGTGAAGATAGGCCCGGATGGATCAGTGCTAACCATCGCTAACGCCAGGATCAATAACCAAGGACAGTACCGTTGCGTGGCAACCAACTCAGCAGGACGAAGCACCATGACAACCTTGTTGACCATCAAATGTGAGTGACTGGTCCTTAACCTGGCCTCAAGACAGATCGGCAGGTGTGTGTATTTTGGTGGGGGGGGGTCGCCCCAGACTAGAGCTCCAGAAATAGGGAGGGAGGAGGTTAAGAATAACCCTGGAATTGAACTCCAGGAATAGGGATGGAAGAGGGAAGAACAGCCCTAGAATAAAGCTCCAACAACAGCGTGGAATTAAATGCCCTAAAAGACTTCCCGGAGAAGGGAGGGAATGCTGAGGCTACAATTCCACCTTGGGTGGATGGAATGTGGAGCCACATCATTAAACAAAACCCTGCCTACGTATGTATACAGTATATCTGTCTGATTACTACTAGAAGAAGTGAAAGTGTGTAATGTGTGTGTGTGTGTGTCTGTCTGTGTGTGTGTTCCCCACCATCAGATTCCCCCAAGGTGCAGGTGACCCCAGTCGGGCCCCTGCGTGTACGGGTGGGTGAGCCCGTGTCTCTGGAATGCCGCGCCACAGGCAAGCCACGGCCCACCGTTACCTGGCAACGAAACGGAACACCACTGGTCACCACGGCGACTGAGGACAACAACACTATGCAGGTAGGACACTCTGCCCGCATATACAAACACACACACACACATGCACACTCACACATAAATTCCCAACCCCTTATCTGCCCTCCGGCGCCCGTCTCAGCTGCCCTCCGTCCTCTAGGTGGCAGCAGCCGGTCCTGAGCACGCTGGGGTGTGGGTTTGTCAGGCTCAGAACAGCGAGGGCATCGTGGAGGTCAAGGTGGAGGTCATCGTGGAAGGTGTCCAGGGCGGAGCCACGGCCCCCATGGCGTCGGTGTCGGCGGCGGAGTTGATAGCGGTGGAGGGGAAGACGGTTACCATGCAGTGTCAGGCCAGCGGTAATAATGACCAATCAGGAAATCAATTGGTCAATAAAAGACTGAGTACATGAATAAACAAATAAAGCAATAAGTATATAAATAAATAAAGCAATAAGTACATAAATTAAATAAATCAAGTAAGGAATAATTACATCAATAAATTAGTCTATCAGTAAAAAAATAAAAAAATAAATCAATACATCAATACATCAATAGACAAAAAATGTATAAACAAATCAGTCAGTCAGTCATCTAGACATGTAATCAATCAGAGGCAATAACATATTGCAAATCAGTGCAGTATAGTCACAGGACTAATAAGACTAGCAGATGGATCCATTTGATACTGTAGTCACAGGACTAGTAGATGGATCAGTTTGATACTGTAGTCACAGGACTGGTAGATGGATTAGTTTGATACTGTAGTCACAGAACTAATAGATGGATCAGTTTGGTACTGTAGTCACGGAACTAATAGATGGATCAGTTTGGTACTGTAGTCACAGGACTAGTATATGGATCAGTTTGATACTGTAGTCACAGGACTAGTAGATGGATTAGTTTGATACTGTAGTCACAGGACTAATAGATGGATTAGTTTGATACTGTAGTCACAGGACTAGTAGATGGATCAGTTTGATACTGTAGTCACAGGACTAGTAGATGGATCAGTTTGATACTGTAGTCACAGGACTAGTAGATGGATTAGTTTGATACTGTAGTCACAGAACTAATAGATGGATCAGTTTGGTACTGTAGTCACAGAACTAATAGATGGATCAGTTTGGTACTGTAGTCACAGGACTAGTAGATGGATCAGTTTGGTACTGTAGTCACAGGACTAGTAGATGGATCAGTTTGATACTGTAGTCACAGAACTAATAGATGGATTAGTTTGATACGGTAGTCACAGGACTAGTAGATGGATCAGTTTGATACTGTAATCACAGGACTAGCAGATAGATCAAGACCACCAATAGCATAATGGGTAGAGCCAATAACTCAATGGTATCTGGTTCAAATCCCTGAGAGGTAAAGTATGTTGATGAGCCCTTGAGCAAGGCTCTTAGTACTAAACAGTACGACTAAATGTTAGTTCAACGACCATGACAAGATGTCTAAACAAATGTTTATTGCAGCCGATTCTGGATCAGTAATAGTGTCATCAGAGGTTCTTAACAAAACAATGAGTATTAATACACTCGGGCCTGTATCCATACCCCCCCCCCACACACACAGGTTCCCCCCCTCCTGTCATCTCCTGGTCTAAGCTGCGTGCCCCGTTGCCATGGCAGCACACGGTAGAGGGTGGCGTTCTGACACTGACCAGTTTGGGGCGTCAGGACTCAGGACAGTACATCTGTAACGCCACGAATATACATGGATACAGCGAGGCATACACACAACTAGAGGTGGACTGTGAGTACACACACACACAACTAGAGGTGGACTGTGAGTACACACACATACACACACACAACTAGAGGTGGACTGTGAGTACACACACACACACACACACACACCTTTTTCATTGTGGGGACCATTTGGGATTTTGGGGCTCCAACAAGTTAGTAAAAAATGCACAAATGCAGACAAACAGACACACACACACACACATACACACACATTGAAGCCGGTACACAACACCTCCTCACTTGTCCTCCCCTGTGTCTCCCTAGCACCTCCATACACCACCATTCTACCTGATCAGTTGAAACTACGCCCGGGCGACGCACTCCGCCTCCAGTGTCTCGCACACGGCTCCCACCCAATCGCGTTCCACTGGACCCGGGTGGGCAGGGCCACAATGCCCGCGGGGGCAGAGACCACCAAGGAAGGCAAGCTCCTGATTGGCCGGGTGAAGCTTGTTGACAGTGGGACATACAGATGTGTGGCAACCAACCATGTGGGCTCCAGTGAAGCCACGGCTAAAGTCACCGTGAAAGGTCAGCCAGGACAGAGCCATAATCCCACTTAACTCTACAACGTTCTTCAAAGGTCTGTGTTGTAAAGACGCCGTCTGGGATTTTTGTCCACTGATTGTGAAAGTGGTGACGTCGAGGGAAAACGGATCACCGAAAATGATTTAACGCTTACTGACACTTGCTTTTAAATTTGGAATTCAATGTGCAACTGGGACATGATAGTGATTTACAACGGGGACATGATAGTGATTTACATCTGGGACATGATAGTGATTTACATCTGGAATATGATAGTGATTTTCATCTGGGATATGATAGTGATTTACAACTGGGATATGATAGTGATTTACATCTGGGATATGATAGTGATTTACATCTGGGATATGATAGTGATTTACATCTGGGATATGTTAGTGATTTACATCTGGGACATGATAGTGATTTACAACTGGGATATGATAGTGATTTATATCTGGGATATGATAGTGATTTACATCTGGGATATGATAGTGATTTACAACTGGGATATGATAGTGATTTACATCTGGGATATGATAGTGATTTACATCTGGGATATGATAGTGATTTACATCTGGGATATGACAGTGATTTACATCTGGGATATGATAGTGATTTACATCTGGGATATGATAGTGATTTATATCTGGGATATGATAGTGATTTACATCTGGGACATGATAGTGATTTACATCTGGGATATGATAGTGATTTACATCTGGGATATGATAGTGATTTACATCTAGGACATGATAGTGATTTACATCTGGGATATGACAGTGATTTACATCTGGGATATGATAGTGATTTACATCTGGGATATGATAGTGATTTATATCTGGGATATGATAGTGATTTACATCTGGGACATGATAGTGATTTACATCTGGGATATGATAGTGATTTACATCTGGGATATGATAGTGATTTACATCTAGGACATGATAGTGATTTACATCTGGGATATGATAGTGATTTACATCTGGGACATGATAGTGATTTACATCTGGGATATGATAGTGATTTACATCTGGGATATGATAGTGATTTGCATCTGGGATATGATAGTGATTTACAACTGGGATATGATAGTGATTTACATCTGGGATATGATAGTGATTTACATCTGGGATATGATAGTGATTTATATCTGGGACATGATAGTGATTTACATCGGGGATATGATAGTGATTTACATCTGGGATATGATAGTGATTTATATCTGGGACATGATAGTGATTTACATCTGGGATATGATAGTGATTTACATCTGGGATATGTTAATGATTTACATCTGGGATATGATAGTGATTTACATCTGGGATATGTTAGTGATTTACATCTGGGATATGATAGTGATTTATATCTGGGATATGATAGTGATTTATATCTGGGATATGATAGTGATTTACATCTGGGATATGATAGTGATTTACATCTGGGATATGATAGTGATTTACATCTAGGACATGATAGTGATTTACATCTGGGATATGACAGTGATTTACATCTGGGATATGATAGTGATTTATATCTGGGATATGATAGTGATTTATATCTGGGATATGATAGTGATTTACATCTGGGATATGATAGTGATTTACATCTGGGATATGATAGTGATTTACATCGGGGTTATGATAGTGATTTACATCTAGGTGGTGCTCATGTAAACAACATATTACACATCCAGTCAAAAATGGGAGGTTTTGAAAAGGTTTTGTTCCTTGCAAAAGTCCCAGACGGTGTCTTTGAGGGCCTTGTTCAAGCGGATCAGAA
The DNA here is from genome assembly GCF_011004845.1 of Esox lucius. Taxonomy (NCBI): domain Eukaryota; kingdom Metazoa; phylum Chordata; class Actinopteri; order Esociformes; family Esocidae; genus Esox; species Esox lucius. The sequence goes on from NC_047577.1 coordinate 4,703,220, forward strand.
CGAGTGCAGATGGATGCCCAACAGTCTAAATGAATCCCCTTGTTACACTGCAGTTCTGACCCTCTTAAACACGACCAATGACTTAAGTCCAGATTACCTCGAGTCTGATGAAAGATGCATTGACCGATTGGTAAAATAAAACAATTAGTTGATGCAAATATTTGAATTTGTGTGTTCTCTCCACGCCCTTCCTCTCAGCAGCCTGAACCAGCCAATCACCTGTGCCCCTTGCTGTGTGACATGTTGATGACAGGTCGCCACACCCATCCTCTGCTGTTGCCACACCCCCTGCAACTGCACATCCTGTGAAACAGGGTCATCGTTACCATGTTGAAGCTGTATATTAAATTAAATAAAAGCATTGATGTCACACTGTATTGAAAGTCGCTTCGTAAAACTTGTTTCTAACAAACGGTCAAAACACACGTTTATGGTCTGTTTTGGAAATAAATGTTAACGAAAGAAATGTTGATGCGTGTGCTGATTTATGAATCCCTGTTTAGTTCAGGTAGGGCATTTTCAGTTGCTGTACAGTCAAGCCTTTTGAAATAACATTTAATGTCTAGTTGCACTTTGACATTCCACTTTTGGCCACTTGATGGTGAGCTTGAGCTGGATACATGTAAAATGTGTAGTCACATGGTCATCCATATAAACCTCTTTCCAACTGAAACATAACACCCTGCAAACCAATGATGGGTTCAGAAGACAAAATAAGAGTCACAGCTGACAAGATATGAGTGACAACTGACTTTAGAAAACCAAAGAGAAACAACTGACTTTAGAGAAGAAGATGAGTGACAACTGACTTGAAAACAAAACAACAGTTTAGAAAACAAAACAGTGACAACTGACATAAATACTGCTAACTTGAGACATGTGTTTTGGAGGATCATGTGATCAGGATCAGGATCAGATCTCCTGAGGTGAACACACCAACAGAGGAGAGATCTGGTGGAATCCATTCATCCCAAATATCTGACGTAAGGCCAGAGTAACCTGCGCCCCATTCCTGGATCCTGTGAGGTTTTATTTGCTCATCGCCCACTCTTTCAAGTGATGTTCACCTCCTCAAAATCCTTTGAAACAGAAGAGCAAACATCTGCCCGCTCTTATCTCAACACCCCCTCAATTCTCAGAGTAAGTGAAATAGGATGAGCAGAGACACGGAGAGGAGCAGAGAAAGAGAGGGACTGCACAACGAGAGAGGAAAGAAGAAGAGAGGAAAGGAGAGAGAGGAGGGGGGGGGGTTTAAGGGGGGAGGGATTCAAGGGGGGGGGATTTGTGGGGGAAGGAGAGAGGAGGGAGTTCAGAGTGGATAGGAGGAAGAGGTTCAAGAGATCTGTAGTGTGTTAGTCTCTGTGTGTGTGTGTGTGTGTTGCGTGTGTGTTTGTTAACATACGTCTGTTGTACTTCCTCTTGGCAGGACGTCACCAGGGCCTCCAACCCTCCCGTGTGACGTCCTGTTCCCTATGAAGACCACTAGTTTCACCGTGTCCTGGTGGAAAGTAGGGGCCCACAGAGGGGTTGCTGAGCCATTTAGGACACAGTCCTAGTGTTTACCCAACAGGCTATATGAGGGAATACATCTGTTACACAACACATGCACACACACACACACGCACACGCACACGCACACACACACACACACACACACACACACACACACGCAGACAGACACAAAGGAAATGGTATTTGAATTCCAACTTCCAAAGATAACTCAGATAACTGAATTTACTGTGTTGTTATAAAAATATGAAGGTAAAGGCACTTCCTCCCTCCTGGGATTCTCTCCCTCTGTCTCTCCTTCTGTCTCTCCCTCTGTCTCTCCCTCTGTCTCTCCTTCTGTCTCTCCCTCTGTCTCTCCCTCTGTCTCTCCCTCTCCCTCTGTCTCTCCCTCTGTCTCTCCCTCTGTCTCTCCTCCTTTCTCTGTCTCTCTCTTATCCCCTCTCTCTCTCCTCCTTTCTCTGTCTCTCTCTTATCCCCTCTCTCTCTCACTCCTTTCTGTGTCTCTCTCTTATCCCCTCTCTCACTCCTCCTTTCTCTGTCTCTCTCTTATCCCCTCTCTCTCTCACTCCTTTCTCTCCATTTCTCTCTTTTTCTAGGACCACACACGCACACACACACACACACAAACAATACTGTTAGCAGTGGATTCTGTTTAGGCATAACTGTTACTGATAGGCCTATGCTTAAACATAATCTACCGCTAATTAATTTCTAAACCTGACCCATAATGCCTAAACTTAACCTTAATTCCAAGCCTTGCTCTAACTCTTATAAAATGAAGAGTGAAAGTGAGGACCTGCCCAAAATGTCCTGACCTTAATTGGGTGAACCTCAAACCAGGGCTAGGTCTGACAGAAAGCTGAGCGTTGCAATATCTTTCCACACACTCTCTTCCTCTATCTCCTTCCTACACACATTCAATAACTCACATAACATTAGTTTACATTGCATGTCCAGTGAATAAGCAGGCCTACTTTCAGAATCATCTTTGTTTACTGTGACATTCCTGTTACAGGGATGCCATCAAATGTAACACACAGCCTCTCAAACCACAATTAAACACCCTCAAAACATCAGAGTAATGACACAACGTCAGCATTAGACATGTGTGTGTGTGTGTGTGTGTGTGAGCGCTGGGATTTTGATGTAGTTTGAGAAAAAGTTTGAGCAACCTGGCTGTACAATACATGGGACAAATTCCCATGGCAACGACCCGGCAGCGACCCCAGCCTTTCAGGAAGGAACCAATAGGGTGTCACGGCAATAGGTTTCCTCACGGCAGGAAGGGAGTGATGGGAGGTGGCGCCAGTGTCCAGTCATGTTTTCCACCTGTGAAACTCTGATAAGCCAAAGGTCACCGGGTCATTATAACAGGAAGTTGTACTGAATGGCAGGTCATGACATTGCAGAGGAGATACCAGAATGGTCATGACATCGCAGAGGAGGTATCAGACTGGTCATGACATCGCAGAGGAGATACCAGACTGGTAATGACATTGCAGAAGAGGTACCAGACTGGTCATGACATCGCAGAGGAGATACCAGACTGGTCATGACATCGCAGAGGAGATACCAGAATGGTCATGACATCGCAGAGGAGATACCAGAATGGTCATGACATCGCAGAGGAGGTACCAGACTGGTCGTGACATCACAGAGGAGATACCAGACTGGTCATGACATCGCAGAGGAGATACCAGACTGGTCATGACATCGCAGAGGAGATACCAGAATGGTCATGACATCGCAGAGGAGATACCAGACTGGTCATGACATCGCAGAGGAGATACCAGACTGATCATGACATTGCAGAGGAGATACCAGACTGGTCATGACATTGCAGAGGAGATACCAGACTGGTCATGACATCACAGAGGAGATACCAGACTGATCATGACATTGCAGAGGAGATACCAGAATGGTCATGACAATGTGGAGGAGATACCCATTCTGTTGGTTTCACTGGGTCAACGCACATTTACAAACGTAATTTTTTTTAAATATGGGGAGGGTTTTTGCCGAAAGAGCGTTGCCCACACATGGAGGAACTTTCACTGACTTGGGATTTCACGTTGGCTTCCTTTTGGTTACAGATGACATCTCCCAGGCAGTTTAAGATCATGTTGAATCCCTCTCGGCTCCAGTTGGATGTCCTCTTCTAATTCAGTCTAATTCTGATTCTGACAAACAAACACACAATTACCCGTTTTGTTGTGAAACCTGTCATCTGTGAAGCTGTTCAGGATGTCTCATCACTGCAATGGGATGTTGTGGGCGGAGATGCCAAAGGTCACAATGCTGAGAGAAAATCTGAGTGTGTCTTCCAGTAATATCTCCTTGCACACATTTGAGTTTCAGTCAGTCAGGTCTTTTTCACAAATCCATTTAAACATCAACTGTAAACAGATTCCAAACCTAAAATCCTGAAGAGCAACAAAGTTGAGACAACACAGCGGGGCCAAACAGAACCTAGAAAGGAGGTCCAGTTGTTGCTGTTGGGCTTAGAAGACTACATTACCTTTTAAGGCCAAATTGTTCATTCAGATATTCAAACTTTCGCCAGTGGGTGAAAAAAGGCCTACCGTTAACAAGTAAAATGTCAGTTGGCTTCTTAACCAAGAGCACAAAGTAATCCCTGTGGTTGTAGACGGAGCCAAATGTTTCGGTCCTCAAGAGAAAATGTAAATGTCAGTTGGCTTTATGTAGGCCAGTGTTGAGTTTAGGTTGTGACGAAAATAGCAGGGTAGACGTGGGAGGTGGCCAGCGACACTGGAGTGGTAACGCAGAATGTAGATCAGCAATGCAACAAGGGTGGATGGCAGGCAGGCAGCGACAGGAGTACAAGGCTGATGTTTTATTTATTATATAATACCAATGAAATCCTCAAAGATCTCCACAAGAGCACAAGATGTAAGAGCATATGACTTAAACACATATGCAAACAACTCTTCAGGCTGGTGTGTGGACGGGCAGATGGCTACGAGTCAGATGTGCCTAAATGTGTTCAATGAGTGAGAGGGTTCTGCACAAGTTCAAGAAACTATAGAAGATTCATTCTGAAATGTATAACATAATTGTCAAAAGGCCATCCCAGCCATCTTCTGGCCTCTGGTGCTGGGTAGGGGAGCTTTTTGAGGCAGATCTTCCTCTTCTGGCCTCTGGTGCTGGGTAGGGGAGCTTTCTGAGGCAGATCTTCCTCTTCTGGCCTCTGGTGCTGGGTAGGGGAGCTTTTTGAGGCAGATCTTCCTCTTCTGGCCTCTGGTGCTGGGTAGGGGAGCTTTTTGAGGCAGATCTTCCTCTTCTGGCCTCTGGTGCTGGGTGGGGGAGCTCGTTGAGGCAGGTCTTCCTCTTCTGGCCTCTGGTGCTGGGTAGGGGAGCTTTTTGAGGCAGATCTTCCTCTTCTGGCCTCTGGTGCTGGGTGGGGGAGCTTGTTGAGGCAGGTCTTCCTCTTCTGGCCTCTGGTGCTGGGTGGGGGAGCTTGTTGAGGCAGGTCTTCCTCTTCTGGCCTCTGTTGCTGGGTGGGGGAGCTTGTTGAGGCAGGTCTTCCTCTTCTGGCCTCTGGTGCTGGGTGGGGGAGCTTGTTGAGGCAGGTCTTCCTCTTCTGGCCTCTGGTGCTGGGTGGGGGAGCTTGTTGAGGCAGGTCTTCCTCTTCTGGCCTCTGGTGCTGGGTGGGGGAGCTTGTTGAGGCAGGTCTTCCTCTTCTGGCCTCTGGTGCTGGGTGGGGGAGCTTGTTGAGGCAGGTCTTCCTCTTCTGGCCTCTGGTGCAGAATGGGGCAACTGGTAGAGGCAGGTGACATAAGCAGGTCCTCTGGGCTCAGTTCTGCCACTGGGCTGTCTGATATGGCATCTCCATCCATCTCAAAATAGATTGTAAATACATTATAATACATGAACGTGTCATCGCAACTAACAGTGGAGCGTATTCACTACAGTGTCAGAGGTTTGAAATAGCCATGCTATTTAGTACAGAATATTCTATGAATGCCTTCAGGGGTTAAATTGGGTTTTGGGCAGAGACCTGCTTTCTACCTTCCAGTTGTATCTGAAATGTTAAACCGCTGGCCAGCAGGAGCTCCGTAGCTCAGCTCCTCCCAGGTCTCATTGCAACCATGCTCTGCTCCTGCTGGCTCCTGCACACTTTAACCCCTGCACCCCTGGGGGGGGGGGGGTCATGACTGACCAATATTACAGACAGGTCAATGTAACCCTCCTGGAAAAAGAGTGACCCCCCCCCCCCCCCCCCCCGATACTTAATACAGACGATGCCGTTGTCTACACACAGCGGTTGAAATGCTCGGCCTGGTTTCAGCCGCTGTAACTTTACATGTCAGAGGCAGGACCCAGGCACACAGAGAACTGAGAATTTTAATTAAAAGAACCGAAACTAAGACACATTGGGAAAAAAGAAACAATGACCGACAGCATGCACTAGGTGTCCGTGCCCCTAACGGGGGAAAACCGCGTTAGATCTCACTGGCAGGCAGGACGGATGAGTCAGAAATTGCAATAGGTATTTCCCGAGGTCCTGGGAGCACTAAATAAGACGCAAATCTCACATGCTCATCAGAACCTCCCTCAGGCAGCCGTTCCCGGCAGGAATTGGCAGTCAAAAGTTAAACGGGGGATAATTACCGTTTTGGCTGGATTAAACTGCTGGCTTGAAAACACGGTTGCATTTCTGAAGTAGGCAAATATTCAGTAGAAACAACTGGGCCAAACGAATGTATTTGGACAGACGGCAAAGGCCAAATCTTCCTCTGTGCCCACTGAGGATATTCTGAGTGGAATGAATTACCCACCGGTGACTGTTCTCAGATGTTTGAACAAGCTGTAGTAATTACCATGACAACAACACAGGCAACAGCACGACTTCCACAAAATCTCCACCAACCAGAAAAGTGCGGATGGCACATTACTAGCCAGCTCTGCTAGAACATAATATCACAAACACGCTATACAAAAAGACTGAGCGGCATGAGAAGAATACATACCGTAGAGACCCTAATGGTGTCCGCGACGGCACAAAGCCAATCTGTCTTCCGCACAGCGGGACACACACACACACACACGCAGCTGCCTACTCCTCGTGAATGGCTGTGTTGATGAGTTGATTACCAGTAAAACGATGACTAGTTAACAGTAAGTCGATTAGCAAACAATTTCATGTATGGTCATAGTAACATCGGGGTCCATATTCTGCTGCTATTTCACTCCTGCTGTACTCCTTTTCCTGCCGGTGGGAGTACAACCACGCGGTCTGGTTGTAGATGCACCAGTGATTTGTCGGTGGTTGACACGCACGCTCCTCAAAACACACACGTGTACAAGAGTACAACCACACAAAATATTACGGAGGACACCCCTTTCGTGGAAAAAAAAAACGACAAGATGCAACTCAGCTCCTACTACCTTGAGCTTACAGGACCATTCAGGGCTCAGGTCATATTAAAATACAACAAGACACCAGATAACACGGGACAAATTAGACCATGATAGAGCATAGAGATAACCCCCAGATAGGGCCAACCAGGCCCCAAACCTTGAAACGACCATCAACAAACCAACTAACTTCCTTGAGGTAGCCATGGCCAAGTATTTTCTCCAGTGTTTCCTTCCATTGCACGAACCCAAGGGGACTTAACCAGACAGAAACACCTTGTCATGACACGGTACACCCTCTCAGGTAAAACATGCCTGCTGAAGAGACGAGGGTTCGGTCAAGTGAACTTAAAAGTAGTGACCGAGTCTGTGTCCTTCACATGGATTGACAGGTCGTTCCACAGAACATGTAGCGGAAAGCCCCGAGTCCCAGCTGTTTGTGAAGCAATTCAAGGAGGTGTGGTGTGATTGTAGCACGTGCGTAAGCATGGACAGCAGGACCAATGCAGAGCTGATTACTGTGGAGGCTTTAAAACACATCATCAAATGTGGGCTGAAACTATGCCAGTTCCAATTGCTTTTTGTATTGTTGCCCTCTAACCGGACACTGCTTTTGACCTGGGAAAACCAGGTGGGTACAATAAATTAGATCTGAACAGGAGAACAGTCAGTCTGGAGTCCCTTATAGGGTAAAAACGGATTTGTAGAGAAGGTTAGAAAACTCACTTGGAAACAAAGGTTGTTGTGCTCCAGGGCGTTGTTGAAGGATGCAGTACTAAATCCCTAAAGAACGCTAAGCTACAAGGTTGGAGTTTGTGTGTGTGTGTGTGTGTGATTTATCTACAGTATACATGTGAAAAATACATAGAACACGCAGCTATGTTGCAGGAAACTAGAATAAACATTCCAGTCGTGTCAGGTGGCTAATTTAAAAAGGCTACCGGCCTAGATCAACAATCCTTTTGTAAGACGCAAGTTCCAATGTGTTTACTGAACTATGTAGCACTGAATAAACATGACAATTAAAGTTGCTTACATCTTAGAAATAGAGCGGCATATTGACAATCTTTAATGTTTTTGTAGTCATGTAATGTACCTAAATAGGGAAAAACTAAAGAAGGCCTGAAATGTACTGATTTAACTTTTCTTTTTAACCATTCTCAAACACAAAAGTACCAGTTATACCTAACCCTAATTCTAATCCTAGCTCCAATTGTAACTTTTGCCCTAATTCTAAATACTTAACCCCCCCCAAAACACCTTTTGCTAAATGGAAAGGGAGTGGAGATCACTTTACCAATGTGAGTTGTGGTCAAAGAAAAACATTGCAAGGAAAAAAGAAAGCACTTGCTTTTTTTTAAATGCGTCTCTGACAAAGGCCATCGTATGCCGAAACTACTTATTATCTTTGGTATAATAAAATATTGACTTTTTGGGTGAGCAAAAGAAAAAAATCCCCATTAGTCAAATGTTTCTGATTAAAACACAGTTTGGGGACATTGTTGACCCTTTCATAAAGTTATGTCAGAAACACAAAAACACACCCCGTGATTGGTCAGCTGAGTTGACGTAATGATGATGGGGCTGGTAGCAAAGACATGGCACTTCAGCAACTACCACAAACCTACACAATTAAAGAAATGTGTGAGTGTGTGTGTGTGAGTGTGTGAGTTTGTGCCGACAAGAAATAGAGTCTAGGACAAAGAAGACAGAAGAAGGAGACAGACTGAAAAGGACGGACAGAGAAAGAGACAGAGTAAGACAGAGAGAGAGATAATGAGACAGAAAAAGACAAAGACAAACAGAGAGAGACAGACTAAGACAGTCAGAAAGAGAGAGAAAGAAACAGAGTAAGACAGAGAGAAAGAGAGCGAGAAAGACAGAGAGAAAGAGAGCGAGAATGAGAGAGAGAAAGAGAAGTGAATACCACAGAGTCCTCCTTGGATTAACCACTACCCAGAATTCCCTCCACTCAGCGGAAAACCTGAAAGGGCCCCTTTCCTCAAGTACTACTTGAGACCATGTCCCTTTGCCAGTGTGTTTGTACGTACGTGCGTGTGTGTGCGCAAGTTTCTGTACTCACATGTGCCTGCATTAGCAAGCATTTTTGTGTTTTTGTGTTCACGTGTGTCTCCAGTAGTGTGTGTTTGTGTGTCTATGTGTGTGTGCATGTGTTGGTATGTGCGTGTGCATGTACTAAACCACCCAAAGACCAACAGCAGCGTGTTATTATAGTTATGTTTCTACATATTGTTTCCATGGAAACATTCTCCTATTTAATTTCCTTGAAAATACAGTATCTCACAAAAGTGAGTACACCCCTCACATTTTTGTAAATATTTGATTATATCTTTTCATGTGACAACACTAAAGAAATGACACTTTGCTACAATGTAAAGTAGTGTGTACAGCTTGTATAACATTGTACATTTGCTGTCCCCCCAAAAAAACTCAACACACAGCCATTAATGCCTAAACCGTTGGCAACAAAAGTGAGTACACCCCTAAGTGAAAATATCCAAATTGGGCCCAAAGTGTCAATATTTTGTGTGGCCGCCATCATTTTCCAGCACTGCCTTAACCCTCTTGGGCATGGAGTTCACCAGAGCTCCACAGGTTGCCACTAGAGTCCTCTTCCACTCCTCCATGACGACATCACAAAGCTGGTGGATGTTAGAGACCTTGTGCTCCTCCACCTTCTGTTTGAGGATGCCCCACAGATGCTCAATAGGGTTTAGGTCTGGAGACATGCTTGGCCAGTCCATCACCTTTACCCTCAGCTTCTTTAGCAAGGCAGTGGTGTAGGGATATTTTCATGAAATGTTATTTCACATTAACCTGATGAAGAGTAGACAGAACGTCTCATGTGATCACCTGTATATTAATTGAGTGTTAATTGATAAAACATTTAACCAGGGCTCATATTATTTTCCCAAACAGTTTAATTGTTAAGAGAGAGTGATGAACTATTGTTCCCATGGTCAGTGCAATGAGGGGGTTTTGTTATCTCATATGGAGGACACAAGGACCTGTAGCTTGTCCTTGACTGTCTTGGCAAAATCTTGGGAGGATGAGTGAACCCATAGATAAGGAAATCTTTCCATTTCAAAGAATATGCTGAGTCATGATAAGTAGTGGCTGGGGGAACGAATCCCAGAGGGTTGTGAAAAACATTGATGGAATATTGGAGAAGGATCCATCCAGAAATTAGCATAATGGGAGGACCTAATATCATTGTATAACCATACTGTATAAAAATGTGTGTTTAAGGTTTGGAAGTCGGTTGTTCTGCGGACAAACATGGCTTGGTTGCTCTGCAGATCTGTACTTGTTAAGTGATCTTGGGTATTATGAAAGGTGCTATATAAGTATAAGTTATTATTATTAGATCAGCACGGCTTTATGACGTCAATAAAGTCTACTTTCGGATTCGAAGGCTCCTGAGTCTTTGCATCTTTTTTTGTTTTCCACGACAGTGGTCGTCTTGGAGGTGTGTTTGGGATCGTTATCATGTTGGAATACTGCCTTGTGGTCCAGTCTCCGATGGGGGGGGGGGGGGATCATGCTCTGCTTCAGTATGTCACAGTACATGTTGGCATTCATGGTTTCCTCAGTGAACTGTAGCTCCCCAGTGTCGGCAGCACTCATGCAGCCCCAGACCATGACATTCCCACCACCATGCTTGACTGTAGGCAAGACACACTTGTCTTTGTACTCCTCACCTGGTTGCCGCCACACATGCTTGACACCATCTGAACCATCTGACGTTTATCTTGGTCTCATCAGACCACAGTACATGGTTCCAGTAATCCATGTCCTTAGTCTGCTTGTCTTCAGCAAACTGTTTCTTGTGCATCATCTTTAGAAGAGGCTTCCTTCTGGGACGACAGCCATGCAGACCAATTTGATGCAGTGTGCAGCGTATGGTCTGAGCACTAACAGGCTGACCCCCCACCCCTTCAACCTCTGCAGCAATGCTGGCAAAGACAACCTGAAGAATGGGTGGACATAGGAGGTACTGGCAGGTCCCTTTCATTTCAGGTTAGAAGTTAGGTTTAGCGTTTAAGTTTAGAGGTTAGGTTTGGGGTTACAGTTTAGAGGTTAGGTTTAAGGTTCAAGTTTAGAGATATGACGTTTAGAGATATAACCTCTGGATATGATGCTGAGCATGTGCACTCAACTTCTTTGGTCGACCATGGCGAGGCCTGTTCTGAGTGGAACCTGTCCTGTTAAACCAATGTATGGTGTTGGCCACTGTGCTGCAGCTCTGTTTCAGGGTCTTGGCAATCTTCTTATAGCCTAGGCCATCTTCATGTAGAGCAACAATAATTTTTTTCAGATCCTCAGATAGTTCTTTACCATGAGGTGCCATGTTGAACTTCCAGTGACCAGTATGAGGGAGTGTGAGAGTGATAACACCAAATTTAACAAACCTGCTCCCCTTTCACACCTGAGACCTTGTAACACTAACGAGTCACATGACACCGGGGAGGGAAAACTGCTAATTGGGCCCAATTTGGACATTTTCACTTGGAGGTGTTCTCACTTTTGTTGCCAGCGGTTTAGACATTAATGGCTGTGTGTTGAGTTATTTTGAGGGAACAGCAGATTTACACTGTTATACAAGCTGTACACTCACTATTTTACATTGTAGCAAAGTGTCATTCCTTCAGTGTTGTCACATGAAAAGTTATAATCAAATATTTACAAAAATGTGAGAGGTGTATTCACTTTTGGGAGTTACTGTATAAGCCTGTTAATCAAAAAGCATATGTGTGGGGAATTCATCCTGAACAGACATTGATTCAGTGTTACTATGTTTGACGAGTCTCAATAAGGAAACATGCCCACAAATCAAACACACACACATTTGTCATTCTATCCTTGCTGATGAGCTGAGGCCTGACTCTTACACAGAAGTCCGTGTTTTCGTTGTTCCCCTAATACCTAAATCCCACTTTTAACTAAATGTTTGATTGTAAGTTTTTCCCTAAACCTAACCTTTCAACTTAAACGCTAAACCTAACCTCTAAACTGTAACCCCAAACCTAACCTCTAAACGTAAACGCTAAACCTAACCTCTTAGCTTTGTGGGGACATCAGGTCACCATCTTTACACATGCAGTAAACGTGGATCTCTCTCACAGACTTCCATTTTTCTATCCATGTAGCTTGTTTGTTATGCTAGTGGTTAGGGTGTGCGTGTGTGAAATAATAAACTTTTATTTATATCCGAGGGGAAATTCTGTGGGTTTGGTGTCTACACATTGCTGGGTATGTGACTATTGCGACGTGACTGTCTTCAATGATGATCATCGTTACATTTATTTGATGTGACTCATCTAGTTCCTCTCTGGAGCTGGTCATGAGGAAGAGAATGTTGTGTGACCTCTTCACCCTGTGGGATCCATATGACCAAATGGCCGACGTTAAAAGCCTCTTGAACACAACCACACACCTGGGGACAAACTGAACACACCCACACACCTGGGGACAAACTGAACACACCCACACACCTGGGGACAAACTGAACACACCCACACACCTGGGGACAAACTGTACACAACCACACACCTGGGGACAAACTGAACACAGCCACACACCTGGGGACAAACTGAACACAGCCACACACCTGGGGACAAACTGAACACACCCACACACCTGGGGACAAACTGTACACAACCACACACCTGGGGACAAACTGAACACAGCCACACACCTGGGGACAAACTGAACACAGCCACACACCTGGGGACAAACTGAACACACCCACACACCTGGGGACAAACTGAACACACCCACACACCTGGGGACAAACTGAACACAGCCACAACTACAAAACACACATTGGTTTGTTTTTCATATTTGTCATCCTTTTTTGTTAACCAATACCCTAACCCTAATCTTAACTAAACCCTAATCCTAACCTTTAACTTAACCAAGCTTTAACTATAACCATAAAACAAACCCATAATGCCTAGAACTAAAATTATTTTTATTTTTTTACCTATGCCAAAATCTATGTTTTTCCCTAAAACTATATTTTAAGACAGAAATCCCATATTACCTAGTTGGGAATTATTTGTCAGGTTTTACTATCTTTGTGGGGACGTCCACACATGAAGACATAGACCTAACAGGAGCTCACACACAAACACTTAAACAGAACCACACACACACACACACACAATCACTTAAACCGAACAAAACACACACAGATGGTTGGTTGTCAAGATGTGTCTGTGTTTTAAATTAGCTATGTTTACTAAAGAGTTTAACTCAGACATTCCCTCTTCTGTTTGCCACCGTAGCATCCTGAGGGTTTGACAGAAAGAACAAGTAACACATAATGGGTTTCAGAGACACAGAGAGAAAGACATAGAGAGAGAGAGCCATAAAGGGACATAAAAAGAGAGAAACAAAAAGAGACAAAGAGAGGGAAAGACATAAAGAAACAAAAAAAGAGAGAGAGAGGGAAACAAAGAGACGTAAAGAGAGAGAGACAAAGGGAATGAGACAGAAAGAGACATAAAATGAAAAGTTAAGAGAAACACAAAGAGAGAAATACATAGAGAGGGAAAGGCAGACATTCGGGACTCTGTCCAACTTCACTGACACATCCTAATTACCTCAAAACTTCCTAATTACCCTGACACATCCTAATTACACTGAAACATTCTAATTACCCTGACACATCCTAATTACACTGAAACATTCTAATTACCCCGACACATCCTAATTACCCGACACATCCTAATTACCCAAACACATCCTAATTACACTGAAACATTCTAATTACCCCGACACATTCTAATTACCCCGACACATCCTAATTACCCTGACACATCCTAATTACCCTGACACATTCTAATTACACTGAAACATTCTAATTACCCCGACACATCCTAATTACCCGACACATCCTAATTACCCAAACACATCCTAATTACACTGAAACATTCTAATTACCCCGACACATTCTAATTACCCCGACACATCCTAATTACCCTGACACCACCCCCGTCGCAACCACCACATTCTGCTGTACGCGGCACCCACTGAACACGCCACGCCTTCCTCCACCACCGCAACGGTACATCCACCTCCTGCTCTCCAACCACACCCCCCCACCAGCTGAGCCTCCTGAAACAAATCAACCACTGTAATTAAAACATTTGAACTCAAAATCAACCCTGAGCTACACGGAAAACATCCCCTTAAACATTACCGCCAGTTTCCCCGGGTTAATCCAACAGCCAACCAAGCCAGGGAAAACCAGCCAGACCGACGTACTGTAGTGAATGTGTGAGAGTATGCAAAGAGTATGCAAAGCTATGGAAAAGGGTGGCTACTTTGCAGAATCCACAATATGAAATGTTTTTTTAAATCTTTTTATAATTTTTCTTGGTTGCTTCATTATCCCATGTGTTATCTCATAGTTTTGTCGTCTTCACTGTCCTCTATATGTACATTTTCATGTGAGTGTGTCTATATGGCCTGTCTGTTTTTCTGTATTTGTGTGTGGTGAGACAGTGTGTGTTTGTATGTCAGTGTGTGTGCCAGTGTGTGTGTTTGTGTATGTGTGTGTGTGTGTGTGTGTATGTGTGTGTGTGTGTGTCTCTGCATGTCTGTGTGTCCCTCTGAAGACAGTGTTGTGGAACACAGACCTTGAGAGGATATGACATCATTAGAACACATCCAAGATATAGTTTACTCTGACCACCTGGACACCTGTGTGTGTGTGTGTGTGTGTGTGTTTGTGTGTGTGTCCAGTCTGACATCATCGTCTAGAACACCTGTGTGTGTTGATTTGTTTATGTTTACTCTGACATCATAATCCAGGACACACGTGTGCGGTGTGTGTGTGTGTGTGTGTTAACTCTGACATCAACATCTAGGTCACCTGTGTCCACTCAGACCCGTTGGTTTCTAATCCAGGTCCCGGGGCCCCGGTACAACATTGTTGCCCTGGTAACTAAACACCTGTGTCAAAACCTCACGTCTCATTGATGACCTCACCGAGGGACATGGGGGTCGGCAGTACCAAGCGGAAGAACCACCGTGCTCCACAGACAGCCGACCCGGGCCCAGGGACCGTCAGAACCATAAGAACACCTGGGTGTGGTTTGGCAGATGGGTGGGGTTTTTCCAGGTGGGAGGGATTTGTCAGGTGGGTGGGGTTTGTGCTCTCTTGTGACAAGTGTGCCGGGCAAGCTAAATCAAACACCCCTGTAGTATTCGAAATAGGCCCAGGCATGCCATGCTGCTTTCAGATAGGAATAGCGGATTCATTTTGTGGTACTGTTCATGCGGATGTGTTTTTATGACCGTATTGAAAATTTACAGAATGCACGTTTTACACAAAACTGAGAGGCACGTATTTTGCCACATTGCATTGAGGAACGTAGTCCAGAACTAGAACTTATGTTGGTTAGCATTCACTGGTTTGCTAAAAGCATGTAATATTATGCTGTCAGGTGTTCACTATTAACTTAACTAGCCAGCTAGCTATGCATGAGAAGCATTTCACTAGTGAACAAATGCTACGTTTAGAGCTTCAATTAGTAGTCACACTAATCCTCCCATTTTAACACTAATCCTCCCATCTTAATACTAATCCTCCCATCTTAACACTAATCCTCCCATCTTAATACTAATCTTCCTATCTTCATTGTAATCATACTATCTTAATAGTAATCCACTTATCTTAATAATAACAGATAAACAGTAGATTCAGTTGTTATAACAGTTGGTCAGTTACGGTGTCATAATTCAAATCACATGTCTCTGATAAGAAAGTTCAAACAGAGTCTAGATAGTGAGTTTAAAAAGAGAGAATTAACAAATAGGATTTCCAAAAAATGTTTAACGGAGTTTAGAAAAAGAGAGATTGAGCTGAATTTAGAAAGAGAATTTAGAAAGCAAGTTAAAACAAAAAATTAGATAATGCTAGATAGTTTAGAAAAAGAATGTAGAATGTGAGTGGTAGTTTAAAGAAAGACAGTTCAAAGCTTTTACTTGTTTATGCCTTTACTGTTCTTGTTGGATTTATGGTGTTGATGCTATTTTTTATTCTTCCCTGGCAGTATAAATATTCTACACTTGACAAGAAAGTCCCTTTGAAAGAAACTCAACTGAAATTGAAATGGGAGCGAGAGAGTGTGGGAAATATGATGGAAAGATTGAGAAAATGATTGAGAAACAGTAAAATTGTGAACTTCCCTTTCATTGTTAGTCATAGCTCATATTGTTGCAACACTGTACCTACAGTAGCTTACAATAAAACTTCCCAAGATAGCTTCATGCTTTTGAAATTGTGAGTGTGATTTATACTTAGAATAGCTGATTGTTTGTTTACATCCACATTTGTTATTTATTATTTTGACATCCCTTTTCTTCATTTTGTGAACAAGCTTTCAGACTGTGAGACAGAAAATACAGAAAACCATCTACACAATCGAATGGGAGATTATATTATTTATAATTAAGCATACCTGAAAGATGTCTTAACTCTCAGAAATATAATTCCCGTCAGCTAAATCCATTTTAATTCAAATATTTCAAGTTGCAGGTGAAAAGGTAGGACACAGTTGCAGGGAGAACTGAGGACTTTAAATGAAAATAACCAAATCATCAATATGACCTTTAGTTAAGGTCAGAACACGTTTGTGTGCTCTGAATGTTAAGGACTGCTCATGGGACAGATGTTTGCAGCACCCCTCCATCTCATGGCTATGCTCCTTTACTATCTCTGTTCCCTTGTGACAGTTTTTCTTTATGTATTCTTTTGACTGTTTAGCCTAACGAAGTGCCTTGGTGCTGACACGGCTGACTTGACATTAAAAGGCAAACACATTCTCACAGGAGCTGCCATGCTTAACGCCAACCTGTGGATCTGGGCCTGTCCTGATTTGACTTGGGATGCTAGCACTGTGGGACAGGAAACCGTGTCCTGCTGTACTGACTGGCACAGACTTGGAAGAATACAGCTCTAAGCGACATCGCTGCTCAGCAAGCAGACTCAGCTGCACTCTGATCTAAATGCTATGAGTTTTTTTGTTGTTGTTGCAATGGGCTCTTTGATCTTTGACAGGGATACATTCACTGGTCTGCATACCCCACACCGCACAGACCCTCAAAACAGATGAGCACAAAAACATGAACCTTGAAGGACTGAAGGCAGAGCTGCGGTGTGGCTAGCTGGGGTTCCAGTGGATGGGGTGTGGGGGGGGAAGAGGGACCCACAGTCCATCTCCGAAGGAAGATGTGAGGCAGTTTGAGTCTGACGATAAACAGCCATGGGAGGCAGTTGGCCAGCACTCCCGGAGAATACTCCAGAACAGCCCACATCTGACCTTGACCGAATCCGTGTTACCACAACAGGACAGTTAAGATAGCATCCAGGCCCCCCCCCCGCCGCCTGCCCCCCCTGCGTCAGACAGACAGACAGGTTCACTAGTTGACAGTCCCGATTGTCTTCAGGACGCAGAAGAACCAGCCCCCGCATCTGTCACAGGGATAAACGGCACCCCGCAGATCTCTGAGCCCCCCCCCCCCCTGCTGACCCCTGAGCCCCTCCCCGCTGACCCCTGTGGGGGAAAATAACCTCAGAAATATCCAATCCATGTCAGTGTAAACAAATGTTTCCCACGCCAATAAAGTCCTTTAAATTGGATTAAGAGAGCGAGAGAGGGGACATGCCACACCACTGGCAAAGACTGCATTACTTACTGGCAAACACTCAAAACTTGGCAAGGGGTTTAAAGTAGCAGCTGTTCAGATTTACTCTTACCCTGCATACGACCAGTTATAGGTTCCGCCGTACTCAGTTTCAGAAGCTATTCAGATATGTGTCGCCCCCTCCCTCTTCAGATAACTGAAGCGTTTTAAGCCTACTGGCGTGTTTAAGGTGAAAGCTCTCTCATGGACCTGCAGCAGAGACCCCCAACCTTACAGCTACACGTGTGTGGCCGGGGGCCAGGTGCAGAGACACACAAATCTCTAACTCTGTTCAAATAAATGTCCAACCACAGCAGCTAGAGTCCTGAGGAGTTACTGGCCAACCCTGAGAAATGGCCAACCGGCAGAGAACAGCAGACATTCTAAAGATAGGCAGTATTTAGACCTTTATTTATCTTCCCTTCTCATTCATAGTTTAACTAACATTGTTACAACTCTAAACAAAAGAGAGACAGAAGGAGAGAAGTACAAGACGGTGAAAGAGAATCGAAGCTAAGAGAGGGTGAGAAAGGGGCAGTCTGAAAGAAGCAGTCTGAAAGGGGCAGTCAGAAAGAGGCGGGCTCTAACTGTGGAGCTAAATTTCTGACCAAGAGGGCTGAGGAGGAAAGAGTTACTTTTCTAGGCGCCAGTGGGTCACAGTGTGAGAGAACTGCCTCGTTCAAAGAGAAGGAATCGTTTCACATTCTATTCATTTAACTTTGTTCCAAAGGATCACAAGGTTTTAAGCTGTGATTTTCTAAATTCAACTCAAACGGATTAACTTTTTTTTAATTCAAGCTGATTCTTGTGGAATTAGTCTAATTTGGGTACTACTCGTGGTGAATGCAATATCAGCCGATCATTGAGATGAGGTACAGAACCGTTCTGCTCATTCTGGGTGAGTAACATACGCCAGTGATTTGATTGCAAGACCGCGCGTGTGAGTATCTGATCCGCGACTTTGTAAAGTCTGCGCAAAGATAAATATAACGTGAAAAATAAGTTCCCCCCAACGACTGGTACAAACCACAATTGGGCATAATGTTAGAATTGTGGTTACTTTAATGTTTAGGCATGTTAGCCCTAGGTTAAGCATAGTCACATAAATGTGGTTTTTGAGGTGAAGGTTAGGCTATGGGTTTGAGTTAAGTTAAGGATTGTGGCTAGGAAATAGAGAACATGGATTTCCTGGTCAGGTGTCAGGTAAAGAGGACCGTGGAACGCAGACGATGGCATAAGGAAAATATATATGCTGTTTTTGCTACTTAAAATTTACAAATTGTCCTTTTCAGCCAGAGCTGAGCTGAATACTAAATGCTTCCTTTCATTCGTTAATGCTGGTGGCAGAGCTAGCCACAGAGATGTCATAGTGTGAAACATACGAAAATATAGCCTAAAGTCAGTCGGCTGAGGGCTGAATGGGGAAGCCAGTCTTATGGTATCGTTCCCCCACGTGTTTCCATGACATTTAAGTTGTCTGGGTGAGGTTCCACTAGGCTTTTTACAGTATATGCAGGTTACCTTGGTTACAAAGAGTTCTGTTCTTCCACCAAATCTAGTTTTGGGACGCAGTTGGGGTTTGTTGTTTTGGGGAGTTGTTATGTTGTCCTGAGTTTGTCCCGTGTTTAGCTAGGTTTTGTTCGTTTCTCTGTCATGTTATGCCTTTGTTATAAATTGGCTAGCGATTAATATGCCATGTTTCAAGGTACAATTTGCTACATTGTGAGTTAGTAGCGTTACATTATGTTACAGATTGGAGATGCTATAAAATCTCATAAAATGCCATGTTTCATGTTCGTTAAGATACAAGATGCAACATTGGGTTAACAATGTTATATGTTGAAAGGTTTTATAAAATGCAATTGTAGGTTACTAATGCGGGGTGATTCTGAAACGTGTGGACAGAATATCACAATTTCCAGGAAGCAACACAATAGCGACACTAAACCTAGTTAGTTGATCTGAAAAGCTCCTCTATGAGTCACGTCCGGGTATAAACACTACTAGATATAATGCTCCCATTTACCAGGGCTTGAGTGTTCATATCAGGCAGGCCCGAACACATGCCAAGAGGAATTCGGACCTAGAAAGAGACAGATGGACATTGATAAAGAGAGAGGAGGTAGAGAAAGGAAGATTGAGTGACAGTAGAGAACTGAGAATGTAAATAGACGGAGGTAGGTACTTAGAGGGTCAGAAAGAGAGAAAATATATCTCAACTAAAAAATATATATATGTGTAAGAGAGGAATACACAAAGTCCAAATAAGGTTGGAAAATTACCCCTGATGTCAAGAAAAATACTACTGAAAATGTGAGAAAGTATATTTCAAAATAATAAATACTGAAGCACAAACATTCATATGCCCCCCCCCCCCCCACCCAAACAAGGACTGATAAATAGAATGAGAGAGAGGGGTAAAACAGAAAGACAAAACATTTGGGAATGAAAAAGAGAGGAAAGGGACAGAAAGAGGAGAGAGAAAGTGAGATGACCTCACATTAACACCGTGTTGCTTATTGAAGGGAAGTACTGTGTGTGTGTGTGTGTGCGGGTGCGTGTGTGTGTGTGTGTGCGCGCCTTCAAGGGTGTTTGTGATTGTGCATCATACATATACTCTGTATCTGAAGCACAGTCTAAACCACAAGCTTCCGGCCCTAATCTCTGCCTCATTCACACACAGCCACTCAGAGACACACACACACACACACACACACACACCCACAGATGTACCTGCTATGTACCCAAAGTGCTATCTGAGAGATGGTAGAACATGTACTGAAAGTATTTTGTCAAGACACCCACACACACTTGTCTTAACTATGTGTATGTTTGTGTGTGTATGTGTGTCTGTGTATGTTTATGTGTGTTTGTCTAACATTAAACACAAAAAAACCTATGAACAGGAAATATGTTTGAAACTTTAAATAAATCAGTAATATGTTACGCAAGCAAACAAAACAATTGTGCATAGGCACAAATCATTGTAGACCAAATTCATGTATCAAAACACAAATTAATTACATTTTTAACTGTTTAAAATGAAGACAGCTATTTTCCTTTGACAAGGTAAAATCGTTAACATTTGACGAGGTAGAGGTAAAATCGTTAACATTTGACGAGGTAGAGGTAAAATCGTTAACATTTGACGAGGTAGAGGTCAAATCGGTCATGGAGCATACAACGGTACCTCTGTGTCTGTGTGTGTCTGTGTGTCTGTGTCTGTGTCTGTGTCTGTGTGTGTCTGTGTCTGTGTGTTTTCATCTGTAAAAGCACTTTGTGACAACTGCTGATGTGAAAAGGCATATGACTGTATTACAGATCAACTGATGATTGGTTTAATGTGTATTAAGAGTATTAACATGTGTACATGAGTAAACTCATATTTAATTACCAAAATAAATCTCTCTCTCTGTTTTCTACTGAAAGGACTAAATTTGAATCTACTGGGGAACACAGAGTCTAAAGATTGCCCCCCCGGCTTCATGGCCGATGGACAAGATTGTGTCGATGAAGATGAGTGTATCAATGGAGTAATCTGTGGAAGCGACGCCACGTGTATCAACACCTTTGGGTCCTTTGAATGCAGTTGCCATAATGGGTTCAGATCGTTTCACACCAACAATCATTGTTTGGGTGGGTTGGTTTTAACTTAAACTATTAAAATGTCCATACATTTATTACCAACTTTTCAAGCCCAAGGAGAAACAAACGTGCCTTACAGCAACATTTACATTCATTTTCTAAAATAGGCTTAATTCAATGTTCAATTAATTTGCATATTTTCTCAAATAAAAATACATATCTTTGTTTTTCTTTCGATAATTTGCATTTGTTTCCACTCCAGTGCATATTCTACCTTGATATGAACTGGTTCAGCTGCTAATAGGCCTATATTTGAGGTAGTCTTAGACTATTTATCTGGTGATCTAATAAGCCTATATTTGAGGTAGTCCTAGACAGTTTATCTGGTGATCTGTCAGCATAAAGGGTCTTTCTCTGGTGTTGGAGACAAATGAAAGGTTTCTACGCTCTGTCTGCGGTTTGGCAATAGGGGAGGGTTGGTTTGGCATGTAAAACACCAGAAAGAGGATAGGAGAACACATCCTTATCTCCCAGATCAACTTTGACACACACACACACGCACAAAAATACACTTCTCTATTCACAAGATCTGAAATAAACACTCAGGATACAGCATCAAAGAATCAGGTGTTGTGATTCTTACCAGTTTTGGATTTTGAATAATACATGTTTTTTATGATTTTTAATTAGGAAACTTGATTCAGTTCTATGTCTCCCATATGTCTGTCCCTCCTCAGATATCAATGAGTGCCTGGAGCCACTGCAGATCTGTTCCAACAACTCCAACTGCGTCAACACCATTGGTAGCTACTACTGTCAGTGCAAACAAGGATACATCCAGAGAGGCAGCTCTACTCAGCAAGGACACTGTGAAGGTAAGGCTACCAACTGGATGTCATTCTCCCTCTCCTCGCCTCTCTCTCTCTCTGTCATTCTGTTGTATATGTTTTCTACTAAACAGTTGTTACTCTTCCGCCTCCATCATTAACCCCCCCCCCCGCCCCCAGACATTGATGAGTGTAAAGGTAACGCTGGTATTTGTGGAGTGGGCGGGACCTGCAGTAACCAGGAAGGAAGCTACATCTGCCTCTGTAACCCTGGATACAGTAACTACGGCAGAAAACAGGCTCAGTGCTTAGGTGAGGGCAGACCCTGTTACCATGATGCATTGCTTCAAAGTTGCAGTGTTTGAGAGGATAAAACATGCAAAGCATGATGGGTAAATTGTGAACGACTGATCTGCAAATACTAACAAGCTGTCGTTTGTGTCAGGGAAGAGTACCTTTGAAGAGACAGAATCACAAGACAAACGGGAGAAAGATTGAGTAGAAGACTAGAGAGATGCAGGGAACAGAGAAGTGATAGGGAGGGAGCCAGGTCATTGGGGTAGTGGCTGAGCGGGCCGGATTGGAGGAGGGAGAAAGGTAGGAGACAAAGTAATGATCAGGACCCCCCCCCACCTTCTCTCCTCCAGATATAGATGAGTGTATCACTGATGTCTGTGGAGTGGGCGGGACCTGCAGTAACCAGGAAGGAAGCTACAGCTGCCTCTGTAAGCCTGGATACAGTAACTACGGCAACACACAGGCTCGGTGCTCAGGTAAGGGGGCGCAACCTGTTACCACGATGCGTTGCCGTGACAATACAGTAGGCTGTGATTGACAGGTTCAAAACCTTTCTCGATCACCTGCAGTGGTTGTGATTCTCTGAAACACAGCCAATAACTTCATCTGTTTTTCCTAAGAGCTAAACTAGAGCCGTCTGCCGTAGAGCATATCCCTGCTTGGAAATCCGTGACCGAATGCTTGCATCGCGGCACGTCCAAGCTTCACAAATTGCCAAACGCTTGTATAGAGGTTGCTCCAGCTGAATTCTGTAAAGCACTTTGTGACAACTGCTGTTGTAAAAAGGGCTTTATAAATACATTTGATTGATTGATTCAAAACCACAACCTTTTGTGTAGCAAGCGCCAAATTTTACCAAATGTGTTTTGAGGACCACATCACTACAAATCATTATATAGCGGTCAGTACCCTCCCATATCCCAAAGCCAGTATACCCAACAGACGCTCCTAACGTGCAACTGTTCACCCTCCGGTCTGGCATTTCAAATGATAGCAAACAGCATGTCATTGTGTGTGTTCTAACGTGTTTCGGCACTGTTGTGGAGAGTTCACATCCAAGTGTGTTGTGGTGTCTTTGGTGTGTGTCGTGGTGTGGTGTTTTTTGCGGTGTGGTGCAGGTCTCAGTCTGGATATAGTCAACCTGGTATCATCAGCAAGAGCGTTAATCTGGTACCACTTTGCAAAACAAGATTGGTTTGAAACCTCTGCAGATGAGGATGTGGCTTGTCTGGAAAATGGGTTTTAAAAGTTTCAAAAAGACGGAGGAGGAAGTCAGTTTTGTCATCACATGTTCATGATCTAATTTGTGGCGGTGAACCGCGGTGGATTGTGCTGGTGTAATGGTCGTGTTCTGTCATTGTGCTTCCTCTAGTTCTGACCTGTGACCAGTTCAAAGCCGATAAGACTCCTGACCTGGTGAGTTTTAAACACCCTCAAGATCAAGACTTTCATGGCGACACGAGCTCATGGCAGTGAGCAAAGCTAGTACATAAAACGTCATCATTTATCAGTGAACAGGCCACACTACAACATTTAAATGCTTCCATCCTGCCAGGATCAACCTCAGATCATACACCTGGTTTCCCGATACTGCAGTCTGTAGTTGCACTGCATGACTTTCACATCCTCCTCTCTCCTCACCCCTTTCTCTCTCTTTCTGTCCCCCCCTTCTGTTTATGCCTCACCCACTTCTCTTCTCTCTCTCTCTCTCTTTCTCTTTGGGCTGATTTACACTACGCTATTTTCTGAGACATATTGAAGAAGACTCGAGACGCTTGATTACTTTGTTGTGTAAACGTGCAGGCACTGACTGTTCAAGACGCGCCGTTCCGGCGTAGCGCTGCCGCACATTTTCGATAGAGAACCATTCCGGAGATGTGAAGACAATTGTGTTTGAACTGAATCAAGTTTCTTTTCCGAGCGCTCATATCACTAAATTGTCCCGTGTTTGACTGGCACAGAATATGCATTGAAACGCAATGGAAAACATTGTACAAACTAGGATAAGTCAATCTAGCATTTTACTCATTCCCTCCCCCTGTCACTCTCTCTCCTCCCCTCTCTCTCTTTCCCTCCCCCTGTGTCTCTTTCCCTCCCCCTGTGTCTCTCTTTCCCTCCCCCTGTGTCTCTCTTTCCCTCCCCCTGTGTCTCTCTTTCCCTCCCCCTGTCTCTCTCTTTCCCTCCCCCTCCACTTCTAATTAATTCCCCCGATGTCAGGCGGTTCCAGGCCTATCAGGTCTGCAGTCTGTGATGGAAAAGAACTGTCTGGCCTTAAGTAATTCAACTGGAGCAACGCCGACTGGAGAAATTCTTCTGAAGGTAGCATACACATACGCACTCATATTACAGTTACTCACCCACACACAGACAAACACACACACACACACACAGAGACACACAAACTTACATTTCATTTGCACACTGACAAATTGCACTTGCATGCAACAGAAATACCCCCTTAAATTCTGCGACTTCCTGTTTGCTTTCTGTGCGTCCTGTCTGTAGAATGTCACCAATGAGATGGACAGCCTTCTGTCGCATGGTCTCCTAGGCAACAGCCGGGAGGTAAGCGGGTTTCTAGGCACCGTAGAGAACGCCATGAGGCTCATTGCACCGCAGCTGAAGAACAACCGGACCAACATTACGTCAGAACACACAGGTGACACTGAACCCAACCACACACACTCACCGCAACCTCCAGTTCTAACCACAACCCAACCACACACAATCACCGTAACCTCCAGTTATAACCACAACCCAACCACACACAATCACCGTAACCTCCAGTTATAACCACAACCCAACCACACACAATCACCGTAACCTCCAGTTATAACCACAACCCAACCACACACAATCACCGTAACCTCCAGTTATAACCACAACCCAACCACGGACACTCACCGTAACCTCCAGTTCTAACCACAACCCAACCACGGACACTCACCGTAACCTCCAGTTCTAACCTCAACCTGACCACGGACACTCACCGTAACCTCCAGTTCTAACCTCAACCCGACCACGGACACTCACCGTAACCTCCAGTTCTAACCTCAACCCGACCACGGACACTCACCGTAACCTCCAGTTCTAACCACAACCCAACCACGGACACTCACCGTAACCTCCAGTTCTAACCTCAACCCAACCACGGACACTCACCGTAACCTCCAGTTCTAACCACAACCCGACCACGGACACTCACCGTAACCTCCAGTTCTAACCACAACCCGACCACGGACACTCACCGTAACCTCCTGTTCTAACCACAACCCTCAATATGACCTGGCTACACTGAACCAACCACGGACACTCACTGAATTGCCTTGTTTTGGCAAACTTGTCAGGACGTCTAGTTCTCACAGGTGTAGTTGTACATTTACATACGTACCCATGCACACGTTGATGTTACAATTAACATGACGACCATACCCTAAACCTAACCTCAACAGACAAACTTTTATGCCTAAAACTTAACCCTACCCACACACACATCTTAATACAGTCTTGGCCTGACACCTTGTTCTGTATGCAGAGTGTCATCTTGCCGTGAGAAGAGGACAGACTCCGCCCTCTGGGCCAATCAGTCTAGCCAATGAACACGCTCGACTGGACACCAGCTGGGAGACAGCAACTGGCAAGGGAGCGTACCAAGGTAGGCTTCCCTTCATCGTCACCATATCTGCAATTCAACTAATCATTGTATATTTAAGTAATGTTCCAGAAATTCCTTGATAATGGTATTCCTTCTGGTTCCCTCCCGATTCTAGGAATTTCCCAACCGGGAATCCTGGAAAACCAGTAAATATGAGAAAAGTTGTGATAGATTACTCAACCCTTGTACCTCGTCCACCCGTCCGTTCTGCAGGTTTTGCCGTAGCTGGACTGGTGATCTACAAGACCCTGGAGAAATCTGTCAACAACTCGTTCCAGGACCTCACAGACCCCACAGAAGACACAAAGCCAAGCTACCAGATCGGTTCTAAGGTGGTGACAGCTCTGGTCAGTAACCCGGACACAGACAGTCTGGACCAGGCAGTGCTCCTGACGTTCAAACACCTCCAGGTGGGTTTTGATGGTGGTTACTTGGAAAATATTTGGCCTTAACTTGTTATTATTTCAACGGGAAATGTTTCTCCAAACCGAGCAGAAAACTGCCCTGTCCTCGATTTATAAGTGGACGTAAAATAAAAAGTACAATATCCCTTTCAAAATGTTACCTGCATTTTACCCTACCCAAACCCCTCCCCTACCTAGATTATGCCGGAGTCAGAACAGATTAACTACACCTGTGTATTCTGGGAGGAGAGGCATGGCCAGAAAGAGGGCGGGGCTTGGTCAAGGCGTGGCTGTACTAAAGTCCTGTCTAACTCCACCTACACACAATGTTCCTGTGTGCACCTGAGCAGCTTTGCTGTTCTGATGGCTCTGTACCCCATAGAGGTATCAACCACACACAAACACACACACACACACATACACACACACATACATACTCTCACCACTGTCATCCCAAATCATCCTGACCTGTCCTCTCCTCCAGCACACATTTCAGCTGCGTCTGTTGACCTGGGTGGGTCTGTCGCTGTCGCTGGTGTGTCTGTTGCTGTGCATACTGACCTTCCGGCTGTGCCGATCCATCCAGGGGACGCGCAACACCATCCACCTCCACCTGTGCCTCTGCCTCTTCATCGCTGACCTAGTCTTCCTCGCCGGCATCTCTCAGACACAATACAAGGTAGAAGAACAGATGAAGTCATCTTACGGTCGCCTTGACGTCTGTTCTGTTCTGTCTTTCTGTTCTGTTTTTCTGTTCTGTTTTTCTGCTCTGTCTGTGTCTGTCTTTCTGTTCTATCTTTCTGCTCTATCTGTGTTTCTCTTTCTGTTCTGTTTTTCTGCTCTCTGTGTTTGTTGTTCTGTTCTGTATTTCTGCTCTGTCTGTGTCTGTCTTTCTGTTCTATCTTTCTGCTCTGTCTGTGTCTCTCTTTCTGTTCTGTTTTTCTGCTCTGTCTGTGTCTGTTGTTCTGTTTTTCTGCTCTGTCTGTGTCTGTTGTTCTGTTCTGTTTTTTTGCTCTGTCTGTGTCTGCCTGTCTGTGTCTGTCGTTCTGTTCTGTTTTTCTGCTCTGTCTGTGTCTGTCTGTCTGTTCTGTTTTTCTCCTCTGTTTGAGGCTGTCGTTCTGTTCTGATTTTCTGGTCTGTGTCTAACTTTCTGCTCTGTCTGTTATTCTGTTTGGTCTTTCTGGTTTGTCTTTCTGTCTTTCTGCTCGGTCTGTCTGTTCTGTCTGTGTCTGTATTTCTGTTCTGTCTGTTTTTCTGCTCTGTCTGTCTGTGTCTGTCCATGTGTTTTGAACTTGTTTCTTCCTCAGATTTAATAATGCTCTTACATATTGAGGGTTAAATAAATACCCCCCCCCTTCTCCCTCCCTCTCTCCTTTCACCTCTCCTCCCTCCCCCCTATGTAAGGGAGGTTGTGGGTTAGTAGCTGGCCTCCTCCACCTGTTCTTTCTGGCCTCCTTCAGCTGGATGTTGTTGGAGGGGATTCAGCTCTACCGTATGTTGATGCTGGTCTTCAATTCTGCCATAAGGTTATTGTTTTCCTCATCTTTATTCATATATTTAACAGTTGGCCTAATCTTTATTCATGCGCTTACCGGTTTTCCTCATCTTTATTCATATATTTAACCGTTTACATTATCTTTACTAATGTATTTAACCGGTTAACTCATCTTTATCTGTGTAGTTCACTGTTTACCTTATTTGTATTCATGTATTTTACAGTTTTTCTCATCTTTATTCATATATTTAACTGTTTACCTAATCTTAATTCATATATTTAACTGTTTATTTTATTGTTATGCATATATTTTATTGTTTAACTTATCTTTACATGTTTAACTGTTGTTACTGGGGCTGTTAAAGCAATGTGTCGCAATTGATCAACGTCATATTTTGTAAGATTGAATTTGCACAAATGTTGCCCTGAGGAAATAGTGAACACATTTCCATTGCCCATGATGCAAAACAACACCCCACTCTGGCGTCTGGGGAATTATTTTAAAGATTGCAGTGAAATATATCTTCAGTAACAGTCTGTTTGTTAAAACTGGTGGAGGAAACTGAAAGTGAAAGGTCAAACTCAAGTTTTCACCCAGTTACGTTAGAGGTTTGGAATTCAGCTTGAATAAGGGCCCTCGTGATTCTCAACGCATTATCTTTGGCATCCCTAGTTGTAACAATAATGTTCATCGTATACATTATCACATAATCTCACATTAAATAATAATTATAGATCAAGTTTAACTTTGAAAGTTATTATGTAATCATGTTGTACTTTTTGCAACTCTAAATGTTACTTTCATTTTATATTTGTAGCTATATTTGCATGTTTATATTATAAGAATATAGAATATAAGAATAAGTAATGTGTACTTCTGCATACTTTTTAAGTGCTTTCATTAATATTCTGGAATGTGCTCAATTAATAAAAATATATAAAACATAATAATTATAATGTATATTATTATAATAACATTATAATATTGATAATTAGGTTAATATAGTTAATAATTATAATAATTGTTAATAATACTATTTTAATTCTAGAACTAGGTACCTGTATGCTGTGGGATATGGACTTCCACTGGTTATTGTCCTCATCTCTGCCGCCACTTATCCTGACGGATATGGAACCAAAGAACAGTAAGTCTTTCTGAATGTATGTCTGAATGTCTTTCTGAATATATGTCTGTCTGAATGTCTTTCTGAATGTATGTCTGAATGTCTTTCTGAATATATGTCTGTCTGAATGTCTTTCTGAATGTATGTTTGTCTGAATGTATGTCTGTCTGACATACACAACACAACAACACAACACACCAAGGCAAACATCAACACACCAAGACAAACACCAAGACCAATACTAAGACAAACATCAACACAACACACTAAGACAAATATAAACACAACACAACAAGACAACACTCCAAGACATATATAAACACAACACACCAAGACAAACACCAAGACCAATACTAAGACAAACATCAACACAACACACCAAGACAAATATAAACACAACACAACAAGACAAACACCAAGACAAACACCAACAAAACACACCAAAACCACATCACAATCACAGCCTAACCATGACACACATCCCTGAGCTCTCCTTCTGTGTTCCAGCTGTTGGCTGTCTCTGGAGCGAGGCTTCATCTGGAGCTTCTTTGGCCCTGTTTGCGCCATCATCATCTTCAATGCGTTCTTCTTCGTCGTCACGGTCTGGAGGCTGGTCCAGAAATTCTCCAGCATCAACCCTGACCTCTCAAGGCTGCAGAAGATTAGGTAAAGGGAGTTGTATGGGGGAGGTGGGGGCTGGAGGACGTGTGTGTGTTGGTGTTGAGGGGGTGTGGTTTGGACAGTATGTGTGTGTGGGAGTTGAGGGGGTGTGGTTTGGACAGTAAGTGTGTGTGGGAGTTGAGGGGGTGGGGTTTGGACAGTATGTGTGTGGGAGTTGAGGGGGTGGGGTTTGGACAGTATATGTGTGGGTGTTGAGGGGGTGGGGTTTGGACAGTATGTGTGTCTCTAACACCCCCCTCCCCCCCGGTGGCATCTCTCCAGGGCCTTCACGGTAACGGCGGTGGCCCAGCTCTGTGTCCTGGGCAGCATGTGGATATTCGGGGTGTTCCAGTTCCAGGAGGAGGGCACCCTGGTCATGACCTACCTCTTCACCATCCTCAACTCCCTGCAGGGGGCGCTGCTGTTCATCATGCACTGCCTGTTGAACAAAACGGTACGGGGGGGGGGGGGGGTAGTCTCATGCGCACGTGGGCCTTGGGTATTTCTGTGCACCCAATCTGGATGTCTGTTTGGGTTTCTGTCTGTCTCTATGTCTCTCTGTCTGTCTATCTATCTGTCTGTGTAGGTCTGTCTGGGTTTGTCTGTTTGTTTGGGTCTGTGTGACTGTCTGTCTGTCCATATGTGTCCGGGTCTGTCTGTGTGGGTCTCTGTGAGTCAGTCTGTCTGTCTGCCTGTCAGTCACTAACAGTTTATTGGTTGGATGCTGCCCCCTTCAGGTAAGAGAGGAGTATGGCAGGCTGCTGTCCTGTGTGTGCACACAGCAGAAGAGTTACTTGGACTACAGCAGTTCCAACCCTTCTTCCAGCCAGTCCCAGGTACACACACGCACGCACACACATACGGACACCTGCTCACACACATATACACACACACATACACACATACACACAGACACACACTTGCTCACATACACACACACACACCCACTCACACACACATGCTCACAAACACACACACACTCACATACACAACCTCCTCACACATGCACAGAGCAGTAACATTCTCTAAGTTAAACTGTGACCGATTTCTATTCTAGGGAACAAAGGGTGACCAGAACACGGGAGAGTCCAACATATGATGACATCACCAAATCCCCACAATGCATCTTGTTTTACATCGTTGTCATTGACACTCAGTTGACAGCGACTGTGGGGATAGAGGAGGGTTTTTTACTGCAGCAGTACATGTCCCGGAGGAGGTGGCATAGCCCTGCGCCCCCACAATGCATCTTGTTTTTAATCAGAACGTCTGGACACTGCATCAACAGAATGCGAGTAGTGACAGATTATACAGCGTAACGTTAGCAACCAAACGACTTGAACTGCCAACTGCTGGGTTGCCAAGCTACTGCCACAATGTCCTGTCATGGTTGTTGTCTACTGTCTGACATAGCCGCCAAAGAAGGTACTGTTTCATACAATCTCATTGTACAGATTGAGATTGCAGTTTTTTTCAGAATATAAGCTTTCTGTCTTCTTTTAAATTTGCTAAATATATATATAGATATATATAAAATCATATTTATTGCCAAGAGTGAAAGCTATTGGACTTTTCTACACAAATTAAAGGGATAGTTCCCCGCCAACCCCCCAAAAAAGTTTTTAGAAATGACATATTTGTTTCTTAACATTAAACTATAGGTGTCATCATGAATTCCATTGATCAATCAAGTTCAATGATTAGTTAGGAACTTCTCTGACCATCTTGTCTACGCCTTGACACTCAAATCCAATGCAGGGCAATGGTACTCATCTAAAATATTGGACATGTGAAATATCCCTTTAATTCAGAGGAATTTAGAACTGAAACAAGGTGTTAGAGTGAAGACCAAATGGACTTTCATACTGTAAATATATAGACAGATGAAACCGTTAACATTTTGTTAATAACTCACACGAATAAGCCTCAATTTAACTTTTATATGTATATGGAAATACTTGAGAAATTATTGTACATGTGAAATGCTTTTGCAATTAAGGAACTGTCAAGGATATATATTTTCCGTGACAAAATATGAATAATTGCTTTGTTAATAATTTGTAAACAGGCTTATTCATGATAGTTATTATAAATGTTACAATGCTGCCGTTGTGTGTTATTGTGCCTTTGTGAAGAGCACGGTTCAAACCCTTAAACCCTTACAACACAGCGTTTACGGACACATCTGCAATGTCTGTTGTAGGACGTCTAAATGCAAGAAATCCGAATCCTGAAACTGGGATATCCGGGAAAGACTAGGATTGGAATAGGCCAAATGAAATGGTAACCCTAATGGGTCGATTCCGGGACAAATGTTTTAACTTTTGTCAGACTGTTTGGGATTTGTTGTCACCAATAACAAGTGACGTTCTTGGTTTGTAACCCCAACTGTCGATTGTCAATTTAAAGATGTAGTGAGGAATTACAAACTATCAGTAGAATCACTATCATACCTCAGTGAGCCGTGAATTTAGCTAATTCCATTTGTTTGAGGATGAGAAGGCTGTGCTCTTTGATTGGCTGATGAGAATTTATTTTTATAGGAAGTAAACACTGGCGCCCTGGAGGATTTGGTGTGACTTCCTGTAAACAATGCAATTGTATACAAACAATGTTTAGCCTTAAAATATGAGTATACTTGTAAGATTGCAGATAGTAATTCCTTGTATCCAATCTCTGTGTCCCTAAATTGTCTTTATAGATGGTTGCATTTCACCAGTAGGCCTACCTGAGCGTTAGGCCGACCAGATGTATTTTTTATTATCCTTGACTGCTTCTGAGGTTCCATGTTAGAATGAGATCTAAGATGATTTGACAAAATACTACAAATCAATAAGTACAGTCAATTTATTGGTTTTATTGCACTTTTACTTTGACATTGTTTTCTTAATTTTGTGTTTAATGCAGTCTTTGTTTTTCTGAAAATGCAAGATTTGTGTGTCCTTTTATTAACAGATTTGATGTTGACTTTGTATACACTTACTTTTTTACTTGACTATGGAAAATGTTTTTTACGCTTATAGGTTAGGTTTACGTTTGTGTTAGAGATTTTAGAAAATAGGTTTTAAATTTAGAAAATAAAATCCCGAGAAGATGATGTGAAAACCGTGTGTGTGTGTTTGTGTGTGTATGTTTAGGTACACCTGTATTAAATCACCTTTACAAGAAAGCCTACTGTAGATGCCTTCTTGACACACGTACGCGTACACACACACGTACACTTCAATAATCTCGTTTACGCAAGAAAACCTGTTACACTCCTCTTTTCTTGGAACAGTGAGGACGTATTATCTGGCACGCGATGCTCTCGTGTTACCCTCACTGTAGGAAGGGATTGATCGGTGAATGAAAGCGGGCCAGTGTCAGCTGCTCTGGATTCTGTATGTTCACGTTCAAAAAGTAATTTTTGTTTTGCCGTTAAAAACGCTTTCTCCGTTTATCCGCGAATTACATGACAAATGTAACTACGTTTCAGAACTCTGCCCTTAGTGCGCAATTGCTTTCCTTCTAGAAAAAATATCAGGGACGTAATAAGTAGCCTAACGTTTCGAAATGAAAACAAGAACAATAATTAAACTTGTTTCTTTTAAGAGACGTCTCAAAGCTTTCGGACCATTTCCATCCCTCTTCCTAGTGTTTGGATTAAACCACGGCGCTCGTGCCATTTCAGATGAACTCCGTTGGCTCTGGTCGCCGCCCCTCTACCACTAGCCAATTGGAAGACCACCTATGTTTGACTGACAGCTACTAGAGTCAATGATGAGTTATGATTGGCCGGTCATTGGATTCCGGGTCTATTTGTAGGAGAATTCCGTCAGGTAAGGTGAATCAGAGACTGGAGAAAGAGGAAGGTGTGCTAGTCAGCTTCTAGTTTCATCCGCTGATCAACTTAGTTTTTCATCTTGGTGTTTATTGCTACCTCCTGACTATCATCGGTCAGAATTTTATTTGGGGTGAAATCCCCAAAAGGGTCAATCTTTCAGTATAACGGTTTCTAACGAATATAAAGGTGTTACCCAGAGAGAGTCAGCTACCCGACACATGCAACCAGAATCATCTGTCCAGGACTGCAGAGTGACCGTTCAGACAAATAAAAAGGTGAGCATCGCAAATAAAAAGGTCGGGGCAATGCATACAGTGGATAGAAGTCACTGATACCCTCTAAATGAGATGTGCTGAAGTCCGTCTGTTGCAGTCTAAATGTAATTTTAATAATACAAGTCTTGACTGAAAAATTCATGGACACATACCTTGGCCAAATGTCTTATTATTATTTTAACATTACTTATTCAGACTGAGTCGCTCAATGCTTCATACTGTCCATCATCCAATACATACTACAGGCTGTTTTTGGTTCATATAATGATCAGTACATAATCAGTACAATAATTTGTGTTTGACACGTAGCCTTTTCGGGGGTCCTAAGCAAAATTGGTTGCTTATGTTGCTCATGCCTAGAACCTGAGTGCTTGCATTTTTATTAGACAACAAACTGTTCCCTAATGTGAGCAGTCTGATAGCCTTGTCCAATTCCAGTTGTTTGCCTTCCTCCCTAACTCCCTCCCCCCTGCCTCCCGCTCCTTCTCCGCGTAGGAATGCTACGGGGCAGTGTGCTGGCCTCGCTGAGCCCCGAGGAGGGCCTCCTCAGTCATGTGCCCTGGCTGTGGAGCCTGGCGGCTGGGCTGGGACTGTACCTCGCCACGGGCGGTTGGAGGTTCCTCTATGTGGCCCTGTGCACCATCAAGAGGGACCTCAGGTTAGTATGTACGGTGTTAGAGGAATGTTGGAGGCAGGGTGGAGGCAGGGTGGAGGAATAGTGGAGGCAGGGTGGAGGAATGGTGGAGGAATGGTGGAGGCAGGGTGGAGGCAGGGTGGAGGAATGGTGGAGGCAGGTTGGAGGCAGGTTGGAGGCAGGGTGGAGGAATGGTTGAGGCAGGGTTGAGGCAGGGTTGAGGCAGGGTGGAGGCAGGGTGGAGGAATGGTGGAGGCAGGGTGGAGGAATGGTAGAGGCAGGGTGGAAGCAGGGTGGAGGAATGGTGGAGGCAGGGTGGAGGAAGAGGGCTGAATGTTCTTGTTTGTTGGGATCAAGGCATCTCCAAGATAATTTTTCACGTTAGTTCAGTGTTACATTGAGGGATTGGGGGAGTGAGGAATTTCTGTCTGACCCCCCCCCCCCCCCCCAGATGCCTGTGCGTGGTTCTCCATGTTAAACGTTCCATCCGTCAGCACCTTAAGAACAGGAGCACCATACCGTCCCTGTTTGGCCAGACGGCAGCGCTGTATCCCGACAAGCCCGCACTGGTGTGTGTGTCTACCGGAGAGGTATTTACTGTCCTGGTGAAAAGAAACACCTCCGTCCCTGTTTCTCATCGCATTTGGTGGAGGAGGCCACCACAAGGCCTGGTTTACAGTACCACAGAGAGAATGAAACAGCAGAGAGATTAGTTCGCGCTGTCATTTCGCGTGACAACCGTGCACGCCACACAGCGCAGGGAGGCGAGACAGTTCAGGCACATTTGTCTTCGCACTTGCAAAACGCACTTGCGCAATTGATCATGTGGCAGGTTTTCCTGGGTATATGCAAGTTTACACGACGAAATAATCTCGCCTCCACAGTCTTCTTCGGCACGTCCGCGTACATCTGCGTCCCTGATTGTGAGTTAAAGACTGGCGTTTAACGGCATATTATAAGGACAGCATTTCGTATATAGACGTTTCATATACATCAGTTGAAATGTACAAATTATGCGCCCGCCTCCCTCCAGGTGTGGACGTTCAGGGAGCTGGCGGGGCGTTGCAACGCCGTTTCCCACTGGGCGAGGGCTCAGGGCTGGGGACAGGGGGACGTGGTGGCCCTCTACCTGGGGAGTCGCCCCCTGCTGGTGGCCCTGTGGATGGGCCTGGCTCAGGTAGACCTTTTTCGGTTTTGAAATTGGCTCAATCTCAGTTTATCCGTTGGAATTTTGTCCTGTTTTTTTTCTTAGTATTGTTTTGTATTTATACTGTCTCACAATAATTAATGTTGTTGTTATTGTGTATGAATGTATTTGGCTTATTTATTATTTATTTTTAAGGAGATGTTAAATTCAAATGAAGAAAGTATCGTGCAGGTGCTTATTATTGTTTTCACTGTGTTGTTGGAATGCCATGAATCTTTGGTTGATTGTGCCATAAAACTCTGGTTGATTGTGCAATGAAAGGGATTAACTTTGGTTGATTGTAGGTGGGTGTGGAGGCGGCGCTCATCAACTATAACCTGCGCTGTGATTCGCTGCTTCACTGTGTGGGAGTGTCCGGTGCTAAGGGGATGGTGTTTGGGGTGGAGCTAGCTGAAGGTAAGTAGGAGGAAGAAGAGGGAGCCAGTTGGTAATCTTCTGTCACTTGGCCTTTCTGTCTGTCTGTCTTTTTCAGAGTGACACCCGGTAATGAGTCCATACATGCATGCATGTCGTCGTAATGGGCCTCTAAAGGAAATTGAACCCACCACCTTGGTGATTTAAGTACTACCAACCATGTTACAGGTGACCAGGGTACTGGCAACACTGTGATCATGGTCCTGTCTGCCTGTCTGTCTTCTCCCCTCCGCTACAGCTGTCTCAGAGGTGCGTTCTTCTCTGGACCCGTCCATGGTCTTGTTTA
Organism: Esox lucius; assembly: GCF_011004845.1. NCBI lineage: Eukaryota > Metazoa > Chordata > Actinopteri > Esociformes > Esocidae > Esox > Esox lucius. Next base: position 4,739,513 of record NC_047577.1, read on the forward strand.
GTACTGGTTCCGTTCAGAGTGTGGACCTCCCGACCCCCTCAGCCCAAAACCTGGACCCGCTACTGGCCAGCTCTTCCCGGGACCCGCCTCCTCCCACCACCAAGGGATTCAATGGTGACACACACACTCACGTTCTCTCGCTCCTTCCGTAGTTTCTCTCGCTCCTTCCGTAGTTTCTCTCGCTCCTTCCGTAGTTTCTCTCGCTCCTTCCGTAGTTTCTCTCGCTCCTTCCGTAGTTTCTCTCGCTCCTTCCGTAGTTTCTCTCGCTCCTTCCGTAGTTTCTCTCGCTCCTTCCGTAGTTTCTCTCGCTCCTTCCGTAGTTTCTCTCGCTCCTTCCGTAGTTTCTCTCGCTCCTTCCGTAGTTTCTCTCGCTCCTTCCGTAGTTTCTCTCGCTCCTTCCGTAGTTTCTCTCGCTCCTTCTCTAATATGTCATCCTCTGTTGTTCTCCGTGTGTGTGTTTAACAGAGACACAGTTGCAACATGCTCATTGCAACAGAGAAACATTTACATGGTTCAAGTAGCAAGTTCATGCCTGAGCATCTCTTTTTTTACCCTCTCCTCCTCTCTCCATATCATTTATCTTCTTCGCTCACATTTCCATGACACATCTTATCAGCAGGCCACTGTACATGTTTATTTATTGTGTGTGTGTGTCTGGACACGGCCCCTCTCTTATGCCTCTGGTGATCAAGCATGTGCACAGGCAAATCCTGACATACTTGCAACCAACTACAGTGTTGCATTTTACACTAACAAACAGACACACATTATCTACTAACCCCTCCCTGCATTCCTCTATTAATTAATTAATTTCTCAATCCCTCGCTCTCTCTCTCTCTCTCTCTGTCCTTCCCTCCTCTCCTCCTCCATTCCTCCATACCTTTCTTTCTCTGTCTGTACTGGCCTGCACTTGTCAAGCATGAAACCTTTTACCCACTTCCCAAAGACCCTTTCACCCTCATCTCTCTCTTGCTCTTTCTATCTCTCTTTCTGTTTCTCCTCTTTTCTGTCACTCCAAACTCAGGGACAGACACACACACACACACACACACGCGCGCACACTAATTACAGGATCTCTGAGTGTGTTGCCATAAATCATCATGTCAGATGTATCAGTGAAATGGCAGAATAACAACATGTGAGAACATTCCGAGTGACATCCTAGAGCTACTGGAACAACTCCCTGCCTCCCTGTGCTGCAGATAGACTGTTCTACATCTATACCTCTGGTACAACAGGAATGCCCAAGGCTGCCATTGTCGTACATAGCCGGTGAGTGATGCCGGATTCCTTGTGTGTTCTGGAATGTGTTCTGGTGTGTTCTGGAAGGCCTTCCAGTGCATAGGCTCACATCATTACGTACACGAGCTTCTCCGGGAGCCCTCTGTTCTGACTTGGAACTGATTTCAACAGTGTTCCAGTGTCATCCCTCATTGAAAACACAGTTCCTGTTTTAGTTTTAATATAGTTGATCAAATAGACTGAATTATTCATTTAAACCACTGACCTATTTAAGAATTTGCAACTACAAATAAAAAATAAAGAACGAATCGGAGGCTTTATCTCAGGATTCAACTTGCCATTGCAGTGACTTGTTCAGCTGCTATTACGTTGCTAATAACTAATTAACTTATCTCCAAGAAGTCAGTAGTAATTAGCATAGTCTCTCCCAGAATGCTAATGTTTTACCCATAATAATGTTAGCCTTAGCTCTACCACAGTAGTTAGCCATTTTGTTGTTTGTAGGAAGCATTTAACAATGTGCATGCAATGCTAGCTAAGTAGGTACCAGGTTGGTATTACAGTTTTTCTCAATTGCTAAGACACATTTCTTGAAAGCTGCTCTCCTTTTCTCTAAACTGTGAACACAAAACCCAATTTTCAAGCTACATTCGCAAAACCTCAGACTCTTCTTGCAAAACCAAAATTTCACCTCAAAACTGAACTATGTTGTCAAATCGTACCACGAGTCAATCAAAATTAAAAACACTAGTGAACAGTCACTAAACACTAGTGAACAGTCACTAAACACTAGTGAACAGTCACTAAACACTAGTGAACAGTCACTAAACACTACATAGAAAAATAGAAAACACAATGCTCAGGACATGAAGCTGGAGAAATAAATGTTCATTGTTCACTGTAGGCTAAATACATGATGCAAAACCAAAAAAACCTGTGCATTTAGCACTTGTACAAAAAGACAAAACAGAAATATTGTGCATTTACACGTAGCACTTGTAAAAACAAACAGAAATCTTATGCGTTTGCCACTTGTAAAAAATAAAGTACATGTAAAATAAAGTATGTAAAAATAAAGTACAAAAATATACAAATAAGTGCATTACTCAGCCACAGCATCATGTCTCCGTACTGGGTCAGGCCCCAGGACTTCATCCACATCACAGGCCACATTTTGTCTGGCCTGGTTGGCTTGTGGGACTCCTGAGGCAGCTGACGGGTACCGACAGGCCAAGCGGACTGCAGCCCGGGTGGTTGTGGAGGCAAAAACTCGGGCCAGGGAGGAGTTCGGTGAGGCCATGGAGAAGGACTATCGGCTGGCCTCGAAGAGATTCTGGCAAACCGTCCGGCGCCTCAGGAGAGGGAAACAGTGCCCTACCAACGCTGTTTACAGTGGAGGTGAGCAGCTGTTGACCTCAACTGGGGATGTCGTCGGGCGGTGGAAGGAGTACTTCAAGGATCTCCTCAATCCCGCCGTCACGTCTTCCATTGAGGAAGCAGAGGATGAGGGCTCAGAGGTGGACTCGTCCATCACCCGGGCTGAAGTCACAGAGGTAGTCAAGAAACTCCTCAGTGGCAAGGCACCGGGGGTGGATGAGATCCGCCCTGAGTACCTCAAGTCTCTGGATGTTGTGGGGCTGTCTTGGCTGACACGCCTGTGCAACATCGCGTGGCGGTCGGGGACAGTGCCTCTGGGATGGCAGACCGGGGTGGTGGTCCCTCTTTTTAAGAAGGGGGACCGGAGGGTGTGTTCCAACTACACGGGGATCACACTTCTCAGCCTCCCCGGGAAATGCCAGGGTACTGGAGAGGAGAATACGGCCGATAGTAGAACCTTGGATTCAGGAGGAACAGTGTGTTTTTCGTCCGGGCCGTGGAACACTGGACCAGCTCTATACCCTCTACAGGGTGATGGAGGGTTCATGGGAGTTTGCCCAACCAATCCACATGTGTTTTGTGGATTTGGAGAAGGCATTCGACTGTGTCCCTCGCGGCATCCTGTGGAGGGTGCTTCGGGAGTATGGGGTCCCGGGTCCTTTGCTAAGGGCTGTCAGGTCCCTGTACGACCGAAGCAGGAGCTTGGTCCGCATTGCCGGCAGTAAGTCAGACTTGTTCCCAGTGCATGTTGGACTGCTGCAGGGCTGCCCTTTGTCGCCGGTTCTGTTCATAATTTTTATGGACAGAATTTCTAGGCGCAGCCAGGGGCCGGAGGGTGTCAGGTTTGGGGACCACACAATTTCATCTCTGCTCTTTGCGGATGATGTTGTCGTGTTGGCCCCTTCAAACCAGGACCTTCAGCATGCACTGGGACGGTTTGCAGCAGAGTGTGAAGCGGTTGGGATGAAAATCAGTACCTCCAAATCCGAGGCCATGGTCCTCAGTCGGAAAAGGGTGGCTTGCCCACTTCAGGTTGGTGGAAAGTTCTTGCCTCAAGTGGAGGAGTTTAAGTATCTAGCGGTCTTGTTCACGAGTGAGGGAAGGATGTAACGGGAGATTGACAGACGGATCGTTGCAGCTTCTGCAGTAATGCGGTCGATGTATCGGTCTGTCGTGGTGAAGAAAGAGCTGAGCCGCAAGGCGAAGCTCTCGGATTTACCGGTCAATCTACGTTCCTACTCTCACCTATGGTCATGAGCTTTGGGTCATGACCGAAAGGACAAGATCCCGGATACAGGCGGCCAAAATGAGCTTTCTCCGCAGGGTGGCTGGGCGATCCCTTAGAGATAGGGTGAGAAGCTCGGTCACCCGGGAGGAGCTCAGAGTAGAGCCACTGCTCCTCCACATCGAGAGGGGTCAGCTGAGGTGGCTTGGGCATCTGTTCCGGATGCCTCCTGAACGCCTTCCTGGGAAGGTGTTCCGGTCCCGTCCCACTGGGAGGAGACCCCGGGGAAGACCTAGGACACGCTGGAGGGACTATGTCTCCTGGCTGGCCTGGGAACGCCTCGGTGTCCCCCCGGAAGAGCTGGAGGAAGTGTCTAGGGAGAGGGAAGTCTGGCCTCTCTGCTTAGACTGCTGCCCCCGCGACCCGGCCCCGGATAAGCGGAAGATGATGGATGGATGTTCTCACGGATCATATCAACAATTAGGGTCTCTTGGTGTGGGGAGAACACACCATGTGGCAATCTTTCAATTCTACAAAAAGAGAACATGGAGTTACAAAAAATATACATGGAATACGAGGCCTACAAACAGTTAGACCAACCCTCCATTACATTACTACAGTAAATTGGTACAGTGATGTACTGAAACATATATTTACTTACAGTATACTGTGGTACAGTATATAGTATGTCATACAGTAATTGCTGTCAACATTTACATACTGTACTATAATGTCAAAAAAAGGTAATTACCTGTTCTCTCCTCTAAATCTTCGGATTATGGTGGACACAGTGAATCTACTGATGTTTGGTTGTACCCTTTGTCCAGCCTCCCGCATGCTCATACCATGGACAAGAACATGGTCAATCACAGTAGCTCTGATTTCATCAGATATTACTGTACTGTTCTTCGCTGGCCACCTCGACCTCCTCTCACATGAACTCTTCCTCTCAGATTTCTATCCATTGTAGGGCCTCACTAACCAGTGCTCTCTGAACTGGCTTACTGTATATGTTCCCTCACATCATTAGCTACAAGTGTGATCAATTTTGAGTTGTTGTGTTCAAGTGGTGACACCTGTGCTTTAATTGTGTTTGACTTTTGTCACCTGTGCTCACCATTATGCAGCACGGGTGCATCACAATGAAAATGTGTTGGCAAGTTGTGTCTAAACAGGTGAAAAGTGCTTATGGTTTTGCCAAAAGAGTGGTTGGTTCAATCAGTGGGTTCAGGCAACTGAGCATTTGGTTCAGACAACAGGGTTTGGTGTTTTAGCAATTGAGAGAGACTGTAAGAAGTCATGACAGTGACTGGCTCCGCTAACAATAGCAAGGTATTATTGGACTCACCGACCGTTGTTGCTAGTTTGGTTCTAGAACGGTTCTAATGTGTTGTCAGGTTCTACCGCATCGCTGCCTTTGGGTTTCATTCCTTCGGCCTGCGACACGATGACATCATCTACAACAGTCTACCACTTTACCATTCTGCCGGTGCGTCTTCATTCTTTCTTTCTCTGATAAATCGGCGACCTGCATCTGTCTCTGGTTGAGCACTATCACTGTAGTTTTGACTCAACCCACACACACACGTACACACGTACACACATCACACAGATTCACGTCTGTTATCACAAAACCCATACGGGTAATGTCCATGACACACACACACACACACACACACACACGTACACACATCACACAGATTCACGTCTGTTATCACAAAATCCATACGAGGAATGTCCATGACACACACACATTATGTACTGGATGTGTGTGGTTATGGAACTCCTCACTATGTAATATGTGTTTTGTCTAACTCCTCTCTAGGTAGTATTATGTATTAGGTCATACTCCTCTTAGGTAATATAATGTGTTTTGGTGTAACTTCTCTCTAGGTAATATAATGTGTTTTGGTGTAACTTCTCTCTAGGTAATATAATGTGTTTTGGTGTAACTTCTCTCTAGGTAATATAATGTGTTTTGGTGTAACTTCTCTCTAGGTAATATAATGTGTTTTGGTGTAACTTCTCTCTAGGTAATATAATGTGTTTTGGTGTAACTTCTCTCTAGGTAATATAATGTGTTTTGGTGTAACTTCTCTCTAGGTAATATAATGTGTTTTGGTGTAACTTTTCTCTAGGTAATATAATGGGTGTTGGTCAGTGTTTGCTCCATGGGTTAACTGTCGTAGTCAAGGCCAAGTTCTCTGCCAGTAGTTTCTGGGATGACTGTGTCAAGTACAACTGCACTGTGAGTACATCAGGCAATCACTGACACCTGTAAGCCATCATCACCCCAAATAACCCATCATAGGAAAAAGCAACAGCATGTCTGAAATTAATAACTAATAATAACAGTAATAACATGGTTATCCAGTACATTATGTCCCCCCCAGGTTATCCAGTACATTATGTCCCTCCCAGGTTATCCAGTACATTATGTCCCCCCCAGGTTATCCAGTACATTATGTCCCCCCCAGGTTATCCAGTACATTATGTCCCTCCCAGGTTATCCAGTACATTATGTCCCTCCCAGGTTATCCAGTACATTATGTCCCCCCCAGGTTATCCAGTACATTATGTCCCTCCCAGGTTATCCAGTACATTATGTCCCCCCCAGGTTATCCAGTACATTATGTCCCCCCCAGGTTATCCAGTACATTATGTCCCCCCCAGGTTATCCAGTACATTATGTCCCCCCCAGGTTATCCAGTACATTATGTCCCCCCCAGGTTATCCAGTACATTATGTCCCCCCCAGGTTATCCAGTACATTATGTCCCCCCCAGGTTATCCAGTACATTATGTCCCCCCCAGGTTATCCAGTACATTATGTCCCCCCCAGGTTATCCAGTACATTGGGGAGATATGCCGCTACTTGTTGGCCCAGCCAGAGCGGCCCTCAGAGAAATCTCACTGCGTACGCATTGCCATGGGTAACGGGCTCCGCCCTGCTGTGTGGGAGGAGTTCACACAGCGCTTTAGGATCAGACAGGTGGCTGAGTTTTATGGAGCCACCGAGTGCAACTGCAGCATCTCCAATGTGGATGGAAAGGTGTGTGTTCCTGTGTGTGTGTGTGTTCCTGTGTGTGTGTGTGTTCCTGTGTGTGTGTGTGTTCCTGTGTGTGTGTGTTCCTGTGTGTGTGTGTTCCTGTGTGTGTGTGTGTTCCTGTGTGTGTGTGTGTGTGTGTTCCTGTGTGTGTGTGTGTGTGTGTGTTCCTGTGTGTGTTCCTGTGTTCCTGTGTGTGTTCCTGTGTGTGTGTGTGTGTTCCTGTGTGTGTGTGTGTTCCTGTGTGTGTGTGTTCCTGTGTGTGTGTGTTCCTGTGTTCCTGTGTGTGTGTGTGTGTGTTCCTGTGTGTGTGTGTGTTCCTGTGTGTGTGTGTTCCTGTGTGTGTGTGTTCCTGTTGTGGGGGGGGCTGTTCTCATGTTAGGTTTCCTTGTGATGTTATTGTGTGTGTGTGTGTGTGTGTGTGTGTGTGTGTGTGTGTGTGTCAGGTGGGTGCGTGTGGGTTCCACAGCCAAATCTTCCCCAGTATGTACCCTATCAAACTGCTCCGGATGAATGAGGACACCATGGAGCTGGTCAGGGACAAGAATGGCCTCTGTATAGGCTGTCAACCTGGTGAGCACACACACACACACACACACACACACCTTTAGCCACCGACGAGCCAGTTCACCCGCCCGTCCCTCCATCCTTTCTCTCATCCCCACAGGGGAGCCGGGTCTTCTGGCCGGCTACATCGACCAGAGTGATCCCTTGAGGAGGTTCGACGGTTATGTCGACCGGAGAGCCACCAACAAGAAGATCGTTAATGACGTCTTCACCCTCGGAGACGCTGCCTATCTTTCCGGTGGGCGGACACACCTTTTCCTGCTCTCCTTCTGACACCTTCTCACTTCACCAAAATGGCCCCCTTTTCTTTTTGAACCGCTCCATCTCTCCTCTCTCTCTCTCTTGGTAATGTTCTCTTTTCGTGTCCGTTCTCTCCTCCTCTTCGTCCACCCCTCATCATCCCCTCCACCCCTGTAGGTGATGTACTGGTGATGGATGAGCTGGGCTACATGTTCTTCCGGGACCGCAGCGGAGACACGTACCGCTGGCGAGGAGAGAACGTGTCGACTACAGAGGTGGAGGCCACCCTCAGCGGCCTCCTGGGACACGCCGACGTAGCTGTCTACGGAGTCCTTCTGCCAGGTCATACGCATGACATAGCCATCTATTTAGTGTCTACATAGGGCAGTAATACACGTGTCATGGTTGTACGTATGGTAACGCAATGAAACCACATATATACACACACACACACACACGTCATCTAGTTCTTCTAACAACTCTTTGGGTCCTGGAAGTACAGCCCAAAACGTCAGTCACCAATATTTCCTGTATGCAGGTGTGGAGGGGAAGGCCGGGATGGCGGCCATTGCTGAGGGGGAGGGGCGGTTTGACTGTGATGCGTTCTTGGGGGCGGTGCGAAAGGCCTTACCTTCCTATGCACACCCACTGTTCCTCCGTCTCATGCCGAAGGTCGATACCACAGGTGAGCGGCAAAACGCGTGCGCACACACAGAAACACATACAAGTACACAAATACATTTAGCATTTGGCTCATTCTGCAACCCCCCCCCCCCCCCCCGCTTCTGTCCCCAGGAACCTTCAAAATCCAAAAGACTCGCCTTCAGAGGGAGGGATACAACCCTCTGCACACCGCCGACCGGATCTTCTTCCTCAACAGCCATTTGGGTCGTTATGAGGCTGTAACAGAGGAGCTGTATAGGGCCATCACAGAGGGCAGACTACGTCTGTGAGGAGAATGAGAGAGGTCTGGGGACGGAGGGAGACTTGTAGTGAGAGCATAACAGAGACGAGACACTTTCTTTTGAGGTGAATAAAGAGGTGGCTGGATGGGTGGAGGCTGTTGAACAGACGGCTCTGGAAACAACACGGGGCTGTGATGCACTGGAGGCCTTACAATTCCAAAGAGCTTGGCCTGCGTTTGTCCGCAGACTTGTGTCGCTACTGGACTTAATCCGGTACTGCTGGCCCGAGTCTGAAAGTAGGACATGGCAGAACCGTGGATTAGAGAACCCTGGACCTTCAGGGTGAGGAACCATCTAAGGTGTAAAGTAAAACCCTCCTTTTTAATGACCTTATCTTCTGATTAGGCCTTATACAGTTGCTACTGTACGACTGTTGAAATCGGAACACTGCAGTTGCTACGTAGATTTGGGGGATTTTTCAGTGTTTTTCTTGGGGTCGCTAGGATGTCCCAGGAACGGGAGGAGGGTGTGTCATGACCAGGGCTACATCAGAGTAACTACATCACAACTTAGAAACAACAAAGTTTCAAACATATCATGTGGAGATTTACACATTCATTGTTCTGTCCAGTAGAGGGCGCCCACTACCTGTAGAATGTCATCTCTGGGCTCAACTAAGTAAAATACATGCCCAGTACAGCAACCCAACTGAAGGTTTCAAAAACAAAAAGACAATGCTGCACCCCTCGGTCACCATCACAGAGTGCTCCATTTAACCAGCATTATCTGATGGTGCCTAAAAAATGGGCACTTGGGAGTCAAAATATTGATGGAATATTGATGGAATATTGATGGAATATTGATGGAACATTGACCAACATTATGCACCGTGTGTTGATTTGAACTGCATCACTGAGTTTTTTACGTTTGTTGGTGTGTGTTGTCTTGTTTCTGGGGGTGAAACTGGGATTTTAATATGTGTAAATGTTGGGAAGGTTTTGATATGAATAAATGGATTGTTTTGATGTGAATAAAGGTTTGGGTTGTTTTGATGTGAATAAAGGTTTGGGTTGTTTTGTTGTGAATAAAGTTTTGGACGGTTTTGATATGAATAAATGGATTGTTTTGATGTGAATAAAGGTTTGGGTTGTTTTGATATGAATAAATGGATTGTTTTGTTGTGAATAAAGCTTTGGGTTGTTTTGTTGTGAATAAAGGTTTGGGTAGTTTTGTTGTGAATAAAGGTTTAGATTGTTTTGTTGTGAATAAAGGTTTAGATTGTTTTGATGTGAATAAAGCTTTGGGTTGTTTTGTTGTGAATAAAGCTTTGGGTAGTTTTGTTGTGAATAAAGGTTTAGATTGTTTTGTTGTGAATAAAGGTTTAGATTGTTTTGATGTGAATAAAGGTTTGGGTTGTTTTGTTGTGAATAAAGGTTTGGGTTGTTTTGATATGAATAAATGGATTGTTTTGTTGTGAATAAAGGTTTGGATTGTTTTGTTGTGAATAAAGGTTTGGGTTGTTTTGTTATGAATAAAGGTTTGGGTTGTTTTGATTTTAAGGTTTGGGTTGTTTTGATGTAAATAAAGGTTAGGGATGTTTTGATATTAAGGTTTGGGTTGTTTTGATGTGAATAAAGGTTTGGGTTGTTTTAATGTGAATAAAGGTTTGGGTTGTTTTGATGTGAATAAAGGTTTGGGTTGTTTTGATATGAATAAATGGATTGTTTTGTTGTGAATAAAGGTTTGGGTTGTTTTGATTTTAAGGTTTGGGTTGTTTTGATATTAAGGTTTGGGTTGTTTTGATGTGAATAAAGGTTTGGGTTGTTTTGATATTAAGGTTTGGGTTGTTTTGATATTAAGGTTTATATTGTCATAGGACGTGTGTCTATTCATTTGGTCAATGTCATGGACGTTATCTCTAACTCAATATCTTTATTCAGTCACACTACAGCCAGGGACACAACAATACAACACATACAGAAGTGTGTGCTGGGTGATCTAGTGTGTACGGTAATTTAGTAGATGTAAGGAGGAGATCTGGTAGATTGCGCTCGGTGATCTATTGTGGCTCAGTTACAGCCAGTGGGGCAACTTGATCCCTGGATCCAGTCCTCCTGAGTTGAACTAACGGCCTGTCCTTCGTGATGTGGTAGCTTCCACTGGATCTAATGTTGCTGATCTGCTTCCGATCAGTGGATTTAAGGATCTTTCCCTTTCCGGAAGACAACCGCGCCATCGTCTGGTCCGAACTAGGGTTTAACGTCTTGTCAAGAGATCTGTCCTCTCGGAGCTGGATCTGATCAGTGGTCGGGATCTTCTCTGACACCGTCTTGTTAGGGGACCCAGTGGTGGTGTCCTGTCCGCCCTCAGAAGATCCTCGGCACAGGATCCGGTCTCCATCGTCCGCTGCGGGGATGGGATCTTGATTCATCCCCAAACACACCCTCTGGGGTAACACCGTCAGCCCGCGCTTGGGACAGGTGCTCTCGAAGTACGGGTACAGCGCCTCAGTGAAGCGGTGTGTGAACGTGAACAAGGGTGTGTCCCTTACTGGGTCGGAGAATTCCACCTTCCCCTCCTCCCAGTCAACAACCACCTGTAGAACAGGGTGACAGGACACACAAATCCATTATATTCACACATCAGGTCATTTGTCTTTGGTAAACAGTTACAGTGTCTCGGCGTCCCTCCCGTCCACCTTGACCCTGTGAAGGGGCTGGGACCAGTCCAAGTTGAGAGCGGTGCGGGGAACGGTCATGGCGCGGAACTTCCTGTCCCGCAGGCTCAGGGCCCACAGACCCTCATCTGGACACGCCTCAAACTCCTCCCTCCTACGAACTGATTGGCTGGCCACGCCCACGGTCCAGCTGCTGCTCTCCCCCACCTTGAAGGGAGGTAAACGCAAAGGGGCGGCGTGGTAAACATTCCGGACCGGACCGGACCCAGGGTTATTTGCACCTTCACATTAGTGCGCCCTAGATCGAGGCGCTGAACAAATCCCGAAAGTCTCTCCGGAGAAGGTGTTCAGTTACGTCTAGATCTGTTAATGCCGGCCAACAACTATGATTCAAGGTATACCCAGGTCAAAAGAGGGTACCTGGGCTTCAGCAGGGTACTTAAATGCAGGGAATAGTGTGCAATTTGGGACACGGCTCAACCCGAGACCGACCAACCTCCACGGTCCAGCTGTGGATGCCGGCGCTGAATCCTTCCCAGCCCAGAACACCGGGGTTCGGGTCAAATCTCTCCGGGTTAGCGGGTTGGCTCTGGTTCCTCTCCTTGCCCAGCTGGACCGAGTTCAGGCCGGGCGAGAGGTCCAGGGATGGGCAGGAGGTGTTGGGGTCCAGGGTCACAGGAGCTGGAGTGATGAAGGGAGAAGAGGTTGGGTTGGGTGCAGAGGGATAAAAAGTGATTTTGTTTTTTTTTACTATCTTTGTGGGTACATGTAAACAAAGACCTGTATGTCTCACACCCACCCCTCCCCCCAGACTCACTGTAGGGCGCTGTCACATCCACCCCCCAGACTCACTGTAGGGCGCTCTACATCCACCCCCCAGACTCACTGTAGGGCGCTCTACATCCACCCCCCAGACTCACTGTAGGGCGCTCTACATCCACCCCCCAGACTCACTGTAGGGCGCTCTACATCCACCCCCCAGACTCACTGTAGGGCGCTCTACATCCACCCCCCAGACTCACTGTAGGGCGCTCTACATCCACCCCCCAGACTCACTGTAGGGCGCTCTACATCCACCCCCCAGACTCACTGTAGGGCGCTGTCACATCCACCCCCCAGACTCACTGTAGGGCGCTCTACATCCTCCCCCCAGACTCACTGTAGGGCGCTGTCACATCCACCCCCCAGACTCACTGCAGGGCGCTGTCACATCCACCCCCATCCCTCCAGACAGACTGTAGGGGGCTGTCAGATCCACCCCCCTCGTCCCAGACTTATTGTAAGGGGCTGTCACATCCACCCCCCTCGTCCCAGACTTACTGTAAGGGGCAGTCACATCCACCCCCCTCGTCCCAGACTTATTGTAAGGGGCTGTCACATCCACCCCCCTCGTCCCAGACTTACTGTAAGGGGCTGTCACATCCACCCCCCTCGTCCCAGACTTACTGTAAGGGGCTGTCACATCCACCCCCCTCGCCCCAGACTTACTGTAAGGGGCTGTCACATCCACCCCCCTCGTCCCAGACTTACTGTAAGGGGCTGTCACATCCACCCCCCTCGTCCCAGACTTACTGTAAGGGGCTGTCACATCCACCCCCCTCGTCCCAGACTTACTGTAAGGGGCAGTCACATCCACCCCCCTCGTCCCAGACTTACTGTAAGGGGCTGTCACATCCACCCCCCTCGTCCCAGACTTACTGTAAGGGGCTGTCACATCCACCCCCCTCGTCCCAGACTTACTGTAAGGGGCTATCTGCTGCATGTCTTTCCAAACGGTGTAGCGGAGGTTGGACAGGTGTGAGGCCACGTCTATCAGAGGACCACACACCTTCTCTGGTTGCCCATGACTCTGCCACATCCTACACACACACACACAGTACTCAGTTAGGGCTTTCTGTGTGTGTGTGTACGTGTGTGTGTGTGTATATGTGTGTGTATGTGTGAGATAGTGAGGAGAAAGAGATGGAGAAAAGGACTGCAAACCTCTTCACAGTCTTCTTGTAATTCTGAAAGACAAAACCAATGTCTTAGTATTACAAATAATGCCAACACACACACACACACACACACACGCACACACCTTTAGAAAGGAAATGTCATCCTCTTTCCTTATCTCCAGCTCAACCTCCTGTATGGTTTTCTCCAGGGCCTCCATCTCTCCTCTCATTCTGTTCCTCTCCTTCTTTATCCTTCTTTTCCTCTCCTCCTCTTCTTCCCTTAGTCTGGCAAGCCTGATCTCCTCCTCCCCTCTCATGAACTGTTGCAGCTTCTCAATCTCCTCCTTTATCTGCCTCTGTGTCTGCTGGGCCTGTTCCTGGAGAGGCATGGAGGTTGTGGATTGAGAAGTGCACATATCCATATTCAGTTTTTTTTCTGAATACATTTGTGTCATTGATTTGGATTCACTGAAAAACGTACAGACGCACTACTTTAGACCAGTAGATAATGGTATGAAGTGAATGTACACAGACCAGTAGATAATGCTATGTAGTGAATGTAGACAGACAGACCAGTAGATAATAGACAAACCGATAATGTTATGTAGTGAATGTAGACAGACACATAGATGTTATGTTGTGAATGTAGACGGACCAGTAGATAATTTTATGCAGTGAATGTAGACAAACCGATAGATAATGTTATGTATTGAATGTAGATAAACCGATAGATAATGTTATGTAGTGAATGTAGACAAACCGATAATGTTATGTAGTGAATGTAGACAAACTGATAATGTTATGTAGTGAATGTAGACAAACCGATAATGTTATGTAGTGAATGTAGACAAACCGATAGATAATGTTATGTAGTGAATGTAGACAGACACATAGATGTTATGTTGTGAATGTAGACGGACCAGTAGATAATTTTATGCAGTGAATGTAGACAAACCGATAGATAATGTTATGTATTGAATGTAGATAAACCGATAGATAATGTTATGTAGTGAATGTAGACAAACCGATAATGTTATGTAGTGAATGTAGACAAACCGATAATGTTATGTAGTGAATGTAGACAGACCGATAGATAATGTTATATTGTGAATGTAGACGGACCAGTAGATAATTTTCTGCAGTGAATGTAGACAAACCAATAGATAATTTTATGTATTGAATGTAGACAAACCGATAGATAATGTTATGTAGTGAATGTAGACAAACCGATAATGTTAGGTAGTGAATGTAGACAGACACATAGATGTTATGTTGTGAATGTAGACGGACCAGTAGATAATTTTATGCAGTGAATGTAGACAAACCGATAATGTTATGTAGTGAATGTAGACAAACTGATGTTATGTAGTGAATGTAGACAGACCGATAGATAATGTTATATTGTGTATGTAGACGGACCAGTAGATAATGGTATGTAGTGAATTTAGACAGATGGACCAGTAGATGTAGACAGACAGATGACGTGAGCCCTACCTGGTTGTGTTGGGAGGCGTGTTTAAAGGCATGTGCAACCTTCTCAAACCTTCTGCTCTTCCCCAGAAGTTTCCCCAGGGAAGAGTTCAGCTCCCCCTGGTGGACAACAGGAAGAATGTAAACAAGTGTATCACGGTGAAATGCTGCTATAGATACCCTCTGTTCCCATAAACACTGATCTACTGAAACACCAACTAGTAGCACTATTACAGCATGTACAGAGAGCCGGTTGTTCGGAGTGTGAAGGTCACAGTGATGAGTGTTGAGGAGAGGTCAGAGTGTAAAGGTCACAGTGACTAGGGGGGCGTCCAGAGGTCCGCTGTAGCCCAGTTGTTAGCGCATGGCCCTTTCATGCCCAGGGATGTGGGTTCAATTCCCACCATGTACTGACAGCATCTTTTTTTAAACCTTCATTGAAACAGAGAAATTCAGCTGAAAAATGCACCTCTTTCGCAGTAGAGCTCTGTATTCCAGGAAGTAGAAAATAAGTATAAAAAAGTCTGCCCTCTACCAGGATGGTCTGGTTAAGAACATCTGCTGTGTATCTTCAATATGGTAACAGAGAATGACATCAAGCATGCATGTTATATATACACACACACACAATAATCATGAGTAATAGCCATATAGAGTCATTGAGTGTTTTATTATAGTGTGTGATACACAGACTGTGGAGAATCAGCCATGTACAGTTCCCTGCAAAAGTATATGGCTGAATGACAAACGATAAATCAACTTCATTCCGGTTGGTATTTCATTTTAAAACACAAACATTGGTTTTAATGTTGCTTGAAAGTTCTCCGTTTACATAGACGTAAGAAAGTGCCCAAATGTTAAATAAATTGAAGACCAAAGAGCATCCTACAGAAGTTATAAATAAAGTAATACAAATGTAGACATTAGGAAAACGGTGCAAAATAAGATCCAAATATTTGGATATCCCAGTGAGGAAGGTTGGATTAAGAATAAGGAAGTGGAAGCTGCATCACGACGCCTAGGTACTGGCAAGACAAGGCCGTCCCCCGAAACCCAACACAAAACCCAACGGAGACCTGTTGTGAGAGAAGGCAACAATCACTTTGAAGAAGCTATAGAGTTCAGTGACTGGGAGTGGATGCAGGTCAGAGAAATACTGCAAGAGATCCTGCTTAATTCCATTAAAATACTGATGCCTGGGAGGAAATTCACCTTTCAGCAAGATAATGATCCCAAGGACAAGGCCAAAGCAACATTAGAGTGGCTAAAGAATAAAACAGCCAATGTCCAACAGTGAATCGGAGGCACAATTTGAAAATTGTGGTCTGCAAGCATTTTCCAACCAACCTGAAGAATCTGTAGCAAACTGTCAGGGAAATGTCTTGAACTGATGTATACTTGGTCCTATACGTGTATGAATGAGTTACTAGTTCAAAGTATTGAGTCCCCATGTTTGGATAAGAAAATGAATGTAGGAGAGGGGGATCTGGTATTTGTTAATGGTCATCATTGAATGGTACCAGTAGAGCATTGTTTAAACCATCATTATTCTGTCCTTTGTCCAGATGTTGTGTTTCCCTTCAGAGTTTAAAAGGTTACCCACAAGGTCCTTGGATTAATGTGGGGGAGGACAGCCTGCCCCTTGGTTAAAACCAAGGTATTGACAGAACAAAGGGAATGTGTATTATTGACATGGGACAGCAGGGCAGCATCTTACCACACCCCTTTTTCCTCATTAAGTACTGATGATTGTCCTGTATTAATTTAGAGATCCTCACAGGGCTATTATGATAGGCTTAGGACGCATCTTTCTATTTGCAAATATATAATACACTGCTAACTGTCCCAAGAGAAATTTGTCTCTGAACTCACTTCCATAAAGAGTTCATATTAATGGAATTACCATAACAAAACCTTTCAAGGAGAAGGTGTCAAGATCCCCCCTAGACTGTGTGCAAAGCTGGTACACACTTACCCCCAAAGACTTAAAGCAGCGCAATGCAGCTGTGCTAAATATTACAATGTGGGGCTGAATTATTTTGTAAGAAAGTTTTGTCTTTAAAAATGTCCCAACATAAAAGCCTCGACACTTTACAATAATTAATTTGGAGTTTCAGTGTTTTTAAAATTAAACATCAAACAGAAGAAAACATCAATGTACGGTTTGTTTACGCGGTATATGAGGTCTGGTCAGGGTTCTGAATACTTCTGCGAGGTCGGTAAAAGCGCTTATAGAGACTCAAGTTCCAAGGATCTGGGCAGTCTGACTGATGACCTTCAGGGCACGTCTCTGCCGTGTTCAATTTTGAATTGGAGTTTGCGTGACCCCAACTCAACAGAAAACCCAGCCGGGCCATCTTGTAAGAGGCGGTGGGGAGTAGCCCAAGTCTCTGTTAGGAGAAAATAGCCTTAACTGACCACTAGCCAAGAAACTCCTTTCATCTGTGTTTATTTTTATTTACTCTAAAATATGCCAACCAAAAACAAAACAAAACTTTTCCAGACCAGCAGGCATTTTGCTCAAATTGACAGATTTCCAATCTGCCATGGGCTTTTATAATGTACATATTGTTTCATGCTCTTTCAGGTTCCCTGAATCACTAAAACTGTTTTCACACTGGGAGCAGTGATAGATCTCCCGTGTGTGTTCCCTCATGCTTCTTCAGGTTCCCTAAACGAGAAAATATCTTGTCACACTGAGAGCAGTGGTAGGTCTTTTTTTCTCTGTGTGTCCTCTCGTGATATTTCAGGCCCCCGGACTGTGTAAATGTTTTTCCACACAGGGAGCAGTTGTATGGCTTCTCTCCTGTATGTGTCCTCTCATGGATTTTAAGGTTCCATAACCAGGTGAAATATTTTCCGCAGTCAGAGCACTGAAAAGGTTTTTCTCCTGTGTGTGTCCTCTCGTGCTCTTTCAGATGTGAAGCCTGGGTGAACCTCTTGTCACAGTGAGAGCAGTGGTACGTCTTTCCCTCCTGTGTATGTTGTCCCTCCTGCCTTTTCAAGGGGAAAGTCTTTCCATTTTCCGTATGTGTCCTCTCGTGATAGTTCAAACCGCCCAGCTGGGTAAAAGTCTTTCCACACTGGGAGCATTTGAAGGGCTTCTCTCCTGTGTGCGTTCTCTCGTGCTCCTTCAGCTTGGATAACCACTTAAAAGTCTTTGCACAGTGGGAACATACGTGTAGCCTTGCTAGCTTGGGCATCTCTGGATCTGGTTCCACTGAAGGACTCTTCCCTCTGTCAGACTTTGAGTCTAATTCCTCTTCTGTAAAACAGAGTATTGAGTTAAACAGATAGCAATGAATGAAAGAAATACATGACTAAATTGTGTTCATATAAAGTTTATTATTTGCCAAATAGAAATTAATCCTGATTGGTTGATAATAATAATAACTTAAAATAATATTCAACTTCTGCAGCGTTGATCAATAATAACATTGTTTATGCAATGATTTAAACAGTGTAAAGATCTAATGTATGGTAGAAGATCTGACCAGTGACCGGAAGGTTGCTAGATCAAATCCCAGAGGCAGCAATCCTGTCCTTAAGCAAGGCAGTTAACCCTTATTGTGTTGGCTAAATTACCAAAAGGAAAATGTAGCCAGGCCTAACCACTGAAAAGACTACCCAGAAGGAATCGTCAGCCAGCATAAGTACAACCATTAATCGTGTGTCCTTTAAATTAATTCTATTAGATCCTTCCAGTGACTGGAAGGTTGCTAGATCAAATCCTGTCCTTAAGGCAGCAATCCTGTCCTTAAGCAAGGCAGTTAACCCCAACTTTTATAACATTTTAGAAAACTGCTCAGTGCCTTTAAGGAAGGTTTGAATTCTGTTTGACTGAGATGTCAATTAACTCCCTCAGGACCCTTAAACCAGTGCCTCCATGCCATGTACCCTAGGGTCTTAGGACCCTTAAACCAGTGACTCCGTGCCATGTACCCTAGGGTCTTAGGACCCTTAAACCAGTGACTCCGTGCCATGTACCCTAGGGTCTTAGGACCCTTAAACCAGTGACTCCGTGCCATGTACCCTAGGGTCTTAGGAACCTTAAACCAGTGACTCCGTGCCATGTACCCTAGGGTCTTAGGACCCTTAAACCAGTGCCTCCATGCCATGTACCCTAGGGTCTTAGGACCCTTAAACCAGTGACTCCGTGCCATGTACCCTAGGGTCTTAGGACCCTTAAACCAGTGACTCCGTGCCATGTACCCTAGGGTCTTTCTCTAGAGAAAGACAAATTGGTGCTTTTCACATCGCGTTGACTTTTGTCACAGGGTGATGGGAAGGGTTGCAGAGTATGGCACTTGTTATGCCAGGGTTGTGGGTTCGAAACCCACACTACAAAAAAAGTTTGACAAACTTCGGTAAGTCCCCCCAAAGTGTTAATAATATCCTTACCATTCTGACTTAAGAAAACGTGTGACTTGTTAGAAACCTCGATGTCAGAACAACTGCATTACAATAAAGTAATGTATTTTCTCAAATATTTGAAAATGTAATGGGATATGGCTCTGTATTTCAAATAGTTTGATTCATAAAAAAACATGTATTTCATTGTACACAGCTATGTCAACACTATGTATTGTACTCACTGTTGTTAATCACATCCTCAGTCTTCACTTCGTTTTCTTGTTCTGTCTCTATTTCCTCGTCCAAAGTGACACTTATCTCCCCATCATCATCATAACCATCGTTATCCTTCACTGTTAACGCGTCTTCCTCTCCGTTGATTGTGACATCGGACTCTTCCTCCTCTTCTTTCACGACCACATTAAGCCACAGACCCTCTTTCTCAGTCCAGTGGACCCCCTCCTCTTTAGCAGCGTAGCTCATGGTCGGGGACGATAGCAGAACTACCGTAGCTTTTTAACAGTAACGAGTACAGGGTGGTCACTTTAGCAGCGCGCTTGCACACTGACAAAGTAAATAAGAATTTGGTGGGGAAACTAACAGATAAGACATATACGTTCGTTTCAAATATAGTGACTTCCCATACAGACAAAGTGTATCCAGAGCTGCAATATTTCTGTTACGCTCGGGTAATGCTCGCTAGCAAGCTACTGAGGTGACATCTTCTTCGTCGGCTGGCAGGCACATAAATAGTGCATTACCGCCCCCTACAGTACTGGAATGTGGGCAAGAACTCAAATCAGACTACGCCAGCAACACCATCATTTCGCAAATCAAGAATTGGGAGTCTGTATCTAGTGTAAAGACGTTCTAGTGAAGTGTCTTTGACGTAGAGGATTGTTATGTGAACAGAACACGTAAGGTACTGAGCATTAGATGAAATGCCGGTTCCCTCACGATAGCGCCACGTCTGAGTAAAGAAAACGCCATAGATACATTCATGAACAGTGACAGTGAAACAATCTCGATGAAGAGTGCATACGGAAAATATTGAAGACGTAAGGTGGCCAATAATCCCAGTATTTACACTTGTTTTCGGCTGGGGGATATCTTAATTTAAAACTACTCAAAGAAAATCCGTAATTAAAATCAAAAAAGGACACTTTCATATATTCTAGATGAATTTATGTAGTATACATTTTTTATTCTAATATTGTAAGTTACTGGGCTTTCGGATTTCCATGAGCTTTAAGCTGTGAGCATCAAGATTGAAACAAAAAAGGCTTGACATGTTTCACTTTGTGTCATGTATCTAGAATATATGAACATTTCACTTTTTTATTTAAATGATGGGAAAAATCATATTGTAATTTTGAAATGCACGTGTAGAGCGTGAAAGAACAGTCAAAAAGTCTGTCAGCAAACAGTTACGAAGTGCATGCGCGTGGCAAGAATTGTAACGTACGCGAGCGTGGTCAGCGTAATGATATGCAACCACAAACTGTCTCTGGTCGTGGTTCAATAGAGTATCATGTTCCCGTACAGACCACGTCTTTTCAACTGTAAGCCGTTAATAAACGTGCAGTTTGCTGGTCGTCCTGCATTATGCTGTCGGCACCGAATCGTTCAGACGACCCCGAGGGTTTGGAGGAGGTGCACCGTCAAGTAATAGGCTCTGTGTGTGTGTGTGTGTGTGTGCGTGTGCGTGTAGTGTGTGCGCGTTACTGCCAGTGTGTGATGAGTCAAGCCCATGCAGGCATTGACCGAAGTAAAACTGCCGTCCATCCGGTACAGGTGTAGCATCTTGATTACACCTCTCGTGGTGCAGATATTTTCCCAGCGCCGCAGGACATGCTGATGAGCCTCAATCTTATGTTCACTTAAAATCCACTAACCCAGGGCTATACTGAATATAAAACTGAATATAATGAAATAGATTAATACTTAATAATAATAATAACAATAATAATGCGTTTAGTATATGTACAGTAAATAATAAGCCTGTCTGTCTGTCAGTCTGTTGGTCAGTCTGTCAGTCTTACCTTGCAGTCAGGCACAGCCTCCTGTAGGGGGTAGACTCTGTGCCCCTCGTGAGTCACAGACTGTCTACACTGACTGCACACCGGCTCCAAGTCATCCACACAGAACCAGGTCCACTTGTCCCCATGCTCCGGGCACAGATCTGGACCTCTGTGAGCAGGATCTGTGAGCAGGGATGATCCAAAGGCCGGAGAGTCTGGACTGAGCGCCATCATGGGATGGCGAATGGGACGGAGAGAAATTGAGTGGGAGTATCTGAAGTAAAGAGAGAGAATATAGTGACGAGAAAGGGGGGAGAGGGGGAGGGGCAGAAAAAGAGAGGGGGAGAAGAGGGAGAGGGAGTGAGAGTTGTGATGAAGACCGGGATAGAACAGGGAAGATGGGGAGAGTGTTTGTGACCATGTCAGTGCCAGTAACTCCATGTGCTGAATACTTGATATATGATCGAATGTGTATCAGTGCCAGGTCAAGTTCAGACATGTGTTCAGACAGTGTCTGAATGATTTGCTTCAGCCTTCGTTGAGGCCCAAACGGGTGGGGCTTGCTGTTTTGGGAAATTTCCTCTCTCTCTCTCTCTCTCTCATTTCAAATCATATTTATTTTCTATCGGGCTTGATACAGTGGCGCTTGTTGCTCGGCATTACACATTGAAAGGATTCCAAACACTACTTAAACCCAGGTGGGCCGTAACTGGAACGCTGCCTTAAGTCAGGCATTGGTGTCAGAGAGATGCCCTGCACATCAGCCCTCAAGTCAACAGGTGCTCTGCCTAAAATAGGATTGGACCCCTTTAGACACTGACCGTGAACCTGACTTCATTACAACAGGAAGAAATGACACGCTATTCCCTGTACACTATTCCCTGTACACTATTCCCTGTACACTATTCCCTGTATTCTATTCCCTGTACACTATTCCCTGTACACTATTCCCTGTACACTATTCCCTGTACACTATTCCCTGTATTCTATTCCCTGTACACTATTCCCTTGCACACTATTCCCTGCACACTATTCCCTGTACACGATTCCTTGTGTCTGTCTTATTAGCATTCGTCTAGGATATTCTGTACGCTCAGACTTCAATGCCTTCCTCCAATTGGAAAACACCTTTTTGCAGTGCATTTCCATAATAAGTGATATTATTCTAATATAAGCTTATTACAACCGTCAGTAGATACTGTGTTTCCATCACAGCACTGTTTATTTTCCCTGGACGACCTTCGTGTGCTGATTGGGGGGTCCTTGCTCCCTCCTGATCTCCAGGCTGGTTGGACCCGATCTGGTGTGTCTGGAGAGTGTGTGTGTGTGTGTGTGTGTGTGTGTGTGTGTAAATCATCATACGTGGAAGGACACATCTCTCACTGTTTTCGTGTGGGTTGGGATGGCAGGTGGAAGAAGAAGACACACAAGGGGGTTAGAAACACCGATGTGGGGAAATACTGCACCAGGGTGTGTGTGTGTGGTCCTGTTTCTGCCCTACACGTGTGTACTGAGGTAAACATGAGTGCTTTCTCTCACACGTCACTGCTGACAAACTATGCTATGAGACGAATTACATATTGATGAAAAGCCCGTCTCAAATGCACTACATTAAAGTTACCCATGTAATTAATCAAGGGGCATCACTGGGCTTGCGTAGGCCTATAACTCTTCCCATGAGACTCAAACTCAGCATCTCATATTAGATCAGTCATCAATGGTAACTGGGTCACTCAGACATAATGGCTGGGTGCGTCTCCTTCTCTTGCCACTGGAGGGAGCCCTTCTCTTCTGAGATGATGACAGCACAGCATATGAATTGTTTCCGACGTGTGATACTCAACAATTAACATTTTTTTTTAGGTGTTATTGTGAGAAAAAAACAAAACATATATTATTCATACAAAACTGAGGCTGATCCAATTATTATATTTCAGTTATTTTTTAATATTTAATTTTACTTTTCCAAAATAATCACACCAAAAGTGTGGACCATGATGTGTTTATAAATAATGCTAATTTAAATGCATGGAATTGCATTTACACAACACAATTCAATTAAGTTCAAGTGGGGTGACTTTCTATGAACACTGTATATCTCCCCCCCTTCATCCCTCCCTCCCTCCCCCCTCCCTTCATCCCTCCCCCCTCCATCCCTTCATCCCTCCTCCCTCCCTTCATCCCTCCCTCTACTCTCTCTTTCTCCAAGATTAGTCTTTATGCATCTTCAGACTGTTTTTATTGGATTAAAATGACAAAAAAACATCATTGTAATCTCATACAGACAGCATGGATTACAAACCCACACATACACACACACACACACACACACACACACACACACACACACACACACACACATACACACACAAACACACTTGTATTCCTGCTCAATTGCCCCCCTCCACCCACACACACCTTCTTCCTGGCTAGTTCTGCTCATATTCATTCTGTGTCATTAGTCAAAATGTCCTTGTCACTCCCTCTGTTTCAAAATGTCCTTGTCACTCCCTCTGTTCTTTCTCTGGTTCTCCACAGAAGTGTTATTGAATTCCAGGCCTCGGGTCAGAGACCGATTCAGACTTAGGACACCTGATCAGGGCCAGTCACTACCAGGTAAAAGGCGGAGTTGAATTCTACTGTCCTACTGCTTCCTTCGTGTCCACACGTCCTCCCCTCTCCTCTCATCACAGACTGATGTCTCTTTGTTACTGTCTCATTCCCTCTCTATCCCCTGTCCCCGTGTTGTAATGGGATTAGTAGAGTTGATCCCTTAGAGTTTATCTGACCACTCTCCCTCTCTCTTTCACTCTCCCCCTTTCTTTTCCTCCCTCTCTCAATCCATACATTTTATGTTTCTTTCTCTTATCTCGTTTTTGTCTCTCTCCGTCTCTCCTCCGCTCTCCTCCTCTCTGTTCTCCTCCCTCCCCATCTGGCCCTACAGTTAATATCCTCAGTGACCTGTCTCACCCCACTGACCTGTCTCACCCCACTGACCTCACAGGGCTAATCCGATGCTGCAGGCAGGAGAAGAGACCGGCAGAGAAAGCAGGAGAGACAGAGAGACAGGAAAAGGAAAGGAAATAGAGAGAGAGAGAGGAAAGAAGGAAAGAGAAGATGAGATAAAGTATGACGTAAAGAGAAGTAGCGGGGCGAAACACTGAAAGAAAACAACAAAGGGATCAGACAAGATAAAGCGGGGTGAAGGAGGACAGATAACAGTAAACGGTTTTCAGACCACCTGCGAGAAAGACTGATTGAAAGAGAGAGGACTACAGATTACAAACTGCAGGTAAGCGCTCCGGGATATCTGACAGATACAGTACACGGCAGAGATAGACCTCCACCCATCATGTTTCCATCGATCTGAATGTCGAGTCATATATTTCCAGGGAATGCTGGGTATCTGGGCTGCCGCAGCAACTCTTCCCAACCATGCTAACCGGTTAGCGACACAATAGCACGCTCATCTCAGCTTAGCTGTCAGCGGCTGTGTCCTCGTTGCACTCCATTCACCCCGATCGACTATCACTATTTTTACCCTGATTGGGTGAACAGGGCGAGGTTGCCAGCGACGACCTCACAGGCTTCTTAAGATGCACCCACTCACGCCTCCCCCCTGGCAACTAGCCTGGGGGTGTCAGGCACCTGTCTCTCAACCTCCTTCTGGCCCTCTCTCCCTCTCTCTTTCTGACTGGGGGGGGGGGGTCACTGGGTAGGGATGTTTAGTGTTCAACGGGCATGTTCTCACGTGAGCTCTCTCTCTCCCCCCCCTCCCCCCCCAGTAGTAGTAGATCATGGTAGATCTGTTTTTGGGACGTTCTCTGGTGTGTAACAACAGGGACCGCGTGGAGTACGACACGGAACGCGAGATCATCCTTCGCCTGCAGAACCGCATCTTGCTCCTCTTCTTCGGTTCCGCAGATTGCCAGCGGTGCCAGGAGTTTGTCCCTACGCTGAAGGTGAACACACACACACACACACAATGCGTGCAGGGTGTGTGGAGCTTGACTGAGACCAGGAGTGGAGGGCTGAATTTGTCTCAAGCGTGCAGCAGAGTTCCAAAAGGCTGTAGCGGTGGCCGTCTGTCATTTCACTCCCATCGCCATGGGAGGTGGGAGGGAGAGGACTTTGTTTCCTTATTTAGGGGTGCTGTTGAAATGTTGAGTGCTTCTACTCAGATAACCTACTTCAAAACCAAATGGTGGCCAACATAGTCGCAAAATATAAATGGGCTGTTTTGTTAAATTATGTAGAAAAAAATCTAAATAAATAATGGAGTGAAAACGGAGTGGCAGTTGTGTGTGTGTGTGTGTGTGTGTCTGTGTGTGTGTGTGTCTGTGTGTGTGTGTGTGTATGTCTGTGTGTGTGTTTAGTAGAGAGGGAAAATGGACGTTGAGCCCGAAGCAACTCTGTGAGTTATGACTGGGACCACACACACGCATACACACACACACACACATACACAGACAAACACACACACATACACAGACAAACACACACACACACACACACACAAACACACACACATTTTGTAAACTTGTATTTCTCTCTTTTCGTTCTCTCTTTCGTTATCTCTCTCTCTCTCTCTCTAACCGATATTAACGTACCTTCTCCTTCCTCCCCATTCCTCCCCCCTCTCTCTCACCACTTCCCATATCCTCCCCCCCTCCCCCCACCCACAGGACTTTGTGAAACGCCTGACCGATGAGTTCTACGTGGAACGCTCTGCCCAGCTGGTCCTTCTCTACATCAGCCTGGACCAGTCAGAAGACCAGCTGGAGAGTCTCCTGAAGGAGCTGCCCAAGAGATGCCTATTCCTGACCCACGATGACCCCTACCGCAGGTGTGCATGGGGAGGGTGGGGTTGGTCAGGTGTGCATGGGGAGGGTGGGGTTGGTCAGGTGTGCATGGGGAGGGTGGGGTTGGTCAGGTGTAGGTGGGGAGGGTGGGGTTGGTCAGGTGTAGGTGGGGAGGGTGGGGTTGGTCAGGTGTGGGTGGGGAGGGTGGGGTTGGTCAGGTGTAGGTGGGGAGGGTGGGGTTGGTCAGGTGTAGGTGGGGAGGGTGGGGTTGGTCAGGTGTGGGTGGGGAGGGTGGGGTTGGTCAGGTGTGGATGGGGAGGGTGGGGTTGGTCAGGTGTAGGTGGGGAGGGTGGGGTTGGTCAGGTGTAGGTGGGGAGGGTGGGGTTGGTCAGGTGTGGGTGGGGAGGGTGGGGTTGGTCAGGTGTGGGTGGGGAGGGTGGGGTTGGTCAGGTGTGGATGGGAAGGGTGGGGTTGGTCAGGTGTAGGTGGGGAGGGTGGGGTTGGTCAGGTGTAGGTGGGGAGGGTGGGGTGGGGTAGATTGGGAAGAACAAGGGTGTGTGTGTGTGTGTGTGTGTGTGTGTGTGTGTGTGTGTGTGTGTGTGCGTGTGTGTGTGCGCAGTACATCAACAAATCTACAGTTTTTCCTGATAGCTTACAAGCATCGAACAATACAGAAGTTACAGTAACAAAACTCTTCCCACAGTCAGCATACTGGAAGTGTATGCAACCAAACTGTGAATCACTTCTCATTGCTTTCACACAAAATGCATTCAATGAACACATTCCCCCAAATCCATGAACTCTTTTCTCATTCAAACTCCACCACCTGCAAAACAGTATATTCACAGCACATGTTTTCTCAAATGCTTACACACTGTTTTTCAAAACAGTTAAAAACACATTCAGAACACAAGGATGGCAACTGGTGTGCATTTCTGCAGAAACCAGATTGAAATATAAAGAAACATTTTGCTTTTTGTTAGAACATTTTAATTATGTTAGAATATGTAGTCAACCCAAACACAGTTGATTGCAGTTTCAACTGAAAACCAACCCAAGTGTTGAGAGAAACGGCCAATGTGTGAAAGAACTTCGGTATCAATATATCCAGGTAAGATGTCTGTTCAATAACCAAACAGGGTATTTACACATTTACACATAATGTAAAGTTCTGTAAAACTATGGTTTTACTGTTTTTTAGAGAGTAATGGAGATGGAAGCCAGTCAAACTGCACAAAAATTCATCTTTGTGGATGAAGCTGGATTCAACCTGGCAAAAACACGCCACAGGGGAAGAAATGTGATTGGTCAGAGAGCCACCATGGATGTCCCAGGCCAGAGAGGAGCTAACATCACAATGTGTGCAGCACTGTCCAATGATGGTTCGCTGTTACACAAACCATTCATTGGTCCCTACAATACACAGAGGCTAGTGATTATACTATTGTTGTTGATGTTTGTTTGTTTTTGTTGCAGCCCTGGAATTTGGGTAAATTCGTTTTTTTTTTTTTACTTATTATTTTTCAAAAGTAAAATTTACTATATGCAAAGATGTGGAAAAAATAAAGGATATTCCTTCAAATTGCTGTGTTTGTGATTCATTCTTGTTCCATATACTTTAGTAAAGTCATTAAAGTGAGGTGTTTTTCTTATTCTATGATCAAATACTGATTTATGTGAAAAAGTATTTCTGTAATGCTTCCTGTTGTTAGTGTTTTTTAGGTCAGTGTGTTACGAGTGACAGTGTGTGTTTCTGAGTGAGAATTGTTGCCAGTGTTTTGGTGGAACAAGCTTGTTTTGAGACATTTTCGTTTTGGTGGTTTTAGTGAGTTTTAAGGCTGAGATGAACTGTTTTGCAACGATGCATGTTGGTAATGCACACTGTGTGAAGAGTTTTTGTGGTTCCAGTATTGACCGATGCTTGTAAGCAATCGAGAAAAACTGTTGTGTGTTTGTGGGTGTGTGTAACCCTGTGTGTGTGACGTGTGTGTGTCTTAGAGAGCTGGAGTCTATGTTTGAGGTGGAGGACGTCCCCAAGGTGGTGGTTCTACGACCGGACTGCTCTGTTCTGTCTCCCAACGCCGTCGCAGAGATATGTAGCCTAGGAACCGACTGCTTCCGCAACTGGCAGGTGTGTGTGTCTAACAACTGGCAGGTGTGTGTGTCTAACAACTGGTAGGTGTGTGTGTGTCTAACAACTGGTAGGTGTGTGTGTGTCTAACAACTGGCAGGTGTGTGTGTGTCTAACAACTGGTAGGTGTGTGTGTGTCTAACAACTGGCAGGTGTGTGTGTGTCTAACAACTAGTAGGTGTGTGTGTGTCTAACAACTGGCAGGTGTGTGTATGTCTAACAACTGGCAGGTGTGTGTGTGTCTAACAACTGGTAGGTGTGTGTGTGTCTAACAACTGGCAGGTGTGTGTGTGTCTAACAACTGGCAGGTGTGTGTGTGTCTAACAACTGGTAGGTGTGTGTGTGTCTAACAACTGGCAGGTGTGTGTGTGTCTAACAACTGGCAGGTGTGTGTGTGTCTAACAACTGGTAGGTGTGTGTGTGTCTAACAATGTGTCTATGACAAAGAATGTCTGGGTGACAAGTATAATGATTGTATATAAAGGGTGTGTGTGTGTGTGTGTGTGTGTGTGTGTGTGTGTGTCCAATACCATGTGTGCCCGGCAGGAAGGGGCGGAGCTTATCGACAGGAACTTCATGATGAACGAGGAATACGACGACAAAGAGATGCGGAGTGTCACCGACCCGATACGACGCTTCAAATACAAGGTGGAGAAGAACAACAAGAAGAAAAGGAGATGGGGGTGGGGTCGTGGAGCCAGAGGAGGAGAGAAGGATGGAAAGGAGGAAGGAGAGGAGGAGGGAGAGGAGGACGGAGGAGGGTCCTGGGGATGAGGTGTAAAGTAAGGAGGAAGTGCTAGAAGGGAAGCCAACGCCAATCACGCTATGATTGGTGGGTTCTGTCCGGACAGACGTCTGGATTGGCTAGCTGTTAATAGCTGGACTGCTAATGTTGACAGTATGTCTCCCAAATGACAGCCTATTCCCTTCAGAGTGTTCAGCTCATGATCACAGGCTTCAGGAACCTTTATAAGAAACATTTTTCACCATCTCTTTAATGTCATTTAAAGCAGAAAGAGGTATTTTCAATGTCATCTGCTCAGAGAGGTCATAACCCTTAATAAGGCTATGCCAGCAGAGCTTTGTTACCTTTAAGGCTCTGGTGAAAAGGAATAGGCTTCCATTTGGCAGGCAGACAATAGTGGGGTGTAGCTTTGTAAAGCTTTTGTAATGAGCCCAACTCACCCTGTACTCCCCCACTCACCCTGTCCTCCCCCACTCACCCTGTCCACCCCCACTCACCCTGTCCACCCCCACTCACCCTGTCCACCCCAACTCACCCTGTCCACCCCAACTCACCCTGTCCACCCCCACTCACCCTGTCCACCCCCACTCACCCTGTCCTCCCCCTCTCACCCTGTCCTCCCCCACTCACCCTGTCCACCACAACTCACCCTGTCCTCCCCCTCTCACCCTGTCCACCACAATATCTCTCTTTTACTGTTAGTTTCAGTTGCTTTGGTACTATTCACACAAAAAACACAACAGATCATCAAAAAAAGCCCTTTTTTCAAATCTCTAAGGACATCTGACATTGATGGAGCACAACAAAATAGATCAAACATCAGAGTTTCATGTAGAAAGACCTGTTTCACATTGAAATACATGATGTTCATACAATGTACATGCATTATGTTTGATGGGATTTTCTTCTCTATTGTTAAAATACCTTTTACTATCATTGTTCATTGTTGCTCATTGTTCCTAATTGATCTCTCAACCATTTGGTGAATAGACAATTATATTGTTTTGCCTCTAATGTTCAGATTTAAATGTACAGAATCACCACCATAAGGCCACAGATTTCTATCTGACCTCAGTGGGATTCAAGCCCACAACCTTGGTGTTGGCATGGTAGTGTGAGCACAGACCGCTGTACACAACTGTCAAATACAGAACATGATTGCCATCCATTCTAGTAACCACAAATGGTAACCGTATAACCATTTAAACCATGTGAAAACTGGCAATGTCTTTCAAAAGGGTGCAGGATGGACCGCAAAAAGGCAGAATAAAGCAGAAAGCCCTTGAACAGGATCAAATCTCCAAAATGAGCTGCAAACCATC
The DNA here is from genome assembly GCF_011004845.1 of Esox lucius. NCBI lineage: Eukaryota > Metazoa > Chordata > Actinopteri > Esociformes > Esocidae > Esox > Esox lucius. The sequence continues at coordinate 4,769,572 of NC_047577.1, forward strand.
ACAAACCAAGTCAAAACTCCACACGGTGTCGGCGCAATATCACTGGCCAATAAACAGCTGTCCGAGCCCCTAGACAATGTAGGGTTACCAGCGTGAGAGAGAAATACCTCCGGCAGCCAAAACTAGATCAAGTCTCAGCTTTAAGGAAATACAGAAAAGCAAAGTAATGTCATAATGTCAATGATCACTAATACCCAATTTTTAAATAAATATGGTTATAAAGGATTGTATCCCAATGTATTATGTGTAAGCTTCATCTACACTAAGGTTGGTACATTGACCATAACCTTGAACAACGACCTAAACAAACCTGCTGTGGAAGCGAGCCATTATCCTAAATTGGCATCACAAAGTTGGGAGGAGAAGAAAAGGGGATAAAATAATAAATACTTTTTTCTGATATACCATGAATTTCAGACTCTTAGCAGTCAGCGCTCAAACTGCACAGTTTATAATTGCATATTTTTTTTATTGATTCCTAGTGTTTACTGCCCATAATAATGCTTTTGTAAATCAAATACATTAACATGATTGTGTGGTCTTTCTTTTTTTCAAATGTTGTTTTTAAAGTAATGTTACTCATCATGTTGGAATATATTTCCCGTTGAGGCTGAATGGCTGTTATCTGACAGAGAGATGCCATGAAGCGTTTGGGCTCAGCTCTCAGCTCAAAGTCCTCTCACCTGAAAGGGTTGGACCTGAGTCACAATGACCTGCAGGATTCTGGGGTGAAGCTGCTCTCTGTGGGACCCGGGGATATACACAGTACACTACTGAAACATAGGTTAGTCCTTAAAAACCTGCACAATAAACAGATGATGGGTCAAAGTATGACATAATTACAGTTACCAGCAAGTCAGCTCAACTAGGAAGTCAAATAATGTGTTGACTGGGGTCGGTGCCACTGAATCTAGAGAAAAACATTCTGTCTCACGCTGGAACTGCGATTATAAAAGTGTTTGTTAACACATCCTTAATAATGTGTATTTTCTCTCCCTGAATAAATTAATACAAAATCTGTATTCACCTGCCCATTTGTAACGAACATTTGTTGTTGCGCAGTTACCATCAGTTAGATTTTATAACTGTGACAACGAATACTCTCTTTTACCGCAAATCTGATTTGACTGAATATGATCATCAATATGTTTTTGTTTCTAACATCAGTATAGTAACGACGATAAACAACGCAACATTTCAAACATTTCATTCCCTACTGAAACACACACGTCCACCAGGATGAAAGAGTAATTTCGAAAATTGCCAGAACTCTGTCACACATTGTTCACCCAGGTTTATCCCAGGTCATGAGACCATGTGTGTTAATGAGACTTAGAACAACCTGATTGTGCAGCTGTTTTTAAGATTTTCATCAAGTCAAACGGAGCTGAACAGATGAAGAGATATAAATACATGCTCATTATCACGCCACAGTGTTATTCACGCATTTTCCTTCATATATTTGCTGTACCAAATTTCGGTACAACACAAATAAACTCTTCTGATATACAGTATGTAAATGCACGGGCCAGACTATACCCAGTTACAGAGCCCTGGAGGTGACATTGAATCATTTTTTTTTGTATAAAACGTGCCCTCGTTTTTTAAAGTGTACTCAAAAATTTTCGGAAAACAAAAGCACGTTTTAAAAAACGAGATAACTTTTTAAAAAACAAGAGCACGTTTTTTGAAAAACAAGAGCACACTTTAAAAAACGAGAGCACGTTTTATAAAAATAAAATAAAAAATGATGTCACCTCCAGGGCTCCGTACCCAGGTGAACGGTAATTGATCAATTATTGAGGTACTTCTCAAAACAGTGCAATACAGGATCTTGAATAAGAGATGGGTTCAACCTCAGCACTCACCACCAGAGGGCAGCAGTCCTGTTGTTAAATCACGATGACTTCTCTCTGCAGGCTGTCATTCTGTAGAGTCACAGAGGAAGGCTGTGCTTCTCTGGCTTCAGCTCTGAGGTCAAATCCCTCCCACCTGAGGGAAATCACCCAGGAGACTCTGGAGTGAAGCTCCTCTCTGCTAGACTGGAAGATCCTGACTGTAGACTGAAGAAACTCAAGTTAGAACAGTTACTGTGAAAATATAAGGTGAAAATAACATTTTATATTTCTTTTAAAGGATCTTTTATTGACAATCCTGATTGTTTTTCTTAATGTATGTTTTATTTCCATTTTCGTGTTTTCATCATTGGAATGCACGGGCTCAGTTGATGTCTCATGAAATTAAATAAAGGTTTGAGTGGGTGGAAGCCAGATTTGAACACGGGGTCCAGGTGCTGGGACGGTCTGACTGGACGTTGTCCCTGGGAGGTGGGCAGGAGAGGGGAGGCTGATGGATGTGACGTAGGATGATGTAGGATGATATAGGATGATATAGGATGATGTAGGATGTGTGTTTGGATGGAACGACATTAGTGCGTGTCTTAGTGGTAGGTTGCTTGTCTCTGATGGGTTCCCTCCTGGTTAAATGAAGGTTAAATGAAATAAAGCAAAAAACACTGAATCACACCGTAGCTTTTCAAGATATTGTTCTTTGGTGTTTAGGCTGGAATGGGGTCAGAATGGAGTTCAGGTGGTGGCCTGTAAACAACAGCCTTCATGAAGGATGGTTGGCCACAACCAAATACTTGTGTATACGTGAAATTGTTCTCTAATCCAACCAATTTGCATGAGGTAGGCAACTTGAATAATATTCCAAGGCATAATGTAGGCTACTTAGACATTATAGTCCAATGCATACAGTATATTGGTGTTTGCTTCTTAAGGCAATAATTAGGAAGGATCTGTATTGAACGCACCGCATAGAGGTTTCTGGTTAATTCCACTATTAGAATATGTTTTAATGGAAATGTGACTGGCGATGACGTGGTTGCTTAGCTTAGCATTAAAAACATTGTTTTTGAGAGGTGACATTATTTACCAACTTCTTCTTCTTCTCTTCCTGTGATTGGTGAAAGATAGACTCCGTCAGAGACTACACAAGAACCAACTGTGAATCCCAGACCAGCCCCTCGACCCCTACCAACTTCCTAAACACAACTCACAACTTACCACCAACTTACTCTGAGTCCTCCATTTCCTCATGTTGTTGCCAATACTATAGGCCGATCAATAATCCCATGCACTTGCAACTTGAATGATGCAGCTCATGTTCTGCCTTTAAATACGTGGAAGGAAAAGGACCAGATTGGTCTTTGAACCTCAGAAAATAATAAATAGATGTAAACCTCAAAACCGGATAATGTTATTTCGATGGTATTTTACCTTTCCGTTCTCAATCAGACAGCCAAATGCATGCGCCATGTGATTAAGGATGACTCTGGGTTCTTTTGTGGTGAATAATGCGATTCCGCTTCGCTCATGGAGGATGCATGAGAGCAGACTGGTTGGAAGGGGGCCACTGGAGGGGCTAATTAACCACTAAACCCTCAGAGGGGTGCCAGAAAGCTAGCTTTATCACTGGCTAGGGTTCTCTGGTTGGAATGGGGTGGGGTGTGGGGACTGATTATTTCGCCCCCCCACCCTGAATAGACAAAATTAGCCAGGGCGACTCTGGGGCACCGCCCCCTCCCTAACTACCTAGTAGGACTGAAAGCTAAGGATAAACCTGGAGAAGAAGAGGACTCTGGGAGTTGACCAGTCTGCCGGCTGTGTCGGATGATATTGAAAGAGTACAAACCCATTTTTGTATTTGAATTTTTCAGATGACCAGCGGGTCAATATATACAGATGGGCTGCATCCAGAGTTATTAGGTGGAACCCAGATCAGCTGCACAATCAGGTTGGACAAGGACAGGTACGACCAGGTGGACATGGACAGGTACGACCAGGTGGAAAATGAGAGGTATGACCAGGTGGACAAGGACAGGGATGACCAGGTGGACATGGACAGGTACAACCAAGTGGACAAGGACAGGAACGACCAGGTGGACAAGGAGATGTATGACCAGGTGGACAAGGACAGGGACAACCAGGTGGACAAGGAGATGTATGACCAGGTGGACAAGGACAGGGACAACCAGGTGGACATGGACAGGTACGGCAAAGTGGACAAGGACAGGTACAACTAGGTGGACAAGGAGAGGTACGACCAGGTGGGCTGTGGCAGTGACAGGGACTCTGGGGCAGAGAGGCAGTCGGGACTCGTCAGGCCAGGTAGTACTAAGCCAAGGTCCCAGTACTCAGGTCCTCAATAACATGGTGGTCTGGTGTGAATGGGACACCACAGACATCAGTGGAAGCAAACCTAGTATCAAAAACTATATCCAGCATATTATTCCCCCTGACCCTAGACCCCATCACATAAACTATATCCAGCATATTATTCCCCCTGACCCTAGACCCCATCACATAAACTATATCCAGCATATTATTCCCCCTGACCTTAGACCCCATCACATAAACTATATCCAGCATATTATTCCCCCTGACCCTAGACCCCATCACATAAACTATATCCAGCATATTATTCCCCCTGACCCTAGCCCCCCATCACATAAACTATATCCAGCATATTATTCCCCCTGACCTTAGACCCCATCACATAAACTATATCCAGCATATTATTCCCCCTGACCCTAGCCCCCCATCACATAAACTATATCCAGCATATTATTCCCCCTGACCCTAGCCCCCATCAAATAAAATATATCCAGCATATTATTCCCCCTGACCTTAGACCCCATCACATAAACTATATCCAGCATATTATTCCCCCTGACCTTAGACCCCATCACATAAACTATATCCAGCATATTATTCCCCCTGACCCTAGCCCCCCATCACATAAACTATATCCAGCATATTATTCCCCCTGACCCTAGACCCCATCACATAAACTATATCCAGCATATTATTCCCCCTGACCCTAGCCCCCCATCACATAAACTATATCCAGCATATTATTCCCCCTGACCCTAGCCCCCCATCACATTAACTATCGCAGCGTAAAAACATGCGCCCTGATATGGGGCACCCAGAACCAAGAAGGCATATTCTCTTTCTACGTTACAAAGACCCGGAACACACAGCCAAAGCTCTGTGAATTGAAAGGTGAAAGTATCTGTCCAGGACAGACGCACAGCTGCAGTGACTGTCAGAGGTTCCTGTACGGAGTATTAGCATGGACCAATTGAGACCAATAATTATATTTCCGTTTTTTTTAATTCTTGGTACATAATTTATCTTGGCAGTAATACAAAAACATCCCTTTAAAGTGTAGAGTGTGCTGTGTGGGTAACAGATGAAAGGGACTGACACAACAAAATGTGAAACACTTCAAGGGGGTGTTGACTTTGTAGAGGCCGGTGTTCAAATGGCGGCTTCATGAAATCAGAAATTCACTGATGACTGACTGTAGCTGGCTAACTATCTAAACCAATCATGTCCCAGTATGTATTTCAGCACAGCCAGTATCTGGATACAACTGATCATTATTAAAAGACAGTACATGTTTATTCTCCAGATAAAAGCGTCCTCTAATGACAGAATATATGATATATGACAGTATACATTACTTAGGCTATTTAATCCCGCAAAGACGCCGACAAGAAGCCATGCGTTCATTTTCATATATTTAAAAAAATCTTAAATCATTAATTTCTAGGCATTCTATGGCAATCAAAATGACGTCTTCACCGAAAAGTGGAAATAATTTAATATTAATGTAACAGATAAAGTTACATTGTTGAGGAACATTTAATGAACTCCTTAGGAATTAGCGTTATTACTACGATTTTGGATTTTTATGGAGTCATTTGCCGTCCACATTTAGGGTTCTGTCACCTTAAATCATAATCAAGCATCCGTTAGGTCCAGCCATTCTGTTTTATGGGTCTAACTCCTTGGTCAAATGTTTTATATAGGCAAATAATAGAATTCACTGCATAATAGATATCTTAAAGACATACAGCAATTACCATTAGGCATATTTGAAAATGAACATTTATAGGTTTAACGGGAAAAAAGGAAGGACTTATTTTACAGTGCGTGTGTGAGCGCGCGCGTGTGTGAAAGCGTGTGTTCGCACGCACGCAGAAAACGGACACTGATGGAGACAGAAAACGAGAGAGAAAAAGGCGAGAGAGTGATAGAGAGAGAACGAGCGAGATAGAGAGATACAACATCAGTCCCGGCACAAGGCAAGGCGAGGCCGCGTTTAACAGAAATCGCTGCCATTGAGAAAACCCAGCGCGTTGTCCACGACTGCCCATCCAGGTATTCCATTCTAATTAGTTCGCCATTCGTCGCCTCTACATGGCAGTGAGGTGTGTGAGCCCACCATGAAAGTCTATATGGTTGTGTGTGTTTGGCTTGGATCCTACCGCATTCTACAGCCTAGGGAGAGAGAGAGAGGAGTCATGATACGCACTGTGCCCACAATGGCTGAGATCCGCTCCTGAAAGGTTTGGCATTGGCTTCCACGGTCAATAGCACGAGCTCAACCGTCCGATTGCGTTTCACTGGAATCGACGGAAAGGGAATTCGACTAGAATAGTCCATGGCTTGCGTTTTTTGCCTGTCCTAGAATACGTTTATGTGTTTTATTTTTACTACCTACATCGACAGAAGCGAGTATAACAGGCAACAGTCAGTTGAGACCCTAGGGAATTATTTTAATGGTCTATACGTTGTTGCGTGACGTGCAACAGCGGGAAAGACCGTCGATTCTTATAAGGAGATCTCGGATAGAGTGCGCGCGTGTGCAACGCTACAGTGGGTTGTTTTTTTCTTCCGGAGGAGTGTTTTTTTTCCGCCAGGAGGATAGGCTTGCGGTGTCGGATAATAATTCCCATCTCGTTTATCGGTTGACTCCCTTTTTTAATCCCGTATCTCTCTCTCTCTCACACACACACACACACACACACACGCACACACACACACTGTGCGCGTGGCATCGTTGGGCGCAACCGGGCTGCTTATTACACGGGGTCATTTTTCATGTATTGGCAGGGAGGAAAGAAAGGGCACGAGGGAGCCGATAACAGAGCATAAACGTCGGGAAGGAGGGATTGGGGGACCGGAGGAGAGGAGAGGCGGGAAGGAGGGATGAAGGAGGAGACGCAGTGAACGAGAGAGGAGGAGGAGGGAGAATCGACGGTCACGGTAAGCAAAAATAATGGCGTGTATATGTGTAGAGTGCTTGTATGATACACGGTTAGGTCTGAACACACAAGCGCACACACACGACGCAGGCTAGGATTTGGCCTGTCGATATGGCGAACGCACGTAGACCAGGCACACGCACGCACAAGCGGGCGTAAACACACCACCCAGGACGATGCTTAATAACGCTGGTTATCTAAAGAGATATGACATTCTGTCGACTGGCGGCGCTCCCGCTGTGCTCGAGCCTGTGTGACCCTACTGTGTTTTAAGGCTCTGTGGTGAATTTAACACTCCAACACACAATTAGAGCACCCCTCTCTCCCATCTCTCCCCCCACCCTCACACCCCTCTCTCAGTCTCTCCCCCTCACGCTCACTCCTTCTATCTCCCTCCCTCCCTCTCCTCTCCCTCACTGTCTGCCCTCCTCGTTTTCACTCACTCTGTCTCTCTGCCTCTTCTTCTCTCCCTCTCTTTCTGCCAGCATCATCCAAACTCTCTCCTCTTCCTGTCGCTTTCTGTTGGCTTCTTCCTCTCTCCTGGTCTCTCTCTGTCTCTTCCTTCTTTCCTGTCACTCTGTCTCTCCCTCTCTCTCTCTCCCTTCCTTCAGTGAGAAAGATGGACGAGAGAGGTATTTTACTGCAAGGTTTTCTAGTGGTGACTCACACGCACGCTTTTCGTGTCTGTGTTTCTGTGTGTGCACGTGTGACGGTGATTTCCAACTGTTTGAAAAGTGTTATTTTTGTCTGTCTCTGTTGTTCTCAACTCTGTAGCTTTATTCTGCTGGGAATGCGTGTGTGTGTGTGTGTGAGTGTGTGTGTCAATATGTTTTGACTGGGGATTCTTTGAGAGTGGAAAGAGGGATCACCTGGGAAAAGTGGAGATGTGCAGAGAAAGAGATGAAAAAGAGAGCGAGTGAGAGAGAGAAAAACCCCAAACAAATCTCACAGAGCCCCAGGAGAACAACAAAGACCCAACCAAATCATGAAAAAAACGAAAAAGGAAACCTTTTCACACACTGGGAAGAATCAGTTGGAAAAAACGAACCATCCTTAAACAGAGAATATACTGGTTACCCGATCACTGCGACTGACCCACAGCTAAGAAAAACCTTGACTGACCCACTGTGCACGGCCTTGCTGTTGAAAGAGATGCATCATTACATTTGAGACACATATTTCACTCGGGGTCTTATACAGATCTGCAAATAATTTGAAATCAAATCGAACACTGACACACTCCTGCATCTGCTGGGAGAAATACTGCAATGTTTAATCATAGCGGCAAGATGTGTGTCACACCAACGAGAACAATTCAGGAAATTCCAGAAACTGCATAAAATATGTCTGCCCTTAAAAATAAAAACTTTGCCTCTGTCAGAATGAGGTGTGCACTTTCGATGAAATACAGTAGAAAGCAACGGCAGGAAAGACGATGGCCGTTCGATAGCCTTGGGCTCTCAAAAAACCTGTCCCCAGGTGCCTCGACTGAAGTGTTCATTACATTTTGGCCGTAGGGCTAAAATGTGGAGAGCAGAGTGCTCAACGATTTGTCAGGATTTCCACGTCCAGGCGGTTTGCAGTTTATGTAATTGACATATGGGCAATTCCAGCGTCATGGATGTGACATTTTCACACAAAATCCCGAAGACATTGCCTCACAGAACTTAAATATCAAGAATGAATGAACGTTTTGATATCAATTTTTGTTGAACCCTACAAAGGAAGTGCAAACACAATGACATAAGCATGATGAATCCCAATTCATATTAAGGGAACGACACTCAGGCAGTTGTGGGAGAACAGAAACTTTGGTGAATGTCTATGAATCTTACATTCTTAGGATAAAATATTAATAACCACTTTAAAAGGCATAGCTGCATTACAAAAACAACAATTATAAAAATAGGTGTTTACTTTAGAGAGGAAAACCAACCCTTATGGATGTGACATTCTCAGTTTTGATGTGACATTTATGAATTTTTGCTTTATGTAAAATGTGTCTGCTTGTGATATATTTTCTGTTTTTTTAAATGTTTCTTTTAAGTCATGCTATTTATTCATTGTATTTTTTAATACATATTATGTATATATATATTAAACAAAATAATATATATATTATATATATATGTTTGAAATGTTATCATACATAAGACTGTTTGGTTTTATTATGTGTGTTGTGTGCAGGCATTTATAGTAAGAAAAAACAAAGAAATGTTCTTAATCACATTTACTTACACTGAACAAAATTATAAACGCAACACTTGTTTTGCCCCCATTTACCATGAGCTGAACTCTAAGATCTAAGACTTTCTCTTTGTACACAAAAGGCCTATTTCTCTCATATATTGTTCACAAATCTGTGTATTAGTGAGCACTTTTCCTTTGCCAAGATAATCCATCCACCGAACAGGTGTGGCATATCAAGATGCTGACTAGACAGCATGATTATTGCCCAGGTGTGCCTTAGGCTGGCCACAATAAAAGGCCTTTCTAAAATGTGCAGCTCCATCACACAGAACAATGCCACAGATCTCGCAAGTTTTGAGGGAGCGTGCAATTGGCATGCTGACTGCAGGAATGTCCACCAGAGCTGTTGCTCGTGAATTGAATGTTCATTTCTCTACCATAAGCCGTCTCCAAAGGCTTTTCAGAGAATTTAGCAGTACATCCAACTGGCGTCCCGACCACAGACCACGTGTAACTACACCAGCCCAGGACCTCCACATCCAGCATCTTCACCTCTAAGATCGTCTGAGACCAGCCACCCGGACCGCTGCTGCAACAATCGGTTTGCATAACCAAAGAATTTCTGCACAAACTGTCAGAAACCGTCTCAGGGAAGCTCATCTGCATGCTTGTTGTCTTCGTTGGGGTCTCGACCTGACTGCAGTTCGTTGTCGTAACCGACTTGAGTGGGCAAATGCTCACATTCGATGACGTCTGGCACTTTGGAGAGGTGTTCTCTTCACGGATGAATCACGGTTTTCCCAGTTGTGTGGCGTCGTGTGGGTGAGCGGTTTGCTTATGTCTACTTTGTGGATCGAGTGGTCCATGGTGGCGGTGGGGTTATGGTATGGGCAGGCGTGTGTTATGGTATGAGCAGGCGTGGGTTATGGAATGGGCAGGCGTGTGTTATGGACAACAAACACAGGTGCATTTTATTGATGGCATTTTGAATACACAGAGATTCTGTGACGAGATCCTGAGGCCCATTGTTGTGCCATTAATCCACGACCATCACCTCATGTTGCAGCATGATAATGCACGGCCCCATGTTGCAAGGATCTGTACACAATTCCTGGAAGCTGAAAACATCCCAGATTTGTGAACAATATTTGAGAGAAAAAGGCCTTTTGTGTACATAGAGAAAGTCTTAGATGAGTTCAGCTCCTGATAAATGGGGGCAAAAACAAAAGAGTTGCGTTTATAATTCTGTTCAGGGTATTTTGTGCTGGTTATCTCCGTTGACAATTTTGTCGTCCATGACAGACCTGTAATGGTTTTCTTCTTTAAATTAAAGGTAAATAATAATAATAAATATGAACATCTGTAAAAAAAAAGATGACGGTACTTGGTGAGAAGTAGATTATCTGGCATTTTGGCATTTTAAGAATATTTTGTTAGCAAAAATTATTTAATGTTGTAGCTACATTATCTGCTGAATATGTGAGCCAAGTTCTTAGCTTGATGTGAAATATTTTAGAATAGCAGACAATACATTTGCAGTGGCCCTTAAAATTCAGAGAATGGATGGGCCAACCTTGCTTATTATCATGCCTACTGCCACGCCCACTGCCACGCCCAGTGGGGCATAGAAAGGAGTGAAGAGAAAGATGTAGAGGAGTGAAAAAAAAGATCTAGATGAGTGAAGAAAAAGATCTAGATGAGTGAAGAAAAAGATCTAGAGGAGTGAAGAGAGAAAGATGAAGAAAAGTGAAGAATGAAAGATGATGAGGTAGAGAGAGATGGACAGAGGTTGATAGATGGCAGAAAAGATAAGTGTATGGTAAAACTGATTTGTAGAGGATCCAAACAGTGTGTGTGTGTGTGTGTGTGTGTCTGCGGTGTGTGTGTCTGTGGTGTGTATGTGTGTGTGTTTGCGAGTGTGTGCGATGTATCTGTGTTTCTGTGTGTGGCGTGTCATTGGAAAACAAAATAAATCTGACCAGTATAGTATATCATTTACATCAACCACCAGATACAAACATCTAATTTTCATACACATATACACATATACTCATATACACACACACATACACAAACACATATACACACAAACATACACATACACCCACACACAGACATACATCTGGTAAATTTTTGCCCTGGTAAAACACTACACCCTATCCAAAACACTACATTCCCAAACCTTCAACACAAAATATTGATCCTTAACCCTAAACTTAACCTCTAACCCTAAACCTAACCTCTAACCCTAAACCTAACCTCTAACCCTAAACCTAACCTCTAACCCTAAACCTATCCACTTACCCCTAACCCAAAATTCAATGGTTACATTTCAGCCTAAATGTAACTCCTCAGCCGGAGGAAGGCCTTTCATTTGTGGGGACTGACAAAATATGTACCACAAAGTGAAATTCTCCTTCTTTTACTATTCGTGTGAAAATGTTTGGTCCCCACTTGGTTAGTAAAGCATGAACACACACACACACACACACACACACCCAGCTAATTTGGTTATGTCTGATACAGTATCTGAAAGGGAAAGCAGGTAGGGAAGAGATCAGACCCCACTTATTTACATATGTCCCTAAAATACACACACACACACACACACACACACACCTATACAAGCACACATTCATACACAGGCGCCCACAAACACACACATGGGAAAATGTGTGCACGCACACACACACACACAAACTCTCCCTCTTTCTGTCCTCTATTCATGGTCTCTATTGTGTTCTAATGTCATACAGCCTACGGCTAGTGTCTGTATGTGTCTATCTGTCTGTCTCTCCTTTTCTCTTTGTCTCTGTCTCTCAGGCTGTCTTCCCTCTCTCCCTCATCCATCCCTCTATCTCTCTCCATTTATCCATGTCACTCTGTCTCACTGTGTCTCTTTCCACTCTTTCTCAGGCTTCTCTGTCTGTCTCTCTGTGTCTGTCTCTTTCCATCTTTCTCCCTGTCTGTCTCTCTCCCTGACTGTCTCTCTGACTTTTGCCGTCTGTCTCTCTCTCACCCTCTATCACTCCCTGTCTGTTATTCATCCAGGTACTTCCACCCTGTGTCCTGTTCTCTGTCTCCAACTAGGCCGGACATTGGCCTGGGGCTGGATTTTGTCCATGGCCTGGTCTGAGTGTGTGATGCTGGGAAAGGAGGGCTGGGAGTGTAAGGGAGAGGCCTGAATGTGTTTCTGCGTGCTTGTGTGTTTTTCTGTGATGGTGGGGGTGGGTCCTTGTGGGCACATTGTGTATGTGTGCATGTGTGTGTGCATGTGTGTGTGCGTGTGTGTTTGTTTGTTTGTTCGGGGTGAAGGAGGGGTTATTGTGGGCACAGCGAGTGTGTTTTAGTAACACGGGCATTTGATGTGTGACCTAATTCTGTCTGCCATCATTACTTAACTAGGAGATGGAGAGAACCTCAGGAAACATATACACCCTTTACACATACACAACCACACAAAGAGACACTATAACACACACACACACACACAAACACACATATACACACACAAACACACAAACACACACACACACACACACACACATACACACAAAGAGACACAAACACACAAACACACACACACACAAAGAGACACAAACACAGGCACACACACATCCAAACATACACACAGACACACACACACACACACACATTTCACTTCCCTTTGCTCTGGCCCATAATCCAAAGTTGTCATTTGGGACAGACCTCTGAATTGCACTTGTTCTTAACTCCCTAACTAACTTACAGTCCTTATGTCCTTAACCTTATGAACACTTCATAATCACCCTATGACCATCCTATGGCACACCTAGGAACACCTTGTTATGTTCATTAATAAAGCGCGTTGTTCTAAGAAAAACATAACCCTATAATGGTGTATGCCAAGGTAATTTGGGATATTGTTAGCTTCCAATAGAAAGCACCGAGTTCTGTTGACAAATCACTGTCTTTGAAGCGGCAGGTCACAAAAAAATGAATCAGCATGACAAGAACGGAATGAAATGTGAAGGGCTTTGAAAATATAGTATTGCCATACGCTGTATTTGCATTTCACAAAGGTGAGTTTTTTTTGTGATACATTTTTGAACAAGAAAAGGAATTTATGTAGGAATGTATGTAAAAAGTGTATGCTAAAATATGGGAACATAACCTGTTCTCAGACTCAGTATCTGCTACCTGTTCTTCATTACCTTAGAGTTGCTTTGTGTTTTTTGGGAACATAACATGTTCTCAGACTCAGTATCTGCTACCTGTTCTTCAATACCTTAGAGTTGCTTTGTGTTTTTTGGGAACATAACATGTTCTCAGACTCAGTATCTGATACCTGTTCTTCAGTACCTTAGCGTTGCTTTGTGTTTTTTGGGAACATAACCTGTTCTCAGAATCAGTATCCGATACCTGTTCTTCAGGACCTTAGCGTTGCTTTATGTTTTTTGTCATAATAATGTGTCGTGTTCTCTGGATTCGAGAAGAAAGATGACTAGTTCAATGTGGATGTGATCCCATCGGAGACGTGTCAGCGCTGTGACACATCTAGCCTAGCTGGAACCATGCCATGGACAAGAACGACGCTGTACCCCTTATATGAATAGTTTTAGGGGATACAAACTTCGTGGAACATACAATGCCCTCTGAAATTATTGGGACATAATGCAAATATTCAAACTTTTTGTCTCTGTACGTGAAAAGTTTGGATTCGAAATTAAACGATCGCGACAACTATGGTTTCACCATTTAAAAATGACACTGCTTCTCATGCAACGCCAGGAGCTGTCTGTACCCCCTTGGAGGTCTTTACATTTTACTGGGTCACTTCCTCAGATGTTTCAAGCATTTGACTGTTTCACGATGTTCTTTCCCGCTTGTTTTCACGCGGCGCCCCACACTTTCAAGGGGACCTGTGTTCAGTTGTTGTGATTCACAATTCTGCCGTTTCTGTCAGTTCCCTCTGTCAGTTACCTAATGGCCAATCAAACACTTGACCTTGAAATACCCAAGGAGTTTTCAAAAAGAACTAACGGACAAAGTTGTGGGAAGACAGGGGGAAATATTAATGGGATATTAAAAGATGGCTGTGGGCTGAAAATTAGCAGGGCTCTGTATATTGGTGGAAAATATGTGTTACAAAAGGCTGTAGTTACATAAACTGGTTATCGCCGTGTTGCCACAGCCTATTTGATATCTTGCGGTTATTTGTTCTTGTTCTCAATCGTTAATATTACCTGGCAAACCACAACAACTTGCCTAAATGGAAGTCCATTAAGACCATGCATTATCTTGATTATTGATCACAAGGAAAAAGAGGGTGGGGGGGAATTACACCCGATTTTACATTTTCCGTCCCTCCACTCTTTCTGCAGTCTACAGGTGTTCTCCGGGATTAGGTTAACTGTCTAACTACCACATGCATGTTTAACGTGTAGGCAAACAGGGAACAGGACATTTGGAATGTTGCCCAGCTGGTCTTTCTATATGGACAATACAGGTCACAGAAGTATTGGGACTGATTAGTATGACGTCCAAATTCAGCACTTGTATTAGACTGCCTGAGACGTAAGTCTGAGATGTATTGACTCAACTAGACGCTGGGTTTTTTCTCTGGTATGGCTATTCCAGTTCTCTACTGCCGCCATCTTTGTTCTAAGGTCTCATCTTCAGCAAATGTTTTGTTGTTTTTGGTAAACCCAAGGTTTTTCCTATTTTTCATATTGGCTTATTAATATTGGCTTTTGAGACTTTTATTGGCATCTCTTCATTACTCATATTGTCGGACACCTGTGGCGGTCTCTGAAGGCTACTGTGAAGCCTAGGATCAAGACACTGACACCCGTCATCTGTCTGCACACACCTGTCACCTGCCTCCATTGATTTTGTCACACTTAAATGGACCATTTAATTATGGCCATTCTGGAGCTCTGAAAAATTCCAGTAACATTTAAATGGATTGGAATAGACCATTAAGGGCGACAGACAGGGTTTATAAGGTGATTTTACCCGTTGGTCAAAAGATTACGTTTTTGATTGGACGCTTTGCTGTACATGAAGATCGCGTGCTGTGATCGCGATGGCCCTGTGATCGCGGGTTCTTAAGATCACCCCACAGATGCGCTCACAGGAGTCTTGTGATCAGCCTGTGAGCTCTGGTCTGGTGTATCATTTATTTAAGTTTAGTGAGAAAATGGCTGGAGGCTGCTGGGACCAATGTGCAGCAGTGTGTGTGTGTGTGTGTGTGTGTGTAGGTGTGTTCTTTCTCACGGACACAGAGACAACATCTCTCGCTCTCCTCTTCCTCTCTTGCATCTATCTCTCCTCCTCTCTCCTCTCCCCCCTGTCCTCTCGTCGCCCCCCCACCCCTTTCCTACCTCCGCTGAATGTGACGTCCTGTCACCATGGTAACAGTGGAACGAGGGAGCACAGTGCGGCTCTGGCTCCATCTCTCACTCCTTCGTTTTCCCCTCTATCTTTCCCTCTACCTCTTTCTGTGCTCCTCATTCCCCCTACCTCTTTCTTTTCTCCTCATTCCCCCTCTATCTTTCCCTCTACCTCTTTCTGTTCTCCTCATTCCCCCTCTATCTTTCCCTCTACCTCTTTCTGTTCTCCTCATTCCCCCTCTATCTTTCCGTCTACCTCTTTCTGTTCTCCTCATTCCCCCTCTATCTTTCCCTCTACCTCTTTCTGTTCTCCTCATTCCCCCTCTATCTTTCCCTCTACCTCTTTCTGTTCTCCTCATTCCCCCTACCTCTTTCTTTTCTCCTCATTCCCCCTCTATCTTTCCCTCTACCTCTTTCTGTTCTCCTCATTCCCCCTCTATCTTTCCCTCTACCTCTTTCTGTTCTCCTCATTCCCCCTCTATCTTTCCGTCTACCTCTTTCTGTTCTCCTCACTCCCCCTCTATCTTTCCCTCTACCTCTTTCTGTTGTCCTCATTCCCCCTCTATCTTTCCCTATACCTCTTTCGGTTCTCCTCATTTCCCCTCTATCTTTCCGTCTACCTCTTTCTGTTCTCCTCATTCCCCCTTTATCTTTCCCTCTACCTCTTTCTGTTCTCCTCATTCCCCCTCTATCTTTCCCTCTACCTCTTTCTGTTCTCCTCATTCCCCCTCTATCTTTCCCTCTACCTCTTTCAGTTCTCCTCATTCCCCCTCTATCTTTCTGTGTACCTCTTTCTGTTCTCCTCATTCCCCCTCTATCTTTCCCTCTACCTCTTTCTGTTCTCCTCATTCCCCCTCTATCTTTCCCTCTACCTCTTTCTGTTCTCCTCATTCCCCCTCTATCTTTCCCTCTACCTCTTTCTGTTCTCCTCATTCCCCCTCTGTCGATGGTGCTCTCTATCTCTCTATTGTTTTCCTCTGTTCCAACGTCTCAGTCTGCCTTCTTTTTTCCATTCCATTGTTCTCCCCATCTCTCTCTCTTCTGTGTTTGTCCGTCTCCTCTCTTTTTCCATTGCTCCCTCCTTCCTTTTTTCTCCCTTTCACTCTCCTCTTTTTTTTTTGCCCTCTCCGTGACTCTCTCCAGTTCTCTCTCTCAACCTTTAAAAAAATATGGAGGCTAAAATGACTGTTTAGTGGTGGTTTGGCTGGTGCACGGACAAGATGCCAAGTACAGATTGAACTGAGCTTTTACCAGGTTTATTGGTGTATTAGTCAGGTTTGTTAAAGGGTGATGGGAATGATACGTTCTCTTAGTACAGGTTGATTACAATGTGTAGGTTGATATGATGGCTGATCTATGTAGGAAAACATGCAGTGTTGTCACTTAAAACCCAAATATATGATCAATGATTTCTTGATTTTAGATGGTTCTCACCCTGAAAGTCACCTGAGCCGAGATAAAATAATTTGTGGTTCAGTTTTCCTTAAACAGCCATTACAGGCTTCCGCTGCCTTTAGCCACCGCTAGTGGAAAATCAATAAAAGTAATTGAGACATTTTAGCATGTTTATTTTTCGTTGGCCAAATGACCAACAAGCTGTGGCCAAATGCCAACAAACTATTTGGACGTCTTTCCAGAAGAAAGCCTTCACTCCTTATCAAGACATCGAATCTAACCATAAAACCCGGTTCAAAGGTTTAATAACGTTTATCTCAGTCAATATCTTTGAATGAGAGGATTCAATATCTCTGAAGCAAAAAATTTAATTGGTTATATAAGCGCAAACAAAGGCAATTTCTATTTCAATCTCCACCAATCAGAATGCCCCACTGTGGTGCTGCAGAGGGGCGGAGCTGGTCAGTCCCTCCGGGAGACACATTCTGGGTTTAAGGGGCCACTGCATGGAACTCTGAGGGCACACTGGTAGCTGAGTTGGCCTCTGGGACTCAGGGGGCTGGAAAAAGGGGTTCAGGCAGACTGCTGGTCTCTCTGGGTGCTGAATTTCCCCGGTTAAGGGGCCTCGTGTACACCTGGCTGGGCGTGGTGGCACCATGAACAGAAGAGATCTGAAAGATCTGACTTATTGGTACAGATCTGACTTATTGGTACAGATCTGACTAACTGGTACAGAGCTGATTACCTACCTGACTACCTACTACACAGCTAACAAGCTGATGCAGATTTGACTAACTGTTACAGAGCTGTCTAACTAATAACTGTCTCTATGACTGATACATACCTGACTAACTGGATGTAGCTTATTAACTGACCCTAGGGCTAATGTAGAGCTGATTAACTGACCCTTGGGCTAATGTAGAGCTGATTAACTGACCCTAGGGCTAATGTAAAGCTGATTAACTGACCCTAGGGCTAATATAGAGCTGATTAACTGACCCTAGGTCTAATATAGAGCTGATTAACTGACCCTAGGGCTAATGTAGAGCTGATTAACTGACCCTAGGGCTAATTTAGAGCTGATTAACTGACCCTAGGGCTAATGTAGAGCTGATTAGCTGACCCTTGGGGCTAATGTAAAGCTGATTAACTGACCCTGGGGCTAATTTAGAGCTGATTCATTGACTCTAGGGCTAGTATAGAGCTGTTTAACTGACTCTATGGCTAGTATAGAGCTGATTATCTGACTCTAGGGCTAGTATAGAGCTGTTTAACTGACTCTATGGCTAGTATAGAGCTGATTAATTGACTCTAGGGCTAGTATAGAGCTGTTTAACTGATTCAATGGCTAGTATAGAGCTGATTAATTGACTCTATGGCTAGTATAGAGATGATTCACTGACTCTAGGGCTAGTATAGAGATGATTCACTGACTCTAGGGCTAGTATGGAGCTGATTAATTGACTCTAGGGCTAGTATAGAGCTGATTAATTGACTCTAGGGCTAGTATAGAGCTGATTAATTGACTCTAGGGCTAGTATAGAGCTGATTAACTGGGGATGACAGGCTCTAGGAGCATGTATGAAACTGTAGTTTAGTGTAGGTTGACCTGGGGTTAGGGTTTAGGGTTAGGGTTAGGGTTAGGGCAGGATGGTGGGTTGTCAAGCTTCCATCGACTGCAGTCAGAGTCTGTTGACAAGGTTTCCCACCTTGAGAGCAGGAAGTGAGAGATTGGTTCATCTGAAAATTCTGGGCAGTTTTCTAGATCTTTCCAAAATGTTACACTCTTTGTCCTGTCTATCCTCGCCTCCGCTCTCTCTTCTCACCTCCTCTCTTCTCTCTTCTCGCCTCCTCAAAATCAATTGGAGGCATGGAAACCATGGCTTACTCATGCAATGGGTTTTGAACAGGAGACGAGGACAGACGATACAAGATGAATAAAGAATACCTCCCCTCCTAAAATTCCAATTCTCGCTCTCCTTTTCCCTCCTCTCTCTCTTAAGCTCTCTCTCTCCGTGGACATCCAGCTAAAGAAACTCACTCTCACACACACACACACACACACACACACTCCCTGAAACACTTCTACTGGTTTTCTCCTCAGGCTCTCCTGAGGCGTCTGGTGGTGTTGCGTCCTAACTCTTCCCCCCAGCATGGCCCTGTCACTGTGGTTCCTGTGTGTGTATGCCATCACCCTGGCTCACGTCGCCCCCTCTGGCCAAGGTAAGAATTACACCTTTTACTTAATTAACAGTCAGCCAATTCAGAAACGGTACCACTGACTCACTCACGTGCATTAATGCACACACATACACACACACACACATACACACACACACATTATAGGCTTTAAGATCCTGTATGGGACCAGAACAGTTATTCCCATTCAAAATTATATTTTTCCTGACCTTTAACTCTCAGCTCGTATTGCAGCCCTAAATGTTGAAATTGATCACACGGTGAAGATTTCCCCCACTACAGCATTTCAGAGGGACGTCAGAGTGAACACCAATACGAACGATGTATTAGCCAAGGCGGCGTCCGACCCCAAACCACCCACTGAACATCCTACTGTCCTATAGACTCCCACGCATTCAACATCAACATGCACGTCAATCCGCTATTTTCGATTCAACCTGTTATATAACATTCTCGCTAAAGAAAAAATGTGGGCCTGTGAACGCTCAGCCATGTGCAGTCAGTCAGGAAAAAACTGAATCAACCGATCATGTGTTGGTGTCCTGTCCAGGAAGGGTTTTTCTTTGCTCAAGAAGGGGCAGCAAACTGTCAGTTAAGAGATGTGGAAAAACCCACAACGAAGCAATGATGAATGTGACCGGACTAGACAGGTTCTGCGACAGCTACAAAAATGAATACAAATTATATACAAGCATTGTGTGTTATTGTTGTTTTAACCAAACTGCTTGCTCCTGTCAACGGGTGCAGGTGTTGCCGGGCTCTGAAATACAGTTTGGGCCGGAACTCTCCTTCTACTCCCTGGTTATTACGTTTAAAGGGTCATCGCAAGTTCAAAGAGGAGAGGCTATTAAAAAGATAACTTACTAGAGACTGACTTGGTTTCACTTTTCATCAGCTGCCTGATCCTCCGGGTCGTTGTATGAGTCAACATTCTAGAAAGCTCCAGCCGAAAACAAAAGACACAAATTTCAGGAGAAACAGAAAACAACAGCAAGCCTGTGTTTTCTCTGCAGGGCAGCACGGCTACCCAAATGTCCATGAATGTTTCATATGTGTTTCGACCAATCCCCAAATAAATATTTCTTTCACATTCGGTTTAGGTATTTGGCCTGTTCGTCATGATCCTTTTAGGTTGAGACAGATAAAAAAAAAAAACAGATAGTGTGGATGGACACAAGTGTGTGGAAGATGAAGGTTTGAGGTATTTCTTTTTTATTCAACACCCTTGCAAGACATAGCAAAATAGGCAGAAGTTGGGCAAAGGGAGAAAATAAAACACTTTGGGAAATATGGGTTTGTCTGTGGGGATTTAAATTGGGTCCAATGGTTTGATGGGTCCGGCATACAAACGTGAAGCAAGCAATGTTCCTGGGACATGAACATTTTCAAAATCGAATTCATGAACATAATATAAAATAATGAAAATGAATGAGTCTTCATGCACACACTTCCAGCATTATCCCACAACGCATGACCTTTCAGGAAGCACAAACCACGCGTGGCGGCGGGGGGGGGGGTTGGGGGGGGCGCAACGTGCCAATCAATGTCACTACGTAGAACACATCCAGGCGCGCTATCTTGACACGCCTCAAACAGAACCTCCACATGAAAGCAGGGAGAATAAAATCCCAGTATCTGGTGGAACGCTCTTGATCCTCCAACCACTTCCCACGTCGACAGTCTGGGGACGAGAGGACCCCTGGATCGCAGCCCAGTGGAGAGGCTGGGGAATCTCAGTGGACAGCCGCGCTGAAAACCTTCGGCCCCCATTTGGCACCAACGTCGGGGAACCGTATACTGCCTTTAGCCTGCGGGGGGGTTCGGTGGAGGCTTTGCGGAGAGTTAAAGGGCCACGAACACTGAGGACAAGGTCTAAAAATACACCCGGGCCGGTACGCCGGCTATATGAGACGCGTACGTTTGTGGCACTTCAGTCCTCAAGTCTCTGGGCAGGACTTGGTCATTATTGGCCACAGAATATCATTTACTTATTGTTTTATTTATCCGTTTATTTATTTGTGTACCCCCCCTCCTAATTTACCTTTGTCTGCCCCCCCCCCCCGTCGGATCACAGTGGGTCACTGGTCTAAGCTCTCAGCCTCCATTGATCTGCCTGGCAAACAAAAGTCCCATGATCCTCCACGTTGTCCAGTCCAGAGTGACTTACTGTGTAAATACTGCACGTAGGCAGAGCTGGAAGATGCAATAGGTATGTGCAACCTCGGCACAAGCTGAAAACCCTCTTAAGCTTAACCTAACCCTAACCTTAACCCAAAACATAACCTCAGATTCTAACCCCGATCTGAATTCTTACCCTAAACATAACCCCTAGTCCTAAAATAGCCTGTTTCTAATTTGGGACTGATGAAATGTCTGTACAGTGTTGAATTTTTCATGTTTTACAATCAAGGTATTTCTATTAGTGTAGTAAAACAATAATACACACACACACCCTGACAGACACACTGATACGCAGACACAGAGACAGAGGTGGGATTCACACTCTATTACAGTTTGCTTTGGCTTAATTTTTTAATGCAATTTTATTTTCAAAACAATAAGTTCACATCTCTGAACGGTTAGTTTCTTGTTCCCAACAGATTGGAATTTCTTACTAATTTAAGCAAATCGATCGCATTTGGCATTTGGTGTATAAAAGAGTAAATAAAATTGTCCACAACTTGCACAATACCTACATGCACATGGCTTGGTGATCAAAACAGATTTTCAGTAAAAT
Source organism: Esox lucius (assembly GCF_011004845.1). Lineage (NCBI taxonomy): Eukaryota > Metazoa > Chordata > Actinopteri > Esociformes > Esocidae > Esox > Esox lucius. The sequence goes on from NC_047577.1 coordinate 4,791,587, forward strand.
TGTCATACTCGTCACAACCTCTACACATTCTTTCATCATGTGAGGCATCACATGCAACATGATCCATTCAATTATCAAAATCTGTCAGACATACATGTATATTCCATAAATATATACGACACGGAATGTTTGTGGTGTGTTCTGAATTGGCAAATGACCTGCCTGGTGACATGGTAATGAAATAGGAATTGCAAGGAGATTTGTCTCCTGGCGCATCACAAGGGAGAACATCAGATGTGATGTTGACGAAGGTCTCTGGCCAGACCAACAGGAGCGTCTTGGTGGATATTGCCAAGAAAGTGGGAACTTGTAGTGTTTCGGATTTGAGCAGGTACAACTTATTGTTTTTTTTACAGGACTACCGCATGTCTTTCATTTCTGTTGCATATCCTTTTTCTGTGTACTACAGTATTTGTGCATTTTTTTCTTTCTGTATACTACAGTATTGTAAAGCACTGACATATCCAAGTAAACATCTACCTACTACTGAAATCTGTATCTAAAATGCTCAGTGTGATACCCAATAGCATCCCGCTAGACGTTCGGTGTCAACAAAAAGTAGAACAAAACTGAAATTTGAATATAACAAACATTTCCAGAGTGGACTGAGAAAACATCTAAACATCTTGACCAGTACGGCTCACACGATGACAAAATACCTTTTATTTTGGTGCCAATGGCTGACACAAAGACTAGGTTTTGAAGCATGAATTAAAGGTTTTGGGTCAGTTACTACATTTTGCAGACATGCAATAGAGTTGTGATGTCCCATAAAGGACAGGGACAGAATGAAAGGAACAGAACTACAGGAAGACAAGGACAGGAAGACAAGGACAGGATCAGAAGGACAGGAACAGAACTACAGGAACAGAAGGACAGGAACAGAACTACAGGAACAGAAGGTCAGGAACAGAATGATCAGAACAGAAGGACAGGAATAGAACTACAGGAACAGAAGGACAGGGACAGAACTACAGGAACAGAACTACAGGAACACAAGGACAGGAACAGAACTACAGGAACAGAAGGACAGGAACAGAACTACAGGAACAGAAGGACAGGAAAAGAATGATCGGAAACAGAAGGACAGGAACAGAAGGACAGGAACAGAATGACAGGATTAGAAGGATAGGAACAGAATGACAGGAACTGAAGGACAGGAACAAATCAACAGGAACAGAAGGACAGGAACAGAATGACAGGAACAGAAGGACAGGAACAGAAGGACAGGAACAGAAGGACAGGAACAGAAGGACAGCTTTCTATCTCAGGGATACAATTTAGCAACCTTACAGTTACTGGTCAGATGTTCCAATCACCAAGCCGCCAAGCAATTGTTCTCAATTATGTACTCACCTATTTATTTCCAGTACTCCTGTTCTTTATTTACTCCTGTTCTTTATTTGCTCCTGTTCTTTTCTATCTCCGTGTGTCGTTCTCTTTTAAACATTTATTTCCGGTTGCGTTTACACAAGGAGACCGATTCTAACTGAAACCTCCGATGAGCATGAAGACCAGCTCAACGCCAAGCGTCTCCAAAACTGCCGTGGAATGCTTTTATTGTGACAAAAGGTTTACTCACACCGCGTAATCTCTCTTCCATGCTCTCTCAGCTATGTCCAGAGCTGCGATGCCTTTCGGCCTGCTGAGGAGAGAGCTAGCTTGTGAGGGCTATCCCATCGAGCTGCGCTGTCCAGGTAGAGTGTGTGTGTGTGTGTGGGGAGATGTTTGTAATGCAGGGCTGTAAAAAGTACAAAGTAGAAGTACTCGGCTGTGTTCACCAGTTTTGGGAAGTTCCTAAAGAAGGGTTAAAAGACCATAACTCATCAGTGTCCTTAATTGATAATTTACACTCTTCCTTTTTATTTAATTGATCACTAGTTAGTTTTGAACTCCCTTTACCTGGTTATTTAGATCTTAATTAGATACTTCCCAAAAGTGGTGAACACAGCCGAACCCAGTTGAGTACTTTTACTTTGTACTTTTTACACCTCTGTTGTAATGAAATAATGTGAGATGTGGTGGCCTCAAAGTCCGAAGGGAAGTGAAGGCTGTTGTCACGTTGTATCAGAGTAGCCACACCAAGTATGTGTGTTTTTCTTTGGTGATGTTACCTCGCTAGAATGCTTGTTTCTGTTCTCATTACCGTGATGTCATAGGAAGTGACGTCATAATGATCGAGACGGCGAACTACGGACGCACCGACGACAAGATCTGCGACGCCGACCAGTTCCAGATGGAAAACACACAGTGTTACCTACCTGACGCGCTCAAGATCATGTCTCAAAGGTGTGTGTGTGTGTGTTTACAGGTGTGTGTGTGTGTGTCGGTCTACGACTGATCCTGTTCTCAGACACTAGCCTGCAAGGAAACTGCCAGAAATGGTCTTCTTGATAGCCATTGGCTCTCTGCTAATTTAAACAACCAATCCCCTACCAGATCCCTCCCCTCTTGGTTGTCTTGTACGCTGCGGTTTATGTTCCCCCTGCCCGACCGTTGGATTTACTTAACAAATGTGTGGGCGTGTTTTTGGCACCACTGTAACCTGGTCGCATGGATGGGTCCAAGGACCTGAAACCGAGGCTGATTACTGTTTCATGCTAAATTACGCCGGGGCTTGGAAACACGCCAACGACGCTGTCGTTCTTAAATATTGTGTAGAGAACAGCGTTGTTTGTCTGCGTTTTTACTTTCGTTAGCTCGAAATTACCTTCCTCCTTCACTGTTGGCATTGTGTTTTCAAGCCTCTGTAATGCGTTTTACACCAAATCGCAGACGCTTATTTAGGATGCCCTGAGTGGAGTTCTGGACAACACTCTCAACAGTGCAATGTGCCGCCCATGTGTTTTTATGCCTGCCCGCAGGTTATACTAATAATGTAGTCTATCCTGAATGTCCAAAATGCCGCTCGGTTTAAGCTGTAGAGCCATAAGCAACGTATGCGGTTATATGGCTCTATGCAGCTGTTGCCACGCCGCCGAATTATCCTGCGTCGGTCGTACTTTATATCAAAATACTGAGCTGGGTAAAGTGATTGAGAGGGGCTGATTTGGCTGTTCACAGTGCTTGGATTCGCCCTGAGAGCACGGCTTCGGTCGCATTTTCGCCACATTACTGGTTCTCTCCCACTGTGTGTGTGTGTGTGTATGAATGCGTGTGTGCCCTGTGTGTATGTGTGTGTTTGTGTGTGTAATTATGTCCATGCAAACCAATCGATGTGTTTGACAGCTATTTGTGTGTTTGTCTGTGTAAGAGGAACGAGAGAAAGTGGTGTGTGTATGTGTATTTGTGTGTGTGTGTGTGTGTGTGTGTGTGTGTATGAATGTGTGTGTGCCTGTGTGTGTTCTGTCTGTGGCAACAGTGTGTTTGTCTTTGTAAGAGGAATGAGAGACAGAGGTATGTCTGTGTGTGTTTGTGTGTGAGTGTATGAGTGTATGATGTGTCTGTGAGTGTGTGTTGGTGTGTGTCTGTGTGTGTTCTGTCTGTAGCAGCAGTGTATTCTGTCTGTGTAAGAGGAATGAGAGACAGAGGTGTGTGTGTGTGAGTGTAGGAGTGTGTGATGTGTGAGTGTATGTTGGTGTGTGTCTGTGTGTGTTCTGTCTGTAGCAGCAGTGTGGCGCCAGAGGCTGTGTGCTCAGCAGTGTTTTCCCTGAAACCAGATCAATACAAGCTACTCCTTTCCTCCCTCTGTTCGTCAATGTCGCTCCCTCCCTCGTCTCTCCCTCCCTCACCCCATCCACCTTCCTCCTTCCCCTGTACCCCCCTCTGTTTCCCTCATTTCTCCCCGTCCCTCTCTTCCTCCCCCTTTCTCTCAACCTCCCCCCCCGCCCCTCCCTGCATAAGTGTTTTCTCTGCACCCTGAGGTGTCCGCATTCTGCCCCAACCACGACAGCGTTCATTTAAATAATCAGCTCGTTATCAAGCCTTTACTTTGAAACCCCGGATCAATACGAGCTGCTCTCGCACCCCCCCCCCTCCCCCCATCTCTCCCTCTCCCCCATCAGATCCTTGGTTACTGTAATCAGGTGTGTTGCTGTTGAACCTACGCTGGAACTTTAAACAGAAGCTTCAGACAGCCTCTAATGGATCTGTCTTCCCTCTCCCCCTTTCTCTCTCCTCTCCCTCCCCCCTGTCTTGTCTTCATCTCCCCCGCACTCACTCCTCTCTCACCCCCCCTCTACCTTCTCTGTTCGTCCTTACTTTTTCTCTCTGTCTCTCATTCTGACTCTCCCTTTCTGTCTCTCCCCCCCCCCCCCCCTCCCCCCTGCCCCCCCCCCCCCCCCCTCCTCCGTCCAGATGTAACAACAGGACTCAGTGTGTGGTGGTGGCCGGTGTCGATGTGTTCCCAGACCCTTGTCCTGGAACCTACAAATATCTGGAGACACAATACGAGTGTGTTCCCTATAGTAAGTACACACGCACGCGCACGCGCACACACACACGGGAACGCCCGGACACACACAGTTCCTGTTCCTGCACACGGTTCTTAGTGAATTGGTTCCTGCACACGGTTCTTAGTGAACCGGTTCCTGCACTCGGTTCTCATAGCACTGGTTCTCTGCTCCAAGACACACGTTACCGCTGCGCCACTCCGAACGGGGGACCGAAGACTTGTCTGTGCACACATTCACTTCACACACACACACACACAGACTCTCTCTCTCTCTAACACACACAAAAACACTCACACACAAACACACATGCACAAAATGTCATGTAGCTGTTTTACCCATCTGGACAAATATCTATTTTGAGGCTGTGAAGCTTCTGCACAAACACACTGCCTGAAATCTCTTTTCTATACATTCAGTGTTTCAAAACAGGCCGATCAACGGGAAACTTCAGCCGATCGCCTACTAACTCAACTCTTCTATTTCAGCTCTATTTTGTCAGTCAGGAGAAGCTTTCTTTTCTCCGCAGGCCTTGGGCGGAGGGGCGGAGTGGCGGAGTGGTGGAGTGGCGGAGTGGGGTGGGTGGAGGGCGGGTTGGGTGGGGGCGTCTTGTGCTGTGGTCGGCAAAACAAGCTCCTATCTTCACTTTTCTTTTATACAATCTCGATTTTCTTTCAGTCACCCTCTGATGTCTCTTTCTTTCTCTCTCTCCCTTCTTTTTTCCAATGGGAGTAGAAGTGGACCAAAAAGGTAAAGACACGCCGTAGCATCTTGAATCCCCCTCTTCTCTCACTCTCTTCATCCCTCCATCTCTCTTCATCCCTCCATCGCTCTCTCTCTCCCAGGATGTTGTTTCGTGCTGGATGTTGCCCTCTTTTCCTTTATCTTCTCTCTCTTTTTCACTCACTCTCTACCTATCTCCTTCTCTCTCTCCCTCTCTCCCCCCCCTCTCTCTATCTCCCCCTCTCCCCCTCTCCCCCTCTCCATCTCCCCCTCTCCCCCTCTCTGTCTCCCTCTCCCCCTCTCTCTCCCTGTACTTGTCCCTCTCAATCTCTCTCCTCTCTGTCTTTCTGTATTATTCTGGTCTCTCTCTCTCAGCCTTCATCCTTCTCTCACTCTTTTTCCCCTGACACACCTGCACAAACTTCTGTCTTTCAAAATTAAACACTTTCTCTCCCCTGAAAACTACTGCAAGCAGACTCTTCTCACCCACTCTCACCCTCCCCCTCTCTCTCTTCCACTTTTCCCTCCCTCTCTCTCTCTCTCTTCCACTTTTCCCTCCCTCCCTCTCTCTCTCTCTCTCTTCCCCTCTTTCCTCTCTCTCTGTCTCTCTCACACAAACGTTGCTCCGTTGAAACTACTACAAGCACACACTCCCTCTCACCCCCACTATACACAGACACACACACACACACTGTCCTCTTCTTCTCATCTCTCCTCTTTCCTTTCCTCCGTCCTTTAGGAAGAACCCCAATGACACCAAATGTGTATCTATGAGTGTGTGTTTCTGTATGTGTGTGTGTGTGTTTGTTTGTGTGTGCGTGTGTGTGTGTGTGTGTTTGTTTGTTAGTTTGTTTGTGTGTGTGTGTTTGTTTGTTTGTTTGTGTGTGTGTGTGTGTCTAGCTCATCCCAAAAAATAATTTACATAACAGCAGGCCACTGCTGCTCAGTCAAGGTTGGATAAATACGTCCATGCAAACCGAGGTAGTTTTCAGACCGAGCCATCCGCTTTCAGACCGAACCATCAGTTTCAGACCGAGCCATCCCCTTCCAGACCGAGCCATCCGCTTTCAGACCGAGCCATCAGTTTCAGACCGACCCATCCGCTTTCCAACCGAGCCATCCGCTTTCAGACTGAGCCATCCACTTTCAGACCGTGCCATCAGTTTCAGACCGAGCCATCCACTTTCAGACCGAGCCATCAGTTTCAGACCGAGCCATCAGTTTCAGACCGAGCCATCAGTTTCAGACCGAGCCATCAGTTTCAGACCAAGCCATCAGTTTCAGACCGAGCCATCAGTTTCAGACCGAGCCATCCAGTATCGTCCGGTTGACTTAAACCATTGAGCTATTTCTCTCCTTAGTCAGATTTGTTTGGGGAAATGAGAGGGCACCAACCACACATGGGTATTTACCAAATAACCAAATAACCAAGCAACCAAATAACACAAAAAACAATTACCCAAGTAACCAGGTAACAAAACAACCAAATCACAAGTCACCAAATCTCCAAATAACCAAGTCACCAAATAACCTTGCCCTGGTCCTCGTACATAGAAGAGTGTGATGCATTGATTGACACATAGTCCTTCTTCTTCTGTGGTTTGACCGGGAGAAAAACCCTCTTCCTGTCATTTGATGGCTCTTTGTGATGTCAACGTGAACACGTCGTCATAGGAACGCGTCTTCAGTGACATTCATGTCCGATGGCAGCCTGTCCGTTTCCGAAGTGCGTCGGTACAATATTGACTGTCCGCCAACTTGACAGGCGTTCACACTATGTTTCCTCAAATCTGTTTTTTTGCGGCAAATATCTGCCCAATGTGTAATTACATATCCCGTCCGCAATGGTTTAAATAGGAACGTAAACAAAAGTATCAGCTTCACTTTGATTTGGATTAAGCAAATTAACTAATTGGAAGTCAACCTAAATTCCAGTCACATGATCAACCCACAGATATTGCCAAGCTCCTCCAAAAATAACACAGTTTGAAAAGAATGATCTTGTCTCAGACAGGTCACCACCCATCACCTTGTCTCAGACAGGTCACCGCCAATCACCTTGTCTCAGACAGGTCACCACCAATCACCTTGTCTCAGACAGGTCACCACCAATCACCTTGTCTCAGACAGGTCACCACCAATCACCTTGTCTCAGACAGGTCACCACCCATCACCTTGTCTCAGACAGGTCACCACCAATCACCTTGTATCAGACAGGTCACCACCAATCACCTTGTCTCAGACAGGTCACCAACCATCACCTTGTCTCAGACAGGTCACTACCAATCACCTTGTCTCAGACAGGTCACCACCAATCACCTTGTCTCAGACAGGTCACCACCAATCACCTTGTGAGTGGATTTGCCATTTGCCATTAAACCATGTCTGGGGGACATTGAGGTGTTTGAGCCACAACAATTGAATAATTAATAATTGATCATTGAAACATGAAAACGTATTTATTGTTCAGATTAAGTTAGCAGGAAGAAAGATAGCAACTACACAGCAGCACATTTGAACATAGCTGTTTATTCAGTGGATTTATTGTTTTATTTGAGCTAATATCACCATTCATCCATTGCTCATTCAGTCAACCATAATAAATAGATTGTAATAGACTGGTGTTATGTCTATACTGGGGCATAGTTAGGATACACTATTGCTGCGTATCTTGACAGTATAGCAGTCAGAGTAACAGACAGAGGAACAGACAGTTTTATCTTCAGCGTAACAGTCAGTTTGTAACAGTCAGTGTAACAGTCAGTGTAACAGTCAGAGTAACAGACAGTTTAATATTCAGCGTAACAGTCAGTGTGTAACAGTCAGTGTATCAGTCAGAGTAACAGACAGTTCAATATTCAGCGTAACAGTCAGTGTGTAACAGTCAGTGTAACAGTCAGAGTAACAGACAGTTTAATATTCAGCGTAACAGTCAGTGTGTAACAGTCAGTGTAACAGTCAGAGTAACAGACAGTTTAATATTCAGCGTAACAGTCATTGTGTAACAGTCAGTGTAACAGTCAGTGTAACATAAAGTCTGTGTGTGTGCATTTGTGTGTGTGTGTGTGGCCAGTCAGAAAAGCAGATGTGCGCTGACCAATCCCTGTGCTCTCTGTCTAAACTAACCACATCCATCTCGTTCAATTCAAGGGAAATATAGCTCCGCCCCCCTGTCTCCTTGAATCTACCTCACACGCATGCACGCACGCACGCACGCACGCATGGACACACACGTGGACAAAACAGATGTTTGTTTTTCTGTCTTTGTGGGGACCAAACAAGTCATTCAAAATGCTGTTTTATCCAACGCTAACTTTTAACCTGACCTTAACTCTTAACCCAGATTCTAAATCAGATTTTAATCCAGTTGTAAATTTGACCCTTGACCTTACCTCAAAAGAGCCTCTCATCATGGGCAAAATGTACCCACCAGGTCATGTTTCTTAGTTTCGATATCCGTGCCTCAAGTCTGGATATCAAAACGTCTGGTCCCCTCAAGTATAGTAAAACCTGTACACACACCCACACACACACGCACACACACACACACCCACACACACACACACACACACACCCACACCCACACACACACACCCACACACACACACACCCACACACACACACACCCCCACACACACACACCCACACACACACCCACACACAGACTCTTACCACCGCTCTGTGTGAATTCATTTTTGTCCTCATTGTCAGGTGACAGCAGCAGTGTTTTATGACAATGAACTTCTCATCTCTTTTCCTCTGCTCTCCCTTTCTCTCTTCTCATAATATTTTCCTCTCTCCCCCATCCACCTCCTCCCTCCACCCCCCCTCCTCTATCCCCCTCCTCTCCATCTTTCTCTCCTCCCATCACCTCCCCCCCCACCTCCCCTCTCTCATCCCTCCATCCCTCCCTCCATCTCTCCCCCCCTTCCTCTTTTCTCTGCTCCCCCCCAAACCAGTCTTTGTTTGTCCCGGTTCTATCCTGAGCGTTCTGCCAGCCACTTCCTTGCTGGAGGCGGAGCACCAGTCGGGGGCGTGGTGCAAGGACCCCTTGCAGGCGGCTGATAGGCTGTACGTGATGCCATGGACACCCTATAGGACGGAGGTTCTGTATGAGTACGCCTCCTGGGATGACTACAGACAAAACCGAGTCACCACCACTTACAAGTGAGGAGGGGGGCGGGACTTACAAGTGAGGAGGGGGGCGGGACTTACAAGTGAGGAGGGGGGCGGGACTTACAAGTGAGGAGGGGGGCGGTACTTACAAGTGAGGAGGGGGGCGGGACTCCTGAACGGGTGGACGGTCAAGGTCTGGGTTTTACATGTCATAAAGATTATTGGTTGTTTTATTGTTAGGTTATTAGGATTGCAATTAGTTTAGGGGGTCGGTCGCTTTCTGCAGGTTCGCCGTGTTGTTGCGTTGAAGGCGAACATGCCGAGACAACGCAGAGGAAATTCAATGTTTTGTCCTGTCCTCTACGTCATCCCTTAGTGATCTCTGTGTGATCTCTACATCATCCTTAAGTGATCTCTGTGTGATCTCTACGTCATCCCTTATTGATCTCTGTGTGATCTCTACATCATCCTTAAGTGTTGTCTATGTCATCTCTACATCATCCTTTAGTGATCTCTATGTCACTTCTACATCATCCTTAAGTGTTGTCTATGTCATCTCTACATCATCCTTTAGTGATCTCTATGTCACCTCTACATCATCCTTTAGTGATCTCTATGTCACCTCTACGTCATCCTTGAGTGTTCTCTATGTCATCTCTACATCATCCTTTCGTGATCTCTATGTCACCTCTACGTCATCCTTGAGTGTTCTCTATGTCATCTCTACATCATCCTTTAGTGATCTCTGTGTCACCTCTACATCATCCTTTAGTGTCATCATCCTTCTATGTCATCTTTACGTTGTTGTGACTTGTCTCCGTACCGCCCAGGCTTCCGAGCCGAGTCGACGGCACGGGCTTCGTGGTCTATGACGGCGCCGTGTTTTACAACAAGGAGCGCACGCGCAACCTGGTCAAGTACGACCTCCGTACGCGCATTAAGAGTGGCGAGGCGGTGGTGTCAAACGCCAACTACCATGACACCTCGCCCTACCGCTGGGGTGGGAAGAGCGACATCGACCTCGCCGTGGACGAGAACGGACTCTGGGTCATCTACTCCACGGAGGCCAACAACGGACGCATCGTTGTCAGCCAGGTGAGGGAGGGAGAGGGAGGGAGAGCAGGGAGGGAGAGCAGGGAGGGAGGGAGAGGAAGAGGAGGGAGAGGAGAGAGGGAGGGAGAGGGAGAGGAGGGAGGGAGGGAGAGGAAGAGGAGGGAGAGAGAGAGGGAGGGAGGGAAAGAGGGATCCTTGTTAAGAACCAACCCTGTTGTCCTCTGCCCTTCCTCCTCCCCTCCCACCTCCTCCCCTCCCTCCTCCGCCCCTCCCACCTCCTCCCCTTCCACCTCCGCCCCTACTCCAGGTGAACCCCTACACGCTGCGCTTTGAGGGCACGTGGGCGACCAGCTTCGACAAGCGCGGCGCCAGCAATGCCTTCATGGTGTGCGGCGTGCTCTACGCGGTGCGCTCCGTCTTCCAGGACGACGAGGGCCAGACGGACCGAGCGGGGGGCGGGGCGGGAGGCGGGGACATGGTGCTGTACGCGTTTGACACCAGCAGGGGGCGCGAGGTGCCGGTCCAGATCCCGTTCCCGAACCCCTACCAGTACGTGTCATCCATTGACTACAACCCCCGGGACAACCAGCTGTACGTGTGGAATAACTACTACGTGTTGAGATACCCGCTGCAGTTCAGGCCGCCAGAGCCCACCAAAGGTGTGTGTGTGTTAATGTGTGTGTGTGTGTGTGTTAATGTGTGTGTGTGTGTGATACAGGACGTGACTTGGCTACTTCCTCTGTTTTTTGTACGTTCAGAAGGCGTGAACTGAGTAAATGCTGGAATTTATCTCTGTTTTCCTCTTTCTGGCCTGTTGTTCATTCCTACTGCTTGCCTCTTCGTCTTCTTCCTCTCCCCCTACACTTCGTCTCCCTCCCTCCCTGCCTCCTTCTTTCCCTCCCTCTCCTCCAGGTCCTCTCTCATCCCTGATGACCACGGTTAGGTCCTACACAGCCACTGTAGCGCTGACCCCAGTTCGACCTTCGGCCTCTAATCCCATCGGGGTCATCAACAGGAGTCCTGACCAGAGGCCAATAACAGCCGTCGTCCCGCTTACCCCCCGCCCCCCACACCGCACCCCCATCGCCCCTGGGGGCGCCCAGGGGGGGCCCGGTGGGGTGTGTGAGGGGAGGGTAGCGAGGGGGGTACAGTGGCCCCCCACCCTTAAAGGGGAGACCGTGGAGAGACCCTGTCCCAAGGGATCCATGGGTGAGTGAGAGATACAGAGAGATACAGAGAGATTCAGAGAGAGGGGGAGACAGAGAGAGAGGGGGAGAGAGACAGAGACAGAGGGAGACAGGGAGAGAGACAGAGAGAGAGAGAGAGGGGGGGAGACAGAGAGAGAGAGTGAGACAGGGAGAAAAACAGTGAGAGAAAGAGAGAGACAGAGAGACATTGTTATTCAGACAGTCAGACAGTCCATGGTTTCTCTGTGAAATATTAGTTAACTGTCCCTTGTCTGAACTGGTCTTTCTTTCCACATGTAAGTTATACCTCTCTCTCTCTCTCTCTCTCTCTCTCTCTCTCAACTCTCTGTCTCCCTCTCTCTCTCTCTGTCCCACTCTCTCAACTCTCTCCCCTTCTCTCCCTTGTCTACAACTCCCTCTCCCCTTTTCTCTTCTCTCTCCCTATCTCCCCCCCCCTCCTGTCTCTCCCCCTCTCTTACCCCCCCCCCCCCCATGCTCTCCTCTCCTCAGGTATAGCGTCGTACCAGTGTGTGTTGTCCCCGGTAACATGGAACTCTAGAGGGCCGGACCTCAGTAACTGTACCTCCCCCTGGGTCAGCCAGATAGCACAGAAGGTCTGTCACACGCACACACAAACACACACTCAGACACACACAACTTAAAACAACTGAACATAACTTGAACATTACCCCCCCCCGTAGATAAAGAGTGGGGAGAATGCAGCCAACATCGCCGGTGAGCTGGTGAACCTGACGAGGGGGCGGGTCTACGCCGGTGATGTCAGCATGTCAGTCAAACTCCTGGAGCAGTTATTGGACATCCTGGACTCCCAGCTACAGGCCCTGCGTCCCGCCAACAAGGAGTCCGCCGCGCGGAACTACAACAAGGTACACGGTGTGACCTCACGGCAGGTCAGGGGTCGCCATGCGGGGGGGGTCATGTCCTGAATACACACACACTCCGATATGGTACCAGACAAACGCTTGGACACGCCCATTCACTTGAATGTTTGAAGGTTGGAGTTAAGGTCAGGGGGAAAAAGTATTGGGCATAAAAATATTTATATTGTACAGCAACAATGTCACACTTCCCCATTCACATGAACAGGTAAGTGTGTCCAAACGTTGGACTGTTTTTGTCTCCTAATGTGCGTTTTTGTCTCGCAGTTGCAGAAGAGGGAACGCACTTGCAGAGCGTATGTCCAGGTAAAGAACAACTCTATGTTGTGTTTCCAGCCTGTCTGGTCACTCACAGGGAACCCTGTAACTACGGAGACTGGAAGAAGCTGTTATTTCTGATCATTATCGATACTCAACATGTCTGGATCTGAGATCAACCATGTTAGCGTGAGGTTAAAATATAGATTTCCTTTTTCACCATTTAGAAACTTTTGTATATGATGGATGTGTGGTTGTTTAATTGAGTACATTACATGTTGATTATCTGTGGTTGTCTTTTGCTGGTTCAGTCAGTAGTTGATATCCTGTTCTCTATTAGGCAGTGGTACAGGTAGTTGATGATCTGTTCTCTATTAGGCAGTGGTACAGGTAGTTGATAACCTGTTCTCTATTAGGCAGTGGTACAGGTAGTTGATAACCTGTTCTCTATTAGGCAGTGGTACAGGTAGTTGATAACCTGTTCTCTATTAGGCAGTGGTACAGGTAGTTGATAACCTGTTCTCTATTAGGCAGTGGTACAGGTAGTTGATGATCTGTTCTCTATTAGGCAGTGGTACAGGTAGTTGATAACCTGTTCTCTATTAGGCAGTGGTACAGGTAGTTGATAACCTGTTCTCTATTAGGCAGTGGTACAGGTAGTTGATAACCTGTTCTCTATTAGGCAGTGGTACAGGTAGTTGATAACCTGTTCTCTATTAGGCAGTGGTACAGGTAGTTGATAACCTGTTGGGTCCTGAAGCTCTCGTCTCCTGGGCTGATATGAGCACCACTGACCAATCACGCTCAGCCTCGTTGCTATTGGACGCCATGGAGAAAGGGGCCTTCCTATTGGCCAACAACCTTTATGAGGGGCGTTTCAGCGACAGAGCTCCCAATGTTGGTAAGTTTAGCTAGAGTCTGAGTGTGTTTTTTGTCTTAACAATCAGTTGCATCTTAAATATAAAAAAACTCTCTTTCATGTGTCTGCTGTGTGTGTTGTGTGTAATGTGTGTGTAGATTTGGAGGTGTATGTGTTGAACACAGAGGCGGTTCTGCAGGATGTGACGTTCCCTCATTCTTATGACAGTGACAGTGTTCTCCAGCTCACCACTGCTGCCCTCCTACAGTACAGCAGTAATGGTCAGTCACACACCCACACCCACACAGACACAGACACACACACACACACACACATACATGCACGCACACACATACATACACACACACACACACACACATGCATACATTCATACATACACATACACAAACACACACATACACTCACACACACACACACACACATACACACACACACACACACATACACACACACTCATCCATACACACACACACACACACACACACACATACACTCACACACACACCCTCATCCATACACACACACACTCTCACACACACACACACACACACACATACCAATTTTATATGGAGGAAAGGGGACACGTTTGATGGCTTTAACAGGTCTCTCCCCCTCTCTCCCCCTCTCTCCCCCTCTCTCTCCCTCTTTAGGCCAGGTAAAGATGGTTCTGACTCTGTATAAGAACCTGGGGTCCTTCCTGACCACTCACAACTCCTCGCTGAGGTTGGATGCCGGGCTAACGAGCGGCGGGGGGCGGAGCTTGGCGGTCAACTCTCACGTGATCTCGGCCTCTGTCAACACCGGTTCCAGTCGAGTGTTTCTTTCTGAACCTGTGGTGTTCACCCTGCGACACCTGCAGGTGTGTGTGTGTGTGTGTGTGTGTATGTCTGTGTGTGTGTGTTTCTGTGTGTGTGTGTCTGTGGGTGGAGGTGTTTCTATCAGTGGGTAGGTTTTATAATCGGTAGATTATAATGCAACTGTTCAGAAATCAGACAGTATTGTGACGACGACGATGAATGATGATACGTTCTCATCTCATTCTGGCCGTGTGTCGGCCGTGCTCTGCGTCTTTCCTCAGCTTGAGAACCACTTCAGCCCCAACTGTTCCTTCTGGAACGCTACGGGGGCGGGGTCGGGGGCGGGGTCGGGGGCGGCGGTCGGCCATTGGTCCTCCCAGGGGTGCCGGCTGATACAAACGAATCACACACACACCACATGCGCCTGCAACCACCTGTCGGCCTACGCTGTCCTGATGACCTACCAGCTACCTCATGTAAGTGGCACACACACGCACGCACACAAACACACACGCACAAACACCCACATGCACGCACACACACACAAGCACACGCCAATGCATAGAAAGGTTCAAACAAACCAAGTTCAAAAGACAGGTGACGTGGCTCATGAAGTTACACAGGTGTAAATAGGTCATTACTTGTGGTGAGGTAAAACAGCAAGATGTAGCTTCTTGTAGTTGTGTGTGTGTGTGTGTGTGTGAGCATGAAGGTTCATTCCAAGCGGAGAAACACACGATACGCGACGAGAACATATCCAATGTTCACATCCCCTCAAAAAACAAGGGAACCCGCCCAAAGCAAATGTTCCACTTCTCAAACACGCCAGGAGGCTAACGCAAACTCATGCTAAGATAACTAGCGTATTAAACCGAATGGGCTCATCAGCTCCAGGTGCCTCCCGTTGTCGTTGTGCCAACACGGCAGGAGTGCGATCCGGCTCAGCTATTCTGGGTAGCTGCCAAGCATCACAGTAAGATATTTGTGAAAGGTGAATTGAGAAAAAAAACACTTTTTTTTTTTTTTTTCTTCAAAGTACCTGCAACAGTATTGACTGCTTTTAAAGCCTTCACGTAGCATTTCTCAGGATTTACAACAGTATTGACAGTATTTATAGCCGTCCTATCTGTGTTTATAAGTTACCCTGAGGGCAGTACGGTCTTCCTATTGCCTGTTCCACAGTCACACACGCTCAACCGTCCTGTCAAAGACTGGGTTAACAACTAGGTCCCTTTAATACCTCCTGCCCATCTGTTCCCCTTTACCTCGTCGCCCCTCTCCCCCCGCTCCCCCTCTCTCCTCTTTACCGCCTCCCCATCTCTCCTCCTTTCCTGCAGTCTGCGGGTGGCATGGAGGAGGTGCTGGTCTACCTGGTGTTCTGGGTGGGAATTGCGGTTGCCTTGTTGTGCCTGGCAGGGTGCATTACCTTGCTGTGCTGCCAGGGGGCGACGCACTCCCACCACAGCGCCATCCACCGGAACCTGTGGACCAGCCTCTTCGTCACCGAGCTCCTCTTCCTCGTCGGCGTGGACAAGACTCAGTACACAGTGAGTAGAATCTCCCGCCCTTAGCGCCTCTTCTTCGTCGGTGGCGTTTCGGTGTAACCCAGCAGCGGAAACGATCGAGTCGCTCGCTCGCTCGGCCGCCTGAAATGTCACTCAACTTCAGAAGTATGGAGGTATTTATTTTGACGCTTCTTAGGTGGATTCACCCTGTCGTCCTCCTTTCTTCTCCCCCTCTCCTCCTCTGTTGTTCACCCCCTCTCCTCTCTTCTCCCCCACTCCTCCTCTGTTGTTCACTCCCTCTCCTCTTTCCTCCTCCTCTTCACCTCTTCTCCTCTCCAGGTGGTGTGTCCGATCTTCGCAGGCCTGCTCCACTTCTCGCTGCTCTCCGTGTTCTGCTGGTTATGCCTGGAGGCGGTGGAACTCTACCTCCTGCAGGGGGAGGTGTTTGAGGGTCGGAACTCCAGGAGGAAGTACCTTTATCTGTGCGGCTACTTCCTGCCGGGAGTCGTGGTAGCCGTGTCTGCCGCTGTTGACTACAGAGGTTACAGCTCGCAAACTGCGTAAGTGGCAGTGTGTGTGTGTGTGTGTTTGTGTGTGTGTGTGTTTGTGTGTGTTTTTGTTTGTGTGTGTGTGTGTGTGTTTGTGTGTGTGTGTTTATTTGTGTGTGTGTGTTTGTGTGTTTGTTTGTATGTGTGTGTGTGTTTATTTGTGTGTGTGCGTGTGTTTGTGTGTTTGTTTGTGTTTGTGTGTGTGTGTATACACCACTGCACATAAGGAAAAAGGCTATCTTCGCCAAAAGGGTTATGGGTTATGAATAATATTCAGGTTAGTAAAACCTAAAATGCGTGTGTGTGTGTTTGTGTGTGTGTTTGTGTGTGTGTGTGTGTGTGTGTGTAGGTGCTGGCTGCGGATGGACAACTACTTCATCTGGAGTTTCCTTGGTCCCGTATCTGGCATTATTCTGGTGAGACCCTGTTCTCACACGCACTCACACACACCTGTGACCTCTCACCTGTGTCACATGACCTCTGACCTGTTACCCCCAGATAAACCTGGTTGTCTTGGTGATGACCCTTCACAAGATGGTACACAGCTCCTCCGCCCTCAAACCCGACTCCAGTCGCCAGGACAACCTCAGGTGAGCACCAGGCCTTGGGGTGTCATTAGGGGCTTGATTGATTCTTGGTTTTTGTAGTTTTTTTTGGGGGGGGAGGGGCAGGGAGTGACATCGAGGGGGTCGGAACAAGGAGCACAGGGAGCTAGTAGGATAATTAGCAGCCGTGTTTTGACATTAGTGACAGATAGACTGTTAAATTGTCATTCTGGTTTATAATCTGAGATGATTACAGTAATATTGAAAGATTGTTACTTTGATAACAACATTATTAATCCTCCCTCGTCCTCTCCTCTCCACACTTCCTCCATTCCAGAGCATGGACAGTGGGTTCTCTCACTCTCCTCTTCCTCCTGGTGATCACCTGGTCCCTGGGGCTTGTCTTCCTCACCTCTCCCTCGCTCCTCCTCTCCTACCTCTTCTCCTCCCTCAACACGGCCCAGGCCCTACTCATCACCATCCTGCACTGTACCCTGACCAGGAAGGTAGGTGGTGTTGGGGACTGTAGTCTTTTTGGTGCTAGGTGGTGTTGGGGACTGTAGTCTTAAAGGTGGTAGGTGGTGTTGGGGACTGTAGTCTTTAAGGTGGTAGGTGGTGTTGGGGACTGTAGTCTTAAAGGTGCTAGGTGGTGTTTGGAATGTAGTCTTAAAGGTGCTAGGTGGTCCTAAACACAAAGTCTATGGTAGAGAGAGAAAGATAGAGAGAGAAAAAGAGAGACATAGAGAGGAACCAAGAGAAAGGGAAGAGAGTATAGTTACCACAACCAGTACAGGAAAGGGAAGGAACAGTGACCCAGTCTTTCTCTTACAACCATCAGTTGACTATCAGAACTCAAACTGGGCTGTCTGACCAATCACGTAACTTTCCTGTCAGACATTCACCCTGAGTCAGACTTCACTGACCCACTAAGGTGACAGAATGGGGACACATTCTATTCAGGGGGGGTGGTCACTCCACCTCTTCAGGTGTAAATACATTGCGTGTGTGAGTTCTTTATTGTGTGTGTGTGTGTGTGTTCTTTATCGTGAGTGTGTGTTCCTGACCGTTTGTGTGTGTGTGTGTGTTACAGGGCCGTAAGGACTACGGTAAATGCATGCGTCACTCCCAGTGCTGTGGTTGTTCATCTGCCACCAGCTCACCAGGCTCAGTGAAGGGCGCCGCCCTGCGGGCCAACAACCGCTACTGCAGCAACAACCAGGCACGCAGGGCTACGGCTAACAGACAGGTACACACACACACACAGAGACACAGACACACACACAAACATGCTTGGGGCGTCGACCGAGATCTGCAATGCTGCCAATATCCTCCTCCCGGAGCCTGAGGGGTCTACACACACACACACACACACACACACACGCACACGCTCACACACACCGGATTCTTACTTCCTCTTTTTCTAAAAAGCCAAACGCCTGTGTGTGTGTGTGTGTGTGTTTGTGTTGCAGAGTCGCATCAGGAGAATGTGGAACGACACAGTACGTCGCCAGACAGAGTCCTCCTTCATAGCTGCCGATGTTAATAACACCCCCCCGCTCAACAGAGGTGAGGCCTCTCCCCCCTCATCTCTAATTCTCTCCCCCTCATCTCATGTTCTCCACCCTCATCTCATGTTCTCCCCCCTTGTCTCTAATTCTCTCCCCCTCATCTCATGTTCTCCCCCCTTGTCTCTAATTCTCTCCCCCTCATCTCATGTTCTCCCCCCTTGTCTCTAATTCTCCCCCCTCATCTCATGTTCTCCCCCCTCATCTCTAATTCTCCCCCCCATCTCATGTTCTCCCCCCTCATCTCTAATTCTGTCCCCCTCATCTCATGTTCTCCCCCCTCACCTCAAATTATCTCCCCCTCATCTGAAGTTCTCCCCCCTTGTCTCGAATTCTCTCCCCCTCATCTCATCTTCCCACTGTCGTTTCTAATTCTCTCCCCCTCATCTCATGTTCTCCCCACTCGTCTTTAATTCTCTCCCCCTCATCTCAAATTCTCCCCCCTGGTCTCTAATTCTCTCCCCCTCATCTCCAGTTATCCCCCTCATCTCTAATTCTCTCCCCATCATTTCAAGTTCACTCCCACATGTCTTGTGTTCACTCCTCCACTTTTTTTCTACCTCCTCTTTATTATCTAAACACTTTGGCTTTTCTACCACCTCTGTTCTTCCCCCTTCTCCTCGCTGTTCTGGGGAATCATTTAAATCTGGGTTCTCCTTCCTCCTAGCTGTTCTGGGGAATAATTTAAATCTGGGTTCTCCCTATCTCCTAGCTGGTCTGGGGAATCATTTAGCTGGTCTGGGGAATCAGTTAATCCTGTGTTCTCCCTCCTCTTAGCTGGTCTGGGGAATCATTTAATCCTGTGTACTCCCTCCTAGCTTGTCTTAGGAATCATTTAGCTGGTCTGGGGAATCATTTAATTCTATATTCTCCCTCCTCCCTGCTGGTCTGGGGAATAATTTAATCCTGTGTACTCCCTCCTAGCTGGTCTGGGGAATCATTTAGCTGGTCTGGGGAATCATTTAATCCTGTGTTCTCCCTCCTCCTAGCTGGTCTGGGGAATCATTTAGCTGGTCTGGGGAATCATTTAATCCTGTGTTCTCCCTCCTCCTAGCTGGTCTGGGGAATCATTTAATCCTGTGTTCTCCCTCCTCCTAGCTGGTTTTAGGAATCATTTAGCTGGTCTGGGGAATCATTTAATCCTGTGTTCTCCCTCCTCCTAGCTGGTCTGGGGAATCATTTCCTGACTAACCCGGTGTTGCAGACCCACCCTGGAGTGTCTCCTTATAACACTCTGCTGGCCCAGGGTTACAGCCAGCCCTCCCCGAGCCTGTTCACCTCAACTGGTACATCCATCTGTCTGTCTATCTATCTATCTATCTGTCTGCCCGTCTGCCTGTCTGCCCGTCTTCCCGTCTGCCTGCCTGTCTGGCTGTGTGTCTGTGTGTCTGACTGTCTGTCTGCATGTCCGTCTGTCTGTCTGCCTGTCTGTGTGTCTGCCTGTCTGTCTGTGTGTCTGTCTGTCTGTGTGTCTGACTGTCTGTCTGCCTGTCAATCTGTCTGTCTGCCTGTCTGTGTGTCTGCCTGTCCTTCTGTCTGTCTTTCTGCCTGCCTGTCTGCCTGCCTGTCTGTGTGTCTGCCTGTCTGGCTGTCTGTGTGTCTATCTTCTTTTCTGTCTGTCTGTCTCTCCGTCCGTCTGTCTTTCTGTCTGTGTGTCTGCCTGCCTGTCTGTCTGCCTGTCTGCCTCTCTGTGTGTCTGTCTGTCTGCCTGTCTGTCTTCCTTTTTGTCTGTCTGTCTGTCTCTCCGTCCGTCTGTCTGTCTGTCTTTCTGTCTGTCTGTCTGTCTCTCCGTCCATCTGTCTGTCTTTCTGTCCGTCTGTCAAATCTGTATTTATGTCAGCTACTTTTTTTAAGTCAGTCTACAGTCCGTCCGACTGTCTGTCTTTTATTTTCTTCTGTCTATTTCCCCTTTCCTTTCCTCTACTCCCCTGACCTGTGACCTCCCGTGACCTGTGCTGCCCTGTCTTCCTGACCTTCAGGGACCTTCCGAGACATACAGAGTATGACTTCCTCGCTTTTTCCTTTGTCTGCATCCTGTGTGTCCTGCGTTGTCTTCTGTTTAATTTTAAACCTGTTTTTTTATGTCTGACTGGAATGTTGAGGGGAAACCAATCTTACAGCAGGAATAATATACACTGAATAATTACAATTAACAATGATAACACTTCTCCCTTCACCTCCTCCACCTCTTTCCATATCCTCCCCATCATCCTTCTCCTGTTCCTTTCCACCCCCACCCCCCCCACGCCTCCTCCTCCACTCCTCCTCTTTACTTCCCCAATCCGCACTTCCCCTCCGGGCCACCAGAGGGCGCCGTCCTGTCAAAGAGCCAGGATATGGATGGCGTGTGTCTGAACGGAGGCTACAGCGCGAACAGCTTCACCCTGCAGGGTCTGGGCGGGGCCGGGCTGCGGTCCGGAGTTGGGGGCAGCACAGACCTGCTCCGGGAGGGAGGGGGAGGGGGGGAGATAGTTTCCCCCGCGCTGCTCACCCCCCATGCAGGGCTTGGACCGGCGGGGGAGACCCACGGTGGCGATATGCGGAGGAACGCGTCGGACGCGGCGGTTCTGGAGAACATGATCATCTCGGAGCTGGTGCAGAGCAACCTGAGGCCTGCGGCCGGGGCCCCGGAGCGCTATGGGAGCCTGGCCCGGCCCCTGGACCGCCAGGCACTCCTCCACGGAACACTGACACGCCCACAGGGCCCGGACGGCTGGACCGTGGCCCGGGTGGCGACACATGCGCCGGAGCCGACGCAGGGAAACGCGCAGGCGCGCGGCCCGGACAGCTGGGCTCACACGGCGCCGGAGCCGACGCAGGCACACCCACGACCAGAAGAGACCGCCAACCGGGCCCAGCTGCAGCTGCAGCCAGGGGGCGGAACCCTCTCTCGTAGGCTCCTCCTTCAGGAGCAACAGACGCACCCCCATTCGACACTGGGCCGCCCTCAGCACGGCAGCACGTTGTCACGGCAACAGCAGGGCGGGGGCGGGACACTGTCACGTCACCGGGGCGGTGGAGGTGCGGCTGATGCAGAGCGGGCCGGGGAACGGGAGAGGGACCGGTACCGGGACAGGCCTCTACCTCCTCCTCCTCCGCCTCCCCCTCTGGAGACGGAGCCACTGTATAAAGCTCTGGAGGCGCCGCTATTGTATGACCCCCGGGACGGCGGGAGGGAGGGCTGGAAAGAGAGAGGAGTGGAGAGAGGAGTGGAGGGGTGGAAAGAGAGGGGAGTAGAGAGAGGAGTGGAGGGGTGGAAGGAGAGAGGAGTGGAGGGGTGGAAGGAGAGAGGAGTGGAGGGGTGGAAGGAGAGAGGAGTGGAGGGGTGGAAAGACAGAGGAGTAGAGAGAGGAGTGGAGAGAGGAGTGGAGGGGTGGAAGGACAGAGGAGTAGAGAGAGGAGTGGAGAGAGGAGTGGAGGGGTGGAAAGACAGAGGAGTAGAGAGAGGAGTGGAGGGGTGGAAGGAGAGAGGAGTGGAGGGGTGGAAGGAGAGAGGAGTAGAGAGAGGAGTGGAGGGGTGGAAGGATTGTGGGATGGAGCGAGGGAAAGATGATTCTCCTTTTGACCAAAGAGACAGATTAATGGAGGGGTGGAAGGAGAGAGGGATGATGAGAGGGGTGGGAGACTGGAAGGAGAGAGGGATGGAGACAGAGAAGGAGGAGCAGTTTCTCTTAGACCAGAGATCTGCAGGGATGGAGGGATGGAATGAGAGAGGGACAGAAAGAGGCAAGGGGAGAGTTAAGGAGGAGCCCCTCGTCTTTAATCAGAGAGATGGAGGGATGGAGGCATGGAAGGATAGAGAAAAGCAGGAGCAGTTTCTCTTTCAGCAGAGAGATGGAGAGACAGAGGAGTGGAATAGAGGGATGGAGGGAGGGAGAGCGCAGTCCATCCGTTACCATAGTGATCCAGATGACCCAGACAGTTACGACCCTACCAGTCCTGACCTTGACCCTGACTCCTCCCCAATCTACACCCGGGATTCTAACCCCTCCCCCGTGTTCACCCGAGACCGGAATTCACCCCCAGATACAGACACCCGAAATTCCCCACCAAACATCTACACCCGAAGTGAATCCCCCCAACTCTACAACCGAAACTCACCCCCGCGATTCTACTCCCCCGACTCACCCCCAAACATCTACACCCGGGAGTCCCCGCCCCTCCTCCTCTCGTCTTACCCCGACAGCAGTCCGGAAGGTCAGCCAGAGGTCAGCCCCATCCCCCGACCACACCGGCCCCCTCTTGAACTTCCCTACAGTCTGGGACGGCCTCCACTGGGCCCCAGGCCCAATCACATGCAGACTTTCTACCAGCCCCCGCCCCTCCCTCCCCTACCGGCCAATGGGGAGGTGGTGTACGCAGAGCCCACCTCCGAGGAGGATGACGGACAGATGCAGCGGGTGACAAGCCTGTGACTAGGGCGGTGGTGATCCGGAGGAAGAGGAGGAGGAAGAGGACGAGGAAGACACCTATTGTTGCCGTTGATAATAATGAGGGTCGTAATTGATGAAGGTGGTGATAGATTTAGCTAAAATATTCTAGCTAGGATGATGATGATGGTGATGATGGTGATGATGATCATGGTGATGATGATGATGATGATGGTAATGGTGATGATGATGATGGTGATGGTAATGGTGATGATAGTAATGGTGATGATGATGATCATGGTAATGATGATGGCTCCTCTCTATCTCTTGGTCACCACGAGCTGGTCTCCCTGAAGTTGATTTATTCCATGATACATTTGTTTTTACATATTTTTTCTCTCTGTCTCTCCCATTCTTCTCTTTACCCCTGTGTCCTTGTGTCTTATTGGTGTTAAACCACCCATGTACAAAGTTGCTTATCAATTAACTAGGGTTGCAAAAAAATCTGTTGAATCTTTCCCAGAGATACCATGATTCCCAGAAATCTTATTCAAAGCATTTCCAGAATCAGGAGGGATGTCTAGAACGTTTTTTGTGACTCTAATCCATCAACTGTGCTTTTTTTATTGATTGGTTCTAGCTCTCCCTCTATGAGGAGCGCACAGAATCCTGCACAGAATCCTGTTCCCTATGTAGTTCACCACTTTAGACCAGGGCTCAGTGTACTGCAAAGGACCTATGGGTCCGTGTGGGACCCAGCCAGTGTCAGAGGAACACTTATATGTTGCCAAAAATTCTTTCAAAGATATGTGCATGAATTTCTATAGGCTTTGAAAGACCGTTAAGAGATTTTCAAAGACGTGTGTGTGTGTGTATGTGCACGAGGGTGTGTGTGTGTGTGTGTGCGCAAGTGCACGTGCGTTAGTGTGTGTATGTGTGACTACTACAGCCCTTGTACAGAGGTAGATCTTCCCAAAATCAACAGGGGGAACATGCCCCCAACCCCCCTCCCCACCTGCCCCAACCCTTCTCAGTGCTCCAACTAATCCTGTATCTCCTAGAGATCCGGAACACTTCCAGACTCCTCCCCCTGGCACCTTCCCTACCACAGACTGTCAGCGATGGAATCTTTCTGAAGTGTGTTGTCAAGGCGACCAAACTAGATCAGAACGTCATACTAGGATGAAGGGGATTCTAACCCGGAACTCTACAACTCCAAACCACAGCTTTGTGATGATCATCGTCCAGTGTACATAGAGCCACGTGTGTTCTGACTGTCTTGTATTGCTACTAAAGTTAACCCAAGTAAAATGGTGTAAACAAAACGTGTGGCTGCGTACGTTGCTGTGCTCATCAACACTTGCACCCACCCGTTCTTCACTGATAACTCCTTCATTTTAGGAAAATGTTTACTTGCTTTGACTGCAGGGCCAAACACCCCCGGAAAAAAATCTGGGGTTTTCGATTTACTGCTGAGACAAAGTAATAGAGTTCTCCTGATGCAATTTCCAAATGTGGGCACAAGCAGATTTTCTCTTGTGCCAGTAAGTGATGTTGGCCAGAAGATATTTCCATTTGTAGGTAGTCCAGCCAGCTTTCTGAACTTGACAAGTTTAACTTGTGGTGACTGTGGCTGAAACCGACTGACCCTCTAGTAGACGGGACCCATCCTGACCCCTTATTTTGCTGTTGATTAACCCTGGAGACAGCAAGGCTGTATTTAAACCATCACCACGGATCATATCCCAGAAAAGGGACCACTAAAAAGTCGGAGCAGCCTTGGGGGCGAGGATGGATAACGATGTGCGGGCCCGAGGGAAGGAGTGACAGAGGAGGTGGGGGTGGATATGGATGTGCAGGCCTGAGGGAAGGAGTGACAGAGGAGGTGTGGGTGGATAAGGATGTGCGGGCACGAGGGAAGGAGTGACAGAGGTGGGGGTGGATAAGGATGTGTGGGCATGAGGGAAGGAGTGACAGAGGAGGTGGGGGTGGATATGGATGTGCGGGCATGAGGGAAGGAGTGTCAGAGGAGGGGTGGGTGGATAAGGATGTGTGGGCATGAGGGAAGGAGTGACAGAGGAGGTGTGGGTGGATAAGGATGTGTGGGCATGAGGGAAGGAGTGACAGAGGAGGTGGGGGTGGATAAGGATGTGCAGGTACGGGGGAGGGGTGACAGAGGTGTGACATCACCATGTGTTTCCGGGTTTACAAAGCCCTTCTCACTTCAACTGTAATACTACCACTTAATAATAATACTGTTTGGGTACTGAAACGAACTAGCGCTAACAGACATGTTTAGTTAATCAGTACTGAAATGAACTAGCGCTAACAAACATATTTACTTAATCGGTATTGAAATGAACTAGCGCTAACAAACATATTTACTTAATCTGTACTGAAATGAACTAGCGCTAACAGACATGTTCAAATAATCGGTACTGAAATGAATTAACACAAACAGAAACTACCAGAGGTATGGCGCAGGAAAACGTGGGATCTCTGGGAGCACAATCTGTACCTTCCTGCGAGATTTTATGATTTTAACCGGTTTTCACTGTACGTCCAGAGAAAGGCAACAAAAGAGCTGGTTGTCCGGAAGACTCAAATGAATCGCTGTGTTCCCAATTGTGTCAGTGAGGGGAAAGTTAGTGCTCTACATTGGTGTACCTACTCTGTCTGTTGGTACTGGTTGGAATCCTCTAGGGAAACACTAAATATTACAGTGACCGAGCTGCAGAGACTGTGGATGTTAAGGAAAATGTTGTCTTGCTGAACTCCAACACTGCAAACCAGGATTCAAATGACCAGGTATGAGACTGAATAGTATAAACCAATATTCGGGTCGAACCCGAAACTGAAAACAAAAATGTAATCTTTGCGACGTATTCTGAAATCAAAAGATTAATGCTTGGGGCCCTATTTAAGTTAGACAGGTTTTAAATGAACGTGGTAAATATTACATGAATTGTTTGTTTATGTAACTACACAGTCTGTTGTTTACTTCAGTCCATCCTTCCCCAAACTTTCTTTTCGGATGTTACTCAGTCTGTACACGCAGTTTAAACCCATATCTTGCATTCAGACTACAGTATATAGCTAAATGTAGCCAGTTTCACATTAAGACCACATTTAAACATGCAGAGATTATAGATAACACATGACCTGTGGGCTATTACACGGAAATGAAGCGTTAAAATGCACTACAGTTATCACATTTATCTTCAAGTAGAGAGAGCACAGAGAGAGTTGTTCCCACAGCGTTTTACAGAACATTATAAATAACCAGATCTAGAGACACCAACCTGGAGAGAATCTGTGAACACCAGAACACAACAAGATGAGGATCCTGCTGAAATTCACACTGCTGTCCTTTATGACGGGTAATACGTTTGTTATAACACTGTATAGCAGCTTTATTACACACAGTTAGTCTGATAAAGGCTGTGTCATCAGATAAGGGAAGAGTGCTGTGTGTATTGTGAGTGTATTGTATGGATGACACTGCTGAAGAACAATATTCCCACACCAGTTGTACAAAAGCTACATCGGGATGAAATAGCATGTAACATATTGTCTGATTGACAGGTTGTTTGAGCTCCTTTATAGTGCCTGGATACTCTGGAGGAACTGTCATCATCTACTGTCATTATAACAACCAAGAGGAAAGAAATGGGAAATATTTCTGTGTGAGAAAGACCACTTTGAGTTGTAAAGACCAAATAAGATCAGGTAGTCAGAACACCTGGGAACACAGTGGTAGATTCTCTCTGTATGACGACACTGAGGAAAACTACTTCATGGTGGTCATCAGACAACTGACCAGACAAGATGAAGGAATCTACTGGTGTGGAGTGGACATATCTGTTATACCTGATAGATATACAAAGGTGGAGCTGGAAGTAAAGGAAGGTGAGAATGAATTAAACTCCACACTAGTAGATTCCTAAAGTTCCTATTAATTAAAGTGTAATTCCATGTTTAGTATCAGTAGTCAAGGAAGGTATGGGATACTTGTTATGTGTTTTTCCATTTACAGATAAATGCTGTGATAAGTCAGTCACAGAGACGGTCGATCTGGGAGGCGAAGATCCCATCATCTGTAACTATCCAGAGAAATATGAGAACAGCATCAAGTATTTCTGCAAGGAAGATAATGACTCAAAGATTTATTATGAAATCATCTCTGCTGCCTCAACTTCTGCTAAATCTGGGAGATTCTCTCTGACGGACAACAGGAGAGAGAAACGCTTCACAGTGACCATCAGTAACCTGACTGAATATGACACTGGGACATACTGGTGTGGAGTAGAAAACCGGAGGACAGAAAAACTTTACATTTCACTGATTACAAAGGTGAAGCTACATGTTGAAAGTAAGTATAAACATGGTCCTTACTTTTAATGAAAGGGACACTGTGTAGAATCTTGCATCTAGACAATAACACAACTTGTCTCTTCCTCGTCTTCGCTTATCAAAGGGTGGTGGGAAGGACAGTGCTGTGAGTGTCTGAAGTCAGTGGACAGGTTTAATAAATCTCAAGCGCTTGGATCAATTTTGTGTGAATATATTATTTGAGACAGTCCCTCAAAACATCAAATACAGAGGTCTACTGGTCTTTTTTGCTTGTGTTCATGCTAGCAGTTCAGTAGAAATCGGTAAATCTCACTCTTTAGTCATCGTGTCGGCTGTTTGTTGTTCGGTGGTAGGCTGCAGGCGGTCAGTGTTTTAGTGGAGGCTGACCGGCTGTTTCTGAGAGGAATCACTGGATTTACGGTAACGGATTATGAACTGATGAACCTCATAATTTGAACGGAAACACAACCTATAGGAACCCAGACATTCAAGGGACATAAATCTGACAGGACAAGGCGGGGCTGTTCTCGGTGGGGTTTCCTTGTAACTGTTGATTTGTTGAAATCGGATATTATCTGAGGAATCCTCATGGACGTAAATCAGTGGGATTGTGATTGTTTTCTTTTGACACTGATTATGATTGTCTCGAAAGTGAAGTTGGGAATACTAAGCTTGTACACAGTATTTTGAGCTGAAATAATGGGGTAATAACAATTATTCTATTTTGCAATTTGTATTGTTGTATTTGGCTTGATTGTCCTTTATTCACAGTTTCAGGAGGTTGTCTAAGGGTTTACATTCGTCCTTTGTAGGGCTCTGTACTGGCACTCACATAAAGGCATGAAAAGGAGTCCGGTTGAACTGATCTCTGGTAGGCTCCTGTCGGTCTGGCACTCCAGCTCCCAGAACCGTTACAGTTTGAACACTTTGACTTCCTGCATGTCTCTGTGTTTCTCTGTCCGCCTCAGCGAGCTCAACACATGAAACCCCAAGTTTCAATACCCGACGGCTTCATCAAACCCACAAAAGCCACATCCTAAATTTAAAGTGACGAAAAGCTGAGAGGGCGAGAGAATGAGATTAGTTATGAGGGGTGGGGTGGGGGGGAAACATGTGGTCTACTGGCGAACAATACACATCAACAAGAACAAGATTAACAACAACGTCTGTGACTGTGTTGTCTGTCTGCCTTGTCTGTTTCAAGAAACATTATTTGTCATTTACTTTCTATATACTGTATTAGTATAAACTGTATCTCTATGTACTGCATTTCAATATACATGTTTCTAAATACTGTAACTCTGTATACTGTATTTCTACATACTGTATTTCTATATACTGCATCTCTATATACTGTATTTCTATATACTGTATCTCTTCCTGTGACTGTCCTCTTCTCCACTAATGGGGGTGAGACTCACATGCTCTAGTTGCACTGTCACAAGGAACATATATTTGGATTGATGAAACAAATGGTGAAGAACATGGATATAATAAATATCTAAAGCAAAAATCAAATACACAAACCTAAAATCTGAACAAGCTAGCATCTTACCAGTTACATGCTACGCATTGTGTTGTAAAAATGAGCAAATAGTTACACAAAGAATATATAAATATAAAGTGTTGGTCCCATGTTACACGAGCTGAAATGTTCCACACACAGAAACAGTAGCTTGTTCATTTATTTGATTAATTAATTGAACCAATTAATATGAACTTTAATGCAGTCAAATCTTTAAATTTTCTCCATATTGCGTTGATATTTTTGAGTGTAGAACAAAGAACTGAAATGATGATTAGGTGGTTGTGATATTGTCTCCTCGGTATGTCTCTCCACACATTTTTAGACATTCTACCATTGTATAATTGTGTTCATTATTCATAGTGTCAAACACAACAACAAAAACAACAACAGCAAAAACAACAACAACACCCACAACGTTCTCCATCTCATCATCATCACCATCATCATCATCATCAGTCAACAGATCTGGTAAATGAACCAATTAAAATGTCTTAGTATCTCTGATCTGACAGACTGGTTGATGTTTCATGTATCAGCATGGTTAGGTCTAATGATCGTGTGTGTGTGTGTGTGTTTGTCTGTGTGTGGGTGAGTAACTGTAATATGAGTGTGTATGTGTATGCTACCTTCAGAAGAATTTCTCCAATCGGCGTTGCTCCAGTTGAATTACTTAAGGCCAGACAGTTCTTTTCCATCACAGACTGCAGACATGATAGGCCTGGAACCGCCTGGAAGACATCGAGGGAATTAATTAGAAGTGGAGTGGGAGGGAAAGAGAGAAGGGTGAGGAGAGAGGGAGGGGGGGGAGAGAGAGAGGGGGCAGGAGTGAGAAAAAAAGAGAGTAAAATGCTAGATTGACTTATCCTAGTTTGTACAATGTTTTCCATTGCGTTTCAATGCATATTCTGTGCCAGTCAAACACGGGACAATTTAGTGATATGAGTGCTCGGCACAGAAA
The DNA here is from genome assembly GCF_011004845.1 of Esox lucius. Classification (NCBI taxonomy): domain Eukaryota; kingdom Metazoa; phylum Chordata; class Actinopteri; order Esociformes; family Esocidae; genus Esox; species Esox lucius. The sequence continues at coordinate 4,821,263 of NC_047577.1, forward strand.
CTTGATTCAGTTCAAACACAATTGTCTTCACATCTCCGGAATGGTTCTCTATCGAAAATGTGCGGCAGCGCTACGCCGGAACGGCGTGTCTTGAACAGTCAGTGTCTGAAAGTATACACAACAAAGTAATCAAGCATCTCGAGTCTTCTTCTGTGTGTGTGTGTGTGTTTCAGATACTCTTGGGGTCGTCTTGCTCTGTGTGAGTCTGGTTGTGTTACTGCTGGTGATCAGTCTGCCAGTAGTCAGCAGATGGAAAGCCAACAAGAGAACAGGTGAGATACACACACACACACACCCACACACAGACACACACACACAGACACACACACAGACGTCTCTTCATAACACATTGGCGGAACAGCCGCTGATAAACACTCACACACACGTCATAAAAACGTCTGCATTGTCTTTTAGTACACCTAGTTGTCATTTCAAAGAAGGTCCATTGGCATTACAGTACATTACAGTGCATTACATTACTTTACAGTACATTACAGTGCATTACAGTACATTACAGTACATTACAGTGCATTACAGTACATTACAGTGCATTACAGTACATTGCAATACATTGCAGTACATTACAGTACATTACAGTGCATTACAGTACATTGCAATACATTGCAGTACATTACAGTACATTGCAATACATTGCAGTACATTACAGTACAGTACAGTTCATTACAGTGCATATATTAGTGTAAAGGTTTTCCTTTGTCCAATGGCGTCATGCCAAACAATCCTGAAGATAATGGTGACCAACTTCTCATGAATTATTATCACATCGCCATGAAATGGTGTGGATTGCAATTTCTGCTCCGTCCGGCACCATTATTTCTCCATGGAATCGCTGTTTATGATGCAGCATCTGTGGTGGATTAGATGAGGTGACCAGGCACAATGTCCTTTCAGTTCAACAGAATTATTTTCTAATAGACAAAATTGCTGGTTTACCGGGAGATCAGCAGGTGTCATGGTAAGGTAACACTCAACATAAGACAACAACTATGTCATAACATGTTATAACAGCTGACAAAAATATTAAGTGTCCCTAATGTGTGGACTAGGAATACAGATGTGTGGGCCTGGAACATTTCTGGGATCTGGTATCACAGCTCATGAAGCATGGGACCAAGAATTCACATGTAGAATTTATATTATGGTTCAGTGTAGTAGCTGTGTTTATCAATTCACATGTAGCATTTATATTGTGGTTCAGTGTAGTAGCTGTGTTTATCAATTCACATGTAGCATTTATATTATGGTTCTGTGTAGTAGCTGTGTTTATCAATTCACATGTAGCATTTATATTATGGTTCAGTGTAGTAGCTGTGTTTATCAATTCACATGTAGCATTTATATTATGGTTCAGTGTAGTAGCTGTGTTTATCAATTCACATGTAGCATTTATATTATGGTTCAGTGTAGTAGCTGTGTTTATCAATTCACATGTAGCATTTATATTATGGTTCAGTGTAGTAGCTGTGTTTATCAATTCACATGTAGCATTTATATTGTGGTTCAGTGTAGTAGCTGTGTTTATCAATTCACATGTAGCATTTATATTATGGTTCAGTGTAGTAGCTGTGTTTATCAATTCACATGTAGCATTTATATTATGGTTCAGTGTAGTAGCTGTGTTTATCAATTCACATGTAGCATTTATATTATGGTTCAGTGTAGTAGCTGTGTTTATCAATTCACATGTAGCATTTATATTATGGTTCAGTGTAGTAGCTGTGTTTATCAATTCACATGTAGCATTTATATTATGGTTCAGTGTAGTAGCTGTGTTTATCAATTCACATGTAGCATTTATATTGTGGTTCAGTGTAGTAGCTGTGTTTATCAATTCACATGTAGCATTTATATTATGGTTCAGTGTAGTAGCTGTGTTTATCAATTCACATGTAGCATTTATATTATGGTTCAGTGTAGTAGCTGTGTTTATCAATTCACATGTAGCATTTATATTGTGGTTCAGTGTAGTAGCTGTGTTTATCAATTCACATGTAGCATTTATATTATGGTTCAGTGTAGTAGCTGTGTTTATCAATTCACATGTAGCATTTATATTGTGGTTCAGTGTAGTAGCTGTGTTTATCAATTCACATGTAGCATTTATATTATGGTTCAGTGTAGTAGCTGTGTTTATCAATTCACATGTAGCATTTATATTATGGTTCAGTGTAGTAGCTGTGTTTATCAATTCACATGTAGCATTTATATTATGGTTCAGTGTAGTAGCTGTGTTTATCAATTCACATGTAGCATTTATATTATGGTTCAGTGTAGTAGCTGTGTTTATCAATTCACATGTAGCATTGATATTATGGTTCAGTGTAGTAGCTGTGTTTATCCAGGGTTTTGACCTCTCCTCTTTATAATTGTACCCATATGGAATTCAGATGTGTGTCTGGTGACTGTCGTTGGTGACATGGATGAATGCAGGAGCAGATTTCAGGGGCAGTACAGACATTATCTTTGGGGTTGATACTCATGTGATTCCTACAGTCATGATGCTTCCTGACTCATAAAGTATATTTGGTTATTCAAATAAAGTGAATGTTAAATAATGAGATATCAAGTTAAAATTAGGACGGATGCAGTAGCAGATTCCTTCATATAAAGTGTTAGCCATGGTATTATTGTCATATCATCGCTGTGTTTCAATGTGAGTGATGTCATATCATCCCTGTGTATTTCCATGTGAGTGATGTCATATTGTCCCTGTGTGTTTCTAAATCAGTGATGTCATATTGTCCCTTTGTTTTTCTATATGAGTGATATCATATTGTCCCTGTGTGTTTCTGTGTGAGTGATGTCATATTGTCTCGGTGTGTTTCCATGTGAGTGATGTCATATTGTCTCCATGTGTTTATTTGTGAGTGATGTGAGTGATGTATGTTTGTGTTTTGATCCACAGCTTTCCCCTCAGCACAAAGGGTGAGCTCAGACACTGGGGTCAACGAAGAGGTCAGTGTGTGTGTATGTGTATGTATGTATGTATGTATGTATGTATGTATGTATGTATGTATGCGTGTGTGTATGTGTGTGTGTGTGTGTCCTTATATGTATGTATGAACCAGTTTGGTCTTTGTGGATATCAACAATCCATGGTAAACAATTTCAGGTGTTTGGGAAATTTGACCAAGAAGGTTAAGTTACACATGGGGTTATTATTTAAATCAGAATCAGGGTTTTCTGCCAGAGGGTTTGGGTTAGGGGTCCGAGTTAAAGTTAAGTTTGGGAATTCAAGAATTCTCATTAGATTGTAAAGTAAAACAAATGTAGTGGTTTCCCACGTCTTTCCCCTCCTCTGCTTCTGCCTCCTCCCTCTTGCTTCTCCTGACCATCTCCTCAATCTTCTCCTCCAACCTCTCTGCATCCTGCCCAGAGTTCTCATGGTGAGGGTTACTATGAAGAGATACAGGAGCGCCCCCAGCAGTCCGAAACAGGCGGTACGATCACCACCATCTACAGCACCCCCTACCATCCCATAAACCCCTCTGACTCGCAATACTACGCCAACGTTGACTTCCAGAGAGACCCTGGCAACCCCAGTGAAGCCACCATCGCCATTATTAAAGATGGCACCTGCCCCAGTGAAGCCACCACCGCCATGATTAAAGATGGCACCTGCCCCAGTGAAGCCACCACCGCCATGATTAAAGATGGCACTTGCTCCTGTGACTATGCTAACATGTTTACATAAACAAGAACACACATAAGATTAGATGGTCCTTCTCTCGCCTTCACCACTCACACAAAGCTGTCAACTATAATTCTCAGTAAACTGTTTATTCAGTGTAATCTATTAGTGACACAGTTATGTTGCAGAGAGTGTCAAAGAATCCCCTTTTGATGTTTTTGTTTCTTTAGGATCTGTGTATCCATTGTCATTTATTGTGTACATGTTTAAAACAAGCACATCATACTGAACATTTTATCTCCCTTTTATTTTTCATTCCATCACTTTTCATTTCTTATGGTTTCGATTTTCTGGATAGGATTTTTAACTGAATTAGCGTTACATCGTGGATTTCGTTGTTGAGTCTACAGTAACCAACTAAATAGACAACTGCTGCTGATGTTAAAGTGCTGTGTCAAGGGGCGCCGTATAGGAGGAAGAAGTTAGAACAATTCCAAGGGCCCATGACTGACAGGGGCCCCAAAAAATAGCTAACAGCTGCTCAGAGGGGGCCCAATATTCCTGGCGGCGCCCCTGGCTGTGTATATTCTGCTTTACTTTTTGTTTGGTTATATAATCACTTAAATATTTTTCTTCTTAACTCTCGTTACTTCTGACCTAGTCTAAAATCAAATATACTCTGGATTTAGCCCAGAGAAATTTATTTATTATTCCAATTGGACTCTTAATATCTCACCCGGCACAGCCAGAAGAGGACTGGTCACCCCTCTGAGCCTGGGTCCTCTCTAGGTTTCTTCCTAAAATTCGACCTTCTTAGGGAGTTTTTCCTAGCCACTGAAATTCAACACTACTGTTGTTTGCTCCTTGGGGTTTAAGGCCGGGTGTCTCTGTAAAGCACTTTGTGACAACTGCTGTTGTAAAAAGCGCTTTATAAATACATTTTGATTGATTGATTGATTGCGCAGGATGACGCTGTGTTGTTCGGTGCATTTGACAAATAAACCTTGAAACTTGAGAGAGCTGGTTAATGTTGAGTCGACAGGTTCTGGGACCCGAACACCCAGCATTCTTCAGAAGAAACAAAAACCCTGGAGTACTGTATCATGAGATTTCATCGATGTGATGTGTTGGCCACGCCCACCTCGTTAGAGACTCCACCCACTGTTAGGGGAACCTGCGATAGGTTCTAATCCGTGGTCACCCATTGCTATAACTATTTCCACAATTTATTCATTTGAAAAAGGAATTATATTAATTAGAAAATATCCAGAAACTAGGCTTCCACATAAATGTGTGTAAAATTGGGGTGTCAAATCCACAGCCATTAGTAGTGAATCGCCAGGAAATTCATCGACAGTATTCATGAGTAATCAAATGATTGTTAATTCATACAAAGGAAACAGCAATAACAAGCTCTCAGCAAGTATAGCAAACTATAAGAAGGGTGATTAAGGACACTGTCTGCTCTGTTTGGAGATGTATTCATGCTCTGTCACCACACCAGACCCTCAGAGGAAGAGAAATACTGGAATCAGCGCCCCCCAGTGGCAGAATGAATGTTCTCTGACTGCAGTCGCTGTCTTTTTACTTTGTCATGAGGAAACAGAGAAGTAATTGGTAGAGGGAGGAGCTATCAGAAAGAATATAAGGTAAGATGATTTGAACTACTGGAGAAATAGATACAGACAGTGAAATACATGTTGTATGTGTATGAAAGGATGAAAAGTGACAGATCAGGTGGCAGAATAGACTATAGAAAGTCACATTAACATTCCAGTTCTTATGAGTAGAGAGAGAGCACAGAGCATTATAGAGAACATTATAAATATCCAGATCCAGAGACAACAACCTGGAGAGAATCTGTGAACATCAGAACACAACAAGATGAAGATCCTGCTGATATTCATCCTCCTCGCCTTTATGACAGGTAACAAGCTTGTTATAACATTCTGTAACAGTGTTGTAACACCCAGTTCTAATAACGGCAGTTGCATAAGATAGGGGAACACTAATAGGTATGTGCGAAAGTTGTATTGATGACACTGGTGTAGGGACTTTACTAAAGCCATAGACGGCTGTGTTACAAAACATGTCACTTTGAAAGAGAGTCTTGTGATTACGAATGAGACCATGGAACTCTACTCTTTTTGAGTGTGCAAGTGTGTTCGAGTCTGTGCGTGTGATCCAGGTCTCTGTTAACATGTGGGGCAAAACCTTTTCCGCACAGAATTATGTTTTGTTACACGTTGCTGGGACTCTGGCATCCAGAAGGGTCCGTTTCTGTCTCAGGGTGAAAGGTACCATCGAGGTGTTTGAATTGAGGTCAGTCGGGGTCCCCTGGAAGGCAAAGTGGTGATGTCACTGCCTCGAAGTGAGCTGCATCACTAAGAGGCCGGGGTTCAAATCCGTCATGAGAGACAGCCCGGTATCCCCGGTGCAATTGGCCGACACCTTCCGGGTTTGGGGGGGTTATCAAACTGGCCTGGCCTCGGCACACACTAGCAACTCCTTGTTGCAGTCTGAGTACCTGCGAGCTCAGTCGAGGTGTTTCAGGACACACATATCATGACAATTTCTGTCCAAGGTTGGGGAAAATAGATGTATAAAAATAGGTGTTAATTTTAGGTTTGGTCAATACAATTAGGTTTAGAGTTGGATGTTAGGGCTGGGTTAAGTTTAAACATAAAGCATAGGTTACTGAGATTAAGGTTAGGGTTAGGATTATAGTTAAGTTTTGGGCAAACAGATTTTTGCTTTTCTGGTCCACATCAGGATTAAATGTGTATGTGTCTGTGTGTGTCTGATGCCTGATGTCACTGGTGTAGGAACGCTAACAGCATGACAGTACAGGTTAAACTAATCCTCGATAAATATATAAATTGTGTTTTCACATTGTTCGGTTGACAGGTGCTGTGACCTCAGTCGCACTGATGTGTTTCTCTGGAACTGTCACCAACTGTCTTTTAAAAATTTCTGATCAGTACATTTGCATTAAGTTAAATGGCAAATGTATGAATATAATAGGAATTGTAAATCGGACCTGTGGAGACAGTGAGACGTCAGCATTTGACAATAACCCCACGGTGGAGCTGGAAATGACGCAACCACCGTCATCACCACCACCGTCATCACCGCCACCACCGTCATCACCTTCATCACCGTCATCACCGCCATCACCGTCACCACCGTCACCAACGTCACCACCGTCACCACCGTCACCAACGTCATCACCGTCACCACCGTCACCACCGTCACCACCGTCTCCACCGTCATCACCGTCACCACCGTCACCACCGTCACCAACGTCATCACCGTCACCAACGTCATCACCGTCACCACCGTCATCACCGTCACCACCGTCACCACCGTCACCAACGTCATCACCGTCACCACCGTCACCACCGTCACCACCGTCTCCACCGTCATCACCGTCACCACCGTCACCACCGTCACCAACGTCATCACCGTCACCACCGTCATCACCGTCACCACCGTCATCACCGTCACCACCGTCACCACCGTCACCAACGTCATCACCGTCACCACCGTCACCACCGTCACCAACGTCTCCACTGTCATCACCGTTATCAACTTCATCACCGTCACCACTGTCACCACCGTCACCACCGTCACCACTGTCACCACCGTCACCACTGTCATCACCGTTATCAACTTCATCACCGTCACCACTGTCACCACCGTCACCACTGTCACCACCGTCACCACTGTCACCACCGTCACCACTGTCACCACTGTCACCACTGTCATCACCGTCACCACCGTCACCATCGTCACCACCGTCACCATCGTCACCACCGTCACCACCATCACCACCGTCACCTGCCACACCTGGTAAATATACTAAAGTCATTAAAATGTCTCGGTGTATTTGATCTGAATTCAATATCTCAGCGCTGTCCGGTCTACTGATCGTGTGTGTGTGTGTGTGTGTGTTTCAGATGCAGGTATCATCTTGGTGTGTGTGAGTCTGGTTTTGTTTCTGCTGGTGGTCAGTCTGCTAATAGTCTGCAAATGGAAACACAAGAAGAGAACTGGTGAGACACACACACACACAAACACACACACACACACACACACACACACACAAACACACACACACAGACACACATACAAACAAACACACACAAACAAACACACACACAGACACACAAACACACACACACACAGACACACAAACAAACACACACACACACACACAAAAACACACACAGACACACAAAAGCACACACACACACAGACACACACACAAACACACAAACACACACACAGATAAACACACACACAGACACAAAAAAAAAACACACACACACATCTCCTCAGCCCCCAGGCTGAACACAGACAATGGGACATTCACAGCGACAGACACACACTCTCCCAAAAGCAATAACATTTAATGCAAAGTTTTCCATTTGAAATAAACAATTTGCATGCGGTAGCCACACCACTGTTCCTGGCTGAAAGACAGTGGCATTGTTCTTCCTGGTTGATGACAAGAGGAACCAATAAATAATAAAGAATACTCAACCTACTTACCTGAAAATACCCACCTGAGGAAGGATTTTGGATGTGCCCGAGCATCCTTAATGTACATACTGGAAAAGTTTAGCTTAAAATTCAAAACATGTAAATTGTGAGGGAACTGTCCCCTAACCTAACACTATCCCCTAACCCTAACCCTCACTTTAAATAGAGTCCCCAAAGTGTGTCTCTATAGGTTATCTACTGACTATCATTAACTATCTACCAACCCTAACCCTCAACCTAACCTCAACCTTTATCCTAACCGTAACCCTTATTTTAAACCTTCTCCTAAACCTAAACCCTTACTATAAGGATTCTTCTAGACCTAACCCTTACTCTAAACCTTCTTCTAATCATAGCAAGAAGCTGCTTATCAGCAGGTAGTTTGTTGTACGTATGTTGATAGTATTACTGTCTATGTTAATCAGGACACAAACAAGTGTGGCCCTACATTATCCTTTAGAACCAACTCCTCATTTCTCCTCATCGGGAAATTGACCGCCTGTCATGCGTGGTCTCAACAGCCCCCGTTCTCATAACCACCAGCAACGTTCTAGGATGACAATGTTTGAGGAATCTTTTGTTTGACTATGTGGTGTTATTATGATCCTCTGAGGTCAATGCCTAAACGGAAATCAATTTCCCTCTCCCAACTCTTGCTGTTTTGGAGGTTAAGCAAATCCAATGGAATTCATCCACCAGGAAATTCTCCTGAAATTCAGGAGAATGAGATAATCATCTAGAACTAAAATCTAGTTCCTTTGAAATGTTCACCCAGGAATGGGATTTTTTTAACGTTATCATGCAACGGGGCGAATTTAACACATATTTCTGTTTTTCTGTTGCCGTTCATCTAGTGGTCAATGTTCATTGTAACTGTGTCAGTGTGTTTGAATGTGAGTGATGTCATATTGGCTCTGTGTGTTTCTATGAGTGATGTCATATTGTCCCTGTGTGTTTCTATGAGTGATGTCATATTGTCCCTGTGTGTTTGTGTGAGTGATGTCATATTGTCCCTGTGTGTTTCTAAATGAGTGATGTCATATTGTCCCTGTGTGTTTCTAAATGAGTGATGTCATATTGTCCCTGTGTGTTTCTAAATGAGTGATATCATATTGTCCCTGTGTGTTTCTATAAGTGAATTCCTATATTCTCTGAGTGTTTCTATGAGTGATGTCATATTGTCCCTGTGTATTTCTATGATTGATGTCATATGTGTGTGTGTGTGTTGTGTTTCACAGCTGTTTCCTCAGCCATTTGGGTGAACAAAGACACTGAAGTCTACGAAGAGGTCAGTGTGTGTGTGTGTGTGTACGCTAACAGCCCAGCATTTCGAATATCTGACCAGAAATCAAACGGTTGCTAGATAGATTTCCTGGCGGGGCAACTTGACATTTTCAGTTTTGTCTTTGAGTACAGAGAGTAACTCCAACACCCAACGCTCATCCAGGCAGTCCACCTCACCTCTCCAATTTGGATCCATAAAATGGGGTTAACTGTGGAAATAGGCTCTGTCTCAATTACTTCCTACCTCCCCTCTTTTCTCCTCTTACCTCCCTCAGTGTTGTCATGGCGGTGGTGACAATCAAGAGATAAAGGAACGCCCCCAAAAATCAGACGCACGTGACGCGCCCACCGCCATCAGCGCCACTGCCGACTTACCCAGAAACCCCTCTGGCTCTCTCCACTACGCCAGTGTCAACTTCCACAAGGACCCCAGCTGCCCCAATGAAGCCACCACCACCATCAGTAAAGAGGACACATCCTCCTGTGACTATGCTACTGTGAATGTTGATCAAAGCCTCACCTACCCTACTGTCAATCATCCTCAAATCTCCTCTGAGGCTCCTCCCATCTACTACAGAGTTGTCCAACCCAAAGACACCTGATTTACAGACAGAAAATCCCACTGATCAACACTATTACACTACTTTAAGGTAGAAGTACACTGACCTTAACACTGATGAACACTATAACACTACCATTAAGACTACCCTGGATGTAGACTGACTTTTACACTGATAAACACTATAAACCTACCATTAACAGTACTGTAGATTTAGACTGTGTTTTACACTAATAGATACTATAACACCACCATTAACACTACTGTAGATTTAGACTGTGTTTTACACTAATAGATACTATAACACCACCATTAACACTACTGTAGATTTAGACTGTGTTTTACACTAATAGATACTATAACACCACCATTAACCCTACTGTAGATTTAGACTGTGTTTTACACTAATAGATAGATTTAGACTGTGTTTTACACTAATAGATACTATAACACCACCATTAACACAAGAACTAGACTGAGCTTTACACTGTTCTATATTTTATTTGTGAGTGAAATTGTGAACTTTCAGTAAGAAATCCTGAAATAATGTACTTCCATGTTCATATATCTTGTGAAACATATCTTTCCGGCAAGACATTTTGCTCATATGTTTGAAAATGTGTGCATTTCTATGGTATATCATTTCTACGGCTATAATAGCCATGGAATTTCCCTTACAGACGTGAAGAGACATGCAGGAGATTTGGTGAGGGAACTGTCGTAATGATATTGTTTGTCTCAAAGTATAGGTGCAAACACTTGCCAACTGGCTTCCTCATCATCAACTCATTTACATTTTAGTCTTTTGGCAGATGCGCAAATCCAGAGCAACTTGCAGATGTGAATAAATACAGAGTGCCAGCTCTAGCCTTTTAGGGGATCTAAGTAAAAAAAAGATTGGGGGCCCCCTGGTGGTCCAGGGCCCTGAGCAAATGCTCATGATTCGGATTGGTTTTGTAATGGTCCCACTTTGCACACAAAATCTTATGTTTCTCTGACCTATGCTAGATTAATAAAAATTTTAGTGAACGACAGAGATTGGGGCCTACATAGAACATTATATCTTTAGACATATAATCTGAACATTGAATAAATAATTAAAAAAGAATATGCAGCACTTACTGTTTAAAAAGATATATGTAGATAGAGACCCTCTAGTGGTAGAATGACTATGTTACCCTCTATAGATAGAGACCCTCTAGTGGTAGAATGACTCTGTTACTCTCCTCTATAGATAGAGACCCTCTAGTGGTAGAAGGACTCTGTTACTCTCCTCTTTAGATAGAGACCCTCTAGTGGTAGAATGACTCTGTTACTCTCCTCTATAGATAGAGACCCTCTAGTGGTAGAATTACTCTCTTACTTTCCTCTATAGATAGAGACCCTCTAGTGGTAGAATGACTATGTTACCCTCTATAGATAGAGACCCTCTAGTGGTAGAATGACTCTGTTACTCTCCTCTATAGATAGAGACCCTCTAGTGGTAGAAGGACTCTGTTACTCTCCTCTATAGATAGAGACCCTCTAGTGGTAGAATGACTCTGTTACTCTCCTCTATAGATAGAGACCCTCTTGTGGTAGAATGACACTGTTACCTCCTACATATAGAGACCACTCTGATTGTTGAAGATTGTTGAAGTCTGTTACAAGTCTCTATCTCTTCTGTGTGTCTCTTTGTACTGTGTGATGTAGAACAAGCTCTCTCATTGGATGATGAAAAATAAGAAGGGCCTGAATGAGGAGATGAAGGTGTGGAGTGAATACGTATATCTTAAAGAGAGAATGGCAGAGAAATGCAGAAATGGAGAAGTGCTTACTTTTCTTGTCCTTGTATGGTCTTTCCTGTTCTTGTTTCCGTTTCAGTCTATTTCTTTTCACCTGCGTTTAGCCCCCACCTGTTTCTGTTCTCCCTTTTAGCCTATGTATTAAGTTCAGCCATGTTCTCCCAGTCCTGGTCGGTCATTGTTGGTGTGTGCGTGTCATGAGTGTGTTTTGTAGTGCGGTTTTGTTTCTTTCCTTGTTGTTCTCATTAAAAGACACCTCAACCTCTGCGCCCGCCTCTTTCTCCCTCCTTGTGAGTCGTGTCAGGATACATGGTTGGTAGCTCTACTGTGTGTACTCGTGTAGATACTGAGAAATGATTGGTTAATGATGGAGAGGGAGGGGCTGTGGCTACATGACTGCATGAAAGGAAAGGGTGACAGGAAGTTGGCTGAATAAAGGGAAGTACATCTACATATGTACATTCTAGGTGGAATCAGTAGATAGAAAGAGAGAGAGAGAGAAAGAGTTCACCACAAGATGAGTATTCTGTTGATATTCACCCTGCTCTTCTTCATGACAGGTAAAAATGTTTTTATAAAATTAATAACTGTGTTTGTGTGTGTTTGTGTGTTTGTGTGTGTGTGTGCGTTTGAGTAGGTGTGGTTTTGTGACCTTGTGCTTGTAGGCATGGGGGCAACTCTGTTTATGGTGAGGGGGCTGTAAAAATGCTAAATGTTTAACAGTGCAGCTTTACAGAACTCATTAAACTAACACGCCCACATTCACAATAACTACTTCATCCTTGCAGGTTCTGTGAACTCCTTCAAAGTGACTGGATACTCTGGAGGAACTGTCATCATCCACTGTCATTATAACAACCAAGAGGAAAGTAATGGTAAATATTTCTGCAAGAAAAATACATTTTTGGGATGTGAGGATAAAATAAGATCAGGTAGTCAGAACACCTGGCAACACAGAGGTAGATTCTCTCTGTATGACGACACTGAGGGAAAATATTTCACTGTGGTCATCAGACAACTGACCAGACAAGATGAAGGAACCTACAGGTGTGCAGTTGATTTATATCTAGACCATGACAGTTATACAAAGGTGGAGCTTAAAGTAAATGAAGGTAAGAAACTTTGTCAAATATAGCTCAACCTATTTCCATGATCAGCATCAAGTATTCAAGAAAGTCAGTCTATCATATTAGACTCTGTTCATGTGTGTTTCTATTGACAGATGAATGCTGTACTAAGACAGACACAATAACAAACAATCTGGGAGGAGAAGCTACCATCATCTGTAACTATCCAGAGAACCAAGAGTACAGCCACGTGTATCTCTGCAAGGAAGATAATCACTCAAAGATTTATTGTGAAATTATCTCTGCTGACTCAACATCAGCTAAATCTGGGAGATTCTCTCTGACTGACAGGAGAGAGAAACGCTACACAGTGACCATCAGTAACCTGACCGAAGATGACACTGGGACATACTGGTGTGGAGTAGAAAACAAAAAGACAGGAGAACACTACATTTCACTGTTTACTGAGGTACATCTCAGTGTGATTGGTAAGTGACCTCCAGACTAAACTAGACTTCACCTCTCTGTTTGTTAGTGGATCAACTCTTTACATCAGTGGAGGCTGGTGGGAGGAGTTATGGGAGGACAGTCTCATTATAATGGAATGGATGGAACACTATCAAACACATGAAACCATGGATGAAAATGTGTGTATTTGCTAGGATGGATTGTTCAATATATTCAGGTAACTGCTCTCAAAACAGTTAACACAGTGATCTGAACACTTTGTAATTGTCCTAAACAGACTGTGAATAGTCCTTCATTTAATATAAGTTACAAATCACATGCATCATTTTCTCAATACACTGTGCACAAAAGTATCAAATGTTTTCAAAGTAGTTCATACAGCCAAACAAAATTTGAATATATCAGGAAAAAACTATTGCAGCTCTTTTTTAATGATCTTTACAAAAATCACAAAAATGTTAGTACCATTTTCCAAACACAAGAAACAAAACTCTGTTATTTGTAAAATTTCTTAGTTGCAAATGGTTTATTTCCAATCAGTCCCAAATGTATATATGATGAGTTAATAATACACACAACACAAGAAGTGCAAAGTTTAATTGTTTACACATCTGACTCAATTACAACAACTAGAAAAGGGGAAAAGAAAGACAGCGAAGAAGAAGAATGAGATGTGGAAAAGGAAGAGGTTTAAGAGTGAGAGGAGGTGGACAGGACAGAAGGAGAGGAACAGTTGAGGAGGTAGAATGAAATGACAGGAAAGAAGTAGAGTGTATAGCAAGAGGAGATGGAGCACGAAGAGTTGAGGATGTAGGAGAAGAAGAAAGAAGAACTGAGGATGTAGAAGAAGCAAGAAGAGTTGAGGATGTAGGAGAAGAAGCACGGAGAGTTGAGGATGTAGGAGAAGAAGAAAGAAGAGCTGAGGATGTAGAAGAAGCAAGAAGAGTTGAGGATGTAGGAGAAGAAGCAAGGAGAGTTGAGGATGTAGGAGAAGAAGCACGGAGAGTTGAGGATGTAGGAGAAGAAGAAAGAAGAGCTGAGGATGTAGGAGAAGAAGCAAGGAGAGTTGAGGATGTAGGAGAAGGAGCAATAAAAGTTGAGGATGTAGGAGAAGAAGCAAGAAAAGCTGAGGATGTAGGAGAAGAAGCAAGAAGTGTTGAGGATGTAGGACGAGGAGAAGAGGGAGTAGAGGGAGAAGAGATTGGTAGATTGGACGACATTGGTAGAGTGGAAAGAGAAAGAGAAGACAATATAAGAAGACATGGACAGAGAGGAAGAGGAGGACAAGGTGTGAGAGGAGGGAGGACAGGTAGAAGGAGGGTACAGACATGTTTCAAATGAAATCAGAGACACCCTTATTGACCATGTCAGAAATCATGGTCTCTCCTTGAGAGAAGCTGGGCAGAGAGTTCAGCCCAACATAAACAGATCCACAGTGGCTTCAATTATCTGCACATTTCAGTGGGAAAAACTGTAAGTAACTACTCTACTTCTACAGTGAGAGTTTATTTAGCCTTGTTTTATGTAGTTCTAGTCCTGTAATGTAAATATTCCCGCTTGTCCAAACATTATTCAGAATTGAAGTTTGAAAACATTCAGGTGGACGAACAAGACTATTTTCAATTGAACAAGACCATGGTGGTCCAGAACAACCCCCAGCCTCAAAGAAATTCAGCAAAGAATAATACAGGACAATCAACTATTCCACAATATTCACCAATGCAGGCTCCAATTGATCGTGTTCGAAGGAGAAATGCCATCCGAATTGAGCAAATATACAAAGTGCCCTGTGAGAGGAACTCTGTTTGAGTGAAACAGTTGCGATTCCAAGTACGTGCAAGCCAATTACTGCACTTCTACTGTAAACACAAAGATATTTTTTCCTGGATATTATGTTTGTGTCCATATACTATTCCATATATATAAGTGAAACGATTCAGGCATCTCTCTGCATAGTCCTTCATAAAGCATCACCCACATTTCAGGATGGTGTTCCTTACACCATATTCTCCTTTCTTGAATCCAATTGAGGAGTTCTTCTCCTCTTGGAGGTTGAAAGTATATGATGCAACCATACAACCAAGGATGTCTTCTTCAAGCAATGGAAGAGGCCTGTGAAGAAATTGAGACATGACCATTTCAAGCATGGATCCAGCATTCACTGTGTTTTTTCCCATGATGCATGACTCGTGAAAATATATGCTGTGTTGTGGATGAAATTCTCTGGCCAGATGTAATTGAGGCTGGATCAATAAAGTTAATTGATTCAATGATTGCAGTACATTTATTCATTTATTTCCTTAAGTATTTATCTACATAATAATGGTTTTTTCTGGGCGAAAAACATGTATTTTCGTTCATTTATTTGTGTGTCTACAGCTGAATTTGTTATCAACTCAACAGACAACACACTTGTAGTTTTGATGTTAGTATTTATTTTAAATAAATGCATTGCTAGAATATTATGCAGTGAATGTTGACCTGTTTCGCCAACATAAGAGTGTTTAATTTGCTGTGTTAACTCTTTTGAGAGCAGTTACGTGAGTTTGGAGAAATGTGTACAATTTATTGGGAAAAACTGTAATTAACATCACCTGTTTTAATTTAAAAAGTCTTGTTTCAAAACTCAATGTCGACATCATTAAAAAGAGAGAGTCAGAGAGAGATGTGAACTACTAAAGGCGAACTAACACTCCTCCTGAGGAACATCATAAACAACCCTTAACATTAACATTAACATCTTCCTGTCTGTCTATTTTGTTTGTATCCCTGACTGTCTGTCTGTTTTTCTTCTTTTTAGTGTCGACCACCAAACCAACCACAACATCTGCCACCTCCAAAACAATAACAACAACATACGCCACCTCCAAAACAATAACAACAACATCCCCCACCTCCAACCCAACATCAACACCTACCACCTCCACCAACTCATCATCATCAGTTAACAGACCTGGTAAATGAACTCATTAAAATGTCGTAGTACTGTATATTTGAACTGACAGCAGATGGTTTGGTTTTTCAGACTCTCATCATGGTTAGGTCTAATGGGTTTTGTGTGTGTGTGTGTGTGTGTGTTTCAGATACTCCACTGGTCATCTTCGTGTGTGTTTGTGTGGTTGTGTTACTGCTACTGATCTGTCTGTTCATACTCTACAGACAGAAACACAAAAAGACAACAGGTGAGACACACACACACACACAAAGACACACACTCACAGATACATTTGTTTTGCTATCCATGTAGGGACCTCTCCATGCTCCCAATTCTTTAGTCCTAACCATAACCTAACCCTAAACTTAAACCCAACAACCAAACTTGAACTTGTCCTATTGCCTAATCCTGAACCTATCTGGTAATTCCTAAATATAATAATCCCTCTGTGTAAAATGAACGATATCATATTGTCCCTGTGTATTTCTATGTGAGTGATGTGAAATTTTTCCTGTGGGTTTCTATGAGTGATATCATATTGTCCCTGTGTGTTTCTATGAGTAATGTCATAATTGTCCCTTTGTGTTTCCATGTGAGTGATATCATATTGCACCTGTGTGTTTCTATGTGATGTCATATTGACCCCGTTTGTTTTGATGAGTGATGCCATATTGTCCATGTGTGTTTCAATGAGTGATATCATATTGTGCCTGTGTGTTTCTATTTGATGTCATATTGTCCCTGAGTGTTTCTATGAGTGATGTCATAATGTCCCTGAGTATTTCTGTGAGCGATGTCATATTGTCCCTGTGTGTTTCCATGGGTGATGTCATATTGTCCCTGAGTGTTTCTATGTGATGTCATATTGTCCCTGTGTGTTTCTATGAGAGATGTCCTATTGACCCTGTGTGTTTATATTAGTGATGTCATATTGTCCCTGAGTGTTTCTGTGAGTGATGTCATATTGTCCTTGAGTGTTTCTATGAGTGATGTCATAATTGTCCCTGTGTGTTTCTATGTGATGTCATATTGACCCTGTTTGTTTCTACGAGTGATGTCATATTGTCCCTGTGTGTTTCTATGAGTGATGTCATATTGTCCCTGAGTGTTTCTATGAGAGATTTCATATTGACCCTGTGTGTTTCTATGAGTGATGTCATAATGTCCATGAGTGTTGCTGTGAGTGATGTCATATTGTCCCTGAGTGTTTCTATGAGTGATGTCATATTGTCCCTGAGTGTTTCTATGAGTGATGTCATATTGTCCCTGTGTGTTTGTACGAGTGATGTCATATTGTCCCTGAGTGTTTCTATGAGTGATGTCATATTGTCCCTGAGTGTTTCTATGAGTGATTTCATATTGTCCATGAGTGTTTCTATGAATGATGTCATATTGTCCCTGAGTGTTTCTATGAGTGATGTCATATTGTCCCTGAGTGTTTCTATGAGTGATGTGTGTGTGTGTTGTCTTCCACAGCCATCTCGCCATTACACATATTGAACACAGACCCTGGGGTCAACAGAGAGGTCAGTGAGTGTGTGTTTCTGTGTGTGTTTAGGTTTTACTGTACTAATGGGGACCAAATGTCCCTGCAACGATAATAAAACAGGTTTTTGTCTGCTCCCATTGTTGAGGTACTGTAATGTGATCAGGTTAAGGCATTTAGGACAAACCTGATTTTGAATAGGAACACTTTCTCCAAGAGGGACAGTAAAACATGAAACCCGTGTGTGTCCTTCTTCAGAACGTCTCATCCCTCATCCCTCCTCCCTGCTCATCCCTTTACTCATCCCCCTATCAGGTGGCTTAGGGGTTAGAGGATTTCACGTGTACAAGTTAGGTTTCTTGAAGTAAATCTGTCTTTCTGTCTGAGCAAGGCATTTAACCCTGAATCTCATCATGGCAGACCGACACACCATTTCAATTTCGAGGGTTAGGTTAAATGCAGAAGCACAGTTCCAGTTGGACCTTATACCTCAAATATTCTCTCATTTCCTTCCTCCCTGTCTCTCCTCTTCCTCTGCTTCTTATGTCCAGGGTCGTCATGGTGACAGTGAGTATGAAGAGATTAAGGAGCGCCCCCTACAGTCAGACTCATGTGATACGACAACCACCATCTACACCACAGTCAGTTTACCCAGAAAGCCCTCTGACTCTCTCCACTACGCCAGTGTCAACTTCCACAAGGATCCCAGCTGCCCCAATGAAGCCACCACCACCATCAGTAAAGAGGACACATCCTGCTGTGACTATGCTACTGTAAATGTTGATCAAAACTCCACCTACTCTACTGTCAATCATCCACACAGCACATCTTAGGCTCCTCCCATCTACTCCACAGTCAGCAAACCAGGAGACACCTGATTTTCTGGCAACCAATAACAAGAGACCAACCCTTACTGGTAACTCTTAAACATAGATACAACCCCACTGGTAACCGTTAAACATAGACACACCCCCACTAGTTACCATTAAACATAGACACACCCCCACTAGTTACCATTAAACATAGACACACCCCCACTAGGTACCATTAAACATAGACACACCCCCACTGGTTACTATAAAACATAGACACACCCCCACAGGCAACCATTAAACATAGACACACCCCCACTAGTTACCATTAAACATAGACACACCCCCACTAGTTACCATTAAACATAGACACACCCCCACTAGGTACCGTTAAACATAGACACACCCCCACTGGTTACTATAAAACATAGACACACCCCCACAGGCAACCATTAAACATAGACACACCCCCACTGGTAACTATTAAACAGAGACACACCCCCACTGGTAACTAATAAACAGAGACACACCCCTCACTGGTAACTATTAAACAGAGACACACCCCTCACTGGTAACTATTAAACAGAGACACACCCCTCACTGGTAACTATTAAACAGAGACACACCCCTCACTGGTAACTATTAAACATAGACACACCCCCACAGGCAACCATTAAACATAGACACACCCCCACTGGTAACTATTAAACAGAGACACACCCCCACTGGTAACTAATAAACAGACACACCCTCACTGGTAACTACTAAACACACACACACACAAAGTGTTGCTGACATGACAGAGACAAATTACTCTGAGAAAAGTCTCAGAGGACTCAGAGGACTCCTTTTGGATGTAGTAAACACAAGCATTACGTCAATAATATAACTGAAAATGTGCAGAGGACAGTCAATTCAATGTATACGATTAACTAAAAGGTTTTGCATTAAATTATATATTGTTGTGTATTTGTTTCCATTTGTTGTACAGCTCCGGAAAAAATGTTAAGACCACTGTACCTTATTTTTTTCGGGAGATGTATAATTGTATAATGCCACTTTATTTTCAATATTGTGTATTTTTCTATTAAGTGTATCTGTTTATTAAGACTTTTTTAAAACTATAGTATTGGGAGAGGGGCTGTGAAATAAATAAACATGTGACAGTATAGTCTACACCTGTAGACAAAATCAGTTGGATAATTCTAAGTTACTTTTCTCTGTTTGTGTTGGTATCTGGCATGTGTTGCTGAAAATCTGAGACAGTAAAAATAAACTCCACTGAATTATATTTTAAAAGAAGAATTACTCTTCTGATTCATCTAACCTGTATTTCTTACACCTTCAGGAGTGAGTCCATCAGGCCCATAGGTGGGAGATGTTGCATGGTGGACTCAACATGTTCTGACCACCATTCTTCCAGGCCCGGTTCCAGGGGGGGGGCGGGGGGGACCGGGTACAGTACAGTACATCGCCGATTGTCAATGAATTTCGACCCAGTCCATTCATCACAGACAATACGTTGCGATCAGCAAAGACCAACGAGTTTGAAGACCCTCTAGTGGTAGAATGATTCTGTTACTGAACCTCTATAGAGAGAGACCCTCTAATGGTAGAATGACTCTGTTACTGAACCTCTATAGATAGAGACCCTCTAGTGGTAGAATGACTCTGTTACTGAACCTCTATAGATAGAGACCCTCTAGTGGTAGAATGACTCTGTTACTCTCCTCTATAGATAGAGACCCTCTAGTGGTAGAATGACTCTGTTACTGAACCTCTATAGATAGAGACCCTCTAGTGGTAGAATGACTCTGTTACTGAACCTCTATAGATAGAGACCCTCTAGTGGTAGAATGACTCTGTTACTGAACCTCTATAGATAGAGACCCTCTAGTGGTAGAATGACTCTGTTACTGAACCTCTATAAATAGAGACCCTCTAGTGGTAGAATGACTCTGTTACTGAACCTCTATAGATAGAGACCCTCTAGTGGTAGAATGACTCTGTTACTGAACCTCTATAGATAGAGACCCTCTAGTGGTAGAATGACTCTGTTACTGAACCTCTATAGATAGAGACCCTCTAGTGGTAGAATGACTCTGTTACTCTCCTCTATAGATAGAGACCCTCTAGTGGTAGAATGACTCTGTTACTGAACCTCTATAGATAGAGACCCTCTAGTGGTAGAATTACTCTGTTACTCTCCTCTATAGATAGAAACCCTCTAGTGGTAGAATGACTCTGTTACTCTTCTCTATAGATAGAGACCCTCTAGTGGTAGAATTATT
Source organism: Esox lucius (assembly GCF_011004845.1). NCBI lineage: Eukaryota > Metazoa > Chordata > Actinopteri > Esociformes > Esocidae > Esox > Esox lucius. The sequence continues at coordinate 4,842,146 of NC_047577.1, forward strand.
CTGTTACTGAACCTCTATAGATAGAGACCCTCTAATGGTAGAATGACTCTGTTACTCTCCTCTATAGATAGAGACCCTCTAGTGGTAGAATGACTCTGTTACTCTCCTCTATTCATTGAGACCCTCTAGTGGTAGAATGACTCTGTTACTCTCCTCTATAGATAGAGACCCTTGTAATTGATATTGTGACTGACTTTTCCATCATCAAACCATAAAACACACATAAACACACATACATTCAAGCCACAAACACACTTCTTATCTACAACCAGTTAACTGCACCTGCCCTTTACTGTCTGTTTTCATGGTCAGAATTCCATTATCTCTACTGAACAATACAAAGATCTGGCTTAACTGCTACCACTTTACTGCTCCCTCATGTCTGTTATTTACTATTCATTAATGTCTACACTATGTTATTATTTAGACTGAACAATTCAAACATCTATCTTTACTGGTAAAGCTTTACTGTTCCCACCAGTCAGTATTTTACTATTCATTAATGTCCAGGCTCTGTTATTCTTTCTACTGAAAATGTCAACATCCCCATTTCAACACTTCGGGGAAGAGGTTGTCAGAAGCAGAAGCTATTTAAGACATGGCTATAAAGAAGTGGCTTGTACAAATGCAGATTGTTTGTGAGGGAGATGGAGGGAGAGATAATGTGTATGAGTGAAGAATCCCAAATCATTAACACATCACCCAGCAGGTTAAATCCTACATCATTAACACATCACCCAGCAGGTTAAATCCTATATCATTAACACATCACCCAGCAGGTTAAATCCTACATCATTAACACATCACCCAGCAGGTTAAATCCTACATCATTAACACATCACCCAGCAGGTTAAATCCTATATCATTAACACATCACCCAGCAGGTTGAATCCTATATCATTAACACATCACTCAGCAGGTTAAATCCTATATCATTAACACATCACCCAGCAGGTTAAATCCTACATCATTAACACATCACCCAGCAGGTTAAATCCTATATCATTAACACATCACCCAGCAGGTTAAATCCTATATCATTAACACATCACCCAGCAGGTTAAATCCTACATCATTAACACATCACCCAGCAGGTTAAATCCTACATCATTAACACATCACCCAGCAGGTTAAATCCTATATCATTAACACATCACTCAGCAGGTTAAATCCTATATCATTAACACATCACCCAGCAATCTTCAGTAAAATAAGCAGAGAAAATTAAGAGAGACGATACGATGTGTGGGCAATGTAGTTTCTCTTTCCATCCTAAAATTATGTAGATTTACATTTTGATTTAAATGTAATGAAATACCTAACACAATAAGCTGAATCTCCTATTGAAAACAGTAACACATGGCAAATAGCCTATATATTTAGTATTATGTTTCAATAATAGCCTAATTAAATGTTCATTCATCTGGGAGCATTGCGTTTTTCATCCAATGATGTCAGGCATTCAGTGAGGGGTGATTAGCGCCTGGTACCATTTGGGTACCAACGCTAAGTGGCGTGGGTGGTTGGCAGATTAAGTGGGAAAACAGTAAAAAAACAGGTAAATCATCTCTGAATGGTTTTATGACAGTCAGTTTAGAATTCTGACAACGGAAAAATTAAAGGAAAAGTAATGGAAGGAGGAGGGTCTAGCTTTAAAAATGGCAGTTTTATTTTAATTACAATCTGAAACTCAGGCATTTGCCGGTTCTAGTGTTAAAACCCTTATCTTTTTTACCGTTATCATGTTTAGTGGTTTTTATCTAAAAGGATAACATAACACGCTGGAGGGACTATGTCTCCCGGCTGGCCTGGGAACGCCTCGGTGTCCCCCCGGAAGAGCTGGAGGAAGTGTCTGGGGAGAGGGAAGTCTGGGCATCCCTGCTTAGACTGCTGCCCCCGCGACCCGGCCCCGGATAAGCGGGAGAAGATGGATGGATGGATGGATAACATATTGTTTCTTTACAATATTTGTAAAGAATGTGAAAGTAAACCATGTGGGAAGTCTAAATAAATATTACAATAAAACTACAGCTCTGGAAAAAATGAAGAGACCACTGCACCTTTTCTTTCCTTTCCAAAAAAAGTTGAAAGGGAAAGTTTTAGGAACAGAAATAATGAATTTGAACCCTTCTGTCCCTCACACAAAACCTTCCTTTTCACATTTTTGGAAAGGAAAGAGAAAGGTGCAGTGGTCTCTTCATTTTTTCCAGAGCTGTATAATATTGATGTAATGGCCAGTCAGTCCTTCGTGTGTGACTGCTTAACAGTCTGGGAGTGGGTGTATTTCTCCAGGTCCTTCTATCTGCTGTTTACCAAAACGCAGGTTGTACACGGCTATTTTGATTTAATGTAACATGTAATTAAACCAATGGTTTATTAATGTATGTTTGGTGTGTATGCCAATGTATGTAACTGACATTGCAACATTTCCGTTACAATGACTTACAAGCATTCTGGCAACAAACACACTCCTCTTCATCAACAACCAGTAAACTGCCCCAGACTTACTGTCTGTTTTTATGGTCAGAATTTTACAATCTAATTATCCTTCTGGGCTGCTAATTTAATGCTCCCTCCAGTCTGTTATTTACTATTCATTAAAAGTTTGACTCTTTTAACTGTTATTATTACTACTGAACAATTTCAACATCCCCAATTCATCACATGGAGGAAGAAGCTGTCAGAAGCGGAAGATGTGGTTTGTGCTTGTTAGGACATGAAGCAATAAACAAGGGACTTGTACAAATGCAGTGTGTGTGAAAGATATGAAGAGAGAGTGTGTATGAATGAGCAATCCTACATCATTAACCCAGCACCCAGCAGGTTAAATCCTACATCATTAACCCAGAACCCAGCAGGTTAAATCCTATATCAATAACACATCACCCAGCAGGTTAAATCCTATATCAATAACACATCACCCAGCAGGTTAAATCCTATATCAATAACACATCACCCAGCAGGTTAAATCCTATATCAATAACACATCACCCAGCAGGTTAAATCCTATATCAATAACACATCACTCAGCAGCTTAAATCCCTAAAACACCTCATAATCACACCATAAACAATAATACCACAAATGCAACTGTGTACTGATCACACAACATAAAAGATTTTGGCAGACTTGGACAAAACTATAGTCTATGTCATATGTGACACGGGTTTCAGAGTTGTCTATTTCAGCCCAAACCCAACAGGTATCAACAGCCTGGGGGGCTCGGTTCGGACTAGATCCATGATTTAAGAAGTGTAATCGGGCCAGGCCTGGGTCGGACCAGACCGATCTTCTAATGCATCTAACCGGCCATTTCTTTTTCAAAAACATTTCTCAGTTGTAACATTTGACATGTTGTCTTTCTACAATTTTAATGAAATAGCGGGATTCATGATTTACACATAATTGCGTTCTGTTTTTATTAGCATTTCTTATGCAGAGTCCTAACCATCTTGTTAATGGAATTGTTATATAAATATATAAGGGAATGCACAGTGTTTTATTTCCCTGGAACATCTATTAATCTGGATGGTGGATGAATTCCTACCATATCAGATGGTCCCTCGCCTGCATCTGAAAAACCTTAAACGGTGTTTTGCTGCTGAGGGAAAACATGGTCTGCACACTGGACGTGATGTGTTGGACGTTTCAAAAGAAGAGCTGAGGCTGAAAACACAAAGGAAGTGTCGGCTCTCATTTCGTGGATAATGCAGCAAGACACGCTAGCAAGACAATTTTATAAAAAATGGAAGAAGTTCGGAAGGTTATAGCACCTAAGAAAATATGTTTTAGGTCAATAGAAATAAAATCTGAAGGAATGCAGATAGATGCCGTTTGAAAATACGAGTGAACATTGATGCACCTTAATGCTATTGGGTGGTCTGTGGGTCTGCACCTGGATGCTATTGGGTGGTCTGTGTCTGCATCTGGATGCTATTGGGTGGTCTGTGGGTCTGCACCTGGATGCTATTGGGTGGTCTGTGGGTCTGCACCTGGATGCTATTGGGTGGTCTGTGTCTGCATCTGGATGCTATTGGGTGGTCTGTGGGTCTGCACCTGGATGCTATTGGGTGGTCTGTGGGTCTGCACCTGGATGCTATTGGGTGGTCTGTGGGTCTGCACCTGGATGCTATTGGGTGGTCTGTGGGTCTGCACCTGGATGCTATTGGGTGGTCTGTGGTTCTGCACCTGGATGCTATTGGGTGGTCTGTGGGTCTGCACCTGGATGCTATTGGGTGGTCTGTGGGTCTGCAGCTGGATGCTATTGGGTGGTTTGTGGGTCTGCAGCTGGATGCTATTGGGTGGTCTGTGGGTCTGCAGCTGGATGCTATTGGGTGGTCTGTGGGTCTGCAGCTGGATGCTATTGGCCTATCCATGATGGATAGGAACTCAAGGAGCAATATGCATTACATGGCGACACTGATATGGCAATTCTTCTGTTAAATAAGTAATTCATTTCAATATATATTTAAAAGAATGGCATGTCAACTCACCTGGGCAGATTACATTTTTTTTTTAGATGAACTGAATAAAGTGAACAGATGACGTGTGGGGCTTTAAGAGTGAACTGACCTCACACCAGCGAGAGGCGAGATTTCTAGGAATATTGTGCTAAAATACTTCCTGTTCTTGAGAGTTATGTAGTTCAGCTTTAATGTGTAGGGGAATGCACAGTGTTTTATTTCCCTGGAACATCACATGATGATCTGTTATTAACTTGGTATTCCTCAAATAAACAAGTGTTGATGGCATTAATGTTCAGCCCTGATGAGAACTCTAATGGGCTCATGAGACAGATTTTAATGACAAACACTCAACACTACTACTAAGCTGACTTACCACACACACACACACACACACAAACACACTAAAAGACACACACACACACACACAAACATACTAAAAGACACACACACACACACACATTGTATTCTTGCTGTGTCCCCAGCATCCCATCTGATACATTTGAGAATACTGTACATACTGTAAATATTATAAATGCTGTAAATAATATGAATACTGTACAAACTATAAATATTATTAATGCTGTGAATAATACGAATACTGTACATAATGCTGTAAATAATATGAATACTGTAAATACTGTATGTACTATAAATAATATAAATGTTATAAATACGGTAAGTAATATGAATAACTTAAATACGGTAAGTAATATGAATAACATAAATACTGTAAAAATGTAACAGTAATAAATAATGTAAATACCGTCAATACTTTGTTTACGTATATTTATTCACATTACTACATATAGTAGTATATATAACATTTTCAGCGAGGGTTTGTACTAGTAAAGAGACCCAAAGTTAGTTCCTTGTTTCAGTGCAGTGGAAAGAGAGGGGGGGGGTGAGGGAGGGGGAGAGGGAGGGAGGGGGAGAAGGAGGGGGAGAGAGATTGTGACAGATAGCACATTTTAGCAGGAACATTACGCTTGATGTAAGTATAACTAGAGAGAGCACAGAGAGAGTTGTAAAAACAGAATTATAAAAAGCACTATCAACAACCAGATCCAGAGACACCAACCTGGAGAGAATCTGTGAACACCAGAACACAACAAGATGAAGATCCTGCTGATATTCATCCAACTGTACTTTATAAAAGGTAATAAGCTTGTTATAACACTCTGTAACTATGTTATTACACCTAGTTAATGTGTGTTGTGTGCATATACATGCTTGTGTCTGTGTGTGTGCCTAACGTGCGTTTGTTCCTGTGTGTGTGTGTGTGTGTGTGTGTGTGTGTGTGTGTGCTGAAAGTGCATGCGACTGGGTGAATGCTTGTGTCTGTCTGTGTGCCTAACGTGCGTTTGTTCCTGTGTGTATGGGTGTGTGAGTGTATGTGTGATTACTAACTGTATAACAGTCAAATTCTACAGAAAAAAAACAACAACTAAGCTATAAACCTAAAACAAGTTATTGTCTCCTTGTCTGATTGACAGGCTGTGTGAGCTTCATAGTGACAGGATACTCTGGAGGAACTGCCATCATCTACTGTCATTATTACAGAGGAGAGGAGCATTATGGGAAATATTTCTGCATGGGGCAGAACAGTTTAAGTTGTGAGGAGAAAATAAGATCAGGTAGTCAGAACACCTGGGAACACAGTGGGAGATTCTCTCTGTATGACAAAACTGTGGTGAACTACTTCACTGTGGTCATCAGACAACTGACCAGACAAGATGAAGGAACCTACTGGTGTGGAGTGGGTGAACCTGTTGTACCTGACAGTTATACCAAGGTGGAGCTGGAAGTAAAGGAAGGTGGGACACTTTAATTTTGTAAAATTAATGTAACTTAATGTAATTAAATCATCAATAGCAATCGATGGTCAAGGAAGTCAGTCTATAGTATTAAACAGTGGTAATGTGTGTTTCTATTGACAGATAAATGCTGTTTGAAGTCAGTCACAGAGACGGTCTATCTGGGAGGAGAAGCTACCATGATCTGTAACTATCCAGAGAAATATGAAAACAGCTCCAAGTATTTCTGCAAGGAGAACAGAGATTTAAATGAATGTGATAGCATTATCTCCGAATCAGTTCGGAGATTCACTGTGACTGACAACAGAACAGAGAAAAGCTTCACAGTGACCATCAGGGACCTGACTGAAGATGATACTGGGACATACTGGTGTGGAGTAGAAACCAGGATTGATGAAGTGTTGCGTTACATTACCGTGTTTACTGAGGTACATCTCAGTGTGACTGGTAAGTGACCTCCAGACTAAACTAGACTTCACCTCTGTTTGTTAGTGGATCAACTCTTTACATCAGTGGAGGCTGGTGGGAGGAGTTATGGGAGGACAGTCTCATTATAATGGAATGGATGGAACACTATCAAACACATGAAACCATGGAAACCAGGTGTTTGTGTTTAATAGTGATCCATCCATTCCATTATAATGTCTTCCTTTATCTCCTCCCACCAGCCTCCACTGGTCCCAATAAATTATATTCATGACTGTAACTCAGTTTTGATAGAAAAGTCAACAGGTACTAATAATATGAAGAAATATAAAATAGAATGATCGTCTGATAGAGCAGCTGTCATCCATGGTGATGCAAATCCCTGTGCTGGAAACAATGACTTTTACACATCTACTGTATGATATGAGGTAGTGGAGGTGAGACCAGACACAATGTATTTTACACATCTACTGTATGATATGAGGTAGTGGAGGTGAGACCAGACACAATGTCTTTTACACATCTACTGTATGATATGAGGTAGTGGAGGTGAGACCAGACACAATGTCTTTTACACATCTACTGTATGATATGAGGTAGTGGAGGTGAGACCAGACACAATGTCTTTTACACATCTACTGTATGATATGAGGTAGTGGAGGTGAGACCAGACACAATGTCTTTTACATATCTACTGTATGATATGAGGTAGTGGAGGTGAGACCAGACACAATGTCTTTTACATATCTACTGTATGATATGAGGTAGTGGAGGTGAGACCAGACACAATGTCTTTTACACATCTACTGTATGATATGAGGTAGTGGAGGTGAGACCAGACACAATGTCTTTTAGACATCTACTGTATGATATGAGGTAGTGGAGGTGAGACAAGACACAATGACTTTTATACATCTACTGTATGATATGAGGTAGTGGAGGTGAGACCAGACACAATTACTTTTACACATCTGCTGTATGATATGAGGTAGTGGAGGTGAGACCAGACACAATGTATTTTACACATCTACTGTATGATATGAGGTAGTGGAGGTGAGACCAGACACAATATATTTTACACATCTACTGTATGATATGAGGTAGTGGAGGTGAGGCCAGACACAATGTCTTTTACTCATCTACTGTATGATATGAGGTAGTGGAGGTGAGACCAGACATAATGTCTTTTACACATCTACTGTATGATATGAGGTAGTGGAGGTGAGACCAGACACAATGTCTTTTAGACATCTACTGTATGATATGAGGTAGTGGAGGTGAGACAAGACACAATGACTTTTATACATCTACTGTATGATATGAGGTAGTGGAGGTGAGACCAGACACAATTACTTTTACACATCTACTGTATGATATGAGGTAGTGGAGGTGAGACCAGACACAATGTATTTTACACATCTACTGTATGATATGAGGTAGTGGAGGTGAGACCAGACACAATGTATTTTACACATCTACTGTATGATATGAGGTAGTGGAGGTGTGGCCAGACACAATGTCTTTTACTCATCTACTGTATGATATGAGGTAGTGGAGGTGAGACCAGACACAATGTATTTTACACATCTACTATATGATTTGAGGTAGTGGAGGCAGACACAATGTCTTTTATAAATCTACTGTATGATTTGAGGTAGTGGAGGCAGGCACAATGTCTTTTACACATCTAATGCATGAAATGAGGTAGTCGAGGTGAGATGAATTAGGATGTGGATCTAATGTAATAATAAAATCTGACTATTGTCTGTCAACAGATTCTACACCATCACCACAATCAATACCATCAGCACCATCAGCAACATTCATCAACACATCTGGTAAAACATTAATTGGAAGAGTTGACTGAAAACGGTTATTGTCTCTGTGTCCCAGGTATCTTAGTAGTGATCATTGTGTCTCTGTGTTCCAGGTATCTTAGTAGTGATCATTGTGTCTCTGTGTTCCAGGTATTTTAGTAGTGATCATTGTGTCTCTGTTTTCCAGGTATCTTAGTAGTGATCATTGTGTCTCTGTGTTCCAGGTATCTTAGTAGTGATCATTGTGTCTCTGTGTTCCAGGTATCTTAGTAGTGATCATTGTGTCTCTGTGTTCCAGGTATCTTAGTAGTGATCATTGTGTCTCTGTGTTCCAGGTATCTTAGTAGTGATCATTGTGTCTCTGTGTTCCAGGTATCTTAGTAGTGATCATTGTGTCTCTGTGTTCCAGGTATCTTAGTAGTGATCATTGTGTCTCTGTGTTCCAGGTATCTTAGTAGTGATCATTGTGTCTCTGTGTTCCAGGTATCTTAGTAGTGATCATTGTGTCTCTGTGTTCCAGGTATCTTAGTAGTGATCATTCTGTCTGTGATTCTGGTTGTGGGGTTTATCACCATCGTTCTGGTAATTGTCTACAGGAGGAAGGTGGAAGGTATGTTCAGACATACTAGTGCGTAGACAAACACACACACAACTGTTGTCTACAGTGAATGATGCACTATGCTGTCCTATAATATAACTTGCATGTTCTTCAGGGCCGTTCTTATCTAGTTGTAAGACGTCTAGCAGATCAAACACCCACCCAGGAAACAGTGAAGAGAGGAGCGCTGCCAGTCAAGATTCAACTTACCCAACCCTGAATCCAAACACAGCATACCTGGATTCTACTTACCAAACCCTGAATCCAAACACAGCAAACCTGGATTCAACTTACCAAACCCTGAATCCAAACAGAGCAAACCTGGATTCAACTTACCAAACCCTGAATCCAAACAGAGCATACCTGGATTCAATTTACCAAATCCTGAATCCAAACAGAGCAAACCTGGATTCAACTTACCAAACCCTGAATCCAAACACAGCGAACCTGGATTCGACTTACCAAACCCTGAATCCAAACACAGCATACCAATATCCAACATACCAAACCCTGAATCCAAACACAGCAAACATAGATTGTTCTTACCAAACCTTGAATCCAAACAGCATACCGATATCCAACATACCAAACCCTAAATCCAAACACAGCATACCAATATCCAACATACCAAACTTTGAATCCAAATACAGCAAACCTGGATTCTACTTACCAAACCCTGAATCCAAACAGAGCAAACCTGGATTCTACTTACCAAACCCTGAATCCAAACACAGCAAACCTGGATTCGACTCACCAAACACTGAATCCAAACACAGCATACCGATATCCAACATACCAAACCCTGGATCCAAACACAGCAAACATATATTGTTCTTACCAAACCTTTGAATCCAAACAGCATACCGATATCCAACATACCAACATACCAAACCTTGAATCCAAACACAGCATACCGATATCCAACATACCAAACCCTGAATCCAAACACAGCAAACCTAGATTGTTCTTACCAAACACTGATTCCAAACACTGCTAACCAAAATTCTACTTCCCAAACCCTGGACCCCAACACAGTGAAACACAATTCAATGTACAAAACTAGGGGCGTATCGAATCCTTGGACGAAATGAGCATCGTAACGGTTTGGGAAAGTTCTCCAAATGCTATTTTGTTTTTGTTATTTTCCAGTATCAGAAAATATATCCAGTCCACTCACTCAAAGCATATCCCAACTTTGACACAAAAACGTATGTATCAGACATCCTAGTTGGCTAGTTATCCTTTTATTTATTTATGTTGTTAGATTTTTTTCTGTCAACTTAAGGGAGACCACTGTTCTTCCGGTTTATTATATTTACTTTTCTTTATTAATTCACTTAATTGTATTTACATTTTATGAGTCTTGACATTCTTGAACAATGTGTGACTTTTTTATGGGACAGCTGCACCCTCAGAGATGAGCTCTGAGATGGTGTTTTAGGAATAACTCAGTAATCTGCATTTGAGTTTTAGGCTTTACCGGCACAAGTATATTATATATTACTGGGACAAGTACATTATATATTACCAGCACAAGTATATACAGTTATTATAATGGATAAGGTTATTGATGTGAGTTTGATGAGATCAGAACACTTCCCTACCAAACTCCTGACCATGGATCTGCAAATAAGACTGAATTTCGAGTCACACTTCTTGCCAAAGTAAAGTCCTTTATGCTTTGAATTTATATTTACTCAAAATGGACCTGATTCATTGTTCAGATATGAAGATTATTTTTCACTGTACATACAGTTATGCAAGCAGCACGTTATTGTTCCTCCAAAGTATTTCTCAACTCAAAACAAAACAAAACTCAAAACAAAAAAACATTTAATGTCATCTTATAATTGATTTTGAAGGGGACAGTTTTTCAAAGTGAACGTTGAATAGAAAAACATTTCAATATCTCATCTCATCTCACCTTCATCCGCTAATCTGGTATTGCATCGCGGGGGCAGCAGCTCCAGCAGGGGACCCCAAACTTCCCTTTCCCGAGCCACATTTGCCAGCTCTGACTGGGGGATCCCAAGGCGTTCCCAGGCCAGTGTTGAAATATAATCTCTCCACCTAGTCCTGGGCCTACCCCGAGGTCTCCTCCCAGCTGGACGTGCCTGGAACACCTCCCTAGGGAGACGTCCTGGGGGCATCCTTACCAGATGCCCGAACCACCTCAACTGGCTCCTTTCGATGCAAAGGAGCAGCGGCTCTACTCCGAGTTCCTCACGGATGATTGAGCTTCTCACCCTATCACTAAGGGAGAAGCCAGCCACCCTTCTGAGAAAACCCATTTCAGCCGCTTGTACTCGCAATCTAGTTATTTCGGTAATGACCCAGCCTTCATGAACATAGGTGAGGGTAGAAACGAAAACTGACCAGTATATCGAGAGCTTTGCCTTCCGGCTCAGCTCTCTATTCGTCACAACGGTGAGGTTAAGCGAATGCAATACCGCCCCCGCTGCTCCGATTCTCCGGCCAATCTCCAGCTCCATTGTCCCTTCACTCGCGAACAAGACCCTGAGATACTTGAACTTATTTACTTGGGGTAACGCTTCATTCCCTACCCGAAGGAGGCACTCCATCGGTTTCCTGCTTATTACAAATATATTGTTTGTTATTTAATAAAATGAGAGATTTGGTCACAGGTTTGAATACACTAGCAAGTCAGTTGTATTTAAGATTTTTTTTTGTTCTGTTAATAGTATGTAATCATTTTGATGTTTTAGCTACTGAAATACAAAACTGCCAATTTAACATACATTTTTTTCTAGAAAGAGCACATATGTTTTCACCTAATCATTGTTATCAGATTCAGTTGAAAATAAATGTATGAAGCAACCATTTCTTTGGTTCTTTCTGCATTTGTCTTAAGAAGATGAACATAAATAGAAGTACAGATCCCATCAATTTACCAGCCCATCCCTCTTTCATATCTTCATCTAAGATCTCCTCATGTGGTTCTGAGCTGTACAGAGAGTCTGACTTTGTTCAACAATTCAAAAACCACATTAAGATCATCAGACCGAAATCATTTCATAGAAAACACTGTATATGTACATGATGTGGCACTCAAACAAAAAAGTGTGAGCGTCTCAACCTACCACACCTGTTTTCTGACTACTAACAACATCAATTGCATTATTAAAATCCTCATTTTCAGAAGTGCTTTGACTGACATGTAATCTTGTTTCTCACTGGTGTTGCTGGAACAAAGATAACACTGACATCTCTGTTAGGAGATTTGTAGGGACGGCTTCATCTGAACTCCACTGAGCTGGATTCTTCAGTGCTAGAAAAGGCTTACTCTGTGTCAGTGAAATAGATAGAGACCCTCTAGTGGTAGAATGACTCCATTACACTCCTCTATAGATAGAGACCCTCTAGTGGTAGAATGACTCTGTTACTCTCCTCTATAGATAGAGACCCTCTAGTGGTAGAATGACTCTGTTACTCTCCTCTATAGATAGAGACCCTCTAGTGGTAGAATGACTCTGTTACTCTCCTCTATAGATAGAGACCCTCTAGTGGCAGAATGACTCTGTTACTCTCCTCTATAGATAGAGACCCTCTAGTGGTAGAATGAATCTGTTACTCACTGTAGATACAAACTCCTCTAGTATTCTTATGCATGTAATACAGGAACAGCAGTAATGGTCAGTAAAGGACGGAGAGTGTGTGTCCGTCAGAAAGTCATAGTAGGAAGTATGGACTAATACAGATGGAAAGACATGCAGAAATAGGTAGTTGTGTGAATATATGAGGTTAAAAGGTGACAGAATAATGTAAAATACATAAAGTTAGCTAAGAATTTACATTTCTGATTTGGTTTCTGGAATATGGAATGTGTTCATTTGAACAAGGCAAGAAAAAACATTTAAAAAGTCAAAGCAGTATTTAATATCTTCTCTGTGCTGTACTTTTAGTAAAATAGTTTACAGGGAGTCTTCCAGAAAAACATGAAACAACACAGGGTGAACAGAATAAGTTGCCATCTGCTACTGAAGCTAAACATTCAAATACATTTGTGTTACATTTACTGATATATGCACAATCCTAACTTCATAACTGTAATTATATTAGCTACGTACCAATCCAATGGGTAAATAATGACAGGAAACAAAACACAGAAATTTGTCAAGTGGGAGATGGCAAAATTGGAGTAATGACGCAGTAATCTCCACTTCAGTTATGGGCTTTACTGGCGTATAAGGTTTCCCATAATGAGTATTTATGATTATGAGAATCAAGTCAGGTCAGACAGATTTGACTACAAATGTGAGTATGACGAGATCAGCACACTTCCACACCAAACTCCAAACCCTGGATCCACAAATAAAGACTGCATTTTAGGGAAACACTTCTTGCCAAAATAAAGGAATTTAATGGCTTTGAATTGAATATTCCCATGAAGGGCACGACAAGTATTTCAGATATGGGGATTCTTTATTTTCATTATATTTGAATTTAAACTGTAAATACAGTTATGCAAGCAACATGTTATTGTTGTTTCAAAGAATTTCCCAACACAAAACTTGTTTCATCTTAAAATAATTGATTTTGAAGAGCAGTTTTGCAAAGTAAATATTAAACAGAGAAACATTTCAATAAATTGTTTGGAATTTAATAAAACGAGAGATTTGGTCAAAGGTTTGAATATTTTACTTTAGAAAGTCAGTGTATTTATGACAGTCAATGTTTTGGATATATTCTTTTGTTAATAGTATGTAAACATTTTGTTTTAGCTACTATATACTTAACTGCCAATATAACATAGAATTTTTTCGAGAGAGAGCACCTATGGTTTCACCCAAAATAAATGTATGAAGCAACCATTTCTTTGGTTCTTTCTGTATTTGTCAAAAGGAGATGGACATGAACTGAAGTACAGATCTCATCACTTTTTCAGCCCATCCCTCTTCCATATCTTTGTCTAATATCTTCTTATGTGGTTCTGAGCTCTACAGCCAGTCTGACTTAGTTTCACACTTTGAAAACCACATTAGGATCAGCAGATCGACATCTATTCACAGAAAACACACAGAAAATGTTGACTATTTCAGGAACGTAGTTTGTGTCTAAACCTACCACACCGGCTTCATGAGAACTCCACTGAGCTGGGTTTTTCGGTGCTAGACAAGGCTTAATCTCTGTCTGTGAAATAAGACCTTTGTCATTTTATTTCTCCACACAAAGCCTGAGATCCTAACATGATAAACGTACTTATATTAGCTACGTGTCGATCCAAGGACTAAATAATTACAGGGCACAAAAACACATAAATCTGCAGAGTGGAAGAGGGCAAAGAAAACCCGGCCCGGACAGAATACATGGAACAATGTTTCAGCAGTACAGCACCAGCAAGTAGTTCCGAGTGGTGAAAAACAGCCAAAGACTGATGGAGTTGTTTCCGACCCGACTCATTTTAACACGGCTGCCACGTGAAGGGACCGCCTGGTGGTTATACCTGAAGCGGTTGCTGTGCAGGGACCGCCTGGTGGTTATACCTGAAGCGGTTGCTGTGCAGGGACCGCCTGGTGGTTATACCTGAAGCGGTTGCTGTGCAGGGACCGCCTGGTGGTTATACCTGAAGCGGTTGCTGTGCAGGGACCGCCTGGTGGTTATACCTGAAGCGGTTGCTGTGCAGGGACCGCCTGGTGGTTATACCTGAAGCGGTTGCTGTGCAGGGAACACCTGTTCATTATGCCTGAAGCGGTTGCAAGCTGGCTAACATACCTGTCATACCTGTCTTCAGCCACGTCTTCAGCCTGGCTAATCAATCAATTAAATGGAGGCAGGCCTACATACACCTGGTTGTCCCTTTTAAAGTGGTTATTTTGCAAACAGTCTCTCTGTCTCTCACGCACACACATCGCTCTAATCTGTTACATTACATACAGTGTGTTGACGTCTATAATCTATTTAATTGGATTCTCTCTTCTAAGTATTTCTAACAACGTCTCTCTCTTTTTTTCTTTCTTGCAATCCCCTTTCTCTCTTCCCATCTCTCTCTCCCTCCCCATCTCTCTCTCCCTCCCCATCTCTCTCTCCCTCCCCATCTCTCTCTCCCTCCCCATCTCTCTCTCTCTCCCCATCTCTCTCCCTCCCAATCACTCTCTACCTCCCCATCTCTCTCTCTCTCCCCATCTCTCTCTCCCTCCCCAAGGGATTTCACAGTATAAGCTTATTTTTCCGAATATGTCCAGATTACACACAGGACAGTGTGTTGATTGGGTTCCCTAACAGATGGTCTGGTGACTGGGTTCCCTAACAGATGGTGTGGTGATTGGGTTCCCTAACAGATGGTGTGGTGATTGGGTTCCCTAACAGATGGTGTGGTGACTGGGTTCCCTAACAGATGGTCTGGTGACTGGGTTCCCTAACAGATGGCGTTGTGACTGGGTTCCCTAACAGATGGTGTGGTGATTGGGTTCCCTAACAGATGGTGTTGTGATTGGGTTCCCTAACAGATGGTGTGGTGTGGTGACAGGGAACTGTCCAGGTTAGGAGAAATGGAGGGGCTGTAGTCTTTAAACATGGAGGAAATGTGGAATGCCTGGAGGACACAAGAACACACTGGTTACCAAATAACACACCTAAGATTACACACACACACCTTCACACCTACAATAACACACACTTAGGACAACACACACTGACTCACTTAGGATAACACACACACCAACACTGGTTACCAAATAACACACACACCTAGGATAACACACACCTAGAATAACACACACAAACACACCTAGGATAACACACACCTAGGATAACACACACGCACCTGCACACCTAGGATAACACACACCTAAGATAACAGACAGACAGACAGGCAGACAGACATATAGACAGACAGACAGGCAGACATGCAGACAGACAGGCTGACAGACAGGCAGACAGGCAGACAGACAGGCAGACAGACAGACATGCAGACAGACAGGCAGACAGGCAGACATGCAGACAGGCAGACAGGCAGACAGACAGGCAGACAGACAGACAGACAGACAGACAGACAGACAGGCAGACAGGCAGGCAGACATGCAGACATGCAGACAGACAGGCAGACACCCACCACCCAATAGGCAGTAACTGCTCCCTGAATGTATCCAGTGATGACATCAGATGGATGATGACGGTAGTCAGATATCCTGGTCAGGCCTTCGTGTGAATTATATCAGAAGAAAAGCAAAATTCAACATGATGTAGGTGTAGACAATTAAAGCACACTGTACTCTCATATTGTGATCAGTGAATGTGAGGAAACAAGATTAGGAGAGTGTGCAGCCAACATCACCATGAAGAGGACTCAGGCGTGAACAGGGCTAACACGTCTTTAAACAAATGAGCCTTCGTCAAGCCCTGCTTCACAATGAGAGTCCTCTAGCGGACTTCTGAAATCCCATGAACATCCATGGACAATTACAACATTAATGTAACACCATGAACATCCATGGACAATTACAACATTAATGTAACACCATAAACATCCATGGACAATTACAATATTAATGTGACACCATGGATATCCATAGACAATTACAATAATAATGTAACAACATGAACATCCATAGACAATTACAACATTAATGTAACACCATGAACATCCATGGACAATTACAACATTAATGTAACACCATGAACATCCATGGACAATTACAATATTAATATAACACCATGGATATCCATAGACAATTACAATAATAATGTAACACCATGAACATCCATGGACAATTACAATATTAATGTAACACCATGAACATCCAATCACAATTACATTTAAGTGTGTGTATGTGTGTGTGTACCTGTAAACACAGCCAGTAGAACCAGGAAGAACTGTATGAGTGGTCTGATTAACCTGGCCCCCTTCCAACATAACCTGGCCTGAAGATAAAACTGGAGGGGGGAGGGAGGGAGGGAGGGAGAGAAGGAGGGAGGGGGCAGGGTGAGGGAGAGAGTGTGGGGGACAGCGGTATTATTTGGTTATTATAACAGTTTAATAAGGTATCCTGGTACCATAAAAGTATGTTGATGTGTTGCCATTTAAACCCACAGTCCGATTCAGATCTTTTTTACACATGTAGGCCTTTGCCTCGATCTGAAAGAGTTCTGAGGTGGAGATCCTACATGGAGATACGAGGTGGAGATCTGGCATGGAGATCTGAGGTTGGGCTCTGATCTCTTCCTCTTCTTCTCGCTCTCTCTCTCTGTCTGTCTCTGTCCCTCCTTCTCTCACTCCCTCTATTATTTTCTTTCCCTCACACATTTGCTGTCGTGACACTGCCCATACATAATGGGGGATCTCAGGAGAGGGAGAACACACACACACCCACAGAGACACACACACACAGAAACAAATAAAAAACAAACACCCCCCTCCCCTGATAGAACAAAGCAACTGGCTCTGGCCTACTTCTTTTCAATCCCTAATTTCTCCTCCTCCTCTCGGCTCCCAACCCTCTCTCTGCTCCCACTGTGGACTGCGTGTCAGATCACAAACTAGAAGTTTTGTGTTTGTGCGTGTTTGTTTGTGTGAGCAAATACTTACTGCGAGATACAGCATAGTGTACATAGCAAACGAAGCATGACCAGAAAAAAATGATTTCCTGAAAATGAAAAACCAAAACCTTTTAGGCCTGAGCATTTACACGCATTTACACACACACACACACACACACACACACATACATACACACACACACAGTACCATCCCCCCACACACACCCTCGGAAATACACACACAGTACCATCACCCCACACACACCCTCGGAAATACACACACAGTACCATCACCCCACACGCATCTACACACACACCTTGCCTCCTCTTCTAGACGGTGATCTGGCTGTCTGCAGGTTACCGTGGAGACGTAGGTCCCGGGCGTACAGTTGAGCGAGGAGTATGTGACACCGCACACAGACAGGAAGTGAGGCCGTAGCCGCCCCACGCTCAGCTTGGCCATGTTGGTCAGGGATTGGCCGACACAGCAGCCAAAAAGGAAGGCTCCCAACTCCTTATAAGGGCAAAAGACAACAGTTTCATATTGGCAAGAAATACACAGCGGTTCTCATTGTCAACATGGAAATAGATTCTTAAACCAACTAGGTCTAGTGGTTATGAGGAGAGTCTAGTGGTTATAAGGAGTGTCAAGTGGTTATGAGGAGAGTCTAGTGGTTATAAGGAGTGTCAAGTGGTTATGAGGAGAGTCTAATAGTTATAATGATGTCTAGTGGTTATGAGGAGTGTCTAATAGTTATAATGATGTCTAGTGGTTATGAGGAGTGTCTAATAGTTATTATGAGTGTCAAGTGGTTATAAGGAGTGTCAAGTGGTTATGAGGAGAGTCTAATAGTTATAATGAGTGTCTAGAGGTTATGAGGAGTGTCTAATAGTTGAGTGTCAAGTGGTTATAAGGAGTGTCAAGTGGTTATGAGGAGAGTCTAATAGTTATAATGAGTGTCAAGTGGTTATGAGGAGAGTCTAGTGGTTATCAGGAGTGTCAAGTGGTTATAATGAGTGTCTAGTGGTTATGAGGAGTGTCAAGTGGTTATAAGGAGTTTCAAGTGGTTATGAGGAGAGTCAAGTGGTTATAATGAGTGTCTAGTGGTTATAAGGAGTGTGTAGTAGTTATAATGAGTGTCTAGTAGTTATAAGGTGTGTCAAGTGGTTATAAGGCGTGTTTAGTGGTTATAAGGAGTGTCTAGTAGTTATAAGGAGTGTCTAGTACTTATAAAGAGTGTCTAGTGGTTATAAGGAGTGTCTAGTGGTTATAAGGAGTGTCTAGTGGTCATGAGGAGGGTCTAGTGGTCATGAGGAGTGTGTAGTGGTTAAGGGGAGGGTCTAAGGGTGAAGGGGAGTGTCTTGAGGGAAGGGTCCAAGGGTGAAGGGGAGTGTCTTGAGGGGAGGGTCCAGGGTTGAAGGGGAGTGTTTATAGGGGAGTGTCCAGGGCTGAAGGGGAGTGTCTAGAGGGGAGTGTCCAGGTATGAAGGGGAGTGTCTAGAGGGGAGTGTCCAGGTATGAAGGGGAGTGTCTAGAGGGGAGTGTCCAGGGGTGAAGTGGAGTGTCTTGAGGGGAGTGTCTTGAGGGGAGTGTCTTGAGGGGAGTGTCTTGGACAGTATAGCACATGACGTGTTCATGTACATATTTTTAAATGAGTTTCTAATGTACAGCAAATGTACAACCTGGTGTAAACCAGTGTGTAAACACACGATGTAGGGACCAGTGTATGTACAGCAAATCTACAACCTGGTGTAAACCAGTGTGTAACCACACGATGTAGGGACCAGTGTATGTACAGCAAATCTACAACCTGGTGTAAACCAGTGTGTAACCTTGTAGAGGCTGGAGACGTAGATGTTCCTGACGAAGGCCTTGGAGCTGACTCCATGGTAACGGACGCGGTAACACTCCCCTAAAGCTATCTGTGGGCAGGACACACACACACACACACAACAATCAGCGTTGATGACGATGGAGATTGTGACGTTGTTGACCCCCCCCCCCCCCTCCACACCGACGACGGCGAGCGCGCGCCTCCCACCGTGAGCCCGGTGATGACGACCCCGCCGGCGATGAGCAGCTCGTCCGGTATCGCCTCCCTCCGCAGGTACGGATACGTGATGCTGGGATCGCCACAGATGAACCCTCTTCGGTACGCAGTCATCGTCTTCAGCTCGCACGCGAAGAACGGGATGGAGGCTGGGGGGGGGTGGAGAGACAGACACGGATGGGGAGGGAGATGAGGACACGGGGGGGGGGGGGTGGGGTTATTGTTTCAGCACGCTGTCGCTTTGGCCTTAACCCACCCAACAAAGTCTGGGGGAGAGGGAGACGTGGAGAAGGACAGAGAGGAGAACAGAAACTGAGAACCCGAAAGGAACCATTGGACAGAAAGAGACAGAGAGAGAGAAAGAAAGTAAGACAGAAATTCAACAAGGGAGGAGTGTTTTGAGCGAAAATGCAGTGGACCCCTGTGGGAATATTGAATGTCTTTTCTGATGGGAACAATGAGCAGAACAGAAGAACTGAAAAATGGAAAGCATGAAAATGACAGAGGAAAGAGAAAGACAGGGGGGAAAGGTGACCTAAAACAGAGAGACCAGCGCACCAGTGTCAACTTTGAAAGCCAAGACAGAGTGGAAGAGGAAGACAGAAAGAGAAGGAGAGAGATGACTAAATAAGATAAGGAGAATGAGAGGCGCGTGAAACAGAGGAAGCTTGAGGTGAAGAGACTGATGGATATTGACAGAAGAATTAGAGTACAGATGTACTGTACACCATCAATCTCCCAAATCCGCCTAGATAGAAATGTAAAAATGCGTCATTAAAACTCCATGCCCCAGAATACAGAGATATTCTATTTTCAAACACGTTAGACCAGCATCACACACAGACCGCCATTCAGACAACATCAGAACAAACCCTGAGCACGTTCAATGTCCTCTACATATCCTGCCTGTGGCCGCAAGCTCATTTCGAGGGGGGTGGGGGGGGGGCATGGGAGAGAATGTTTAGGCGGGAGGGGGATCAAATGGGTGTAGGCGGACGGGAGAGGTTTGGAGAGGGTAGAAAAGGGGAGAAATGAGAGTGAGCTGTGTGTGTTTCTCTAGAGAGACCGAGGGCTGGACACACTACAGGAATGCAAGGTCATGATACCACTGGGGTCACACTGACGGAGCTCACAGGTCAACTGGGAACTGAGGGGTGGGGGGGGGGTCAAATCCCAGTCGTCGGATCGGAACGCCACAGTGGTGTGCGGCTGGCGTTTTTTCCGACACGGGATTCCGAGATGGATGAGCTCTTGGAAATGCATTTCCCAGCAGGAGCTTGCGTCTTGTCTCTCAGCATTCCCAGTTGACTCAAAAACATGGGGGTCAGAGGTCGGAGATTTCCCGGGGTTGTCTTGAACTTGGCGTACAACGCTGTTCAGTACCAGGCGCTGTGTCGTCCCGGCGACAGATTAGCATCCTGTCCAGGTGGTCCACCGGTACAAAAACTTGCTGCGAGCCTCAGAAATTGGAGTGGTCCCCCGCTTCGATCTGACGGGCAAACCACGACTCATACAAGAGACAGGATGTCAAAATTATGACCTGGGATCAATATATAATATTAGAAAAACTATTATTGACCTGTTCTGGGTTTTATATGAACCGGGACGAGCCTGTAACCAGCCCTGCTCTAAGAGACCCTTGGTGGGATAAGATGCAGTTCAACCAATAGACGGGTAGAGAAGGGCAGAGGAGAAGATATGAGAGGAGGAGTAGGGGGAGGGCAGAAGAGAAAATATGAGGGGAGGAGAAGGGGGAGGGCAGAGGAAAAGATATGAGAGGAGGAGTAGGGGGTGGGCAGAGGAGAAGATATGAGAGGAGGAGAAGGGGGAGGGCAGAGGAGAGGGCAGAGGAGAAGATATGAGAGGAGGAGAAGGGGGAGCGCAGAGGAGAAGATATGAGAGGAGGAGAAGGGGGAGGGCAGAGGAGATGGCAGAGGATGGATTGTTAGTGAGATCAGCTCAACTCTCAGTACATCCAAACAAAGGGTGACTGTGGTTCTGAGCTAGCACTGTCTGTCACAGACACACACACACAGACACACGCACACACACACACACACACACACACAGACACATCGAAGCAGTCTCTGCTCATAATAAGTCTTTCTCGCTCCATGTTATTCAGTTGCAGTGATAATATCTGCCTTACATTACACTGATAACCTATAAGGTGCTTCATGAATAAGCCCCCCCCCCCAAAAAAAAAAAGCTTGCAATACCAACATAAAGTGGTATTAACACATCAAGTATAACACATCAGGTATAACACATCAAGTATAACACATCAGGTATAACACATCAGGTATAACACATCAGGTATAACACATCAGGTATAACACATCAGGTATAGCACTACCACACCTGTATCAAAATGACAACTAATCATCAATTCCTTGACTGTCAGATAAGCTGGTTCAGGACTACAACCAAACAAGGAATCTGTGCGTTCCCCCACATACGAGCCAGCATTGTAATATCACCCTGCGCAACTGACACGAAGCGCGGCATGTAAAAACATCGCTGGTTGTCCTTGGGCAGGCATATTAACGCCATCCCAGCTGCATTCATATGAACTCTCAAAACCGCTCACAACTAGCAGACATCTTACGCGCGCGGCAATGCAAACTCATCAGGCCTTGAACTCATTTCATTCTGCGTTTGGAATGCGATCAAAAGACCCGGAGCCTAATTTTATCACTAGGTTTTATGGGGACCAGGCATGTGCACAAGTAAGGCTTGGCGACGTGCGTTTTACGCGCGTCACTCCAACACATCGTCCGTCCGTGTAAGACGACAACTCCGTCCACTCTTTAAGATTCAGCTCATGCCCTTAGGAAGGTCTGTGCACAGTACTGATAGGAATTATGACGCGTTGACTATTTAAGTTCAATTTTCAAACACTTCAGTTGTCGCAATTGTCGGATTTCCCTAAAACTCCACATGCATTTGAAAACACTGCAATATATTTTTCAATGTCTGGTAAACGCTTGTTTATACAGATCACAACCCTCTGCTTTAATAGTGTCAGGCCGAACCGGCCTTCTCTCAGGCCCGCCTGAACGGGCCGCTATCCACTTAAATGGCAGTAGGAACAGGGGCTAATTTTACATGCAAGTTCTGTAAATTAGCTGCTGTTACTTGATTGCCGTTTTGTGAAATTGTCTCGGACGCATGGAGGGAGTGAAGGCGCGCGTGTATGCACACACATGCATGAACTCACACATGCATGAACTCACTGGGGCACACACGCACGGTATTTGTTTATTTGTTTACTTTTCCATCACACAATTCCCCAGTGGCTCCTCTTTTCCCGAGAACCCTTGTTGTCATGGAAACTGTTCAATTCCCTTGGCGGACTTAAGTCAAACGTCATGAACAGTTTCCGTAGAGTGCGAGAGTTTGAGAGCAAATGAGAGACGCTGAAAGCGTGAATTATTTGTGTTATTTTGTTTTTGGATATAGATGGACTCAAAACTGGAACTGTAGATTTCTAAACACATCATATCAAACACATTTGATTAGAAATACATTTTATTATCGGCCTAGTTAAAACAATCAGGCTATCAAATTGTACACAAATGACCTAGACTAAAAACGTTTTAGGGTTATGATAACAAAAAGTTCATATTACTCAGAAGTAATAAAAGTTTGATTTACCTAGAAACAAACATAGTAGGTCCAGACCAACAAGAAGTTTTCGCTTTGACAGCGCGGGTCCTGTCACTTCCATCTGTTTTTGCCCAGTGCCCTCGTCTTTCTCCGGTTCCATGTTACCCAAACGACGCCCGTCATCCGATAGTTTAAACTGCAGGTCCGGATTCCGGACGGACGCGCCATCGGTGGCCTGCCGGGAATACGTATCTAACATTTCTCCTTTTTCCTGGTTTAATTCCATGCTTCCAGGTACTGTTCAAAATAACACTAAAAAAATGATGTTGGTTATTTAAAGTTTTATTTTATATTTGACAGCTCAAATAAATAAGAGCATCATAAACATTCAGTGGGTGACAGTTTGTAAAATTTGACGGTAACCGGAATGTACAGGCCTGGGAAATAGAGTTGTTATCGCAAATTTTGAGGTCCCCGTTTTGGGAAAAAAAATGTATCCGTCCAAAATTCGAACACGTTTTTGCGTCCACTTGTCTCGAGCTTCCCGATTGTTGGCTTAGTATACGTTAAGGTCAGATACTTGATATAGCCTACCAATGCAATGACTCAGTGCATTGAACCATCACTTCCGTGAAGGTCATATGGAAAATTCGTGGCAGTCCGCCTTGTGAAAGAAAAGGATGAGACATTGCCGAGATGAGTTGTGCCCAAAACTGTCTGTCTTTGCATTTTTGTCTCACAAGTTTCTACTGTCCGAAGTCTCTCCCCTCCCACTCAAAGACCTAAAAAAAAGCCAGCACGCCCTGTCACTTCTCAACGTATTTTTTTCCTCTAGCCCCCGGCAGAGCTGTCACCCGCATGATGAACTCAACTCAACATGAAGAGCGCACTAGTACCGTTTTGCAATATCTGGGGACGTGTGATAATCACCGCGCACCAGAGGTTGTGGTCGCGGTGGCAGAATGTGATGACAGCGCGCAGGCTCGTGTCGTACAGCTAGGTGCGGTGACTCGCCAACACCGGCGCGGACAGGAATGCACTGCTGCACGGACGCAGTTACCGAACAACCGCTCGCTTATCCTGAATTTAACCGGCATATACTGGCCCCACGTGGACGTGTACTATATACTGCAACACCAGGTGAGTGCAATTAACTACGACAAATTAGCTACGGAAAACAAAACTGCAATAATAATGATAATAGCCCACTCTTAATGATGACAACTGTTAGAAAATGATAAGACAAAAAATTACAATGAGACCCCCGTCTCAGTTCCAAGGTGTTACGCTGCTATATTATTGTGCTGGGGGATATGAGGGATGTACTACTAACCTTTCTCAGTCTCCTCCAGTTTTAAATTTTAGGAGGAGATGAGGTCCTGGTTTACACCTGCGGATTACCTGGTTTGGGGGGCCCGTTGCTGTCCCTGTCCTTGTCCACCTGGTCATACTTCTGACCTAGTCTAAAATCAAATAGACTCTGGACTTAGCCCAGAGAAATGTATTATTCCAACTGGACTCTTAATATCTCACCCGGCACAGCCAGAAGAGGACTGGTCACCCCTCTGCGCCTGGGTCCTCTCTAGGTTTCTTCCTAAAATTCGACCTTCTTAGGGAGTTTTTCCTAGCCACTGAAATTCAACACTACTGTTGTTTGCTCCTTGGGGTTTAAGGCCGGGTGTCTCTGAAAAAAGCACTTTGTGACAACTGCTGTTGTAAAAAGGGCTTTATAAATACATTTGATTGATTGATTGATTTTTGACTGATCATCAACAAAACTACGACCACAAAAAATAAAATGTCGTTACTGTAGTACTAGTTATTTATTTCAAATAAAAAATAAAAGTAGTCTGCATGCCTTCAATTTAAAAGTAAATACATTTACCCATTAAATGTGAAATACATTGGAACGAGTGCTGTCATCTTCCGTGCTGTCATCTTCCGTTGACAGTCAATTTAGTGATTCATGCGTTGTTCAAGGATGACGTGTCTTATAATGGCGACCAGGAATTAACCTGAAAAAAGTTATTACACATTTAGGGATCTAAATGTGTAATATAATACCTCACATATATTTGTATATAATATACCTGGTTAAACATAGGTGCAATAAAAATAAGAATATATAAAAACATTCACTTTTCCTTTATATATAATCACTTTTCCTTCAAATAAACATAATATAACTATATACTATATATATACTTTCACAATATTACACATTTAATAATGACGTAATAGAGAAATGTTGTGCATTGTATAACATTGATATGATTTATAAGGACATTCACTTTTCCTTCATGCTGAAATCGTGAAAAGTCAAAATATCCCTTCTTCAGGTGTGATTCTAGGATTATAAGACACTCGGGGGGCTTAATCCAAACACCACAAGACTAGGTGTTTTAAACCTGGTGTTCTGGCTAAATATCGAATCTAGACGTCAAACTGCATTTCGTTGTACTGTATTTGTACTGAAGTTAAATCTAATTTCATCAAGGCCACCTAATCATGATCTTTATGAAATAATTCCCACTCCTCCACCCATAATCTAATAATAATTAAAATCATTAATATTGGGAAGCATAAGTGCAAAATGTACGCAACGATTTTAAGTCGCTGTGTGGATAATGACGTCAACTAAATGCATATTTGAAGTGAACAGTATTGATGTGACTGGTCAAAAGACACGGTAGGTGTTACCACATCAAGAACAGGACCACCTGTGTTTATGAAACCTATGTATTTCCCCCGTTTTCATGTCAGAATAGACTACAATTTTTTGTCATAGTCGGTAATAGTATGAAACGTCACTCTTCACGCCACTCCGAGGGCTTTTTTTTGTAGCATGAGCTACATTTGTTTATACTACCAGTAACACGTTGGTCTTGTGTATTTTTCAATCAATTTCTGAAATTGCGTGGTAGCCCTATATCCGCAAATGTATATGTTTTACTTTTTTTTTAAATTATGTCTGGAACCAGGTATTTTGGCAGAACACCGAACAATCAGTCTTGAATAAACAGGTGCATTCATTTGTTTTCACCAAATGTCAGTGGAAATAAATAGATTTTTTTTTTAAATGAATAGATAAGACATGAATTCTGTACAAATTTAATTGA
Organism: Esox lucius; assembly: GCF_011004845.1. Classification (NCBI taxonomy): domain Eukaryota; kingdom Metazoa; phylum Chordata; class Actinopteri; order Esociformes; family Esocidae; genus Esox; species Esox lucius. The sequence goes on from NC_047577.1 coordinate 4,868,541, forward strand.
CTCCTGTCTTAATGAATGTCACACCAATTCCAAAAAAGAATACCGGTCAGGATATGGCGCTATAACGCGGTTGAGCAACAACCGGCAACAACAGCAGCATCGACTGGGTTGAGTAAGGGCAGTTCCCTTATTCTCCGCTAGGTGGGACCGAAACCAAACATTTCGTTCCAGGCGCACCGAGTGAAACGTCAGGGTTCTCACTCAGAAGGCCATGCCCCTGACCGTCAAATAGACCTGATACTGGGAAACTGACACAAACACATAGACAAGATCAGCTGTTCCAGTATGTGACATATGAGTGCATCCCTGGGCTGCCAGTATAATCTTTATCATGCACCATTTTCATCCGCTACCTATTTCCTCCACCATCAGCCAAACATCCAACATGGTTGCTCATTAAATGGTTTCTTGTTGGGGGGTTTTGCCTTTTTCAGTAAAAGTCCCCCCCGGGGAATGTCTGGATTATTTTTACATTTCTGTTCTCAACTGTTCCAAAAATTAGAAAAGTGCTGATAGGAGACAAAATGTGCTCTGATCACTCGATTGGCGTTTACAAAACTGACTAAATTCCCAAGAGGACAAGGATACTGGAAGTTCATTCAAATACTTTTAAGGTATGTCTCATTTGTAACCAGTCTGAGATCATTCTTTTTTTTTATTTTATTAAGGACAACGTGGACTCAGCAGACCTTCATGTGGTATGGGATGCATACAAATGCACATTTAGAGGCCACTCAATCCTATACTCTGCAACAAATAAGAAAAAAACCTGCCAAGGGAAATAAACTAAAGATAGAGTTCGAGAATCTAATACCGGAGCCAGATATTAGTCTAAACAATCAAAAAAATAGACCAAATATATTAGAAATGAAACAAAAAGAAATGGAGACTATAAACCTGGAATGGTCACACCTCACCTATTATAAAAACACTTCCAACTGGATGGAAAAGGTGAGAAGTGTACCAGTTTATATTTAAATCTTCAACAAAGGAACTCAACCAAAAAAAAATCTCTCGAATATTGCTGACCTGAAGAAAATTGCAGACCTGAAGACGTCTTGGTAGAGACAACAACGCATTGTGAGGAAATATTCTCAATAAATCAAATTTTGCTCACCAAATTAGGAACATTGCAAGGATTCTTTCAGAAGAAGCAGAAAGTAAATTTAACGGATATACAAAAGGAACTGGTTAGGGGGAAATAACAGCAGAGGAACTCCAGGAGGCTTTTAAATCCCTTGAGGCAGGAATGTCACCAGGGCTCGATGGCATTCCCACAGGAATATATCTCACCTTTTGTGAAGAACTAAACAACCCATTATTAGCTTGTTTTAACTACTCATATCAAAAATCTAAATTGTCTGCAACTCAGCAAGAGGGTCTTATATCACTGCTGCTCAAACCACACCCTGGTGGTAATTACTGTATCTCACAAAAGGGGGTACACCCCTCACAAGGCTAATTAGGCCCAATTTGGACATTTTCACTTAGGGGTGTACTCACTTTTGTTTCAAGCGGTTTAGACATTAATGTCTGAGTGTTGAGTTATCTCGAGGGGACATCAAATGTACACTGTTATACAAGCTGTGTACTCACTACTTTACATTGTAGCAAAGTGTCATTTCTTCAGTGGTGTCACATGAAAAGATATAATCCAATATTTACCAAAATGTGAGGGGTGTACTCAGTGTATACGGATCCTTCTCAGTTAAAAACCACGAGACCTCTTACGCGACAGAGCTGCGATGCAAACATTTTAACGTTTTGCACTTAGAATTACTTAAAATAATAGAGCAGCACGACAAATCAAAAAGGCCTGGCCTAGTCTCCAGCAGATTTTGAAAACGCGATTATATTTATAAATGTTTGAGCAGTTTCAATTGAAGTGTGTCTCTCATATAATGGGTAAAGGGGATGTATAGTGACCCCAAATCATAAATAAACAGGTTTAGATTAGGTAGGGGAGGAAAGCAGGGATGTCCATTATCCTCGTATTTATTCAGAACCGCCATAGAAATCTTAACCGGCAAAATTAGGTCAAATAGCAAAATTAAGGGTGTGGAAATCCAGGGATTAAAAGTTTCCATGTAGGCGGATGATTAAAGTTTTGTCACATCGCCATCCTGAATCACTATCCTGTCTCATTAAAGATCTAGACCACTTTTCGAATCTATCTGGATTAAAACCCAACTATGAAAAGTGCACCATATTACGCATTGGATCATTAAAGGATGCTCCTTATACACTTCCATGTGAACTTCATATCAAATGGACCAATGGGGACGCGGATGTCTGTGCTATACACATTCCCAAAGATATTTTAAAACTTGTTTCTAGTAACTTTGACAGGAAAACGACTGAGGCCGATCACATTAAAACCTTGGACGGGAATACATCTAACTATTCATTTCAAGGCGACTCTAGTCAACTCACTGGAATTATCCCAGTTCACACATTTCTTCTAGACACTCCCTACACAAGGAGAGTCCATGGAGAGTCCTGTGAAAAAAGAATATTAGATTTTATCTGGAATGGTAAACCAAATTAAATTAGAGCATTTATATAATGAATATGAGATGGGCGGGGTCAGACTAATACATATCTGGGCTTTGAATTAGTCACTTAAAGTCTCCAAACCAAAACTGAATTCAAACTGGTTCTCAAGTAGTAGTAATAAGACAGGCCAATCCCATGTTTAAAGGCAGGTTCTTTACCATGATGAAGATTAAAGTGGGCCACTGATAAATAATGGTACATTATTTGAAACATTGACCTTTATGAAGGAATCTATACAAAGCTGGTAAAAATTCCAGTCCCATCCCCATGAACAGCTTGAACAAATCTTACACCAAACTATGTATATGGCTGAACTCAAATATATTAATTGAAAATAAAGCAATTTTAATTGAAAACATTTACAAGAAGGGTATATGGTTTCTTAAAGACATCAAAAAACAAAAACGGCAATCTTATCACTCATGAGCGACTCAAACAAGCATATGGTGAAACATGCTCAATTCAGAGGTATAACCAACACATTGCAGCCATACCAGACAAATGGAGAATTGTTGAAATCATTGGGTGTTAGAAAATCCTCACCCTCAAAAATCCAAATGTGCACACGTTTCAAATGGTATTTTTAAATTCAGATGCATGTGGAATGTACTCAATCAAGTCATTTCACTTGTGTTGTGCCATAGTTTATTTATTTACCATGATTTCATGCCGTACAAGAGTTATCTTTTTAGGGCATTTTCATCCTTTAGTGGGATGGACACAGAGACATGTAGTTGGGGAAAGAGGGGAACACATGCAGGAGAGGAGCCAGGACTCAGCCTTGTGGTACACATTCTACTGTTAAGCCACCCAAAGTGTCCCTCCAAGGGGAGATACGTTGTGTGTCGGTGTTTTAGGCTGTGGAAAGACCATAGAGTCAAGGGTTTGAGTTTCAGGTAGTGACGGCCATTCGAGGCTTCGTTAGCATTATTAAATCAGCAGGATATTATGCTGGCAGCACTCAAAGATTGGCTTTTATTTTGAAAAAGGAAATCTGAGTTAGCGCTGCTAGCATAACATCCTGCTGCTAGATGAACGGTAAAGAAGCCTCGAATGGTCATCCCTAGTTGAGGGGCATTTGGCTGTTGAGGATGTTTATTTATTTGGGATAATTTTTTTTAATACATGCTGTACAAAACGTAACTTTTCATGGGACTTCCTGGTGGCTCACTGGTAGAGCGCCAACCACAAAAATAAGTCCTTACCACAGCTGCCTCGATTCAAATCCATTTCTCTCGCCAGCTTCCCTGTGCCTGTGTTTAGACTAAGAAGGTAATGAGCTGGACAAAATGTATGTGGAACAAACCTAGTCCCAGATGGAAAACACTTCTCAAAGGAAGTATTTTCTGAATTTTCCTTTTTGGTCTAGGACTCTGCTTAATCCACGTCTGGGAAACTGGCTGAATGTGTTCTATTCTACCAATGATTAGTGAGACTCTGACATGGGGTAAAGTACCAAGCCAGAGGGACCAGAACCACTTAGTACATGTAGGATTTTAAATGACTACCCCACCACTTAGAAAAGCATGCAGGCTTAGACGTCTTGTATGATTACAAATTGGTTCAGACCCCTTCACTCCATTCCCACATCGTGGGCGCGTTCCAGTGGGTCTGATTTTCTAGGTGTTGGTCGACGTTGGTCACCAACTCACAAAATGTGTTGCATTGTGGGGATACAAATGGTCCGACTGGTGAATGCGTGACCTTTGCGACGCCATGACAAGAGCCGTGTGATCAAAGGTCACGGCGTTACGTCTGCGGTCGACTGGAAATGTAGGCACGTGCTCCCCACGCCGACTGCAACTTCAAGTTGGAACCAATGCATTGTGGGAAATTACCTTGTTCTGTTTTTGTTTTTTTGAAGATAAAGCCATTGCATGTGCATAAATTGTTAATGTTGCCATCTATCGTTGAATATGACATGTTTTTGGTGTATTACTAACCTAGTGAAATATGTCTACATTTTGTCAGATCTAATGAATAGCAGAATACCTCCTTGGACCATGATGGTCATACTCCACTCACTGTAGGGAAACTGGAAGTTCGATAACATCCACTTCATGGCCAGTCCTACAAACAGCTGAAGTTGTCCGACTTGCTGTCGGAGGTTAAGGACCTGCTCCGACTTCACTCGCTGGCTTGTGTCCACTGTCAGCTACTTTAGGTTTATCTCTTGAACGGGCCCAACGTTTGATCACCTGTCTATCTGTGTATGAATTAGCATTGGTTTGGTAGAAATGGGCTATACAGCCTGGACAAACATTGAGGTGTGCCATTGGCTTGAACAGGAGGGTTTAGGTGATTACACAAACATAGTTTCTGCTGAGATGGTGTAATGCATCATCAATGTCCATGTTGTCTCATTAAAACCAGAACACAGAAGAAATATCTAAAGCATCTTGAATTGTATCATCAAAATGAAACAGACTTTGTTGAATGGCCAGGGCAGGAGGGGGCGCCGCGGGACGAGGCGGCCAGTCCTCAGCAAGCTCGGGTGGCGGCCAGTCCTCGACGAGTTCTGGCGGGGCGAAAACAGGGCAGCAGGGGGAGCTGGCGGTGGCGACCACTGGGCAGCGGGAGGAGCTGGCATCTGCAACCACTGGGCCGCGAGGGGCGCCTTGGAGCTGGCACCGGACGTCCCTGGGGCACCTCCATCAACCCCATGTAGGTGGCAGCAAGTCCCACCCCTCCAGGGGTGTCTGCCGTGCCTTGGGGGCCTCCGCCTGCCCACACAGCCCCCCCTAAAAAATGTCTTGGGGCTGACTCACAGCAGGTCGTTGACCTGGGGTTGGGAAGGCCGGGAACCAGCACTGGGTCCCACGCCAGAACCCCTTCCGTCTCATCGTGTTCCCAAAGTTCGTACTCCGCCTCCGAATTGTCAGTGGGGGGTAGCCGGAATAAGCACAGACACAACGGGAAAGTCCCCCAGAGCACAAAGTGTGGGAGAAGAACGGAATATGACGGAGCTGTCCTGTGTATATGTGAATATACATTATGGGATAATCCTGCTTTTGTTGCAGGCCAAATGTTTTGTGGTCCGTTGGCTGCTTTGTCTTGTGCTCTGGGGGACTTTGTGCTCTGGGGGACTTTGTGCTCTGGGGGACTTTGTGCTCTGGGGGACTTCGAAACCTGTGGCTTGTGGGTGGAGGAGCTTTATCATGATTCATGATGTAACAGCTTTGACCTACAGGCAACATGAGGAACACGTGCGACATCAATTGCATCATCATATCCTCCCCAGTATGGGCCCAGGAGCGTGGACAATGAAGAGAGCCGATCTGTGGGGAACAAATAGTACAATTACTAGACCAGGAACATGTGGTGTTTTCCAGGTCTGGGGAGATTTGAATTGAGAGACAGTTGGATAAATCCATCGGATTCCCAAATTCAGACATTTTTATGTTCTCATCCGGACTGCGGCGCCGCCCACACGCTGTTTGTCTAGATTCTCCAGATATCTCACATTCATTGCTCTTCAAGCAGACACCTCATTTGGAAATCATTCAGTTCACCTCTACAATGACTGGAGTTCCATAAGGCTTTTGTTATACCCCTTTCCTTAAAAGAAATGTGGTTAAAAGAATAATGCATCTGAACCCGTTTCCAAATGAGTTTTTGTGTAAATAAAAACAAAATGCAATGACATGCAAATCCTTTAAAACCTATATTTAATAGAAAGTAGCATAAAGACAACATTTCAAATGTTGGAACTGAGACATTTTATTGTTTCTTGAAAAATATATGCCCACTTTGATGCCAGGAACACGTTTCAAAAAAGTAGGGACCAAAAGACTGCAAAAGTTGTGTTGGGCGGGGCAAGCAGTGCAATTTAAATATTGTCTTTCTACATAAGATTCCAATGAGTTTGGGGATCTCATCTATGGTACATAATATGATTAACACATTCAGAGAAAACTGAGAAATCCATGTACACAAGGGACAAGGCCCAAAACCAATATCGGATGGATGGGATTTGAGGGCCCTCAGGCAGCACTCCATTAAAAACCAGACAAGATTCTGGAGTGGAAATCACCTCATGGGCTCAGGAACACTTCCGAAAACCTTTCGTGAACACAGTACGTCGCATCGTCCACAAATGCAAGTTAAACCTCCACTGTGCCAAGAAGAAACCAGATATTCACAAGATCCAGAACTGCAGCTGCTTTCTATGGGCCCGGGCCCATTTAAGATGGACCGAGGTGAAGTGGAAAACAGTCCTGTGGCCTGATGAATCAAAACGGTAAATGATTTCATGGACGCTGTGTCCTCCGGGCTAAAGAGGAGAGGGACCATAAGGCTTGTTATCAGAACACAGTTCAGAAGCCAGCATCCTTGACGGTATGGAGGTGCTTTGGCATGGGTGTCTTGCTATCCTGGCATGTCAGTCGCACGTGTCACTTTGCACCTCCAATTTGCCTCCATTGCACATTTTGAATTGCCATTTGACCTTGCATCTGTCACATCGTACATCAATTCTTCCCACTTGTAACACACATTATACAAAATACTTGTAAATGTTCTGTCCACCCCCATTTGCTTTCATTGCACATTTAGCATTGCCATTTGCACTGCATTTGCTTTCATTGCACATTTAGCATTGCCATTTGCACTGCATTTGCTTTCATTGCACATTTAGCATTGCCATTTGCACTGCATTTGCTTTCATTGCACATTTAGCATTGCCATTTGCACTGCATTTGCTTTCATTGCACATTTAGCATTGCCATTTGCACTGCATTTGCTTTCATTGCACATTTAGCATTGCCATTTGCACTGCATTTGCTTTCATTGCACATTTAGCATTGCCATTTGCACTGCATTTGCTTTCATTGCACATTGAGCATTGCCATTTGCACTGTATTTGCTTTCATTGCACATCTATTCATTCCACTTGTAACAAAACATTATACTTAATACTTGTACATTTCATGCCCTCTTCTGTTTAAACTTTTGTTTATAAGCAAACTGCATTTTATTGTACTGTACTCGTACTGTTCAATGACAATAAAGGTGAACCTAAAAAAAATCTAAAACATCTGTGAAGGCACCATTAATGCTCAACAATATATACAGGTTTTGGCATATTGTGCCATCCAGACAACGTCTTTTTCAGGGAAGGCCTTGTTTATTGCAGCAAGACTATGCCAAACCACAAACCACAGCATGGGTCTGTAGTAAAAGAGTGTGGGTGCTAAACTGGCCTGCCTGCAGTCCAGACCTATCACCCACTGAAAACATTTGGCACATTTTGAAATAAAAAATAGCACAAATGAGACCCCAAACTGCTTGAATCAGCTTAAATCCTATATCAAGCAAGAATGGGAAAACATTTTACTTTCAAAATTACAGCAACTGGTCTCCTCAGTTCCAAAACAGAGTATTGTGAAAAGAATCAGTCAGCCTCTGTCCCAACTTCTTTTTAAGCGTGTTGCATGTATTTTTCCAACAACAATAACATTTCTCTGTTTTCAATTAAATACAAGGATGCATGATTTGCACATCATTGCATTCTGATTTTAGTTTCATTGTTTCATAAAGCGTCTCAACCTTTTCAGAAACAGGGTTTTATGTGTAGTGTAGAATATCACTGGGAATACTGTCATTTGAGACTTATCTCTTTAGCACATAGTGTTTATTTGTATATATTGTGTGTCAGTTGTGTGGTGTTGGGTGTCCCTTTGTGTTGGAATGCCTTTAGTCAGATCGTCATTGGAGATGAACATTGGTTCTCAATTTTATTAAGTGGTTTATTAAGCAACCCTGTAACCAAGACAGGATTAGACCCAAGTAACCATGAGAAAACCTGGAAAACTATTTATGAAAAAAGAAACAACATAGAAAAATGAAGATGAGGAAATATGAAAATGAACAGGGGAGAGAAATAGAGAGAGATAGTATAGAGAGATAGAGAGGGGACAGAGATAGTATAGAGAGATAGGGAGGGGACAGAGATAGTATAGAGAGATAGGCAGGGGACAGATATAGTATAGAGAGATAGAGAGGGGACAGAGATAGTATAGAGAGATAGGGAGGGGACAGAGATAGTATAGAGAGATAGAGAGGGGACAGAGATAGAGAGAAGGGAGAGATAGTAGAAAGAGACAGAGTGTGGCAGCAATAGAGAACGATAGAGATGGGGAGAGATAGTGTAGAGCGATAGAAAGAGGGGGAGTGATAGAGGGAGATAGAGAGGGGGAGTGATAGAGGGAGATAGAGAGGGGGAGTGATAGAGCGAGAGATGGGCAAAGACAGAAGTGACTGGAGAATAGAGAATCACAGTAGATGTCATAGCTTTACTTCTCTAATGCGAGAACTCAGCCACATGTGACTGTGACCATTACGTCATCCGACCATAGAAAGTCCGGTGTGTGTGTGTGTTTCTGTGTGTGTGTTTCTGTGTGTGTGTTTCTGTGTGTGTGTTTGTGTGTGTCATTTGCATGGACAATTTCAATACAACCACAACTCAAAATAACTTGTGTTTTATTTTTAGGATAGAACCTGTGTGCTCAAATACTACTCAACATGTTTCAAATACTTTTCTGTGTTTGCTTTAAAAATATTTTTTTCCCTGTAGTTTTTGTGATCTATGTCCAGGCATGTTGTTCTTTAATGGACAGGAACATTTTAAAAGACAGACAAGGGTTTTTTTTGCTGACAGAGCAGTAGGTAATAGAAGCACATATACCCGGAATCAGTGCAGACCTCCCCAGACCACCGGACCTCCCCAGACCTCCCCAGACCACCGGACCTCCCCAGACCTCCACAGACCACCGGACCTCCCCAGACCTCCCCAGACCTCCCCAGACCTCCCCAGACCTCCCCAGACCTCCCCAGACCACCGGACCTCCCCAGTCAATGTGTGTTCATATAGATTTCCATTCTGAATGTAGTGTTGCACGGTTAACCGGTACCGATACCGTACCGAGGTACAGATTTTTTAACAGCCGTACTACACCGGCATTTACAAAAAAACTGTACTTTCATGGGCTGAAACAGGCTATAAAACAACTGCGATAAAAGCCGGTCTGCGCCTTTAAGACTAGCGGGCCTGCATGTGACGTCACGCCATTGTTCCCGGACATGCTGCGGCGCTGAAAGTAGACGAGAGGCGTGGTTTACTTTAGGAGAACTCGCTGCTGCAAGTCAACTGGAACTTGTGGACAAAAGAAGGTCCCCGGTACGTAATGGGGCAGTACTTTTCTTAACAAGCCAATGAAAATGGCGACCCCCCCCCAAAACTTGACCCCGAATGCATGTTTAGCGAAGGAGGAAACACAAGCAACTTCACTAAACATTTAACTGACCATCACCCAAACCTTTATAATGCGAGTAAAAAGCGGCAGGTGTGTGTTTTGTGGTACCAATTCCATTGTAAATAGTAATAAATTAATCAAGGAATTCAATTATTAATTTAATTCGGCAGAAATACACATATATACAACTTTTACTTCTACTGCAAGTCCTTATTAAACTGTAATTATTGAGTCAGACGTGTGATGCATTACTAAATGAATAACAGTAGAATATGGTCAGTATTTTTTATATGCTTAGCTCAACCATTCAGTCTCTACACAGAAATATTTTATGGTATTCTTGAATTATGATTTAACATAAAATGTGTCTAAATGTACAAAATATGAATACATTATGTAAATAGCAGCATCTACTGACATTATTTAATTATTTATTAATAATATTTAATTATTATTTATTTATTATTTAATTAAGATTTCCACACAGTACATATTCCTTAAAGGGTGGGTGACTCTGTGAGTGATCAATACTAACTCCCAATTATGATCAAAATGATAATGACGACTAAGATTTGAACCTCCCTGTTAAACATATTTCACACGGATGCCATCTGATTTATTTTTCTCTTAATATATCCCAACAAGGTGTAAATGCATTTGTAAGATATACAGACTAACATTATAAAACACTGAAATATAGATCCAGCCAATACGTAGCAGTGCTTAGCCCTGACCTGTTCAATGTAATTATACTCCCAGAATGTGATGTAGTTCTGGCCAGGGGCTTTTTAATTAAAGGAGAACTGCTTCAACTTAACAAGGACACGTAAAGTGTTGTAAATAGTAAGACAAACTATTGTGAAACTCATTGTGAAAATGGGAATCTGAATGAAGTACCTGGCAGACCATGTGTGTAGGCTATTTGGGGAGGGGAACTGAGTTCGAAATAAGCACTACGGTACTATTGAAAATAAATTATTTCTTTTTTTTTTTACTACAAATAATTTTTTTTACCTGGGTATTCTGTAATTGACATTTTGAAAAAAGGAAAAGTTTTTTTTCTCCCAAGACTCTCATGGCAAGATGACAGAGTTTTGTTGTTCAACACAAACGTGTCATCATCAACATAACACAATGACACATTCTTTAAAAGCATGGAAGTGTCATATAGTTCTGGTAGCCTGTCGGCGCGAATGACGTTTCGCATGGTTTCATCATGTTGACAGTGAAGGACAGACATTATGCAGTGAAGCTGGCAATTTTGAGAATGTGTACGGTTTTAGTGTCCCTGGTCAAGCCTCAGACCAACCATCGAGTAGGCTAACCTTGTTTTTCTGCGGCCAAAGAAAACGGTTCATTCTGCATCGTCCACAGAAATGTACACGGGCTGATTGCAAGGTCCTGCTGCTGAGAGACCAATCACTCACCAGAAAATTATTTAGAAGTGGATCATCAAACGACACCTCTTCAGACATTTCTTTCCGTTTCCTTAAGCTACCGAATCAAACATGAATCATTTTCATCACAAAGTTTTGCACGACAGAAATGTAATGATCATTTTTACATTTTTTTCCCTCCTCAATGTAATCGGGCTGGCTGTACTTCCCAGTTGTGGGGGGGGGGCTTTCGACGCCTGTGTCCCCCTCCTTACACCTCCGACCCTGCCCTCTCTTCCCCCCACCCTCCTCCAACCTTGCCTCGCTCGTTCGCTGGCCATCCCTTTAACCTCCTTCCCATTCACTCTTTCTCTCACTTTCTCTTTCTGCCACTCTCCTTCTCTCTCTCCTTATTGTCCTGCTGACAAGCTAATCAATAGCTGTTAGCTGACAGCCATACAGTAGCTAAGTTTGACCAGGTATTGGGAGGTGTGTGTGTGTGTGTGTGTGTGTGTGTGTGTGTGTGAGATTTACTTTCACAAGGGAAGTTGACATGCTATGTTCAGTTTGTCCTGTCCATGTTGCTGTTCAGTAGACACACAGCCTGCTCCACCACTCCTTCCTCTTTCTTGTCCCTCTCCAGTGTTTCCCCTACTTTTTTTCCCAACAGCGGGGGTGGGGGGGTTGCCAACATCAATGCCTCAAAGGGCTTGATGCGTGAAATGCTAAAACGTCCTCTCTGTACACCAGTCTCTCTTGCTTGTCAAATTTATTTTCTTAACATTATTTTACAATACCGTCTTAACATAATTCCCTAATAAAAGCCTAAGTGCTCCCCCTCAATTAACCATTCTCTAAAACTGTTCATGAATCGCCTCCCTGACTCCTAATAAAAGGAAATAGCTACTAAGTAAAGAAGGCTGTACAGTATATTACTTTGGGTTGTATTCAGGGTTAAAGAAGGGGTAGGACATATCGTTTTTGGAGGTAGTGCACAGTGCACAACAGAGTGCCCTTCACTACATTAACTTATTTAAGCTCTAATCATTTCTCAATGTGCTCCACCTTACAATATTTTTTATCTCATTTGAAGTATTAGATAAATTGTTGTTTTGATTGAATTAAAAAATTAAAAAATAAATAAAAATAAACACTATATAGACCTCGGAGACTTTTATTTTGAAGGCAAAATACGAAAATCAGAAGTCTGATTGTTGCTGCCAAGTGTATAACTTTTCACCGCATACTTTTATTTTGAAGGCAAAAACCGGAGGACTTTTTGTTGGTTGTTGTTGCTTCCGAATCTCTAGTGATGCCTGCATGAGGCTTATCAATTGCAGCCGATTTTAGATATCCAGTTGTGACAGTTAGCTAGCTAGCTTGCTTCTTACCTTGGTTGTCTTTCAGACAATACCATATTCATATCAGTGTGACAGCCACTTACATTTCAACACTAACGTGTCCTACACAGACACATCCCCAGTTACATTTCTTTGAACGTTGCTCTGCTCTGTTGCTCTTGCGCTCATTAACTGCGCACAATGCTAACCTGCCCTCAGCTTGTGGTGGTGCATAACAATTTCACAGCGGCGGTACGCTGTTGTGATTATGAGGGAAACACTGCTCTCACTCGTTTTATGCCTTAGTTGGAATTGTCTTTAGCAAGGTTTTCTTCAGGTACTCATTAAAAATACAGAATGTTAAGCTTTTTTTGCTTTCTTGTTTCATAGCCTCAAGAGCCAGAAGAACTTCAGAGAACTGCTCTTAACAATACACAGCTGAGCAGTTTAAAGTAACATTTCACGTAAAAAGAAATGCTGCCAAAATAACCTATAGATTTCACGAGAGAAATTAGGTCTTCATGCAAATAGAATTTTTGTGGTATGTTTTATTTTAGTTCATGAAACATGGGACCAACGTCAGTGCCTCGCGTGTTACGTGCATCAGTGCGACTCATTACATACCTCATATTTTGTGTTTTATTCTGTGTACATTCACGTGATAAAGTTAGTACACCCTCTGGAATGGTGTGAACATGTTTGCATTTTTGGACAAACTGACACCCGAACAAAATTCCAACCACATTCATTGATAAAGGTAAGCATTTAAGCAATTTATCCATCCATCCATCTTCTTCCGCTTATCCGGGGCCGGGTCGCGGGGGCAGCAGTCTAAGCAGGGATGCCCAGACTTCCCTCTCCCCAGACACTTCCTCTAGCTCTTCCGGGGGGACACCGAGGCGTTCCCAGGCCAGCCGGGAGACATAGTCCCTCCAGCGTGTCCTAGGTCTTCCCCGGGGTCTCCTCCCGGTGGAACGGGACCGGAACACCTTCCCAGGAAGGCGTTCCGGAGGCATCCGAAAAAGATGCCCAAGCCACCTCAGCTGACCCCTCTCGATGTGGAGGAGCAGTGGCTCTACTCTGAGCTCCTCCCGGGTGACCGAGCTTCTCACCCTATCTCTAAGGGATTGCCCAGCCACCCTGCGGAGAAAACTCATTTCGGCCGCCTGTATCCGGGATCTTGTCCTTTCGGTCATGACCCAAAGCTCATGACCATAGGTGAGAGTAGGAACGTAGATTGACTGGTAAATCGAGAGCTTCGCCTTGCGGCTCAGCTCTTTCTTCACCACGACAGACCGATACATCGACTGCATTACTGCAGAAGCTGCACCGATCCGTCTGTCAATCTCCCGTTCCATCCTTCCCTCACTCGTGAACAAGACCCCTAGATACTTAAACTCCTCCACTTGAGGCAGGCACTCTCCACCAACCTGAAGTGGGCAAGCCACCCTTTTCCGACTGAGGACCATGGCCTCGGATTTGGAGGTACTGATTTTCATCCCCACCGCTTCACACTCGGCTGCAAACCGTCCCAGTGCATGCTGAAGGTCCTGGTTAGAAGGGGCCAACACGACAACATCATCTGCAAAGAGCAGAGACGAAATCGTGTGGTCCCCAAACCTGACACCCTCCGGCCCCTGGCTGCGCCTAGAAATTCTGTCCATAAAAATTACAAACAGAACCGGTGACAAAGGGCAGCCCTGCCAGAGTCCAACATGCACTGGGAACAAGTCTGACTTACTGCCGGCAATGCGGACCAAGCTCCTGCTTCGGTTGTATAGGGACCTGACAGCCCTTAGCAAAGGACCCAGGACCCCATATTCCCCAAGCACCCTCCACAAGATGCCGCGAGGGACACAGTCGAATGCCTTCTCCAAATCCACAAAACACATGTGGATTGGTTGGGCAAACTCCCATGAACCCTCCAACACCCCGTAGAGGGTATAGAGCTGGTCCAGTGTTCCACGGCCCGGACGAAAACCACACTGTTCCTCCTGAATCCGAGGTTCTACTATCGGCCGTATTCTCCTCTCCAGAACCCTGGCATAGACTTTCCCGGGCAGGCTGAGAAGTGTGATCCCCCTATAGTTGGAACACACCCTCCGGTCCCCCTTCTTAAAAAGAGGGACCACCACCCCGGTCTGCCATCCCAGAGGCACTGTCCCCGACCGCCACGCGATGTTGCACAGGCGTGTCAACCAAGACAGCCCCACAACATCCAGAGACTTGAGGTACTCAGGGCGGATCTCATCCACCCCCGGTGCCTTGCCACCGAGGAGTTTCTTGACCACCTCTGTGACTTCAGCCCGGGTGATGGACGAGTCCACCTCTGAGCCCTCATCCTCTGCTTCCTCAATGGAAGACATGTCAGCGGGATTGAGGAGATCCTCGAAGTACTCCTTCCACCGCCCGACGACATCCTCAGTTGAGGTCAACAGCTGCCCACCTCTACTGTAAACAGCGTTGGTAGGGCACTGTTTCCCTCTCCTGAGGCGCCGGATGGTTTGCCAGAATCTCTTCGAGGCCAGCCGATAGTCCTTCTCCATGGCCTCACCGAACTCCTCCCAGGCCCGAGTTTTTGCCTCCACAACCACCCGGGCTGCAGCCCGCTTGGCCTGTCGGTACCCGTCAGCTGCCTCAGGAGTCCCACAAGCCAACCAGGCCTGATAGGACTCCTTCTTCAGCTTGACGGCATCCCTTACTTCCGGTGTCCACCACCGGGTTCGGGGATTGCCGCCTCGACAGGCACCGGAGACCTTACGGCCACAGCTCCGAGCGGCCGCTTAGACAATGGCGGTGGAGAACATGGTCCACTCGGACTCAATATCTCCAACCTCCCTCGGGATCTAGTCGAAGCTCTGCCGGAGGTGGGAGTTAAAGATCTCTCTGACAGGAGACTCGGCCAGACGTTCCCAGCAGACCCTTACAGTACGCTTGGGCCTGCCGAGTCTGTCCAGCTTCCTCCCCCGCCATCGGATCCAACTCACCACCAGGTGGTGATCAGTTGACAGCTCCGCCCCTCTCTTCACCCGAGTGTCCAAGACATACGGCCGCAGGTCAGATGAGACGACAACAAAGTCGATCATCGACCTGCGGCCTAGGGTGTTCTGGTGCCACGTGCACTGATGGACACCCTTATGCTTGAACATGGTGTTCGTTATGGACAAACTGTGACTAGCACAGAAGTCCAATAACTGAACACCACTCGGGTTCAGATCAGGGGGGCCGTTCCTCCCAATCACGCCCCTCCAGGTGTCACTGTCGTTGCCCACGTGGGCGTTGAAGTCCCCCAGTAGAACAATAGAGTCCCCAGTCGGAGCACTTTCCAGCACCCCTCCCAGAGACTCCAAGAAGGTCGGGTACTCTGCACTGCCGTTCGGCCCGTAGGCACAAACAACAGTGAGAGACCTATCCCCGACCCGTAGGCGCAGGGAAACGACCCTCTCGTTCACCGGGGTAAACTCCAACACATGGCGGCAGAGCTGGGGAGCTATGAGCAAACCCACACCAGCCCGCCGCCTCTCACCATGGGCAACTCCAGAGTGGTGAAGAGTCCATCCTCTCTCAAGGAGTGTGGTTCCAGAGCCCAAGCCGTGCGTAGAGGTGATCCCGACTACCTCTAATTGGAACCTCTCAACCTCACGCACTAACTCAGGCTCCTTCCCCGCCAGCGAGGTGACATTCCACGTCCCTAGAGCCAGTTTCCGTGTCCAGAGATCGGGTTGTCTAGGCCCCTGCCTTCGACTGCCGCCCGATCCTCTTTGCACCGGCCCCTTATGGTCCCTCCTGTGGGTGGTGAGCCCACGGGAGGGCGGCCCCACGTCACCCGTTCGGGCTGAGCCCGGACGGGCCCCATGGGGGAAGGCCCGGCCACCAGGCGCTCGCATTCGAGCCCCAACCCCGGGCCTGGCTCCGGGGTGGGGCCCCGGCTGCGCCATACCGGGCGACGTCACGGTACTCAAAATTGTATTCTTCATTAAGGGGTTTTGAACCGCTCTTAGTCTGACCCGTCGCCTAAGACCTGTTTGCCTTGGGAGACCCTACCAGGGGCATATAGCCCCAGACAACATAGCTCCTAGGGTCACTCGGGTACTCAAACCCCTCCACCACGTTAAGGTGGCAGTTCTTGGAGGGGATTTAAATATATCAAAATGCAATTTCATAGTGCCCAAAAATTAAGTACACCCCTAGATTCAACAGCTGATGTCGTCCCCTATGGTGGAAATACTTCATTAAATATACGACTAAATACTACAGTAAATATACTATATATAAAATACTTCAATACTTCATTAAGCTGTTTTGGGTCATCTGGTTCTAATTATAGCAGTTGTAGGTGTTGCTTAATGTAGTATGAACATTTTAGTTTAATTGAATGCATGAATGGCTTCACATTTTTTTGTTTGATTTGTTTAATTGGATTCTCTTTATGAAAATGTTATGCAATTTAACTAAGATATCCATTTGTCCAAACATATAATAAAAAAAAATGACCATGTAACAGATATCAGATGTAGCTTAAAAACATAATTTGATAGAAAAAATATTGTATGACTACAATGTGACTGATATTACTGTCATTTCCATCTGTCCAGATTCTTACAATTGCAGTTGTCTAGACTTTTGGTAGATAGATACATCCACCCTGCTGTATTTTAATTTGGTCAGCTTTAATCATTTTTCGGATGGAAATCAGACTCCCACCATTAACACTCAGAATTTCCCACAACCATTTGTTTGTATTTTTATCTTTCCCCCTACTCCTTCCTCTTTTTGTTCTTCCTCTCTTTCCCTCTTATTGTTGTTCCTTTTTCATCATTATTCATCCCACCCTCCAATCGTGGAAACAGAGAACCGCAGGACAGACACCTACCCAGCTAATCATAGACATGCAGGGTTTCATCACAGGAATTCTAGTTGACTGGTTACATCTATATACAACATCTTTGCTCTTAACTACGTCAGACCTATCTCCAGTTCTCTGTTGACCTCAGACTCACCCCTTTACCTCCAGTTCTCTGTTGACCTCAGACTCACCCCTTTATCTCCAGTTCTCTGTTGACCTCAGACTCACCCCTTTATCTCCAGTTCTCTGTTGACCTCAGACTCACCCCTTTACCTCCAGTTCTCTGTTGACCTCAGACTCACCCCTTTATCTCCAGTCCTCTGTAGATCTCAGACTCACCCCTTTACCTCCAGTTCTCTGTTGACCTCAGACTCACCCCTTTACCTCCAGTCCTCTGTAGAACTCAGACTCACCCCTTTACCTCCAGTTCTCTATAGACTTCAGACTCACCCCTTTACCTCCAGTTCTCTGTTGACCTCAGACTCACCCCTTTACCTCCAGTCCACTGTTGACCTCCGAATCACCCCTTTACCTCCAGTCCACCATAGACCTCAGACTCACCCCTTTACCTCCAGTTCTCTGTTGACCTCAGACTCACCCCTTTATCTCCAGTTCTCTATTGACCTCAGACTCACCCCTTTATCTCCAGTTCTCTGTTGACCTCAGACTCACCCCTTTATCTCCAGTTCTCTGTTGACCTCAGACTCACCCCTTTACCTCCAGTCCTCTGTTAACCTCAGACTCACCCCTTTACCTCCAGTCCTCTGTTAACCTCAGACTCACCCCTTTACCTCCAGTCCTCTGTTAACCTCAGACTCACCCCTTTACCTCCAGTTCTCTATAGACCTCAGACTCACCCCTTTACCTCCAGTCCTCTATAGACCTCAGACTCACCCCTTTACCTCCAGTCCTCTGTTGACCTCAGACTCACCCCTTTACCTCCAGTCCACTGTTGACCTCAGACTCCCCTTTGCCTACCACACTCCACACAGAACCACACTCCCCACAGAACCACATCTCACACCTCACTACACTCCCCACAGAACTACACTCTCCACAGAACCACACCTCACACATAACCACACTCCCCACAGAACCGCATTCCACACAGAACCACACTTGCCACAGTACCACACTCGCCACAGTACCACACTCCCCACAGTACCACACTCCACACAGAACCACACTCCACACAGAACTACACTCTCCACAGAACCATACTATACACAGATCCACACTCCCTATAGAACCACACTTCATACAGAACCACACTCCCTACATACACTCTCCTACTGGAGGAAGGAGATCCATCCATTTCAATGTGAGATGGATGATGCTGTTAACCCTTGGAGCGAAGGTTCAGAGTTTGTAACTGCCCCAATGGTTCCTGCGTACGGTGTTATGGAAATTTTGAACTAAGGTGCATTTGAGAAATGTCTGTCTTTCTATTGGCTGGTATGTAAATCTGTACTTTGATTGTGACACACATGTCTGTATAATATCAGAGAATTATTAGGTATTTGAGCCATGTCCTCCTGCCTAGAAGAAGGATGTATTCTTTGTCGTCCTATATATGTATGAATGAGTTACTAGTTAAAGATACCAAGAGGGGTCTGGTGTTTGAATAGGAGACATCCTTGACCGGCACGGGTGGATTAGAGGGGTACTCGTAAATCTGTATAACCCTTTAGTGTCTCTGTTGACTATCCAGACATTGTGTCTCCTCAGGAGTTGAGAAGGATAAGGTGGGGGGACAGCCCGCCCTTTGGGTCAATGTTACACAAGACAGATGGGCAACAACTTACCACACCCCTTCTAACATTTGAGATAAATACGGATTGTTCATGTATGGAGTTAGAGACTCCTCAGACGATTATGTGTGTAAGCGGTTGACGCGTCTCTCTTAATTGCATAATAGTTAATAAACATGTGAAATTGTGCCAAGAGAACTTTGTCTCTGTTTCTTACTCCTTTAAGAGAGTCGATACATGGAATTTCCATCACAACGGTCAGCCCAGGCATTGTGGGCGTTGCCACACAAGTTGGGTGGGGGGTGCCATAGTCTTGAGCAGGTGGGGAAGAAATGAGGTGCCGAAAATGTGCAAACCTGACACTGCCCCTTTCGCTCCCGGCCTCTCCTGACCATCTTGAGGTGGATTCCTGAAGCACCATGAGCAATGGGAAGAATAGAAAGCAGCCTCACCGTCCGCAAACCGTTCCAACTATAATCTCAACCAAATGTTGTTGTTGTTCATCCAGGAAGTCAGAGAAAATGTAGACACATGCAGCTGGAGCTATGACCATTGGGAGGAAAGCCCCACTGAGACTGGACGGCTTGGCCGATTAATAGCTGTTAAAGAGATCAGAGAACAACAGCAACTGAGTGGGGAATTCCGTCAGAGTTTGTTCTGTTAGTGATTAGAGTGTTTTAAGACAGAGCCTGATTGGAATATTGCCAAACCTTATTTTTCTTATTTTTTTGTGATTACTTTTTTTTTTCCTTCTTGCCTCCTAGGTTAGCCTTGTGAGCCTTTTGAAGTTTACTTGTGCTTTTCATGTTTAGGACGAGGCTGGTAATTATTGTATGCATTTGGATTTCTAAAATGCTTCTGTGCTTGAGATTTACTTTCAGCAGGGAAGTCGACATATTGTGTACACTTTGTGGCTTTTTGGGTCAGTTTTGTTGTTGAATATACTACACACCCACACACACACATACATACACACACACACACACACACACACACACAGGTTTTACTTTTTTTGTGGTGACCTAAAGGTGACTCCCCTTCCAGAAGGTAATTTCCCTAACCTTTAACCCAACCCTGACAAGATGGAGGGGAGCGATTGGCCTTCAGGCCAAACTCTATCGAAGGCTTTCGATTCCCCACATACTCTTTGCATTCATCTCCTTTGAGATTAACTTCTGTGTTAAGGGATTAGGAAGGTATGAGTTTGTGTTGTGGGAATAACATTCTGCTTCTTCCCAAGGATACAGCTTTCTAAAATGTATTTTGAGTGTGGTTTTGTGGTGAATGTTACATGTGTTCATGGACATAAATAAGAGAAGTGTTTGTGTCCTGGTCCTTCACAAACCTGCAGAGAATCTAAACCCCCTCAAGCAAAAACAACCTAGGTGCTTTTCATCTTGTGAAGACATTCTGTCAGTTCTTATCAGGACAAAGTCTCTGGGAACTGTAGTGGGAAAAAAACACACATGTGGTTCATCTGAGCCCCTCAATTCCTTCCCCTTGTTTGGTACAGTGTTTGCAAACAGTGTAGCCAAATGTTTTCAGTTAGTTTGACATGATTCACTCAACTCAGTTTAGCTTTTTTGCTTTTTGTAGGGATTTGGGTTTACTGAGACAACATGCTTAGCACTGACGTTGTCTTTGAAATCAATGTGACATAACTTTTTTACAAAACAAATGAACACCGCTGTGCTCATTAGGTAATAACGGACAGCAAGTGGAGCCCGGGTTCCTTAAAAAGGTCTTAGCCAACCAGAAAAACTGTATTTCACACTTTTCTCGCTCTCTCACTTTCTCTTTTGGCCCACCAACTTCTCTAACTCATTCGATACCCAGGAGGAATTTCCTCTGGTGAAGGATCATGATGACTAGGATTCTCTCTACCTCCCCGTCCCTCAGTTGTTCCCTCCCTGAATCTGAAATTCTAACTCAGAATGGGGTCCCTTTGTAAGGCTCTGTTTTAGTGGGGTCAACTGTTTTTGACAAGCCCTGGCGCTCGGGACTGGCGGACGGTCGATGTCCTTTCATCCCAGTCAGAACACAATTGACTGACACGAGACGGACCGTAGAGGATTTTGTTCCTTGGGGTTTAAGGCCGGGTGTTTCTGTAAAAGCACTCGGTGACAACTGCTGTTGTAAAAAGGGCTTTATAAATACATTCGACTGATAGATTGATTGTCTGCGATCTGCAGGAACACGTGTGTTAACATCCTGCATTACAAACATGTGTCCTGTCTGTAGCAATGATATCACTCTTTTAAATGGAAGTCATTAGGTGGACGCTCTTATCCAGAGTGTCACCTGTGCCTCCTCTCTCCTGCCTCGTCCTCCCTCTGTCCCCATTCTCACTTTCCCTCCCTCCCTCCTTTTATCTCCCTTCTCCACTCCCTCCCTACGTCCTGCTCTGTCACGTCCTGTCTTTTTACCTGTTCTCTCTCTCTCTCGCTCCCTTTGCCTCCCTTGCAATCTCTTTGTCTCACCCTCTGTCTCTCTCTTCTTCATTCGATCTCTCCACATCTCTCTCTCTCTCTCTCTCTCTGTGTCTTTCATTGTGTCTCTCTGTCTTTCCTCGTCTCGCTCTCATTCTCTGTCCATGTGTCTCTTTGTCTTTCCCTCTCTATTTTCTCCTGCTGACGAGGTAATCAGTAAACGATAGCTGAAAAAAACACAGCGGCTCAGTTTGACCAACTATGGGGAAGTGTGTGTGTGTGTGCGCGTGTGTGTGTGTGTTTATCGGTGTGTGAGAGAGAGATTCGCTTTCACAAGAGAAGTTGACATATAAGTTTGACATTTTCCTGCTATTGTACACAATGTCATTGTGTGTACCAGAACCACTGGGACACTTTTGAATTGCAGCCCCGCCCCTATTCCCATACCTCACCCTCCCTCCCCCGCCCCTCTTCCCATACCTCACCCCCCCACCCATCTTCCCATACCTCACTCACCCCCCCCCCAGAAAGCAGGTGTAGGGGTTTCCTAAAGATCCAGTAAGTGGTGAAATCTTCACTGGTCAAGGGGGAAAGTGTGAGATCCCTAAACAACAACGATAACGACATGTTAATTTGTATTTTTCTGTTTATAATGAAAGGAATTCATAATTAATTGTGTAAGCACGTTCTTACCAAAGACCAGCATTGTTTATTGTTTAGAGGTCAATGCGTCTTTCAGTCAAATGTATTTCACGGCTTTTCGACATCAGCAGTGGTCACAGGTGCTTTGTGCAAACGTCACGGCTCGTTGGATGAATTCCACACTGGACCAGACGACCTGCTAGCCGTTTTTAACCATGGAATAACGATATAACTCAGGCCGTAACGGAATGTCTTCTAAGGGAAACAAGTCCCATATTGTAAGTGTTACTTTCTATCTGTGTTTCTCCGTCTGGCCGCCTATCTTTATCTTTCTCTCGTTTCCCACCGCACCGAGCTGTCTTTCGCCGGGGCGGCTGTCTCTGCCCTACTTGCGCAAAAGCAGAATCAGGGGATGGAAAGTCTAGAGCGCTCATTTTCACAGCTCGAGCGTGTCATAGGAGAGCGGGGAGAGGGAGGGGGGAGGCGAGGGAAACCCAGACCCATGACTTTAGCGTATTTTCCTCTCTTCAGTCTCTCCGCCCCACAAGCCTTTATAAGAGAACAACATGGTTGTGTTTAGTTACAGTTCATACCGGCTAATGTCCAAAGAGAGACCAACACGACTGAAACGTATCCAACCGAGAAGGATATACTTTTGGAACGCAAGTTTGCTGGCGTTTGACTTTGTTGTTACAGATTTGACCGACTCACCCCACTGCGTGAAAGTAATTTTTGTGGAGTGCTCCTCCGGTTGCCAGACACGCTTTAGTCTTCTTCCAAAACTGGGATCTCCGAAAGCCGTGAGATGGACGTGGAATCTCAAATCAAGAGTGAGCGCCCCCGGGCACGGTTCCTGGACGTTTTCTTGGTCAGTTCAGTAGTTTTGCTCTTCCTCGCGGTCGTGGCGATCGTTGTAATGGGGACCATGACTGTCACTAAGATAGAGGCGAAGACTGGGATTACACTGCGTACTTCTGCCGATCCCATAAAGGAACACAGTTTCAATACACCTTACATGGTAAGTAAAGCAGGCGAAATACTAACCTGGCCAAAAATTGATAGCCGTTTGTCTATTCTTGTCTAGACATTTTTACAAATGACGTCCAACCATACGCAGGTTACTGTTTGTTTGTGGCTATTTAAACACATTCTATTTTTGTTTGGCGATGTAGACAAACACTTTTAAAACCATTAGGTTTTTGGTACATTACTTATAATAGAAGACTTGCCTGCAATTTCAGTTTTTGCAATGCAATATAAACCTATATAATTCTTGAAGCAGAAGCTGTAACAGCCTATAGTAAACCAATGAGCACATACTGAGAGACCAGCGCTAACCTATCGCCATGTTGTGTGTGTGTGTCACATGTTTTGTTTTTACTAATATGTACTGTTTTAGTAACCTAGGAAGCACGCAGAATATAGTGTATAGGCTCCATTGGGCATAGGCTGCCAAACTAGTGCACTAATTATTTAGGGACGGGTGCCTGAGTAATGCCTTATCTAACGCTTGTCCTTACTCTTCTCCCTTTCTTTCTCAGAAGCAGAACTTTGCCTACATTCAACCAACGTCAAGTAAGTTCCATTGCATTTATTACTGTCATTTTAAACAAAAATCATTGGGTAGATAACATTTGTTTTGCCTGATCTCGGACTTCCATTTATAATTAATTATTATGTTCAGTCTCGGGGGCCTTTCTCTGAGGGGATTTGTGGGAGTGGGTCCTGGTGTTCCGCTGTGTCCTAATCTTTGTGTTTCTGCCTCCCCCCTCAGGCGAGTTGCAGAACGACAGGACAATGTCTTGGAGGTCCATTGATTCTGGACCCACCAATTCCATTGGCGGTCTCTATGCCTATGACGACACCAAAAGCACCCTGCAAATCAAGAGGGGTGGCATGTACTTCCTGTACGTTGAACTCCACCTCTCCTGCACCGCCAATTGCCAGGAAGGCAGAGTCGCCGTCCATGTTATGTGGGACAACCTCAATCCGCTCACCTGCGAGGTGGCCCTGCCGAAGTTGACGGACGACAAACTCGAAGTGTCCGAGAGGTGCTGGAAAGTGACGCACCTCAGCTCGGATAGCCAGCTTTTAAGTAAGATGGTCGTCTCAAACTCCGGATTCTGGAAACTGGATCTCAACAAGTCCGGAATGGGAATTTTCTTGGTGGGTTCGGACTAAGGCCGGTTGAGTCGCGGACAACGTCTGTTGGCACCAACTGCACCCTGCTGGTGTCCTGGGCCTGAATCAGCTGCTGATCTAACAAGCTTTGTGGAACGTCGCAGGTGTAGGTGTCACATACAAAGCCTGTTTGACAAGGCGATGAAGACTCCAGAGGTTTGCTTGTTCTGCGCTGCCATTCTGAACATTCCAGAACGTTGCCTTGCTCTGAACGCACCCTTTGAACATTCTTCTCTGGGAGAACATTCTCTTGGGAGAAATTAGTTAGGGTTACAGCACAGAGTAGGGGGGGGGGACCAGGAAAAGAAGCTGACTGAGGGGGTATTAACTGTGTCCTATCTAAAATGACTTGCAGAGAAAGAAACCCTTCCCATCATGCACTTTGCCCTCGGTCATTCAGGACATCACACTGGAAACGATCCAAACTAAACCAGTTCTGGTCCTTCGTCACCTATAGTTATTTATTTAAGTATGTATTTAATGTCATGATATTTATGTCCTGCCTTCTCGTGTGTTGTTTATTGATTTATCGATTGTTTACGCGGATAACGTTCGATGCCACTACATTCGTGCTCGCGTGGATTATGAATTCACTCCGGTGTTGTTTGATAAAACCGTCGGCTATGTAACGTCTGTCTTTTAAGAACCAATTTTACGGTTCCACTGAAAACAGCGATGGATCGGGGGTTATGTTCCTGACGTACACATGCTATACTGTGTATATACATGTACTGTTGATTTGTAATATTTTAATGCTTTATCAGGAGACGTCACACAGCTGTTCCTCCAGGAGATGTCTGTGTACAGGCCCCGGAGATCAGCAATGGTTCTTTGTTCATTCCGTGGTGCGTCTAGAAAACCTAGAAGGTGCTGTACTCACCGAGTGAGATAACTAGCTCTGTAGGGACTTGGTCCCCAAAGCCGCCCTATTTCCTGATATTGTGCACTCCGGGCCATAGGATTGAAGTGCACTGTGTAATGATTAGGGTGTCATTTGGAGAGCAAGCGGGCACTTCCAGCAGGCGGCGTCTACTATGACACCCCTTAGAAGTGACGCAGTCGTATTTCTACTACAAAAGAAATGTTCGTCGTTTTGCACAGGTCACCACGACCAGTCGATTAATGTATTTATTCTATTTATTACAAAATGGATGTTTGTTTTGGTGTTATTTATCTTGATTTGTGTGCCTTCATTTCATTTGCGTGCAAATGTAAACAGTATTTATAATGAACTAGTTAATAAAACTGGACACATGTACACAGGTTTTAGGTGTTATTTGTTATGGGTTTGTTTGTGTGTGGGTGGGTGTGTGTGTTTTTGGAGAGTGGAAGGTGTAACACTGTCAGGAAAGTTCCTTGCTGCCGAGAACTATATCTTCCTGTTTCTCACCGCATAGCTGGTGTGGAACAACTGTGTACTTTATGTAGGCCGACAAACAAACACACAAACATAAACCCAAGGCACACACACACAAAAGCGTACAGACTACAAACAAGCACGCACTCCTAATGTGTGTTTGTGTGTGTTTGTGTGTGTGTGTGTGTGTGTGTTGGTGTGAGAAACCTAAGCCACACACTTTGACTGGTTTGAGTGGGTAGTCAGGTGAGTTTGTCTTTGGTCACCTCTGAGTTCATTTGGGGACAACGGGTCAGTGCTGTTATGAAGTGGTTTACCTCGTGGCCAGGTTAGTTTCTCTGGCAACACATCCGCCAGAAGTAAACCGATGTGGAGGAGGACTGAAACTGAAGAAGAAAAACCGCTGTCTGTACGTGTGCACAGAACAGTATTTGGACACCAACTCATTTTCCTGTGTAGTTGGGCACTTTGGATTTGACAGTATATACTATCTATGGGGTTAAAGTGCATACTGTGCACACTGTCAACTTTTAAGTGTGAATGCAAGTCAAGCTGGCTGTCAGAGTCACAGCCAAAACCCAACTGTTTTGCACATAAAGAAGAAAGAAAGCACTGATGGAGCTCAGCAATGGAAATGGGGGGGGGGGGGGGGGGGTGTGGCACGCCGATCCCATCCGTGCCTCGTCCCTGCAGAGCAAGAACACGCTGTCCACGCCCCTGAGTCCCACCCCCCTGCATCACTCCGTCCTGCACCCCCCTGCACCCCACGCCCCTGCACCCCCCTGAGTCCCACCCCCCTGAACCCCACCCCCTTACATCCCACCCCCCTGAACCCCACCCCCTTACATCCCACCCCTGAGTCCCACCCCCCGGCATCACTCCGTCCTGCACCCCACCCCCACAAACCGGGGACCCTTCTCAAGAAGACTGCGCCGACACGGACTAGCCCATGCCCCCCCACCCGCAAAGCCCGACGGGGACGCCCCCCGCGAGCCACCACAGGTGTTCTGGTCGACCTATCTTGATTCTGTCATTTGGCGTCGTGAATAAAGACTCCGGAACCGGACGCCAGAGGGAGATTTTCTGAAGAGGTGCAGGTTGGGGAAGTAAAACTAGAAGGGGGGGAGATTGTGACGCACATTGATGAACTGGCTTCTTCTCTTTGCCATTGAATTGACGGAAAGTGAAGAACGGAGTGCAGTACGGTTGAGTCAGCATTTCGCATGCTGAGACCCAGTACTCATATCTGAAGTACCCCGCCACCCCCCATTCCACATCCTCCTCTCTTCTCAGCAACTAGTCACCTCACACCCTGTGGTAACTGTGTTGTGTGTTTGTGTGTGTCTTTGTGTTTGTGTTTCTGCACAGACACACACTGGGAGTTCTGGTGACAACAGGAAACTCAAGCTATTGGTATGTGCAGACATTTGTGTGTGTGTGTGTGTTTGCATGATTGCAGATGTTTGTGTGTGTGTGTGTGTTTGCTTGCTTGCTTGCAGACGTGTGGGTGTGTGTGCAAGCGTTTGTTTGTTTGCAGAAGCTGAAAATATAAATCTCAAAGCGGCTGACAAAATCTGCGTCTTAAAACGCTGCCGGGATCCACAGACCTCGCATCTCTTTGGACCTCAGCCCAATGGGCTGGTTCTCGTTAATGATTCAACTCCTTTGGACCTCAG
Organism: Esox lucius; assembly: GCF_011004845.1. Classification (NCBI taxonomy): domain Eukaryota; kingdom Metazoa; phylum Chordata; class Actinopteri; order Esociformes; family Esocidae; genus Esox; species Esox lucius. The sequence continues at coordinate 4,895,948 of NC_047577.1, forward strand.
CCCAATGGGCTGGTTCTCGTTAATGATTCAACTCCTTTGGACCTCAGCCCAATGGGCCGGTTTTCGTTAATGATTCAACTCCTTTGGACCTCAGCCCAATGGGCCAATTCGCTGCGTCATTGACTGGTTAGAAAATATTTAAGGTGTTGATTTATGTGTCTACATAGGTGAACAGAGAATCATTATCAACAACCATCACTCCTGTGTTCCTGTGGCATGTTGCGTTTGCTAATCCATATTTATCCTTTTGAAAGTCCAATCGATCATTAGAACACCCTTTTGCAATTACTTTAGCTGCAATAGAAGCAATAAAACAGTTCTTCTTTAGATTAGTTCACTATCTTCAGCATCAGTGTTTGTGAGTTCGATTACAGGCCCAAAATGGCCAGAAACAAACAACGTTCTTCTGAAACTCATCAGTCTTGTTCTAAGAATTGACAACTATGAGAAATTGACAAGAAATTGAGGATCTTGTCCAACGCTGTGCATTACTCCCCTGCTGGCCTTCTAGGCAGAGTTGCAAAGAGAAAGACATATCTCAGACAGGTCAGTAAAAAGAGAAGATTAAGATGGGCCAAAGAACACAGATTCTGGAGAGAGGAGGAACTCTGCCTAGAAGGCCAGCAGCCCGGAGTTGCCTCTTCACTTTAGACGTTGAGACTGATGTTATGCGGGTAATGTTTAATGAAGTTACCAGTTGAGGACCTGTGAGGTGTCTGTTTCTCAAACTAGACACTCAAATGTATTTGTTTGTTGTGCACTGGGGCCTCCCACACCTCTTTCTATTCTGGTTAGAGCCAGTTTGCGCTGTTCTGTGAAGTACTACACATCATTGTATGAGATCTACAGTTTCTTGGAAATTTCTCGCATGGATCAGCCTTCACTTCACAAAACAAGAGTAGACTGATGAGTTTCAAAAGAAAGTTATTTGTTTCTGGCCATTTTGAGACTGTAAAAACAGTAAAATGGGCATTAAAAAATATCTACAAAAAACATTTTTCAGGTGCAAGATTTCTCCAATTGAGAGTATGTCCCCCCACACACACAACCCTCACCTGGACAAATCTATAACCCCTCCCCACATACAAACACAACCCTCAACTGGACAAATCTATAACCCCTCCCTACATACACACACAACCCTCAACTGGACAAATCTATAACCCCTCCCCACATACACACAACCCTCAACTGGACAAATCTATAACCCCTCCCCACATACACACACACAACCCTCAACTGGACAAATCTATAACCCCTCCCCACATACACACACACAACCCTCAACTGGACAAATCTATACCCCCCCCCCCCCCCCCACACACACACAACCCTCAACTGGACAAATCTATAACCCCTCCCCACACACACACACAACCCTCAACTGGACAAATCTATACCCCCCCCCCCACACACACACAACCCTCAACTGGACAAATCTATAACCCCTCCCCACATACACACACAACCCTCAACTGGACAAATATTGCACATAACATACTATTTAACCATTTATTAATGCTCAGTCTACTGTTTTTATGCCCAGTCCACTGTCTTTATTTGTTTTTATTTATTTTGTATAAATTGTTGTGCTAATGGGCCAGAACAATTCCTTGTTTGTTGTGACACTTACTTCGTAATAAAACTCTGATTCTGATTCTAATCGGACCTAGAAACGGTAATGTTGATAATACTGAACTAGTCTAAAGGACAGTTGTATTGCTTCTATAATCAGCACAACAGTTCTCAGCTCTGCTAACAATTGCAAAAGGGTTTTCTTAATGATCGATTAGACTTTTAAAATGATAAACTTGAATGAGCAAACACAATGTGCCATTGGAACACAGGACTGATGGTTGCTGATAATGGGCCTCTGTACGCCTATGAAAATATTCAATTGAAAATCAGCCGTTCCCAGCTACAATAGTCACTGACATCATTAAACATGTCGACACTGTATTTCTGATCAATTTTATGTTCTTTTAATGGACACACAATTGCAAAAACAAGGACATTTCTAAGTGACTTTTGGATGGTAATGTATATATAAAAAGTCTAGCAACCACAGATTTGAATTGCTCATCAGTCTACATCTTCAGATTGTCTCTGTCCAGTCACTGATTAATTAATGAAGTATTCATAAAATAATATTTTGATTTACAGATTTAAGTTCACTGGGTTGTAAGAGAATTGTGTTTTTCACTTCCTCTTGCTTGCAGGGAAAATGACCACATATACCAATGATTGTATGGAAAATGGTTCCTCAATAAAAAAAAAACGAAGAAAGAAAAAATCAAAGCTGTTAAGAAAAGGGAAGTGATAGTGTGCATAGAAGAAAAGCAACAGAGTAATATGCTATTTCAAAAGGGTGTATGTGTGTATTTGTATGCAAGAAAGAATATTTATTTAGGATTCATAGCATGTTTATTTACAAATACAATATATATATATATATATAATTTACGAAATACATAAAACCTAAAAATTTACAAAAATAGGTAAATCTGAACCTCTTCTGAAATCTGAATATCAGCTACTTTTCGAGGAGCGAAAACACACATTCAACTAATCAGTCCTTGGATATGAAGAATCCCCCACCAAGACCAGGTTTGACAGCACTTTTCAAAGGCACTTTTTCCGCTAAGCATAGAGACAGAATTCAATACAACCGACGATGCCAGCTCAACAACTAACCCCCCTGGGAAGCCAATGGGGAATTTATGCAAACCCAATGACATAACTGCGAGAGGAAAAAAAGAAATATTCACACACACCCACACACATAAAACGCAGCTTTGGTGGGTTTAGGTGTGGGTGTGTGTGTGTGTCTGTGTTTCCTATATCATAAACGCCCCCATGAAATTATCGTCCGCTCCAGGTTTCAAGAGCGTCGGGCTGTCAATGGTTACGTAGAGTTTGGCTCCGGGTGACAGGTGGAAGACTCCGCCCAGATAGCTGTTCCCGATGTTCTGAGGACTGTTCTGCTGTTTGGATTTGTGTGTCGGGCAATGGTACCTGCCAGACAAATTGAAACTCAATGAGTTATCCCGAGAACCCCGGGGGGTTATTTTCAACATTTCAGTGAATCCCTTTCAGTTCCAAGTAGAACAATTTTGGGATTCTTAAAAGAAACATTTTCACCAGATGTTCTAGACGGAACCCAAATGGGTTGTACCCATAACCCAAATGGGGGCTTTAAAGAGCTCTCTAAAGTACGGACCGTTTCACGATCGTTTCACGTTCTCACACAACGTTTGGTGTGAAAGACATTCCGGTGAGTTTATGTCCTCGAAACAGTGAAGGCGGGAGGCGCGCTGGCACACTGACCTGTTGGCTTTCATCAGCACGATAGGGTTACCGTAGCTGTCCGTCTTCATCATGACCTGGTGCTTGAACAGGGAGCAGTCCTCGACGAAGTGCACTTTGGAGTACACATAGTAGTAACCCTCCTTGCGCACCACCAGGCGGCTGTCGTTTAGGACCATCCCATGAGTGAACATCAGCAGGCTTTTGTCCTCCAACCACGGAACCACATTGTCCGCAAGCACCGGTGAATTGGAGCCTTGGGGAGGACGTTGGTGAAACGGGGATGGGGACGTGACGGGGGGGGGGGGGGGAGAAAGCAGGTCTGGTCATAGTCTTGTGTGTGTGTGGGTGTTTGTGTATGGCGTGTTGTAATGGCGATCTGCATTGTACCTCTCAGGTGAGCGGAGTGTTTCTGTTTCGATGGGAGGGGCTTCCTCACGGGTTCTACGGGAATCTCATTCGTCTCTTTGTGAAGGAACGGCAAATTATGTTGTTGAAAAGAAGGGGGCAGGGAAAGAGGGAGCGACAGGAGGAGGTGATAGGAGGCGATTGACACGGGGAGGGTGATAGGAGGAGATTGACAGGAGGAGGTGATAGGAGGAGATTGACAGGAGGAGGGTGATAGGAGGAGATTGACAGGAGGAGGTGATAGGAGGAGATTGATGGGGGAGGGTGATAGGAGGAGATTGACAGGGGGAGGTGATAGGAGGAGATTGACAGGGGGAGGTGATAGGAGGAGATTGACAGGGGGAGGTGATAGGAAGAGATTGACAGGGAGAGGGTGATAGGAGGAGATTGACAGAAGGAGGTCATAGGAGGAGATTGACAGGAGGAGGAGATTGACAGGGGGAGGGTGATAGGAGGAGATTGACAGGAAGACGTAATAGGAGGAGATTGACAGGGGGAGGTGATAGGAGGAGATTGACAGGGGGAGGTGATAGGAGGAGATTGACAGGGGGAGGGTGATAGGAGGAGATTGACAGAAGGAGGTGATAGGAGGAGATTGACAGGAGGAGGAGATTGACAGGGGGAGGGTGATAGGAGGAGATTGACAGGAGGAGGTGATAGGAGGACATTGACAGGAGGAGGAGATTGACAGGGGGAGGAGATTGACAGGGGGAGGGTGATAGGAGGAGATTGACAGGAGGAGGTGATAGGAGGAGATTGACAGGAGGAGGAGATTGACAGGGGGAGGGTTATGGAGGAGATTGACAGGAGGAGGTGATAGGAGGAGATTGACAGGAGGAGGAGATTGACAGGGGGAGGGTGATAGGAGGAGATTGACGGGGGGTATAGAGAGATGGGATGTGGAACGTTGTAAAGAGACTTCTGCAGCTTATTCAGTGTGTCGCAGCTGATATGTATTCAGCATGTCAAGGTCTTTCTTGTAGGCTACAAACACGGTTATAAACTGTGTTGATCAGTGATAGAAAACCCCAATGATATCAACGCTATAAAATGGGACAAACATGTCAATTCATACTATAAACATGTCCAATTAATACTATATAACCATTAATACTACATACAAATTAATACTACATACACATTAACAATACATACCCATTAACACTACATACCAATTAGTACTACATACACATTAACACTATACCATTAAATCTACATATAGTTTTAAGATGTTGATTTCACACCCACCACTACTGTCAGATCTACCACAAGAAAGCCCTCATCTACAGAGAAAAAAACCAACAGAAGTGTCTACTAACCTAGCTGGCACTGAGGTTTGATTCATAAACTAAAAAGGGTGTTAACTTGGAGGACAGCAACTCGCAGCTGTATGACACACTGAGACAGCTGTATGACACACTGAGACAGCTGTATGATACACTGAGACAGCTGTATGATACACTGAGACAGCTGTATGACACACTGAGACAGCTGTATGACACACTGAGACAGCTGTATGACACACTGAGACAGCTGTATGATACACTGAGACAGCTGTATGACACACTGAGACTGCTGTATGACACACTGAGACAGCTGTATGACACACTGAGACAGCTGTATGACACACTGAGACAGCTGTATGACACACTGAGACAGCTGTATGACACACTGAGACAGCTGTATGACACACTGAGACTGCTGTATGACACTGAGGAGAACATCTGACCTGGCTCCCGAAAGAAGGCAGACTATGAGACAGATTATGGGGACACCCACCACATGAGCTGAGAAAAAGGTAGAGGGGGAGAGAGAGTGAGAGCGGGACGGACAGTGAAGGGGTGTTATACTGTACCTTCAGATCCAGTAAAACCCTGAGCTGTGCCGCCCTGAAGCAGATAGTGTGTTTTAGACTCAGTGTGTTTTAGACTCTGAAAGTATAAACACAGCCTTTGTACTACAAGCATTTTACTTACAACTTGCTGGGCAGAGGGTTGAGCAGCATTTATAAGGTCCTATAAGACAGGGGATGGAGAAAGACAGTGAGACAGAGCGAGAGAGGGAGAGAGAGCGAGAGGGAGAGAGAGTGTCTGTGATGTCACATGTCCACTGGGTAACCAACAAAAGGAAAAGGAAGTGTCCACAGAGTATCAGAAGCACAGAAACATAACATATATATATATATATATATATATACATGTGTGAGTGTGTGTGTGTGTGATGTGGTGTGTGTGATTGTGTGTGTGGGGGAATATAGATTCAGGCAAGGAATTTCCCTTGAGATGCAAGGGGACAGACTAAGTATAGCCCACACCCACACAGAAACACATACAACACCCACACACGGAACACTCACGCACACATCAAAAACACGTGCACACACACACACACTCACCCTAGTCCTGTTATAAAGATGCATTATGCAGCCGGCTTCCATCAGCATCCCGATGACTGCCAGAGCCACCAGGTAGTGAAGAGCTCTCCCGCGGACTCCTCTCCACCTCCTCCTGCTGCTGGGTTCAGGGCTGTAGCTAGCCTGGCTGTCCACCACAAACACCTGGGGGTAGGGCCCCGCGAGGCCCCCCGCGAAACTCACTGCTCCCTGGGCCATGGCGGGTGTGCGAGGCGGGTGGCTGGGTGAAATCCCACCCGGGTGTTTTCCGTAAGCGAGGCGGGCAGGCCAGTCGGGGCGTCGGTGGATGGATGAGCCGACGGTACTGGTGGTTGCTATACGATGGATATGTGTGAGACTCTTCTCTTACCACTGGCAGTCGCGACTTTCGTGACGCAATCCTCTCGGTTTCTCTCACTACTGCCCGTCACAGAGAGGGCATGACTTCTCAACAGCCTCAGCGTCACAGTCTCACAAACCACAAGCGACACCGGAGCGACGCGGTCCTCGTCGGGATTACGGCGAAGGCAGAAAACGGGTACACGGCAGCAGCGGGTTAATCGGAATTCAGGATTGCCAAATCCAGATTATTAAGCAACAAGCCTCAAATCTGTGCATCTGCGTGAAAACAAAAACATTGACACAGCATCGCATATTTTGTGAAACTATTAATTTTGTAGACATATATCTTCCCCGTGGATCTGTCGGCCAGCTGTTGTTACCAGTAATGTCACTTTCTCCACTGCAAACTAAATGTACACATTCTCAAAATAAAGAAGTGCTGAAAGGTTCCCCCGGTCAGTCATACGTTCTAGACTCACGGTGTAGGTATCAGTGTGACCTGGGTGGAACAATATCCTACAGAACCACAGACAATCAGGGACAGCGGAACAGAATTCTGTTTTCTATGATGTAAACATTCTCTCACCTCTCCAGAAGCAAGTTTCAGAGACGCGGTATCTCTCCTCCCTCCGAGTCCGACTCTCCGTCCGTCATCTGTCATGTGAATGTCTGAGCTGAGTCGTAACATACTGAGCTGGTGCACTGAGGAAATACACTTGAGGGTGTGTGTTCTGTCTGCGTGTGTGTGTGTGTGTGTGTGTGTGTGCGTAAACCAGGCACACCCTTGCAATAGTCTAAGTGTGGTTATCACTCTCTGTAGCTGACACTTCCTCTATGTCTCTCCCTCAATATCTGTCTCCTTCTCTTACTCAATCTCTCCCTCGATAACTCTCCCCCAGTGTATGTATCTATACAGTATATATATATACAGTCTGGAGGTTTTGAGTGAGGAACAGAAGGGTTAAAATTAAGAGACCACTGCGAATTGAACGCTTCTGTTCCTCACTCAAAACTTTCCTTTTCAACTTTTTTGGAAACGAAAAGGTGCAGCGGTCTCTTAATTACTTTTCCGGCGCTGTATATATATGTACAGTACCAGAGAGAGCGAGAGTAGGAGAGGAGAGAGAGTTGCATGTGACGTATGTCTAGTATTTTCTAGCTTCGTGAGAAACAAAGTAACACAAGTAAAATCTGGGAAGTGTGTCCAAACTATTGACTGGTCTCTTCAAAAATTAAGAGACCACTGCACCTTTTTCTTTCCTTTCCAAAAAAGTCGAAAAGAAAAGTTTTGAGTGAGGAACAGAAGAGTTCAAATTATATATATATATCCCTTTCCCTTTATATATCGCTCCCTCTATCTCTCTCCCTCCCCCTCTCCCTATCTCTCTCACTCTCCCTCCCCCTCTCCCTATCTCTCTCACTCTCCCTCCCCCTATCTCTCTCACTCTCCCCCTCTCCCTACACCTCCTCACGTAGTTAACCCCTCTTCTCTTCGTCCCCATTTACCCAACCACTCTATCCTTCTCCCTCCCTCCATCAGGCAGTTTAATATACATGCAGGTCAAACCACAGGTAGATATTTGGAAACAGTCACAGAATATGAATCTGGGTTAAACAGTGAAACCGCTGTCAGCGGTGTGTGTGCAGCCGTGTTTAGGGGAGGGACAGGAAGGCCTGAGGCATCCTTAACGAGCTAGAGCTACAGGCCTGGTGCATCATGGGATGCATGGCATCACGTGTAGTTTAGAGAGACATCAAGGTCTGAACAAAGGAGAGAAAGACAGAGAAGAGAGGGATAGAAGAAGAGAGAGAGAAGAGAGGGATAGAAGAAGAGAGTTAGTGCATATGTGAATATACTACTGTATGTCTAGTATATTCTATCTTGGTGAGTTTGGTCAGTCCTCACTGAAGAGCTGAGCATGTTTTGGTTTGGGCTTATGTTTCGGGATATACATGAGTTGTGGCTAAGTTTAGGGGAAATGTATTTGTTACTGTGCTCAATCTTCGGTCCTCACAAAGATATTAAACCCAACACGAATTTGTGTGTTTGCGTTGGTTCATTTGTTTGTACTCAAAGTGAGAAGACCGTTTAATTAGGGGGACATTTGGGAAGTTTAGACAGTTTGGACAGTCTTAGGCACTAGGCCTTAAGATGAAAAGGTTCCTCGCGTTAAGAGCAACTAGAGGATGCGTGTGTGTGTGTGTGTGTGTGTGTGCGCGGGTTCACTGTGGCTGCAGGATGTGGGAAGACACCGACAATACCAATCACACACCAAGTTGCAGCAGCAGAGATTTACCTCAGCTCCAATACAGTGTCCACTGCCCATACATATAATTCAAGCAAAAATAAGGTCTCTTTACATATATATATATATATATGTATATATTTCGAATGTAATGATTATAAGTACGTTTTACCTATTCGTCCTAAAATCGCCGAAGGTCTTGGGCATAACAAGGAAGTTGTCGTAATAAAAATCGGTCACTGCGGCTGATTGTCTTCTCTTTTTCTGTAATGCCACGCTCAGGCTAGACTGGATGTAATCGAAGTGCCCATTAACATGATCAAAACTACGAAAATACCGCTTCGTTGCCATTCCTGGCGGTTATCGATATAATCAAGTTATGACAGGTAATTGACTCGGTATGGTATTATTTAAACGATAATTCCCTGAAGGCCAACTCGGGTTACTGTTGAGGGCACATGTGCGACATCACGCTTTGTAGTAGATCACAGCCAGACACGGACCGAAAACGCCCCCACATCACAGATTCCATGCGATTGGAGGAACGTGGGCCACTCTCTGACTGGCGATTGGCCCAATAGTGCCTCAGTGAGACTGTAGTAGAAAAAGTTCAGCACAGCTGTTGAGCTGCGGAAGCGAAAAAAACAAACGAGAAGGTAATGCGAGTGAAAGTTAGCAACCCTGTCAGGCAGCTAGCATGATAACGTGTAGTATTTCGACGTACTGAGGTAGACATTTCTTTTTATCGCCATGGCGGACACATTGTGGAAAGCGGGACGACGCGGCACTACGTGGGTCTTCGTTGCGTTGGTCGCGGCGTCATGTCTTGAGCCGAGCCGAGGCTTTGGCCAAAGCCAAGACAGTGAATTCACCTTCCTCTTACCAGCCGGAAGAAAAGAATGTTTCTTCCAGACGACTGCGAAGAACGGGACCATGGAGGTGGAATATCAGGTCAGTTTAACAGCAGCTGTAACACGTATTTTTTTAATTAGAGATAAAGACAGTGACCCAGTGGTACCTAGCTAGCTAGGAGTGTGTAACATTAGCTGTGAGTAGTTATTTTTAACGGGAACACAACTGTACTAAACTTACAGTCCGATCACCATCTAGAAAACTCGATCGCATTGTTTGGGTTTTCCACCCCCGATTACATTATTTAATACGCTAAAGAGATAGTGGTGTGGTATAGTTGGTGAACTACTACATGCTAGGTGGCAGTTCACTTCCGCATCGAAATCTTGGAGGCAATTATTCTCTTTAAACGGGGTCACTACTAACTGCACGTTAACTCTTTCTTTCGGGAGGTGCTCTCAGATTGATCTCTGTGTTTGTATAAATGCTCATGTGGTTTATGCTGGAATCCCCTTGTCAGATGGGGATGTTTTTAGTACCCCCGTACCCACCCCCACACACACACACACACACACACACAGTTGATCTGAGATATCCACCTTCCAGGAAATAGTTTGTACGATTTGCTGATGACGTGTTATTAAGTATTTACTTATAGAAAGGACTTGCGTTGAAGTCATTATGGATGTGCATATTTTGACCCCTATTTTGGTATAGGACAAGATGCACAAACAGTTTGTCAGTCCGAAAGTATTCTGTTTAATTACAGTAGAGGAACATATTGACTTTTTCATTGCAATACATTTTGAAATATGTTGAACAAAAATATAATAGCAAACATTTAATGTATTCCTATGTTGAAATAAAGCCTCTATCGCAACAATATGATGCACAAATAATGAACTTATTTCAGCAAACGGATTTAATTTCATGAGCCATGACTCGGTTAAACCTTTGAAATTGTTCCACATTTATATATTGGTTCAGCGCACAAACAAAAGGCATTAAAACACACTGCAAATCACAGGATAGTTTAATCCCCTATACAGGCATATCTCAACTAGAAGGGGGTGGGTGGGTCACCCCTGAATGTTTTACATGTTGTTATTTAACCAACGCTGTAATCCAGAGGGATTACAGTGTGTTCACTGCCTCGCTCAAATCTACGTCCGCCAGAATTCTTTCATAATTGTACACCTGGAAGATCAGAACCAGAATTGTTCTGTCCGCCCGATGTACTTGAACACAGAGCCGCCTGCTGCCATGTTCAGAGAGTTTTGTTGCCTGTGCGTAGGGCTGTCACCATTAAGACATTTCAGTTGGCGATTAATTGTCTCACAATTGCGATTAACAGTTTAATTATCTATAATTTAAATGTCATGCCACTTTTACAATGTAAGCCTGTTGCAAAGCAATGACAATTACATTCTCCTGTACAATGTGACGTTTCATCTCTCACTCTACTGTACATGGGCCTATTTTAGCCTGGTTCCTTGAAGTAGCTTATTCTAAAACTATTGTGTAGGCCTTCCTAATGTAGCAAAATGGGTTTTAAGGCTTAGTTGATTCATTCAGTTTAAAATGTGCACGGACGATTCCTTTTAGTTTCAAATGTTAATAGGCCTATACAATGGGACAACACATATCTATCTTTACATTTTAATGCGCATTATATAATTAGAATATATGGATGGAAATTATGAAATTTAACTTACAATATATTTTACACACGGTTTAAAAAAAATTACACACAGTTGAGTGTTTTTTTTCTCTCCATTTGTTGATCAGAGTTGATGCGACAGATGGGAAACTGAAGCGCGTTTGTCGGTTAAATAATAAGTTACACAACGTTGCATTACAAATAATTCTAAATTGAGTTTAAACTAGTATTAGACCAATATAATTTTTTTTATGGCAGATAGCGATATTGACATTTTGGAATTAAAGTGGCCGATACCCAATTTTATATGCCGATATTCTACAAATGTGAATACAATTTACACCAGAAGAATTCCACATATGATGCAGACACAAAACTGACTTTAAATTAATATATTTGTTTCATTTTCTAATACATTTCCAAATAGTGCCGAGATCAGCTCCAGTCTATTTTGGTTGAAAAGCAGTAACCTTTACTATTTGATTAAACTAAGCATCAAAACCACAGTGCTGATGTTTAAATAAAACAGGTTGTCTTAATATTAACATAAAATGGATGTGTATGTGTTTTCGTGAATAAAGTATTTAATTTTACAGCTGTAGTTTAATTTGGTATCACAGTTTAATATCCAAACACTCAAATAGGAAAATACCTTGCGTATTGAAAAATGACCACTGAAAAATGAAAGGGTCACACAGCAGCATATTTATTTTGATGCCCGGGGACACCTTCCTGTTAGCGGTGGCTGGCAGCCGTTTTTAGATCGGCACACCAGCAGGCCCTTTTGATCAGCTACATGGAAGGGATTATCGGCTCGGTCGAAATATCCAAGGGCCGATAACCGCTAAATTAGTGAAAGGCCAAAAAATCGGCGCCGATAATCGGTCCAACACTAGTTTAAACATACTGAAATTAAATGTGTTTCAGTAAATTATCTATAACTGCCTGCATAGCGCTCAAACGCACTGATGGCCTCCTGGGCTAGACGTAGTTCGGTTTCGGTTGAAACCCATGATTTTGGAAGCAGAATATTGTGCAAAAAGTTTGTTGTCATCCAAATAATTGTGACTAGGCCTTGGTCTAATAATTGCTACCAGTGCACACATCCTGTTGGTTTGTGTTTGACGTGTGCGTGCGCTCTGTCACTCCCAGGCACAGGCGTTGCAGAAGCAGAATGCATTTATTGGAACTTGTGTGTTGTGTAGTTTGAGTGTGAGTGATGTAATTCACGGTCCACAGTAGTTCATTTATTTCTTCTGAGATCAGCTGGATGTGAATTGACCACCGCTATAATTATATTTACTGCATTGCGGCAACATTGTATGAATCCACCTTTATGTTTAGAAAAACTTGAAGGGAATGTTCACCTGCTATTTTAACCTACGAGTGTACTTTTATTAAGGCATTAATGAATCATTTGTCTCCAAATTGTGAATTTCCTCTTTCAACACACACTGCTCTTAGCTGCGAGGAACAGAACATCAGCATTTCCTGGTTGTAAGCACACCACTATTCATTCACTGTGACGTTTAATCGTCAGCGCCAGTCATCCTTTTTCAAAATGTAAAGACATTGTACCGCTCTCATTTTGAAAATCACTTCCTGGAGAGTGGATTCACTATTTGTCAAGGAAGCAGAGCTCCGGCCAGGCTGTAGTCTTTACAAAGCTGGGCGAAATGAGTTATCCTGTGAGGTCCTGGCTGATCAGAACATTGATGAGACAAGTCCAGTGGGTCTATTGAACAAGAACAGACATGTCTACCTGTCACTAGTGTGATCAAGCCATCGGCCAAACACGCCTCCGCTAAATTTTAAACCAATCCGCAGGCCTTTCTGAAACTCTAGTGTGGCGCGTGACCGTCTGAAAACACCAATCACTCGTAATTATTGAAGTTTGGGAAAACCGTGTCTGGCGGTGTGTTTTCCATTGAATTTTACACTGTGTTCAGTTTGACAAAAATGAATGATTCATGCAATGGACATCATTATAGACACCCCAGAGCTGGTATGTAGTTCCATAGGCTTTTGTGAAAATTGCTGAAGCAACCCCTCTGCGTTTTGGAAGCAACCCCTCTGCGTTTTTGGAAGCAACCCCTCTGCGTTTTTGGAAGCAACCCCTCTGCGTTTTTGGAAGCAACCCCTCTGCGTTTTTGGAAGCAACCCCTCTGCGTTTTTGGAAGCAACCCCTCTGCGTTTTTGGAAGCAACCCCTCTGCGTTTTTGGAAGCAACCCCTCTGCGTTTTTGACGTGTGTGTGTGTGTGTGTGTGTGTCACTCCCCCAGGTGATAGCAGGTGCAGGTATGGACGTGGACTTCACAGTCTTCTCTCCAGAAGGGTTCCAGGTCGTCTGGGAATTCAGGCGCTCGGACGGAGTTCACATGTCAGTACTGCCGCCTCTCACTAGTTCACTCTGTGGTCTGTTTCTTCCTGGAATATCTTCACTCTTAGCTCTTCCAGAGTTGGCCTGGAGTTTGACAACTCTCTCCACTTTCTTTTGGCCTGTCTTTTTTTTTTTTGGTTTGCTGTTGGCTTTCCCCCTTACTTCTCTGGTTACTCGCTCTGTATCTGTATCAGCCTATGGTTGGTTGTTGTGTCTGTATTAGCATCTCTGCTTGGTTGACGCTTCTCTGTATGAACATCTGTGATTGGTTGGTTTGTTCTTCCAGGGTGGAGCCTACAGAAGAAGGAGACTACGAGATCTGTTTTGATAACACCTTCAGCCACTTCTCTGAGAAAATGGTCTTCTTTGAGGTTTTAACTTTTAGTCTTTATATTTTAATAAATTCATAGTTTACGTTATATTCCTGTTATTGACTAATTTACAGGTGTCAAACCAATTCCACGGAGGGCCTGGTGTATTCTGTTTTTTGTTGTAGTTTTTTTTCAATTGGTGTTCAATTAACAAGTAAACAATTGGGAGAGGGGAAACCCTAACCAATTAGTGACCTTAATCGGTTTGACACCTGTGGTCTATTGTGATCGTTTTCCCGCCTGGTTTACATCAGATCCCCGAAAGTGGCTCTAGATAAGACACTGCGGTATGAATAATAATAATAACTGTGTATAAATGTCATCAAGATCATCATAGAGGGACAGCCAGGCGATGTCAACGGAGACGACGAGTGGGCGGGACTTGGGGAACCCGAGAGTCTGCTGGAGTATAAGCTGGAAGACATCAGGGTGAGTGGGAGGGGCCTGGCGGGGGCGGGCCGTGGGAGGGGCTTGGGGAACCTGAGAGTCTGCTGGAGTATTAGCTGGAAGACATCAGGGTGAGTGGGAGGGGAAGGGGCCTGGTGGGGGCGGGCCGTGGGAGGGGCTTGGCGGAGGCGGGCCGTGGTTGGTCTCTGTCTGAACTCATGTCTGTCTTCCCGCCGCCAGGAGTCGATGGACTCTGTGCATCGCAGGCTGGAGAAGAGTCGCCACATGCAGACGGCCCTGAGGGCGTGGGAGGCCCGCGACCGGAACCTGCTGGAGGACAACCTCTGGAGGGTCTCCTTCTGGTCCTGTACCAGCCTGGTGGTCATGATGGGGGTAGCGCTCACTCAGGTACACACTCACACAGCACTCACACAGCACTCACACAGCACACACAGCACACACAGCACTCACACAGCACTCACACAGCACTCACACAGCACACACACAGCACTCACACAGCACTCACACAGCACTCACACAGCACTCACACAGCACTCACACAGCACACACACAGCACACACTCTCACTAGCGCGCACGCACACACTCTCACTAGCGCGCACGCACACACTCTCACTAGCGCGCACGCACACACTCTCACTAGCGCGCACGCACACACTCTCACTAGCGCGCACGCACACACTCTCACTAGCGCGCACGCACACACTCTCACTAGCGCGCACGCACACACTCACTGACACGGTGTGTAAACAGACCGCTACTCTTCCCACAGGTCTACACCGTCCGCAGACTGTTCGACGACAAGAGGCGGGTCTGCACGTAGAGACACGCCCACCGGGCCAACTCGCAGCCAATCAGGGGGGAGCAAGGGTTACGAGGAGAAAAGGGGGACAGTGACTCAGTTGAGGTTAGAGGAAGTAGCGTGAAAGACACCCTATTACTTTTTCAGGGCACTATTTCAGCCCTCGTGGGCCTGTTGGCTCTGGTCAAATGTAGTACTCGGTGAAGGGAGCAGAGCTCCATTTGGGAGGCACTTTTACCATCTCCGCTCCCTCCTAGTGCCTTTCACTACCTGGACAGCGTTTGTTGGCCACAATACCAAGAAGAGAAAAGTTTACGTAATATGAGGTTCTTCCTAAATTTGCCAGTGAATAATGTTTGTTTTATCCCGTTTTCTGCTTTTCCACTGCTAAAATGTTTTGAACATGATTGGCGGTACATCTGTAGGTGTTTAGGACTTCTTTTCGGGGCTAACCGAAGTATAGCTTTGATGATTTTGTCGTGTTGAAACAGTTTTTGCTGTTTTATTTTAACCAACCGTTCAGGTCAACGAATGGACAATACCTCTCCCTAGATTTTAGTTTTTGAGAAACCCTTTTCAGATTTCCCTGCTATTTCCGCCCCCTGATATTAGCCTGAAATGAAGAAAAGTATGTGAACCCACACACACTTAGAAGTATAAATGGGGTGGGCACTTTCAGGTGGAGAGATTCTGCACTGCCACGGCAGAACCTACCGCTCTGCTTTTTACTCTGTCGTCATTGGTCCATGCCTTTGGGATCTGCTGTGGGTAGCCAATCAACATTTAGTGTGTTTTCATTTTGCTGTTGTTACTGAGCCAATAGGATTCTATGCTGGTATCTGAAAATGTGGGTGTCTTTTGAGGTTTGTTTTCCTGACGTTATCATGCCTGTGTGGTAGCGTGTTTGTTGCCGCGCCGGCAGTATTGGTACCGGAGATGGAAACGTTTACAGTGAACATACTCTCATGTACTCCTAATATCCAGTTCTCCACCCTTGGTCAGGTTGTGAATACTAGTCGCACCCGTTCCTATCCCACCAGCCGGGAGTTCCCTCCACGGTCACATGTTGCTGAGTGTGGCGGTGCCTTCCATGGAATGGCCACGGCACTAACAAACTCGTGACTTGCATGATGCAATTCGTGGTCCACGTTCAGCCAGTGAAACGAGCGTGAAATCCAAATGTACAAATCTCTTCTATCAAGGGAGCGCGTAGGAACGCCGGTGACAATTCAACTGAGGTGTTTTGTACGTGTCGAGTCTCCGACATCGGGGAAACAACACACTGTCCATTCCTGCAGTGCCTTGTGGGAGGCCGCCTCGCCGCAGTCTCATACCGTCAATGGTTTCCCTTACGTCTGCAGCTGGGACGCGTGTAGGTCGCGGAGGCAGTGGCGGGAGGAAGGTGGAGGTTTTGTTCTGTATCTGGCCCCTTCAGGGGTTCACTCTGTGGGGTGGGGAGTTAGAGGGCCGACCAGGCCTCCCCCCGATCACTCTTTTTAGGGGTGGGATTATTATTATTATTATTTTCACAATAAAAGACTTGATTTGATGAATTGTGTTGTGCCTTTATTGTAGTTTAGGACCCGAGGCTTTGTCGGTCAACTCTGAATGGGATCAGATGTTGAATGCTGATTTAGGATCTGACTGTGTACTTCTAGTTCATTATGATTTGTAAGTCTCATCCTAGATCAGGGCTCCTACACACTAGTGATGGCCAACGAGGCTTCATTAGTGTTATTTTAGCAGCAGGATATAAAGCTGGAAGCAGTCAGATTTTCTTCATCACAATAAAAGCAATCATTGAAATTTATACGGCAATATAGTAAACAACTTAGTCTGTATAAAAGAACAGACACAAACATTATTGGAATGGACATTAAACATAAAATGTACAGACTAGATTGCTCACTATATTGCCTTTTATAATTCAGTGATTTCAAAATCTGAGTTAGTGCTGCTAGCATAATATCCTGCTGCTAGAAGAACAGTAATGAAGCCTCGTATGGCCTTCACTACTACACACTGATCATTGGATGTGCCCCCAGCTTCATTTCAAATCTGGAGCTCCCTCTAGTGGCCGGCCGACTCGTTGGCACACAAGGCCGCTACATAACCCAGAATGCAACTTTGTACTCTTAAATTTGCCTAGCTCCTGTGATGTGGTCTATTTAGTTAGTTATCCAACATAATTTTTTTCTCTCAAATGTAAACATTTGCATTGATTGATCTTCAATGTCAAAAACAATGCTATGTAATTGTATATGAATATTATAGGGTAACAACAGTGACATGACAATCCCAATTGAATGCCCCAACTCCCAAGAAATGCCCCCAAGGCTCAGACACATCAGTCCAATGTGGTGGAGGCGGGCAGAAAGGTGCTGGAAGAACCGGGACGACCCTGGAATCAGTGGCTTTTCGGATGGAAGATCATGTGAGTTGTTCCCCATTCAAATGAATGTGATCGTACCCCAGGACAACATCACACCGCCAGCCTGTTAGCTAATTCACCATGTGATTCCCTCATTTCATCATTCCATTTCATACCTCCAGTCTTTTATTCATCCCTCATTAACCGGGTAATTCATTCACCTGTCCATTCAATAGGAAAGACCGGTAAAATACAGAGAAAAAGTGGTAAAAAAAAAAAGTTTCAAATGTATTTATTCCCCATTTAGTCACTAGATTTAACCCTGTCTGTTGGCCTTCGGATTGGCCCGATTCAGGAAGCAGGTCCACTTTCATTGGGCCGTTTTTAACCTGAGGTCAGACTGAGCCAGCAATGCAGCATCTATCAAAAATGCATCGTCTACAAGCAAACAAACCTTTAAACAATGTTTATTTTAAAGGCATTTACTCAGAACCTCATAGCGAAACACTACGGTCATGGGCTGAAGTGCATTTATCGACTCGCATATGTTGAAAATTGGTAACCTACAGGACAACAGCTAGTTTGTATGAACTACTAGCCTGCAGTCAGCTTTGTATAAATTCCAGTCAGTGACCCCCTGATTTGAACATACTGTGAATGTTACACTGTAACTTACAGTGAATCCCAACCTTGAATGAAAACCGTGAAGCAGTTTTAAGCCAACTGGTTTCCATTCCAACAAATGATTTATCAAATGTGTTTTTTGTAGTTGGAATCAGTTACCAAAATGTATTCAATGAAGCTGCGGGGTTCAAATTAATCACGTTCCTGCATAGATACTCAGGTGCATAGCGAAGAAACAAATACAAATGTACATAGCAATAAAAAGGTTAGAAAAATCACAAAACATTTTTAGAAAAGGAATGAGTTGTAGGTCTCAAATGTTTTACATTAAACTTTCTGGACCTGAAATTGTCACATAGCCTGGTTTTACCAAACTTAAGATTAAAGTTAGTGTGTAAATGTACGTTTCATTTCTTCTGTTCCTCACCACTTCAATCCCTTTTCAAAACAATTGTTACACAATCAAAGTACGTAGTGTTGGTTGAATACACACATTTAAAGAATATCAATCAGCGGTGTAGTGATCCATTAACAACGACAACCAAACCGTTCTCTGGTATTGAACCGTGTTAGCAAAACAAATGTTTTCTTCATTATTTTTTTTTCTTTTACACTGTTTCTTTGTAGTCAAAAGACAACAGGAGGGGGACTTGAGGCAGGGTGTGTGTGGGTGGGTGTGTGTGTCTAGTCCAGCAGGGAGGGCTCTGAAGGACGTATGATGGTGGGACGACCGGGGGCAGCTGGAGGTCTCCTGCAGAACGGAAGGACAGAAGGATGAGTGGAATGGAGGGAGGAGGAGAAGGAGGAGGAGGGTGGTCATGAAGGAATGATCAAGGCAGAGAAACCCACGATGCACCTCTCCAAATGGGCTGTCGTTACCACTAATTGACAACCACTGTCGCCCAACGGACTCTACGGCTCTAAACTTCCATACCTCCATAGGGAGGGGCAGCGTGTCCACTCCCCTGCCCAGGACCAGAGCTCTTACCTGGGTATGCCTGGGGGCAGGCCAGGGGGCACCCTGATCGGTCGGGAAGGGATGACGGGGACGTTGCCCACAGGATCGGGCCCGGCGTGGCTGTTGAGAGGCGCGGGCCCAGGGCGCGGGCCCAGGGCGAAAGCCGGGTTCGGGGGGTTGGCGGGAGGAGGGCCTGGTGTCGCGCCCCTCACTGCCGGAGGGCGACTCGGAATACAAGCGGCGGCCGGGAGGGGTCTTGCCTGGGGTGGGGGGCTGAGGACAGAGAGAGAGAGAAATAACCTTCCATTATTGAGTTGAAGCCATCGGGGGTTAGCCACCGACTAACCCCTGACGCCCGGGTGGCGATGGCCAATGGCAGCGCCCGCCAACGGACCCGCGGGCTGTGCATACCTGGGATCCTTGGCCCTCCAGGTGTCGTCAACAGGCGGAGGTATGGGAGTGGAGATTGTGGTGGTACTGATGTCTCCGATGATCACCAGGGCTTCCTTCAGGGCGTGGTACATCCTCAACATCTCATCCCTCCTCTGGGCCTGGTCAGCAGACTCCTCCATGAGGCTGCCCTGGTCCCCGCACGAATACAGGTAGGCCAGCAGCTCAGAATGGATGAAGTCTTTCGCCTGGACACGAGAGAGATGTGGGGGTGGGGGGGGTGGGTAGAGAGAGCGAGATGGGGGGGGGGGGGCGCGAGTGTTATGGGGAGAGAGCGAGATGGGGGTGTTTGGATGAAGTCAATAGAGGGCTGTGCCCATGCGCGCATCTCCACTCACGCTGTTGATCATCAGGTGCATGATGGTCTTGGGCATGAGGTCTCTGATGGACTTGTTGACGATGCCAATGTAGGAGTCCACCAGGTTACGGATGGTCTCCACCTGCCTCTCCAGCTGAGGGTCCATGGAGAAGGACTCAGCCGGGCCAGAGTCCTCACTCTCCACCTGGGAAACAGAGGGGGACGCGGGGTAGAATGTCAGACTCACCGGGTCCCATTGAAAAATATTTGACTAATCCTGGGGGCGGGGCAGTTATTATGTCTCTGAAATATGATACAAATATTTAACAAAATGACAACACGATTTCTCGCTAAGACCTTGCTTTCTGATCTACTTTCTAGTCTACTCCAGTCTCATACCTGGTCTTTCTCGGGGTAAACTCCAGCCTCATACCTGGTCTTTCTCGGGGTAAACTCCAGCCTCATACCTGGTCTTTCTCGGGGTAAACTCCAGCCTCATACCTGGTCTTTCTCGGGGTAAACTCCAGCCTCATACCTGGTCTTTCTCGGGGTAAACTCCAGCCTCATACCTGGTCTTTCTCGGGGTAAACTCCAGCCCGGAGGAACGAAGCCTTCCAGCTGTCCACATCTTCCTGAGTGTCACAGGCAAGTTCGATCTGACGCAGGTCCTTATACACGTTCCTGCAACACACACATACAAACAGTTATTGACAATTTACATACAAGTTATATACTGTTAACACACACACACACACACACCTTGACTCAGTGTTGAAGATGGCGAAAGTGTGTTTTGTAGACATGAAGCCTTTCTCCACGTCTCTCAGCTTCAGGTTGTCCAGGGGCAGCATGTACTTCTTCTCCTTCTCCTGGAAACACACACCGTAGTTATACAAGTTAGATTGTCTTCAGTCGGGTAACACAACACAGACACGCACACAGACACACACCTCTTCATCCTTGTACCAGGACAGGGACTCTGCGGTCAGCACGAACCAGTAATCTTTGGACCCCCCCTTCATGATGCTGATGTTGATAGTGAGCCAACCCCTCCGGATCACCTTCACACAGCGGGACAAACCATTAGGGGATGGGGGGGGGGGGGGGGCTTTGGGAATATACACAGTTACAGAACACATTTCAATGAAAAATGTAGAATGACAGAGAGAAAGAGACAGACGTCAGGGCGGTACCTGGTTAGGCATCACTCTCTTCTTGTTGTTGATGGTGGCAGTAGCGGTGCTCCTCTGTTGGGCGCTGCAGGAAAACAGACATCACTTTAATAACACCTCCCCCTGGAGGGAGAGCTCCTTGAACACTCCACACACTGACAACAGGGACACGGGGGTTACCGTACACCTCTCTCTCCCATTCCAGTCCATGGAATGTAGGGAACAAGTGTACACTTGTTTGCTCTGTAGAGAGACTTGTGAGTGATGGGACGCGGCTATGTGCATCCAACATGTGGAACTACCTGGGGTTAAAAGGTCGTTTCTAAGGGTTACCAGATGTCTACTCACTTCGCAAAGCCGATGAAGTCCTCATGATTGGTGTTGATGTAAGACAGCTCAATGTCAATCAGCAGCAACACCTGAGACAGACACACAGATAAGGACAGACAGGTCATAGACAGACAGACAGATAATATACACGGATCAGCCATAACATTATGACCACCTGCCTAATATTGTGTAGGTCCCCCTTTTGCCTTCAAAACAGCCCTGACCCGTCGAGGCATGGACACCACTAGACCCCTGAAGCTGTGCTGTGGGATCTGGCACCAAGACGTTAGCAGCAGATCCTTTAAGTCCTGTAAGTTGCGAGGTTGGGCCTCCATGGGTCGGACTTGTTTGTCCAGCACATCCCACAGATGCTCGATTGGATTGAGATCTGGGGAATTTGGAGTTGTTGTGTTCCTCTAACCAGTCCTGAACCATTTTTGCTTTGTGGCAGGACACATTATCCTGCTGAAAGAGGCCAATGCCATCAGGAAATATTGTTGCCATGAAAAGGTGCACAAGGGCTGCAACAATGTTTAGGTAGGTGGTACGTGTCAAAGTAACATCCACATGGATGGCAGGACCCAAGGTTTCCTGGTGTGTTCTCCAAGCAAGCGACGCACCCGCACCTGGCCATCCACCTGGTCATCCACCTGGCCATCCACCTGGCCATCCACCTGGTCATCCACCTGGCCATCCACCTGGTCATCCACCTGGCCATCCACGTGATGTTAAAGGAAACGTGATTCTTCAGACCAGTCCATCTTCTTTCTCTGTGGTCCAGTTCTGATGCTCACGTGTCCATTGTAGGCACTTTCGGCAGTGTACAGGGGTCAGCGTGGGCACCCTGACTGGTCTGCGGCTACGCAGCCCCATACACAAACAAACTGATGCACTGTGTGTTCTGACACCTTTCTATCAGTACCAGCATTAACCTTCTCGGACCACACGGGCCAGCCTTCGCTCCCCACGTGCATCAATGAGCCTTGGTTGCCCCATGACCCTGTCGCCGGTTCACCGGTCTGCAGTGGTCCAAGGAAGGAAAAGCAGTGAACTGGTGACAGGGTCATGGCCCTTGTCAAAGTCGCTCACATCCTTACCTTTTTCCTGCTTGTTCACTTGCTGCCTAATATATCTCACCCACTGACAGATGCCATTATAATGAGATCATCAGTGTTATTCACTTCACCTGTCAGTGGTCAAAATGTTATGGCTGATCTGTGTACAGACAGCCATGGTGTCAGGTACAGACAGACAGGGGTCAGGTACAGACAGACAGGGGTCAGGTACAGACAGACAGGGGTCAGGTACAGACAGCCATGGGGTCAGGTACAGACGGACAGGGGTCAGGTACAGACGGACAGGGGTCAGGTACAGACGGACAGGGGTCAGGTACAGACAGACAGGGGTCAGGTACAGACAGACAGGGGTCAGGTACAGACAGACAGTCCCCTCCATCTCACCTGGTCCTTGGTCTTGCTATCTCTCTCTCTGACATACGTTGTGACAATTCTCTCTGTCTCTTCTCTCAGTCTCGGGTAGGAAACAAGCTGTGGGAAAACACACACTACTGCAGGTACTGATATTACACTACCCGCACACCCACACACACCCACCTACACACACACACGCACACACCCACCTACCCACACTCACACACACACACCTGTTGAAAAAACCTGCAGGATTTTTCAACACAGCAGCATGTGAACGGGACATGAAGCTGATCAGCTTGAAACAACCAGGACTGACAAAACGGTCAGAGGTCTACTTCAGGGAGAGGTCAGTGGGTAAACCCGTTCAATTGGAGTTTAACTGGTCAGTTGTCTGTTTAAGCCAGCATTCTCACACGACACATTGGAATTACAATTAGTTTCAGCCTCATGATTACTGTAGTAATTAATATTCCGTGGTTATCCCAAGCTTTCGGTGTTAGTACGGTCTACTTTAGATGACACAACCACAAAGTCAAAACAAGGTTTTTTTTCTTTTAAAAAATGCCCCAAAACCGAAAATGGTTTCAATCTTAATTTCAGGTCAAGGTTCATGGCGTTTGGTGAGCTGTGTGCTTGAGGTTCGGGTTAAGAGCACGTTTCAGATTCCAAAACGACACGTTTTAGCAATAGTCTGGGTGTCCCCACAGTCCTGACTTTGTAGCAGTGTTAACTAGCGGTGGTAGCACGGGGGGAGTTAGAGGAAAGCGCTGACAGACAGAGAGTCTAAAGAGAGATCAGGAAGTTGTCTTTCTTGAAAGGTTGCACTTCTGGATGTGGCCGGGGGTCAAACAGCAATCCCAGATCTTCCACTGGGCCCTGTCCTATGCACTTTTGGAGATCTGCTAGGACTTTACAAAGCTGAAGCTGTTACCACATTTTGTGCATCTCTGCAATCCTCACAGATCTCCACAGGATGTTAGGTCCGGTCAGGAGGATTGTGGGATAGGACTGGAGGAATGTGGGACAGGACTGGAGGATTGTGGGACAGGATTTGGGGGTAAGCATGGGAAAAGCTGTCACACAGAACATCTTCCTCTTGAGCTGCGTAGTGAAAGACAAAGACAAAGGATCCGGGTTTTGCTGTTTTCAGCTGAGGAAAGGTGAGGGGAGTTTTTGATTGGGTAAATTAAAGACAGGGGCGTGGTGAACAGAAGTTAAAGCACCAATCAATGTGCAGTGTGGGTGGGGAAGGAGGCGGGATTTGGAATTAGAAGACCTGTGACGAAGCGACACATTTTAGGCAGGGGAGAATTGAGGCTAGTAAGAGTAAGTTCAGAATCACATCTCTCTTCATTCTCTCAATCCACTCGTTTGTTCTGTCCCAGTCATACCTCACTTCTGAAGTGTACACTCGTTTGTTCTGTCCCAGTCCTACCTCCCTTCTGAAGTGTGCACTCGTTTGTTCTGTCCCAGTCCTACCTCCCTTCTGAAGTGTACACTCGTTTGTTCTGTCCCAGTCCTACCTCCCTTCTGAAGTGTACACTCGTTTGTTCTGTCCCAGTCCTACCTCCCTTCTGAAGTGTACACTCGTTTGTTCTGTCCCAGTCCTACCTCCCTTCTGAAGTGTACACTCGTTTGTTCTGTCCCAGTCCTACCTCCCTTCTGAAGTGTACACTCGTTTGTTCTGTCCCAGTCCTACCTCCCTTCTGAAGTGTACACTCGTTTGTTCTGTCCCAGTCCTATGTCCCTTCTGAAGTGTACACTTGTTTGTTCTGTCCCGGTCCTACCTCCCTTCTGAAGTGTACACTCGTTTGTTCTGTCCCAGTCATACCTCCCTTCTGAAGTGTACACTCGTTTGTTCTGTCCCAGTCATACCTCCCTTCTGAAGTGTACACTCATTTCCGACTTCCCACTGACATCTAAAG
This sequence comes from Esox lucius, assembly GCF_011004845.1. Classification (NCBI taxonomy): domain Eukaryota; kingdom Metazoa; phylum Chordata; class Actinopteri; order Esociformes; family Esocidae; genus Esox; species Esox lucius. Next base: position 4,920,674 of record NC_047577.1, read on the forward strand.
GCATTGAGCTGGAGATGGAGTTTCCATTGTATTTTCTTTTACTGGATTTTCTTTCAGATCAGTGACCTGCAGGTGGTGAACCAGATTACATGGTTGGGTCCCCATCTCCTCCCTCCCTCCCCTCTGTCAGTCCACGCTTTCGTCCCTTCTCACTTCCCTCCCTCCCTCATCTCCTCCCTCCCTCCCCTCCAGCCCCTTCTTTCCTCCCTATGCTGTAAAAGTTATTTTTTACCTTCTCTGTACATTTTCTGACGAGGGTTGATAGTTCGGACACAACGAGGTCGACGCATTTCAGACACGGCTCTTTCAGCTTAATGATCTGCTTTTTCACTATGGCCTCAAACGCCAAGTCAGGGGTGAACAGGCCCGTTCTGTAGCATCATGGGGGATGGAGTTTTTCGGGGTAGGGGAATGTAGTCCAGAATGGAGAGGTCAGTGGACATGAGAGCGGTCAAGGAAGTTGGAAGGGGTCATGGACATGATAGAGACACATTAAGAGAGGGAGAGAGAGGTAGTAGAGAAGTCAAAGAATAAAAGAAAATCAAGAGGGACAAAGAGGAAAAACATTTTTGGTTTAGTCAGTTAGTTCACTTTTATATTATATTCTAATCCAAAACAAGCTGCAGGGAAACATTGTACTATCTTTTTGGACAGAAATAGGTAACTTAGGTGCTGGAGGGAAGAAACCATTCTTCATCCTCTACTTCTAGTCAGGGACTAACACACAACTGGAAGAGCTGGTGACAAACTACAACCAGCTGGGTAGGAACTAAAACCAGCCGGGTAGGAACTAAAACCTGCCCGGGTTGCCAACACCTGTAAATGACACAGGAAATGGAAGCGAGTTCCTGACATTGACAACACTGCAGTCACGTCACACGAATGAGTCCATCAATGAAAACCAAGTCAGGAAGACTCTGTCAACCTGTGACTGCGTGTCAACCTGCAGCTTGTCTTAAGGGAGGCCCAGAGTCAAGCGTTTCACACACACTAAATACACAACCACTGGACAACACCGCAAGACAACGCCACACTGCCCCGTGTGGTGAGAGGTAAGTACTAGAGGAAAGGTTTCACCGGAGTTCTACCGATCTAGTCTAAAATACTACAGTACACTATGATCTAAATACTATAGCATTCGCTGGGGTCTTTTGGTAAATATTTTAAATAGTATTTACGGTATTATTTACTGTAGTATGCTATAGTATTACTGTAGTATACTGTATTATTTACTGTTATAAAGTGGGATTTGGGGGAAAGTACTGGGTGAGTTATATGCTAATAATATTAGAATACCAAAACTTTGTGTAATGTAGTATTCTACAGTTTAATAGTATTCTACAGTTTACTACAACATGCCATTGTAAGTGCTATTCCCCTCATTGAGCACGGCTAATCACGGGCTCAATGACTTAACGACAGGTCTAATCAGTAGCAGTAGCTCTGAAACAGAGGGTCTTGGGGTCCCTGAGGAGCCAGTTGAAACACCTCCGTATTAAAGGCTGTTCTCCATGCAGTTAGAGTTTTTACTCCACAACAGCACCCCCATGTGGGCAGGGGTAGCATGGCAGGCAGGCTCCATGCAGCTAGAGATTTTCCCCCCACAACAGCACCCCCGTGTGGGCAAGGGTAGCATGGCAGGCAGGCTCCATGCAGTACCTTATTGGAGCACTGGCGAACCGTGTTGATCAGCTCCTGGAGGACCAGGTCCATGCATTTCAGACACGGCTCTTTCAGCTTAATGATCTGCTTTTTCACTATGGCCTCAAAAGCCATGTCAGGGGTGAACAGGCCCGTTCTGTAGGGGTCACAGACAGACAGGTGGAGATACAGACAGACAGACAGGTGGGGGTGCAAAGACAGACAGACAAAGGTACAAAGACAGACAGGTGGAGAGACAAAGAAAGACAGACCGGTGGAAATAGACAAAGACAGACAGACCGGTAGAGATGGACAAAGACAGACAGACAGGTAGATATAGACAAAGACAGACAGACAGGTAGATATAGACAAAGACAGACAGACAGGTAGATATAGACAAAGACAGACAGACAGGTAGATATAGACAGACAGTGTCCTTGCCTGACTCCATGGATGTTTTTGATGGCGTAGCTGATCTCTCTTCTCAACTCCTTCTCGTCAAACTCCATCTAAGAACACACAGAGTGACCAAACTCATTGTGTGTGTGTGTACAGTCAACATGAGGAGTCAGTTTGGGGGGAGGTGTCAGGGTTAGTAGGTCCATGGAGTCATTCAGTTAACTAGTCATCTCACGTGGACGAGCCTCGCTCCTCTCCTCAATGTGGAGACTGTGGATGAATCCCCAATGTGTGTGTACCTTGACCAGTTCGAAGGGGAATCTCTCATGGAAAATCCGGTTGATCCTGGCTCCACCGGACAGCTCCACAGTGTCCACCTGATCACCAGATCCCTCAATACGCTTCTCAAAGTCCACACCAAACTGTTGCACCATTCTACACACACACACACACAAACACACACGCAAACACACCTCATATTCTTGACTGTAGCAGAGCTCTGTGGTGTGTGTCTAGGTAGAAGAGCTTCAACTCTACAATGCTGTGTATGTGTGTGTGTGTGTGTGTACTGACTGCAGAAGGGCCTTGGTTTTTCGTGTCGGGTCATCAGGTTTGAAGTTCTTATACTCCTCCACCTCTTTCTCCAGAGACAGCAGCTGGCTCTGAAGTTTACTGCGTAACCCTGGCAACGTATCCCGGATGTGGTTGGTCAGTTGCTATGCAGGGGAAAGAGGGATGGATGGAGAGTTACAACGGTTTATAGTTAGACAACAGATTTTTTTTTCCTTCTTTTTAAAAATGTCTATTGACTTTTAGACTTTTGTTCTTGTTTTCTGTAGGTGGGGTGTGTGTTCACCTACCTGGTTGAGTGTTTTCTGTAGGTGGGGTGTGTGTTCACCTACCTGGTTGAGTGTTTTCTGTAGGTGGGGTGTGTGTGTGTGTGTGTGTACACCTACCTGGTTGAGTGTTTTCTGGAGGTGGGGTGTGTGTGTGTGTGTGTGTGTGTGTGTACACCTACCTGGTTGAGTGTTTTCTGGAGGTGGGGTGTGTGTGTGTGTGTGTGTGTGTGTGTGTGTACACCTACCTGGTTGAGTGTTTTCTGGAGGTGGGGGGTCCCCATGCGGTCGGCCATGTGTCTGTATCCTGGGTGGGACAGGAAGAACTTCCTCTCAGCAGCCAGAGCGGCTTTGATGTCCTTCCTGCCATCGATGTCCTTCTGACTCCGGTTCACCACCCCGATGTAACCTGAGGAACAGACGTCAGTACAACTCCGGCCCGCCTCTTCACGCCGACCCTCCAATCCGGGACTTATTCAGGCCGGGTGACACCGTGTGGGTGTGATGTTAATGACCAGAACCAGCAAGCTCTGGACCTCGTAGGGTAGAGTTAAACACACCTGGTTCATAGCAATTGGTGTCTGTGCATCAGGTAACCATGGCTCTCTGTGTGTGTGTGTGTGTGTGTGTGTGTGTGTGTGTGTCTGTATGTGTGTGTGTGTGTGTGTGTGTGTGTGTGTCTTACCCCGGCGTAGGGGTAACAGCTTGTTCTCCAGGATGTCCCGTGCGTCGGTACCCTCATCCATTAGATCCAACTTCGTGATAACACCGATGGTACGTAACCCTGGAAACACAGATAAAACGCCAGCTGTCTCCTCAGCAACACTGTCCTGTGTCCGTTACACGCCTCTCCATGGCAACACACCGATGTATATTCAACACAGGGACATGTGTTGGAACACAATGCTGTCTTTGGTGGTTTTTCAACAGGCCAAATGTCTATGGGATGGCAGGACGTTGAGATGAGATCAAATGCCAGCCCGTGGAGATGTGCTAATTGTATTCATGTAAAGGTCTGAGTGGCGGTCCTTTGTTTCATAGAGTTGGCCGAGGGGAAAGTAATGTAAATGGATTACTCTGGGCGTGTCTGGAATTCCCTTTCAAACGGTAAACCAATATTTGGAGTACTGGAGACGTTCTGTTGCCATGCCTCACGATATTGCAGTCGTGCTGTAGGTGTGTGTTTTTACTCTACACTGAACTGACCATCTGCTGGTTTTGGGTGATGACTACTAGTAGGCTATTAAAGGATCCCACATTGAAATATAGAGATTCCATTCCTCACGACTTCGATGCAATCCGCTTTGCCTAATTGTTTATGGTAAATGAATGAACACAATATAACTTGACATTCCGCGGTCCGGACTTATTCAGAGACACTCGGGAGGCTCAGTACTCACGTCATGGTTTTGAAAGAATCGTGACGTCACGAGTAGCTTTCAGGACGGATCAGCCGTTTATGCCGGGGACGTATTCATTAAATATTCGTCAAACGGACTCAGATTTATTCACCCTCGCTATTAGTTTTAATAGTAATAGCTCTGCCCGATTATTGTTTAGTCACAAAGACAGAAAATTGACCCCGCCCCCCGCCCCACCCCGCCCCCACCATTACCTTGCGGGTCGACTTCCTTCGATATCTTGAGGGCGTCAGAGTTAGCGAGGTCCATGTTGGCCGGAGTCACAGCCAGGATCAGACACGACTCTTTAGTTACAAACTACACAGGAAATAAAACCTCTCATTAACATCTCATTAACATCTCATTAACATCTCATTAATATCTCATCACTTTCACCCTCCCACCTGTGCTACTTGGCACCGAGACCAGAACCTGGACTCAGAAACGCTCATCTGGTGATCTAGGGAATAGCGGGCACTCTAAGTCAACAGTAGGTCCTTGGAAATCTTCCCCTGCGTTAATGTTGGCCTCATATTTCAGCCTGAGATTCGTTCCACTGCGGTCCCTCAAGACCGGTCTAAATGAGGAGAGTTGTACAAAACGACTTCAGAGATCGGATTTTCAGAGTATCAAAGCCAATGACATATTTTCAAAAATGCCACTTCAACCACGTTCGGACTCCTGTCCAACCCATATGTTTCTGGCACCAATCAGAGGGAACCGATCGGTTTTTGGCACCAATCAGAGCCAACCCATTATTTTCTGGGATGAATGAGATGGTTTGTTCATTTGTGGAACCAGGAAGTCGGACAGGAAACTAACGTCCGCGTGCCCGGCATTGGCCCGTGAATGGGAGGGACGGAGGTATCGGGGTTGCCAGGACAACAAACACTCCATTAACGTCAGCATGACCAAGGAGGAATGGGCCCGTCCACTTTAACTGGGCTCAAGCGAAGTGGACCCAGAACATCCCGCACACCCGGACAGCTGCGTAGAGGGGACCTCAGCGCCCCCCTCTGGAGAACGAAAAGACCTGGCATTGAAACTGAGATCCTCAAAAGCCTTCAAAGTTGCACCGCTGAGAGCATCTCACTGGGCTGCCGTCCCAGTTGCTATGGAAACGCTCCGCCCTAGATTCCAATCTGCTTTGGGGTAGTGTTGTCAAAAATATCGATATTTCGATAAATATCGATACTGAAATTTCTGAACGGTACCAATACTAATTTCCCGAAGTATCGATACTAGCCGCGCTTTCACTTCTCTCCAAAGGCGCGTTGACAACCACCACACGCGCACGCGCACTCGCACTCCCACTCGTCTCATTCGCTCTGGTTAGCAAAGGTGAAGTGAATGGAAAGATGGGCGAGTGCAGCGCCCGTGCGACCGGCTTTGGTTGATAAGGAACACAGCAGGAGTGCTATCTGGAAATATTTTGCATATGAGGCAAATGAACATGGAAAGCCGAAGGACACAAGCAAGCCAATATGCAAGAGATGCTACAGAACAGCGATGAGATGCTAACACCACTAATATAGCAAAGCACTTGAGAGACCGACACCCGGATCTGTATAAAGAATTTCTCAAGGTTGGTATTATTATTATACATTACTGACACTCTATCCTCCAATTTGATACTGTTAAAAGCTTTGACACAATCTGTATTGTTAAAAGCACTATATAAATAAAGGTGACTTGACGACTTCATGTCGATCCAGTGAGCACTGTTTTCGCGTGTGATGCACGCACGTTTAAATCTGTTCATCAAATAACGTTAATGTATTAACCAGCTTTTATGACCGATGAGCAATGCATTTGTTACAGTATATTTTAATCTTTGATAACAGTAGGTATTAGGTAATAAAAATATGACGGATAAAAAATATTAACAAATAGAACTTTGGATTTTAATCAGTACATGTATTAGTGGATGTTAGTTTAAATCAACTTTTAACTTTGATTAACAAATGTTTTGTAAGTATTTTTCATTGCTTATTCATGTTAACAAATATCTATTACCATTAGCCTAAGTTCTTAGATTAGTTCATTCAGTTCATTTTAAAAGTGCGGTCTGGTCGGCAGGGGCCCCGCGGTCTGGTCGGCAGGGGCCCCGCGGTCCGGTCGGCAGGGGCCCCGCGGTCTGGTCGGCAGGGGCCCCGCGGTCCCTCCTGACCAGACGTCTCACCTGCAACAGCATGTCTCTGATCTGGTGCTCGATGTCGGCCGGTTGGTCTCCCACCGCCACCTTCGTCATTCCTGGTAGATCGATCAGAGTCAGATTCAACACTGCGGAGAGAGAGAGGAAGAGGGTGTAGACGTGTACCTTCACATTCATTATTTCCAATGAAACCACCTGACGTCACCTGACGTCACCTGATTTCAATGTTATTTTCAACCCACTTACAGGTCAGTGTGGAGGATTTCTATATAACTAGCCTGCTGGCTAAGCTTTTTACTCAGACACTAAAGCATTCAGTTTGTTTGTGTGTGTGTGTGTGTGTGTGTGTGTTAATGCAAAACACATGTTTGTGTGCGTGTTTGTGTGAGACCACATAAAGCATATTTTTGTGTGTAATTACTTGTGCGTGCGTGTGTGTGTGTGTGTGTGTACCATTAGGGGAGTAGACTCTGAGGTTTATAGGTACGGCAGAGATTCCCTTATTGGACCCAGTGATGCGATCGGTCTCTGCCTCAATCTCCAAACGAACCTCGTCGAAGTCCACAAACTTACGACCTTTACAATGAAGGAACTCGGCATACTCTGTGGGTGAGGGAGGGAGGGGGTGAGGAGAGAGAGAGGGAGGGAGGGAGGGAGGAAACCACAGAGAGAATCCCACATCTGTTCCTCACAACAAACAGGAAGCAGTTAAGTTGTTACCAAGGAGAAGATGTGTCATCACTCCAGAATGTGCCGGTAAATGCAGCTAGTGAGCCTGTAGTGAGATTCGGCTGAGGACGCGCGCGTGTTTTCACCTGCTTGGCTGTTGACTAGTTGCAGAATAAGAGGTCTCCGGGTGACGATACCAGACCCTCTGGGCAGAAAGTCCCTGTGAAACACAGCACACACCGGCAGCGCACCGCTATTCAAATGATGTGATCTGACATATCGGCACATCTGTTTCACGTTAACTTCGACAATGTAGGCTAACTGCTATATAATAGAGGGCGAGAGGGATGAGGGAGGGATGAGGGAGAGAAGAGAGACGGAGAGAGACAACCTGACAGACAGACACATTCTCCCGGTCTCATTTGACCCTGGATTCAATGGAAATCTAATTATTTCCAGGTCAACGTCTCTGCATTACCCCGGGGCTCAGGAAGTGTGCGCACGCGTGCTGTAAACGCAGGACATTAAGGGGGGTGTGGATGACGGACAGTCGGGTCTCTCACACAGACAATCAAACAGCCACTGTCTCTCACACACCCCGCTGACCAAGCAGAGAGGAAGGAAGTGAGTGATCGCTCCGAGGCCCAACCGGCCCCCCTACACCCTACCAGCCCCCCTACACCCAACCGGCCCCCCTACACCCTACGCAGTCCCCTACACCCTACGCAGTCCCCTACACCCAACCGGCCCCCCTACACCCTACGCAGTCCCCCTACACCCTACGCAGTCCCCTACACCCTACGCAGTCCCCTACACCCTACGCAGTCCCCCTACACCCTACGCAGTCCCCTACACCCTACCGGCCCCCCTACACCCTACGCAGTCCCCTACACCCTACCAGCCCCCCCTACACCCTACGCAGTCCCCTACACCCTACCAGCCCCCCTACACCCTACGCAGTCCCCTACACCCTACGCAGTCCCCTACACCCTACGCAGTCCCCTACACCCTACGCAGTCCCCTACACCCTACCGGCCCCCCTACACCCTACGCAGTCCCCTACACCCTACGCAGTCCCCTACACCCTACCAGCCCCCCTACACCCTACGCAGTCCCCTACACCCTACCGGCCCCCCCTACACCCTACGCAGTCCCCTACACCCTACGCAGTCCCCTACACCCTACCGGCCCCCCTACACCCTACGCAGTCCCCTACACCCTACCAGCCCCCCTACACCCTACGCAGTCCCCTACACCCTACGCAGTCCCCTACACCCTACGCAGTCCCCTACACCCTACCAGCCCCCCCTACACCCTACGCAGTCCCCTACACCCTACGCAGTCCCCTACACCCAACCGGCCCCCCTACACCCTACGCAGTCCCCTACACCCAACCGGCCCCCCTACACCCTACGCAGTCCCCTACACCCTACGCAGTCCCCTACACCCTACCAGCCCCCCCTACACCCTACGCAGTCCCCTACACCCAACCGGCCCCCCACTCAGGTCAGGCACCCACGCATCAATCCACACTAACTAGGATGTCATAGGCTAACCGCTATATAATAGAGGGCGAGAGGGATGTGGGAGGATCGCCCCCCCCCACCAACCCCCCCCCCCCTCCCTCCCACACACACACACACACTTACAGGAACTATCAGTGTCACCACAGAGGTGAAGTCACAGCTGATGACATCATCAACCCCATCAATGCCCGCACTGTCTGCCCAACTGGAAGCGCACACACACACGCGCACACACACACACACAGCGTGCATGTTATACGCTGCTCTGGCACCCCGTTTCAGACAGGATCAACTAGAGCCTTGCTTCAGAGCTGAAGAACGGACTGTTTTACGTTGGTGGCTGAGGGATTAGAGCCAACAACCTTTAGTTTACTGGCCCAACACTGTTGACCACTGGGCTGTGATACGCCCAACTACAGTGCCCTGCTATGGCAGCCTGTTTTGTTTATAGTGTCTGGACTCTCCAACCCTCTGCTGACACGTGACAAAAGAAAAAACACTGTTGACCTGATTGGCTCAGAATCATTGCAAGGCTATAAACGAATGTACTACACACACACACACACACACACACAGTTAGTATTTGACAGGGTAGGGGCCATATAACAGATATTTTTCGACCTATGAGCGCAGTACGAACGGTCTGTTAGTGTATATACAGTATGAGTGTGTCAAACAAAGAAGCCACAACAAACTGAAACCCGAACTCTTTTTCTCTCTCACTCAATTCAAGGGCTATTCATTGGGGGGAAATAATCAATTGTCTTCCCTAGGTCTGTGCCCCCCCCCCCCCTACCCCGCACACCCACCCCCACCTCTCCCCGCGCTACAGTCGCTACAGTGTACGAACATTTCCCTCCACTCATCAATAGGCCAATCACTCTGACAGCTGCCTGCACATTTGTGCGTAGACTGTCTTCGTGAATACGCCAGTATTTCAGAGCGGAAAAAAGGACGAGCAGACGGACCCGATGTTGCTTCGTTGGCTACTTTTACGCAACGTAAGGATAATAACTCATATATATATTTTAAAGCTCACAAACTTCCCAAAAGCATCAAACCGGTTGCATAGTCAACATAAGGTTATCTACACACACCGAATTTGTCTTATGCATTATTTCCACTTTAAAACCATAAACGCCATGGACCCAAGATGAACAATCCCGTATTCCAATACTCGCCTTCCAACGAAATTCTCCAGAACGGAGCTCTTCCCAGCGCTCTGCCCGCCGACCACAGCGATTTGCGGCAGGTCGAGGTTGCAACTCTGTCCGATGCAGCTGAAAGCGTCCTGGAGCTTGTTGATTAGGGGAATGAGGTCTTCCATACCCCGGTTGCCCATGGCTGCTCCCCTCTCCGGAAAGCTCAACTCAGCTCAGCCTCCGCTTGCTAGAAAAGACGGGGAGGCAAGAAGAGACCGAGACGAGTTGAATCCCAGCGCTATCTCACCGCAGAACCGTAGTTGGAAAAAAGAAAACGTTTGAAAGTTGAGTTGTCAGTTGGACTTGGCTGTGTTTAGGTTTGCGCGATGCTCCGTTAATTAGCTGCCAGAAATGGATACAGCGAAGATCTCTCAAAATCAATAGGAAATATGGGATAGACTAGATTCATAAAACTTAGGTCGGTCATCATCCGGTCAGGCGACACCCAGCCTCCGTTAGAGACGTAGCTCCGCCTGTCATCCACTCGCAGCTCGTCGTCAATGCATAACAGCTTATGATTGGTGAATAGTTTTCAGGGTTTTGGAACAGGGGCGTGGGGCATGTTTACTAAGTGATTATATTGGTTGCATTAGGTAATCAGAAATCGTGCTTCCCGCCGAGTGTGAAAAGGCGCATTATCTTTCTCCCTCTCTTCATCTTGTCAACTGAACTGCCCTGAGAGCGCTGGGTAAGGATGTGTTGTCATATAAGATAAACACACAAACGCATGCACACACACTCCTCCAAACACAAATGTTTACTTCGCTATTTGAATGGGGACACAGAATTTACTGTTTTCTATATTTATTTATTTTAAATATGCGTGGACATTTCAGAGACACAAAGCAGAAACAGCTCGTCTTTTTCAGTCTGTAAATATATGCCAAAAAACCCCTGCTTTTATCAGAGACAACCTTAAACTCAATGAAACATTTTAACTCTCTGTTTTATAGCAACATACATATTTATTATGCCTGCCTGTTGGGCCCTGTCCGGGGCCTCCCCCTGGTAGGGCCACAGTGTCACCGGACCCCCCCGTCTCAGTTCCAAGGTGTTACGCTGCTATATTATTGTACTACTAACTTTTCTCAGTTTCCTCCAGTTTTAAATTTTAGAAGGAGATGAGGTCCTGGTCCACACCTGCGGATTACCTGGTTTGGGGGGCCCGTTGCTGTCCCTGTCCTTGTCCACCTGGTCATACTTCTGACCTAGTCTAAATTCAAATAGACTCTGGATTTAGCCCAGAGAAATGTATTTATTATTCCAATTGGACTCTTAATATCTCACCCGGCACAGCCAGAGGAGGACTGGTAACCCCTCTGAGCCTGGGTCCTCTCTAGGTTTCTTCCTAAAATTCGACCTTAGGGAGTTTTTCCTAGCCACTGAAATTCAACACTACTGTTGTTTGCTCCTTGGGGTTTAAGGCCGGGTGTCTCTGTAAAGCACTTTGTGCTGTTGTAAAAAGGGCTTTATAAATAAATTTGATTGATTGATATTATGCATCTGTATAATAATTACCATTGAGGGGTGTGTCTATGTTTAATAGTTACCAGTGGGGGTGTGTCTCTGTTTAATAGTTACCAGTGGGGGTGTGTCTATGTTTAATAGTTACCAGTGAGGGTGTGTCTCTGTTTAATAGTAACCAGTGAGGGTGTGTCTCTGTTTAATAGTTACCAGTGGGGGGGTGTCTCTGTTTAATAGTTACCAGTGGGGGTGTGTCTCTGTTTAATAGTTACCAGTGGGGGTGTGTCTCTGTTTAATAGTTACCAGTGGGGGTGTGTCTCTGTTTAATAGTTACCAGTGAGGGGTGTGTCTCTGTTTAATAGTTACCAGTGAGGGGTGTGTCTCTGTTTAATAGTTACCAGTAGGGGTGTGTCTCTGTTTAATAGTTACCAGTGGGGGTGTGTCTATGTTTAATATTTACCAGTAGGGGTGTGTCTCTGTTTAATAGTTACCAGTGGGGGTGTGTCTATGTTTAATATTTACCAGTAGGGGTGTGTCTCTGTTTAATAGTTACCAGTACGGGTGTGTCTCTGTTTAATAGTAACCAGTAGGGGTGTGTCTCTGTTAGTAACCATTGGGAGTCTCTTATGATTTGTTGCCAGTAAATCAGGTGTCTCCTGGTTTGCTGACTGTGGAGTAGATGGGAGGAGCTTCAGATGTGCTGTGTGGATGATTGACAGTAGAGTAGGTGGAGTTTTGAACAACATTTACAGTAGCATAGTCACAGGAGGATGTGCCCTCTATAGTGATGGTGGTGGTGGCTTCATTGGGGCAGCTGGGATCCTTGTGGAAGTTGACCCTGGCGTAGTGGAGAGAGTCAGAGGGGTTTCTGGGAAAGTCGACATAGATGGTCCCATCGCCTGTGTCGGAAGTATGGAAATGCTCCTTAATCTCCTCATAGTCACCTTCACCATGACAACCCTGGACAGAGGGAAATGGGAAGAGGAGGAGGGCGTGAAGGAAGAAGGGAGGAGTAACGATTAGTGTGGCGCTACTCAGCAAAACAAATGAAACACACACTCAGTGACACCCAGTCGGCAAGCAAACAAAACAGCCACACCAACCTCAAAGTGGCTTCCTGGGCCTGTGATCGCTCTCTGTGTAGAGGAGAAAGACCCTGTGGAACACAACGTCCATATTGGGTTTAGATAATAATTCATGTATGTTACAATTTTTTATTTTATTTATGTTTATCTGTATTTCTGGAAATGGGCCCGTACGAAAGTCCAAGCCTGTTCACGAAACGTAAGGGTAATAATTTCTGATTTGATTATAGAGAGAGCTGCAATTCCCTCAGAATACAGTAGGGGTCAGACATTCATTGAATATAAATCCTCTGTCCCTCAGAATACAGTAGGGGTCAGACATTCATTAAATATAAATCCTCTATCCCTCAGAATACAGTAGGGGTCAGACATTCATTGAATATAAATCCTCTGTCCCTCAGAATACAGTAGGGGTCAGACATTCATTAAATATAAATCCTCTATCCCTCAGAATACAGTAGGGGTCAGACATTCATTGAATATAAATCCTCTATCCCTCAGAATACAGTAGGGGTCAGACATTCATTAAATATAAATCCTCTATCCCTCAGAATACAGTAGGGGTCAGACATTCATTGAATATAAATCCTCTATCCCTCAGAATACAGTAGGGGTCAGACATTCATTGAATATAAATCCTCTATCCCTCAGAATACAGTAGGGGTCAGACATTCATTGAATATAAATCCTCTATCCCTCAGAATACAGTAGGGGTCAGACATTCATTGAATATAAATCCTCTGTCCCTCTGAATACAGTAGGGGTCAGACATTCATTGAATATAAATCCTCTATCCCTCAGAATACAGTAGGGGTCAGACATTCATTGAATATAAATCCTCTATCCCTCTGAATACAGTAGGGGTCAGACATTCATTGAATATAAATCCTCTATCCCTCAGAATACAGTAGGGGTCAGACATTCATTGAATATAAATCCTCTATCCCTCAGAATACAGTAGGGGTCAGACATTCATTGAATATAAATCCTCTATCCCTCAGAATACAGTAGGGGTCAGACATTCATTGAATATAAATCCTCTATCCCTCAGAATACTGTAGGGGTCAGACATTCATTGAATATAAATCCTCTGTCCCTCAGAATACAGTAGGGGTCAGACATTCATTGAATATAAATCCTCTGTCCCTCAGAATACAGTAGGGGTCAGACATTCATTGAATATAAATCCTCTATCCCTCAGAATACAGTAGGGGTCAGACATTCATTGAATATAAATCCTCTATCCCTCAGAATACAGTAGGGGTCAGACATTCATTGAATATAAATCCTCTATCCCTCAGAATACTGTAGGGGTCAGACATTCATTGAATATAAATCCTCTATCCCTCAGAATACTGTAGGGGTCAGACACACCTCAGGTGCTGTTCATCCTCTATTTTTCCAATCCTCTTTTCTCGTCCAGTCAGACACTAAAGCATTACGTTTGTTTGTGTGTGTGTGTGTGTTAATGCAAAGCACGTGTTTGGGTGCGTGTTTGTGTGAGACCACGTAAAGCATATTTTGTGTGTAATTATTTGTGTGTGTGCATGCGTGTGTGTGTCTCACCTGTGTTCTGGTTGTATTTCCGTTTGTAGACTGTTAGCAGACTGAAAAGCAGCAGTAACACAACCACACTCACACACACCAAGATGACCACTGGAGTATCTGAAACACACACACACACACAAAACGCATATACAAACAGACACACACATGCTAAAGTGTATTTTTTCATACATTTTTCATCAATATCTTAGAGAATAAATTGTTTTCTGAAAGCTGACTTTTGACATTGTAATGTTTTACCAGATTCTTTACGTTCTGACGGGGGCCTGGATGATGGTGCAGGACTCTTGGAGGTTGCTTTGGTGAATGAAGAAGTTGAGGCTTGTGGGGTCGATTGTGATGCAATTGATGTTGTTGTTGTTATTGGTTTGGTTGACTCTGTTGACATCAGGGTTAGGGTTAGGGTCATCACTTTTCTCCCTCCCCCTCCATTCACTCCCCCCCCCCTCCTTTCACTTTTCTCTCCCCCCTCCTTTCACTTTTCTCCCTCCCCCTCCTTTCACTTTTCTCCCTCCCCCTCCTTTCACTTTTCTCTCCCCCCCTCCATTCACTTTTCTACCCCCCCCTCCTTTCACTTTTCTCCCTCCCCCTCCTTTCACTTTCCTCCCTCCCCCTCCTTTCACTTTTCCCTCCCCCCTCCTTTCACTTTTCTCTCCCCCCTCCATCTTTGGTGCAGGTCAGGGCTGGTGGGAACTATGTGCTGTGAGATACGTCTATCTGATGTGCTCTGCACGGGTCTATTTCTGTTTGTGAAATCAGGAAGTTGTGGTTAACAAGGCTTATCGGACTCGACACCCTATCATCTTTCCCCTTCTCTGGCATTCGTCCTATTGTTCCTCTTCACAGACAACTGAGCCCGTCTCTCCGTGTGACATTACAATACAGAAGAAAGTGCAGAAGTGGTCTAACACTCAATGTGGAGGTCAGTGAAAACATGACAATGACAGAGAAATACTCAGCCTCTCTGTCCCCTTTTTCTTTAGCTTGGTGATACTGAGACATATTGAAGCAGGCTGGCATCACAGAGGAAGCTGAAGTGTGAGTCTGGGACCGGTGGTTTGTCACCCCCACCACATACAGACACGCCCAGCAGCCTCTGCTGGCCAACTCACTGCCAGCTGTCACACTGAACCATGCCTCCCATCTCTCCTGCCACCAGCCTCCACAGACGTGGAATGTTTATCCACTTACCCACGTGGAGGTGATATCTAGTGAAGTCCGCAGGTCTCCATCTTCTATCAGATCCACACCAGTATGTCCCAGAATCCTCCATTCGCAGCTCTTTGATATGCACTGTGAAGTGTGCGTTTCTGGGGTTATCTCTCAGGGAAAACCTCCCTGCGTTCACAAGTTCATTTTGTTTCCCAGTCCGTATTGTATCCGAACAAGTGGAAGGGTTGACCCCCTTACAGAAGAACTTCTCATTGTTCTCATGGCCTTTTGGATAATTACAGGTGAGGCTGGCGGTCTTCCCCACCTGTCCAGTCAGACTGCTTGGCATGACGTCTCTCCAGTCTGTGACTGACATTAAATGCATGCATACAATTTTGTTGCTGTACATACATTACTGTAACATGAGTCATTCAACTGGTTTGTTTTGGGAATATATTTTCAAGACACACAAAAACCTGTGTACGGTCACTAATGCAATGTTTATGTTTGTGCGCGCTTTACTCATAACACATAACTCTTCTGAAAGAAGCATGTGTGTACTCACTTAAAACACGTAGGTTGACCTGTGTGATCAGTGTGATGTAACCATTTTCAGGCCTCCTGTTTTCTACTCCACACCAGTATGTCCCAGTATCATGTTCAGTCAGGTTTCTGATGGTCACTGTGTAGCGTTTCTCTATTCTGTTGTATGTCAGAGAGAATCTCTCATCTGTTCCAGATGTTGACGTGATGGGGTAGCACATCTTGGAGTCATCATCTTCCTTGCAGTAATACTTGTTGCTGTTCTCCTGTTTCTCTGGATAGTTACAGACGATGTCAACTTCTCCTCCCAGATAGACCATCACTGGGACTGACTTACAGCATTCATCTGTCAATAGAAACACTTAAAAATAATATTATAATAATAATCACTGACTTTGGTGACCAGTGATACTGATGATGGAATCGCATTGGTGAGAATAAATGAGAATTCAACCTGATTGTGAGGGTGGGCAACTGTTCTGAGATCTGGATCCAAGGCTTTATTAGACCAATTTACAAGTCTCTGTTGGTACGAGCTTGTGAATGGTTTTCTGTAACATAACTCATGATAGAATAATCCAGGTCTTCAACAGTCTTTCAATAGACTTTCAGAGGGCCTTGCTCAATATGGCCTGAAGGTTTGCTCTTAATACTTCCTAAAAAGTGGTGTGCGGAGATAAGGTCTATGATACCATAAATGTGAAACAAATAACATGATTTTTACATGTTAGAGGAGTAATATTGATCTTAGTTCAACTTAATTCAATATTCACATAAATTAACTGGCTAACAAACTGAAGCAATCCACATCACCCAGACTGACACCTCGACAACAAAGACAAGGTTTATTTTATATGCTGATGACTTGGTCGTCTTGTCCCTGACCAATCTCCAACCCTGTTTACAAAAAGGGACACTGTGTAAAATGGAAATAAAAATAGAATGCAAAGATGTGCAAATCATTTAAACCCTATATTCAATAGAAAATAGTACAAAGACTACATACCAAATATTGAAACTTAAAATGTTTATTGTTCCTTGAAAAATAAAATCCCGCTTTGAATTTGAAGCCAGCAACATATTTAAAAAAAGCTAGGACAGGGGCAACAAAAGACTGGAAAGTTTGTGTAATGCTAAAAAAAAGAACCTATTGGAACATCTCACAACTAGTTAGGTCAATTAGTAACAGGTCAGTAACATGATTAGGAATAAAAAGAGGATCCCAGAGAGGATGAGTCCACATTCAAATCAGACATGATTCTGTAGTGGACATCACGCATTCAAATCAGACATGATTCTGTAGTGGACATCACGCATTCAAATCAGACATGATTCTGTAGTGGACATCACGCATTCAAATCAGACATGATTCTGTAGTGGACATCACGCATTCAAATCAGACATGATTCTGTAGTGGACATCACGCATTCAAATCAGACATGATTCTGTAGTGGACATCACGCATTCAAATCAGACATGATTCTGTAGTGGACATCACGCATTCAAATCAGACATGATTCTGTAGTGGACATCACGCATTCAAATCAGACATGATTCTGTAGTGGACATCACGCATTCAAATCAGACATGATTCTGTAGTGGACATCACGCATTCAAATCAGACATGATTCTGTAGTGGACATCACGCATTCAAATCAGACATGATTCTGTAGTGGACATCACGCATTCAAATCAGACATGATTCTGTAGTGGACATCACGCATTCAAATCAGACATGATTCTGTAGTGGACATCACCGCATGGGCTCAGGAACACTTCCGAAAACCACTGACTGTGAACACAGTTCGTCGCTGCATCCACAAATGCAAGTTAAAACTCTACCATGCAAAGAAACCATATATAAACCACATCCAGAAACACCACCGCCTTTTCTGAGAGTGAACTCACTTTAGATGGACCGAGACAAAGTGGAAAACTGTCCTGTGGTATGAAAATCTCAATTTGGAATTATTTTTTGGGAATTATGGATGCTGTGTCCTCTGGGCTAAAAAGGAAAGGGACCATCCGACTTGTTATCAGCGCACAGTTCAAAACCAACATCCATGATGGTATGGGGGTGCATTAGTGCACATGGCATGGGTGACTTGCACATCTGTGAAGGCAACATTAATGCTGTACAATTTATACAAGTTTTGGGGCAACATATGCTGCCATCCAAAGTTTTTTTCAGGAAAGGCCTTGCTTATTTCAGCAGGACAATTCCAAACTGTATTCTGCATGTATTACAATAGCATGGCCCCATAGTAAAAGAGACTTGGTGCTAAACTGGCCTGCCTGCAGTCCAGACCTGTCACTGATTGAAAACATTTGGCACATATTGAAACTAATAATGCAAAAATGAGACCCCCATACTGTTGAGCAGCTGAAATCCTATATCAAGCAAAAATGGGAAAACAATTCACTTTCAAAACTACAGCAATTGGTCTCGTCAGTTCCCAAACACTTACAGAGTATTGTTAAAAGAAGAGATGATGTAACACAGTGGTAAACATGCCCCTGTCCCAACTTTTTTGGAAACAGTTGTAGATTGTTCTGGCAATAATTTCTCTAACAGATAAATGATAGAACCTCTTTCTAAAATACCTCAGCTAATTGTTGGAAAAAGAAAAGAAAATGAATAAAAAACTTTAGAGACAAAATTCTGAATAGAGATAACAATAGTGTTTACAATGTACTGTACGTTTCTGATTTGTTGATTCTGTGTATTCATTTTCTGCATAAATTGACGTGTAGGTTTTGTTAGGTTATCTCAATTATTGCTGCCTGAAAATGTTTGTTTTGGCCATAATGGAAACCATTTAATCATGACAATAAAGCACCTATTGAAATGACTTAATTTGACAAATTAAGTAAAAGTGACTTGCTGACTCACCTTCCTTTACTTCCAGGTCCACCCTGGTATATTTGTCAAATTTTAAAAGTTTATCCACTCCACACCAGTAGGTTCCTTTATCTTGTCTGGTCAGTTGTTTGATGACCACATTGAAGTAGTTTCCCTCAGTGTCGTCATACAGAGAGAATCTACCTCTGTGCTGCCAGGTGTTCTGACTACCTGATCTTATTTTATCCTCACAACCCAAAGTGTTATGCTCCCTGCAGAAATATTTTCCATTCCTCTTCTCCCCATTGTTATACTGACAGTAGATGATGACAGTTCCTCCAGAGTATCCAGGCACTATGTAGGAGCTCACACAACCTGTCAGTCAAACAAGAGAAAATAAATAGTATATATTCATATTCATCTTTATGTGGTGTGTTTTGTGTGTACACAAAATACACACAAAAACACCCCAAGCAGTGTTCCCTTGCCTGATGTAACTAACTTTGTGTTGTACTATTGAGTGTCATAACAAGCTTATTACCTGTCATAAAGGAGAGGAGGATGAATATCAGCAGGATCCTCATCTTGCTGTGTTCTGGTGTTCACAGATTCTCTCCAGGTTGGTGTCTCTAGATCTGGTTATTTATAATGTTTTATAAACCTGTTTACAACTCTCTCTACATACATTTAAATGTTGACTCCACCGTATGTCACACTTCAGAATCTAAAATTCACACCGCTACTTATTTTACTCTCTGCATCTCCTGGTTAAAGCGCTCCTATCACTTCCTCTTTTTGAAAGCCACTCCTTTATTCCCCTTAACCAATCACTGTTCTGTTTCTACACCAACAGAGAGAATGAGAGAGGTAGATACTTGTTTCAGACGCAGATATAACAAGATGAGAATACAGAGGCCATCTGGAGAAGGGAGTGCCAGGTGTTATTTCACCCCCAGAGGAAGTTTCAGTCAGAGAGGATATGAAATATAATTAGAATCTATGAAAAATAATGATGGTCATGATCATTTTCTTTTTTTTTTATAATTTACTTAGTGAGCAGGTTTCATTGGTTGATGTCTGTACAGTTCCATACCACAATATAATAATTATCTATCATAATATAAAACCATCTAAACCACAATATAATAATTATCTATCATAATATAAAACCATCTAAACCACAATATAATAATTATCTATCATAATATAAAACCATCTAAACCACAATATTATAGTTGTATACCAATATATAAACTATTTCTACACCACAACATCATAGAAGACGCTTCAGGGAAGGATGACATTGTGTTATACTACTACACCAGTAGGGGGCAGTGTAGCACATGGAGTGTGAGTCCGGATTGGAAGATGTTTGATCAAAACCGAACAGGAAAGGTAAGATGTGTTTGATTATCAGGAGAGATAAAAGACAACAGTCCATTACTGAGGGTGTTCTTTATAATAGATGCAACAGGTTCATCTCCTATTATGGACAAATACATGTTTGGTTGTGTGGTTGTTTCAACTATTTTAATGTCAGCATTATACAAAACTGAAATTAGTATTTTACAAAAATATCATTTCTTTTGGTAAGAAAAATCAAAAAAAATTTAAAATCAAAATATTGATTTATACTAGGAAGAAAATGTAAGACCACCGCACCCAAAAAAGTTGAATAGGAAAGTTTTAAGTGAATTGTTCAATTTGCAGTGGTCTCTAAATTGTAACCCTTCTGTTCCTCACTCAAAACCTTCCTTTTTGACTTTTTTGGAAAGGGTTTTGATTAATTGAATATTGGTTTGCAGAGTTGGACAGGGTTTGGTAAGTTGAATATTGGTTTGCAGCCCTCATGTCCTCACTGTTTCCTGGTTGGGTGTTTGATATCCCAGAGGTGTGTCTACTGGATGAGATCAGCTCTGTGGAAAACACATTTATGTTTATGACGTCATATAGCATAACATTATTCTGGCAACTTTGTGTGTACAGTGGTTTTATTGGGCTGGGTCTGCCAGGACACATTTGGCAATTCTGGCCACAACAATATCTGATAGAAATCTGATTGGGAAATGAAAAGATATTATACAGCATTTCTTGACAAAAATAAAATTATGGTCTTGGACACGAGGCTATGGAAAACTTAAAAACACTCAAGTGCAAAAGACAACCCGCACGAACACAATCGAACAGATTGTGCACGTATTGCAACAGTGTGGAGCCTTCAGCACTCTGCCCCTGAAGCCCGTGGATTCAGCACCATGGGAGAGGGACCGGAACATTCCTGACCAGAAGGAAAATGCACCGGTGGAACTCAGGATTGTCTGGAATGTTCTGGAAGCACCAGGGGAGTTCAGTTCCAACCAGGTAGACCAGCCTCGGATGAGGACCAATCAGGGACATACAGAGGCGGGGACTTTGAGGACACGATGAGAGTGGGAGAGACTAACATGTTATGATGTTTCCTGTATTCTGGTCTCTTTCTACATTTATATGATGGCAGAAAAACACTGATCTTGTCTTTACATGACATAATGTAAAGACAGAAGCGTTGAATTTGCAGTGGTCTCCTAATTTGAACCCTTCTGTTCCTCACTCAAAACCTTCCTTTTCAACTTTTTTGGAAAGTTAAGAAAAAGGTGCAGTGGTCTCTTAATTTTTTCCGGATCTATATGGTGTGATTTTCTGTTTCTACATATCTCACGTAATAGCGTCTAAACTAGTACAGTATGGACTTTTGTCCATTCTGCTTTTCACTTCCTGCCCTCGATCTGAATTTTGTGTGTCATCAGAATCACGTGACTGCAAACAAGCTATTAATAAATCAATGTTTTGTCCAGTCACATGTTGATCTCTTGTAATGGAATGTTTTACCAGATCTGATGATGGATGGTGCTGATGTTGCTGCAGCTGATGGTGTAGAATCTGTGGACAGACAGTAGTCAGACGTAATTATTATATTAGATCCACATCCTACTTAACCTCACATCCACTACCTCATATCATACAGTAGATGTATAAAATACATTGTGTCTGGTCTCACCTCCACTACCTCATATCATACAGTAGATGTGTAAAATACATTGTGTCTGGTCTCACCTCCACTACCTCATATCATACAGTAGATGTGTAAAAGACATTGTGTCTGGTCTCACCTCCACTACCTCATATCATACAGTAGATGTGTAAAAGACATTGTGTCTGGTCTCACCTCCACTATCTCATATCATACAGTAGATGTGTAAAAGACATTGTGTCTGGTCTCACCTCCACTACCTCATATCATACAGTAGATGTGTAAAAGACATTGTGTCTGGTCTCACCTCCACTACCTCATATCATACAGTAGATGTGTAAAAATAATGGTTTCCATGGTTTCATGTGTTTGATAGTGTTCCATCCATTACATTATAATGAGACTGTCTCCCATAACTCCTCCCACCAGCCTCCACTGATGTAAAGAGTTGATCCACTAACAAACAGAGAGGTGAAGTCTAGTTTAGTCTGGAGGTCACTTACCAATCACACTGAGATGTACCTCAGTAAACAGTGAAATGTATTGCAACACATCTTTTGTCCTGTTTTGTACTCCACACCAGTATGTCCTAGTATCATGTTTAGTCAGGTTACTTATGGTCACTGTGAAGCTGTTCCTTGTTTTATTGTCAGTCAGAGAGAATCTCTCAGCTTTAGTGGAAGCTGACTCATTACAATCACCGATATAACATGTCTTGATGTCATTCCTTTCCTTGCAGAAACCCTTGTTGCTGTTCTCATATTTCCCTGGATAGTTACAGATAATGGCAGCTTCTCCTCCCAGATATATTGTCTCTCTGACTGACTTACAGCATTTATCTGTCAATGGAAACATTCACATAAATACACACTTTGGTACTGACAATGACATGTCATTGATGAAATATACATTTGTTCCACAATGTAAATGTGTCTCACCTTCCTTTACTTCCAGCTCCACCTTGGTATAACTGTCAGGTACATCAGGTTTATCCACTCCACACCAGTAGGTTCCTTCATCTTCTCTGATCAGATTTCTGATGACCATCTTGAAGTAGGCTGACTGAGTTTTGTCGTACAGATGGAATCTATCATTCCACCACCAGGTTTTTCTTTTAAGTGGATTTGGTGTAATTTTATCCTCACAACTCAAAGTGTTCTGTCCTCTATCTATAGAGGAGAGTAACAGAGTCATTCTACCACTAGAGGGGGCTCTCTCTCCATCTCATTCTCTGTGGTGACAGAACATTACTTAATGACTCCTAACAGAGTAATCATTATAACACCAGTGGATGTCTCAGTCAGAGTGGGTATGATTTAGAATTTGAATCTACTAAAAATAATGAGTTAAATCAATAATATTGTTAGAATTAAAATAAAATATGATAGTAATATTTTACTTAGTGAGCAGGTTTCATTGGTTGATGTCTATACAGTTCCAAACTATAGTATACTATTTGTTTACCATGATATAAAACCATCTAAACCATAATATATATAATTATATAATTATATAACATTATATAAACCAACTAACCCTCAATATAATAAGTATATATCATAATGTAATGTGTCTATACCATGATATAATAATTATTTCCCACAAATATGAACCATTTCTACACCACAACATCATAGAAGAAGCTCTAGGGAAATCAGTATTTAATTCTGTTTCCAGCATCCAGGTTTTGGTAAATTTAATCCTGGTTTAAAGTGTGAGGGTTCAGGGTTTGGTAAATGTAATCCTGGTTTAAAGTGTGAGGGTTCATGGTTTGGTAAATTGAATCTTGGTTTAAAGTGTGAGGGTTCATGGTTTGGTAAATTGAATCTTTCGCAGGAGAAACAGCCAGAGTCTTTAATGCATATCAGCAATAAATATTCCTTTCAAATACTAAGTACCTGTGAATCTGACCAATGAGTTAGCTGAGCTTCCTTCCTCTCTCATGTACCACTATATTGTATGTCACAGTGAGAAATGGTAGACAATGCTAAGTGTGATTTGACCTTTATTAACTGTGACACTTAAAACATGTTATCAAGTAAGCAACCATCAATGAGCTTTCAGGACAGAAACTAGCCAGAGCACTACACACACACACACTGTTTGAACCTGACCACAACCTCCAGCATGTTTGCACTGCAACCATCAAAAAGAACAAAGTCCCAACCGGGTCACTTAACCACGGCAGCATAGTTTGCATCACAGCCTAAAGCAGGGTGGGCAAACTTTCTGGTTGAAGGCCCAAATAGCGTTTTTTAAGTTTTACAGGGGGCTGCAAATATTTTTATTTAATGCAAAATACAGCTCAGATAAAAAAAATAAGAGACCACTGCACCTTTTACTTTCCTTTCCAAAAAAAGTAGAAAAGGGAGGTTTCGAGTGAGGAATAGAAGGGTTAAAATTAAGAGACCACTGAAAAAAATTAACACTTCTATTCCTAACTCAAAACTTTCCCTTTTAACTTTTTTGAAAAGGAAAGAAAAAGGTGCAGTGGTCTCAATTCTTTCCGGAAGTTGTATGTTCGCCAACAATCTATTTGCTGGCCAGAAAAGCACAGTTATTGACATTTATTGGTCAATAATAATTATACACTTTGGATCAAGTATGATATGTTTTATAGAGGGTTGGAGTGCTTTTAATAACCACAAAAGCCATACATTGTGTCACTCCTCATGTGGTGTTTCGTGAGCAAGGAACCAGGCGCAGGCACAGATCACGTTCGTGGGTTTATTCAACAAAGAAAAACCGAAACAACGAACGGAAAACTATAACTTATATACTGAATGAAATAAAAGTGCGCGACAACGCGTCTTAGACATATAATCTCTCAAACAGTACATACATGTAACACTCACCAATAGACGAACTGACAATAACTATGATCCACAATGCGGGGAGCAGAGGGGAAACATTTAAACACATACAAATTAGCCAACAGGGACCTGGTGTGAACGATAATAGACATGTTACACAGAACAGGTCCGGGATGCATTTGTGTGTGATGGGAAACTGAGAATATCTGGCACGGCGGCGCTGCTGCTCACCGCACCATGACACATTGGACCTGATTGAATTGTATTTAGGATTACATTTGCAAATATATATGCCATCATAAACGGCATTATGAACAGCAGCCAGAATCAGTATATTAGCTTATCTTATATAAACTGATACTATATAATCTTATGTCTTCTAACATGACTGTAGAAAGGATGAACAGACCTCCTGAGCTGATTAATTAACTGATGACTCATTTATGAATACAAATGTGTCTGTCTGCCAAGAGGATGTGATCCAGCTGAGCTTAGTAACATTACATATTTGTTAAGTTAATGTATCTACAGCAGTAATGCACTATTGCCGCTGAGCAATACATTCCAAGCTAGCACCACTAAAGCTTACGGAAACTGGCTATATTCTATTTTCAATCTATTTCAATTGTTCGGGGATGAACTTTTGACTTTGTCAGACAGGGAGGATGGAAACAACTGCAGGAAGAATTGGTTCATTCACCAGGAAACCAGTGTGTGTTGTATGTTAGCTGGCTGGCTGCTCTTATGCTGATAACAGATGTAATGTCACATAGGGGCAGTAGACTAATCTAGCCAAGCTGCTTGAATTATGAGCTAACCAGCCGTTGGGCAGAGCATTAAACACGAGACACGCAGCAAGTTTCATGTTAGGAAAAAACATATGTAAGGAGAGGGGTGTTCTGTTTATCACCTGGGTGTGTATTGTTCTTGTTACTACGTACTCTTTGGTTGTGTTTGGAAAAATATGAGGTTCAGTTTGTGAAACGGCAGGGCAGAGGGGGCAGGGCCCGCCCCCTTCCTTTGCCCCTCCCTGTGAATGTGCCTGCTTGGTTTACAGTGTTGGGGTTCAGGGTGTGATCAGTTGAGTCTTGGTTTACAGTGTGAGGGTTCAGGGTATGATCAGTTGAGTCTTGGTTTACAGTGTGAGGGTTCAGGGTGTGATCAGTTGAGTCTTGGTTTACAGTGTGAGGGTTCAGGGTGTGATCAGTTGAGTCTTGGTTTACAGTGTGAGGGTTCAGGGTGTGATGAGTTGAAACTTGGTTTACAGTGTGAGGGTTCAGGGTGTGATCAGTTGAGTCTTGGTTTACAGTGTGAGGGTTCAGGGTGTGATCAGTTGAGTCTTGGTTTACAGTGTGAGGGTTCAGGGTGTGATCAGTTGAGTCTTGGTTTACAGTGTGAGGGTTCAGGGTGTGATCAGTTGAGTCTTGGTTTACAGTGTGAGGGTTCAGGGTGTGATCAGTTGAGTCTTGGTTTACAGTGTGAGGGTTCAGGGTATGATCAGTTGAGTCTTGGTTTACAGTGTGAGGGTTCAGGGTGTGATCAGTTGAGTCTTGGTTTACAGTGTGAGGGTTCAGGGTGTGATCAGTTGAGTCTTGGTTTACAGTGTGAGGGTTCAGGGTATGATCAGTTGAGTCTTGGTTTACAGTGTGAGGGTTCAGGGTGTGGTCAGTTGAGTCTTGGTTTACAGTGTGAGGGTTCAGGGTATGATCAGTTGAGTCTTGGTTTGCAGTGTGAGGGTTCAGGGTGTGGTAAGTTGAGTCTTGGTTTACAGTGTGAGGGTTCAGGGTGTGGTAAGTTGAGTCTTGGTTTACAGTGTGAGGGTTCAGGGTATGATCAGTTGAGTCTTGGTTTGCAGTGTGAGGGTTCAGGGTGTGGTAAGTTGAGTCTTGGTTTGCAGTGTTGGGTTTCAGGGTGTGGTAAGTTGAGCCCTGGTTTGCAGTGTTGGGGTTCAGGGTGTGATAAGTTGAATCTTGCATTGCAGCCATTAGAACTGTCATCTCCCCACTGTTTCCTGGTTGGGTGTTTAGAACTGTCTTGTTCTCACTGTTTCCTGGTTGGGTGTTTAGAACTGTCATCTCCTCACTGTTTCCTGGTTGGGTGTTTAGAACTGTCATCTCCTCACTGTTTCCTGGTTGGGTGTTTAGAACTGTCATCTCCTCACTGTTTCCTGGTTGGGTGTTTAGAACTGTCATCTCCTCACTGTTTCCTGGTTGGGTGTTTCCTGGGGATTCAGCACCAAGTCTTGTCAAATGTATTTATTAAGCACATTTGACAACCAAAATGCTGTACAATCAAACAAAAAAATATAGGACAGCAAAAGAAAAAACATGCATAAAACATACAGCTAACTAAACATATGTTCATGGGACATGACTGACATAAACAGAAAACGTCCTACCCAATTGCAGACTCAAATGCTAAAGATCAAAGATGGGATTTAAATAAAGATGCTACTAGTAGAAGACCTAATATATAAACATAGGCTATTCCACAACTTTAGAGCAGCAACAGAAAAGCCACGGACTCCTTTGAAATGTTGTGGAGCACACAAAAGCAAATGGTTGGAACACCTAAGGGTCCTTGAGAAAGAGTGGTGGATAAGGAGGTCAGAAACCTAAGGGTCCATGAGAAAGAGTGGTGGATAAGGAGGTCAGAAACCTAAAGGTCCTTGAGAAAGAGTGGTGGATAAGGAGGTCAGAAACCTAAGGGTCCTTGAGAAAGAGTGGTGGATAAGGAGGTCAGAAACCTAAGGGTCCTTGAGAAAGAGTGGTGGATAAGGAGGTCAGAAACCTAAGGGTCCTTGAGAAAGAGTGGTGGATAAGGAGGTCAGAAACCTAAGGGTCCTTGAGAAAGAGTGGTGAATAAAGAGGTCAGAAACCTAAGGGTCCTTGAGAAAGAGTGGTGAATAAGGAGGTCAGACCAATACAGAAAATAAATGAATTTTAAATATATTTCTGAACAGATTTGGAAAATATATTCCTGAATTCATTTGGAAAATGTTTAAAATTGTCCACTTAAATATATGTATAAAACATTTAATTCATTTTTAAAATGTATGTCTGAACATAACATTTGGTCGGATGTGTTTCAACCCCACAGCCTTATGTTCCCAAGTCTGGTGAACTAACCACTACTCCAAACAGGATTACAACCGTGTAGAGGTTTTTTTTAATAAGGGGTTGGACCAATGAATATTTAAAACGTGATGGGACAGTGCCATTGATGAGGCAGCTATTTATTATAGACAATATACTGGGACCAATAGTGTCCAGCACTTCTTTAAAAAGGTGTGAGGGAACTGTGTCCTGGGGGGCAGGTTGTAGGCTTCATGTGTGAGACTATGTCAGTCACATGTGAAAGAGATACAGGTTCAAACTGGTTAAAAAGAGCAGAACATGTGGCCAAATCAGAGGGGTTTTGATCTGGAGGTAGGTGCATCTTATGGCATCGATCTTGACAGTGGAGATAATATCTGAGAAATATTTAGCTTTTACTGTTTTAACAGAGAGCTGTTATTGAAATGAACAATCTCTCAGAATATAATATGACACTTGCAACTTGTCGTTTTTCCATTTTCTCTCTGCTTTTCTGCACTCCTGTCTGAGAGTATGGGTGGCATAATATAGGCCAGGGCATAATATAGCCAGGGCATAATATAGCCAGGGCACAATATAGCCAGGGCATAATATAGGCCAGGGCATAAAATAGGCCAGGGCATAATGTAGGCCAGGGTCCCCCACCCCGAACTATGGATATTGGGCCCTGTTCTGTGTCTATGTGTGTGTGTGTGTGTGTCTATGTGTGTGTGTGTGTGTGTGTGTGTGTGTGTGTCTGAAACATACCTTGTAGTGTCTTACATTTGATGTTGAAGAAAATTATCAGGATTAAAGAAAAAATTATCACTACAAAGATACCTGGAACACAGAGACACAATGATCACTACTAAGATACCTGGAACACAGAGACACAATGATCACTACTAAGATACCTGGAACACAGAGACACAATGATCACTACTAAGATACCTGGAAAACAGAGACACAATGATCACTACTAAGATACCTGGAACACAGAGACACAATGATCCCTACTAATATACCTGGAACACAGAGACACAATGATCACTACTAAGATACCTGGAACACAGAGACACAATGATCACTACTAAGATACCTGGATCACAGAGACACAATGATCACTACTAAGATACCTGGAACACAGAGACACAATGATCACTACCTCATATCATACAGTAGATGTGTAAAATAAGTTGTGTCTGGTGTTATGGAACTTTTTAACTAAGGTACATTTGAGAAAAGGGAAATAATTATTACATTAAAACGGTAGTGATACCATATTTTATAATGTGGTACGATTCTGTGTGATATATTCCTCGTCACGTAATTTTATATTACCTATTATTATAATTATAATTGTAATTGTTTTTACTGAAGCTGTTACGAGTGTTGTTTTTGGTGATAATGAGGGTCTCATTGCAAATCAAGAATCTTTGTGAACTTTTTTAATTCAACATGAAACTAAAACAAAATAGTTTTTCTCACTCATGGCAAAATAAAAGCACAGATTTTCATGATCGCTATGATAACAGGCAACAGGTTTCTTTAAACCCACAACCCTCTGTTAAATAAACACAGCAGATTTAGCAACATTATGCCAAATCAGGAAACACTTGAGAACAACAATATCTACCATCTTCCTCCAAGCAGTATTTCGCTTGTCCCGTTCTAATTTACTTTTCCTCCATTTGGTAGCAGAACGTTTCACATGGAACAAATATTTCACGTGCCGTTGCAGTACAATAAAGGAACGACAAGGAAGCCTGTCTCTTGTTTATGAAAGGCTCCACTTCCTTTGGATGAACGCCTGCCGTTAGCCAGATTCAGACCACGGCCCAACTTGTGGATGGCCAGAACAGCTCAAACGGCCGTGGCTGTTTTTTTTTCTTTTCTTCATGCTTTGTGCTATGAGGCTATCTATACAAAATGTATTGTATCCGTCATAGGGGGCTGTTGTAGCAGAACAGTGGACCTGTACTGTCTCTGCTACATTGTGAAAATGCTCTCTGTTTTTCTCTGTCTTAGTGATAGGGAATCAGATATAGAAACCCACAGCTAAAGAGGTTCGTCCGGGTGTCTTTAACCACGACCTCAAACACACAGAAACACACAGGACGCCTTCACTAGTACACTCACTGTAACTGCAGGTGTCCAGTACATGACACAGTGGAGGCTGGTGGGTTGAGAAACTCAAAATGTTCCTCCCCACGCATTCATATTTCTTCTTACTCTCCTCTTCTATGTAATAATGACAGTAGATGATGACAGTTCCTACATAGTATCCAGGCACTAAGAACGAGCTCACACAACTAGTCAATTTAAACAACAGAATACATATTGTATATGTTTAATAACTTACACACACACAGAAACAAGCATGTGCACACACACCCGCAGACATTCACCCATGTGCCTGCACATTCAGCATACACACACACACACATGAACATATACGCGTTTGGCACACACACGCACACACGTGTATATGACACACACACAAACCAACTGTGTGTGAAAACATTGTTATACTGTGTCATAACAGCTTATTACCTGTAATAAAGGAGAAGATGGTGAATATCAGCAGGATCCTCATCTTGTTGTGTTCTGGTGTTCACAGCTTAGTGACAAAAAATCTAGTTCCCGATATAATGTGTTGTCTTTCTCTCCTTTTCTCACCCCCTTCTCCTCTCTCTCCTCACCTCTCTCTCTCTGCAGTCATACAAGCTACTTAATTTTTTTCTGCATCTCTCGATCTCTTTAATAGTTCATTTCTTACCACATGTTTTACCACCTACCACACCTTCTCTTTCAGAAAGCCCCTTCCTCTGCCAGCAGGACCCAAGTGGGGACAATTAAAATGTTCAGTAGAAATAATTACAGTCTAAAGATGAATGAAGATTAGGATGTCATTTATTTTCAAATATATATCAGAGGAACCCTATAAATCCACATTAATGTTACTGTGTCAAACTTGTTCTTTCAAATAGAAGAACTTAGAACATTTTAGAATCTCCTGAAATGAAACAAAATTGTGCTGGATGAAGAAATACATCATGCATCCTCATATATCATTTAAAAAACATTTATACAGAACATACAGTACATTAGATAAGGTTAAGGTAAAGGTACATTCCTCAATGAAAACAACAAGAACACATCCACCCTGCCTGATTTTTGGTAAAAAGCAGATGGATTGGCCTGAGTTCCAAGGGCTTTAAAACACACAGACAGAGAAATGGCTGCAAGCATGCATTATCCTTGATATCCACATTGAATGGAAGATCAAAGAGTTAAAAAAGTAAAATAAGAATTGCATATTTTCTTTATAATTCAGAAAGAAAGAGGACATTTGTGGATGACACACAAGGCTTTCTGCATGTAACTCTGAACTGAATCACCTGCACCAGGTGACCAGATAGGGTGGACTGCCTTGCTCAGGGACATAAAGATAGATGTGATCACCTTGTTTGCTCGGATACAATCTAATAAGTTTGACGAGCTGCTCCATGTTGCCTCTAATCGGGGACCCTATTTAAGTTGCCCTTTTGGACCTTCAGTTTGTGGATCATTGTTTGGAATTAGCTGTCTGGGCTTTCTGCTTTTCAGTTCTTGGTTTTGCATCTCCTTTTTGTTGTTTTGTGGTTACAGTTAAAAGGTTGTATTCCAGCACAGCGCCTTGTGTCCTGCATCGCAACCGTGACAGTTACATTGTGTCAGTGCTCTAGGTTTTTTCTCTGTCTTAATGAGAGTGAGTCAGAAACACGCAGTCATCAAACAGGAAATTAAAGAGTTCAGACCCTGAGAATTATTTAAATACTACAAATCTATTATTTTAATTTCAGACAAAATTTTGCAGGTTTACAGTATGGAAAAAACAGTGGAGTCTAGTGATATTAGAAATACTGGGACATGTTCATTATAATGGAATGGATGGAACATTGTAAAACACCTTGTTTCTATTTAATTGCATCACAAACATTTTGTTATCTGAGCTCTATCCTCATCAGCAACAATTAAAGGAAAGAACAGCTTCTGGCAAACTAATTTAGGCTGAATAGACCAAAATAAAGCTTTATTGACGCTCGAGTGGTTACAGCAGAAAAAGGTGAAGGTTCTGGAGTGGCCATCACAGTTTCCTGACCTTAATATCATGGAGCCACTCTGGGGAGTTCTCAAACATGCGGTTCATGCAGGGTGACCAAAGACTGTGCATTAACTGGAGGCCTTTTACCAAGGCGGATGGGCAGCTATACCACCTGCAAGAATTCGGGGCCTCGTAGAAAAATATTACAAAAGACTGCACACTGCATGCTGCCTGCTCACTCATGTTTTCTTTACAAATGGTACATATATTACCAATTCCCCAAGGGTATGCAAACTTTTGAGCACCACTGTAGGAGGAGAGTAACAGAGTAATTCTACCACTAGAGGGTCTCTATCTATAGAGGAGAGTAACAGAGTAATTCTACCACTAGAGGGTCTCTATCTATAGAGGAGAGTAACAGAGTAATTCTACCACTAGAGGGTCTCTATCTATAGAGGAGAGTAACAGAGTCATTCTACCACTAGAGGGTCTCTATCTATAGAGGAGAGTAACAGAGTCATTCTACCACTAGAGGGTCTCTATCTATAGAGGATAGTAACAGAGTCTTTCTACCACTAGAGGGTCTCTATCTATAGAGGAGAGTAACAGAGTAATTCTACCATTAGAGGGTCTCTATCTATAGAGGAGAGTAACAGAGTCATTCTGCCACTAGAGGGTCTCTATCTATAGAGGAGAGTAACAGAGTAATTCTACCACTAGAGAGTCTCTATCTATAGAGGAGAGTAACAGAGTCATTCTACCACTAGAGGGTCTCTATCTATAGAGGAGAGTAACAGAGTCATTCTGCCACTAGAGGGTCTCTATCTATAGAGGAGAGTAACAGAGTAATTCTACCACTAGAGGGTCTCTATCTATAGAGGAGAGTAACAAAGTCATTCTACCACTAGAGGGTCTCTATCTATAGAGGATAGTAACAGAGTCATTCTACCACTAGAGGGTCTCTATCTATAGAGGAGAGTAACAGAGTCATTCTACCACTAGAGGGTCTCTATCTATAGAGGTTCAGTAACAGAGTCATTCTACCACTAGAGGGTCTCTATCTATAGAGGATAGTAACAGAGTCATTCTACCACTAGAGGGTCTCTATCTATAGAGGAGAGTAACAGAGTCATTCTACCACTAGAGGGACTCTATCTATAGAGGAGAGTAACAGAGTCATTCTACCACTAGAGGGACTCTATCTATAGAGGAGAGAAACAGAGTCATTCTACCACTAGAGGTTATATAGGGATAATGTCCCTATAATTTCACTTTTAAATGTTATTTCCAGCATCCAGTGTTTGGTAAATTGAGTCTTAGTTTGCAGAGTTGGGCTTCAGGGTTTGGTAAATTGAATCTCGGTTTGCAGAGTTGGACTTCAGGGTTTGGTAAATTGAATCTTGGTTTGCAGAGTTGGACTTCAGGGTTTGGTAAATTGAATATTGGTTTGCAGAGTTGGACTTCAGGGTTTGGTAAATTGAATCTTGGTTTGTAGAGTTGGATAGGGTTTGATAAGTTGGATCTTGGTTTGCAGCCCTCATCTCCTCATTGTTTCCTGGTTGGGTGTTCAGAGCCCTCATGTCCTCACTGTTTCCTAGTTGGGTGTTCAGAGCCCTCATGTCCTCACTGTTTCCTGGTTGGGTGTTTGATATCCCAGAGGTGTGTCTACTAGATGAGATCAGCTCTGAGGAAAACACATTTATGTTTATGACGTCATATAGCATAACATTATTCTGGCAACTTTGTGTGTACAGTGGTTTTATTGGGCTGGGTCTGCCAGGACACATTTGGCAATTCTGGCCACAACAATATCTGATGAAAATCTGATTGGGCAACGAAATTATATTGTACAGCATTTCTTGACAAAAATTAAACAATTTATTCTATTTGGACACAGAGCTATGGATATAAAAAAACTCAAGCGCTAAAGACAGCACTCACAGAAGGCTCTCTGCTGCCAATCAACCTGTTGCTTCGATAACGCCACCTGATGTGTCGTTTACTAATGGATGTGTAGAAAGCGCCCTAAATGTCCTGTTCAGTATGTCATTTTTACCCCTGGTTCAACATGAGAACGGCGTCTTAGTGTGATGATTTGGAGCACTTTGGTGCTCCATAAGTGGGAAAGACTAATGTTATGCTAGACTTGACCAATACTCTGGTCTCACTCTACATTAACATTGAGGCAGCAAAATGCTGATCCATCTTAAAATGACATAGTGTTTTGTAATTATTCTTTTTTTTTCAAGAAAATGCACAAATATACTGGAGGAAGCAACACCATGCCAATCCATTATGCAAAGACAGATCACTGCCCTGTACTGTGTCTGTGTGTGTATGGTTGTGTCCCAAACATACCTTGTAGTGTGTTACATTTTCTCTTGTAGAAAATGTAGAAGATAAGAGTGAACAACACCACAACCAGAATCACAGTGATCACTACTAAGGTACCTGGAACACAGAGACACAATGATCACTACTAAGATACCTGGAACACAGAGACACAATGATCACTACTAAGATACCTGGAACACAGAGACACAATGATCACTACTGAGATACCTGGAACACAGAGATACAATGATCACTACTAAGATACCTGGAACACAAAGACACAATGATCACTACTAAGATACCTGGAACACAGAGACACAATGATCACTACTAAGATACCTGGAACACAGAAACACAATGATCACTACTAAAATACCTGGAACACAGAGACACAATGATCACTACTAAGATACCTGGAACACAGAGACACAATGATCACTACTAAGATACCTGGAACACAGAGACACAATGATCACTACTAAGATACCTGGAACACAGAGACACAATGATCACTAATAAAATACCTGGAACACAGAGACACAATGATCACTACAAACAAAATGTGTTGTCCAAGCACTTTACCAAATGTGTTGTGAGATGTTGCTGATGGTGCTGATGCTGGTGTAGAATCTGTTGACAGACAATAATCAGATGTTATTATGTTTTATCCACATCCTAATTCATCTCACCTCCACTACCTCATATAATACAGTAGATGTGTAAATTACATTGTGTCTGGTCTCACCTCCACTACCTCATATCATACAGTAGATGTATAAAATACATTGTGTCTGGTCTCACCTCCACTACCTCATATCATACAGTAGATGTGTAATATACATTGCGTCTGGTCTCACCTCCACTACCTCATATCATACAGTAGATGTGTAAAATACATTGTGTCTGGTCTCACCTCCACTACCTCATATCATACAGTAGATGTGTAAAATACATTGTGTCTGGTCTCACCTCCACTACCTCATATCATACAGTAGATGTGTAAAAGACATTAGATCTTGTCTCACCTCCACTACCTCATGTCATAAAGTAGATGTGTAAAAGACATTGTGTCTGGTCTCACCTCCACTACCTCATATCATACAGTAGATGTGTAAAAGACATTGTGTCTGGTCTCACCTCCACTACCTCATATCATACAGTAGATGTGCAAAAGACATTGTGTCTGGTCTCACCTCCATTACCTCATATCATACAGTAGATGTGTAAAAGACATTGTGTCTGGTCTCACCTCCATGTCTTGTGGATTTTCGAAGTACACATCCGTGCATGATTTTTGGGGTAATATAGGCTAGACAAAAACCCCTTGGGCAGTAAAAGAGTCTCTTCACTTAACAAAAAAGTCAGTTATCTTCACCTGCATTGATAGTCATTGTATCACTGTCATTCACAAATGAAAGAAAATCAAACTTTTTTGTGCCAAGAAATTAAATAGCTTTGGCTGTGTTAAGTTCATATTCAGTCTTGCTAGCAATTGCTCAATTCTTATGACTATTCCAAGTAGTAATTACATACTAGTAAGCCTAAAACTGGCTAATAAGCTGTTAAAATGACCAGTGGTAAAAGCCATATAGTTCATAGATACATTTAGGTAAATTTAATAAGAAAGTTCAATAAGTTTAACAAAATGCTTGATGTTACTAGTGAAATATTCAAACTTGGTGTGATGTTAATGTGTGACATAATGATGTGATGTTGTGACGCTGTACTGATACTAGGAAGGTGCATAGCACCGTGGTCTAGTGGCTAAAGACACAGACACTCACAGGGAAAACCTGGGTTTGAATGCAATGACAATGTTTATCCTTTTTAATTGCGGGCCGGCTGATCTAGGCTTGCCTGGGCTCTTTTCTGGTTTTTAGATTTCTTTTTACTTGGATATTGTGGGCTACCATGTGAATATCGGATTTCATGTGTTTTTATTTCAGGTTGTTAGGCAACAAGAGGTGAACATTCTGAAAGAGGGAGGTAACTTTCAGTACTTCTGAATGTGTCCTCTTTTCGCCTGATTCATTGTTGAGTGGTGCCTTTAGTCACGTTTATGCCTTGTAATATTCTTATCGCAATTGTTACTCAGTCTTCCGCTCTCTTGTGAGCTACACATCTTTGCCCTGGGCTTGTTTGGTGGCGTTTAAGATATGTTTTGTAAGATTAGCGAGAGTGAGTCAGATATACACCTTCATCAAACAGGAAGATAAAAAGTTCAGACCCAGTGTCTTTTACCATGACTGAAAACACTCTAGAACACTCAATCAACCTCCCCTAACACACTCATAGTAACTGCAGGAATACAGTACATGAAACAGTGGAGGCTGGTTGGGGGAGAAATAGGAGGTTCATTATAATGGAATGGATGGATCACTATTAAACACAAACACCTGGTTTCCATGGTTTCATGTGTTTGATAGTGTTCCATCCATTCCATCATAATGAGACTGTCTCCCATAACTCCTCCCACCAGCCTCCACTGTTGTAAAGAGTTGATCCACTAACAAACAGAGAGGTGAAGTCTAGTTTAGTCTGGAGGTCACTTACCAATCACACTGAGATGTACCTCAGTAATCAGTGAAAAGTAATGCAACACGTCTTTTGTCCTGTTTTGTACTCCACACCAGTATGTCCCAGTATCATATTCAGTCAGGTTACTGAAAGTCACTGTGAAGCTTTTCTCTGTTTTGTTGTCAGTCAGAGAGAATCTTTTAGCTTTAGCAGACTCTGAGTCATAGAAAGCTGAGATAATGTAATAACAAGTATTTAAGTCATTATCTTCTTTGCAGAAATATTTGGTGCTGTTATCATATTTCTCTGGATAGTTACATATGAGGGGAAAATCTCCTCCCAGATAGAGCGTCTCTCTGACTGACTTCAAACAGCATTTATCTGTCAATAGAAACACACATCACTATTATAGTGTGATACTACAGACTGACACCCAGCGTATTTGTAATAATCAGAGAATCTTAATTAAATACATGAATTTGAACAATTTACCTTCCTTGACTTCCAGCTCCACCTTGGTATAACTGTCAGGTACATCAGGTTTGTCCACTCCACACCAGTAGGTTCCTTCATCTTCTCTGGTCAGTTGTCTGATGACCACCATGATGTAGTTTCCCCCAGTGTTATCAAACAGAGAGACTCTACCTCTGTGATTCCACTCCCGGCTGGTGTTCCTTGTTCTTATTTTCTCCTCACAACTTAAACTGTTCTGCCCCATGCAGAAATATTTCCCATTACTCTTCTCTTCTATGTTATAATAACAGTAGATGATGACAGTTCCTCCAGAATATCCAGTCACTATGAAGGAGGTCACACAACCTGTCAATCAGATAAGAAAATATATTTCATACAATTGTTGTCTTAGTTTTGTTTTTTCTGCAAAGCTTTGAAGTTATCTGGTTAGTATTCTAAAACCAATGGGATCACACAGACAGACACATACATGCAAACGAGCGCACACCCACACACACACACAAACACACACACACAGACACTAGCACACACACAGACACACACACAACACACACACAAACACACACACAGACACTAGCGCGAACACACACACACATCCACACATATTAATCTTCATGCATCCAGGCATGCACAAACAAAGGCAAAAATGGGCATTAACACACGCAGATAATGAATGAACAAACACACAACAGACAAACACTAGCACACACACACACACAACACATAAACACTAGCACACACTCACACACACACACACACACACACACACTCACACAACACACACAACACAAATACACTAGCACACAACACACACACAACACACAAAAACTAGCACACACACACTCACACACACACACACACACGCAGAAACACAACACTAGCACACACACACACACACGGTTGCGTTACCTTTTGTACTATAACAGCCTTGACCAGAAGACTTACTGGGGGTTTCAAAATTGCTTTACAGTTTTTTACAATCGCTATGACAGTTTTTTCAATACATTTAACAAGTTTCCTAAACTCTTAACACGGCTAGCACAACATCCACCTTTGTAGGCTATACAATTACAGTTTTTCTGAATTGCTAAAACACTAAATCCCATTGTAAAAACTAAACTGGCAACTGCCAAAACTCTTTTATCAAATCAATCACACTGTTGTCAAAATCTTAAACACTATTAATCTGTTTAGGACACAATTTGCGAATCTGAATCGCCCATTTACCAAAACTCTAAACACATTCTCAAACACAGAACACAACTTTGCAGTGTCATACACTTGTACCCAGAATGGTGCACACAGGCTACAGAAGTTAAACACAACTAACACACTGTTCTCATCCTTTACACACTACCACTCAAAATTGAAAACACATGTGTCCAATCAGTGCACACAATTAGAAAAGAGTATTTCAGCCTGGTCAAATGCAAATGGCATGAGTTGATCCAACAATGGAGCAGAACAGAGGAAGAGGTGGAAGAGGTGGAAGAGGAGGAAGAGGAGGAAGAGGAGGAAGAGGAGTCTGTGTCAGAGGTGGTGGGCGAGGACAAAGACCAAGCAGATCAATAATTTCAAATGACATTCGAGCAACTGTCATAGATCATGTTCTGGTGCATGGCATGACTATGAGGGAGGCAGGGCAACGTGTGCAACCAAACC
This sequence comes from Esox lucius, assembly GCF_011004845.1. Taxonomy (NCBI): domain Eukaryota; kingdom Metazoa; phylum Chordata; class Actinopteri; order Esociformes; family Esocidae; genus Esox; species Esox lucius. The sequence continues at coordinate 4,959,125 of NC_047577.1, forward strand.
TAAGCAGGTTCTCAGTGGCTTCTATAATCCGGACCTTCAGAGAAGAAAACAGGTAAAGTATACTTGTCTCAGAAAGGGGACAATGAGACAGAACTTTTCCATGGCACTGTGTTTTTAAAACATTTACTGAATAAAATGTGTGTGTATGTGTATACTTCTAACTGAATGGGGTTCTTTTTACAGAATTGAAAGAGGGCCTCATGAGGGTGGAAGGACACACATGTTCTCACAACACCAGGAGACACTTGTTGTGGATGTGGTCCGTCAGAACAATGCAATTCCACTGCATGAAATACAGCAGCGGATTGTAGAAGACAACGTAGATTTCGAGGGAATGAATAGTGTGAGTCTGTCAACAATTGATCGTCTCCTGCAACGCAACAAGATAAGGATGAAACAAGTTTATCGGGTACCATTTGAGCGAAACAGTGAGAGAGTGAAAGAGCTACGATGTCAATATGTGCAAGTAAGTAAACTCAGTACTAGAAAGTACTGTGTAGTTTGGGAAGCAGCACATGTATACATCTTACTGTGTCATTTATGGAACTAAATGTAGTTTTCACTGTGTACAGAGAATCTTAGAGCTTGACTCAATGGCTATGCCTCATGAATACATTTTCATGGATGAAGCTGGATTCAATCTAGCCAAAAGGAGAAGAAGAGGTCGCAACGTGATAGGTCAACGTGCCATTATTGAACTGCCTGGCCAGCGTGGTGGAAATGTAACCATCTGTGCTGCCATCAGCAGCTATGGGGTTCTCAACAGTCATGTTACTGTTGGCTCATACAACACCGAACTGCTACTAACATTCCTGGATGGTCTACGGGGTGCTCTGCTCGAGCAGAGGGAGCGCGAGCAGGCGGAGCGTCCCATGTATGTTGTCATTTGGGACAATGTGAGCTTTCACCGTGGTCCGAGAATACGCGACTGGTTTCAAAATGAGCAGCATTTTATTAATGTCTTTCTTCCACCATACTCTCCCTTCTTAAACCCTATAGAGGAGTTTTTCTCGGCATGGAGATGGAAAGTGTATGACCATAACCCTTACACACAGGAGAACCTAATTCAAGCAATGACTGGAGCATGTGGCGATATCAGTGTGGAATCTTGCCAGGGCTGGTTTCGGCATGCTAAAGGATTCTTTCCCCGTTGCCTTGCAAGGGAGAACATAGCATGTGACGTGGATGAAGTCCTGTGGCCTCACCCAGCAGAGAGGCGTGATCCTGAGGCAGAATAAATGCTGTAAACATGTCTTTTTTTTTTTTTTTTTACATAACTTTTGTTTCTCTTTTCTGCTGCAGTTTTTTTAAAAGCTTTATTTTATTTATTTTTGTTTAAATCTGAGTACAAGAATAAAAATGTTCCCGCTATCCCACAGTGTTTTGCATTTATTCATGTAGTGTGTAATGGTTGCTAAGTTGTGTTTGCACATTAGCTGGTTTTGTATGGTTTTTGACGGTAGTGAGTGATTTTGATTAAAGTTAAAATGGTTTTGGGTCAAATGTTTGGTTTTGCAAGAGGAGTCAGAGGTTTTGTGAATGTAGCTTGAAAATTGGGTTTTGTGTTCACAGTTTAGAGAAAAGGAGAGCAGGTTTCAAGAAATGTGTCTTAGCAATTCAGAAAAACTGTAACACATTTCTTGTTGCTTTGACACAAAATGCATACAGTTAACACAAATTTAAAATGCTTAAACTTCTTTTACACACAAGCTCAACCAAGACCAAAACAATGTAATTTTACAGTCAAATTTACAAATGCTTTCACACTGTATGTCAGAACAGATAACACCATGTTCTAAACCTAACCTTACAGGCTAAAGTCAAGGTAAACCGCTGTGTATATTGTGAATTGAAACACAAATATGTTCCCTATATTTTATTCCATTGCTAATGAGAAACAGCTTATTGAAGTTGTGCAAATATATAAATCACAGCTGATTCCCATCTAGGAAGCACACTCAGGTGTTGAGGTTCTTTCAATCGCATGATCATATGTTCTAAAAGAGTACTCTTTGGGCTGATATTGTGTGGAAAAGGAACAATATGGAGCAACACACAGAAAGAAAGAAAGAAAGAAAGAAAGAAAAAAAGGCCTGCACGACGGAGAGGAAGACGAGTACCAGGACAAGGGAGAGGAGTGGGACAAGGACAAGGGAGAGGAGTGGGACAAGGACAAGGACAAGGGAGAGGAGTGGGACAAGGACAAGGGAGAGGAGTGGGACAAGGACAAGGGAGAGGAGTGGGGCAAGGACAAGGGAAAGGAGTGGGGCAAGGACAAGGGAGAGGAGTGGGGCAAGGTAGAGGATGAGAACATGTGGCCAAATGCAGAAGACCGGGCAGATTAGAAGATTACTCTGTTTTTGTTATTATTATTCCAGTGCTTTTTCTGTTTGTATATCTTGCAGCAATGTCCTTTTACAAATAAAGTCTTTACTGCAGCAATTCTGTCTCTGTCTTTTTTTTTTTCATAAACTGTACATTCTATAAAGCTACTCTAAGATGGTCATTCATTTTTTGTATTGAATTTCTGCAGCAAAAGAAACAAAATGCATGCATTTACTAAACCCAACAAAACAAAAATGTAGAGAGGCATCAAAAGAAACTGCATTGCAAAACACAATCTATGATCAATACAATATACTGTCTATTGTATAAGGGCAGACCTGATACATAAAATAATGCAATTTCTGTAATTTCAGCTGATGATAGTGTTTTTTTTGTCATTGTGTTATGATTGACTAAATGTTCCTGTTGGAAGAGAACATGTGTTAGTGTTTTGAATAATTATTTGATTTTGAAACATGTTTGCAGTGTTTTGTTAGACATAGTGTATTGTGTTAGTGTATTATTGTATTTTGTAAATTAGTTTTGGAGTTTAGTTTACAATGTGTGATTTTGAGCATGAAATTAACCGTTTTGCCAATTGTGTGTTTTAGGTGTGTTGGTGCGTTAAGAGTTTAGGAAACTTGTTAAATGTATTGAAAAAACTGTCATAGCGATTGTAAAAAACTGTAATAAGCTTATTACCTGTCATGAAGGCCAGCAGGGAGAATATCAGCAGGATCCTCATCTTGTTGTGTTCTGGTGTTTACAGATTCTCTCCAGGTTGGTGTCTAAATATCTAGTTCCTGATACAATGTGCTGTAAGTCTCTACCTCCCCTCTCCTCTCCATCTCTCTCTCTCTCTGCACTCATACAAGCTACTTCCCTGTTTCTGCATCTCTCCATCTCTTTGTTAGTTCACATCTTCTTACCACATCCCCTCTCTCTGACAGCACCTTCCTCTGTATGCAGGGCCAACATGGGGATGTTTAATGTAGAAACAATAACAGAGTCTGAAGATTATTTAATATTAAATGACAGACTAGTATGGCTGTTAAGAAGTGGGATTGTGGCAAGAATAGGTTTTTGATAACAGAAATTTTACAATCTTAGTTCAAAGCCTGGGCAAACACAAATATATACAGAACACATATTCATAAATCATTGTGTAATCTATGTTATATTGAATCCAAATAAACTTAAAAGAAATTAACACCAGTGTTTTACTGAAGATTTAGAATACACAGCATGGTTCACTTCTATACTGCTAAGTCATTAAGGAATGTCACAAGGGGTGTCGTGCTGGTGTGTGTAGAGGAAATGCGTCAAACGCAGGGAGGCGATAAACGTGTCTTGTGTTACAATATTTGAATGGCACGCAATAAACCGGCGCACAAGCGCTAAACAAGCGTGCAAGGCTCTCCAGTACAGACACAGACATTGAACAATACCTCACAAAGACGCCCAGAAACAAGGGAACTAACATAGGCAACCTAACGAGGGAATGGATACCAGGTGTGTGCAATAACAAGACATGACAGAGCCGTGGGAGGAGGAGCAGCGTGACTTGAAGGCCGGCGATGACGCACGCCGAACACCACGCCAGGGGGGAGGGCGTGCGTCTTCCACGCGAGTCCTCGTTGCAAGGAATGAAACAGTATAATATGTTTATCACATTTTATAAATACTACAAAAAACAATGTAAATAAAGGTGCAATAAAAGTGTCTAGTACAACCTGATCTGTAATTCGTGTATTAATATTAATAAAAATAAATGTTTTCAGCATTACAGTAATTACATTATTTACAGTAATATGTTATGACCAACAACACCACAGTACAACACAACCATCTACTGGACTGATGGACTCACTAAGGCTAATCATCTAGAAAATAAAACAGGAACCCGTGACATAGGCAGAATAGACAAATACAGGGCGGTCGTTCATCCACTGTGGTGCCCTAATGAGTGAAGTTACTTTTTTAATTTTACAATTTATTACTAATACTGTTTTACATTTTTTGCCCGTTGCTTGAACACTATAGACCCATGCTTAGACTAAAGTAACACAACTTGAAGCTTTTGTTACCATTCCTCAAACACATGTACCCATACCTTAAACACATGTACCCATACCTCAAACACATGTACCCATACCTCAAACACATGTACCCATACCTCAAACACATGTACCCATACCTCAAACACATGTACCCATACCTCAAACACATGTACCCATACCTTAAACACATGTACCCATACCTTAAACACATGTACCCATACCTCAAACACATGTACCCATACCTCAAACACATGTACCCATACCTCAAACACATGTACCCATACCTCAAACACATGTACCCATACCTTAAACACATGTACCCATACCTCAAACACATGTACCCATACCTTAAACACATGTACCCATACCTTAAACACATGTACCCATACCTCAAACACATGTACCCATACCTCAAACACATGTACCCATACCTCAAACACATGTACCCATACCTTAAACACATGTCCCCATACCTCAAACACATGTACCCATACCTTAAACACATGTACCCATACCTCAAACACATGTACCCATACCTCAAACACATGTACCCATACCTCAAACACATGTACCCATACCTTAAACACATGTACCCATACCTTAAACACATGTACCCATACCTCAAACACATGTACCCATACCTCAAACACATGTACCCATACCTTAAACACATGTACCCATACCTTAAACACATGTACCCATACCTTAAACACATGTACCCATACCTCAAACACATGTACCCATACCTTAAACACATGTACCCATACCTCAAACACATGTACCCATACCTTAAACACATGTACCCATACCTCAAACACATGTACCCATACCTCAAACACATGTACCCATACCTCAAACACATGTACCCATACCTCAAACACATGTACCCATACCTTAAACACATGTACCCATACCTCAAACACATGTACCCATACCTCAAACACATGTACCCATACCTCAAACACATGTACCCATACCTCAAACACATGTACCCATACCTCAAACACATGTACCCATACCTTAAACACATGTACCCATACCTCAAACACATGTACCCATACCTCAAACACATGTACCCATACCTTAAACAAAAGCGCTGCTTTGCACTCTAGTTGCAATTCTGCAACACACTTACTCCTTTATGCAACAAACTTGGTCCTGCATACTACATTCTATTTCATACATAAGACACTTCGTTCAAAAATGAAATCTCAGGGTGCCATTTGGAACACATCCAAAATACAAAACACATCGGGTAATTGCAACCACTCAAATACACACCTGAAGGCCCTTGCAAAACTGAACACCAATCAGCCAGCTACAAAAAGCCCTCAGTTAAGCCATTTCAAGAACTTTACAAGCATGGATGGAGGGAGAGCAAGAGGCAGAGGCAGAGGTAGAGCAAGAGGAGGAGGACAAGGTCAAGGTCGAAGAGGCCATGCACGGACCCCTATTTCTGATGACATAAGAGCAACTTTGGTGGACCATGTCAACCATGGCCTGACTATGAGGGAAGCTGGGCAGAGAGTCCACCCACATCTAAGCCGCTTCACAGTGGCATCCATAATAAGGACATTCTGACTGGATAACAGGTATGTCTTCACCTCTCTACCTTCTACTCTGCTCAGATGGTATTTACAACACTGTACTACAGTACATCACATTACCACATCACATGTACAGGGTATTGCAGGGTGCTAATAGTTTTTGTAAAACATACTTATATTGAGATGTTTCAGTAAAGTGGATGATCCAGTATATACAGTAAAGTACTGTAAGAAAAAGAAGCAAACCGATGACGATTTGTGGTTGTATTTCTCTAGAATGACTAGAAGACCTTCTGGGGGAGGAAGCCAATGCCTGTTCACACAACAGGAACTTGCCTTTGTGGACCTAGTGAGGGACAATGCCATCCGTCTCCCCCAGCTACGACAGAAAATACTCTTCCACTACCTCATATCATACAGTAGATGTGTAAAAGACATTGGCCCTCATTTATCAAAAGTGCATACACCCAAAACCACGGTGACTTTGAGATTTATCAATATGGACGTTGGCGTACGGCACTCTCAAATCCTACGCCAGCTCAGGAGGTGGTGTACGCACGTTTTGAGTTAGTGCGGAAATGCGCAGGAAAAAAATTCCTAACGCACTGACAAACTAAAAGATATGATATATTATGACCCACTGTAAAAAAAAAAAAAGAAAAATATTACAAACTTCTGTGTTTATTTTTGTGCAACATGGACTTCAAGGTTTAATTTGTGTGACTTTACCAAAGCATTTGATTTATATGTATTCCTTCAGATGCAAGCCTGTGCGCTTTACATGACGTTTCAGGGTTAGGCCCGGCAGTTGCGCACGGACTGGGTTCCGTAATAAAAGGCTTTTAATGACCAAAATATAATTCAGACTGACAAAATAATAAAAATGACATTCTTCTTCTTTTAAATAATAATAGAAATAATAATAATAACGACATTCTTCTTCTAAATAACAATAAACGTCATTAATAATAAATATCATGAAATAATAAGACGAATATTACAAATTGTCATGCAGTTATTAATGTGAATGAATGGTACTCCACATCACATCATCTTTTATTCCGCTTTTTATACTGCCAAATGAAACAATTTTATTTCTTTCTACCTCCCTGGTGATTGTCTCAATCTCCACGTCAGAGAAGTTTCTCTTTTTTGCCGTCTTCCGTGTGTCCATGGCGTAAAATGAGGGCGTGGGGGAAGCGGAGATTTGAATATATAGGGGCGTGTTATTCTAATGACGATCGTTTTCAGCCGCGGCATTTATCAAGGGAAGGTATTGCGTACACCTGGATTTTAAAGGTACGCACAGTTTCATAAATCAGGCGATGAGAGGAGTGTAAACAAAATCTTATGCCAACATATACGCCCGTTTCTACGCAATAATGATAAATGAGGGCCATTGTGTCTGGTCTCACCTCCACTACCTCATATCATACAGTAGATGTGTAAAAGACATTGTGTCTGGTCTCACCTCCACTACCTCATATCATACAGTAGATGTGTAAAAGACATTGTATCTGGTCTCACCTCCACTACCTCATATCATACAGTAGATGTGTAAAATACATTGTGTCTGGTCTCACCTCCACTACCTCATATCATACAGTAGATGTGTAAAAGACATTGTGTCTGGTCTCACCACCACTACCTCATATCATACAGTAGATGTGTAAAAGACATTGTATCTGGTCTCACCTCCACTACCTCATATCATACAGTAGATGTGTAAAAGACATTGTGTCTGGTCTCACCTCCACTACCTCATATCATACAGTAGATGTGTAAAATACATTGTGTCTGGTCTCACCTCCACTACCTCATATCATACAGTAGATAACTAAAAGACATTGTGTCTGGTCTCACCTCCACTACCTCATATCATACAGTAGATGTGTAAAAGACATCGTGTCTGGTCTCACCTCCACTACCTCAAATCATACAGTAGATGTGTAAAGTGAAATATATATTATATTAAAACAATAGTGATACCATATTTTATAATATGGTACGATTCTGTGTGATATATTCCTCGTCCTGTTATTTTATATTACCTATTATTATAATTATAATTGTGATTGTTGTTACTGAGGCTGTTACGATTGTTGTTTTTCGTTGGTGATGAAGGTCTCATTGCGAATCAAGCATCATTGTGAACTTTTTTAATTCAACATGAAACTAAATTAAAATAGTTTTTCTCACTCATGGCAAAATAAAACCACAGATTTTCATGTTCGCTATGATAACAGGCAACAGGTTTCTGTAAACCCACAACCCTCTGTTAAATAAACACAGCAGATTTAGCAACATTATGCTAAATCAGGAAACACCTGAGACCAACAATATCTGCCACCTTCCTCCAAGCAGTATTTTGCTTGTCCCCTTATAATTTACTTGTCTTCCATTTGGTAGCAGAACGTTTCACATGGAACAAATATTTCACGTGCCGTTGCAGTACAATGAAGGAACGACAAGGAAGACCGTCTCTTGTTTATGAAAGGCTCTACTTCCATTGGATGAACGCCTGCCAATAGCCAGATTCATTTGCATAAAATTGACCACGGCCCAACTTGTGGATGGCCAGAACAGCTCAAACGGCCGTGGCTGTTTTTTTTTTCTTTTCTTCATGCTTTGTGCTATGAGGCTATCTATAGAAAATGTATTGTATCCGTCATAGGGGGCTGTTGTAGCAGAACAGTGGACCTGTACTGTCTCTGCTACATTGTGAAAATGCTCTCTGTTTTCTCTGTCTTAGTGATAAGGAATCAGATATAGAAACCCACAGCTAAAGAGGTTTGTCCGGGTGTCTTTAACCACGACCTCAAACACACAGAAACACACAGGACGCCTTCATTAGTACACTCACTGTCCAGTACATGAAACTCAAAATGTTCTTCCCCACGCATTCATATTTCTTATTACTCTCCTCTTCTATGTAATAATGACAGTAGATGATGACAGTTCCTCCATAGTATCCAGGCACTATGAATGTGGTCAAGCAACCAGTCAATTTAAACAACAGACAACATACTGTATATGTTTAATAACTTAATTTAGGTTTTTCTGTAGAGCTTTTCTGTTATACAATTAGTAATCTCACACACTTGGAATTGCACGCACACAATAACACACACACACAGAAACAAGTATGTGCACACACACCCGCATACATTCACCCATGTGCATGCACATTCAGCCCACACACACACATGAACATTTATGCGTTTGGCACACACACGCACACACGTGTATATGACACACACACAAACCAACTGTGTGTGAAAACATTGTTATACTGTGTCATAACAGCTTATTACCTGTAATAAAGGAGAAGATGGTGAATATCAGCAGGATCCTCATCTTGTTGTGTTCTTGTGTTTACAGCTTAGTGACTAAATATCTAGTTCCCGATATAATGTGTTGTCTTTCTCTCCTTTTCTCACCCCCTTCTCCTCTCTCTCCTCACCTCTCTCTCTCTGCAGTCATACAAGCTACTTAATTTTTTTCTGCATCTCTCGATCTCTTTAATAGTTCATTTCTTACCACATGTTTTACCACCTACCACACCTTCTCTTTCAGAAAGCCCCTTCCTCTGCTTGCAGGGGCCGAAGTGGGGACAATTAAAATGTTCAGTAGAAATAATTACAGTCTAAAGATGAATGAAGATTAGGATGTCATTTATTTTCAAATACATATCAGAGGAACCCTATAAATCCACATTAATGTTACTGTGTCAAACTTGTTCTTTCAAATAGAAGAACTTAGAACATTTTAGAATCTCCTGAAATGAAACAAAATTGTGCTGGATGAAGAAATAAATTATGCATCCTCATATATCATTTAAAAAACATTTATACAGAACATACAGTACATTAGATAAGGTTAAGGTAAAGGTACATTCCTCAATGAAAACAACAAGAACACATCCACCCTGCCTGATTTTTGGTAAAAAGCAGATGGATTGGCCTGAGTTCCAAGGGCTTTAAAACACACAGACGGAGAAATGGCTGCAAGCATGCATTATCCTTGATATCCACATTGAATGGAAGATCAAAGAGTTAAAAAAGTAAAATATAAGAATTGCATATTTTCTTTATAATTCAGAAAGAAAGAGGACATTTGTGGACGACACCCCAGGCTTTCTGCATGTAACTCTGAACTGAATCACCTGCACCAGGTGGCCGGATGGGGCGGACTGCCTTGCTCAGGGACATAAAGACAGATGTGACCACCTTGTCTGCTCGGGTACAATCTAGGACGTTTGACGAGCTGCTCCATGTTGCCTCTAATCGGGGACCCTATTTAAGTTGCCCTTTTGGACCTTCAGTTTGTGGATCATTGTTTGGAGTTCGCGGTCTGGGCTTTCTGCTGTTCAGTTCTCGGTTTTGCATCTCCTTTTTGTTGTTTTGTGGTTACAGTTAAAAGGTTGTATTCCAGCTCGGCGCCTTGTGTCCTGCATCGCAACCGTGACAGTTACATTGCGTCAGTGCTCCAGGTTTTTTCTCTGTCTTAATGAGAGTGAGTCAGAAACACGCAGTCATCAAACAGGAAATTAAAGAATTAAAGAGTTACAACCATTACAGACATCCAGTCAGCCTCCACATATACACTCACTGGCCCTCATTTATCAAAAGTGCGTACACCCAAAACCACGGTGACTTTGAGATTTATCAATATGGACGTTGGCGTACGGCACTCTCAAATCCTACGCCAGCTCAGGAGGTGGTGTACGCACGTTTTGAGTTAGTGCGGAAATGCGCAGAAAAAAAAAATCCTAACGCCCTGACAAACTAAAAGATATGATATATTATGACCCACTGTAAAAATAACAACAACATAATTACAAACTTCAGTGTTTATTTTTGTGCAACATGGACTTCAAGGTTTAATTTGTGTGACTTTACCATTTGTGTGACTTTATATGTATTCCTTCAGATCCGAGCCTGTGCGCTTTACATGACGTTTCAGGGTTAGGCCCGGCAGTTGCGCACGGACTGGGTTCAGTAATAAAAGTATTTTAATGACCAATATATAATTCAGACTGACAATAAAAATGACATTCTTCTTATTTTTAATAATAATAGAAATAATAATAATAACAACATTCTTCTTCTAAATAACAATAAACGTCATTAATAATAAATATCATGAAATAATAAGACGAATATTACAAATTGTCATGCAATTATTAATGTGAATGAATGGTACTCCACATCACATCATCATCTTTTATTCCGCTTTTTATACTGCCAAATTAAACCATTTTATTTCTTTCTACCTCCCTGGTGATTGTCTCAATCTCCACGTCAGAGAAGTTTCTCTTTTTTACCATCTTCCGTGTGTCCATGGCGTAAAAGGAGGGCGTGGGGGAAGCGGAGACTTGAATATATAGTGGCGTGTTATTCTAATGACGATCGTTTTCAGCCACGGCATTTATCAAAGGCAGGTATTGCGTACACCTGGATTTTAAAGGTACGCACAGCTTCATAAATCAGGCGGTGAGAGTGTAAGCAAAATCTTACGCCAACATATACGCCTGTTTCTATGCAAGAATGCTAAATGAAGGCCACTGTCACCATGGTACAGCTGCCTTTTTTTTTTTTTTTACCGTTAGTTAATAACATCTTCTATAAAGTACAACATATTATTGCTGGGGTATGTCTATATATTATTTTAATTTCAGACAAAATGTTGTTACTGCAGGTTTACAGTATGAAAAAAGTCTAGTGATATTAGAAATACTGGGACATTATAATGGAATGGATGGAACATTGTAAAACACCTTGTTTCTATTTAATTACATCACAAACATTTTGTTTTCTGAGCTCTACCCCCGTTGGCAACAAATAAAGGAAAGAACAGCTTCTGGCACACTAATTTTGGCTGACAAGACCAAAATAGAGCTTTATGGTCACAACCATAAGCACTATGTTTGGAGAGGGGTCATCAAGGCCTATAGTGAACAGAAAACCATGTTCACTGGGAAGTATGTTGGTGGCTCACTGATGTTTTGGGGGTGTGTGAGCTCTAAAGGCATGGGGAATCTTGTGAAAATTTATAGGAAGATGAATGCAGCATGTTATCAGGAAATACTGGCAGACACTTTGCATTCTTCTGCAAGTAAGCTGCGCATGGGGAAATCTTGGAATTTCCAGCAAGACAATAAACTTAAACACAAGGCCCGGTTGACTCTCCAGTGGTTACAGCAGAAAAAGTTGAAGGTTCTGGAGTGGCCATCACAGTTTCCTGACCTTAATATCATGGAGCCACTCTGGGGAGTTCTCAAACATGCGGTTCATGCAGGATGACCAAAGACTTTGCATGACCTGGAGGCCTTTTGCCAAGACGGATTGGCAGCTATACCACCTGCAAGAATTCGGGGCCTCGTAGAAAAATATTACAAAGACTGCACACTGCATGCTGCCTGCTCACTCATGCTTTCTTTACAAATGGTACATATATTACCAATTCTCCAAGGGTATGCAAACTTTTGAGCACCACTGTAGGAGGAGAGTAACAGAGTAATTCTACCACTAGAGGGTCTCTATCTATAGAGGAGAGTAACAGAGTCATTCTACCACTAGAGGGACTCTATCTATAGAGGAGAGTAACAGAGTCATTCTACCACTAGAGGGTCTCTATCTATAGAGGAGAGTAACAGAGTCATTCTACCACTAGAGGGTCTCTATCTATAGATGAGAGTAACAGAGTCATTCTACCACTAGAGGGACTCTATCTATTGAGGAGAGTAACAGAGTCATTCTACCACTAGAGGGTCTCTATCTATAGAGGAGAGTAACAAAGTCATTCTACCACTAGAGGGTCTCTATCTATAGAGGAGAGTAACAAAGTCATTCTACCACTAGAGGGTCTCTATCTATAGAGGAGAGTAACAGAGTCATTCTACCACTAGAGGGTCTCTATCTATAGATGAGCGTAACAGAGTCATTCTACCACTAGAGGGTCTATAGGGATAATGTCCCTATAATATCACTTTGAAATGTTTTTTCCAGCATCCAGTGTTTGGTAAATTGAATCTTGGTTTGCAGAGTTAAGCTTCAGGGTTTGGTAAATTGAGTCTTAGTTTGCAGAGTTGGACTTCAGGGTCTGGTAAATTGAATCTTGGTTTGCAGAGTTGGACAGGGTTTGGTAAGTTGGATCTTGGTTTGCAGCCCTCATCTCCTCACTGTTTCCTGGTTGGGTGTTTAGATACCTGGAACACAGACACACTGATCACTACTAAGATACCTGGAACACAGAGATACAGTGATCACTACTACAGTATTTCTGAATTGCTAGAACACTAAAATCCATTTGAAAAACCAAAGTTGCAAGTGTACAAACCACTTCATTGACTGAATCACACAGTTTGCAGAATTTTAGACACTTCTCATGTGGTTAGACACAACTAGCAAATCAGAATCACTCTTTGTGCAAAACTGTAAACACATTGTCATTCACAAAGCACATGTAGCATTGTGGTGCACTCCAACTCAAAATGGCACAACACAGCCCCCAAAAATGAAACACAAGCAACACACTGTTGTCATCGGTAACACACAAGCACTAAAAATTGAACACACCTGTTTCAAATCAGTTATGTGTTGCACCTACAGTTTTTCTGAATTGCTAAAACACTAAATCCCATTGTAAAAACTAAACTGGCTACTGCCAAAACTCTTTTATCAAATCAATCACACTGTTGTCACAACCTTAAACACTATTAATCTGTTTAGGACACAATTTGCGAATCTGAATCGCCCATTTACCAAAACTCTAAACACATTCTCAAACACAGAACACAACTTTGCAGTGTCATACACTTGTACCCAGAATGGTGCACACAGGCTACAGAAGTTAAACACAACTAACACACTGTTCTCATCCTTTACACACTACCACTCAAAATTTAAAACACGTGTCCAATCAGTGCACACAATTAGAAAAGAGTATTTCAGCCTGGTCAAATGCAAATGGCATGAGTTGATCCAACAATGGAGCAGAACAGAGGAAGAGGTGGAAGAGGAGTCTGTGTCAGAGGTGGTGGGCGAGGACAAAGACCAAGCAGATCAATAATTTCAAATGACATTCGAGCAACTGTCATAGATCATGTTCTGGTGCATGGCATGACTATGAGGGAGGCAGGGCAACGTGTGCAACCAAACCTAAGCAGGTTCTCAGTGGCTTCTATAATCCGGACCTTCAGAGAAGAAAACAGGTAAAGTATACTTGTCTCAGAAAGGGGACAATGAGACAGAACTTTTCCATGGCACTGTGTTTTTAAAACATTTACTGAATAAAATGTGTGTGTATGTGTATACTTCTAACTGAATGGGGTTCTTTTTACAGAATTGAAAGAGGGCCTCATGAGGGTGGAAGGACACACATGTTCTCACAACACCAGGAGACACTTGTTGTGGATGTGGTCCGTCAGAACAATGCAATTCCACTGCATGAAATACAGCAGCGGATGTAGAAGACAACGTAGATTTCGAGGGAATGAATAGTGTGAGTCTGTCAACAATTGATCGTCTCCTGCAACGCAACAAGATAAGGATGAAACAAGTTTATCGGGTACCATTTGAGCGAAACAGTGAGAGAGTGAAAGAGCTACGATGTCAATATGTGCAAGTAAGTAAACTCAGTACTAGAAAGTACTGTGTAGTTTGGGAAGCAGCACATGTATACATCTTACTGTGTCATTTATGGAACTAAATGTAGTTTTCACTGTGTACAGAGAATCTTAGAGCTTGACTCAATGGCTATGCCTCATGAATACATTTTCATGGATGAAGCTGGATTCAATCTAGCCAAAAGGAGAAGAAGAGGTCGCAACGTGATAGGTCAACGTGCCATTATTGAACTGCCTGGCCAGCGTGGTGGAAATGTAACCATCTGTGCTGCCATCAGCAGCTATGGGGTTCTCAACAGTCATGTTACTGTTGGGTCATACAACACCGAACTGCTACTAACATTCCTGGATGGTCTACGGGGTGCTCTGCTCGAGCAGAGGGAGCGCGAGCAGGCGGAGCGTCCCATGTATGTTGTCATTTGGGACAATGTGAGCTTTCACCGTGGTCCGAGAATACGCGACTGGTTTCAAAATGAGCAGCATTTTATTAATGTCTTTCTTCCACCATACTCTCCCTTCTTAAACCCTATAGAGGAGTTTTTCTCGGCATGGAGATGGAAAGTGTATGACCATAACCCTTACACACAGGAGAACCTAATTCAAGCAATGACTGGAGCATGTGGCGATATCAGTGTGGAATCTTGCCAGGGCTGGTTTCGGCATGCTAAAGGATTCTTTCCCCGTTGCCTTGCAAGGGAGAACATAGCATGTGACGTGGATGAAGTCCTGTGGCCTCACCCAGCAGAGAGGCGTGATCCTGAGGCAGAATAAATGCTGTAAACATGTCTTTTTTTTTTTTTTTTTACATAACTTTTGTTTCTCTTTTCTGCTGCAGTTTTTTTAAAAGCTTTATTTTATTTATTTTTGTTTAAATCTGAGTACAAGAATAAAAATGTTCCCGCTATCCCACAGTGTTTTGCATTTATTCATGTAGTGTGTAATGGTTGCTAAGTTGTGTTTGCACATTAGCTGGTTTTGTATGGTTTTTGACGGTAGTGAGTGATTTTGATTAAAGTTAAAATGGTTTTGGGTCAAATGTTTGGTTTTGCAAGAGGAGTCAGAGGTTTTGTGAATGTAGCTTGAAAATTGGGTTTTGTGTTCACAGTTTAGAGAAAAGGAGAGCAGGTTTCAAGAAATGTGTCTTAGCAATTCAGAAAAACTGTAACACATTTCTTGTTGCTTTGACACAAAATGCATACAGTTAACACAAATTTAAAATGCTTAAACTTCTTTTACACACAAGCTCAACCAAGACCAAAACAATGTAATTTTACAGTCAAATTTACAAATGCTTTCACACTGTATGTCAGAACAGATAACACCATGTTCTAAACCTAACCTTACAGGCTAAAGTCAAGGTAAACCGCTGTGTATATTGTGAATTGAAACACAAATATGTTCCCTATATTTTATTCCATTGCTAATGAGAAACAGCTTATTGAAGTTGTGC
The DNA here is from genome assembly GCF_011004845.1 of Esox lucius. Lineage (NCBI taxonomy): Eukaryota > Metazoa > Chordata > Actinopteri > Esociformes > Esocidae > Esox > Esox lucius. The sequence goes on from NC_047577.1 coordinate 4,975,136, forward strand.
AAATATATAAATCACAGCTGATTCCCATCTAGGAAGCACACTCAGGTGTTGAGGTTCTTTCAATCGCATGATCATATGTTCTAAAAGAGTACTCTTTGGGCTGATATTGTGTGGAAAAGGAACAATATGGAGCAACACACAGAAAGAAAGAAAGAAAGAAAGAAAGAAAAAAGGCCTGCACGACGGAGAGGAAGACGAGTACCAGGACAAGGGAGAGGAGTGGGACAAGGACAAGGGAGAGGAGTGGGACAAGGACAAGGACAAGGGAGAGGAGTGGGACAAGGACAAGGGAGAGGAGTGGGACAAGGACAAGGGAGAGGAGTGGGGCAAGGACAAGGGAAAGGAGTGGGGCAAGGACAAGGGAGAGGAGTGGGGCAAGGTAGAGGATGAGAACATGTGGCCAAATGCAGAAGACCGGGCAGATTAGAAGATTACTCTGTTTTTGTTATTATTATTCCAGTGCTTTTTCTGTTTGTATATCTTGCAGCAATGTCCTTTTACAAATAAAGTCTTTACTGCAGCAATTCTGTCTCTGTCTTTTTTTTTTTCATAAACTGTACATTCTATAAAGCTACTCTAAGATGGTCATTCATTTTTTGTATTGAATTTCTGCAGCAAAAGAAACAAAATGCATGCATTTACTAAACCCAACAAAACAAAAATGTAGAGAGGCATCAAAAGAAACTGCATTGCAAAACACAATCTATGATCAATACAATATACTGTCTATTGTATAAGGGCAGACCTGATACATAAAATAATGCAATTTCTGTAATTTCAGCTGATGATAGTGTTTTTTTTGTCATTGTGTTATGATTGACTAAATGTTCCTGTTGGAAGAGAACATGTGTTAGTGTTTTGAATAATTATTTGATTTTGAAACATGTTTGCAGTGTTTTGTTAGACATAGTGTATTGTGTTAGTGTATTATTGTATTTTGTAAATTAGTTTTGGAGTTTAGTTTACAATGTGTGATTTTGAGCATGAAATTAACCGTTTTGCCAATTGTGTGTTTTAGGTGTGTTGGTGCGTTAAGAGTTTAGGAAACTTGTTAAATGTATTGAAAAAACTGTCATAGCGATTGTAAAAAACTGTAATAAGCTTATTACCTGTCATGAAGGCCAGCAGGGAGAATATCAGCAGGATCCTCATCTTGTTGTGTTCTGGTGTTTACAGATTCTCTCCAGGTTGGTGTCTAAATATCTAGTTCCTGATACAATGTGCTGTAAGTCTCTACCTCCCCTCTCCTCTCCATCTCTCTCTCTCTCTGCACTCATACAAGCTACTTCCCTGTTTCTGCATCTCTCCATCTCTTTGTTAGTTCACATCTTCTTACCACATCCCCTCTCTCTGACAGCACCTTCCTCTGTATGCAGGGCCAACATGGGGATGTTTAATGTAGAAACAATAACAGAGTCTGAAGATTATTTAATATTAAATGACAGACTAGTATGGCTGTTAAGAAGTGGGATTGTGGCAAGAATAGGTTTTTGATAACAGAAATTTTACAATCTTAGTTCAAAGCCTGGGCAAACACAAATATATACAGAACACATATTCATAAATCATTGTGTAATCTATGTTATATTGAATCCAAATAAACTTAAAAGAAATTAACACCAGTGTTTTACTGAAGATTTAGAATACACAGCATGGTTCACTTCTATACTGCTAAGTCATTAAGGAATGTCACAAGGGGTGTCGTGCTGGTGTGTGTAGAGGAAATGCGTCAAACGCAGGGAGGCGATAAACGTGTCTTGTGTTACAATATTTGAATGGCACGCAATAAACCGGCGCACAAGCGCTAAACAAGCGTGCAAGGCTCTCCAGTACAGACACAGACATTGAACAATACCTCACAAAGACGCCCAGAAACAAGGGAACTAACATAGGCAACCTAACGAGGGAATGGATACCAGGTGTGTGCAATAACAAGACATGACAGAGCCGTGGGAGGAGGAGCAGCGTGACTTGAAGGCCGGCGATGACGCACGCCGAACACCACGCCAGGGGGGAGGGCGTGCGTCTTCCACGCGAGTCCTCGTTGCAAGGAATGAAACAGTATAATATGTTTATCACATTTTATAAATACTACAAAAAACAATGTAAATAAAGGTGCAATAAAAGTGTCTAGTACAACCTGATCTGTAATTCGTGTATTAATATTAATAAAAATAAATGTTTTCAGCATTACAGTAATTACATTATTTACAGTAATATGTTATGACCAACAACACCACAGTACAACACAACCATCTACTGGACTGATGGACTCACTAAGGCTAATCATCTAGAAAATAAAACAGGAACCCGTGACATAGGCAGAATAGACAAATACAGGGCGGTCGTTCATCCACTGTGGTGCCCTAATGAGTGAAGTTACTTTTTTAATTTTACAATTTATTACTAATACTGTTTTACATTTTTTGCCCGTTGCTTGAACACTATAGACCCATGCTTAGACTAAAGTAACACAACTTGAAGCTTTTGTTACCATTCCTCAAACACATGTACCCATACCTTAAACACATGTACCCATACCTCAAACACATGTACCCATACCTCAAACACATGTACCCATACCTCAAACACATGTACCCATACCTCAAACACATGTACCCATACCTCAAACACATGTACCCATACCTTAAACACATGTACCCATACCTTAAACACATGTACCCATACCTCAAACACATGTACCCATACCTCAAACACATGTACCCATACCTCAAACACATGTACCCATACCTCAAACACATGTACCCATACCTTAAACACATGTACCCATACCTCAAACACATGTACCCATACCTTAAACACATGTACCCATACCTTAAACACATGTACCCATACCTCAAACACATGTACCCATACCTCAAACACATGTACCCATACCTCAAACACATGTACCCATACCTTAAACACATGTCCCCATACCTCAAACACATGTACCCATACCTTAAACACATGTACCCATACCTCAAACACATGTACCCATACCTCAAACACATGTACCCATACCTCAAACACATGTACCCATACCTTAAACACATGTACCCATACCTTAAACACATGTACCCATACCTCAAACACATGTACCCATACCTCAAACACATGTACCCATACCTTAAACACATGTACCCATACCTTAAACACATGTACCCATACCTTAAACACATGTACCCATACCTCAAACACATGTACCCATACCTTAAACACATGTACCCATACCTCAAACACATGTACCCATACCTTAAACACATGTACCCATACCTCAAACACATGGACCCATACCTCAAACACATGTACCCATACCTCAAACACATGTACCCATACCTCAAACACATGTACCCATACCTTAAACACATGTACCCATACCTCAAACACATGTACCCATACCTCAAACACATGTACCCATACCTCAAACACATGTACCCATACCTCAAACACATGTACCCATACCTCAAACACATGTACCCATACCTTAAACACATGTACCCATACCTCAAACACATGTACCCATACCTCAAACACATGTACCCATACCTTAAACAAAAGCACTGCTTTGCACTCTAGTTGCAATTCTGCAACACACTTACTTCTTTATGCAACACACTTGGTCCTGCATACTACACTCTATTTCATACATAAGACACTTCGTTCAAAAATGAAATCTCAGGGTGCCATTTGGAAAACACATCGGGTAATTGCAACCACCCAAATACACACCTGAAGGCACTTACTTGCAAAACTGAACACCAATCAGTCAGCTACAAAAAGCCCTCAGTTTAGCCATTTCAAGAACTTTGCAAGCATGGATGGAGGGAGAGCAAGAGGCAGAGGCAGAGGATGAGGAAGAGGAGGAGGAGGACAAGGTCAAGGTCGAAGAGGCCATGCACAGACCTCTATTTCTGATGATATAAGAGCAACTTTGGTGGACCATGTCATCAACCATGGCCTGACTATGAGGGAAGCTGGGCAGAGAGTCCACCCACATCTAAGCCGCTTCACAGTGGCATCCATAATAAGGACATTCTGACTGGATAACAGGTATGTCTTCACCTCTCTACCTTCTACTCTGCTCAGATGGTATTTACAACACTGTACTACAGTACATCACATTACCACATCACATGTACAGGGTATTGCAGGGTGCTAATAGTTTTTGTAAAACATACTTATATTGAGATGTTTCAGTAAAGTGGATGATCCAGTATATACAGTAAAGTACTGTAAGAAAAAGAAGCAAACCGATGACGATTTGTGGTTGTATTTCTCTAGAATGACTAGAAGACCTTCTGGGGGAGGAAGCCAATGCCTGTTCACACAACAGGAACTTGCCTTTGTGGACCTAGTGAGGGACAATGCCATCCGTCTCCCCCAGCTACGACAGAAAATACTCTTCCACTACCTCATATCATACAGTAGATGTGTAAAAGACATTGGCCCTCATTTATCAAAAGTGCATACACCCAAAACCACGGTGACTTTGAGATTTATCAATATGGACGTTGGCGTACGGCACTCTCAAATCCTACGCCAGCTCAGGAGGTGGTGTACGCACGTTTTGAGTTAGTGCGGAAATGCGCAGGAAAAAAATTCCTAACGCACTGACAAACTAAAAGATATGATATATTATGACCCACTGTAAAAAAAAAAAAAGAAAAATATTACAAACTTCTGTGTTTATTTTTGTGCAACATGGACTTCAAGGTTTAATTTGTGTGACTTTACCAAAGCATTTGATTTATATGTATTCCTTCAGATGCAAGCCTGTGCGCTTTACATGACGTTTCAGGGTTAGGCCCGGCAGTTGCGCACGGACTGGGTTCCGTAATAAAAGGCTTTTAATGACCAAAATATAATTCAGACTGACAAAATAATAAAAATGACATTCTTCTTCTTTTAAATAATAATAGAAATAATAATAATAACGACATTCTTCTTCTAAATAACAATAAACGTCATTAATAATAAATATCATGAAATAATAAGACGAATATTACAAATTGTCATGCAGTTATTAATGTGAATGAATGGTACTCCACATCACATCATCTTTTATTCCGCTTTTTATACTGCCAAATGAAACAATTTTATTTCTTTCTACCTCCCTGGTGATTGTCTCAATCTCCACGTCAGAGAAGTTTCTCTTTTTTGCCGTCTTCCGTGTGTCCATGGCGTAAAATGAGGGCGTGGGGGAAGCGGAGATTTGAATATATAGGGGCGTGTTATTCTAATGACGATCGTTTTCAGCCGCGGCATTTATCAAGGGAAGGTATTGCGTACACCTGGATTTTAAAGGTACGCACAGTTTCATAAATCAGGCGATGAGAGGAGTGTAAACAAAATCTTATGCCAACATATACGCCCGTTTCTACGCAATAATGATAAATGAGGGCCATTGTGTCTGGTCTCACCTCCACTACCTCATATCATACAGTAGATGTGTAAAAGACATTGTGTCTGGTCTCACCTCCACTACCTCATATCATACAGTAGATGTGTAAAAGACATTGTATCTGGTCTCACCTCCACTACCTCATATCATACAGTAGATGTGTAAAATACATTGTGTCTGGTCTCACCTCCACTACCTCATATCATACAGTAGATGTGTAAAAGACATTGTGTCTGGTCTCACCACCACTACCTCATATCATACAGTAGATGTGTAAAAGACATTGTATCTGGTCTCACCTCCACTACCTCATATCATACAGTAGATGTGTAAAAGACATTGTGTCTGGTCTCACCTCCACTACCTCATATCATACAGTAGATGTGTAAAATACATTGTGTCTGGTCTCACCTCCACTACCTCATATCATACAGTAGATAACTAAAAGACATTGTGTCTGGTCTCACCTCCACTACCTCATATCATACAGTAGATGTGTAAAAGACATCGTGTCTGGTCTCACCTCCACTACCTCAAATCATACAGTAGATGTGTAAAGTGAAATATATATTATATTAAAACAATAGTGATACCATATTTTATAATATGGTACGATTCTGTGTGATATATTCCTCGTCCTGTTATTTTATATTACCTATTATTATAATTATAATTGTGATTGTTGTTACTGAGGCTGTTACGATTGTTGTTTTTCGTTGGTGATGAAGGTCTCATTGCGAATCAAGCATCATTGTGAACTTTTTTAATTCAACATGAAACTAAATTAAAATAGTTTTTCTCACTCATGGCAAAATAAAACCACAGATTTTCATGTTCGCTATGATAACAGGCAACAGGTTTCTGTAAACCCACAACCCTCTGTTAAATAAACACAGCAGATTTAGCAACATTATGCTAAATCAGGAAACACCTGAGACCAACAATATCTGCCACCTTCCTCCAAGCAGTATTTTGCTTGTCCCCTTATAATTTACTTGTCTTCCATTTGGTAGCAGAACGTTTCACATGGAACAAATATTTCACGTGCCGTTGCAGTACAATGAAGGAACGACAAGGAAGACCGTCTCTTGTTTATGAAAGGCTCTACTTCCATTGGATGAACGCCTGCCAATAGCCAGATTCATTTGCATAAAATTGACCACGGCCCAACTTGTGGATGGCCAGAACAGCTCAAACGGCCGTGGCTGTTTTTTTTTCTTTTCTTCATGCTTTGTGCTATGAGGCTATCTATAGAAAATGTATTGTATCCGTCATAGGGGGCTGTTGTAGCAGAACAGTGGACCTGTACTGTCTCTGCTACATTGTGAAAATGCTCTCTGTTTTCTCTGTCTTAGTGATAAGGAATCAGATATAGAAACCCACAGCTAAAGAGGTTTGTCCGGGTGTCTTTAACCACGACCTCAAACACACAGAAACACACAGGACGCCTTCATTAGTACACTCACTGTCCAGTACATGAAACTCAAAATGTTCTTCCCCACGCATTCATATTTCTTATTACTCTCCTCTTCTATGTAATAATGACAGTAGATGATGACAGTTCCTCCATAGTATCCAGGCACTATGAATGTGGTCAAGCAACCAGTCAATTTAAACAACAGACAACATACTGTATATGTTTAATAACTTAATTTAGGTTTTTCTGTAGAGCTTTTCTGTTATACAATTAGTAATCTCACACACTTGGAATTGCACGCACACAATAACACACACACACAGAAACAAGTATGTGCACACACACCCGCATACATTCACCCATGTGCATGCACATTCAGCCCACACACACACATGAACATTTATGCGTTTGGCACACACACGCACACACGTGTATATGACACACACACAAACCAACTGTGTGTGAAAACATTGTTATACTGTGTCATAACAGCTTATTACCTGTAATAAAGGAGAAGATGGTGAATATCAGCAGGATCCTCATCTTGTTGTGTTCTTGTGTTTACAGCTTAGTGACTAAATATCTAGTTCCCGATATAATGTGTTGTCTTTCTCTCCTTTTCTCACCCCCTTCTCCTCTCTCTCCTCACCTCTCTCTCTCTGCAGTCATACAAGCTACTTAATTTTTTTCTGCATCTCTCGATCTCTTTAATAGTTCATTTCTTACCACATGTTTTACCACCTACCACACCTTCTCTTTCAGAAAGCCCCTTCCTCTGCTTGCAGGGGCCGAAGTGGGGACAATTAAAATGTTCAGTAGAAATAATTACAGTCTAAAGATGAATGAAGATTAGGATGTCATTTATTTTCAAATACATATCAGAGGAACCCTATAAATCCACATTAATGTTACTGTGTCAAACTTGTTCTTTCAAATAGAAGAACTTAGAACATTTTAGAATCTCCTGAAATGAAACAAAATTGTGCTGGATGAAGAAATAAATTATGCATCCTCATATATCATTTAAAAAACATTTATACAGAACATACAGTACATTAGATAAGGTTAAGGTAAAGGTACATTCCTCAATGAAAACAACAAGAACACATCCACCCTGCCTGATTTTTGGTAAAAAGCAGATGGATTGGCCTGAGTTCCAAGGGCTTTAAAACACACAGACGGAGAAATGGCTGCAAGCATGCATTATCCTTGATATCCACATTGAATGGAAGATCAAAGAGTTAAAAAAGTAAAATATAAGAATTGCATATTTTCTTTATAATTCAGAAAGAAAGAGGACATTTGTGGACGACACCCCAGGCTTTCTGCATGTAACTCTGAACTGAATCACCTGCACCAGGTGGCCGGATGGGGCGGACTGCCTTGCTCAGGGACATAAAGACAGATGTGACCACCTTGTCTGCTCGGGTACAATCTAGGACGTTTGACGAGCTGCTCCATGTTGCCTCTAATCGGGGACCCTATTTAAGTTGCCCTTTTGGACCTTCAGTTTGTGGATCATTGTTTGGAGTTCGCGGTCTGGGCTTTCTGCTGTTCAGTTCTCGGTTTTGCATCTCCTTTTTGTTGTTTTGTGGTTACAGTTAAAAGGTTGTATTCCAGCTCGGCGCCTTGTGTCCTGCATCGCAACCGTGACAGTTACATTGCGTCAGTGCTCCAGGTTTTTTCTCTGTCTTAATGAGAGTGAGTCAGAAACACGCAGTCATCAAACAGGAAATTAAAGAATTAAAGAGTTACAACCATTACAGACATCCAGTCAGCCTCCACATATACACTCACTGGCCCTCATTTATCAAAAGTGCGTACACCCAAAACCACGGTGACTTTGAGATTTATCAATATGGACGTTGGCGTACGGCACTCTCAAATCCTACGCCAGCTCAGGAGGTGGTGTACGCACGTTTTGAGTTAGTGCGGAAATGCGCAGAAAAAAAAAATCCTAACGCCCTGACAAACTAAAAGATATGATATATTATGACCCACTGTAAAAATAACAACAACATAATTACAAACTTCAGTGTTTATTTTTGTGCAACATGGACTTCAAGGTTTAATTTGTGTGACTTTACCATTTGTGTGACTTTATATGTATTCCTTCAGATCCGAGCCTGTGCGCTTTACATGACGTTTCAGGGTTAGGCCCGGCAGTTGCGCACGGACTGGGTTCAGTAATAAAAGTATTTTAATGACCAATATATAATTCAGACTGACAATAAAAATGACATTCTTCTTATTTTTAATAATAATAGAAATAATAATAATAACAACATTCTTCTTCTAAATAACAATAAACGTCATTAATAATAAATATCATGAAATAATAAGACGAATATTACAAATTGTCATGCAATTATTAATGTGAATGAATGGTACTCCACATCACATCATCATCTTTTATTCCGCTTTTTATACTGCCAAATTAAACCATTTTATTTCTTTCTACCTCCCTGGTGATTGTCTCAATCTCCACGTCAGAGAAGTTTCTCTTTTTTACCATCTTCCGTGTGTCCATGGCGTAAAAGGAGGGCGTGGGGGAAGCGGAGACTTGAATATATAGTGGCGTGTTATTCTAATGACGATCGTTTTCAGCCACGGCATTTATCAAAGGCAGGTATTGCGTACACCTGGATTTTAAAGGTACGCACAGCTTCATAAATCAGGCGGTGAGAGTGTAAGCAAAATCTTACGCCAACATATACGCCTGTTTCTATGCAAGAATGCTAAATGAAGGCCACTGTCACCATGGTACAGCTGCCTTTTTTTTTTTTTTTACCGTTAGTTAATAACATCTTCTATAAAGTACAACATATTATTGCTGGGGTATGTCTATATATTATTTTAATTTCAGACAAAATGTTGTTACTGCAGGTTTACAGTATGAAAAAGTCTAGTGATATTAGAAATACTGGGACATTATAATGGAATGGATGGAACATTGTAAAACACCTTGTTTCTATTTAATTACATCACAAACATTTTGTTTTCTGAGCTCTACCCCCGTTGGCAACAAATAAAGGAAAGAACAGCTTCTGGCACACTAATTTTGGCTGACAAGACCAAAATAGAGCTTTATGGTCACAACCATAAGCACTATGTTTGGAGAGGGGTCATCAAGGCCTATAGTGAACAGAAAACCATGTTCACTGGGAAGTATGTTGGTGGCTCACTGATGTTTTGGGGGTGTGTGAGCTCTAAAGGCATGGGGAATCTTGTGAAAATTTATAGGAAGATGAATGCAGCATGTTATCAGGAAATACTGGCAGACACTTTGCATTCTTCTGCAAGTAAGCTGCGCATGGGAAATCTTGGAATTTCCAGCAAGACAATAAACTTAAACACAAGGCCCGGTTGACTCTCCAGTGGTTACAGCAGAAAAAGTTGAAGGTTCTGGAGTGGCCATCACAGTTTCCTGACCTTAATATCATGGAGCCACTCTGGGGAGTTCTCAAACATGCGGTTCATGCAGGATGACCAAAGACTTTGCATGACCTGGAGGCCTTTTGCCAAGACGGATTGGCAGCTATACCACCTGCAAGAATTCGGGGCCTCGTAGAAAAATATTACAAAGACTGCACACTGCATGCTGCCTGCTCACTCATGCTTTCTTTACAAATGGTACATATATTACCAATTCTCCAAGGGTATGCAAACTTTTGAGCACCACTGTAGGAGGAGAGTAACAGAGTAATTCTACCACTAGAGGGTCTCTATCTATAGAGGAGAGTAACAGAGTCATTCTACCACTAGAGGGACTCTATCTATAGAGGAGAGTAACAGAGTCATTCTACCACTAGAGGGTCTCTATCTATAGAGGAGAGTAACAGAGTCATTCTACCACTAGAGGGTCTCTATCTATAGATGAGAGTAACAGAGTCATTCTACCACTAGAGGGACTCTATCTATTGAGGAGAGTAACAGAGTCATTCTACCACTAGAGGGTCTCTATCTATAGAGGAGAGTAACAAAGTCATTCTACCACTAGAGGGTCTCTATCTATAGAGGAGAGTAACAAAGTCATTCTACCACTAGAGGGTCTCTATCTATAGAGGAGAGTAACAGAGTCATTCTACCACTAGAGGGTCTCTATCTATAGATGAGCGTAACAGAGTCATTCTACCACTAGAGGGTCTATAGGGATAATGTCCCTATAATATCACTTTGAAATGTTTTTTCCAGCATCCAGTGTTTGGTAAATTGAATCTTGGTTTGCAGAGTTAAGCTTCAGGGTTTGGTAAATTGAGTCTTAGTTTGCAGAGTTGGACTTCAGGGTCTGGTAAATTGAATCTTGGTTTGCAGAGTTGGACAGGGTTTGGTAAGTTGGATCTTGGTTTGCAGCCCTCATCTCCTCACTGTTTCCTGGTTGGGTGTTTAGATACCTGGAACACAGACACACTGATCACTACTAAGATACCTGGAACACAGAGATACAGTGATCACTACTACAGTATTTCTGAATTGCTAGAACACTAAAATCCATTTGAAAAACCAAAGTTGCAAGTGTACAAACCACTTCATTGACTGAATCACACAGTTTGCAGAATTTTAGACACTTCTCATGTGGTTAGACACAACTAGCAAATCAGAATCACTCTTTGTGCAAAACTGTAAACACATTGTCATTCACAAAGCACATGTAGCATTGTGGTGCACTCCAACTCAAAATGGCACAACACAGCCCCCAAAAATGAAACACAAGCAACACACTGTTGTCATCGGTAACACACAAGCACTAAAAATTGAACACACCTGTTTCAAATCAGTTATGTGTTGCACCTACAGTTTTTCTGAATTGCTAAAACACTAAATCCCATTGTAAAAACTAAACTGGCTACTGCCAAAACTCTTTTATCAAATCAATCACACTGTTGTCAAAATCCTTAAACACTATTAATCTGTTTAGGACACAATTTGCGAATCTGAATCGCCCATTTACCAAAACTCTAAACACATTCTCAAACACAGAACACAACTTTGCAGTGTCATACACTTGTACCCAGAATGGTGCACACAGGCTACAGAAGTTAAACACAACTAACACACTGTTCTCATCCTTTACACACTACCACTCAAAATTGAAAACACATGTGTCCAATCAGTGCACACAATTAGAAAAGAGTATTTCAGCCTGGTCAAATGCAAATGGCATGAGTTGATCCAACAATGGAGCAGAACAGAGGAAGAGGTGGAAGAGGTGGAAGAGGAGGAAGAGGAGGAAGAGGAGGAAGAGGAGTCTGTGTCAGAGGTGGTGGGCGAGGACAAAGACCAAGCAGATCAATAATTTCAAATGACATTCGAGCAACTGTCATAGATCATGTTCTGGTGCATGGCATGACTATGAGGGAGGCAGGGCAACGTGTGCAACCAAACCTAAGCAGGTTCTCAGTGGCTTCTATAATCCGGACCTTCAGAGAAGAAAACAGGTAAAGTATACTTGTCTCAGAAAGGGGACAATGAGACAGAACTTTTCCATGGCACTGTGTTTTTAAAACATTTACTGAATAAAATGTGTGTGTATGTGTATACTTCTAACTGAATGGGGTTCTTTTTACAGAATTGAAAGAGGGCCTCATGAGGGTGGAAGGACACACATGTTCTCACAACACCAGGAGACACTTGTTGTGGATGTGGTCCGTCAGAACAATGCAATTCCACTGCATGAAATACAGCAGCGGATTGTAGAAGACAACGTAGATTTCGAGGGAATGAATAGTGTGAGTCTGTCAACAATTGATCGTCTCCTGCAACGCAACAAGATAAGGATGAAACAAGTTTATCGGGTACCATTTGAGCGAAACAGTGAGAGAGTGAAAGAGCTACGATGTCAATATGTGCAAGTAAGTAAACTCAGTACTAGAAAGTACTGTGTAGTTTGGGAAGCAGCACATGTATACATCTTACTGTGTCATTTATGGAACTAAATGTAGTTTTCACTGTGTACAGAGAATCTTAGAGCTTGACTCAATGGCTATGCCTCATGAATACATTTTCATGGATGAAGCTGGATTCAATCTAGCCAAAAGGAGAAGAAGAGGTCGCAACGTGATAGGTCAACGTGCCATTATTGAACTGCCTGGCCAGCGTGGTGGAAATGTAACCATCTGTGCTGCCATCAGCAGCTATGGGGTTCTCAACAGTCATGTTACTGTTGGCTCATACAACACCGAACTGCTACTAACATTCCTGGATGGTCTACGGGGTGCTCTGCTCGAGCAGAGGGAGCGCGAGCAGGCGGAGCGTCCCATGTATGTTGTCATTTGGGACAATGTGAGCTTTCACCGTGGTCCGAGAATACGCGACTGGTTTCAAAATGAGCAGCATTTTATTAATGTCTTTCTTCCACCATACTCTCCCTTCTTAAACCCTATAGAGGAGTTTTTCTCGGCATGGAGATGGAAAGTGTATGACCATAACCCTTACACACAGGAGAACCTAATTCAAGCAATGACTGGAGCATGTGGCGATATCAGTGTGGAATCTTGCCAGGGCTGGTTTCGGCATGCTAAAGGATTCTTTCCCCGTTGCCTTGCAAGGGAGAACATAGCATGTGACGTGGATGAAGTCCTGTGGCCTCACCCAGCAGAGAGGCGTGATCCTGAGGCAGAATAAATGCTGTAAACATGTCTTTTTTTTTTTTTTTTACATAACTTTTGTTTCTCTTTTCTGCTGCAGTTTTTTTAAAAGCTTTATTTTATTTATTTTTGTTTAAATCTGAGTACAAGAATAAAAATGTTCCCGCTATCCCACAGTGTTTTGCATTTATTCATGTAGTGTGTAATGGTTGCTAAGTTGTGTTTGCACATTAGCTGGTTTTGTATGGTTTTTGACGGTAGTGAGTGATTTTGATTAAAGTTAAAATGGTTTTGGGTCAAATGTTTGGTTTTGCAAGAGGAGTCAGAGGTTTTGTGAATGTAGCTTGAAAATTGGGTTTTGTGTTCACAGTTTAGAGAAAAGGAGAGCAGGTTTCAAGAAATGTGTCTTAGCAATTCAGAAAAACTGTAACACATTTCTTGTTGCTTTGACACAAAATGCATACAGTTAACACAAATTTAAAATGCTTAAACTTCTTTTACACACAAGCTCAACCAAGACCAAAACAATGTAATTTTACAGTCAAATTTACAAATGCTTTCACACTGTATGTCAGAACAGATAACACCATGTTCTAAACCTAACCTTACAGGCTAAAGTCAAGGTAAACCGCTGTGTATATTGTGAATTGAAACACAAATATGTTCCCTATATTTTATTCCATTGCTAATGAGAAACAGCTTATTGAAGTTGTGCAAATATATAAATCACAGCTGATTCCCATCTAGGAAGCACACTCAGGTGTTGAGGTTCTTTCAATCGCATGATCATATGTTCTAAAAGAGTACTCTTTGGGCTGATATTGTGTGGAAAAGGAACAATATGGAGCAACACACAGAAAGAAAGAAAGAAAGAAAGAAAGAAAAAAAGGCCTGCACGACGGAGAGGAAGACGAGTACCAGGACAAGGGAGAGGAGTGGGACAAGGACAAGGGAGAGGAGTGGGACAAGGACAAGGACAAGGGAGAGGAGTGGGACAAGGACAAGGGAGAGGAGTGGGACAAGGACAAGGGAGAGGAGTGGGGCAAGGACAAGGGAAAGGAGTGGGGCAAGGACAAGGGAGAGGAGTGGGGCAAGGTAGAGGATGAGAACATGTGGCCAAATGCAGAAGACCGGGCAGATTAGAAGATTACTCTGTTTTTGTTATTATTATTCCAGTGCTTTTTCTGTTTGTATATCTTGCAGCAATGTCCTTTTACAAATAAAGTCTTTACTGCAGCAATTCTGTCTCTGTCTTTTTTTTTTTCATAAACTGTACATTCTATAAAGCTACTCTAAGATGGTCATTCATTTTTTGTATTGAATTTCTGCAGCAAAAGAAACAAAATGCATGCATTTACTAAACCCAACAAAACAAAAATGTAGAGAGGCATCAAAAGAAACTGCATTGCAAAACACAATCTATGATCAATACAATATACTGTCTATTGTATAAGGGCAGACCTGATACATAAAATAATGCAATTTCTGTAATTTCAGCTGATGATAGTGTTTTTTTTTGTCATTGTGTTATGATTGACTAAATGTTCCTGTTGGAAGAGAACATGTGTTAGTGTTTTGAATAATTATTTGATTTTGAAACATGTTTGCAGTGTTTTGTTAGACATAGTGTATTGTGTTAGTGTATTATTGTATTTTGTAAATTAGTTTTGGAGTTTAGTTTACAATGTGTGATTTTGAGCATGAAATTAACCGTTTTGCCAATTGTGTGTTTTAGGTGTGTTGGTGCGTTAAGAGTTTAGGAAACTTGTTAAATGTATTGAAAAAACTGTCATAGCGATTGTAAAAAACTGTAATAAGCTTATTACCTGTCATGAAGGCCAGCAGGGAGAATATCAGCAGGATCCTCATCTTGTTGTGTTCTGGTGTTTACAGATTCTCTCCAGGTTGGTGTCTAAATATCTAGTTCCTGATACAATGTGCTGTAAGTCTCTACCTCCCCTCTCCTCTCCATCTCTCTCTCTCTCTGCACTCATACAAGCTACTTCCCTGTTTCTGCATCTCTCCATCTCTTTGTTAGTTCACATCTTCTTACCACATCCCCTCTCTCTGACAGCACCTTCCTCTGTATGCAGGGCCAACATGGGGATGTTTAATGTAGAAACAATAACAGAGTCTGAAGATTATTTAATATTAAATGACAGACTAGTATGGCTGTTAAGAAGTGGGATTGTGGCAAGAATAGGTTTTTGATAACAGAAATTTTACAATCTTAGTTCAAAGCCTGGGCAAACACAAATATATACAGAACACATATTCATAAATCATTGTGTAATCTATGTTATATTGAATCCAAATAAACTTAAAAGAAATTAACACCAGTGTTTTACTGAAGATTTAGAATACACAGCATGGTTCACTTCTATACTGCTAAGTCATTAAGGAATGTCACAAGGGGTGTCGTGCTGGTGTGTGTAGAGGAAATGCGTCAAACGCAGGGAGGCGATAAACGTGTCTTGTGTTACAATATTTGAATGGCACGCAATAAACCGGCGCACAAGCGCTAAACAAGCGTGCAAGGCTCTCCAGTACAGACACAGACATTGAACAATACCTCACAAAGACGCCCAGAAACAAGGGAACTAACATAGGCAACCTAACGAGGGAATGGATACCAGGTGTGTGCAATAACAAGACATGACAGAGCCGTGGGAGGAGGAGCAGCGTGACTTGAAGGCCGGCGATGACGCACGCCGAACACCACGCCAGGGGGGAGGGCGTGCGTCTTCCACGCGAGTCCTCGTTGCAAGGAATGAAAC
Organism: Esox lucius; assembly: GCF_011004845.1. Taxonomy (NCBI): domain Eukaryota; kingdom Metazoa; phylum Chordata; class Actinopteri; order Esociformes; family Esocidae; genus Esox; species Esox lucius. The sequence goes on from NC_047577.1 coordinate 4,991,321, forward strand.
AGTATAATATGTTTATCACATTTTATAAATACTACAAAAAACAATGTAAATAAAGGTGCAATAAAAGTGTCTAGTACAACCTGATCTGTAATTCGTGTATTAATATTAATAAAAATAAATGTTTTCAGCATTACAGTAATTACATTATTTACAGTAATATGTTATGACCAACAACACCACAGTACAACACAACCATCTACTGGACTGATGGACTCACTAAGGCTAATCATCTAGAAAATAAAACAGGAACCCGTGACATAGGCAGAATAGACAAATACAGGGCGGTCGTTCATCCACTGTGGTGCCCTAATGAGTGAAGTTACTTTTTTAATTTTACAATTTATTACTAATACTGTTTTACATTTTTTGCCCGTTGCTTGAACACTATAGACCCATGCTTAGACTAAAGTAACACAACTTGAAGCTTTTGTTACCATTCCTCAAACACATGTACCCATACCTTAAACACATGTACCCATACCTCAAACACATGTACCCATACCTCAAACACATGTACCCATACCTCAAACACATGTACCCATACCTCAAACACATGTACCCATACCTCAAACACATGTACCCATACCTTAAACACATGTACCCATACCTTAAACACATGTACCCATACCTCAAACACATGTACCCATACCTCAAACACATGTACCCATACCTCAAACACATGTACCCATACCTCAAACACATGTACCCATACCTTAAACACATGTACCCATACCTCAAACACATGTACCCATACCTTAAACACATGTACCCATACCTTAAACACATGTACCCATACCTCAAACACATGTACCCATACCTCAAACACATGTACCCATACCTCAAACACATGTACCCATACCTTAAACACATGTCCCCATACCTCAAACACATGTACCCATACCTTAAACACATGTACCCATACCTCAAACACATGTACCCATACCTCAAACACATGTACCCATACCTCAAACACATGTACCCATACCTTAAACACATGTACCCATACCTTAAACACATGTACCCATACCTCAAACACATGTACCCATACCTCAAACACATGTACCCATACCTTAAACACATGTACCCATACCTTAAACACATGTACCCATACCTTAAACACATGTACCCATACCTCAAACACATGTACCCATACCTTAAACACATGTACCCATACCTCAAACACATGTACCCATACCTTAAACACATGTACCCATACCTCAAACACATGGACCCATACCTCAAACACATGTACCCATACCTCAAACACATGTACCCATACCTCAAACACATGTACCCATACCTTAAACACATGTACCCATACCTCAAACACATGTACCCATACCTCAAACACATGGACCCATACCTCAAACACATGTACCCATACCTCAAACACATGTACCCATACCTCAAACACATGTACCCATACCTTAAACACATGTACCCATACCTCAAACACATGTACCCATACCTCAAACACATGTACCCATACCTTAAACAAAAGCACTGCTTTGCACTCTAGTTGCAATTCTGCAACACACTTACTTCTTTATGCAACACACTTGGTCCTGCATACTACACTCTATTTCATACATAAGACACTTCGTTCAAAAATGAAATCTCAGGGTGCCATTTGGAAAACACATCGGGTAATTGCAACCACCCAAATACACACCTGAAGGCACTTACTTGCAAAACTGAACACCAATCAGTCAGCTACAAAAAGCCCTCAGTTTAGCCATTTCAAGAACTTTGCAAGCATGGATGGAGGGAGAGCAAGAGGCAGAGGCAGAGGATGAGGAAGAGGAGGAGGAGGACAAGGTCAAGGTCGAAGAGGCCATGCACAGACCTCTATTTCTGATGATATAAGAGCAACTTTGGTGGACCATGTCATCAACCATGGCCTGACTATGAGGGAAGCTGGGCAGAGAGTCCACCCACATCTAAGCCGCTTCACAGTGGCATCCATAATAAGGACATTCTGACTGGATAACAGGTATGTCTTCACCTCTCTACCTTCTACTCTGCTCAGATGGTATTTACAACACTGTACTACAGTACATCACATTACCACATCACATGTACAGGGTATTGCAGGGTGCTAATAGTTTTTGTAAAACATACTTATATTGAGATGTTTCAGTAAAGTGGATGATCCAGTATATACAGTAAAGTACTGTAAGAAAAAGAAGCAAACCGATGACGATTTGTGGTTGTATTTCTCTAGAATGACTAGAAGACCTTCTGGGGGAGGAAGCCAATGCCTGTTCACACAACAGGAACTTGCCTTTGTGGACCTAGTGAGGGACAATGCCATCCGTCTCCCCCAGCTACGACAGAAAATACTCTTCCACTACCTCATATCATACAGTAGATGTGTAAAAGACATTGGCCCTCATTTATCAAAAGTGCATACACCCAAAACCACGGTGACTTTGAGATTTATCAATATGGACGTTGGCGTACGGCACTCTCAAATCCTACGCCAGCTCAGGAGGTGGTGTACGCACGTTTTGAGTTAGTGCGGAAATGCGCAGGAAAAAAATTCCTAACGCACTGACAAACTAAAAGATATGATATATTATGACCCACTGTAAAAAAAAAAAAAGAAAAATATTACAAACTTCTGTGTTTATTTTTGTGCAACATGGACTTCAAGGTTTAATTTGTGTGACTTTACCAAAGCATTTGATTTATATGTATTCCTTCAGATGCAAGCCTGTGCGCTTTACATGACGTTTCAGGGTTAGGCCCGGCAGTTGCGCACGGACTGGGTTCCGTAATAAAAGGCTTTTAATGACCAAAATATAATTCAGACTGACAAAATAATAAAAATGACATTCTTCTTCTTTTAAATAATAATAGAAATAATAATAATAACGACATTCTTCTTCTAAATAACAATAAACGTCATTAATAATAAATATCATGAAATAATAAGACGAATATTACAAATTGTCATGCAGTTATTAATGTGAATGAATGGTACTCCACATCACATCATCTTTTATTCCGCTTTTTATACTGCCAAATGAAACAATTTTATTTCTTTCTACCTCCCTGGTGATTGTCTCAATCTCCACGTCAGAGAAGTTTCTCTTTTTTGCCGTCTTCCGTGTGTCCATGGCGTAAAATGAGGGCGTGGGGGAAGCGGAGATTTGAATATATAGGGGCGTGTTATTCTAATGACGATCGTTTTCAGCCGCGGCATTTATCAAGGGAAGGTATTGCGTACACCTGGATTTTAAAGGTACGCACAGTTTCATAAATCAGGCGATGAGAGGAGTGTAAACAAAATCTTATGCCAACATATACGCCCGTTTCTACGCAATAATGATAAATGAGGGCCATTGTGTCTGGTCTCACCTCCACTACCTCATATCATACAGTAGATGTGTAAAAGACATTGTGTCTGGTCTCACCTCCACTACCTCATATCATACAGTAGATGTGTAAAAGACATTGTATCTGGTCTCACCTCCACTACCTCATATCATACAGTAGATGTGTAAAATACATTGTGTCTGGTCTCACCTCCACTACCTCATATCATACAGTAGATGTGTAAAAGACATTGTGTCTGGTCTCACCACCACTACCTCATATCATACAGTAGATGTGTAAAAGACATTGTATCTGGTCTCACCTCCACTACCTCATATCATACAGTAGATGTGTAAAAGACATTGTGTCTGGTCTCACCTCCACTACCTCATATCATACAGTAGATGTGTAAAAGACATTGTGTCTGGCCTCACCTCCACTACCTCATATCATACAGTAGATAACTAAAAGACATTGTGTCTGGTCTCACCTCCACTACCTCATATCATACAGTAGATGTGTAAAAGACATCGTGTCTGGTCTCACCTCCACTACCTCAAATCATACAGTAGATGTGTAAAGTGAAATATATATTATATTAAAACAATAGTGATACCATATTTTATAATATGGTACGATTCTGTGTGATATATTCCTCGTCCTGTTATTTTATATTACCTATTATTATAATTATAATTGTGATTGTTGTTACTGAGGCTGTTACGATTGTTGTTTTTCGTTGGTGATGAAGGTCTCATTGCGAATCAAGCATCATTGTGAACTTTTTTAATTCAACATGAAACTAAATTAAAATAGTTTTTCTCACTCATGGCAAAATAAAACCACAGATTTTCATGTTCGCTATGATAACAGGCAACAGGTTTCTGTAAACCCACAACCCTCTGTTAAATAAACACAGCAGATTTAGCAACATTATGCTAAATCAGGAAACACCTGAGACCAACAATATCTGCCACCTTCCTCCAAGCAGTATTTTGCTTGTCCCCTTATAATTTACTTGTCTTCCATTTGGTAGCAGAACGTTTCACATGGAACAAATATTTCACGTGCCGTTGCAGTACAATGAAGGAACGACAAGGAAGACCGTCTCTTGTTTATGAAAGGCTCTACTTCCATTGGATGAACGCCTGCCAATAGCCAGATTCATTTGCATAAAATTGACCACGGCCCAACTTGTGGATGGCCAGAACAGCTCAAACGGCCGTGGCTGTTTTTTTTTCTTTTCTTCATGCTTTGTGCTATGAGGCTATCTATAGAAAATGTATTGTATCCGTCATAGGGGGCTGGTGTAGCAGAACAGTGGACCTGTACTGTCTCTGCTACATTGTGAAAATGCTCTCTGTTTTCTCTGTCTTAGTGATAAGGAATCAGATATAGAAACCCACAGCTAAAGAGGTTTGTCCGGGTGTCTTTAACCACGACCTCAAACACACAGAAACACACAGGACGCCTTCATTAGTACACTCACTGTCCAGTACATGAAACTCAAAATGTTCTTCCCCACGCATTCATATTTCTTATTACTCTCCTCTTCTATGTAATAATGACAGTAGATGATGACAGTTCCTCCATAGTATCCAGGCACTATGAATGTGGTCAAGCAACCAGTCAATTTAAACAACAGACAACATACTGTATATGTTTAATAACTTAATTTAGGTTTTTCTGTAGAGCTTTTCTGTTATACAATTAGTAATCTCACACACTTGGAATTGCACGCACACAATAACACACACACACAGAAACAAGTATGTGCACACACACCCGCATACATTCACCCATGTGCATGCACATTCAGCCCACACACACACATGAACATTTATGCGTTTGGCACACACACGCACACACGTGTATATGACACACACACAAACCAACTGTGTGTGAAAACATTGTTATACTGTGTCATAACAGCTTATTACCTGTAATAAAGGAGAAGATGGTGAATATCAGCAGGATCCTCATCTTGTTGTGTTCTTGTGTTTACAGCTTAGTGACTAAATATCTAGTTCCCGATATAATGTGTTGTCTTTCTCTCCTTTTCTCACCCCCTTCTCCTCTCTCTCCTCACCTCTCTCTCTCTGCAGTCATACAAGCTACTTAATTTTTTTCTGCATCTCTCGATCTCTTTAATAGTTCATTTCTTACCACATGTTTTACCACCTACCACACCTTCTCTTTCAGAAAGCCCCTTCCTCTGCTTGCAGGGGCCGAAGTGGGGACAATTAAAATGTTCAGTAGAAATAATTACAGTCTAAAGATGAATGAAGATTAGGATGTCATTTATTTTCAAATACATATCAGAGGAACCCTATAAATCCACATTAATGTTACTGTGTCAAACTTGTTCTTTCAAATAGAAGAACTTAGAACATTTTAGAATCTCCTGAAATGAAACAAAATTGTGCTGGATGAAGAAATAAATTATGCATCCTCATATATCATTTAAAAAACATTTATACAGAACATACAGTACATTAGATAAGGTTAAGGTAAAGGTACATTCCTCAATGAAAACAACAAGAACACATCCACCCTGCCTGATTTTTGGTAAAAAGCAGATGGATTGGCCTGAGTTCCAAGGGCTTTAAAACACACAGACGGAGAAATGGCTGCAAGCATGCATTATCCTTGATATCCACATTGAATGGAAGATCAAAGAGTTAAAAAAGTAAAATATAAGAATTGCATATTTTCTTTATAATTCAGAAAGAAAGAGGACATTTGTGGACGACACCCCAGGCTTTCTGCATGTAACTCTGAACTGAATCACCTGCACCAGGTGGCCGGATGGGGCGGACTGCCTTGCTCAGGGACATAAAGACAGATGTGACCACCTTGTCTGCTCGGGTACAATCTAGGACGTTTGACGAGCTGCTCCATGTTGCCTCTAATCGGGGACCCTATTTAAGTTGCCCTTTTGGACCTTCAGTTTGTGGATCATTGTTTGGAGTTCGCGGTCTGGGCTTTCTGCTGTTCAGTTCTCGGTTTTGCATCTCCTTTTTGTTGTTTTGTGGTTACAGTTAAAAGGTTGTATTCCAGCTCGGCGCCTTGTGTCCTGCATCGCAACCGTGACAGTTACATTGTGTCAGTGCTCCAGGTTTTTTCTCTGTCTTAATGAGAGGGAGTCAGAAACACGCAGTCATCAAACAGGAAATTAAAGAGTTGAGACCCTGAGAATTATTTAAATACTACAAATCTATTATTTTAATTTCAGAAAAATTTTTGCAGGTTTACAGTATGGAAAAACAGAGTCTAGTGATATTAGAAATACTGGGACATGTTCATTATAATGGAATGGATGGAACATTGTAAAACACCTTGTTTCTATTTAATTGCATCACAAACATTTTGTTATCTGAGCTCTACCCCCGTTGGCAACAAATAAAGGAAAGAACAGCTTCTGGCAAACTAATTTAGGCTGACTAGACCAAAATAAAGCTTTATGGTCACAACCATAATCGCTATGTTTGGAGAGGGGTCAACAAAGCCTATAGTGAATACTATCCTCACTGTGAAGCATGGTGGTGGCTCACTGATGTTTTGAATGCAGCATGTTATCAGGAAATACTGGCAGACACTTTGCATTCTTCTGCAAGAAAGCTGCGCATGGGACACTCTTGGACTTTCCAGCAAGACAATAAACTTAAGCACAAGGCCCGGTTGACTCTCCAGTCGTTACAGCAGAAAAAGGTGAAGGTTCTGGAGTGGCCATCACAGTTTCCTGACCTTAATATCATGGAGCCACTCTGGGGAGTTCTCAAACATGCGGTTCATGCAGGATGACCAAAGACTGTGCATGACCTGGAGGCCTTTTACCAAGACGGATTGGCAGCTATACCACCTGCAAGAATTTGGGGCCTCGTAGAAAAATATTACAAAAGACTGCACACTGCATGCTGCCTGCTCACTCATGCTTTCTTTACAAATGGTACAAATATTACCAATTCTCCAAGGGTATGCAAACTTTTGAGCACCACTGTAGGAGGAGAGTAACAGAGTAATTCTACCACTAGAGGGTCTCTATCTATAGAGGAGAGTAACAGAGTCATTCTACCACTAGAGGGACTCTTTCTATAGAGTAGAGTAACAGAGTCATTCTACCACTAGAGGGACTCTATCTATAGAGGAGAGAAACAGAGTCATTCTACCACTAGAGGGTCTTTAGGGATAATATCCCTATAATTTCACTTTTAAATGTTATTTCCAGCCTCCAGTGTTTGGTAAATTGAGTCTTAGTTTGCAGAGCTGGGCTTCAGGGTTTGGTAAATTGAATCTTGGTTGGCAGAGTTGGACTTCAGGGTTTGGCAAATTTAATCTTGGTTTGCAGAGTTGGACTTCAGGGTTTGGTAAATTGAATCTTGGTTTGCAGAGTTGGACTTCAGGGTTTGGTAAATTGAATCTTGGTTTGCAGAGTTGGACTTCAGGGTTTGGTAAATTGAATCTTGGTTTGCAGAGTTGGACTTCAGGGTTTGGTAAATTGAATCTTGGTTTGTAGAGTTGGATAGGGTTTGATAAGTTGGATCTTGGTTTGCAGCCCTTATCTCCCCACTGTTTCCTGGTTGGGTGTTCAGAGCCCTCATCTCCTCACTGTTTCCTGGTTGGGTGTTTGATATCCCAGAGGTGTGTCTACTGGATGAGATCAGCTCTGAGGAAAACACATTTATGTTTATGACGTCATATAGCATAACATTATTCAGGCAACTTTGTGTGTACAGTGGTTTTATTGGGCTGGGTCTGCCAGGACACATTTGGCAAATCTGGACACACCAATATCTGATGAAAATCTGATTGGGCAACTAAATTATATTATACAGCATTTCTTGACAAAAATTTTACTATTTATTCTACTTGGACACAGAGCTATGGATATAAAAAAAACTCAAGCGCTAAAGACAGCACTCACAGAAGGCTCTCTGCTGCCAATCAACCTGTTGCTTCGATAACGCCACCTGATGTATCGTTTACTAATGGATGTGTAGAAAGCGCCCTAAATGTCCTGTTCATTATGTCATTTTTAACCCTGGTTCAACATGAGAACGGCGTCTTAGTGTGATGATTGGGAGCACTTTGGTGCTCCATAAGTGGGAAAGACTAATGTTATGCTAGACTTGACCAATAATCTGGTCTCACTCTACATTAACATTAAGGCAGCAAAATGCTGATCCATCTTAAAATGACATAGTGTTTTGTAATTATTCTTTTTTTTAAATAAAATGCACAAATATACTGGAGGAAGCAACACCATGCCAATCCATTATGCAAAGACAGATCACTGCCCTGTACTGTGTCTGTGTGTGTATGGTTGTGTCCCAAACATACCTTGTAGTGTGTTACATTTTTTCTTGTAGATAATGTAGAAGATAAGAGTGAACAACACCACAACCAGAATCACAGTGATCACTACTGAGATACCTGGAACACAGTGACACAATGATCACTACTAAGATACCTGGAACACAGAGACACAATGATCACTACTAAGATACCTGGAACACAGAGACACAATGATCACTACTAAGATACCTGGAACACAGAGACACAATGATCACTACTAAAATACCTGGAACACAGAGACACAATGATCACTACTAAGATACCTGGAACACAGAGACACAATGATCACTCCTTCCATTGATCACTACCAGAACAGCTTTTAACACATTCAAGGTGAGAACAGACTTTTTTGGAAAGGATAGAAAAATGTGCAGGGGTCTGTATTGTTATGAGAGAGTTTTAGAATGTTTTACCAGATCTGATGATGGATGTGGAAGTTGATTTTGATGATGCTGTTAACAGAAAGTTGTCAGACAGACATTATTAAATTAACATTGAAGCTTTGAGCAGAATTTCAGATGTCATCACAATGAACTTGTGTGCTTGGAGCTGTGCTCTTTTTTTTCTCATTAATTAAAAACGTAAATAAATATGCTGTATTATGGAGTGTAAGTCTCCAATGTCTGACCAAAGAGAATAGTTTTTTTTCAGGTTCTAGTTTTTAAGTCAATTTCATGAATTTTATGTAAACTTGTTATTTAATATATTATCTAACAGTCATGTATTTTTGTATTTGACTGCTGTGTGTGTCGTGGAAAACCCAAGTCCACAACGACTAAAACAAAGAGCACTTCAACTCAGAAACTTGTGAATCCAATAGACTTTAATGTAGATCATACAAGAATGACAGACATTAAAGCCAGGTCCTTCTGCAGATACACCCCCAAACTACTGAGCTCAGGACCGTGGCTTTTATACAAAAACTTCTACCCAGAACGCCATCTGACCATCTTTGGAGAGTCCCCTGAGGTGGGGCCCTCTCCCTTGTTCTCTAGTTCTTTCTGCATGTTCTTAATTAAGATGTGCTTACTCTTGACAACCTTATGGTTCATTTTTGGGTCGCCCCTCCAATGAACTCATCACAGTCATACATTTTCAGGTTCGCAACTGTCCGTGTACAGGACATGTACAGGAAAATACTATATTAGGGAGTCTTCCTGTGGTGACCCCTGGGTCAATATGCACACGTGCACATATCATGGTAACGGCTCGGCTCACTGTTCAGCTGCGCGTGTGGGTGGAATATATCATGTAGGGAGTTGCTGTGTGTCTGGGCTTCACATTAGTAACATTTCATAAACAGCAATATTTCATAAGCTTAAACTTAAACATGCATAATGATATATTCATAACACGTGGGATTATAAAATACTTCATGAACTTAAACTTCAACATGCATAATGATATATTCATAACACGTGGGATTATAAAATACTTCATGAACTTAAACTTCAACATGCATAATGATATATTCATAATACGTGGGATTATAAGCAATTTACAGGAATTCTCTCACATGTGGAGATCTGTAAAAATTACACTGAGTTAGATATAGAAACCACAGAGATCGCAGAGGAAGTTAAGGAGTTCAGACCCAGTGACTTTTCTGATGAGCACAAACACACAGGAACAAACTGTCAGCCTCCCATAATGCACTCCCTGTCTGCTGTGAACCATCAAACAACTATAACTCATACAGTGTTTTCATAAAAAGCTACATTTTCTCCAATTTCTACTTGACCATTAGTTAATAACATTTCATACATTGTTGATGAACAAACAAACAGAGAGATGAAGTCTAGTGTAGTCTGGAGGTTACTTACCAATCACACTGAGCTGTACTTTAGTAATCAATGAAATGTAATTTTTGTGTACTCCACACCAGTATGTCCCAGTGTCATCTTCAGTCAGGTTTCTGATGGTCACTGTGAAGCGTTTCTCTGTTCGGTTGTCAATCAGAGAGAATCTCCCAAATTGGTTTGATGTTGAATCAGCAGATATGATGTTAGAACATTTCTTAAAATCATTCCTTTCCTGGCAGAAATACTTGGGGCTGTACTCATGTTCCTCTTGATAGTTGCATATTATGTTAGCTTCTCCTCCCAGATAGACCATCTCTGTGAGGGACTTATTACAGCATATATCTGTCAATAGAAACACAGAAAACCACAGTCTAATACTCTAAACTGACTTTCTTGACTTTTGATATTGGGGTGGGGTGTTCCCGGTCTGCAGGTGCTGACCACTGCAGACCGGGAACACCCCACAAGAGCTGCATTTTTGGAGATGCTCTGACCCAGTCGTCTAGCCATCACAAAAAGTCACTCAAATCCTTACGCTTGCCTATTTTTCCTGCTTCTAACACATCAACTTTGAGGACAGATTGTTCACTTGCTGCCTAATATACCCCACCCACAGACAGCTGCCATGATGACCAGATTATCAGTGTTAATCACTTCACCTGTCAGTGGTCAGAATGTTATGGCTGATCAGTGAATTTTACAAAGTTAAACTGTCTCACCTTCCTTTACTTTCAGAATCACCATAGTGTTACTGTCAGTTGCGTTAGGTTTGTCCACTCCAAACCAGTAAAGCCCTTCATGTTGTCTGGTCAGTTGTCTGATGACCACAGTGAAATATTTCTCCTCAGTGTCGTCATACAGAGAGAATCTACCACTGTGTTCCCAGGTGTTCTGACTACCTGATCTTATTTTATCACCACAACTCAAAGTTTTCAGCCCGTCACCATTCTGCCACATGCAGAAATATTTCCCATAATGCTCCTCCCCTCTGTTATAATGACAGTAGATGATGACAGTTCCTCCAGAGTATCCTATCACTGTGAAGGATCCTACATAACCGCAAGAGAAAATACATTTTGTATGTTTGTTATCTTAGTTTAGTTTTCTTGTGTAAAGCTATGATGCTACAGCAATGGCATCACATCACATCATATACAAACACTAAGACACAGACGCACACAAAACCACACATACAAAGACATGTGTTCTTGCTATACAATATCTACATTTTCAGACAAAACCTTGTAACAGCAGGCGTGCAGCATTTAAAAACACAGGAGGCTGGTGGGAGGAGATAAAGGAAGACATTATAATGGAATGGATGGATCACTTTTAAACACAAACACCTGGTTTCCATGGTTTCATATGTTTGATAGTGTTCCATTCATTCCATTGTATTGAGATTGTCTCCCATAACTCCTCCCACCAGCCTCCACTGATGTAAAGAGTTGATCCACTAACAAACAGAGAGGTGAAGTTTAGTTTAGTCTGGAGGTCACTTACCAATCACACTGAGATGTACCTCAGTAAACAGTGAAAAGTAATGCAACACGTCTTTTGTCCTGTTTTGTACTCCACACCAGTATGTCCCAGTATCATATTCAGTCAGCTTACTGAAGGTCACTGTGAAGCTTTTCTCTGTTTTGTTGTCAGTCAGAGAGAATCTTTTAGCTTTAGCAGACTCTGAGTCATAGAAAGCTGAGATAATGTAATAACAAGTATTTAACTCATTATCTTCTTTGCAGAAATATTTGGTGCTGTTCTCATATTTCTCTGGATAGTTACATATGAGGGGAAAATCTCCTCCCAGATAGACCGTCTCTCTGACTGACTTCAAACAGCATTTATCTGTCAATAGAAACACACATCGCTATTATAGTGTGATACTACAGACTGACACCCAGCATATTTGTAATAATCAGAGAATCGTAATGAAATGCATGAATTTGAACAATTGACCTTCCTTGACCTCCAGCTCCACTTTGGTATAACTGTCAGGTACATCAGGTTTGTCCACTCCACACCGGTAGGTTCCTTCATCTTCTCTGGTCAGTTGTCTGATGACCACCATGATGTAGTTTCCCCCAGTGTTATCAAACAGAGAGACTCTACCTCTGTGATTCCACTCCCGGCTGGTGTTCCTTGTTCTTATTTTCTCCTCACAACTTAAACTGTTCTGCCCCATGCAGAAATATTTCCCATTACTCTCCTCTTCTATGTTATAATAACAGTAGATGATGACAGTTCCTCCAGAGTATCCAGTCACTATGAAGGAGGTCACACAACCTGTCAATCAGATAAGAGAAAATATATTTTATACATCTGTTGTCTTAGTTTTGTTTGTTCTGTATTGCTTTGAAGTTATACATATTGTATTCATACACCAATGGGATCTCATAGACAGACACATACATGCAAACGCGTGCACGCTCGCTCGCACCCACACACACACACACACACACAAATTCATCCACGGATTTAAACATATACCACCCCACAAATAAACACACAGACACACATTAATCTTCACGCATCCAAGCATCCAGAAACACAGATAGAAATGGACTCACACAGATATGCACGAACACACACAGCAGTCAAACACTGGCATGCACACAAACTTTGTTGTGTTACCTTATGTGCTATAACAGCCTTTGCCAGATGGCTTGCTAGTGTTAAAACAAGCTTATTACCTGTCATGAAGGCCAGCAGGGTGAATATCAACAGGATCCTCATCTTGTTGTGTTCTGGTGTTCACAGATTCTCTCCAGGTTGGTGTCTAAATATGAAGTTCCTGATATAATGTGCTGTAAGTCTCTACCTCTCTCTCCATCTCTCTCTCTCTCTGCACTCATACAAGCTACTTCCCTGTTTCTGCATCTCTCCATCTTTACTAGTTCACATCTTCTTACCACATCTTCTCTGTCTGACAGCCCCTTCCTTTGCCTGAAGGGGCCGAAGTGGGGATGTTTAATGTAGAAATAACCTAACATGGTTTACATGTTAGGTTAAAGCTTGGGCAAACACAAATACACACAGAACATGTATTCATGTGTGTTATATATATTATATAAAATCCAAATAAAGTTAAAAGAAATTAACAGCTTTAGGAGTGAGAGATGGACCTGGAGAAATCCAACCACTCCCACAAGGTAAAATAATCATTAATGAAGAAATGACTGTCCTTGAAATCAATATAATAGTTTTACTGTAGATATTTATTTAGGCTTTACAGCATGGTTAACATTTACATCATTTACATATTTTGGAATATAACAACCTTTGTATAACATTTTATAAATACTACTAAACATATTGTAAAAAAAACAGAACTGTCAAAGTGGTTAGTTCAATCTGATCTGTATTAACAGCATTTATAAAGAAAATACATTATTTAGTTGAATACGTTATCTCCCAAAACACCACAGAACAACACCACCATCTACTGGACCGATGGACTCACTAAGTTATCTAAGAAATACATGTGTGATTGATAACACTTGTATTGATTGGACTTATATAAAACAAAACAAAGAAATGTCTGTTTGATGAAAAATTTAAAATCTTTCCATGCCAAACGAGCGTGCCATGAAGAGGTTTTCCTCTGTGTTGTCGTACAGAGAGGGGTAAAAAACATATATAGATAAATGAAAACAACTGTTTGCATTTAACACATTTGGTAGGCAGTTTTATCCATTCACATATTTCATTGATAATGGTTCCAAGCAGAAATCAAACCTAGAATCCTGATTATGTACATGGAAATATTTATTTATTAAACTACAACCTACATGGAACCCTTATTAATAATGTTGTACTTCCTTTTACCGTCTCTGGTAGGACGCACTTTACCACACAGAACCCATCAAAGGACAGCACCATCTAGTGGTAGAATGACTCTGTTACTCTCCTCTATAGATAGAGACCCTCTAGTGGTAGAATGACTCTGTTACTCTCCTCTATAGATAGAGACCCTCTAGTGGTAGAATGACTCTGTTACTCTCCTCTATAGATAGAGACCCTCTAGTGGTAGAATGACTCTGTTACTCTCCTCTATAGATAGAGACCCTCTAGTGGTAGAATGACTCTGTTACTCTCCTCTATAGATAGAGACCCTCTAGTGGTAGAATGACTCTGTTACTCTCCTCTATAGATAGAGACCCTCTAGTGGTAGAATGACTCTGTTACTCTCCTCTATAGATAGAGACCCTCTAGTGGTAGAATGACTCTGTTACTCTCCTCTATAGATAGAGACCCTCTAGTGGTAGAATGACTCTGTTACTCTCCTCTATAGATAGAGACCCTCTAGTGGTAGAATGACTCTGTTACTCTCCTCTATAGATAGAGACCCTCTGTTGTCCTTTGATGGGTTCTGTGTGGTAAAGTGCGTCCTACCAGAGACGGTAAAAGGAAGTACAACATTATTAATAAGGGTTCCATGTAAGTTGTAGTTTAATAAATAAATATTTCCATGTACATAATCAGGATTCTGGGTTTGATTTCTGCTTGGAACCATTATCAATGAAATATGTGAATGGATAAAACTGTCTAGCAAATGTGTTAAATGCAAACAGTTGTTTTCATTTATCTATATATATTTTTTTCTGTATTTTTATGCTTGAGATTATAGTTAAGATGAAGCCTATGATGATACTAATCAGGCTGATGAATGATGCTATAGGTTGAGTCACACTGAAATATTATTATTAGTTTCTCACATCTCACGCTACTGTTCAGAATGTGGGTACAGCGTGAAATTATTTTAATCTGTTTGTTGTAAACCACAAGAGGACACAATAACCTAGAAGCCACAGGGCAAATATGTTCTAGTTAAGTGATAAATTCTCACTAATACACAAATACAGGCATCCGAATGCCTGTAGAATTGCTGTTTTCCACTGGATATCTGAAAAAAAATTCTAACTAAAAAGTGAAGCATAAAAGCCATAACTAGTATACACACTTGTTGAAAGAAATCCCAAAGTATATTATTTATAAAAGAAAAAGCTACTTACAAGCGTTCAGCATGTTAACATGCGGTTTTGACCTTTTCAGTAGTAATTGGATGGTTGGGTTATTTCCATGTCGTAAAATTTAAGTGAAAGAAGCCTATATAGGTGACATCATGGGCAGACTTGTATTTTTGGAAAGAAGGTTAGATGGGGGCAGGGACACAAATATACACTCCTCCTCTTGCGCAGTGAAAATGTATTGCTAATAATATAATCTGGTGGGTGGGAATTCCCCTTATATATTTTAGTCTCTGCTTTAAAGGAAAAAACATTTGTTCTCTAGGTTATTGTAATACCACAGTCAGAAAATAATATCCTAATGTTCATTCCAAAGCACAAGTTAGTGGGTTTTGTTGGGTTGAATGAGAGTTTGGTAAATTACATTTTTGTTTGCAGTGTTGGTGTTCAGTGTTTGGTAAGATGAATCTTCGTTTGTAGTGTTGAAGATCAGGGTTTGATAAGATGATTATTGATTTGCGGTGTTGGGGTTCAGGATTTAAAAATATGAATATTGTTTGAAAGGGTTGGGGTTCAGGATTTAAAAATATGAATCTTGTTTGAAAGTGTTGGGGTTCAGGATTTAAAAATATGAATCTTGTTTGAAAGTGTTGGGGTTCAGGGTTTAAAATATGAATCTCGTTTGGAAGGTTTGGGGTCCAGGGTTTAAAAATATGAATCTCGGTTTGAAGTTTTTGGGTTCAGGGTTTGGTAAGTTGAATCGTGGATTACGTTGTTTCCTTTGGTGGGGTTTAGAAACATGATATCTTCACTTTTGGATGTTTGGTCTGGCTGGATGTTTGGTCGGCTAGATGTCTGTGTGCTGGTAGAAACCAGGCCTGAGAAAAACAAAACAGCTTTAACTGCGTTAGATACTGCTATTAGAAAAATTAAACTGTGTGTGTCTCTGTCTGAAACAAACATTACAACTTACATTTTCTTTTGTTGACAATGATCAGAATGAGAGAGAACAGCACAACCAGAATCCCAGACACAAACACCATTACAAAGATACCTGGAATACAGAGACACAATGATCACTACAAACCCTATTTCTTTCTTTAGCATATTTGGAGTGACAGGATTTAATATTCACAAATTAGTGTTTAACCAAATATGCTGATGGATGCTGCTGATGGTTTCGATGTTGCTGGAGGTGTTGATGTTGGTGGTGCAGAATCTGTTGACAGACAGTAGTCAAATGTTATTCTGTGAAATCCACATCCTACTTCTCATCACCTCCACTACCTCATATCATACAGTAGATGTGTAAAAGACATTGTGTCTGGTCTCACCTCCACTACCTCATATCATACAGTAGATGTGTAAAATACATTGTGTCTGGTCTCACCTCCACTACCTCATATCATACAGTAGATGTGTAAAAGACATTGTGTCTGGTCTCACCTCCACTACCTCATATCATACAGTAGATGTGTAAACGTCATTGTGTCTGGTCTCACCTCCACTACCTCATATCATAAAGTAGATCTGTAAAGGACATTGTGTCTGGTCTCACCTCCACTACCTCATATCATACAGTAGATGTGTAAAAGACATTGTGTCTGGTCTCACCTCCACTACCTCATATCATACAGTAGATGTGTAAAAGACATTGTGTCTGGTCTCACCTCCACTACCTCATATCATACAGTAGATGTGTAAAAGACATTGTGTCTGGTCTCACCTCCACTACCTCATATCATACATTAGATGGGTAATGGACATTGTGTCTGGTCTCACCTCCACTACCTCATATCATACAGTAGATGTGTAAAAGACATTGTGTCTGGTCTCACCTCCACTACCTCATATCATACAGTAGATGTGTAAAAGACATTGTGTCTGGTCTCACCTCCACTACCTCATATCATACAGTAGATGTGTAAAAGATATTGTGTCTGGTCTCACCTCCACTACCTCATATCATACAGTAGATGTGTAAAATACATTGTGTCTGGTCTCACCTCCACTACCTCATATCATACAGTAGATGTGTAAAAGACATTGTGTCTGGTCTCACCTCCACTAGCTCATATCATACAGTAGATGTGTAAAAGACATTGTGTCTGGTCTCACCTCCACTACCTCATATCATACAGTAGATGTGTAAAAGTCATTGTGTCTGGTCTCACCTCCACTACCTCATATCATACAGTAGATGTGTAAAAGTCATTGTGTCTGGTCTCACCTCCACTACCTCATATCATACAGTAGATGTGTAAAAGTCATTGTGTCTGGTCTCACCTCCACTACCTCATATCATACAGGTCAGGTGTATATGTCAATATATTCAATGTCATGGTGTTCCTAACTCTACACACAATGTTTTGGATTGGGGGCCCCCTCTGCATTTGGAACCAGATGTTACCCATCACTTATCCTCTGTGGATTTCCAGTCAGTAATCCATGCACTGTGTTATGCTTTCAGGCCCATAATCTCACACATCCATTCCATTGTATTGAGATTGTCTCCCATAACTCCTTCCGCCAGCCTGCACCTATGTAAAGAGTTGATCCACTAACAAACAGAGAGGTGAAGTCTAGTTTAGTCTGGAGGTCACTTACCAGTCACATTGAGATGTACCTCAGTAAACAGTGAAAAGTAATGCAACACGTCTTTTGTCCTGTTTTGTACTCCACACCAGTATGTCCCAGTATCATATTCAGTCAGGTTACTTATGGTCACTGTGTAGCATTTCTCTCTCCTGTTGTCAGTCAGAATGAATCTCCCAGATTTAGCTGATGTTGAGTCAGATATAATTTCACAATGCATATTTGAGTGATTATCTTCCTTGCAGAAATACTTGATGCTGTTCTCATTGTTCTCTGGATATTTACAGATGATGGTAACTTCTCCTCCCAGATGGACCGTCTCTGTGACTGACTTATTACAGCATTCATCTGTCAATAGAAATACACATAACCAGAGTCTAATACTAATGACTGACTTCTTTGAGTATTGGTTTAGATCAGGGAATTACATTAACAGTATTTATCTGTCATTAGAAACTCTCGCATGACATAATCAATTTGATACTGTCAATGATGTCATTAAGCTTCTGTGAATTTATTCCACCATGTAAATGTGACTCACCTTCCTTTACTTCCAGGTCCACCTTGGTATATTCGTCAGGTTTTAAACGTTTATCAACTCCACACCAGTAGGTTCCTTCATCTTGTCTGGTCAGTTGTCTGATGAGCACAGTGAAGTTGTTTCCCTCAATGTCGTCATACAGAGAGAATCTCCAATTGTGTTCCCATGTGTTCTGACTACCTGATCTTATTTTCTCCTCACAACTTAAACTGTTCTGCCCCATGCAGAAATATTTCCCATTACTCTCCTCTTCTATGTTATAATAACAGTAGATGATGACAGTTCCTCCAGAGTATCCTGTCACTATGAAGGAGTTCACACAACCTGTCAACCAGACAAGAGACAGTAAATTGTATATGTTTAAACACTTAATTTGCAAATGTTTTTCCTAAACAGTTAGTAATCAAACACACACATACAATTACACACACACCGACAAATACATGAACAAACACACGTTAGGCACAAGCACAGATAAGTACATGCATATACATACAACAGTCACAAACCAACTTCCTGGGTGTAATAACATTGTTAGAGAGTGCTATAACAAGCTTATTACCTGTCATAAAGGACAGCAAGATGAATATCAGCTGGATCCTCATCTTGTTGTGTTCTGGTGTTCACAGCTTGGTGACTAAATATCTAGTTCCTGATATAATGTACCATCAGTCACTACCTCACTCCCCCTCTTCTCACCTCCCTCTCTCACCTCCCTCTCTCACCTCCCTCTCTCTCTGCACTCATACAAGCTTCTTTCCTTTTTCAGCATCTCGCCGTCTCTTTACTCATTCAAACCTTCCGACCACATCCTGTCTTTGAGTGCCCCTTCCTCTTCCTGGAAGGGCCAAAGACATTGTTCAGTAGAAATAATAACCAGAGTCTGAAGTTAAAGGAAGAGTAAAATGTGGTTTATTTTAGAACAGATATCTGAAGAACCAGAGGTGGAGGAGGTCAGACTTGTGGAAGGGGTCAGACCTGGGGAGGGGCTCAGACCTGTGGACAGGGTCAGATCTGCAGAGGAGGTCAGACTTGTGGAGGGGGTCAGACCTGGGGAGGGGGTCAGACCTGTGGAACTGGTTGGACCTGAGGAGGGGGTCAGACCTGAGGAGGGGCCAGACTTGTGGTGGAAAAGCACAGGGAGTTATGAACGTATTCTGCCCACGGGAGAAAGCAGGTCCTCTAACCTGGGCCGGTCTATACAGTAGGACCGGTGGAACCTTCTTGATTAAGAGTTATTCTACAACTAGAGGGGTCTCTATTTATAGAGGAGAGTAACAGAGTCACTCAACCACTAGAGGGGTCTCTATTCAATAGAGGAGAGTAACAGAGTCATTCAACCATGAGAGGGGTCTTTATCTACAGAGCAATGTAACAGAGTCATTCTACCACGAGAGGGGGATATATCTATAGAGGAGAGTAACAGAGTCATTCTACCACTAGAGGGTCTCTATCTATAGAGGAGAGTAACAGAGTCATTCTACCACTAGAGGGTCTCTATCTATTGAGTAGAGTAACAGCGTCATTCTACCACTAGAGGGTCTCTATCTATAGAGGAGAGTAACAGAGTCATTCTACCACTAGAGGGTCTCTATCTATAGAGGAGAGTAACAGAGTCATTCTACCACTAGAGGGTCTCTATCTATTGAGTAGAGTAACAGCGTCATTCTACCACTAGAGGGTCTCTATCTATAGAGGAGAGTAACAGAGTCATTCTGCCACTAGAGGGGGATCTATCTATAGAGGGTAACAGTCATTCTACCACTAGAGGGTCTCTATCTATAGAGGAGAGTAACTGAGTCATTCTGCCACTAGAGTGGTTTCTATTGATCGCATTGAAATATTCACTGAAGTATTTAAGAAGGCTTTGTATATAAGTGTGTATATTACAGTGAAGGAATAAAAAATATTTGATCCCCTGCTGATTTTGTACCTTTGCCCATTGACAAAGAAATGATCAGTCTATAATTTTAATGGTAGGTTTATTTGAACAGTGAGACAGAATAACAACAAAAAAATACAGAAAACGCATGTAAAAAGTGTTATAAATTATACATTTTCAAATAATTATTTCCTCCCCTGTATGTATATATATATATATATATATATATATATATATATATAAACTTCAATATAAAACACCATCTAAACTTCAATATAATATATTTTTTTACCATAATATAAACCATCAAAAGCATGATATAATAATTATATTATAATATGTAAACCATCAAAGCCATAATAGGATTGGTCACTCTTGCTGTTTACTAATCGATGACTGAAACTGTTAAAATCTGGTGAGTGACAATGACTATGCAATACATAGTAATTATAGAATATCCCATTAAATGTGTGTCTTCTGGGCATTAGTGACCAACACATGAATATATAATCAAAAGTCTCGTTCACCTTTCTTTCTACAACTAGTAACTAATGAACATAACTAGTTACTTTATGGGAACTGTACCTACTAACTGCTGTGGGGAATAATGAGGTGACAGTGTGGTAGTATATTATACCAGTAGGGGGCAGTATAGCACATGGAGTGTGAGTCTGGAGTCTGGAGTGTATTTCTATAATGTTTTTAGATAAGATTCAACTTTATTTTCATTGAACAAGTACAAGTACAGTACAATGAAATGCAGTTTGTGTCTAACCAGAAGGTGGGCAGAAAATGTACAAGTATTAAGTACATGTATGTTTGTATGCATGTAAGTGGAATATATAGATGTGCAATTAATTCAAATTCATTACATATGGCATTTCTAAATGTGCAGTGGAAAATTTACAAATTTGTGCCTGAAAAATAAGGAGTGTTTGGTTATGATGAGAGATAGAATACACTGTGCCATAACTGAATGTGATCTTTTCAATAGATGAACATTTATCTTCCGTTATGAACACCAAGGACAGAGATCCAGATAAATGACTGGCTGACACATTTATTATCATATTGATGCGACAAAAACTTCTCATCATTGAGCAAAAATTATAATTGTTTTTCCTAAAAATAACATTAAAAAAAACTTTCTTTCAGTATCTAAAACAGTGTTTATATACAACATAAATAAACAATTTGCTGGGAACAAAATATACAGCCCAGGAAAACAGCACCTTTTTCTTTCCTTTTTAAAAAAGTCGAAAAGGAAGGCTTTCAGTGAGGAACAGAAGGGTGAAAATTAAAAGACGCAAATTGAACTCTTCTGTTCCTTACTAAAAACGTTCTCTCCCTCCCTTGAATGTTGTTTTGCAGAGTTGCGGTTCAGGGTCTGGTAAGTTGAATCTTGGTTTGCAGAGTAGCGGTTCAGGGTTTGGTAAGTTGAATCTTGGTTTGCAGAGTAGCGGTTCAGGGTTTGGTAAGTTGAATCTTGGTTTGCAGAGTAGCGGTTCAGGGTTTGGTAAATTGAATCTTACCTCTCAGCCTTCATCTCCCCACTGTTTTCTCAATGGGTGTTTAGAACCATCACATTTTCACTGTGTCCTGGTTGGGTGTTCAGAGCCCTCATCTCCTCACTGTGTCCTGGGTGGGTGTTTAGAGCCCTCATCTCCTCACTGTGTCCTGGGTGGGTGTTTAGAGACCTCATCTCCTCACTGTGTCCTGGGTGGGTTTTTAGAGCCCTCATCTCCTCACTGTGTCGTGGGTGGGTGTTCAGAGCCCTCATCTCCTCACTGTGTCCTGGGTGGGTGTTTAGAGCCCTCATCTTCTCACTGTGTCCTGGGTGGGTGGTTAGAGCCCTCATCTCCTCACTGTGTCCTGGGTGGGTGTTTAGAGCCCTCATCTTCTCACTGTGTCCTGGGTGGGTTTTTAGAGCCCTCATCTCCTCACTGTGTCGTGGGTGGGTGTTCAGAGCCCTCATCTCCTCACTGTGTCCTGGGTGGGTGTTTAGAGCCCTCATCTTCTCACTGTGTCCTGGGTGGGTGGTTAGAGCCCTCATCTCCTCACTGTGTCCTGGGTGGGTGTTTAGAGCCCTCATCTTCTCACTGTGTCCTGGGTGGGTGTTTAGAGCCCTCATCTTCTCACTGTGTCCTGGGTGGGTGGTTAGGAGAATTCTGCCTACAAAACAATCTGTTACATCAATGCATCTAATCAACCAATATTATGCAGAATCTTTGAAGAAACAAACAGTACTTTGTACTACTCAATAACAATTCCTTCATAGCAGCACTTCATCAAGAGATTTCCATTCAGATGCAAACATCATGACTGGTTATGTTCTGTTGGAGAAGTAAGAAATTAAACGGTCCGGACAGATTTATTAAGGCTTCTAAATGGTAATTTTATTGATATATTCAAAATGCTACATTTACACAGGCAGCCTTATTCTGATTCCACTTCATGTGACACAGCATTTTATATATAACGCAATTAGGAAACAACTCCCTGTAGAGTAGAATTCTATAAGATGCCAATCTATGAGCAGAAAGATGTCATTGAGAATGAATTATTCACAGACACAGGAATCCCCCCTGATAAAAAATATGGGGTCCTGCCACCTCCCAAATCCCAGTATAACCACCATATCTGAATGTGTGTGTCTGAAACATACCTTCCACATTGATACATTTTTCCTTGTAGACAATGATCATGATGAAAGTGAACAACAGCACAACCAGAATCACAGACACAAAGACCACAATGACCCCTACTGAAATATCTGGAACACAGAGACACAATGATCACTACTAAGATACCTGGAACAGAGAGACACAATGATCACTACTAAGATACCTGGAACAGAGAGACACAATGATCACTACTACGATACCTGAAACACAGAGATACAATGATCACTACTAAGATACCTGGAACACAGAGACACAATGATCACTACTAAGATACCTGGAACAGAGAGACACAATGATCACTATTAAGAAACCTGGAAAACAGAGACACAATGATCACTACTAAGATACCTGGAGCACAGAGATACAATGATCACTATAAACCTGATTTTTTTCGCAGTACATTCATGGTGACAGGAATCAATATTCTAAAATCCGTCTTCAAAAAGTCAACAGTTGTTGATAGAATACACTATTTAATAAGTCAGTGTTTCTTTGAGTCACAGGTTGATCTCTTGCAATTAAAGTATTTTACCAGAAATGCTGTGGATAGTTCTGATGGTGCTGATGTTGTAGAATCTGTTGACGGACAGAATATAATGTTTATTATATTAGATTCACATCCTACTTCACCTCACATCCACTACCTCATATCATACAGTAGATGTGTAAAATACATTGTGTCTGGTCTCACCTCCACTACCTCATATCATACAGTAGATGTGTAAAAGACATTGTGTCTGGTCTCACCTCCACTACCTCATGTCATAAAGTAGATGTGTAAAATACATTGTGTCTGGTCTCACCTCCACTACCTCATATCATACAGTAGATGTGTAAAATACATTGTGTCTGGTCTCATCTCCAGTACCTCATACCATACAGTAGATGTGTAAAATACATTGTGTCTGGTCTCTCCTCCACTACCTCATATCATACAGTAGATGTGTAAAAGTCATTGTGTCTGGTCTCATCTCCACTACCTCATATCATACAGTAGATGTGTAAAATACATTGTGTCTGGTCTCACCTCCACTACCTCATATCATACAGTAGATGTGTAAAATACATTGTGTCTGGTCTCACCTCCATTACTTCATATCATACAGTAGATGTGTAAAATACATCGTGTCTGGTCTGTATTGTGATTCATAATACGACATCCCAGGATTAGGGAATGATCTCATTAAAGCCCATGTCAAGTTCTTATCACAATTGTTCCTCAGCCTTTTGTGTCTTTGCCCTGTTGTTGTTTGGTGGTGTTATACAGTGAGGGGTAAAGAAATATTTGATGATTTTGTACGTTTGCCCACTGAAAAATCAATTATCAGTCTATTATTTTAATGGTAGGTTTAATTGAACAGTGAGAGACAGAATAACAACAAGAAAATCCAGAAAAACGCATGTCAAAAATGATATAAATTGATTCGCATTTTAATGAGTGAAATAAGTATTTGAACCCCTCTCAATCAGAAAGATTTCTGGCTCCCAGGTGTCTTTTATACAGATAACGAGCTCTTAAAGGGAGTGCCCCTAATCTCAGCTTGTTACATGTATAAAAGACATGACCTGTCCACAGAAGCAATCAACCTACACAAGGCTGGAATGGGCTACAAGACCATCGCCAATCAGCAAAAGCTGACAACAGTTGATGTGAATTATCGCAAATGGAAGAAACTCAAAAGAACTGTCAATCTCCTTCGGTCTGGGGCTCCATGCAAGATCTCACCTCGTGGAGTTGAAATGACCATGAGAACGGTGAGGAATCAGCCCAGAACTACACAGGAGGAGCTTGTCAATGATCTCAAGGCAGCTGGGACCATAGTCACCAAGAAAACAATTGGTTACACTACGCTGTGAAGAACTGAAATCCTGCAGTGCAGGAAAGCGCATGTACAAGCCTGTCTGAAGTTTGCCAATGAGCATCTGAATGAGTCAGAGGAGAACTGGGTGAAACTGTTGTGGTCAGATGGGACCAATATCGAGCTTTTTAGCAACAACTCAACTCGCCATGTTTGGAGGAGGAGGAATGCTGCCTATGACCCCAAGAACACCATCCCCACCGTCAAACATGGAGGTGGAAACTTTATGCTTTGGGGGTGTTTTTCACAGCATCCATGAGAAGATGGATGGGGCCATGTACTGTTAAACCTTGGGTGAGAACCTCCTTCCCTCAGCCAGGGCATTGAAAATGGGTTGTGGATGGGTATTCCAGCATGACAATGACCCAAAACACACAGCCAAGGCAACAAAGGAGTGGCTGAAGAAGAGGCACATTAAGGTCCTAGAGTGGCCTAGCCAGTCTCCAGACCTTAGTCCCATAGAAAATCTGTGGAGGGAGCTGAAGGTTAGAGTTGCCAAACGTCAGCCTCAAAACCTTAATGACTCGGAGAAGATCTGCAAAGAGCAGTGGGACAAAATCCCTCCTGAGATGTGTGCAAACCTGGTGGCCAACTACAAGAAATGTCTGACCTCTGTGATTGCCAACAATGGTTTTGCCATCAAGTACTAAGTCATGTTTTGCAGAGGCGTCAAATTCTTATTTTATTATTACATTTCTTGACATGTGTTGTTCTGGATATTTTTGTTGTTATTCTGTCTCTGTTCAAATAAACCTACCATTAAAATTATAGACTAATCATTTCTTGGTCAGTGGGCAAACATACAAAATCAGCAGGGGATCAAATATTTTTTTCCCTCACTGTAGAAAAGATTCTGCCTGCAACTGTATCCGCTTGTCTCATTGCTACATAGTGACAGTGCACTCTGTTTTTCTCTGCCTTAGTGAGTCAGATAAACAAACACATAGTCACAAAGAAGAAGTTAGGGAGCCATGACTACAAACGGAAACCAGGTGTTAGTGTTTTGAAGTGTTCCAATCCATTTGACTTTCCTCCTATTTCTCTTCACAACAGCCTCCACAGTTTTAAATACTGTCCATGTGCAGGTACAGTGAGTGTATTAGGGGAGGGTGGCTGGGTGATCCTGAATGTGGTTTAATAGTGTTTGATAGTGTTCCATCCATTATATTATAATGAGACTGTCCTCCCATAACTCCTCCCACCAGCCTCCACTGATGTAAAGAGTTGATCCACTAACAAACAGAGAGGTGAAGTCTAGTTTAGTCTGGAGGTCACTTACCAATCACACTGAGATGTACCTCAGTAATCAGTGAAAAGTAATGCAACACGTCTTTTGTCCTGTTTTGTACTCCACACCAGTATGTCCCAGTATCATCTTTAGTTAAGTTACTGATGGTCACTGTGAAGCTTTTCTCTGTTCTGTTGTCAATCAGAGAGAATCTCCCAGTATTTTTAAATGTTGAGACATAGTTGATGAAATCACATGTGTTAAAGGAATTAATTTGCTTGCAGAAAAATTTACTGTTCATATATTTCGGATATTTACAGACGATGGTAGCTTCTCCTTCCAAATAGACCGTCTCTGTGACTGACTTATTACAGCATTTATCTGTCAATAGAAATACATATTATACACAATTGAAACAGACAATGTAATGTCATTGATCTACTGTATATTTATTCCACAGTGTAAATGTGTCTCACTGTCCTTTACTTCCAGCTCCATCTTGGTAAATCTGTCATTTGCATTTTGTTTGTTCACTCCACACCTGTAGGTTCCTTCATCTTCTCTGGTCAGATTTCTAATGACAACCCTGAAGAAGACTGATGGAGTTTTGTCGTACAGAAGGAATCTACCCTTCTCCTGCCAGGTGGAGTCTTTAGGTGGATTTGGTCTAATTTTATCGATACAATTCATATTGTTCTGCTCCTTGCAGAAATATTTCTCATTCCTCTCCTCTCCTTTGTTATATTGACAGTAGGTGATGACAGTCCCTCCAGAGTATCCAGTCATTATGAAGGAGCTCACACAACCTGTCAATCAAAGAGATTATATATTTTGTACATTTGTTGTCTTAGCTTTGTTTCTTCTGTAAAGCTTTGAAGTTATACAGATTGTATTCCTACACCAATGAGATCTCACACACACACACACACACACACACAGACACACACACAGACACACACACACACAAAATAATGAATCCACGGGTGTACACATATACCACCTCAAAAAAGAACACACAGACACACATTAATCCTCATGCATCCAGGAATGCACAAACATGGACAAAAATAGACAATTACACACACAAACACACACATTAATCCTCACACATCCAGGAATGCACAAACATGGACAAAAATAGACAATTACACACACAAACACACACATTAATCCTCACACATCCAGGAATGCACAAACACAGAAAAACAAGGGCATTAACACACACAGATATGCACAAACACACACACTCACACAACACACAAACACTAGCACACACACACTCACAACACAAACACTAGCACGAACACACCCACACACAAACACTAGCACGCACTCACACACACACACACACACAAACACTAGCACACACACTCACAGACACTAGCCGCACACACACACACACACACATTAATTATCACGCATCCAGGCATGCACAAACACTGATAAAAATGGGCATTAACACTCTCAGATATGCACGAACACACACAACAAATAAACACTTGCATATGCCCACAACACACTAACACTAGCACACACACACAACACACAAACATTAGCACACACACACACACACACACACAACGCATTAAAACTTGCACACACACTCACAACACACTAACACTAGCACACACACACACACACACAACACACAAACACTAGCACACACACAACACACACACATACGCACACACATTCAAACACACGCACACACATACACACACACGCACACACATACACACACAACACATTAACACTAGCACACACAACATACAAACACTAGCACACACAACATACAAACACTAGCCCACACAACATACAAACACTAGCCCACACACACACACTCACACACACACAACATACAAACACTAGCACACACACTCACACTACACAAACACTAGCACACACACACATTGTTGCATTACCTTGTGTACTATAACAGCCTTGACCAGAAGACAAAAATGTTTTTCTGTGTTATAACAAGCTTATTACCTGTCATGAAGTCCAACAGGGTGAATATCAGCAGGATCCTCATCTTGTTGTGTTCTGGTGTTCACAGATTCTCTCCAGGTTGGGGTCTAAATATCTAGTTCCTGATACAATGTGCTGTAAGTCTCTACCTCTCTCTCCATCTCTCTCTCTCTGCTCTCATACAAGCTACTTCCCTGTTTCTGCATCTCTCCATCTCTTTACTAGTTCACATCTTCTTACCACATCTTCTCTTTCTGACAGCACCTTCCTCTGCCTGAAGGGGCCGAAGTGGGGATGTTTAATGTAGAAACAATAACAGAGTCTAACAAATACAGGGGCGTTGTTCATCCACTGGGGCGCCCTAATGAGTGAAGATACTATTTTAGTTTTACGATTTGTTACTAAAACTATTTTAATATTATACATTTGAAATATTACAAAAAAGCCCCCGCAACCACATTACTGCTTATAAGGCTGTATTTCGTGTGTTGTCCGCAGCTTCGCACCCAAATTCAACCACTAGAGGGTCTCTATCTATAGAGGAGAGTAACAGAGTCATTCAACCACTAGAGGGTCTCTATCTATAGAGGAGAGTAACAGAGTCATTCTACCACTAGAGGGTCTCTATCTATAGAGGAGAGTAACAGAGTCATTCTACCACTAGAGGGTCTCTATCTATAGAGGAGAGTAACAGAGTCATTCTACCACTAGAGGGTCTCTATCTATAGAGGAGAGTAACAGAGTCATTCTACCACTAGATTGTGTTCTCCCTACATCTCAGGTTCTGTGTGGTAATCTGCCTCCTACCGGAGTGGTTAAGAGAAAGTACAACATTATACTTTTGGGTTGCATGTCGGTTCCATGTAGCTTAAAAATTTGGTCATTCCACATACAATATCATGCTTCTGGGTTTGATTTCCACTTGGAAACATTATCAATAAATATAAGACTGTCAGCCAAATGAGTTACATTTTTTATTCGTTATTTTAATTTTGTCATAATTATGATAATGACATTATCATCATAGTCATTAAGTGTTTTAATAGGCTGATGAATTATGCTATAGACTTTGTTGTTGCCTCACGTCTCACGCTACTGTTCAGACTGTGGTTGCAGTGTGAACTTATTTTAATCTGTCTGTGCCGTTCTAAACCACAAGAGGACAGAACATCCCAGAAGCTACAGGACAAGTATGATCTAGTTAAGTGATGAATATTTACTGATCCACAAATACAGACATCTAAAGAAATTGCTGTTTTTAACTAGATATCTGAAACACCCTTATTATAACCACATTTTGCCACCAAAAAGTCTAATATAAAAGCCATAAGTAGTGTTCACGTTCCAGTACGTGGGTAGAAATGTCTTTTATTTATAAATGAAATAGCCACATACAAGCATCCACTATGTTAACATGCGGTAACTACAGTACATGTGTTGCAGTGATTGGACAGTTGTGTCAATTTCATTTCATAAAATTAAAGTGACGGATATCTATACAGCTGTGTGTGACAACATGGGCAGACTTGTAGTTTTGGACCGATGGTTAGGTGGATGCAGGGACACCAATACAAAGTCCCTCCTCAACCCGCCGGCCACTAAAACATCCATTACCTAAAGAGGTCACAGTTAAAACCTACATTTCCATCACCACATATAATGTAATACATTCATACCATTTTTTAAATATTTTTCCTGAAGTAATGTGAGTTGCACAACATTTAAGTAAAGCAAAAAACAAGCCCAGAGTGACTGATTCTAACTGAATCGGATCCCAAAATGGTGTAATATACAAAAGTTTGGACACAACCATAAATGGGTAAGAGTGTCCAAACTTTTGACTGGTGATATATCCTCACTATCAATCCTTGTTTGTAATGACATAAGCAAGAATTAGAACAGGAATTGACACAAGACACCACTCTACCACAGGCACACTGAAGAATTGTCCGGCCACAAAAACCTAAATCCTGGGTAGAGGGGCTCAGTGAATGTGGCCTGGAACGTGTGCAGGTGGGTCAATGTGTCTGAGAACACCATGTAGAAGGACAGGGTGCCGGCCGACCAGTCCAGAAACACTCCTACTCTCTGGGAAGAGGACTGGTGTCTTTGGGGTTGAGGAAGGATTTGGAGGTGGTCAGCTAGTATAAGAGTCTCTTCATTATTGTGGTAGGCTAAGAAATAGTCCTTACAGCAGAACAAACACCATGAATTTTCATTGAATCCAAGCAAACTGGCAGGACCTCTCACTTTTCTTCTGATCCCATGATATGCCAATCCAATATATTCCCCACGACTCCACTCCACCTCCCAGTAACAGCGTCCTGTCAGACCCTCTCTGCACAGCACTTGTTCCGCTGACTCAAAT
Organism: Esox lucius; assembly: GCF_011004845.1. Taxonomy (NCBI): domain Eukaryota; kingdom Metazoa; phylum Chordata; class Actinopteri; order Esociformes; family Esocidae; genus Esox; species Esox lucius. The sequence continues at coordinate 5,021,894 of NC_047577.1, forward strand.
CTCTCTGGGTGATCAGGACACAACTGCTCATGTTGAAATCGCTTCACCCGTCTGTCCGACTCAGACAGGGAGAGGTATCTCCATGCTGTGTTTGGGTCCATGGTGAGATTACAGGCATCTGCATACAAAATAGGTTGGGCCATGTCAGAACTGTGACAGAGTGTGTTCATTTCGATTCAGAATAGCTGAGGCCGTAGCAACATTGTATCGGGTCCAACACTTGAGCTAGATATTATAGGCAAATAAAATTTAGCCAATTTGGACTTTCCCAATTTTTTTTATCTAAATGTATTCAACTAGGAGATTTTGCTGCTGATTAAAATAAAAAGACATAATAAAAGTAAAAAAATAAAAAAATGCTAATTGTTCTAAATTAATTCAAAATATAACAGAAAATCGATTGCAAAGTTTTCACCCCTTTGCTATGACACCTAAATAAGCTGTGTTGCAACCAACTGTATGAGACATGTAAATAGTTTAATGGAAATAAGGCATTTCGATGTCAGAGGGAGGACCCACAGTTGGTTAATTCAACTCCAAACAAAAACTATGACAACAAACGGACATTGAAAGCAATTCCAGAATAAGGTTCTATAAAAGCAGCAATCAGGTGTAGGATATAAGAACATTTACAAAGCATTAAATACCCCCCCCCCCCCCCGAGCAGAGTGAAGTCCATTATAAAGGAATTATGACATAACTGTGAATCTAGAACAGGCTGTCCTCAAGAATTTTGTATTTTGGGAAAAATGGCTCAACTCAGGGCGGTCACTCACACTGCCAAAAGGATGTACAGTCTACCACAGCTGAGCTTGGAGGCTCTGTGCATATTGCAACAATAGCCCAGGTACTTCAAACAACCCCTGTTTAAATCCATGTTGATTTCATGTTAAAATACGATAACCGTAACGGACTAATACATATAGACATTTGTTAAATATATGAATTAAATCATATAACTAACACACTTACATGTGATCAGTTTCCCTGGATTTACCCAGATATCTTCATTGTGGTCAACACTTGGAGATAAAGGCACAGACAAACATTCTTCATTAAGTGTATTGTCATAAAGGGTAAACAAATAAGAGTAATACTAATTATCAGGACACAATTCACCCACCAATTCTATGACAAGACAATACCTTAGTTACACCACAGTTTCTAGATGTTCGTCATTCTTTTATCGGTCATAACTCAATAGTTCAAAATTGTAAAGAAATCCAATATTTCAGAATTAATGTAACTTACTTTAGTTTCTCCAGTCTACATTGAGGATCCTCCAGTCTATCAGAGAGCAGCTTCACTCCAGAGTCTCCTGGGTGATTGAAGCTCAGGTCCAGTTCTCTCAGGTGGGAGGGATTTGATCTCAGAGCTGAAGCCAGAGAAGCACAGCCTTCCTCTGTGACTCTACAGAATGACAGCCTGCAGAGAGAAGTCATCATGATTTAACAACAGGACTGCTACTCTCTGGTAATTAATGATGGGCAACCAAAGCTTCCTAAATCCTTTGAGGCTTGCAATATTTTCCACCAATATTAGATATGACTTTGTGGCACAGTGGTGTGGAGCTTTGATAAGAGGAATTAGAATGCAGGGTTTATACCGTGTTCTTCTTGCCTCCAGTTATCATCTTTAAACTGTGCAAGAGTGTCATAGGAAGAATAAAAATTATTTGAACAATTCAGCATTGTTTCAAATGAAAACATTTTCTAAAGACTATCAGGATTCAATCTCGTACCACTGCCACATTTGTATTACATTATTTCATGATAAATAGGTTATTAGATGTTACTTAACAGACTGTTCTTGCGTTAGCATTAGCCTGTTGTTAGCATACGTCCTTTGTTGTCCGGTAACTCAGCTATCCAGCGTTTGATAACCGTAACGGACTATGGCTACATTTAGTAAATGTTATTTTTTTTCTTTTTGCCATTTCATACTAATAATAATACTTCTAAAACTGTTGAAAACACATATCCTTTCTTTGTCTTTTTGACAAGTTAGCGTTACGCAAGGACACAATGCTAAAACGTTCACTAATGCTAAGTTTGCATGCTAGCTAAGCTGACATACTGCTACAACCTCTTCTACAGTCATATTGGGCAAATGAAGAAAACGGAACTCATGTCCCACCCAGCAACCTTATGATTTGATCAAATAAACAACAGATACCTTCCCCTGATTGGGTAGAATAAACTATTCTGCATAGCAACAGCCTTCCATTGGATGCTGTCACCCAACAGCCCATCCATTGGTCAGGTGCACAAAGGTTTGGCTGCATTTGGACAGGATGATGACAACAAGGAAATGTGCCACATAAACACAAAGCACATATGCGTTTTCATCGGAATCTCGTGGAAACAGCAAGGAATACTATGTAATTGTTATGCAAATATGCCCCAGGCGTGGGCGCTACCGCTTAATCCGTCCTCAGGGGGTTAAAGGTGTGAATAAGTAATAGTGTTTTTAATGCAGTGCTGCTTGAGGGCCCGAAGATCACGGCCATCCAATATTGGTTTCCAGCCTTGCCCCTTGCGTACAGAGATTTCTCCAGATTCTCTGAAACTTTTAATGATATAATGCACCGTAGATGATGAGATCCCCAAACTCTTGAGATCGTTAAAGTCCTGTAAGTTGCGAGGTGGGGCCTCCATGGATAAGACTTGTTGGTCCACAGATGCTCGATTGAGATCTGGGGAATTTGGAGTTCATGATCGGTGTAATAGCCAACACTAACAAATAAAATAGTGTTTCCCTGTTGAAGTGCTGAAAGCCTAATTATTGCACAGCATATTTTTATGTGCAGCATTCATAGCCATCATTTCATCATTTTATACAAAATACAATGGGTTCTCTTCAAAATTATTTCATCCCTATGCTCGGGCTACAGTTCCTAAGTGGTAAGAGTTTTGTTTTGGTATGTAATGTTCTGAGTACTTCACATCAGAGCAATATAGGAACCCTTGGTATCCCCAAATCTTTGAATATCACAGCAATGTCAAATGTAATAATTAACATATTTACCTCATTCATTTACTGAGTTGTTGGCAGCTAATTGAAGTGATTTGACTTTACATTTTTTATTTAGCAGGTTTATCCTGTACATGTTAGTGCTTCTAAGTACAAACCTCAGTTTTTCCAGACCACAGTTTTGTTTTCCCAGCTCAGCAGAAAGCAGGTTAACTCCTGTGTCCTTTAGTTCACTGTGACTCAAGTCCAGTTCTCTCAGGTTTGACGAATTTGAGCTGAGAGCTGAGCACAATTGTTCATAAAATTTCTCTGTCCAAAAACACCCATTCAACCTAAAAGGAAATACATAGAGCAAAATGATCAGCAAAAAGGAAATGAAAATAAAAATTATGCAAAGACAAAACAAAAAGAGTGAAAACAGAAGTGTTTTGTCTTTTCTGTTGGGGGCTGGTGAAAATTAAACGAGAAATGTTTCGAGCTATATACAGTGGATATAAAAAGTCTACACACCCCTGTTAAAATGTATTTATTATTTTAATTGTGATGATAATAACTAACAACTAATGAAAACCACAAATTCAGTATCTCTGAAAATGTTGAATATTACTTAAGACCAATACAAAAAAAAATATTTTAGAAATGTTGGCCAACTGAAAAGTATGAACATGAAAAGTATGAGCATGTACAGCCCTCAATACATAGTTGGGGCTGCTTTTGTCTGAATTACTGCAGCAATGCGGCGTGGCATGGAGTCGATCAGTCTGTGGCACTGCTCAGGTGTTATGAGAGCCCAGGTTGCTCTGGTTGTGGCCTTCAGCTCTTCTGCATTGTTGGGTGTGGCATATCGCATCTTCCTCTTCACAATACCCCATAGATTTTCTATAGGGTTAAGGTCAGGCGAGTTTGCTGGCCAATTAAGAACAGGGATACCATGGTCCTTAAACCAGGTACTGGTAGCTTTGGCACTGTGTGCAGGTGCCAAGTCCTGTTGGAAAATGAAATCTGCATCTCCATAAAGTTGGTCAGCAGCAGGAAGTATGAAGTGCTCTAACACTTCCTGGTAGACGGCTGCGTTGACCTTGGACCTCAGAAAACACAGTGGACCAACACCAGCAGATGACATGAAACCCATGTCTTGCATACGTCTGTGCATGGTGGTTCTTGAATCACTGACTCCAGCTGCAGTCCATTCTTTGTGAATTTCACCCACATTTTTGAATGGGTTTTGTTTCACAATCATCTCCAGGGTGCGGTTATCCCTATTGCTTGTATACTTTTTTCTACCACATCGTTTCCTTCCCTTCGCCTCTCTACTAATGTGCTTGGACACAGAGCTCTGTGAACAGCCAGCCTCTTTAGCAATGAACTTTTGTGTCTTGCCCTCCTTGTGCAAGGTGTCAATGGTCGTCTTTTGGACAGCTGTCAAGTCAGCAGTCTTCCCCATGATTGTGTTGCCTAAAGAACTACACTGAGAGACCATTTAAAGGCCTTTGCAGGTGTTTTGAGTTAATTAGCTGATTACAGTGTGGCACCAGGTGTCTTCAATATTGAACCTTTTCACAATATAAAATTTTTCTGAGATACTGAATTTAGGGTTTTCATTAGTTGTCAGTTATAATCATCTAAATTAAAAGAAATAAACACTTGAAATATATCAGACTGTGTGGAATGAATGTATACATTATATAAGTTTAACTTTTTGAATGGAATTACTGAAATAAATAATGATATTTTTTATGATATTCTAATTATAGGTTTAAGTTAAGCAGAAAGAAGAACATGGTGCCGAACGCCTAAAACATGTGTCCTCACATGCGGACACAGGGTATCAGGAGGTAAAGACCACAAACAATAATACAGGAATAATTCATAGGTAGAACTCTAAAATGTAAGACGCTCCAGTCTGGTTCTCAGTCGATTCCAAAAAGCCAAAACAAAAAATATCCAAACATTTAGTCACTCAACTGTAAAAAGCATGACTGCATTCCTACAGGCTAGAGGATTTACGACAGTACAGTTGCAGTAATTGGCATGAAAGACACATTTTCCAGGTTTTGTTTTTCTAGGATGTCTAAGATGTCCCTCTGTCAAAAAAGTTGAGCTAAAAATAACTGATTAGTAGTAGTCTTGTGAAGTTAGACTCTTTACTGACTGATGTTCAATGAAAGGAAAAGCATAGTCTGATTAATTTAGTCGCCCTCTAACAGCACCCTGTGGCCTGTAAGTGAGCAGTACAGACTGATTCAGCAGAATCACAATCACAGAATCCCTCCCACAATGAAGTTGCTGTGATTAAGCAATAACCTCTCACTTCAAATTGGACAAAAAGAACATTGGAGGAACATACAATCATTTTAAAGTGGCCTTATCAGAAATGAATAACTGATTTGCCAGTTGCAAAACCTCGGCATAGGCCACCATCTCTCAGACATCTCCAAGTGCATTCAGAAAAGATAACTTTTGTCACCGTTGTTAATTCATTAATTGATACTGACCTCAGTATTTGTAGTTTACAGTGTGGATAAGACACTGTGGTAAAAGGTTTGCTGCCCCCAAAATCAGACAGGATACTTTGCCTCAGTTCCAACTCTCTCAGGGAGGAGTCTGCTGACTGGAGATCAGCGGCCAGTGACTTATAGTTCTCAGATAGTCTTAAGCCACCCAGTCTTGTGAAACAGAAACAATGAAACTTTTACAGATTACGACATAATTAAAAATGTATCATTTCAGTAGTACCATATTCAACACATCCTTGTTTGAATTATTCGTATCTTATGTAACTTCTCATATAACGGGAAATATACACTGGATCCTTTATACCTTTATTTGTTACTAAGTTTGTAATCGATTAGTTACTCCTCATCCTAAACCTGCCCTTTGTTGTCTCTGTATAAAAAGGCACTGCTGCCTTTCCTCTTGGTGAAACCACTAGCTGATGCATCTGTGTGTGGCTCTCCCGGCTGCAGATGAATACATTCATATAAAAGACTTCAGGCCTTCTGAATCCAGAACATTTCTGTGTCTCTGCAAGTCTGGCTAATTTCTTTCACAATTTAATATTATTCTGGTATGTAGTCATATCTGTTGTAGTTGTGTCGATACACATTAAAGTGTCCATTAAAAAAACTACAACTATAATCCCAAAAACCTATGTACCTACAAATGAACAATAAATCCTTATTGTTGTCATGTGATGACACCTCCAAAAGTACCAACCTCAGTGTCTGTAGTTTACTGCATGGATGATTCTGAGCATTAAAGAGTTGCCTCCCACCGACATCAGACAACTCACAGTCCAACAGGTGTAGTTTACTCAGATGTGTGTCTGCTGACTGGATGACGGAGGCCAGTGATCCACAGTGATGGTCAGAGAGTTTAATGCTGCCCAGTCTATCAGAACAAAGATCAATATCACTCATATACAGTGTGATGACGAGGAATAACTATGTGACAATGCTGTTCATCCACTACATCTTAGCTTTCAACAGCATAATACAGAGTAAGCTCATCACTAACTACAGTGGGGAGAACAAGTATTTGATACACTGCCGATTTTGCAGGTATTGCAACTTACAAAGCATATAGAGGTCTGTAATTTTTATCATACTTACACTTCAACTGTGAGAGACAAAAATCCAGAAAATCCCATTGTATGATTTTTAATAATTAATTTGCATTTTATTGCATGACATAAGTATTTGATTACCGACCAACCAGTAAGAATTCCAGCTCTCACAGACATGTTAGTTTTTCTTTAAGAAGCCCTCCTGTTCTCCACTCATTACCTGTATTAACTACACATGTTTGAACTCGTTACCTGTATAAAAGACACCTGTCCACACACTCAATCAAAGACTCCAACCTCTCCACAATGGCCAAGACTAGAGAGCTGTGTAAGGACATCAGGGATACAATTGTAGACCTGCACAAGGCTGGAATGGGCTATAGGACAATAGGCAATCAGCTTGTTGAGAATGCAACAACTGTTGGCGCAATTATTAGAAAATGGAAGAAGTTCAAGATGACGGTCAATCTCCCTCAGTCTGGGGCTCCATGCTATCTCACCTCGTGGGGCATCAATGATCATGAGGAAGGTGAGGGATCAGCCCAGAACTACACGGCAGGACCTGGTCAATGACCTGAAGAGAGCTGGGACCACAGTCTCAAAGAAAACCATTAGTAACACACTACGCCGTCATGGATTAAAATCCTGCAGCACACGCAAGGTCCCCCTGCTCAAGTCAGCGCATGTCCAGGCCTGTCTCAAATTTGCCAATGACCATCTGGATGATCCAGAGGAGGAATGGGAGAAGGTCATGTGGTCTGATGAGACAAAAATAGAGCTTTTTGGTCTAAACTCCACTGGCCATGTTTGGATGAAGAAGAAGGATGAGTGCAACCCCAAGAACACCATCCCAACCGTGAAGCATGGAGGTGGAAACATCATTCTTTGGGGATGCTTTTCTGCAAAAGGGACAGGACGACTGCACCGTATTGAGGGGAGGATGGATGGGGCCATGTATCGCAAGATCTTGGCCAACAACCTCCTTCCCTCAGTAAGAGCATTGAAGATGGGTCGTGGCTGGGTCTTCCAGCATTAGAAAACGACCCGAAACACACAGCCAGGGCAACTAAGGAGTGGCTCCGTAAGAATCATCTCAAGGTCCTGGAGTGGCCTAGCCAGTCTCCAGACCTGAATCTAATAGAAAATCTTTGGAGGGAGCTGAAAGTCTGTATTGGCCAGTGACAGCCCCGAAACCTGAAGGATCTGGAGGTCTGTATGGATGAGTGGGCCAAAATCCCTGCTGCAAACCTGGTCAAGAACTACAGGAAATGTATGATCTCTGTAATTGCAAACAAAGGTTTCTGTACCAAATATTAAGTTCTACTTTTCTGATGTATCAAATACTTATGTCATGCAATAAAATGCAAATTAATTACTTAAAAATCTTACAATGTGATTCTGCGCTGCCCCCCCCCTCCCCCCCCCCCCTTGGGCCGGGGTTCGTGTTGGCCCGTCCAGTGGCCAGGCCTTTGGGGGCGGGGGTACTGTCATGGTACGGTGAGCAGCAGCGCCCTTCGTTCCGTGCACTCCCACTTCCCATCACATCATGAACGCATCTCGGACTTGTTTTGTCACGTCTTAATCATGCCCACCAGGTCCCTAACACACCATTAAGTCTAAGTGTTTAAATGTTTCCATTATGCTCCCGCATTGGTGGATCATTGTTGCTGCTGTCGTGTTTGACGTCGTGTGTGTTGCCGTTACATGTAAGTCTTTATGTACAGTCGTTTGGCTGCTGAGTGGAGTACTATTATGTGAAGATGGGTGTGGGCTGTGTCTTTTGAAAATAAACATATGTTTTATTGAACCATGTATTTTAAACTGGATGTGTAAATTGTTGATTATAAGTCCATAATCTACAAACAGAATCACTATCAATGCCGTAAGCGATGAAATTCCAAGTTTGTAAGTGAGTGGTTTTAATAATATGGCATAGAATTTTTTGTTTAAGTTTTACTTTTGGTCGATGGATTTTACTTTTGGGTCTGAAGCATATATATTGATTTACAAGTAATAAGTATGTTACAAGTGGAATGTATAGATGTGCAATGAAGGCAAATGCTGTACAAATGGCAATACTACATGTGCAATTAAGCCAAATAGAGGAGGGCAGAAAAGTATAAGTATTAAGTATAGTGGATGTTACAAGTGGGATAATAGTATTAAGTAAAGTGGATGTTACAAGTGGGATAATAGTATTAGGTATAGTGGATGTTACAAGTGGGATAAATAGTATTAATTATAGTGGATGTTACAAGTGGGGTAATAGTATTAAGTAAAGTGGATGTTACAAGTGGGGTAATAGTATTAAGTATAGTGGATGATACAAGTGGAGTAATAGTATTAAGTATAGTGGATGTTACAAGTGGGGTAATAGTATTAAGTATAGTGGATGTTACAAGTGGGGTAATAGTATTACGTATAGTGGATGTTACAAGTGGGATAATAGTTTGCCATTTGCGGGTACATATGGCAATTCTAGATGGCATTCTAGATGTGCAGTCAAGGCAAATTGAAGGATTAAGATAGCATGTGAAACCGCGATGCAGAGATAGCAGCATTGAGGTCTCCAAGGTCCCTGAGGTAGACATGTATATGTAACAACTGAAAAATGCAAGTACAATGGCAATTCTAAATGTGCAATGAAGGCATATTGAATGTGAAAGGTGCATGTGCAACTGAAATGCAGGGATAGCAGCAGTGAGGTTTCTGAGGTAGACACGTACCTGTAACAATTGAAAACTTCCATTATCAGACTTTGCAAGGCAGGGTCAGAGTAGTACAAAGGGAGTCGTGCAACAAGGTCCCTGATAGGTGGGGGGGGGGGGGGGGGGCTGTACGGTTAGTGATAGGTCACAGAGTTCACAGTGTTCGCTGGGTCACAGAGTTCAGCAGGGTTGCAGTGGATGGGAAGAAACTGTTCCTGAACCTGCTGGTACGAGAATGGGGAGACCTGTACCGCCTGCCTGATGGTAGGAGGGCAAACAGTTTGTGGCATGAATGTGAAGGATCCCTGATGATGCCGCGAGCCCTGTGTGATGCCGCTTGCGCTGGAGGTCTACAATGGCTGGAAGTCTTGGGGATTTTTTGCTACGGGCCAACCGCTAAACAACACTGTAGTGCAGTTAGTCAGAATGCTCTTGATTATGCAGCGGTATTTCAAGGCCTACCTTCAAACTCAGTGCCTCTTAGCTTGAACATCATGGGAAAATCAGCCAAGACCTCAGAAAAAAACTGTGTAGACCTCCATAAGTCTGGTTCATCCTTGGGAGTAATTTCCAAACGCCTGAAGTTACCACGTTCATCTGTACAAACAACAGTATGCAAGTATAAACACCATGGGACAACGCTGCCATCACACCGCTCAGGAAGGAGATGTATAAACACCATGGGATCATGCAGCCATCATACCGCTCAGGAAGGAGATGAGTTTTGTCTCCTAGAGATGAACGTACTTTGGTGCGAAAAGTGCAAATCAATCCCAGAACAACAACAAAGGACCTTGTGAAGATGCTGGAGGAAACCGGTACAAACATATCGATATCCACAGTAAAATGAGTCTTACACCGATCAAAAAGGCCGCTCAGCAAGGAAGAGGTCACTGCTCCAAATCCGCCATAAAAAAACCAGACTACGGTTTGCAACTGCACATGGGGACAAAGATTGTACTTTTTGGAGAAATGTCCTCTGGTCTGATGCAACAAAAATGTGACAACTGCGCCCTCTGCTGCTTCACCTCCCCCTGCAGCAGACAGGCTCCAGCGTTCGACGTCACCGGCCTTCTGACACCACCGCCCATCTCATTATGCATTTCACCTGTGTCCTGTTTAGTGCACCTGTTTCTCATCCTCATCATTTCCCTGGTATATATATTCCCTCTGCTCCCCCCGTCTTTGTGTGTAATTGTCTCTGTAAGCCCAAAGAGCTGGGTCACGCTTCGCTCACTTTTGTTCTTTATTTTCAAACATATTAAAAGACTGTGGCCGTTACGCCGTTCTCCTGCTCCTCCTTGTTCCGCCCTCGAAGCCGTGACAAAAAATGTAACTGTTTGGCCATAATGACCATCGTTATGCTTGGAGGATAAAAAGGGGAGGCATGCAAGCCTAAGATCAACACGAAAACCGTGAAGCATGGAGTGGCAGCATCATGTTGCTGTGCTATGCTGCAGGAGTGACTGGTTCACTTCACAAAATAGATGGCATAATGAGGATGGAAAATGATGTGGATACATTGAAGCAACATCAAGACAACAGTCAGGAAGTAAAAGCAAATGGGTCTTCCAGATGGACAATGACCCCCAAGCATACTTCCAAAGTTTGTGGCCAAATGGCTTAAGGACAACAAAGTCAATGTAGCTGTCGCAGAAAATATGCAGGTGTTGTTGTGTAATCATATTGCAAATGTTATCGTGGATTTCTCAATGTCTTGGGCAATAAAGACACCTGCTGTTTAAAGTTGTCAATTCTGTTGAATACTTAACATAGTGTAGTCATTTGATCAAGCAAACTAATCAGAATAACCTTGCTCAAACATTCTGAAGCTATACGTGGAGTAAGGTGGTTGTGAAGCGAATAAGTGCAAAGCTAAAAATATTTTAACGACTCCAAAAATGTCTGTTCAGAAGGCGCACACAGTATGTGATTGTTGCTATAAATTCTATGCTTGTATTATTCATTTGTTGTTTCATAAGCTAATGGGGATTAATGTTTCAAGAGAATATTGACGTTATCTTTAGGAAATAGACTACATGGCTAACTAAATCTACATCAATACTAAAGGGACTTCACGAAGAGATTAGACAACAGAGACTCATTTCGTACTGATAATATGTTTGGGTTTATAAAAATGCAATCTGCATTTTATTTCAGTTTTTCACAGTGTTGGTTGGTAGAAAGGAGGCCAATAAATACTTGTCAAGCATCAGTTGGAGCGTAGTTTATCTGCACTTCTGTTAAACTATCCAAAACATCAAAATCAGTTTTTACACCCCTAAACATATTTCAGTTCATGAGGGGGCGTGTCATCCCACAGGTTCTAGTAGGGGGGGAAATCCATTATGTTTGAGGCACATTTTAAATATTTATTAGTTTTCTTTATGTAGAATGTAAATTCTGTGTTAACATCTTTTATCCTTAATTCTGTATTTTATCAAATGTATTCTATTTCCCGAAACAAAAATTTGGAAATGGATCCGTAAGAAGTAAACAAAATCTGACAAATAAAATGTTACCTGATGTAGTGCAGACCAGAGACACATAACAGTAATATACAGAGTCTTTCCTTTCAGATTCTAACCCATTAAGGAAGTACCCAGTGTCTCTGTCTCTCGCTCTCACACACACAAACATACAGAGAGAGAGAGAGAAAATACTACTGACCTCAGGGACTCCAGTTTACAGAGTGGATGCTTCAGTGCTGCAAAGACAATGCTCAGATCTTGGTCTTCACACAGGTTACTTGGCCTGAGGTACAACTTTGTCATATGTGAGTCAGAAGATTGGAGAATGGAGGCCAGTAATTCATAGTCCTCCATAGACAGTTTATATCCAATCAGTCTGTAGATACAAAGAAAAGGAGTGTAAAAAATGAAAACACACAATACTGTAATTTTGTTTTATCATGCTTCTCCAGAACCACATTTGTAACATGGTAAATAATATATTATATAATGCAAGGTAGCTACTAATAATTAGTAACTGCACTGATCAGCCATAACATTATGACCACCTGCCTCATTTTGTGTAGGTCCCCATTTTGCCTCCAAAAGAGTCCTGACCAGTCGAGTCATGGACTCCACTAGACCTCTGAAGGTGTGCTGTGATATCTGGCACCAAGACGTTAGCAGCAGATATTTTAAGTCATGTAAGTTGCTATGGCAACAATAGGCTTTGTTGCCATAGCCTAGTTGAAAACGAGAGCACCCCCCCCCCCCTTAGAATTGCACATTTGGAGAGGAATAACTGACATTTGTAGGTGTGTACATCCTTGAAGGTGTGTGAGGTGAAGAATGACGAGCTTTGTTTGGGTTCATGTAGGCCTAACCGAGCACTCCAGAAACCAAAATATACAGAAATAATGCAAGCATCAGATAATGCACAGAGTAAAAATAAAAATGTGCATTTATTAGATGGCGAGAGCTGAAGTTTGTATGAACAGTGATGCACAGTTGGCTACTTTACTACTTGTCAAGTAAGGTTACATTAGATACATAATTTGGCTAGTTGGCTAGATAGTGAAGAAAAGCTATGTGTAAATTAAATTGATAATGACGGAGAAACAATTATTTAACGTAGACAATTATTTACTGTTTAACCACACAAAGAACACTGTGCAGTAAAGCATGGTGGCAGCACCATCCTGTTGCGGGGGTGTTTGCCATCAGCAGGGACTGGAGCAGTTGTCAGGATATAATGGAAAATGGACTGTAAAAAATGCCAACAGAATTTTTAGGAGAACCTGGAGCCCTTTGCCAGATAGTTGAAAAAGTTGGTTCACATTTCAAGCAACTGTACAGTGGCTGAAGGACAAGAAGGTCAATGTCCATGAGAGGCCTCAAACTAAATCCCATTGAAAATCTGCATGATGATTTGAAGAGTGCAGTCGCCATGCAATCTGACTAATTTTGAACAGTTCTGACCAAGGAGTAATTGGCAAATATTGTTGTTCAAAGTTGTACTTCAGAGATGAATTCAAAGAGACTCATGGCTGTAATTCAAGCAAAAGGTGGTTCCACCAAGTATTAACCCAGGGGAGTTCTCACTTATCCTAATAGGGGATTTTACTGTTATCATTTCAATTATTATTATTTTTTTAAATACTTTATTGGGGCTACTTTATGTAAATAAAGTCAGGAAAAGTCTGATTTAATGTGCTTTCATTTCAGGCTATAAGGCAACAAAATGTTTACATGTTGAAAGGGGGTGGTGACTATCTATACCCACTGTGAATATTCATAGCTTGACAATGTAGTACATACTTAGCCTTTCCACATTTTTTCATAGCTGGCATCAATCTCCTACGCCCAAGTTGCGATGTGTTGTATTTCCCCAAGTCTATCTCATCCAGCATGCACTTTGACATTAGCAGTGCGTTGGCCAGTGATGAACAGTGTGTAGGTGACAATTGTTCTGATCCATTTCCTGATATCAGGAACTTGTCAATGTCCTCATGTACTGAATCATCTTTCATCTCAGTCAAGCAGATGAGTAGATTGATGTACCTGTCAGATGAGACTTGTTCTGCATTCGGCTTCCTGAGGTATTTCTTTATTTCATCAACAGTCTCTGAGCTGATCTCTGTCTGTGGCAGTAGGCCTTGTAACAGGCTCTGGTTGGACTCCAGTGTGATGCCAACAAGGAAGCGGAGGAACAGGTCCAGGTGTCCATTCTTACTCTCCAAGGCTTTATCCACTATGATCTTCAGCAGCTCATGAAAGGGCAGCTCCGAAGACACATCTTCAGTGAAAAACACCAGGGCCTTGATGTTCTTGGTCACACAGCAGTGGAACACATACAGAGCAGCAAGGAACTCCTGGAAGCTCAGGTGAACAAAGCAGTAGACCTTCCTCTTATACAAACCATGCTCTTCTTTCAAGATTTCTGTGCAAATCCCAGAGTACACTGAGGCTTCACTGACATCTATGGCACACTCCTCCAGGTCTTTCTTATAGAATATGACATTACCCATCACCAGCTGTTTAAATGCAAGTTCTGCCAGTTTGAGAATAATGTCTTTGTTTCGTTCTACAATGATATCGAAATCATTCTCTTCTTCCTCATATTTGGTTTTCAGTTTTGTCTGAATGAGTGTGAGGTGAGAGTACATCTCAGTCAAAGTTGTAATGTCTCCATTCTCATCTTCACTCAACATTTGCTGAAGAACCCTGGCAGTAATCCAACAGAAGACTGGTATGTGACACATGATCTGGAGGCTTCTTGATGTCTTAATGTGTGAGATGATTCTCCTGGCATGATTCTCATCCTGGACATTCTTTTTAAAGTACTCTTCTTTCTGTATGTCATTGAAACCTCGTACTTCTGTTATCTTGGTGATGTACTCACGAGGGATCTGATGGGCTGCTGCAGGTCGCGAGGTAATCCAGATGAGAGAGTCAGGAAGCAGATTGCCCTTTATTAAGTTTGTCAATAATATGTCAACTGTGGATTCCTGAGTTGGATCACTCAACATCTTGTTCTGACGAAAATTCAATGGAAGTTTGCTTTCATCCAGACCATCAAAGATAAACATTACTTTACAGTCTAAATATTGGTTTGGATCTTCTATTTGTTGAAGTTCATAGTGGAAGTAATTCAATAAGCCTTGAAGACTGTAATGATCATCTTTTATCAAATTCAGCTCTCTGAAAGGGAGCACACAAATAAAATCCACATCCTGATTGGCTTTACCCGCCGCCCAGTCAATGATTAACTTCTGCACAGAGACTGTTTTTCCAATGCCAGCGATCCCCTTTGTCAGTACAGTTCTTATCAATTTCACTTTGTCTGTTTTTCTATGAATTCCATCTTTGTTGGATCTACAAACTTTCTGCTCTTCTACTGGTAATGATTCTTCAGAAGAGAAGGAATACCTATCTAAATCTTCAGCTACGGGTTTGAAAATGTCATTGCAATTTATCAAAATCTCTGATGATGTTTCTTTCCTGGGCATCTCCTCAATGCTTTCAATCTGCAGAACCTCATGTTCTTTATTAACCTCTTCACTCTCTCCCTGGGTGATGTAGAGTTGTGTGTAAATTCCATCAAGTCGAGCTTTTTTATCTGCAGTGCCTTCACACACATACCCAAACTTCTGCTTCAGACTTGCCTTAAGTCTATATTGAACTCTTTGTTTGATGGAATCCACTGAAAAGAACAACACATTGTGTAAGTTAATACTAATACATATTATACACACACACATATATATACATATATAGACATAAATATACACATATATACACATATGTATATACATATATACATATACATACATATAAATACATACATACATACATACATACATACATACATACATACATACATTCATGCATACACACACACACACACACACACACACACACACATATATATATATATCTATATATATATCTATATATATATATATATATGTATGTGTATGTATACACACACAGACACAATACATACACACAGACACACATTCACACAGTGGGGAGAACAAGTATTTGATACACTGCCGATTTGGAGGTTTTCCTACTTACAAAGCATGTAGAGGTCTGTAATTATTATCATAGGTACACTTCAACTGAGAGAACCGGAATATAAAACCAAAAAAATGGTGCTGATCATAAAATTTGAATATCATCAAAAAGTTGATTTATTTCAGTAATTCCATTCAAAAAGTGAAACTTGTATAATAATACATTCATTCCACACAGACGGATATATTTCAAGTGTTTATTTCTTTTAATTGTGATGATTATAAATGACAACTAATGAAAATCCCAAATTCAGTATCTTTGAAAATTTGAATATTACTTAAGAATATTACTTAAGACCAATACAAAAAAATGATTTTTAGAAATGTTGGCCAACTGAAAAGTATGACCATAAATGGTATGGGGTTGCATGAGTGCCTGTGGCATGGGCAGCCTACACATCTGGAAAGGCACCATCAATGCTGACAGTTATATCCAAGTCCTAGAACAACATATGCTCCCATTCAGACGTCTTCTCTTTCAGGGAAGACCTTGCATTTTCCAACATGACAATGCCAGACCACATACTGAATCAAGTACAATGTCATGGCTGCATAGAAGAAGGATCCGGGTACTGAAATGGCCAGCCTGCAATCCAGATCTTTCACCCAGAGAAAACATTTGGCGCATCATAAAGAGGAAGGTGCTACAAAGAAGACCTAAGACAGTTGAGCAACTAGAAGCCTGTATTAGACAAGAATGGGACAACATTCCTCTTCAGAAACTTGAGCAACTTGTCTCCTCAGTCCCCAGACGTTTGCAGTCTGTTATAAAAAGAAGAGGGGATGCCACACAGTGGTAAACATGGCCTTTTTTGAGATGTGTTGATGCCATCTTATTTTTCCCTTAAAGTGATACATTTTCTCAGTTTAAACATTTGATATGTCATCTATGTTGTATTCTGAAAAAAAATATTGAAATTTGAAACTTCCATATCATTGCATTCAGTTTTTATTCACAATTGTACAGTGTCCCAACTTTTTTGGAATCGGGTTTGTAGATTCCATCTCTGACAGTTGAAGTGTACCCATGATAAAAATTACAGACCTCTAACATGCTTTGTAAGTAGGAAAACCTGCAAAATCGGCAGTGTATCAAATATTTGTTCTCCCCACTGTGTGTGTGTGTGTGTGTATGTATATGTATATATATATATATATATATATATATATATATATATATATATATATATATATATATATATATATATATATATATATATATATATATATATACATACACACACACACACACACAGTATATATATATATATATATATATATATATATATATATATATATATATATATATATATATATAAAAACTGGCCGTTTTTATATATATATATACACAAAAATACCAAAATAAATACATATACACTACCTTTCAAAAGTTTGGGATCACTTCGAAATGTCTATGTTTAAGACTGTGGTCAGTGTCTACACTAAAATTCCCTTTCCATCTGAAGTTATTTTAATGGGCAAGAAATCTGCTTTTCTTTCGAAAACACAAGGACATTTCTAAGTGACCCCAAACTTTTGAACAGTAGTGTATATTAATAAAATATGTATAGTGCATGTTTATTTTGTGTGCATTTGTGTACACTACATATTGTCTGATGTTAGCCAGAAATACCTTTCCTCAGCCCAGTGTTATTAGTTTGTCCATCAAAAATGTCTTTACAAGCTGCCCCATCTGTAACAAATGTAACATCATCCATTAGTGGTGTAACGGTACACATATCCGTACTGTTCAGTACAGGTTGTTCAGTTCGGTCCGCAATAAGATCCAAATGAATATAGTCTAGTTTTAACCACACACATTACATTTGGCGTGTGAAACGAACATTCTAAACTCTTGGAGACGTAACTTAGAATCTGTAGTAGCCAAGCACATGTAACGCAGCTTCGTGAATAAATATGGCGAACACAAACGACAAGCCAGAGCTTGAGGATCATCCCGTATCCTTCAGATCTCCCATTTGGTAAGATTATGGCTTTCCAGTTAAAGCTGCACATGGTAGGATTTGTTCAGTAAAAAATATCAGGTTTTGTCCCCTCTAAACATGTTGTATAAGCTAATGAGGCCCTCTAACAGTTGTTTAGCAACACAGACAGTTCAGTGTCAGTGAAATGTCAATATATAATTTTTGGAGCCTGCAGCTAGTTTCTGTTCCAGCTATTCAGGATCACTGAACTAACATTATCAACACTAACAATAACATTGAACTCGGAGTTACCACTTTTTTTTGTAACAGAAAATTCTTATTTCATATTATCATTCAGAACTTCATTCTCTGTTGGGCATTGGTGCGGAACCGCTTTCTGACCAGTGAGTAATATGTGAAATGCTGCAATAATTTTGTTTTTACTGAAAGAATTCTACCTAGTGCAGTTTTAACTATAGGGGCGACTGTCAAAGTTAATAACTTTATAATAAATTAAATGAAATGTTATGTTTTGTAAATGTGTTTTTCCATCGTACTGAACCGGGACTTAACATTTTCGGTACGCACCGAACTGTGACTTTTGCGTACAGTTACACCCCTATCTATACATACACATATATACAGATACTTCAATTTCTTTATGCAAAAGTGAATGCAAATAAACAACACCAAACATTTGTCATAATATTGCTTAAAACTTAAGGGGCAGTGGTATTCTTTAATTTCAACACTATCATTTCTCAAACAAAGCATTTAATTGAATAATTGTTTCTGAAACATAGGTTATTAAAGAATTGGCACCTCTACAATAATTTGTTTGTGAAGCCTCCCCTAGAGTGGAAAACAGCACTGAACCTCTTCCTGTAGTCTGATAAGGTTGTCAACCAGTTCTGGAACGGTATTTGGCCACTCTTCCATGCAGTATATTTCAAGATCCTTGATAGTCTTAGGTAAGGCCCTGTTGACAGCCATCTTCAATTCATACCCTTGGTTTTCCGCGATTAGAAGTGATGAATGTTTTTACCTTCACTGGATTCAAACCTGGGTCTCCTACATGAGAGGGTGTGTCTTTAACCATTAAGCCAGGGAGCTATACATTGGCCAAGTGTCGGTATAGCGTCTCAATAATTGTGTCACGCATTAACATCACACCAAGTTTGAATATTTACGTTTCTTATTAGGTTTACCTTCACCACAAATAGCATCTGTGAACTGTATGATTTTTGCCACTGGCCGTTTTAGACTTCCAAAGAGCTTGTTGACATGGAGGTGGCATCTAACAGTTGATTATGAGACTTGATAGCCCCAAGATTCCAAAAGACTGTGCAGACCTGAAGCTTTGATCCTTGGACAATTCCTTGCATTCCTCACTTTCTTTTTCACTGTGTGTGGGGGGGCAATATGCACATGGGTCCTCTTCTTGGCAAATTTGCAACTGTTCCAGACTTTTTAGACTTTTTGATTATTGCCCATTAATATATCCTTTATCTGATCTGTGTAAGTCAACAACTATCTGTCTTCTTCCAGCTGACAACTCTTTGGTTTTACCCATGGTGAGGAATTAGAAAGGGATTTTACATGCATGGAATCTTATATTTATACCACAAGGAAACAGGAACAGGTAAAAGGCATCAATAGAGACTCAGGTAAAGTAAAAACCACATAATTTCACAAGACACCCCTCTGCTCTGTTTTATTTTAAATATTATTTAGGATGTCATGTTTGGCAGAATAAATGTTTACTACTCAATTTAATATTTTGTTTTTTTTATTGTGTTGAGTACATCCTGTAATATTTAAACACTTGGCTCTTTTATCCTTTACCTAATGTTGTTTATTTCTATGCTCTTTGGTCAAAACTGTACTTCAGATTCACAGCTGGACAAATCCTACAACAGTTTTTTTTCATATCGATACAATCTATTAGCAACTACAATGATCCACAGGTGAGAACAAATGGTGAAGTACTTTAGTTCTTATTTCAGCGACTGTAGTGGTCATTGATTTCTATTGGAAGCTACTCTAATTTGATTGAGTGAGTGAATGGATGAGTGAGAGCTGACTTACTCAGTTTCTGGACCAAAAAAGACTCTTTCTCCTGTAGGATCCTGTAGAACTCTGATTTGACTTTAACTCCCCCAGATTCTAAAACCTTGTACAGCATCCTCATCTTGTCCTGAGTGGTCTGGAGAGCTTGGATGTTTGAGTAGATCTCTTTGTGGATCATACCCATAGAGAGCAGGTCATCTGCAATGGGCATCACCGTGATAACATTTTGAATTAGATTGTTCCTGTTCCTGTCCACAAAATCAGCATCTAGATTAAAGAAGAGACAGATGATTATGCATTAACACATGCACACACCTTACATAAACATGCATATTTTTCATTCAATTTTCCATACCACTTTTTCCATCAATGTTAAATGGGGTCATGAATTGCAATGTATCAGTAGCGTAAAAAAAATTCTGAAAAACAACTTTCACTATGCTGTAAACACTAAGGTATTTTTTACTCAAGTGTTAATTAAGTGTAACTCAAAGTTAGTGAAATGTTCCTAATGACTTAAAATGTTTGTGATACTGACTTTTACTCCAAGTTTAAAATGAAAATGTTCCCAGCATGCTTTGCTTTAGCTTGATATTTTTGTTATTGTTTTGTTATTTTGTTATCCTTTTTTTTGCATGTACATTGACTGATTAATTCATCTTAGCTACACAAACATTAAACACACAAAAAAAAATCTAATGTAATCCATTCATGGAGTGAAAAAATATTTTGCAACAGCTACTGAAATTATTGTTACAGTTGGGCTTATAAGTTTGCATACTCTAGCAAACATTTTGAAATGTTGTCATTTTGAAAGTATATGTCTATTATTTAAGGATAGTGATCATATGAAGCCATTTATTATTACATAGTTTTTTGGCTCCTTTTTAAATCATAATAATGATAACAGAAATCACCCAAATGGCCCTGGTCAAAAGTTGACATACCCTTTAATGTTTGGCCTTGTTACAGACACACAAGGTGACTCACACAGGTGAAAATGGCAAATAAAGATGAATTTCCCAAACCAGTGGCTTTTTAAATTACAATTAGTGTATGTGTATAAATAGTCAAAGGGGTTGTTAGGTCTCATGTGGATGCACTGAGCAGGCTAGATACTGAGCCATGGGGAGAAAAGGAACTGTCAAAAGACAGGCATAACAAGGTGAGGGAACTTTATAAAGATGGAAAACAATATAAAGATATCCAAAGCCTTGGAAAAGCCAGTCAGTACTCTTCAGTCACTTATTAAGAAGTGGAACATTCAGGGTTCTCTTGATACCAAGCCAAGGTCAGGTAGACCAAGAACAAGTTCAGCCAAAACTGCCAGAAGAATTGTCCGGGATACAAAGAAAAAACCCACAGGTAACCTCAGGAGAAATACAGGCTGCTCTGGAAAAAGACGGTGTGGTTGTTTCAAGGAGCAAAATACGACGATACTTGAACAAAAATGAGCTGCATGGTCGAGTTGCCAGAAAGAAGCCTTTACTGCGCCAATGCCACAAAAAAGCCTGGTTACAGTATAACCGACATTTCTACAAAATGAATCAGAGTGACTGATATTCCTCATAAAACTTTCTAGGCAGTTCGTCTACCAGTTTGTATTGTAATCTCCTTATTCTCGCTTTAGACACGCACAGTACTATCCTTCCCACCGTAAACCACCCTGGACTAGCTTATACTATACTGGTCTCGTTCAATAAGAGAAGACGAGGAGGAGATAAGTCGCGTTTTTAGAGGCAGGATTCTACACAGCGCCCCTTTAATGTGTCAAAAGTATTCAACATGCATCTTTATTGAGATGCCAAAACGGATGGAACTGGATTTTGACCCGTTTTAGATCAATTCCAAGTAAGTATATGTCATGAATCCCAAAAATCTTCAGCCAAATGAAGAAGCAACAGCATGTACAACACTGAACTAGGAAGGAAATGTACATGTGAGCTGAACAGTGCAACTTTCGCAAGTTAACAACAGTGTTGAATAATTTTGTCATTATTAGGTGTTTTGAATGGAATGAGACAGGCAGAGAAGATGGTCAGTGCGACCAACAACATAAAGTGCTAGAGAAACCTGGACTTGTTCAGGTGTGCAACTATACAAATTCTTGAGTCTGTGGACTGTGTGCATGCTGATCATATTAGTTATCTTTTGACAGATAACAAAAAATAAATACAGAGGAACTAAAACAAACTCTCTAAGGTAGATCTTTCAAACTCGACAGTCTCTGAAGAGAACGGGGCACCAAAGGTGGACCTGTCAATTCTGGTGTTCTCTGGAGAATGTCAATCGAGCTGCACAGTGCTGGGCTGTGAGCACAGGTCCCACTAGAGGACGTCAGGCCCTCATGGAATCTGTTTCTGACAGTTCGGTCAGAAACATGCACACCAATAGTCCGCTGGAGGTCATTTTGTAGGGCTCTAGCAGTGCTCCTCCTGTTCCTCCTCACACAAAGGAGCAGATACCGGTCCTGCTGCTGGGTTGATGCCCGTCTCCTGGTATCTCCTCCATGCTCTTGAGACTACTGGGAGACACCGCTAACCTTCTTGTGGTGGTACGTATGGATGTGTCATCCTGGAGGAGCTGGACTAGGTGTACAACCTAAATGGGCTGCAGGCACCGCTTCATGCTACCAGTAGTGACAAGGACACTAGAAAAATGCCAAACTAGAGAATAATCAGTCAGGATGGATAAGGAGAGAGCAATTGTCTGTGGCCACCACCTGCAAAATCAGTCTTGCTGTTGCCTCTTCAGTGCAGCGGTCACTGTCATTTGCACCAAAACAGGTGACATTGATTCACAATCGCTTATGCTTCCTAACTGGACAGATTGATATCCCTGAAGTTTAATTGACTTGGTGTTATACTGTGATGATAATGTGTTCCCTTAATTTTTGAGCAGTGTATATTATATCACCATTATCCAGCAGCAACATAGAAGTTGCTTGCACAATATATTTTCTATGCTGACATGACAGACATGATTACTTTTTCAATATTTTTTTTTTCTTCTTTACATTTATTTTTCTTTTACCAACTCATGTGTTCTAAAAGACAACCAAATATCAAGCATTCGTGTTTTACTTTATAAATCACTTGCTGAAACACAGTCTGAGATTTTCTTTTGTTGTATCTTACATTTTTTATCTGATAGTCAGCCTCAACATTTTTGGTGTGTGTTATAGCTAAAAACTATAATGGATTTTGGTGTACAACAGTTAACATAATTTTGCCTTTCACCTCAGCAGCTTTACTTACCTGTTTCC
Source organism: Esox lucius (assembly GCF_011004845.1). Lineage (NCBI taxonomy): Eukaryota > Metazoa > Chordata > Actinopteri > Esociformes > Esocidae > Esox > Esox lucius. The sequence goes on from NC_047577.1 coordinate 5,044,929, forward strand.
TTTAATATCTTCTCTGTCTCAGAGAAAGCACAAGATAAGGTGGATCTGGGAAAATAAACAACAACATTAAAACACACATTACACAATATGTGAGCTCTGGTAACATTGCCTCCTGTGTCTCCAAACTGATGGTGCAACATAGATATTTTAACATCTTTCTAACCTTTGGTCAAAATATGTTGTTCCACTCTTTACATTGTCACCCATTACTCTCCTCCCTTCACTGTCCACCTTTTTAATTTTTCCTTTGCTGTCCCCACATTTTCTCCTGCCACTGTCTTCATCTGTTCTCTTTTCTTCACTGTCCCCCTCCTTTCTCCTCCATCGGGTTCTTCTACTGGAGACATTAGATTTGTTTTTCTTCTCTATGTTCCTTTTGGATAGGAAGCTCCCCATCGTTTTCTCCCATTACAGTCTTGTCTATTGGAGTGAACACATCAAATCACATTTTTATTTTAGAAGAGTCATCTACGTACTAATGTAGAACAGACATCCAAATATTAAGAAAATGCACAGCATTTCATAGTTACAATAAGTTAGCAAGCAACATGTGAAATTTGTTATGGAAATCTGTTCACACCCATGTAGACTACCAAGCCAGACTGGTTAGGTTATATTGTCCCTCAGTGGCTTCGTTGCTCGACAATTTTGGGGTATATAATGAACATGGTGAGGGAAACATGCAAATGGTTTTGCTTGATGGTAGTTAGAGAGAAAAAGTATAATAATCTGACTGCACTGTGTACTTTGAGGAAGGTTCAACAATTTATATAGTCTGTTGTGATGATATATGTATGGTGTTCAAGGCAAATGTACGGTGGCCCGGAAGTGCAAAACACAACCACTGATCCACTTACACACCCCCAAAACAAATACTCCCCCCAGTAACGCAAAAACAAAACCATTAATATAATTAAACACCCCCAATACAAAGACTCCCCCTGCCATGGATAAGGCAATGTGAACGAATGTATCCTCAGACGTGTCAGTTCACATTGACTTCCGGGTTAAGGGAGGGGGGTAAAGAAGCAGATCGCCTGATTGGACAGGTTTCGGACTCTCCCGACTCCGCAGGACTGTTGTAGTGGTGGCACAAGGTCGTATAGTGGAATTTGAGGAAAAAGGGGGTAAAATCTAAAAAGAACACCAAAAAAATACAAATACTCTCCCCAATAGCGCAGAACATAACCACTAATTCGATGATACACTACCAATTCCACATAGTACCCCTCCCCCAAATATGAACACACTTGTTACGAAATCACAGGAGTCAGGAGTTGACCCGAGTGCGGCGCGCAGGTTTTTTAGGCAGAGGTACAAAAGGAGCAGGCAAGGCAAAAACGCACCAGAGCTGATCACAGGGCAGAAGTACAGACTAGGAATGGGCAGAGACAACGACGTCGGAAAACCATGCTAGAATTGATAACAGATATGCCAACCAGAGAACAAGTATCAGCATGCACGGTAAACAAAAAAGTATCAGCATGCACAGTAAACAAATAAGTATCAGCATGCACGGTAAACAAAAAAGTATCAGCATGCACGGTAAACAAAAAAGCATCAGCATGCACGGTAAACAAAAAAGTATCAGCATGCACAGTGAACAAACAAGTATCAGCATGCACGATGAACTATACAATGCTTCGCAAAGGACACATGGAAATCAGGGGTAATGGTACACAGGCTTAATAACAATTAACATGATACAGGTGTACAGGAACAATAGTCAATGTTATGAGTGGGCGTGCACAACAGAAGGGCGAGGACAGAATGAATTATCTGGAAAATATGCAGAGGAAGGTAGAACGGGGAATTGACGGGAACAGATCAATTTTCAGGGGATTTTTTGTGAAAACCTAGATTTAGTTGACTCAGAGTTGATGGAAACTCTGGGTTTGCAGTTTCAAAGAGCCAGTTCAGCGTTTCTCTGAGTCAATTACTAAGGCACCATACTCCGAGAAGCTAACCTGCTCTCTAGCAGGTTTTATTCAACTAACCCTGAGTTTGTCCTACTCTTTCACTGAAACCTCTCTGAACGTGTCAGACAGGGTGTGTCTTTTTCTCAAAGAGACACTTGAAGCCCAAATACTCCACAGAAATCTCAGTAATCAAATCCATCAAGATTATAACAAGACCTCAGAATGTACGCAAAAGGATGGCGAGACAGTCATCCACTATTTGGATCGACTAAAGAGGGTGTTCGATGCAAACAGTGGATTAATTAAACCCCAGGGGGGTGGAGGGAATTAATCATATTATCAGCAACTAAAATATGCATGCCTCAGAGGAATGGAACAAGAATTATCAAGATTGATTGACAACGGCCATACTTCAGGCACCCAAACCTGTCACCCAAACCTGTCACATGCAATTCTTGGGGATGACTAATTATTGCAGACAGTGGATTCCACACTGTTCTGAACATACAAGAGTTTTGATGGGTCCATTTATGATGAGCCCATGACTACCATGGAGAAAATAAAATGGATGGGTCTCATTTATGATGAGCCCATGACTCCCATGGAGAACATAAAATGGATGGGTCTCATTTATGATGAGCCCAAGACTCCCATGGAGAAAATAAAATGGATGGGACTCATTTATGATGAGCCCATGACTCCCAAGGAGAACATAAAATGGATGGGTCTCATTTATGATGAGCCCATGACTCCCAAGGAGAACATAAAATGGATGGGTCTCATTTATGATGAGCTCATGACTCCCATGGAGAACATAAAATGGACCCCGGAGGGTGAAGACCAATTTATACAACTAAAGAAGTTTTTTTTTCTGTGTTTGTCTTAGCCTTTCCAGACTATGAAAGATCTTTCATATAAACTGTGGACAACCGGATAGGTCATATGACCTCCGTGGTAGTTCAAGATCATGGGGGGAAGATGACACCATTTTCATTTTTCATTTCATTTCATTTTCATTTATTTTATTTATAAAGCACAAATAAACACTACTTCCGTAGACCAATGTGCTGTACAGAGACAACTGCAGATAACAATAAAGAAAATAACACATGATGAATTTAAACAATACATACACAGCACCAGGACAATTTCCTCAACTATTATTTGCATATGCCAGCTCAAAACACCTGTTGCATATTATTCGGCCAAACTAGATCCCGTGGCTGAAGCTAAGCAGACATGTTTACAAGCGGTGGTTGCCGCCTCCATGGCGGTACAGAGCTCAGCTACGCTTATCCTATACGACCCCTGATACTGAGAGTACCGATGCCGTTTCCTTACTCTTACTAGATCAAAAACGGTCGTACAAGTCACCGGCAAGGCACATGTCCTGTATGGCTACTCTAGTAGCGCCACCTAATATTACTATTGAGCGATGTACTACGTTAAACCCAGCCACTCTCCCACCTATTGCAGAGGACAGAGAGCTACATGATTGCATTTCCGACACCGAAACCCGGGTGATGGCGAGGCCAGATCTGAAAGATATAGCCTTAAAGGATTTTGGACATCACATGTTTGTAGATGGATCTTGTAAGAAAAACTTGGATGCAACAAATGCAACAGGGTTTGCTGTGGTTATACAAGAAGGGACATTATTAGCCGAAGAATTACCGCCACATTATTCCGCCCAACAAGCGTAACTAATAGCCCTTACAGAAGCATGTAAATTAGGACAGAACAAAAATGTTAATATATAGCTACACGGACAGTGCTTATGCCTACAATGTACTACACGTTTTTGCTGCACAGTGGAGAAACAGAGGAATGGTAACCACCAGAGGGAAACAAATTGCACATGTACGACTGATATTGACGTTACTATGCAGTTATGTTACCGAAAAATATAGCAGTGTGCAAATGCGCGTAAGGACCCTATTTCAATCGGAAACATGAAAGAAGACATGGCAGGAAAAGAAGCTGCGCAGAAACCATTGAAACCAAACAATATTTACATTACCCTTGAGCAACTTTGCGCAGGTCTCCCTGAAGCTATAGCCTATCGGTTGATTATATCCATTCAAGTTTTATTGGAGCCGAGCTATTGAACAGAATTCATGAAAAATGTATTTATAGACTAATAATCATTCCCAAAATAAAAAAAAGGGTCAAACTAAAGAATGTTAATGGTAGAGCAGTCATACTTATTCATGGTATGAATAAGACTTTTGAAATGAATGGATAATTTAAGTTACAAATGCATCCCTTGAAATGTCCTTTTTTTACTATTAAGGGTTCCACCGTAAAATTTAAATTAAGGCATTTTCAGTGGTCTAAATAAGACTTTTGAAATGAATGGATAATTTAAGGAATTAATTAAGGACCTATTCATTCATATAAAGCTATTTTGTATGATTTCGGGGATTGTTTACGGCAATATTAATGATATTTTAAGGGATTAAAGTTTCAAAGATGTTTACAAGTGACACACCTTGAAAACAATATACTAGCTTGCTATTTTGAAAGATAGAAAACCGGTATGTATTTGAATGCCGACTATCAATAAATCAAGTTTAATAATTTTCTTACCGGTGTCATCTGAGAGGTATCTAAATAAAACTGAAATGGAAATGACTAAACAAAAGTATGACTTTAAGCCAGCCGAGTCAGCAGTTATGCCTCAGATTTCTGGGGAAAGTATGCGGAAATTCACCCTGTTCTTGAAAGTTACTTTATTCAGCTTTAAACGCTCGGTGTATATCATTACATACTCATCTGTGTTTGACATTACAATAAAAAAATCAACAACTACATTATGTATTGTACGTGAGTCCAATTATTTGTGCTTATTATATGTCTTTATAATGCGGCCTTATAAAGACATGTTTCTGTGCGAAAGCAAAATTACAGCTATTGAACGGAGCACTGAGCTGGAGGACAGCGTATTAGTGGTCGGGTTGAAGTCCGCTGCCAGCCGTTCAAATGAACAAAACAATTATTCAGATGAACGATAAAACTGGAGTCATTCGTTTACTTATAGGCACACCCTCGGAGTATAATTTGCTGTTTTCATCAACAAACTAACGTTCTTCATTAGTGTATCAAACACTTTTAATTGCTTCAGGGGAAAATGTCGTGGAACAAGAACACTTAAAATGACCGAAATAACCCTATTAAAAATAATGCCAAAACCCATTCATACGACATTATGATTGGGAATCCTGCCCTCATAACAACAAAGCAAGCCCAGACCTTAGTCTACATGTAAACTGTTTTCCTCCAGGTATGACATCTGCGAGTGTATTTAAGCCATTTACCACAGGCACTCACCACAAAATAAAAACAGTGATTCTAAACTATGATAAACTCGTTGGATACAGGTACGATATATGAAAATATAATTGCAAGATAAACAAAGCAAATGCCATACAAAACAACGTAAACATTTTGAAAAAAATATAATTGTCGCGCTTAGTTGGAGCACAAACCCTTCCCACAAGAAATCCCGGATGTAATTCAGTTTCGTTAATAGAAATCCGAAGCAGTTATTTATGTATAGGCCTATCCACAAACGAAAAACCTTACCTGTAACAGAAGAATGTCCGGCACAATGAGGTTACGTTAGTGGTGGGCTACTCGGCACTCACGTCGATACCCCTCGGATGTTTTCGACATTCATTGCATTAGAAAAAAAATCTGAGACGTGTTCACGTCACGTGACAATGGTTGTTGAAAGTAGTGATGGTAAATTCGACTTTGAGGATACACTGAATGTATAAGCTGTCAAAATGTTGAATGTCTGTAGCATAAGCTGAAACTGAAAGTTGCAAGTAGAAAACAAGAAATCTTATTTAGGCTGTTGCTGGGGGAAAAAGAGTAGACTAAGCAATTACACTGGTCCAATTAAATAAGGCCAATCATACAGATGTCTTTTGATTATTTATTTCCACATTCTTAGTAAGACCCCGTGAAAACTACAAAAAGAAAACACACAAAATACAATGAGTCAAATATACTTCTTTCAGTCATTTTGCAGTCTCTTTAGCACATTTCTTAACTAGACGTTCCACACAATGTTAGCGCCACAACAGTACAGAAAGTGCATTTAATGCAAAATGTTGAAGTCTAACACTTCCCCGAGTTGGTTTGTTGGAAAGGAGAATAAAACACCAGGAGTCAGGTCAATTACCGTACCACATATTCCGTTTATTACAAAAGCTTTTGGAGACAAGGTGTCGCCGCACAATGTCTGAACATGAACTGTCATAACAACATTATTTATACTTCTAATCAGGCCGGTCGCGACAAGGCAAGCAAACCAAGCAATTGCTTGGGGCCTCGAGCTGGCCTGGGGCCCCAAGACAACGACTGGTTGAGAATAAATGCAACGACAAACTGTGCCCCTTTGATAGTCAATGCAATGCAGTAAAGTGCAATGACACTGTTATTATCGGGATCCCCCTCAAGGGGGCCCCTCTCACTACTAGTCGCTGACAGCAGCCAGCCAACCACGTGATCTCTGCTGCCGGCAAAATACAAAACCTCGGCAGTCATCATGAAGCGGATTTATGCTTCTTGAAGCCAGAAACGAAAGAAGAGAAAGGAAGAGGAGGATAAGAAAAAACAAGATAGTGGTAAGTAATAATTTACACTGGATAAAATAGCTCTACTTGTCTTGTGCAAATGATATAATTTTGCAGCAGGTAGGCTAGTAAAAATGTGTTTATGTTAGCTACCTGCCTGACTGCAAATGCTGCTTGTAACGAACAGTTAGTCTAACTTTTTTTTGAACAAACGGAATATGGTTAAATACTGTAATATGTTTTTTAATGGGATAAGGAAGACGCAGATATGTTCCAAAATCGCTGTTTAATTCCATGACGTTGCTGTAGTTTTGTAATAGGTTTTGATGAAAGTGCTAATTAAATGAACTATTATTCCACCGTGATAATCTATTTACCAAAATAATCTATTTACCAAATGGGGGTTAGGAAAACCACACGATAAATTCTGTGCATCAAACAATAGCTTGGGAAGTTTTTAAGCGTTGGTAGTTGTGAAAGCAGCTGCATCCCTTCTAAATATCAAAATATGGAAATGACCCTTCCCGAGAAAAGGCAGCGTAAAAAGAAAAGACAGTCTCTATATGAAGGTACAGAGGAAACTCAGTCTACTCCAGACGAGACTTTCAGAAGAGACTTCTTTCTGCCCATGGTTGACACAGCCCTCAGAAGCCTAAGTGACAGGTTTTCAAGATTGAAGGATGTTTATGACCTTTATGACTTTCTGTTCTCAAAGGACAACATGAAGCAGACAATGAAGAATGGAAAGCTTCATGAACGGTGCAAAAAATTGGAACAAACCCTCCATGACATTGATGCTGATGAATTGGCACTTGAGATCAATTCATCTCTCTACACTTTTCCAGACCATGTAGCCACTTCACCATTTGACATGCTTAATTACATATACAGTGAGAAGTTACTGGATTTGTACAGTAATTTAAGCATTGCTTTGCGTCTACTCCTGACTCTCCCTGTGACAGTGGCCTCTGGTGAGAGGAGCTTTTCAGCTTTGAAGCTGATAAAAAATTACATGAGGTCCACCATGGGCCAAGAAAGGCTCACAGGACTGGCACTTATGTCAATTGAGCGTGATGTTCGCCGGTCTTTGGACATGGAGGACATTGTGATTGCCTTTGCTGAAGACAAGGCTCGCAAACAGCAGTTTTAAATTGCACGTTTGTAAAAACTGAAATTTTTAATGTTTGTGTGTGTTAAATTATGTTGGATTTAGTTATTGTGCACTTTTTTTAATGTATATTTGATTTTATTGTACAGTGGTGTTTTTTTTTTTTTGCAATGTTCAATTGTTCAAAATGTTCAAAACTTATGCACATAGCACATTACATCAGTATTTGCACTGTACACTTTTTTTATTTATGCACAGTATATGCAACAGCAGTTTTTGCACTGTAAACCTTTTTTATAAATAAATGTGGGTGAACTTAAACTGTATGGCTATGCTGTGGTTCCTGTAGGCTTTGGGTGCGTGTGGGGGGGCCTCCATGTCCATTTTGCTTGGGGCCCCCAAATTCCTTCAAACGGCCCTGCTTCTAATACACCTAAAAAGTGTGCCATTGGTCCAATTTATGTTCTATACCGTATATGTATAAATGCAGCACAAGCATCCTCTTGCCCTTTGTGGTTTCTGTCTTGTGTCTATTCAGCCCTGTTCCAGACTATGTGTGTGTGTGTCGTTAACCTGTTTCCTGTTTCTCAAAGGCAGACAGGCTCAGTCTGCTCTCTTAAGACAGTCTGCTCTCTTAAGACTTATTTTGCTTCATTGCTTACAACAGTTCAACAACTTATACAATCAGTATATCTACAAAAGAAATTACAACAAACATGATAAGGCTGAAATACAAAAGCACAATAACAGTGTGCGCCTCTTGGACCATGCAAAATATTTTTTTTGAGGACGTAAATGTTTTCTCTGCAGCCACGTTGGCTCTCTCAGCATTCCTTTTACCCACAATGCAACAGGTTTGGCCTTCCCTAAGCTTTGTTACTTTCACCTTTGACCTCAACATAAAAAACGGCATTTGTAATATAGAACCACAACCTTTAAAAAGGTTTTTTTAGATTTTATATTAAACACCCCTTTCTAAACTCTTATTACACTATTTTAATGTTTTTTAATTACTGTATGAATTTAAACACTAATGAAATTATCAAAATATAGAAATATATATAAGCATGAAATCTCAGAAACACTGTCCTTCAGACAGTTACACTCCCATCAAATTACTATGATTTATGATATTTATGGGAACATTTGAATAAATCTAGTAATTTCCAGAAATAAAAAAACTGGCATTTTATACCTCTTAGTTCAACACTGCCATTTGAAACTCTCCTTACTTGTAGGTTCTTAAATATTAGTTCCAGTACAACACATTGTAGGTGTTTTCCACAAGTACAACTAACTTATAAATAGGTCGTTCAAGAATGGATGAACTAGTAAATCTTCGACCCTTTTTCCTGAGCTTTCTATGTCCCATTTGTACTGTAACTTTCCACACCAACCCATCTTCACAAACATCTAATACCCTGCCAATTCTCCACTCAGAATTGTCAGCTTCAGAGTATGCCCTAAGTTTAGCAGCTATCACATCAAGATCTCGCTGATTTTCCAGTCTTTTAAGTTCTTGCTTTTGTGCAGCAAATGCCTCCTCCATGTTTATTTCAACCTTCTTTGCGGCCAGCTGCGCTGCCCACTCTGCCCTTTTGGCTGTTATGCTATGCTGTTCTGATGACTGTGAAGAACGGTTTGAGTGATGACTACTTTCATACTTTCATTAGCTCCATCAAGTCTCTTGATACCGCTGCGCAGGAATCCACCTTCCTTCTAATCTCAGTAGAAGGTGCGGATTGAGATCATACATTCACATATGCATCTTTCACTTGTTTCTCTAGCCCTTCCACAACATCCATCATTTCACCCAAGTCTTCATCAGAGCACTCATCTTTAAGATTGGTGCGTGCAGCTTTAACCTGCTCTTTCCATTTTTTTGGGAGTCATGAGCTCATCATAAATGAGACCCATCCACTGGTCCAATTAAATAAAACTATGCATCATACAGATGTCTTTTGATTATTTATTTCCACATTCTTCGTAAGACACCGTGAAAACCATAGACATCTTATTTAAAGGCTAGACGTCTCAAGGCGGTGGCCATCTTGTCACAGGCAGGCTTCCTGTCGGGCTCTGTGGTACCTAATATAAGGTGAGTGATCAGCACTAACACAAATACTCTTATCTCGCTGAAACCTTGATGGATTTACAAACAGCTTGGTTTCTTACAAACGTTATTAACGTGGCTATAATTCTGAATGCTTGAAAATGTTGAAATTGCAGCTTTTCTTTTCTAAAAACGTCTAAATCGTGCCCCTCCAAGAACTGCCACCTTAACGTGGTGGAGGGGTTTGAGTACCCGAGTGACCCTAGGAGCTATGTTGTCTGGGGCTATATGCCCCTGGTAGAGTCTCCCAAGGCAAACAGGTCTTAGGCGACGGGTCAGACTAAGAGCGGTTCAAACCCCCCTTAATGAAGAACAACATTATGAGTACCGTGACGTCGCCCGGTATGGCGCAGCCATATTGAATATGTATTGAATGTATGTATGTATTGAATATCTGTGTACTATTCTTGTATATCTTTTTTTTTCCTTAAACGAATAACAACCCTAATGCCAGCCAGTTCAAGTACATCTTTAGGAGGTAAAGCTGATGGCCCAGTGTGGGGTTGTTAAACCATGCAGAGGCAATGTGACGGCACAGGATGACACAGAGTCCCTACCAGCTGTCATCGACACCTCTACAAGCCTGTCAGCTGTAGATGTGTCCTCTGCAGCAGGAGGAGAAGAGCTTCCATCCCCGTTTGCTGACATTCCTGCCCTAGTACATAATCACAGCTACCTTCCCGTCCACTTCGATGGTCTTGTGGACAACGCTCTCATGAACATTTCAGGTGAAGGTTAACTGAAAGTCGATTTTTCCCTATAACCAAAAGTGCCAATAGTCACAATCTGGGGAAAAACTATCTCACGATTGTCCAAAAAGGGAAGTGTTCCCTTAATTTCCCCATGCTTATTAATGATTACTGTTATTAGTTATGATATTACTAACTAAAATTTCAGGATTTGTTGTGCGACAGGCTCTGAAGAAGCTTTCGTGTGATGTCTGCCGTGCCAGCCTGGTGACATGCTGCATCTGCCATCAAGGAGCTACCACCTGCTGAATTTAAAAAACAATGGAGGTCTGGTGATTCCATCAGAGGGAACCGTGAGTGTCGTCAGGGCAGCAGAGTGGGTCATTCGGCAGTCATCAGGCAGTACCAGACGATCACAGCCCATCAAACTGCTTGAGGTTGTTTACATTGTCTGAAAAAGGATCGGTTCAGAGGATGTTTGTGTTGGGATAGACATCCACCACCATAGGCTGTTAAAAATAATTCTGTCCCTGTTTTTTAAGTTAAGGCTGCACCCATCGCCAGAATTACAATCCTCAGCTTACAGAGCAACAACATGCAACAGAAACCTAATAAAACTGTCCTTTTCAAAGGGCATTAGCCCAAGGTATGTGTTTTCAAGGTACTTTCCTCTTTTACTTTAACAGTAGTGTAGTGCTCTCTACAGCATTTATTTATTTGTATATATAAATGATTTATTTGTAAAGGGGAATCATGTACCTATTTTTTGTGTGCAAATAAATGTCACTCTTATAATAGTTTAAAAATAGAGACTTGTGTAATTATTCCATATTTTTTGTAGTCATTCTATATCAGAACTCCTGACATACAATCCAAATAGTCTACAAGTAACATCAGTGTTACCTTTCATTTGATTTGATTTCATTATGCTTCTACACGAAGAGGTTGCCCCACAGTAAGCATTTTATTGTCAGCATTTTGTCTGACAACGTCCTATGGGGAGTTCCCATAGGGCATTTTACTATACGCATGACCATACCTTGGCAAATAATGGTCTAAAGTACTCAATTTCATTCTATATTGATCTGCTTTTGCACACAGCTTCACAAGACCTGGTGCTAGGGCTCAGTTGTTTCTAAAGTCATATCAAGTGACCTAGAGGGCTGAAATGTGGTCAGTTCAGAGATGCTTGTTATCCGGCATAAAGAAAAAACATGTAGTAATTAAAATTATTTTATAATAGTAATTTTATTATAATAGTACAAACGTGTATATGTCTTGTTGCCATTCTGTAGCCTATTTATTGATTTAACATACATACCTTGTTTGTATATTCATTACACCTATCTGGTTCTGTTCAATGATATTTTCATATGGAAGTCCATGGTTTTAATGGTTCATATGTATGCAGTGTCATAACTTTATCTCTGACGTTTATAACAAACCAAACCGTTTGAAAATCGGCCATGTGCGGACGTCGACCTCCATTAGCCTTTAGCGCGGACAAGGTATCTAGCCTTTATATATGTCTATGGTGAAAACTACAAAAAGAAAACACACAAAATACAATGAGTAAAATATACTTATTTCAGTCATTTTGCAGTCTCTTAAGCACATTTCTTAACTAGACGTTCCCCACAATGTTAGCGTCACAACAGTACAGAAAGTGCATTTAATGCAAAGAAATTACAACAAACATGATAAGGCTGAAATACAAAAGCCACGTTGGCTCTCTCAGTATTCCTTTTACCCGCAATGCAACAGGTTTGGCCTTCGCTAAGCTCTGTTAATTTCACCTTTGACCTCAACATAAAAAACGTCATTTGTAATAAAGAACGACAACCTTTAAAAAGAAATATTAGGTAAAATATTTTAGACAAGATAGAAACCACAAGAGCAAGATGACGGTTGGGCTGCACTTACACCTATAAGGTAAAGAACATGAACTGGACCAATGGCACACATGCTTGTGTAACCCATGTTAAAATATGACATAATAGTTTAAAAGCAAAAATAAGTTGGAAGGTAAAAGTGATTCAATTAATGTAAGTTGATTAAAAAAATTGTACAACAATAATTTAATGTTTAAGATTAAAAGTATGCCGACAGAAAATTATAAGAGAGAGGGGGAGTAAAATTGGAGAGAACGAGTGGTGGCTAATAAGCAGGGAAAAGAGTAGAAAAGTTGATTTTGCAGTTGAAAAACATAACTTACCTGGTCTGGAATTGACTGGGATTTTATGAGAACTAAGCCACACCGGTTTTAGTCCGTTTTTTTGGTGTTGAAGTTCGGTAGGAGCGAGGATTGGTCTGCAGCGTGCAGTCGTGCACGTGTATAGACGGTATTCAAGATGGCGAGCCAGGCCCAGACCTTCAATTCATCTTCTCCATCGCACCAGTGAGGAAATCTCCTGCGTATGATGACTCGCTGTCAGAGTGGTGGGAGTGTCAGGAATTGTGTTTGAACTGAACTGGGAACTGATTGAATTATTATTTTTGGACTGAAACGAACTGAAACTTTTAATTGAACTGAATAATTGAACTGACATTTGGATTTGAACTTGAATTTAAGGTGTTATACTTTTAGTTTCATATTGAGTTCATATTTTTGAATGTGATCCAAAATTATTGTGGTCCACTTTGATTTGATTGTGTAATTCAGTGGCTCCCAACCTTTTTCAGTTACTGTACCCCCAAACATTATTTGCACTGCTTGGAGTACCCCTGAAGTACCCCCTCATTTTCATTTCACTAGTAAGTCTATGGTGTCATGAGTGTTTTCAAGTACCCCCTGTGGAAAGGCCAAGTACCCCCAGGGGTCCTAGTACCCCTGGTTGGGAACCACAGGTGTAATTGAAGGTATTCTTTTAAATTAGGTGCAACCTAGGAAAAAAGACTAACTTAGATTAGTTCGACTAAAATAGCTTTGAACAAAGAGAGTGAAATACCCTTTCATTTATTATACTTACCTCAGTATTAAGAACCTGCAGGATATTTTTGTTTAGTGTTCTGTATTTTATAAGTGTGTTTTGTGTTCAGTAAATTCTCCGGCCTTTTGAATTTAAAGCAACGGTCTCTGATGTAATTATTTTTTGCTCCCCACTCCTTAGAACCTAGAACCCATCCAGTGGCCCAGTAAGTGGTGTGATAACGGTGCTACACATGGCTACCTCAATCAATCAATCAATCAAATTTATTTATAAAGCCCTTTTTACAACAGCAGTTGTCACAAAGTGCTTTACAGAGACACCCGGCCTTAAACCCCAAGGAGCAAACAACAGTAGTGTTGAATTTCAGTGGCTAGGAAAAACTCCCTAAGGTCGAATTTTAGGAAGAAACCTAGAGAGGACCCAGGCTCAGAGGGGTGACCAGTCCTCTTCTGGCTGTGCCGGGTGAGATATTAAGAGTCCAATTGGAATAATAAATACATTTCTCTGGGCTAAATCCAGAGTCTATTTGAATTTAGACTAGGTCAGAAGTATGACCAGGTGGACAAGGACAGGGACAGCAACGGGCCCCCCAAACCAGGTAATCCGCAGGTGTGGACCAGGACCTCATCTCCTTCTAAAATTTAAAACTGGAGGAAACTGAGAAAAGTTAGTAGTACATCCCTCATATCCCCCAGCACAATAATATATATCAACCCCCCCGCTTATAAATAATACTTGTGTGACTGCTGATCTGTCTCCAGAAGCTTCTGTAATAAACGGATGATACGGTATTGGAATTGACCTGACTCCTGGTGTTCTCTCGGTTCAATAAAGAGTTCTCATCTTTAGAGTCATTTCGTTCACCTGAGTTAGTAATGCCAATAACAACCCCCCCCGACTAGAGAACGCTCCACATGAATGTATTTCCCGTCATGAAGGACAGCATAGTGAATCAGAATCAGCTTTATTCGCCAGGTGTGTGTACCCATATGAGGAATTTGATTCTGGACTATACAGGCTCATGATGTGCTTACTCATAAAAAACTTAAACAAAGGACACTCAACAAGAGTCACCGACTGCAATATACAGTACACATAAATACACATAATAAACCAAAACAATAACATAGTAAGACTGATGAGACAATAGTGCAATGAGCAGGGTATGTTTTTTTTAAGTCCTGGATGGAGGGCAGGTTGGCACCAAGGATCTTTTCTGCAGTTCTCACTGTCCGTTGTAGTCTGTTCCTTTCCAGTTTTTTGGCAGATCCAAACCAAACAGTGATGGATGTGCAGAGAACAGACTGGATGATGGCTGTGTTAAAGTGGATCAATAGCTCCATGGACTGGTTAAGCTTCTTAAGCTGGCGCTGGAAGCACATCCTCTGCTGGGCCTTTTTACTGATAGCGTTGGGCTATTCACTTAAGATCATGGGAGATTGTGGATCCCAGAAACCTGAAGGATTCAACTACAGACACAGGGCTGTTGAGAATGGTGATGGGGGGCAGAGTCGGGGGGCTCCTCTTGAAGTCCAAAGTCATCTACACGGTTTTGAGCGTGTTGATCTCCAGGAGGACTAGCTGTTCAACCTCCTGTCTGTAGGCAGACTCGTCTCCGTCCCGGATGAGGCCAATGACCCCTGCCCTCTCTCTCCCTCTCTCACTCTCCGCAGTCTAGTGATGTGCAGTTCACTCTCAAGTCATTTTCTCTAGTGACTAGTTCAATTGTATGGTTCATTTGAACTTTTGACAGCGGATATCTACAACAGGATCACTTGCTTCATACTCGGTCCTCCAGCTCAATTCTCCGATCAACTTCTATGTACATTTGCAGAGAAAAATAGATAAAGGCAGGAACATAATAAAGGCATGTTTATAACTGATAATTGAACACAAACTAAAATAAATAATATGGTTGGTTGATTACTGGGGGAAAAAACGGATGAAAACAAACCCAGAGCCGCTGCCTTTGCTATAGAAATGAGAAGTTGGACTCTACTGACTCGGGTCTTGTTGAGTTGTTCAGTAATAAGTTCAAATCTTTCAAGTCATTTTGTTCATCTGAGTCAGTAATGCCTACAATACATTGTGTCTGGCCTCACCTCCACTACCTCATATCATACAGTAGATGTGTAAAAGACATTGTGTCTGGTCTCACCTCCACTACCTCATATCAGACAGTAGATGTGTAAAATACATTGTGTCTGGTCTCATCTCCAGTACCTCATATCATACAGTAGATGTGTAAAATACATTGTGTCTGGCCTCACCTCCACTACCTCATATCATACAGTAGATGTGTAAAGGACATTGTGTCTGGCCTCACCTCCACTACCTCATATCAGACAGTAGATGTGTAAAAGTCATTGTATCTGGCCTCACCTCCACTACCTCATATAATACAGTAGATGTGTAAAAGACATTGGGTGGTTTGTACTGTATATCATTACATTATGTTCTAGTGTGTGGGAATTGTATCATTCAAGCCCAAATGTAACTGTTTTAATTTTTCAGCGTAACAGGCCAAGAAGAGGGAATGTCTCTTATTGAGTGACTGACTGATTGACTGACCACCCCTTGTTAAATAGCATGGTCAGAGACGTGAACCTGCAGGTCCCTTGTTTGATTCTCGTCAAAGCAAATTGGGCTTTAGGATTTGTTTTCCGGATAGATAAAAACTTTGCTGGCTACAACCTTCAATAGCTGCGTTATAGTAAGCCTAAAATAAAACTGTTAGTATTGCAACTATGTCTGGTGGATTTTTGAAGTACACATCCGTGAATAATTTTTTGGGGTAATATAGGCTAGACAAAAACCCCTTGGGTTCTCTCATCTTTTCCCTTAATGAAAAAGTCATTTAACTTCACCTGCATTGATAGTCACTGTATCACTGTCATTCACAAATGAAAGAAAAACAAACCTTTTTGTGCCAAGAAATTAAATAGCTTTGGCTGTGTTAAGTTCATATTCAGTCTTGCTAGCAATTGCTCAATTCTTATGACTATTCCAAATAGTAAGTTAGATACTAGTAAGCCTAAAACTGGCTAATAAGCTGTTAAAACAGCCAGTGGCAAAAGCCATATATTTCATAGATACATTTTGTTGTGGAGGTAAATTTAATAAGAAAGTTCAATAAGTTTAACACAATGCTTAGTGGTGTCTAGTGAAGTATTCAACCTTGGTGTGATGTTAATGTGTGACATAATGATCTGATGTTGTGATGCTGTACTGATACTAGGAAGGTGCATAGCACTGTGGTCTAGTGGGTAAAGACACAGACACTCACAGGGAAAACCTGGGTTTGAATCCAATGACAATGTTTATCCTTTTTAATTGCGGGCCGGCTGATCTAGGCTTGCCTGGGTTCTTTTCTGGTTTTTAGATTTCTTTTTACTTGGATATTGTGGGCTACCATGTGAATATCGGATTTCATGTGTTTTTATTTCAGGTTGTTAGGCAACAAGAGGTGAACATTCTGAAAGAGGGAGGTAACTTTCAGTACTTCTGAATGTGTCCTCTTTTCGCCTGATTCATTGTTGAGTGGTGCCTTTAGTCACGTTTATGCCTTGTAATATTCTTATCGCAATTGTTACTCAGTCTTCCGCTCTCTTGTGAGCTACACATCTTTGCCCTGGGCTTGTTTGGTGGCATTATGTTTTGTAAGATTATCGAGAGTGAGTCAGATATGAAGTTCCTGATATAATGTGCTGTAAGTCTCTACCTCTCTCTCTCCTCTCCATCTCTCTCTCTCTGCACTCATACAAGCTACTTCCCTGTTTCTGTATCTCTCCATCTCTTTACTAGTTCATATCTTCCTACCACATCTTCTCTCTCCGACAGCCCCTTCCACTTCCTGCAGGGGTCGAATTGGGGACATTGTTCAGTAGAAATGATCCTTTAGAAAGTAAAATGTAGACCATTTTAGAATTGCCAAACTGAAATATCCTGAAATGAAACAACATTATTCTGGGTTGAAAAAAAAATATTTTTAATTTAGCATTAACCATATAGATCATGCAGATCATGCAGAACATTAGACCATGTTATGTTGAAGCTACAATCCTCAATAAAAACAGCAACAAATCATCCACTCTGCCGATTTGTTTGCTGAAAAGCCTAACTTTAAAACACAGACAGAGCTTTAGATGCAAGCATTTGATTATAAGGATCAAAATAAAAAATAACAAATCTCTTTCAAATTAATAATATCATCTATATTTAAATAATACATTGTCAAACCTTTTTCTATGTATTCAACATTTCAGCCTAATCCTGTGATGTATTTCACAACACTGTTTCTTTCTAAATTCTTGGCCTATATCATGATCACAAAGCACATGTTGATCAACACAGAGGGTGAGCCTTTAGCTGTTGATTGGCTAATTCTATACCTACCAACAGGATCGTAGCATATGGTTGGGTGTGCTTGAAGGCCTGACCAATTACATAGACATTGTTGTCATCACTATGGATACATCAAAGAAAATAGAGACACTCAAAGAAAAGGGAATGCACTTACAGTTAACTAGCCGTCTTGTCTTTTTTACTGGCCAGAGCTGGCTAGAAAATGACACAACCATTATTAGTTACCAGTGGGGGTGTGTCTCTGTTTAATAGTTACCAGTGGGGGTGTGTCTCTGTTTAATAGTTACCAGTGGGGGTGTGTCTCTGTTTAATAGTAACCAGTGGGGGTGTGTCTCTGTTTAATAGTTACCAGTGAGGGAGTGTCTCTGTATAATAGTTACCAGTGGGGGTGTGTCTATGTTTAATAGTAACCAGTGGGGGTGTGTCTCTGTTTAATAGTTACCAGTGGGGGTGTGTCTATGTTTAATATTTACCAGTGGGGGTGTGTCTATGTTTAATAGTTACCAGTGGGGGTGTGTCTCTGTTTAATAGTTACCAGTGGGGGTGTGTCTATGTTTAATATTTACCCAGTGGGGGTGTGTCTATGTTTAATATTTACCAGTGGGGGTGTGTCTCTGTTTAAAAGTTACCAGTGGGGGTGTGTCTATGTTTAATTGTTACCAGTGGGGGTGTGTCTCTGTTTAATAGTTACCAGTGAGGGGTGTGTCTCTGTATAATAGTTACCAGTGGGGGTGTGTCTCTGTTTAATAGTTACCAGTGGGGGTGTGTCTCTGTTTAATAGTAACCATTTGGAGTCTCTTGTGATTGATTGTCTGTAAATCAGGTGTCTCCTTGTTTACTGACTGTGGAGTAGATGGATGGAGCTTCAGATGTGCTGTGTGGATGATTGACAGTAGGGTAGGTGGAGTTTTGATCAACATTTACAGTAGCACAGTCACAGGAGGATGTGTCCTCTTTACTGATGGTGGTGGTGGCTTCATTGGGGCAGCTGGGATCCTTGTGGAAGTCGATGGTGGTGTAGATGGAGGCAGTTGTATTGCCTCTTTCTGACTGTAGGGGGCGTTCGTCTATCTCCACATAGTCACCGCCAGCATGAAAACCCTGGAGAGGTGGAGACAGAGGAGGAGCAGCTGGGTATTTTCTGTCTCTGCAATTATAGTAAAACCTGGAAATGACCCATACTGACCTCTCTGTTGATTTCAGTGTCTCTGTTCACCCTCTTCCCTGAAGAGTTGGCTGTGAAACAACACACACAGATGACACCATTCACAGAAACACACAGGGACAATATGACACCACTCACAGAAACACACAGGGACAATATGAAACCACTCACAGAAACACACAGGGACAATATGACACCACTCACAGAAACACACAGGGACAATATGACACCACTCACAGAAACACACAGGTACAATATGACATCACTCACAGAAACACACATGGACAATATGACACCACTCACAGAAACACACAGGGACAATATGACACCACTCATAAAAACACACATGGACAATATGACATTACACACACATAAATATAAAGGGACAATATGACATCACTCACAGAAAAACACAGGGACAATATGACATTACACACACATAAATATAAAGGGACAATATGACATCACTCACAGAAACACACAGGGACAATATGACATTACACACACATAAATATAAAGGGACAATATGACACCACTCACAGAAACACACAGGGACAATATGACACCACTCACAGAAACACACAGGGACAATATGACATCACTCACAGAAACACACAGGGACAATATGACATTACACACACATAAATATAAAGGGACAATATGACATCACTCATAGAAACCCATTGGAATCACAAAATTTTTCAAGATACTTTTCTAATATTAAGAATTATTCCTGGAAATTATTACTACGGTAAACTAACTACAGATTCTTTGTCTGCCTGGTTAACAGGTTTGTGTGTCTCACCGGTTGTCTTGTTGTGTTTCCATCTGTAGACTATGAAAAGACTGACCACCAGCAGAAACACAACCAGACACACACACACCAAGATGATACCTGGAGTACCTGGAAAACACACACACACACACACATACACACACATAATCAGCTGGCCTATGCAGGCAGAGACTCCAAACATTAATCTGAATTCAGTTAATAAATACTAAGACATTTCAACTTGTTTATTTACCAGGTCCAGTAAGTGTTGATGATGATGATAATGTTGGGGAGCTGGTGGAGGGTTTGGATGGTGCTGGGGAGCTGGTGGAGGGTTTGGATGGTGCTGGGGAGCTGGTGGAGGGTTTGGATGGTGCTGGGGAGCTGGTGGAGGGTTTGGATGGTGCTGGGGAGCTGGTGGAGGGTTTGGATGGTGCCGAAAAGCTGATGGAGGATTTGGGAGGTGCTGGGGAGCTGGTGGAGGGTTTGGATGGTGCTGGTGGAGGTTTTTTGTTTTCATTGTGTGGGTGGTGAGAGGGAGAGAGACAGGCATATTCTGCAATCAGAGATGGAGCTCCCTCTACAGAGCAGATAACACAATGTGTCTAGAAGGGAGATTAACAGAGTTCTTCTGCCGCGTTCACTCTGTCATGTGAGAGGACGAGGAAGAGAGACACTAAGTCTACAGGAAGAGAGATAGAAAGATCGAGGCCCAGTCTCAATGTCCCCCCTAAACCCTAAACCCTTACAGACTTCACTGACTTCACCTGGAAAGTGATTGAGTGCAAGAGGCTGCAAGGGCTCTAGATGCTATAAACAGTAAAGGGACGGCACTTCGGACATTAACATGTTACCTTGACGACGCTGAACCATGTTGCACACTATTGTGGGTTTGGGACTTTTTATTCAAAGTTTTTTACTTTCTTCGCGGCCAAGACACTTAATAGACCGACTACCTGATTAATATGTCTTGCAGGCACTTGCCCTAGAGAGTGGACAAGAGGTAACTGACAATAATAATCTATATATGTCAATAATCAATGTACTATTTTTGGTCAAAACACCATTGTTAAGCAAAAACTAAAGAAAATAGTTGCATATACTAGGTGTGTAATAAGGTGATTACATTCCTCTGATATCATCTGTTCTATGAACCATCTCAAATCCTTGTTAATGTAGTGCAGTTTACCGTTCTTCTCTAATAAAGCAGGTTTTCTGGGATTTTTATCTTGCATCTGGGCTTCCCCTTGTAAACCCCGTGTTTCACATCACAACGCTATGAATTGTGGGAAGTTCCCTCAGGCAGAGTTGGCAGAAATGTGGACTTTAAAAAAAAGGGTGAATAAAGGGCTCAAAATGTCTGAGACCCCTCACGCACTTGATGATTTGACAGTGGGACAGCGCTCAGCCCTCACAGTCAGCGCTCAGCCCTCACAGTCAGCGATCAGCCCTCACAGTCAGCGCTCAGCCCTCACAGTCAGCGCTCAGCCCTCACACATAATACACTCACAGTAGTCATCCACTGAACAACTACATCTGATATTATGTTTTGTAAATGGAGCACGGCTGAGAATCCCGCCTCTAACTTTTATGTCCTTTGAGATAGTATAAATGAAGAATTTCAAAGGCCCTCTGAACTATTTTGTACTAAAACCTATTTGAAACATTAACTTAAAACATTAACTGCAAAAGTATTCTGGTTGTACAGTAATGCTCTTATATTACATGAACCGTAGAAAGATAACTAATATGTTTAGTTTCAATTCTACATTACACCTTTTTGAACATTAGTCACTAATTTATTTCACAAATTAGGATTGCTCGGTCATGGCTATTTATGATGTAAATGTTCATTCCAAACATAGTTAGGGCAGGTGTACTGTACACAAAGGCTGGTGGGGCTAGTATTAACTAGTCCAGGGTGGTTTATGTTGGGGGTAGTAATAACTAGTCCAGGGTGGTTTATGTTGGGGGTAGTATTAACTAGTCCAGGGTGGTTTATGTTGGGGGTAGTAATAACTAGTCCAGGGTGGTTTATGTTGGGGGTAGTATTAACTAGTCCAGGGTGGTTTAGGGTGGGGGTAGTATTAACTAGTCCAGGGTGGTTTATGTTGGGGGTAGTATTATCTAGTCCAGGGTGGTTTAGGGTGGGGGTAGTATTATCTAGTCCAGGGTGGTTTAGGGTGGGGGTAGTATTATCTAGTCCAGGGTGGTTTATGTTGGGGGTAGTATTATCTAGTCCAGGGTGGTTTAGGGTGGGGGTAGTATTATCTAGTCCAGGGTGGTTTAGGGTGGGGGGGGATAGTATTAACTAGTCCAGGGTGGTTTATGTTGGGGGTAGTATTAACTAGTCCAGGGTGGTTTAGGGTGGGGGGGTAGTATTAACTAGTCCAGGGTGGTTTATGTTGGGGGTAGTATTAACTAGTCCAGGGTGGTTTATGTTGGGGGTAGTATTATCTAGTCCAGGGTGGTTTAGGGTGGGGGTAGTATTATCTAGTCCAGGGTGGTTTAGGGTGGGGGTAGTATTATCTAGTCCAGGGTGGTTTAGGGTGGGGGGGTTGTATGAACAAAGGCTGGTGGGGGGGAAATAGGAGGACAGGTTCATTATAATCGATGCAACATTATCAAACACAAACACCTGGTTTCCATGTGTTTGAAAAAGTACAACTGGTATGATGTTTAGTTTCATTTCCCCATTTCATTGTTTTTGTTAACATTTTCACACATGCTGTATGTGATTGCTATTTATAATAGTTTCTATGTTAAGACAGTTAACCCACGTGGTGCACAACCTGACACCCGTCTGCACCTTCCGACCGGTTGGAGGAAAGCATGAGGTCAATGTAAGTAAAACTTATGTGCAATCAACAACTTGAACAATGTAATCCTTTAACCATCCTCACTAATAGTGCGTGGACTTAAAAAGAAAAAAATAATGGCTATACTTACTTCTAACCAGCAAATTCACGAGTTTGATCAGTGCGATGTAACTGCCTTCTTTCTCCTCCCCACACCAGTATATTCCACCATCATCTTCAGTCAGCCCACGGATTATCACAGTGTAATGTCTCTCTGTTCTTTTCTTAGATAGAGTGTATCTTCCTGATGTAATGTAATGTTTGGTTGATATTTTGTATTCACAATCTGATTCATTCCTTTCCTTGCAGAAATACTTGATGCTTTCCTCATGTTTCTCTGGATAGTTACAGATGATGTTAGCTTCTCCTCCCAGATCGACCGTCTCTGTGACTGACTTATTACAGCATTTATCTGTCAATGGAAAAACACATAACAACAGTCCAACATTCCATGTCTTCCTTGACTACTGATACTGAACATGGAATGACACGGAGTTTCATTCATTCTCACCGTCTTTTACTTCCATCTCCACCTTGGTATAACTGTCAGGTACACCAGGTTTATCCACTCCACACCAGTAGATTCCTTCATCTTCTCTGGTCAGTTGTCTGATGACCACCGTGAATAAGTTTCTCTCAGTGTCGTCATACAGAGAGAATCTACCTCTGTGCTGCCAGGTGTTCTGACTACTGGCTCTAATTTTAACCTCACAACTCTGACTCATATTGTACTCTGGCGCCATGCAGAAATATTTTTTGTCAATTATGTCTCCTCTTTCATAATGACAGTAGATGAAGACAGTTCCTCCAGAGTATCCAGGCACTGTGAATGAGCTCACACAACCTGTTAATCAAACAAGGAGAAACTAAGTTATATACATATTTATAGTTAATGTAGAAAATGTATAGTTACATTTTCTACATTTAATTACTCTTATCCAGAGTGTGTTCACATACTGGTCCCCTCTGGGAGCCAAACCCACAACCTTGGCTTTGCAAGCACCATGCTCGACTAACTGAGTCACACAGGATCACGTTGTTCTCTATTAACACGCCCCTCCCTCTAACGTCAACAAGGGGAATAATATACAATGTGTTTACAACTTTGGATGCCTTTGAAAATGCCTCAGAAAACTAGCGTTAAACAGTGAGTTCTTTGTAATTCGCTTTTGTATAGCCTACCTTGCCCGAGATCTCCACCAACAACCCCAACAACAACACCATCACCTCCAACATCAACCCAAACAACAACACCGTCACCTCCAACAACAACCCCAACAAAAACACCATCACCTCCAACATCAACCCAAACAACAACACCGTCATCTCCACCAACAACCCCAACAACAACACCATCACTTCCACCAACAACCCCAACAACAACACCATCACCTCCACCAACAACCCCAACAACAACACCATCACCTCCACCAACAACCCCAACAACAACACCATCACATCCAACAACAACAACAACCCCAACAACAACACCGTCACCTCCACCAACAACCCCAACAACAACACCATCACCTCCACCAACAACCCCAACAACAACACCATCACCTCCACCAACAACCCCAACAACACCGTCACCTCCACAAACAACAACAACATTACCTCCTTTCACATACATATATTTTCACTCTCATATACATACATTCTCCTTTCACATACATATATTTTCACTCTCATATACATACATTCTCCTTTCACATACATATATTTTCACTCTCACATACATACATTCACCTTTCACATACATATATTTTCACTCTCACATACATACATTCTCCTTTCACATACATATATTTTCACTCTCACACATATATACATTCTCTTTTCAAATACCTACATTTTCACCCTCACATATGTACATTCTCCTTTCACATACATATATTTTCACTCTAACATGCATACAGTTTTTTCTCTCATAAGAATATATTTTTAACTCACACATTCATAAATTTTACTCTTATATTTAAATGTTTCCTTTAACACCACTATCGGTTAACCCCTCCTCTCACCACACACACACACACACACACATTGACAGAAAGTGCTATAGCAAAGTTATTACCTGTCATGAAGGCCAGCAGGGTGACTATCAGCAGGATCCTCATCTTGTTGTGTTCTGGTGTTCACAGATTTTCTCTAGGTTGGGGTCTAAATATCTAGTTCCTGATACAATGTGCTGTAAGTCTCTACCTCTCTCTCCATCTCTCTCTCTCTGCTCTCATACAAGGTACTTCCCTGTTTCTGCATCTCTACATCTTTACTAGTTCACATCTTCTTACCATCTTCTCTCTCTGACAGCCCCTTCCACTTCCTGCAGGGGCCGAAGTGGGGATGTTTAATATAGAAACAAGAACAGAGTCTGAAGATTAATTAATATTAAATGACAGACTGGTATGAGCTGTTAAGAAGTGGGATTGTGGCAAGAATAGGTTTGTTTTAATATTTGACAACAGAAATATTACAATGTTAGTTTATAGCCTGGGCAAACACAAATATATACAGAATATGTATTCATAAATCATTGTGTGTAGTCTATGTTATACTGAATCCAAGTAAAGATCAAATAAATTAACATCCTAAGGAGTGAGAGATGGTGTCAGGGCCTGAGCGGAACCCAAAAGCAGCCAAGGACATGTAGAGACAGTGAAGGGTGATTTAATTGACAAACGGAAAGGCGTAGGAGGTGAGTATGGACGCAGTGCTGGCAGGGAGGATGGCGTGCAGATGGTTACAGGTGTCCAGGTAGACAGGAAGGTGAATGCAGGTTAGGGCGTGGTAGCTGATCTGGTCGTGGAGGCAGAATCCAGGTAATCCTGTGACGGAGCAGAGAACAAGGTGAAACAAAGTATAAAACCAGCAGGTAAGTAAGACTAAGCAGATCTTCAGACTAGGCTGGATGAGCGAGACACACAAAGTACGACTAACCATCCAGCAGGGACGAGACGTCAGGGCTCCGCCTAAGTGCTGCCGGTAAGTGGTGGAATCGGGAACAGGTGAGTGATCACCAAGGAGAAACAGCTGAGGCCACGCCCCCTAACAGGTTGCCAGGACGACCAAAACAGAGACACAGAAACAGAAGGGAACGGACATCCACACACACACACAATCACAGGGGAGGGACCGTGACAGACGGACCTGGAGAACTCCAACCACTCACACATTTTAAGAATGGACAGACTGTTCATGAAATCATTATAATAGTATTACTGAAGACATGTATTTAGAATATACAGCATGGTTCACATTTACATTGCTTACTTATTTAGGAATGAAACAATATAATATTTTTATCACTTTTTATAAATACTACTAATACTACTATGAATTTGAAACAATAAAAGCCCCCGCAAACACATAACTAGAGCTTATTAGGCAGTATTTCCTGTGTTGTCCGCAGATTCGCTCCGCCGACCCAGCAATGCAGAAGAAGCTGTGGGAAGGTATGAGTTGACAATGTGTTGTGCAACTTTATTTGTAACTATTTAACTTGTTATGTAACTATAACTACGTAACTTATACATGTTTTATAATTTCAAAAATGTGT
Organism: Esox lucius; assembly: GCF_011004845.1. NCBI lineage: Eukaryota > Metazoa > Chordata > Actinopteri > Esociformes > Esocidae > Esox > Esox lucius. The sequence continues at coordinate 5,070,993 of NC_047577.1, forward strand.
TTGTTTTTTATTTCGTGTTTTATTAATGTAATACTGAGCACCACAGTAAATGAGAGTCTCAGTTGGTTTTCCCTCTATAAATCAAATTATAAATATAGAAGATTGTACATGAAGTGTTATTCTGGGGAGGAAGATTGGTGATTGTTACAGAAGAGGACAAGAAAGGTGTGTTTGGTTATGATGAGAGATAAAAGTCAATGGTCCATAACTGAACGTGCTCTTTACATTGGATGCAACATCAAGCGTGTCTTCGGTTATGGACATGAAGGACAGATATCCAAATAACTGACTGGTTGACCCTTTTATTTTCAAAAATTTTATCTCACCATTAAGCAAAAATAACATATTTCAGTATCTAAAATACAGGTGATGGTCATAAAATTAGAACATCATCAAAAAGTTAATTTATTTCAGTAATTCCATTCAAAAAGTGAAAATGTTATAATATATTCATTCATTACACACAGACTGATATATTTCAAATGTTTATTTCTTTTAATTGTGATGATTATAACTGACAACTAATGAAAATCCCAAATTCAGTATCTCTGAAAATTTTTATATTACTTAAGACCAATACAAAAAAAATTATTTTTAGAAATGTTGGCCAACTGAAAAGTATGAACATGAAAAGTATGAGCATGTACAGCACTCAATACTTAGTTGGGGCTCCTTTTACCTGAATTACTGCAGCAATGCGGCGTGGCATGGAGTCGATCAGTCTGTGGCACTGCTCAGGTGTTATGAGAGCCCAGGTTGCTCTGATAGTGGCCTTCAGCTCTTCTGCATTGTTGGCTCTGGCATATCGCATCTTCTTCTTCACAATACCCCATAGATTTTCTATAGGGTTAAGGTCAGGCGAGTTTGCTGGCCAATTAAGAACAGGGATACCATGGTCCTTAAACCAGGTACTGGTAGCTTTGGCACTGTGTGCAGGTGCCAGGTCCTGTTGGAAAATGAAATCTGCATCTCCATTAAGTTGGTCAGCAGCAGGAAGCATGAAGTGCTCTAAAACTTCCTAGTAGACAGCAGCATTGACCTTGGACCTCAGAAAACACAGTGGACATACAACAGCAGATGACATGGCACCCCAAACCATCACTGACTGTGGAAACTTTACACTGAACTTCAAGCAATGTGGATTCTGTGCCTCTCCTCTTTTCCTCCAGACTCTGGATACCTTGATTTCCAAAGGAAATGCAAAATGTACTTTCATCAGAGAACATAACTTTGGACCACTCAGCAGCAGTCTAGTCCTTTTTGTCTTTAGCCCAGGCGAGACACTTCTGACGCTGTGTCTTGTTCAAGAGTCGCTTGACTCTGGTTCTTGAAGCACTGACTCCAGCTGCAGTCCACTCTTTGTGAATCTCCCCAACATTTTTTAATGGGTTTTGTTTCACAATCCTCTCCAGGGTGCGGTTATCCCTATTGCTTGTACACTTTTTTCTACCACATCTTTTCCTTCCTTTCTTTTGGACAGCTGTCAATTCAGCAGTCTTCCCCATGATTGTGTTGCCTACAGAACTAGACTGAGAGACCATTTAAAGGCCTTTGCAGGTGTTTTGGGTTAATTAGCTGGTTAGTGTGGCACCAGGTGTCTTCAATATTGAACCTTTTCACAATATTCAAATTTTACTGAATTTGTGGTTTTCATTAGTTGTCAGTTATAATCATCAAAATTAAAAGAAATAAACACTTGAAATATATCATTCTGTATGGAATGAATGTATACATTATACAAGTTTCACTTTTTGAATGGAATTACTGAAATAAATCAACTTTTTGATGATATTCAAATTTTGTGACCAGCACCTGTATTGTTACATAAAATATGCTGGGAATAAAAAAATACATGCATGGCAACTTTATCAACAAAACATTAGTATGTAATTGTCTTAAATGTTAAACTAATGCTAAATTAAATTAAAAATTAAAAATATCCATATCGTATGTTACAGTGGGGAGAACAAGTATTTGATACACTGCCGATTTAGCAGGTTTTCCTACTTACAAAGCATGTAGAGGTCTGTAATTATTATCATAGGTACACTTCAACTGTGAGAAAACAAAAATCCAGAAAAATATAATTGTATGTTTTTTTTATAATTAATTCTCATTTTATTGCATGACATAAGTATTTGATCACCTACCAATAAGAATTCCAGCTCTCACAGATCGGTTAGTTCTTCTTTAAGAAGCCCTCCTGTTCTCCACTCATTACCTGTACTAACTGCACCTGTTTGACCTTGTTACCTGTATAAAAGACACCTGTCCACACACTCACTCAAACAGACTCCAACCTCTCCACAATGGCCAAGACCAGAGAGCTGTGTAAAGACATCAGGGATAAAATTGTAGACCTGCACAAGGCTGGGATGGCCTACAGGACAATAGGCAAGCAGCTTGGTGAGAAGGCAACAACTGTTGGCGCAAGTATTAGAAAATGGAAGAAGTTCAAGATGACGGTCAATCTCTCTCGGTCTGGGGCTCAATGATCATGAGGAAGGTAAGGGATCAGCCCAGAAATACACGGCAGGACCTGGTCAATGACCTGAAGAGTGCTGGGACCACAGTCTCAAAGAAAACCATTAGTAACACACTACGCCGTCATGGGAGTGGCCCGAAACACACAGCCAGGGCAACTAAGGAGTGGCTCCGTAAGAAGCATCGCAAGGTCCTGGAGTTGCCTAGCCAGTCTCCAGACCTGAATCCAATAGAAAATCTTTGGAGGGAGCTGAAAGTCTGTATTGCCCAGCAACAGCCCCGAAAACTGAAGGATCTGGAGAAGGTATGTAATTGCAAACAAAGGTTTCTGTACCAAATATTAAGTTCTGCTTTTCTGATGTATCAAATATGTCATGCAATAAAATGCAAATTAATTACTTAAAAATCATACAATGTGATTTTCTGGATTTTTGTTTTAGATTCCGTAACTCACAGTTGAAGAGTACCTATGATAAAAATTACAGACTTCTACATGCTTTGTAAGTGGGAAAACCTACAAAATCGGCAGTGTATCAAATACTTGTTCTCTCCACTGTACATGTTCCACAGTGATTGGACTGTAAGTTGTACCAGAGGTTGAGACGTTTTTGTTTTAGAAAATAAATGCAGAAAATCTATGCAATCACAGAAGCATTTATTGTGCCAAAGATGTCTCCCTAAATTCAATATTTATTTTCACTTCCACCATTCAGGGTTTGGTAAGTTGAATTTTGGTTTGCAGAGTTGTGGTTCAGGTTTTCATAAGTTGAATCTCGATTTGCAGAGTTGGGGTTCACGTTTTGGTAAATTGAATCTTGACTCTCAGCACTCATTCCTGGGTGGGTGTGGGTGTTTAGAGCCCTCATCTCCTCACTGTTTCCTGGGTGGATGTTTGGAGACCTCATCTCCTCACTGTGTCCTGGTTGGATGTTTGGAGACCTCATCTCCTCACTGTGTCCTGGTTGGGTGTTTAGAGACCTCATCTCCTCACTGTGTCCTGGGTGGGTCAGCAAATATTATGCAGTATCTTTGAAATACCAAACAGTACTTTGTTCTACTTAATGACAATTCCTTCGTAGGAGCACCAAGTTGTTTACATAAAGAAGCAACTATCATGACTGCTTATTTTCTATTGGAGAAGTTATTAAATAAACATGTAGGCCACAACGCCGACATATATTATACAGCTTCTAAATGAATGGGGATCATATAAACCCTCAAAAGTTATATTCCCTGGAGCTTTTATTTAGCCTAGCCAGGTTCCTTTTTGGTTATTTGATGCATAAAAAATATGGGGTCCTGCCACCTCCCAAATCCCAGTATAACCACCATATCTGAATGTGTGTGTCTGAAACATACCTTCCACATTGATAAATTTTTCTTTGTAGACAATGATCATGATGAATGTGAACAAGAGCACAGCCAGAATCACAGACACAAAGACCACAATGACCCCTTCTGACATACCTGAAACACAGAGACACAATGATCACTACTAAGATACCTGGGACACAGAGACACAATGATCACTACTAAGATACCTGGAACACAGAGACACAATGATCACTACTAAGATACCTGGAAAACAGAGACACAATGATCACTACTAAGACACCTGGAACACAGAGACACAATGATCACTACTAAGATACCTGGAACACAGAGACACAATGATCACTACTAAGACACCTGGAACACAGAGACACAATGATCACTACTAAGATACCTGGAACACAGAGACACAATGATCACTACTAAAATACCTGGAACACAGAGATACAATGATCACTACTAAGATACCTGGAACACAGAGACACAATGATCACTACTAAGATACCTGGAACACAGAGACACAATGATCACTACTAAAATACCTGGAACACAGAGATACAATGATCACTACTAAGATACCTGGATCACAGAGACACAATGATCACTACTAATATACCTGGAACACAGAGACACAATGATCACTACTAATATACCTGGAACACAGAGACACAATGATCACTACTAAGATACCTGGAACACAGAGACACAATGATCACTACTAAGATACCTGGATCACAGAGACACAATGATCACTACTAAGATACCTGGATACCAGAGACACAATGATCACTACTAAGAATGAGGGCCAATGTGTCTGGCCGGCATTGTGTACGATATCCCAGTGTCAGGGTATTGTCTCGTTGAAGCCCAATAGGTTAATGAGACCATGTTAAAGAGCAACCTTGTTATGTTACCCAGCCTTTCTCCCTCTTGTGAGCTACACTTCTTTACCCTGTGTTAGTTTTGTGGCATTGAAATAGGTTTCTGCCTTCAACTGCATCCCCTTGTCTCAATGCCACATGGTGGGAGTGCACTCTGTCTTTGTGATAGTGAGTCAGATATACAAACACACAGTCATCAAAGAGGAAGTTAAAGAGTCTCTTTCACAATGACTACAAACACACAGGAACACTCAGCCAGCCTTCTCTAATACACACACTTTAACTACTGTTGTGCAGTATATAAAAAAAGCACTTATGAACGCAAATCTGGGGCTGGTGCTAGCGATGTCTAAAACTGGCAAGTATAGAGAGTACAGAGATATTGTAATTCACGTTGGCACCAACGACGTTAGGATGAAACAGTCAGAGGTTACGAAGCAGAACATAGCACCAGTGTATAAACTAGCTAGAAAGATGTGTCGGCATCGAGTAATTATCTCTGGCCCCCTCTACAGAAGACTTGCGCAACTCAATCGCTGGCTAAAAACAGAGTTCTGCCTGTCGCAGGAGGTAGAGTTTGTAGATAACTGGCTATCTTTTTGGGACTCTCCCAGAAATAGGGCCAGGCCTGATCTGCTGAGGAGTGACAGCTGGAGTGGTGCTCTTCTTTAATCTAGGAACATTGACAGGAGTCTCACTCCTATAGCCTCACCATGAGATAGGGTTCATGCAAGATGACCAAAGATTTTGCATGACCTGGGGGCATTTTGCCAAGATGAATGGGCAGCTATACCACCTGCAAGAATTTGGGTCCTCATAGACAACTATTACAGAAGACAGCATGCTGTCATTGATGCTATTGGGGGCAATACACATTATTAAGAATCAAGTGTATGCAGACTATTGAACAGGGGTCAGTTCATTCTTTTCTTTGTTGCCATGTTTTGTTTTATGATTGTGCCATTCGGTTATGATCTGCAGTTGAATATAAATCCCAAAAGAAATAAAATGTATTTTGCCTGCTCACTCATGCTTTCTTTAAAAATGGTACATATCAGAGAGGTGAACTCCTGTTTAGTCTGGAGGTCACTTACCTGTCACATTGAGGTGTACTTTAGTAATCAATGAAACATATTTGATATCCTTCATCATTGTTTTCACTCCACACCAGTATGTCCCAGTGTCATGTTTATCCAGGTCACTGATGGTCATCGTGTAGCTTTTCTCTCTCCTGTTTTCAGTCAGAGAGAATCTCCCAGATTTTGTTGTCGAGTCATCAGGCATGATGCTACGACACTGTTTGGACACACTGTCTTCCTTGCAGAAATACTTGGAACTGTTCTCATATACCTCTGGATAGTTAAAGACGATGGCAACATCTCCTCCCACATAGGCCGTCTTTCTGAGTGACTTCATACAGCATTCATCTGTCAATGGAAACACTCACATAACATACACACTTTGGTACTGACAACGATATGTCATTAAACGACTGTAAACGTATTCCACAATGCAGGCCCGTGCACTGGTAAGACCCCACTTGTGGAGAGCACATGACCCTTTGCTATCTGGTGCCCTTTCCAGGTGACACGTGCCCGTCTGCCTTGGTGACGGGCATCGCGGCGCACACCGACGGGGCATGCGTCGTCTGTCTTTTTTACCGCGTGTCACTCACTCCGACACATCGTCGGCCCGTGTGAGCCGACAACTTCCGCTCACTTTTCCAGGGTCAGCACATGCCGCTCGGAAAGGTCTGTGCACGCCACCGCCAGAATGTAAATGTGTCTCACCTTCCTTTATTTCCAACTCCACCTTATTTATGCCAGGTTCATCAGGTTTGTCCAATGCACACCTGTAGCTTCCTTCATCTTGTCTGGTCAGTTGTCTGATGATGACCTTGAAGTAGTTTAAATCCTTGTTGTCGTACAGAAAGAATCTACCTCTGTCTGGCTGGATTTGTCCGTCCGGACTGATTTTGTTTTTACTGATTTTCTCCACACATCTGTTCCCTGGGCTACTGCAGAAATATCTTTCGATGCTCTTTTCCCCTTGAGAATATTGACAGTAGATGATGACAGTTCCTCCAGAATATCCTGTCACCATGAAGGATCTCACAAAACCTGTCAGTCAGACAAGGAGAAACTAAGTTATTAAAGCGTTTATGGTTACATTTTCTACATTTTTGTCACTCCTATCCAGAGCAACTTACTGCAGTGAGTGTGTTCACACACTGGTCCCCTGTGGGAGTCAAGCCCTAGGCTGGCTTTGAAAGCACAATGCTCGACTAACTGAGAAACAGAGGATCTCATGGTTCTGTAATAACACAAACCTCACTCTGCTCTAACATCAACAAGGAGAAACGCAGACATAATGTGTTTACAACTTCAGACAACCTTTTTAGCAACTGACTAAAAAGCTAGCTAACTTAGCATTCTAACTAACGTGTTACAGTGTGTTCTTCATAATTCCCTTTTGTATATCTTACCATGGTAAAACTATAACCTAGAGAACAAACAATTTTATGTTTCCCAGGCTAGTGGCGCCAGAGAGCAATGCCTATAACACCTATAAAAACAAGTGCTGTCAAAAGATTACAATAAATCATCCCGATTAATTGCATAATCTCCTGTAGTTAATCCCGATTAATTGCAGTTTTAGAATGTGTTCAAATTTTGCCCTTAATACACTTTTTTCTGTTTAAAAAAGCAGTGAATTATGGTAAAAACATAGTTTCTTTGCAAAATATGCACATTAACGCACAAAGGACAATATCTGCTACGTTAGGCTACTGTATAAAACACATATCATCCCCTCAGATCTGGACAGCTACATGGTTTGCAGGCCTTTAACTCATTGAATCACACCTAAGCTGGTCAAGGTATTGAAATGTGGTCAGAATTGGGTTCAGGTGAGTGCCTGTAAACATTAGAAGTACTTCATGAAGTATCTCTATTACATTTTCCCTAATTCAACCAAATGCATGAGGTAGGCTACTTTAATAGGCAATGACACAAGCTAGTCATGGAGGCTAGAGATGTTATATACAAACATTAAATCAGGGTAAATATGTAAATCATGCAGAGCACAGTTGTTTGCTAATTCCACTATGAGAATATGCTTTGGTGAAAACATTAATGCTTTGCTTGGATTCAGGAGCAAAAATCTGATATATAACTTTGGAGTTAGCCATTACATTAAACATTTTCAAGAGCTATTATTGAGGGGGACACCAAAAGCAGTGCTGCAATACTGCTTTCGTTTGCGCCATCGTTTTACTCACTACTGCAGCTCTGCAAATTCAGCTATTGAATGTGAACCCTACCAACATAAAACCAATTTACTGGATTAACTTCACAATAGCTACGTGCATTGAGTGACTTTCAGACGGTAGACACAAACACCTTGACAGTCACCTGGACAGCTAAGCAACACTACATACATTGCAAGCTTCTCTCATTGACTCGAATTCAAACAGCTGCAAAACAGGGGTTTACTAGCAAACGTCAACTAACCGTCTGGTGAAGGTTATACATGTGTTTTATTGTATTGAGTGGTAGAAGTAAAGAAATGTCTAACATCTCCCTTGAACAACTTACTGCAAACTCTCCAATGATATATTGATGTTAAACTAGTCCAGGGTAAACACAATTCACCACATGAATACCAACTCTCCAATGATATATTGATGTTAAACTAGTCCTGAGTAAACACGATTCACCACATGAATACCAACTCTCCAATGATATATTGATGTTAAACTAGTCCTGAGTAAACACGAGTCACCACATGAATACCAACTCTCCAATGATATATTGATGTTAAACTAGTCCTGAGTAAACATGATTCACCACATGAATACCAACTCTCCAATGATATATTGAAAAAAATGCCTGTGAAGCGTTTAGGTCAAGTCGACCGGCAATAAAATTACTGGTAAACAATAAATGCGTGATAGTAGCACGATCCTGTCAGCCCCCGCTGAAGTCAAGCTCTTAGTGGATGGCGCCAAGGCTCCAAAATGTAAAATGTATTAACGTTAAATATTTTAAATTAATCGCAAGTGTTAATGCGTTAACTTTGACAGACCTAATAAAAACATAACCAAAATAGAGAAATCTAGTATTATATTCAGAATAAAAGTTCCCCATGCCACATATAATGATAGGTCAAGTGTCAAGGATATGGTCCATATGGTCCATATCAGCCCGTGCATACCCATTGTTTCAGAGTGATGTCTACATACATTCTATTTTTCTCCCGAGCTTTTCTCCCAATTACTTTGGGACTGGTAACTACAAAACTACCAGCTATTTTGTTTGGGTAACATACACACACACAATGGTTGCGTTGGTATAAGGTGTTATTGGATGGTTATTACCTGTCATAAAGGAGAGCAGGATGAATATCAGCAGGATCCTCATCTTGTTGTGTTCTGGTGTTCTGGTGTTCAAAGCTTCTCCCCAGGTTGGTGTCTCTAGATCTGGTATTTTCTATAATGTTGTATAATGAACCACACTCTCTTTGCTCTTCCTACTTGTACCAATGTGTAAATGGTATTAACTTTATATGCTATCTTTCTGCCTATTTATTTGTAATTCTTTGCAACAATAAAAAATGTGTATCTCCCAGTTTCTCTGTCCAGTTCTCTACTAGTTTTAACTCTACCACCTCATCTAATTTCATTGATCGTCTCGCTCTTCCTCCATGACCAACCACTCATTTGTTCCTACATTGTACAGCAGAGAGAAAAACTGTAAGAGATTATAACCAGAGATAAAGCGCCCTCTACAGATCAGAAGGCAGAAGAAATCTAAAGAGGAGAGTAACAGTGTCATTCTACCACTAGAGGGTCTCTATCTATAGAGGAGAGTAACAGAGTCATTCTACCACTAAATGCCAGAGGTGGGGGACTCGAGTCACATGACTCGAGTCCACAATTTTCAGGACTTGTGACTTGCTTGATTAAAGTATGAAAATGACTTGACTTTGACTTGAGAACAAGTTACTTGAGACTTGACTTGAAGTGGAAGACTCGAAAATGACTTGAACTTATAATAAACAAACAGCAATACAATTATTTTATATGTTGTGACATCAGCACCACTAATCAGCGTATGTGCCTTTAACGCTGCACAATTCAAACCGCGCCAAACATGGCAGATAGTAACGTTAGTCAAGCTCCATAAATAGTATCGTTTGGATACAAGGACTTTGAACTGAACCGTGTGAATAAAAAAAGATTTGCCAGAGTCAAAATATGCAACAACGTCAAATTTCATTCGTTATTTTAAGAACCACAAGGAAAGGTAAGAAAGTAATCTCTTTATATTCAGTTTCACTAAGATCTATAACGATTAAGTTACTAATGTAATGAATTAATCTTTTGTTTGTCATAATTTGGCCTTGGTTGTATATTATATTTGTTTTTTTTCTTGTTAGAAATGTGACCATTATCATTACTGAATACGTCTGGTAAATAGATGTAAGGGAATTTGACTATAACAGTGGCATAGCCTGAATTTTAATGTTGATGGGCATCTTAAAATGAGCGGGCATGTATATTATTACACGTAGGCTATAATGTCTGTATTAAATGTGGGCATTTTCAAGTGTTTGTGGACTGCATGTGGAAACTAAAAAGCATTGTGCTTACACCATAACAGTTAACTTCACTGCATGAAAGGCTAACATGGAGGCGTTTTTTTTTTTTACTCATACAGACAAGAATAATTACAGCGTAATTACATATTAGGCAGTTTTTCAGTCACAATAATTAGTTTATAAGGTTGTTATTATTAGCCCTTATTACATGGATTGGCTGAATTCCAGTGCAGAAACATGTTATTTCTTGATAACAGACCGTTGCCATTAAAAACAGCGCGTTGCTATGGACGCAGCAGGATTCTAACCAGAGACGGAACGGACTATTTTCTTCAGAGGAAACAATACAATCGTTTTGAAATCAATAAATTCCTTTTGAAATCAATATTTTGTGTCAAATTATAGATGTATTTGGTAGGTAGCCATGTAATAAGCGGGATAAGGTATAGCGAGGCCGTTGTTATAGCGAATACAACCCCTTCAGGCTGATTCAAGATCCCTCCACTTCGTCCCCCCAAAAACATTTTGGAGAAAAATATTTGATTTTGAAATCGAGCTTCGCACTGAGCGCACGTCAGAGCAAAGTGTGTGTGTGTGTTCATCTCTTTAGTACTGTGACTTGACTTGATACTTATAAGGACTCGAATTGACTTGCTTAGGGTGAACCCTTGACTTGACTTGCTTGATTTATCTGAACTGTGACTTGAGACTTGACTCGAGACTTGATGGTTAAGACTTGAGACTTGCTTGGACTTGACCATGTGTGACTTGTCCCCATCTCAGCTAAATGGGTCTGTATCTATAGAGGAGAGTAACAGAGTCATTCTACCACTAGAGGGGCTTTATCTATAGAGGAGAGTAAAATAGTCATTCTACCACTAGAGGGGGCTCTCCCTCCATCTCAAGGTATCTCTGTGTTCAGGGACAGAATATGACTTGACTCCTAGTGGTCAGAATAACTCTTCTCACATTAACACCAGTGGATGTCTATAGACAGTATGATATGCAATTTGATTGTATGAAAAGTAATTCTGGTCATAATTGGTTACATAATGGTGGAATACAACAGTATAATAATTACAATACTTTACTGAATGAGAAGGTTTCATAGTTTAATGTCTGTACAGATTGAAACCACAATAGTAATCAAGTAATCATATTCCATATTATAAAGGGCATCTAAGCATACTATAACCTTTTTCTGTCATAATATAACCCCTTTAGGGGGCAGTATAGCACTTGGAGTGTTGATCTGCAGAGGAAGATATGTGGTTATGACAGAGCAGAAGTATGGTGTTTGGTTATGACAGAGCAGAAGTATGGTGTTTGGTTATGACAGAGCAGAAGTATGGTGTTTGGTTATGACAGAGCAGAAGTATGGTGTTTGGTTATGACAGAGCAGAAGTATGGTGTTTGGTTATGACAGAGCAGAAGTATGGTGTTTGGTTATGACGAGAGACAGAAGTATGGTGTTTGGTTATGACAGAGCAGAAGTATGGTGTTTGGTTATGACGAGAGACAGAAGTATGGTGTTTGGTTATGACGAGAGACAGAAGTCAAGGGTCCGTTACTAAAGATGTCTGTTATAATACATGCAACATCAAGTTCATCTTTACCTCAACATTAACAAAAATAACATTACAAAACCTGTATTTTGGTATCAAAAATAATATTTATATAATAATTTAATTTTTATTATTTCTACATCCCTAGTGCTTTTGATTATAGAAAATAATCACAAAGCCCTTGAAAAATAAAAAATAAAAATCTCCGCCACCCGACCTCTCCAAAGCGGTGAACCCGCGCCCCCCTCGCCCCCCGCGCCCCCCTCACCCCCCTCACCCCCCGCGCCCCCCGCGCCCCCCTCACACGCCGTCCTCCTCCAAGTTGGGCCTTTTACTAAAGGAATTTTAGTGGCGAAAGTTGTTCCCCTTGCTCATCACTAACAGAATTGTTCAATCCTCCCAAAACTATAAAGAAATACTCCTGAGTAGATCTGAGTGTCCTTCACTTCTGTCCTTTGTAGATTTCCAGATAATAGGTGAAACCTCAGTGCAGATTTTCACTACAAATATTCAAAAGAAAACAGTTCACTGCCTCCAATGAGTTGATTGAAGGAAAGTTATGTACATTTTTATTTTGTATTTTTTTTTAATCTCATACAACAGATCAGCATTTGATTCACAACTTAAAAACAAAAGGTGATTAAAGAAAAATGCACAGAAATGCACATTAAGGAAATGCACATAAAAATACTTAAATGAATAAAAAGGTATTAAAATAGTAGAGCGATCAGACCAGGCTGCCATAAAGGAGCCATGTCAACCAGATCTGAAAATAATGCTGGGAACCAAAATATATGTTGGGAAACTTGATCAACAGAACATCAGTATGTGATTGTTTTATGTCTAACTAATGCTAGATTAAATGTTAAATTAATTAATTAATTATAATTAAAAAAAATGCTAAATTAAGTATGTTAATAAACAGAACATACAGTGGGGAGAACAAGTATTTGATACACTGCTGATTTTGCAGGTTTTCCCACTTACAAAGCATGTAGTCTGTAATTTTTATCATAGGTACACTTCAATTGTGAATGTCATGCAATAAAATGCAAATTAATTATTTAAAAATCATGCAATGGGATTTTCTGGATTTTTGTTTTAGATTCCGTCACTCACAGTTGAAGTGTACCTATGATAATAATTACAGACCTCTACATGCTTTGTAAGTGGGAAAATCAGCAAAATAGGCAGTGTATCAAATACTTGTTCTCACCACTGTACATGTTCAGCAGAGACTGGACATTAAGAAGTAGATTTTTTTTAAATATAAAATCTAAACCATGTGAGCATTTATTGTGTCAAAGTCTCCGTAATTTCATTATTTATTTTCAGTTCCACCATCCAGGGTTTGATAAATTGAATCTTGATTTGCGGAGTTGGGGATCAGGGTTTGATAAGTTGAATCTTGGTTTGCGGAGTTGGGGTTCAGGGTTTGATAAATTGAATCTTGGTTTGCAGAGTAGCGATTCAGGTTATGGTAAATTGAATCTTGGTGCCCAGCTCTCATCTGCTCACTGTTTTCTGGGCGGGTGTTTGATTTGCTAGAGGTTCGTTTGCTGAATACGAACATCCCTGAGGAAGACATGTTAAATAATATTACACCTGAGCCTTGGCCCCTCATGGGCCCGACACCTGCCTACAAAATTATTCATTCAACCAATTTAATTAAATTATCAACGAATAGTATGCCAACTAAACGAACAGTACTTTGAAAAACAGTTGCTTCGTAGGAGCCTTTTCCATTTAGATGCTAACATCATGTCTGGTTTTGTGCAGTTGAAGAAGTTATGAAATGTGGTTCTAAACTTATCGGGATCATGTAGAACCCATAAGTCGGTTTCATTGGAACGTGTATTTTGACCAGCCTATTTCCTCTCTGGCCAAGCTCCTGAAGCCCAGGCTATTTCATGCATTCAACATTTTATTGACACATACATTTTTTTATGACACATTATTTACACACGCAACCTAATTCTGTTTCTGCATCAAGCAGCACAGTGTTTTATATTCAATGCAGTTATAAAACGACTCCCTGTAGAGTAGATTTTTATAATATGTCAATCTACGAGTAGAAGCAGCTGCTTGACATTATTAAAAAAACCAAGGGACCCGCCCCCCCCGCCACAACCATTTATATATAGGAACCTCCCAAATCCCAGTATTTGCCAGTGTGTCTGAACATACCTTCCACACTGTTACATTTCCTCTTGTAGACAATGATCAGGATGACAGTGAACAACACAACAACCATAATCACAGACACAATGATCACCACTGACATACCTGGAACACAGAGACACAATGATCACTACTGACATACCTGGAACACAGAGACACAATGATCACTACTAAGATACCTGGAACACAGAGACACAATGATCACTACTAAGATACCTGGAACACAGAGACACAATGATCACTAATAAGATACCTGGAACACAGAGACACAATGATCACTACTGAGATACCTGGAACACAGAGACACAATGATCACTACTAAGATACCTGGAACACAGAGACACAATGATCACTAATAAGATACCTGGAACACAGAGACACAATGATCACTACTAAGATACCTAGAACACAGAGACACAATGATCACTACTAAGATACCTAGAACACAGAGACACAATGATCACTACTAAGATATTTGGAACACAGAGACACAATGATCACTATTAAGAAGGTTGATCTCTTGCAATTAAGGTATTTTACCAGAAATGCTGATGGATGGTTCTGATGGTGCTGAAGTTGTAGAATCTGTTGACAGACAGAATATAATGTTTATTATATTAGATTCACATTGTACTTCACCTCACATCCACTACCTCATGTCATACAGTAGATGTGTAAAATACATTGTGTCTGGTCTCACCTCCACTACCTCATATCATACAGTAGATGTGTAAAATACATTGTGTCTGGTCTCACCTCCACTACCTCATATCATACAGTAGATGTGTAAAATACATTATGTATGGTCTCACCTCCACTACCTCATATCATACAGTAGATGTGTAAAAGACATTGTGTCTGCCTTCACTACCTCATATCATACAGTAGATGTGTAAAATACATTGTGTCTTGTCTCAACTCCACTACCTCATATCATACAGTAGATGTGTAAAATACATTGTGTCTGGTCTCACCTCCACTACCTCATATCATACAGTAGATGTGTAAAAGACATTGTGTCTGGTCTCACCTCCACTACCTCATATCATACAGTAGATGTGTAAAAGACATTGTGTCTGGTCTCACCTCCACTACCTCATATCATACAGTAGATGTGTAATGGACATTGTGTCTAGTCTCACCTCCACTAACTCATATCATACAGTAGATGTGTAAAATACATTGTGTCTGATCTCACCTCCACTACCTCATACCATACAGTAGATGTGTAATGGACATTGTGTCTGGTCTGTGTTTCATAGTATAACTTCCCAGGACTAGGTAACGATCTAATTTAAGTCCATATTAAGTTCTTATCACAATTGTTTCGCATCTTTGCCCTCTGTGTGTTTGGTGGCGGTATAGATTTGATTCTGCCTGCAACTGTGTTCTCTTGTCTCATTGCTACATCATGACAGTTAGATATAAAACACATAGTCACAAACAGGAAGTTAAAGAGTTTAGATACAGTGTCTTTACCACAACTAGTCTAGTTTTGTCTGGAGGTCACTTACCAATCACATTGAGATGTACCTCAGTAATCAGTGAAATGTAATGTTCTCCTGACTTCTTGTTTTCTACTCCACACCAGTATGTCCCAGTATCATCTTTAGTCAGGTTACTGATGGTCACTGTGAAGCTTTTCACTCTACTGTTATTCAGAGAGATTATTTCAGCTTTTTTTGATGTTTTGAAATAGTTGTTGAAAGTACATGTGTTCAAGTTATTCCTTTGCTTGCAGAAAATGTTATTGCTGTTCTCATATTTTGTTGGATATTTACAGATGATGTTAGCTTTTCCTCCCAGATAGAGTGTCTCTCTGACTGACTTATTACAGCATCCATCTGTCAATGGAAACACTCACATAACATACACACTTTGGTACTGACAATGATATGTCATTGATCTACTGTATATTTATTCCACAATGTAAATGTGTCTCACCTTCCTTTACATTCAGCGTCACCTTGGTATATCTGTCATTTGCATTTGGTTTGTTCACTCCACACCTGTAGGTTCCTTCATCTTCTCTGGTCAGATTTCTGATGACCACCCTGAAGAAGACTGATGGAGTTTTGTCGTACAGAAGGAATCTACCCTTCTCCTGCCAGGCGGACTTTTTAGGTGGATTTGGTCTAATTTTATCCATACAATTCAGAGTGTTCTGCCCCTGCCCATACTGCTCCATACAGAAATATTTCTCATTAGTTTCTTCTCCGTTGTTATAATGACAGTGGATGAAGACAGTTCCTCCAGAGTATCCAAACACTTTGAAGGAGCTCACACAACCTGTCAATCAGACAAAGAGAAAAAACATTTTGTAAATTTGCCTGTCTTAGTTTTGTTTTTTTCAGTGAAGCTTTGAAGTTATACAGTTAGTATTCTTACACCAACAGGATCAAACAGACAGACACATATATGAAAACGCACACACACACACACACACACACACACATTAATCCACGGGTGTACACATATACCACCTCATAAATCTTCACAAATCCAGGCATGCACAAACATCGACAAATAAGGGTGTTAACACATGCAGGTATGCACGAAAACACACCACACACAAACACTAGCACACACACACACACACAAACACTAGCACCCATACACACACACAAACACTAGCACACACACACAAACTTTGTTGTGTTACCTTATGTGCTATAACAGCCTTTGCCAGATGGCTTGCTAGTGTTAAAACAAGCTTATTACCTGTCATGAAGGCCAGCAGGGTGAATATCAGCAGGATCCTCATCTTGTTGTGTTCTGGTGTTCACAGATTCTCTCCAGGTTGGGGTCTAAATATCTAGTTCCTGATACAATGTGCTGTAAGTCTCTACCTCTCTCTCTCCCCACTCCATCTCTCTCTCTCTGCACTCATACAAGCTACTTCCCTGTTTCTGCATCTCTCCATCTCTTTACTAGTTCACATCTTCCTACCATCTTCTCTTTCTGACCGCCCCTTCCACTTCCTGCAGGGGCCGACATGGGGATGAATATTAATCTACAAACTGGTAGGAACAGGTAAGAAGTGTGATCAGGTAAGAAGTGTGATTCTAGCAAGAATTATAGTAGGTTTGTTTTGGTATTTGACATCAGAAATGTTCCTTAATGTTACTTTAATTAAAAGTTAATTAAAAGCCTGGGCAAACAGAAATATATTCAGAATGTATTCATAGATCATTGAGTGTTGTATATGTTACATTAAATCCAAATAAAGTTAAAATAAATTAATACCTTAAAGAAATGCTGTCTGTTTTTTGTGTAATGTTGGCAGTGTAGTAGAAATGCTGTCTGTTTTTTGTGTAATGATGGCAGTGTAGTAGAAATGCTGTCTGTTTTTTGTTTAATGTTGGCAAGTGAATTAGAAATGCTGTCTGAGTTTTGTGTAGTCTTGGCAGTGTAGTAGAAATGATGTCTGTTTTTTGTTTAATGTTGGCAGTGTAGTAGAAATGCTGTCTGTTTTTTGTTTAATGTTGGCAGTGTAGTAGAAATGCTGTCTGTTTTTTGTTTAATGTTGGCAGTGTAGAAATGCTGTCTGAGTTTTGTGTAATGTTGGCAGTGTAGTAGAAAGTGCATCTCTGTCTCTACCTCACCTGTCGTACAGTTGAATAGTAGATGTTGAATAGGTTGCATCCCTGGCAAACACCTTGCCCTTGAGTGAAGAGGTCTGTTCTTTTATTGCCAATTTTTACTCTGCATTTGTTTCTGACATAGATTGATTTGATTAGGTCGTAAACTTTACCCCCTGTACCACTTTGGAGAGTTGTATAGTACAACCCCTCTTGCCAGATTGAATCAAAAGGTTTCTTAAAATCAATAAAACATGCAAAAATCATTTTTTACATTTGTTTTGGTATATGTGTTGATCTACTAGGGTGTGTAGGGTGTGAACATGATCAGTAGTGCGGTGATTTGGTAGGAAGCCAATTTGTCCTTTACTCAAGACATTGTGTTCTGTAAGGAAGACAGGCATTGATGATGATGCAGAAAACCTTCCCCATGTTACTGCTCACACAGATGCCTCGGTAGTTATTAGGGTCCGATTTGTCTCCACTCTTATGTATTGGGGAAATAAGCCCCCTGCTCCAGATCTCAGGGAAGCAGCCGGCTTCAAGGACCAGGTTGAACAACTTAAGCAGGAGCTGCTGCAGCTCAGGAGTGCTGTTCTTAAGCATCTCTGTCCTGATCCTGTCAGGACCGCTTGACTTCCCTGGTTTCAGTTTTTTAATGCGGTCTTCTAATTATTTTATTGTCATTTGGTAATCAAGTGGGTCCTTATTGTTCTTGATAGTTGTTTCAAGTATTTCTAATTCATCTTGTATTTGTTTCTGGTTAGAGGTTAGACTGTTAAGTGGTATTTCTTTATACAGGTTTTCTAAATGTTTTTACCATTTTGAATTGCTAAATGTTTATTTTCATTTTTGCTTAAGGTGTTCCATCGTTTCCAGAATACATTTTTTTTCAGTGGAGTCTTCACTTTCTTGTAGTTTTAGATTTTAATGTTTTCCTTTTTTTTGCTTTAGGGTGCATTTGTAATCTCTCAAGGCCTCTTCATAATCTTGACACAGGTCTGTGTTTTGTGGTTGATTCCAATATGTATCTAACCCTAACCCTAATCTAACCCTAACCCTAACCTAATCCTAACCACTCTTCCTAATTGTGCTTATAGTAAGACCTGCTTTATTTGCAGCTTAGTGAAAAATACTAAGAATTTGTTTTACAGCCTTATTTGTTCCAGATTGATTTGTTTGAAATTAGTAATTTCAGATGAGGTGATTATATTCTTGAAGGTGCTGTCACTGTCTATATGATGTTTGTAGTTTGAACATTTTGCAGGCCTCTGATTCTTTTTTTGTTTGTTGTCCAATTGTTTTCAGATATACATTCGTCTGACAGTGGTCTGTTAGTGGTGTCTGTGGTCTGACAGTGGTCTGTTAGTGGTGTCTGTGGTCTAACAGTGGTCTGTTAGTGGTGTCTGTGGTCTGACAGTGGTCTGTTAGTGGTGTCTGTGGTCTGACAGTGGTCTGTTAGTGGTGTCTGTGGTCTGACAGTGGTCTGTTAGTGGTGTCTGTGGTCTGACAGTGGTCTGTTAGTGGTGTCTGTGGTCTGACAGTGGTCTGTTAGTGGTGTCTGTGGTCTGACAGTGGTCTGTTAGTGGTGTCTGTGGTCTGACAGTGGTCTGTTAGTGGTGTCTGTGGTCTGACAGTGGTCTGTTAGTGGTGTCTGTGGTCTGACAGTGGTCTGTTAGTGGTGTCTGTGGTCTGACAGTGAATGCGCTGATGGAGGAGGGGTCCCTGTCAGTGATAGTGTAGTTGACAACACTCCCTAAAGAATCCCCTCTGGTCCTACCATCTACAATCTCTCAAAGTTGTTCTCTCTGCTGTACAATGTAGGATGAGATCAGGGGTTGGTTAAGGAGAGAGAGACAATCTCTGAAATGAGATGTGAGTGATAAAAGTAGTAGAGAGCTGAACAGAGATGCAGAAATTGGGAAGTACATAGTTTTCATTGTTGTCAAGGGAGAAAGACAAAAAAGGCAAAGAGTGAGAGAGAGAGAGAGAGAGAGACAAACAGAGAGAGAGAGAGAGAGACATTTATACATTGGTATAAGTAGAGAGAGCAACAAGAGTGTTGTACATTGTTTAACGTTATAGGAATAACCAGATCTTGAGACCCCAACTTGGAGAGAATCTGTGAACACCAGAACACAACAAGATGAGGATCCTGCTGATATTCACCCTGCTGGCCTTCATGACAGGTAATAACTTTGCTATAGCACTTTCTGCCAATGCAACCATTGTGTGTGTGTGTGTGTGTGTATATGTGTGTGTGGTGAGAGGAGGGGTTAACAGATACTGGTGTTAAAGGAACCATTCAACATGACCCCCACAAACTAGCAGAAAAATACTACAGAATTTTTCTTTGAAATGGAGAACTTCAAAAATAGTTTGTTATAGTTCCCTTTCAGCCTCAGTAGATTCAGCATCATCCTGTTTATTTACTCCTGTTTATTTTGGCCTGGTTGTTTTGTGGTTTCCGGTTCCAAATATATCAGGATGAAGCTCAGGAGAGAAATATAGGGTAAATGTAGATGTTGCTCTGAAACAGCGCAAGGGATGATATGTACCATATTTATCCTGGACACTTAAGTGATACATTAACGTGGAATGGGAAACCTTTATTTTGAAGGTTAAACTAGATTTCACTATAGCGGTCAAGTTTTTATAGGCGTTACTCATCCTTTACACGTAAGCTGGGGAATCGCTTGACCTTCCACTAGTGACAATGGGAGACAGCTGACATCATCCCGAATTTGCTGATTTGATCAGTAACTCACATTAAGCTGAGAAATGTAGCCTACTGCGTTCAAGGAAAAAGATGTGGGCCCAACATAAACAAAACAGTGTATAAAAGGTATCTCCATTTATAAAAATGAAACTCACTAAAAGAAAATGGGGATTTGAGCAAAGTTTTCTGCTATAGCCTACTGACAATTCAAGAGAGCTGTGACAGCCTCCAGCAGAAACGATTCATTAATGAAAATGAGTTCACGCCATTTGTTTTAAAAAATACAGCTAGCAAGTAGAAGGTATTTCCTTTTGGTAGATAGGAGAAGCTAACTTTACTAAATACATATTTTGTATAAACGGATCGAGGGCAACTATAGGTCTCAGAGACTCTGAGCGACCCTTGACCTATATTATTTCTTATATTGTCTTGATTGACCTTGAGTGTGACGTTATAGATTTCCTCCTGTTATTGTAGTAAAATGACCTGTTCGTCCAACGTGTTGGTTAGGTTATGGACAATTCAGGATTGTAGTATCTCCTACAAGCATTTCTAGTGGTTTTCCTCTGTGCTCTGATTGGCTTTCCGTGATGGAGAAGGAAAAAAATAGAACATTACTCTATTTTTCCAGTCTGACGTTCCACAATGGCCAGTGGAAGAGTTGGTGTGGGAGAGTGTGTCTGAATTCAATGTGTAGATGGTCCAGAGAATTACAGACCAGGTGTCTGTCTATACAGCAGAGATGGTGGTGATTCTTGGGTTGAGGTGGGTGGAGGAGGTGAGACCATGGAGAGTGGTGGTATGTTCTGACTCAGCAGTGTTAATCAGCTTACAGACTGGAAGGTCAGATAGAGGTGAGTTGTTGGTGGAGGTGACGGTGTTGTTGTTGGTGGAGGTGACAGTGTTGTTGTTGGTGGAGGTGACGGTGTTGTTGTTGGTGGAGGTGACGGTGTTGTTGTTGGGGTTGTTGGTGGAGATGACGGTGTTGTTGTTGGGATTGTTGGTGGAGGTGATGGTGTTGTTGTTGGGATTGTTGGTGGAGGTGATGGTGTTGTTGTTGGGATTGTTGGTGGGCAAGGTAGGCTATACAAAAGGCTATAAAAAAGTTAATTACAAAGAACTCACTGTTTAACGCTAGTTAGAATGTCAAGCTGGCTAGCTATTTAGTAATTTTCTAAGGCATCCAAAGTTGTAAACACATTGTATATTATTCCCCTTGTTGACGTTAGAGGGAGGGGCGTGTTAATAGAGAACGACGTGATCCTGTGTGACTCAGTTAGTCGAGCATGGTGCTTGCAAAGCCAAGTTTGTGGGTTTGACTCCCACAGGGGACCAGTATGTGAACACACTCACTGTGGAAAGTTTCTCTGGGTGAGAGTAACTAAAATGTAGAAAATGTAACTATAAACTGTTTAACTCCTGAGCCTTTCAATGTCTGAATCAGTATACCCGGGTAATTTAGGGCAGCATGCATCGTTTGTTCTTGCTGACATATTTTAGATCTGTTCAAATACATAACCTCTGCCGATGAATACATAACCTCTGGCGATGAATACATAGCCTCTGCCGATGAATACATAACCTCTGCCGATGAATACATAACCTCTGCCGATTAATACATAACCTCTGCCGATTAATACATAACCTCTGCCGACTAACAAGTTTGTAACACTCCTCCGGGGAGGAGCTATATCCAGACCCCTCCCTAACCAGCAGTTGTCACGGACACCTTAGGAAGACACAACCCCCTGGGGTTTATTTATTTACGATCTCAGGAACTCTCATTGATCCAAACTGATCACAACACATGACACAGGATACTCTCACACATTTGTTTTAAAAGTACAGCTAGCAAGTATTTCCTTTTGGTTGATAGGAGAAGCTGATAGTTGATAGGAGATGTATGTATTTGTGACATACAACGTATGGGACCACTGTTGGTGTAACATCTGTTTTAAAGATATCCCTGAATGCTACACCCTGGAAAGACAGTGGCGCCAAAGTATTATTTGTTTGCCAACTCAGGAACTAACACTGATCACTACACATGACACAGGACACTCTCACAACACCTTGAGATTTATGCGTTTGTGACATTGTCTGGGAACCTTGTTGATTTAACATTTGTTCAAAGATATCCCTGAATGCTACACCCTGGGAAGACAACGCCCCTTGAGATATATCTTATTTACGATCTCGTGAACTTCCAATAATCAAAACTGATCACTACACATGACACAGGATACTCTCACACCCCGGTTGAGATTTATGTATTTGCGACATACAATGTGTGGGACCACTGTGGAGGTTCATGCCACAGGTATTGTTTGTGTATTCAGCTCCCGTGGCTAAAATGTACAACTTCACATTAGACGCCGGATAATCAAACGCAATGCAGATCCATCAGCTGCTTAAGTGGTGGTATCTGAGTTCTATAAACATTAAGAAAACGCTTCTTTGGCGCATCGTATATTTCTGGAACGTATCTTTTTTCATTCCTCCGCTCTGCTACCTATTTCGTCTGGGTTGTCACGGGTGTATCACTAAGCACAGACTCCATCTTGATTCTTATACAGAGTAAAAAATGATTTCAACTGGAAACCAGGAGAAGTCTAGTTCTTATTTATTATAGCTCTTATTCTCAGAGAATGAACCAAAGGTAACTGCTGATCAACCCCCACCCTTGCATCTCAAGAAACCCTACACTACCAGTTGCCCACTCTCTTTTCCCGAGAGAATGAAGCCCCAGAAAAATCTGCTCAACACCCACCCCCCTTGTTCTGCTCGTCTCCATCTTTCATCTCAACACTACCTTAGAAGAACATAACCATGAAACACTTTTACTAACCACCCCCCACCTAACCGGACATGGTAACACAACAAGCATCAATTAACAACCATTAAAATGTTGTCTTTCATAATCCTTTTGACCTAACCCCTCTCATCCCACAGAATCACCTACTCTACCCCTCCCTCTCTAAACGGACATGTACCCCCCCGGAAAAACAAATGAGACCATCTGGTCATAAATACAAATATTTTTTATATTCTCACTCAGATGCAGCTGCCAAAAGGTCAAAGGTCAAAGCAATAAATCACTCTTGCGGTGAGGAGTATACTGTATCTCTCTCTCTGGTGTCTTGGCCATCCGACCCCAATGGACTCTCCCACTCGGCCCATTCATGGCTCATCTCTGAGGCTAGGACAATGGAGACCCTGACCATTTGTGAACAATACCTGAAAAAAACAATAATTTCAAAGAGCACCTATAGTTATGAGCATATTATCATTGGCATGGGAAGAAAAAAGAAAACCCTGGACAGAAATATGACAGAATTTAAAAAGTAAGGAAAATATGAATGAACAGTCAAGCAAGTACATTAATTAAAGTATTAATTTAATTAAAGTATTAATTTAATTAATAAAGGAAAAAACCATAAGACTATATGGTTGTGGTGGAAAATATCAATGAGACATCTGCACTTGTATGTTGAAGATCTGGCAAGTTAGTGACAACACAATCCAGTAGTGGTTGTCAATGTGAGCTTTTTGGTTTTATGGCAGAGTAAGTCACCATCTCATGGTTGGAGTGTTGTATTCTAACAGAGGAGTATATAACACTGTCTAGTTGGTTACGGACGTCAGAGTCTTTACTGAAGGAGACATCAGCATAGTGGAGACAGGATGGATCTCTGGGGATGTTTGCAGTATCATTGATCAAACTGTAGATGTCTTCTGAATGCTGGTTGGTTGATGTGGCGTGGTCAGTGATTTTGTCATGTGTATCCAGGTTCTGATTGGTCTCTGTGGAGTAGGTGGGGTTGGTGATGATGCCTGTGTCTGGGTCCTGGTTGGCTGTCGTAGAACCCGGAACCAATGTTCTGACGGGGCGTGTGGATGCTTCAGAGGAACATTAATAGTGATTATTTGTTCATTCGTTTATTTATATTTTATTAGTTAATTCAAATTAATTTATATTATTTGGAGATTTGCTATACTTAGTAAGCTCTTGTCTCTGTCTCGTCTCTGTTTGAAGAAAATGAAGAGCAGCAGACCCAGAAGTAGAAGCCCAAGAACCAGACCAGCACCAGAATACACCAGATTACCTAAAAGAACCAGACCATCACCAGAATACACCATATAACCATAAGAACCAGACCAACAACAGAACACATCAGATGAGTATAAGGTTCTGAACACTGCGCAATAATCCTTCGAACAGTGTCTGTTTTGGTCAGACCAGCTACAACCGGTGTACCACATTGAGGTTGTTGTGGTGCTTCTCCTTAGTACCACCACCTGCTTGATCTCTGCCAAACAGATCTGTCCACAGAGCTCAGTGATTTTCTGGAGGTTCCACGGACCTTCAGATGTCTCAGAAGAAGTGTTTTTTGATATAAGATCAGTGATACCAAGGGATTTGAATATGTTTATTTACCTGATCCATTTCTTGGTGATGGAGATGATGGTGATGATGGTGATGGTGATGATGGTGATGGTAATGATGGTGATGATGGTGATGATGATGATGGTGATGGTGATGGTAATGATGGTGATGATGGTGATGATGATGATGGTGATGGTAATGATGGTGATGATGCTGATGATGATGATGGTGATGGTAATGATGGTGATGATGGTGATGATGGTGATGGTAATGATGGTGATGATGGTGATGATGATGATGGTGATGGTAATGATGGTGATGATGGTGATGATGATGATGATGATGATGGTAATGATGGTTGTGGTAATGATGGTTGTGATAATGATGGTAGTGGTGATGACGAGGGTGATGGTGAGATGGAGGTAGTCGTGTTTCGGGTTGCTGTGTTGGTTGATTTCACTAAAAACAACAGGAAAATGTACCGCTGGAAAATGTTCAAGCAATGTCTGGATAGAGAGAGATGGAGTGATCAGGATAGAGAGATGGAGTGATCAGGAGAGAGAGATGGAGTGATCAGGAGAGAGAGAAGGAAAGATCAGGAGAGAGAGATGGAGAAATCAGGAGAGAGAGATGGAGAGATCAGGAGAAAGAGATGGAGAGATCAGGAGAGAGAGATGGAGTGATCAGGAGAGAGAGATGGAGTGATCAGGAGTGATATGTAGAGATCAGGAGAGAGAGAGATAGAGTGATCAGGAGAGAGAGATGGAGTGATCAGGAGTGAAATTGAGTTGTCCAGTGTTCCTAACTTAAGCTTTTGAACCTAGAAAATGTGCATTTAAAACCAACAGAAGCTCTGAACAGAGCAGAGCAGCGCAGCTTCATTTCATTTCCAAGACCTTTGCAATACCATCATGACAGAAAGACTGTGGGAAGGATAGAGAGATTGTGTCTCTCAAGACAGATGTGAAGAAAAGGTGTTTCCTGTTGATGGGTGTTAGGGGTCTCCTTTTACTCATCACACTTGACTTCCATTCATTCAACTCAAAGCTTTCCTGTCTTGAAACCCCCCTATCTGTCTCTATAGTTCCCTCTCTCACCACTGTCTGCCCCTGACCTCTCATGTCTTTATACATGACTCTCCCTTCTTCCCCATTCAGAAAAAACACACAACGTTTACTGTCTCTCTCTTCAACTTTCCCCATCTTGTTCCTTATTTTATGAACAAATTTGAACATTTGATAACTTAGTTTTGCTGTTGTTTTTAGTGACATCAAACAACACTATCTTCACAACAAGCTCCACCTTGTTATTACTATTACAGGATATAGGTTTATTCACTCCACACCAGTAGGTTCCTTCATCATGTCTGGTCAGTCGTCTGATGACCACCATGAAGTAGTTTCCCTCAGTGTCGTCATACAGAGAGGATCTACCACTGTTGCATGTTTTGTTTTCCCTTAATGATAACAACCTTCTTTTCAAAACTGCATTTTGTGTTTCCTTGTGTTATCTTTGACTAATATTAAAATGTATTTGATGATCTGAAACATTTAAGTGTGACAAATACGAAATCAGGAAGGGGGCAAACACTTTTTCACACCACTGTATGTATTTTGAATACCTACTGTATGCTAAAGGGAAATAAACATGTTTACACTCACTTAAAACACGTAGGTTGACCTGTGTGATCAGTGTGATGTAACCATAATTAGACCTCCTGGTATCTACTCCACACCAGTATGTCCCAGTATCATATTCAGCCAGGTCACTGATGGTCACTGTGAAGCTTTTCTCTGCTCTTTTCTTCGATAGAGAGAATCTTCCTTCTTGTAAGGATGATTTTGCTGACATCATGTATTTGCAGTCAGGTGTGCTGTCCTCCTTGCAGAAATACTTGTTGCTGCTCTCATATTTCTTTGGATAGTTACAGAGGATGGCAGCTTCTCCTCCCAGACGGACCGTCTCTGTGACTGAAATCTTACAGCATTTATCTGTGAACAGAAAAACCCATAACCACAGTCTAATACTACAGACTGACTTTGTTAGTGATTCTGATCATGTTATTACAACGAGACAAATTCATTTGACCGTTGAAAAATAAGGGTTCTCACCTTCCTTTACCTCTAGCTCCACCTTGTTATTATTTTTGTTGGATTTAAGTGTATCCATTCCACACCAGTAGATTCCTTCATCTTGTCTGGTCAGTTGTCTGATGACGACCTTGAAGAAGTTTTCCCCAGTGTCGTCATGCATAGAGAATCTACCTCTGTTCTGCCAGGTGTTCTGACTAGTTCTTATTTTATCCACACAACTCAATAAATTCCGTCCCTTGCAGAAAAATATCTCAATTTCTCTTTCTCCCCTGTAGTAATCAAAATGACAGTGGATGATGACAGTTCCTCCAGAGTATCCAGTCACTTTGAAGGAGCTCACACAACCTGTCAATCAGACGGGGAGTAAAATATAGATTTAGTATGTGTTTCCGACGCTCGTTCCATAGCTTGTTCTAGACAACTGTATTTATGTGTGTATTTATGGTAAGTATACTTTTACCAGCGGTGTCAAATTCCAAACCTTGGAAAGGAAGGTTTGGAGTGAGGAACAGAATGGTTAAAATGAAGAGACCACTGCAAATTGAACCCTTTTCAACTTTTTTGGAAAGCAAATAAAAAGGTGCAGTGGTCTGTTAATAGTTTCGAGAGATGTATCAACTCATCCTACATCCCACACAGGTTGGTCCTGAGAAGGGAGGAGCTCAACAGGCATCGCTGATGGATCTACAATGATGGAACAGTCGGGCTAGCTAACAAACCGGGGGGCTACAGACAAAACAGAAAGTACTGATCGGATTGGGACAGGCTAGTACCAACGGCCAATGGTTTTGGGGGGCTGGACCAGTAGCAGTAGTGCTAGCTAGCATGGGTGCAGTGTGACAAGATGTGGGCGCCTGAGAGTACCGGAGTCCTGGACTTGTCCGTAAGAGTTGTAGTGCTATTGGATCTTTCTACAGTACCTGTCATGAAGGAGAGGATGAATGTCAGTAGGATCCTCATCTTGTTGCGTTTCCGGTGTTTACAGCTTCTCTCCAGGTCTGGTTCAGGTCTCCAAATATTCACTTCCTGGTGCATTGGTGTGCTCTGTTTGTAAAATAAATACACTTTATTTAATTCAATCTAATTTAATATCCTTGTGTCCCTATCACTCTATGCGTACATTATTACAAACTAATGAACTTCCCTTTTCTGCCTCTCTCTTTACTAGTTCACCACATCCTCTTTCCGACAGACCCTCTCTCTGTACTCTCTCATGCAGTCTGGTGTCTTGAGAGGAGAGCTGCTCTGTCATTCTACCACTAGGGGGTGCTCCCTCCCTCCATCACAGGTCCTGTGTTTGAAAGTAGTAAGTGCCGAAGAAGAGCTACTTGGTGAATTTGACCGGTGGTCTGAAAGTTGCAGAAGCAAGATGGTTTAGGTACGTTTGCTTTAAAAAATTGATTTTACAGCAGAGTATCTGTTCCCCTTTCAAAACCGACGAAGGAGAACCACACTCACTGTCTGGGAAAGGCATTCGACTTCCTTTTACATCGGCACACATAACTTGGTGGTTATGCGAACAACAACCGTAGATGAGGTCAAGAGTCAAAGCACCGTGGTTTTGTCGAAGCCATGCAGTCGACGATTCACAAGCCTAAAGGGTTCACAACGCGACGCCCGTCGACCGGCGGTGACCAGCATTAGGAAGGGAAATCTTTGAGGGGAAACCAGAGGTCATCACCTTTCGACGCGCGGCGAAGCAGAAGATGCGGTGGAATAAATGTGACGGAATCAAATGTTAGCAGTGTGTTTTATATACTCCGTTTTAGACATTACTTCTGTGGTGTAAAGCGACACCAGACACCCAAACACAGAGACTACACCTCCAAAAGAAGCATTTACTTTTATTCATGCGGAGAAGCGACCGAGACCAAGGTGTCTTTCACAGCTTAGCAGTACATAGTGAGAATTTAATGAGGTCAAAGTTTAGTGTTTGATTTTGAGGACAGGGAGGAGAGGTCAGTTATGTGTAGAACAAATTATTAAAAGTTAACATGGAGAACGTGAACAAGAGAACAATCAAATTACTGAATGAATGAGCATACTGGCCATTTATATAAGAGAAAGCAAAATACTACATTTTGAAGTGATTGATGGCTGAGTACATCAATGAGACATCGACAGTTGAATGTTGAGGATCTGGGAGGTCAAGGGAATCAGAGTCCTTACTGAAGGAGACCACAGCATAATGGAGATAGGATGGATCCATGGGGAGGTTAACAGGATCATAGTTCACACTGCTCTGAGCCACTGTAGAAGAATCAATGTTGGAGTAGATGTTCAGATCTGGATGCTGACTGGTTGATGTGGCATAGTCGGTCATGATGTCATGTGTATCTGGGTTCTGATTGGTCTCTGTGCAGTAGGTGGGGTTGGTGACCAGGTGTGGATCCTGGTTGGCTGTTGTGGAGTCAGGAACCAATGTTCTTGCAGAGTTTTTGGATACTTAAGCGGAACACAAGCATACCAAAACATAGTTTTTGTATACATTTGTATAAATGTCTTTAGGTTTATTTAGTCAATAATAATTGTATTGTTAAATGTGTGATGAAACTGTACCTGTGGATCTCTTCGCTCTCTGTCTTCTCTTTCTGAAGAATATGAAGAGCAGCAGACCCAGAAGAAGCAGAACCAGAACCAGACCAACACCAGAATACACCAGATTACCTATAAGAACCAGACCATCACCAGAATACAACAGATTACCTATAAGAACCAGACCTTCACCAGAATACAACAGATTACCTATAAGAACCAGACCTACACCATAATAAACAAAATCAACAATAATAACCAGGTCAACACCAGAATACACCTTTCCAGCTTTCAAAAGAAAGTATGTGCCCCCCCCCCCCCCCCCCCCACACACCCCCCCGCATTGTGGACTTATTGATGTGAAAAAATAATGAGGTATGACACCTCGAAGGGCCTAGCGACATTGAACTGCGCTGAAAATAGGACATGAGCAGGGGTTTTTATAACCAGAAAGGCCAGGTTTCCTGGCCTGTTTGACACCTTAATAGGTTGAAAGGCGTTACCAAAGTTTGCATTCGGTAGTGCAAGAGTGAAAGCTCCATCAAGGAAAAGGAATTCCTTAAAAATGTGATTATTAGTAGTTTCAGTTCAAGTTACAGTACGATGCTTGCTCCTAATGGTTACAGTACAATGCTTGCTCCTATTGGTTACAGTACAATGCTTGCTCCTAATGGTTACAGTACGATGCTTGTTCCTAATAGTTACAGTAAGATGCTTGTTCCTAAGGGTTACATTATGATGCTTGCTCCTAATGGTTACATTATGATGCTTGCTCCTAATGGTTACAGTATGATGCTTGCTCCTAATGGTTACAGTATGATGCTTGTTCCTAATAGTTACAGTAAGATGCTTGTTCCTAATGGTTACAGTATGATGCTTGCTCCTAATGGTTACATTATGATGCTTGCTCCTAATGGTTACAGTATGATGCTTGCTCCTAATGGTTACAGTTCGATGCTTGCTCCTAATGGTTACAGTACAATGCTTGCTCCTAATGGTTACAGTTCGATGTTTGCTCCTAATGGTTACAGTATAATGCTTGCTCCTAATGGTTACAGTACGATGCTTGCTCCTAATGGTTACAATATGATGCTTGCTCCTAATGGTTACAGTTCGATGCTTGCTCCTAATGGTTACAGTACAATGCTTGCTCCTAATGGTTACAGTTCGATGCTTGCTCCTAATGGTTACATTATGATGCTTGCTCCTAATGGTTACAGTATGATGCTTGCTCCTAATGGTTACAGTACGATGCTTGCTCCTAATGGTTACAATATGATGCTTGCTCCTAATAGTTACAGTATGATGCTTGCTCCTAAAGATTACAGTACGATGCTTGCTCCTAATGGTTACAGTGCGTGCTTGTTCCTAATGGTTACAGTATGATGCTTGTTCCTAATGGTTACAGTGCGATGCTTGTTCCTAATGGTTACAGTGCGATGCTTGTTCCTAATGGTTACAGTATGATGCTTGTTCCTAATAGTTTGAGGAAGAGAAAAGGGAAGGAACTGTGATAATGAAAAAAAAGAGAGACTAGACAAGGGAAAACTGTGAATGAGTTGTAGGTATACTGCCATGCTGGTGTACCTGTAGCGGAGTGGGAAGAGTCAGTTGCCATGAGTATAGGTCTGGAGGGAGTAGGAGAAGCTGAATACAGAAAGGGCAAACAAGAGAAAGAGAGTTGAAAGACATAGAGTAAAAAGACAATGCAAAAATAACATTTATAAAGAGTAATGATTAATGTTTCATACATTCTTGGTCCACAGTGAGATTTACTTCAGTTTGGTGATCTGAACCCCACCCGTCTATGAAACACCAGTATGTATCAGTGTCCTGTAGTGTCAGGTTACTGATGATCACAGTGAAGACTCTTCTCTTTCTGTCGTCATACAGAGAGTATCTACCATTAGAAGTCCATGATGACGGCTGATTACTTTGGATGACAGGAACTTTGTGTGCCCAGATCCCCTTATAGAAGTACTTTGGATATGTCTCCCATCCCTGGTCATAAGGACACTCAATACTAGTTGATCCTCCTTCTTGACCTCTTCTTGTTATTACCTCTGATGTCACACAGACTCCAGCTACAACAGAAACACACAGAGAAACAGACAGCCTGTAATGAATAGTCCTCAGTAAGATGTTGATATTGATAGTCTCTCACGCAGAGATAAGGTAACGTAGCGAAAGGTCCTCAGTAAAATGTTGATCGGCTCACACAAATAGAAACAGACAGCATGTACTGAACTGTTGATATTGATATTGTTGATATTGATTGATAGATATTTATTATGTGATTCCACATTATATTATATTACTCACCACATAGAAGGACATGGCTGACAGATATGAATCTCCTCATCATGTTCTCAGTCTCGTGGCGACTCTCCCTCATCATCAACACACTTCTGTGGTCCTCCTCTCTACAGTCGCTTCCAGTCACCAACACACCAACTCACTCCCTGTCACTCAGTCTCCATAAACACAACTCAGTCCACATTTAAGATGTCTGGTAAATGATTAATCCTCTGGCCTGTCTCTCTCTTTCTATCTGGTTAGTAGTCTGGTCTGTTCCTGTTATTCAGCTGCATGTCATTGTCTGTGGTTTCGCATTGTGTCTGACAGTGTTTTCAGTTGGTGCATGTT
The DNA here is from genome assembly GCF_011004845.1 of Esox lucius. Lineage (NCBI taxonomy): Eukaryota > Metazoa > Chordata > Actinopteri > Esociformes > Esocidae > Esox > Esox lucius. The sequence continues at coordinate 5,102,998 of NC_047577.1, forward strand.
TGTATGTGTGTGTGTGTTTGTGTTTGTGTGTGTGTGTGTATCTGTTCATTAGCAGAACTCGAGAACAAGTGACTTCTGCTGCTTTCTGACCATTGACCTCCTTCGTCTTGCGGATTTTGAAATACATGGGTGTGGCTAATACACAAGTTTACATTATTAAAACTTTGAACACCTGGAGGTCTCAGAAACTCATGTAGCAAATATGATACAACTGGCGTTACTGGGTTTTCAGGAACATATTTTATTCTTCAACACATTTGTTTTGGTAGCATCCTATGGTAGGTGTTTAATATTAATGTACAATGAATGTACGTGTCATGACCTTTTGCAAAAGCCCCGCCTATCTTAGTTACTGTTGCAACATCCCGTGGTTGTTTGTGGTAACTTCTGTAAACAGTCAATCACAGAGTGGAAACGTAGCATATTACCGGTCAGTGTAAGTCACTGTTTTTGGAGGAATACCTCCGCGATGTCCAGATCAAGGCATTGCAATATGCAGTGGAAGGATATGTTCACAATATTCAGATAAAATAGGAACGGGACACAATAATTGAAACAAACAGATCTCAATCAAGGATTGAGAAACCCTATGAACTCAAATGCGATCAGCACAGCCTTGTGGACCAGTCATGCTCTTACCCTGCCAGGTAAGTTCTGTTTATATAGCTATTATTGAACTCTTTATTGAACATCATCCTATCAACTTCAGCAGTAAGTCACCTCTTAAAGTTGCCAGTGCCCTGACATAACAAACTAATATTAGAAGTAGCTAGCTATCTATTTAACGTAGTAGTAACAATTAAGTTATATTAATGTAATGGTCATGTTAGCACAAACAACTAACATGGGGATACTCAGTTGGAGATCCATAGTTCTAAATGTTGATTGAGAAACAATATGAGCACCTTTTGAATTGGAGGTCAAAGGGGCTTTTCTTCCTCTAGTTTCTCAGATTTTCAGAATAGAGGCCCTCAACAGGAAGAAATGTCTAGTGCTATAAGAACAGGAAGTGATGTGTGTAGTAAGAACTGAAGAGGAACTAATGGGTAGATTAGGCACACGCAACAATCTGCCTCTTCACACAGAGAAATACACACAGTGAAAAAAACTAATTCTGATAATTACTGTAAGAAAACACAGTGATACTGATATTAAAACTGACCATTACTGTAAGACAATGCAATAATACTGAAAGCTCTGTTATACAATAAACTTTAGCAAATACTGTTATCAATACTGCAGTTCTGAAGATAATAGACATCCAGTGATGAAGAGGATCAATTTAAATTAGAAAACGACTGTACATTTTGAATGTCAAACAGTCTATAACACTTTTCAAACCCTTTCCCGTAACTGGATCTCTCCTTTTCCTCCTCCAATCCTCACCAAACTAGGTACTCAGAGGAGCCCCAGAGTTAAATCTTATCCTGAGGGATTAAAGGGGTCTGGTGATGGTTGAATGTTGTTTAAATTGGATAAAAAACTGATGACTGAAATTATTCTAACAAAATGTCCCTTTAAACTATTGGTAGGTAGAGTCTTGAGGGGCCAGGTTGATGGTTTGGTAGGTGGAGTCTTGAGGGGCCAGGTTGATGGTTTGGTAGGTGGAGTCTTGAGGGGCCGGGTTGATGGTTTGGAAGGTGGAGTCTTGGGTTGATGAGTCTGGTTTGGTGTCTGGCCCTGGGGAACACAACATGGTTAAAAAAAACTATTTTCTTTGTGTGCACATACCTACAGTACAGACACTCAACATACACCCTTCATTCATTAACATTTATTATCACACACATACAGTACATAAAGTCAACAACCTTCATTAATTATCATTCAATTTCAACCAAATTTATGCTCAAACACATTTATATTGGTAGTATTCACACCCCATCTATCAATTCTTTGTGATGCCTCCAGTGGATAAAAACACTCTTCTTTAAAGTGTCTTCCTGTAAAGTCTGACATGGTTGGACATCATTTTAAGAGGGTCTTGGACCCCTGTTCCATGAAGCACATTTTGAGATCCTTGATAGTCTCAGGTTTGTGCTTGTGGACTGTCCTCTTTAATTCAGACCACAGGTTTTCAACTGGATTCCAGTCTACTTAAAAATCTGTCAACTCAGTGTAAATACATAAGAGGGTTTCTCACTGGATTTCCTGTCTGTCCTCCATTTATAGATCAGTAACAGGATGAGTCCCAACACCAACACAGCCAGACTCACACAGACACTCATTTTCATACTGGTGTATGTGGGGGTGTGTGGTTCTGGGTCAGAGGCTGAAAGCGGCAACCGTCCTGGGTGTTTCAGAGGAAGTCCTATGAACCTTACGTTTGAGGTAATTGGGTACACATTCCCATCAACACATAATGACCTTTAACCCTTATGTACTGATGGGAATGTGAGAGGAATGTAAAGAGGGGAGAGGGAGAGGAAGGAAGACAGGAAAGACAGAACGAGAGAGATACATGAGAAAATGAAAGAGAGTGATAAGACAACACGGGAGGACCAACTAAGGGGTGAGAGAGAGGGGGGGGGGGGTGAGATAGAGGGGGTGAGAGAGAGAGAGAGGTGAGTAGCGATGAGGGAGAGTAAAGGAGTGGGAAAAGGAGGGAGGTGAAAGGAGGAGAGTTACAGGATGAAAGAGTTAGAGAGAGGATGGAAAGAAAAGAGTCATGGGAGACAGCATGTGAAAGAGAGACATACATTAGGACAGAGAGAGAGAGAGAGAGAGACAAAGTTAAGGACTGTGAAAATTAGAAATGAAAAAATATGAGAAGGACTAGAAAAAATACATACTCTGAATTAATCAACTAACTCAACCCCAAGTTTCCCAATGGGGTTGAGCTACTGCCAGTGTGTGCTGAGCCCAGGTCCAAAGTTATGAACGGAACATATTTAAGCAGCCGATTTGTATTTACAAAGGATGATTGACAGTCCTGGACACCTCTATGACCTTTGTGTCTGCAATACAACGTCATTTTATTTTCTTCCATTTCCTGTCTTGTTTCCTGTCTCTCGGGGGTTTCTGGGGAAGTTAACAGTATCATGTAGTTTAGCAGCCAAAGTAAAGCAATGACCAAGACACAACCCAATTTATTTCCATAATTAGGCATGGTCTTCCATTTCTCTCTGTTTTCCAGAGAAAATGAACACATTCACATTATTGCTGAGATTTCTGTTATCTTCCACACACATGGCTATAAATGTGGACTCCAAAACAACAGCATATTTAAAATCAATAAACAATAAACAATAAACTATTTATGGCATGACTGCAACCAGAGCCCTGACATACCGTTCAGTTATCAAAGCACTGCAGATTTGACCCAGCTATGTAGAGGTTATGAAGTGACACATGCTATGCAGAGGTTATGAAGTGACACATGCTGTGGATCCAAAGTGTGATACAGGCTTCCTGAGTTCTCTGGTACCAGTGTTCCTGCTTTCAAACACTGACCTCTGCTGGACTCCTTATATCAGAAAGTATTGAAACACTTTTACTTACTCAATTTCTTTTCATTTTAGCCTTATTCTAAAATCTACTTACGATTCTTCCGAAATATTTGTAAATCCATAAAAAAAAGTGAAAAAGCACATTTACATGATTATTGAGACTGCTTTACTCAGCTACTTTGTTGAAACACCTCTGGCAGTGATTACAGCCATTAGTCTTCTGGGGTTTGATGCTACATGCTTGGTACACCTGTGTTTGTTTTGAAGCTTAAACCCATTCTTCTCTATTGATCCTCTCAAGATCTGACAGGTTGGATTAGAGATTTGTCCAGAAGCCACTATTGCATTGTTTTGGAAATGTGATTAAAGTTGTTGGAAAGAGAAACTTCACCCCAGTCTGAGGTCCTGACCGCTCTTGAGCAGGTATTCAACGAGGATCTGTCTCTATTTTGTTCCGTTAATCTTTTCCTTGAACGTGACTAGCCTCCCAGTCCTTGCTGCCGATAAACCCAAAGCTTTATGCTACCTCCACCACGCTTCAAAGGAAGTATTGCCCAAGGGATTAGCAGGGAAAGATTTCCCTTGTGACTTCACGCTTGGCAGTCCAAAAAAGTTTAATGTTGGTTTCATCAGTCCATTAGGTGCCTCTTTTTTTAACCAAACCCCAGGCTTGTCATGTGCCTTTTACTGAGTCTGGCCACTCATCGTGAGTGCTGCAGAGACATTGTGACTGATTTATGATAATGAAGTGCATCTGTTAGCTCGTTAGCTGGCAAGTGTGCAAGCACAGTACTAATTAATGCATTCAACATTTGTGACTTCAGCAGTGATGGCGCTGTAACAGGAGGAATTTATAATGTACTTGAAAGGTTTTGGCACGAGAGCCAATTCTCATACAATTCAGAAAACAAAAAAAGTTTAAACAACACTCTTCATTGTTATTTACATAATTTGTCTGTTTTAGTACCTCCAGTAATATTCTCGCCTTCGTCATCCAACAATATAACGGAAGCACAGTTGCAAAAAAATGCGAACTGAGAGAAATGTGAGGATATGAACCCCGGATTCTAATTCCCTTTTTTCAATGGCCCACCAAACCATTGCGCCACAAAGTCTTTTAATGTTAAGGGGGAAAAAAACATATACATTAAACATGCAGTACTTATTTCTGACCAGCAGATGTCTGTGTACTGTGTAAAATACACTGTGGCCACAATTATTAGGCAAGTGAGTATTCTGATCATATCATTATTTCCATGCACATTTTCCTACTCCAAACCATATAAAATGTAATGCTCATTGGATTGATTCAAGAAGGCCATGATCTTCATGCAGGACAACGCTCCATCACATGCATCCAAGTACTACACTGTTGATGCAAGGGCATCAAAGATGTCTGAATAATGACCTGTCCCCCTTCCTCACCTGAATTAAATCCTGTTGAGAATTTGTGGACCCTTTTCAAATGTGACATTTACAGTCAGGGAAGACAATACACTTCATTTGGGAGGCTGTGGTTGCTGCTTTAGTGAAAGTTGATCGTGAACAGATCAAGAAACTGAAAGACTCCATGGATGGAAGGCTTATGGCAGTTATTGAAAACAAGTGTGGCTATATCGGTCACTGAATATTTTTGAAAAGACACACATTTTATTTAATTGTCATTTAGTGTTACTTGTTTGTTACACTTTCTTAAAAGATTTAGAATAAACACGTGAGTTGGCAGAAACTATTTTTGTAATTTAGTTGCCAAATAATTGTGCACACCGATTGATGCCTAATAACTGTGCACACTTATTTATTTCCCTGAGAAAGAACAAAACAAACAAAACAAAACACAACCAATCAAATCACCTTTCATTTAACTTAACTGTGACAGAAACACAGATTCATACCCACACACACACACACACACACACACACACACAAACACATACACACACAAACAATCCACAAATAGTGGATGTCATTGTGAGCATTTGGGTTTTATGGCAGAGTAAGTCACCATCTCATGGTTGGAGTGTTGTATTCTAACAGAGGAGTATATAACACTGTCTGGTTGGTTACGGACATCAGAGTCTTTGATGAAGTTAACAGTATCATATTGGAGACAGGATGGATCTCTGGGGATGTTAACAGTATCATATTGGAGACAGGATGGATCTCTGGAGAAGTTAACAGTATCATATTGGAGACAGGATGGATCTCTGGGGAAGTTAACAGTATCATATTGGAGACAGGATGGATCTCTGGGGATGTTAGCAGTATCATATTGGACACAGGATGGATCTCTGGGGATGTTAACAGTATCATATTGGAGACAGGATGGATCTCTGGGGATGTTAACAGTATCATATTGGAGACAGGATGGATCTCTGGGGAAGTTAACAGTATCATATTGGACACAGGATGGATCTCTGGGGAAGTTCACGGTAACGTAGCTCACACTGTCCGGAGCCTCTGTAGAAGAATCAATGTTGCAGTAGATGTCATCTTGACACTGATTGGTTGCTGTGGCATGGTTAGAGTTGATGTCATGTGTATCAGAGTGCTGATTGGCTGAGGTGGTGAATTGGGTGTTGGAAGTAATCATTTTGGAAGGGCAGGAACCTGTTAACGGGAAAGAAGACATTGATGTGTGTGTTTACATGCTTGTGTGTGTGTGTGTGTGTGTGTGTGTGTATCTAACCTGTACGTGTCTTTGATCTGTTCCTTAGTCCGAGGAATATGAGAAGAAGGAGAACCAACAGACAAACCACGACCACCAGACCAGCCCCCATATATATCAGCACATCTGGAGAACACAGTAATACAGGGGTCACACACACTAACACACACACATTAACACACACATACATATACACACACCACCAGACCAGCCCCCATAGAAACCAGTACATCTGGAGAACACAGTAATACAGGAGTCATACACACTAACACACACACATTAACACACACATACATATACACACACCACCAGACCTGCCCCCAAAGACACTAATAAATCTGGAGAACACAGTCACACACACACACACACACACACACACACAATAACACACACGACCACCAGACCAGCCCCCATTCACACCAGTATATCTGGAGAACACAGTAATTAAACACACAGGGAACACAGTAACACAGGTAACACACACTTCATGCACAACCAGACAAACACACACACAGGTTCCTTACTAGTGTTTGAATGAGTGGTCATTCCTTTAGTGGGGGCTGGTGTCATTAGGGCTGATGTTCTCACTTCTGACAGCCAGAGATGGGAGAGACAGGACAGAGATGTGGAGGAGAGAGAGACTCAACAACCCGGATCTCTCTAATGGATGTACTGACGATGTCATGGGTCAGTGCAAGCAAACATATCTCCCTCTCCAAGGACCAGGAATAACAAACACTGCTTAAAAGTTCACCTGTTGTTATGACATCAGTTGTCCTGCTGACTGTAACAGGGGGGCGGAGACTGGTTCTGGTGATGTCAGGTTGGGTGGGTGGAGCTAAAAGGTACAGGAAAGACTGTGAGACATCCTAATTGATCGTGACTGAGTGGAAGATTTTGTCATGTTTTGGACTGGCCATGATGTAAAGACCTTTTTTCTGTAAATGTTAGTGAAACAGCATGAAAGCACCTCTGACAATTCCTTGCAAAATTACCTGCTTAAATATACAGCTAAAGATAAAACATTTGCATTGATTAGCTTTGTAAAAATCTAAAATGAAAGGCATTGACTCTAGAAGATTTCACCAGAATTTTCATTGATTAGAATAAAGTCTGTACAGTTTGGTAAATAACATTACATTAAACATAAACATTCAGTAGAAATTGTGAGTTCAGCATTTCTTTTAACTATCTGAATTAAATTGTGTCATGTGGAAGAGTGAATTATCCCTTATCCCATAGAATGTGGTTGTCTCAGAACATTCAGACTGAAACCTCATTGGCCGACCTCTCTAAGTGATTCTCTCTAAGTGAGTGGCTCCGCCTTTATCAGAATAAAGGGAGTGGTTCTTAGTGAGGTGTCACCTTTCTCCACAGTCTTTAATGTAATGTCTGTAATGTCAGAACAGGGACACTCAGAAGGAAATGATGTGTGGAGTAATGAAAGAACAGGAAGTGAGGTATGTAGTAAGACCTGATAATAACTATATTGTGACAGAGATGATTTATGCAACATTGGACTCCTTAATGTACACTTAGGCAACACAGTTTAATGTACACTTTGTAAATACTAACAGCAATATGAAATCGTACTGTAATACAGCAATGCCAATACAAAGAAGTATGGTAAATCAGTATAATAGTACTACTATAATAATTGGATTACAGAAGATTACAATAACACTGGAGATGGACAACTATTTCATATCTGAAATCACTTATGAAGTTACATGTTAACCGTTATTTGTAAAATCTAACTTATGAATGTACTATTCTCTGTAAAAACAATAACATGAACACATACCTTCCACAACGCTGAGATACACCTCTTGGTATGCATCTATACCAACTCTCATCACTCCACACCAGTATGTCCCAGAGTCTGACCTCTTCAGGTCCTTGATGATCACAGTGACATGTCCATTTCCATGGTCTGCTATACTGTATCTTCCTTCAATATAGTTGTTGCTGACCCTTGTCTTAATGATAACATCTGATTCAGTTCTGCAGGGGTGCTTGCAGAAATACTTGATGTTGATCTCTAATGATCTGAAGTAACATCTGATGTCCACCCGTCCTCCTACAACTCCAGTCACTGTCAGAACCTCTGACCCAGCTGGACACAGAACTGTCACATGAAGACATGAGAAAGAGTCCAGTACATTTTAAAACTTCAACCTGTCCCCGAACACATACTTGTCATGCGCTGTTATACAGACATGTTATTAAACGAATACTAAAAACACTGACTGGTGAACTCACCTAGCAGAATGGTAACCTTAATGATGAAGAAATGATCCATGTCGGTCTCAAACCCAACTGTAATCTCCCCGTTTGAATATTATGACACTAAACCTCCCCCACTTTCTGTCTCCTCTGCTTCTGTCTCTGTTAATTCCTCAAACCAGTTGATTTAAAGTAGTTTTTTTGTGGGCAACTTCCTCTTTCTCTCTTCCCTGTTGCTCTTTCTATCTCTCTCCATTCTCTCTTCATCTTCCTCTTGCTATTTCCACATCTGTCCTCCTTTCACACTCTTCCTCGCGTCTTCCTTCCTCTTCTCCAGTTAAGCGTTTGCATTAGTGACTGGTGCTTTATAACAGAATGTAACCCATTGGATTCACTGTGGACGTAATACCTCACACAATAATAAATGCTTATTTCACCCGTACACCGTTAATATACAGTCGTGGCCAAATGTTTTGGGAATTACACAAATATTAATTTTCATTTTTTATGATGTATATTTGCATAAACTCCAGAATGTTATGAAGGGTGATCAGATGAAGTCCCTCTTTGTAACTAAAATGAACTTAATACCAATTTCCTCATTTTACAACTGCCACAAAAGCAGATTGGACTGCTGAGGACATGGGTAAAGTCATTTTCTCTGATGAATCCCCTTTCTGGTTGTTTGGTGCATCCGGAACAAAGCCTGTCAGGAGAAGACCAGGTGAGCGCTACCAACAGTCCTGTGTCATGCCAACAGTAAAGCATCCTGAGACCATTCATGAGTGGGGTTCCTTCTCAGCCAAGGGAGTGGGCACACAAATGTGCCTAAGAACACAGCCATGAATAAAGAATGGTACCAACACATCCTCACAGAGCAACTTCTCCCAACCATCCAAGAACAGTTTGGTGACGAGACAATGTCTTTTCCAGCATGAGGGGAGTACCTTGCCATAAGCAAAAGTGATAACTAAGAGGCTCGCGGAACAAAACATCAACATTTTGGGTCCATGGCCAGAAAACTCCCCAGACCTTAATCCCATTGAGAACTTGTGGTCGATCCTCAAGAGGCGGGTGGACAAACAAAACCCCAGATATTCTCACAAACTCCAAGCATTGATTATGCCAGAATGGGCTGCCATCAGTCAGGATGTGGCCCAGAAGTTAATTGACAGCATGCCAGGGCGGATTACAGAGGTCTTGAAAAACAAGGGTCAACACTGCAAATATTGACTCTTTGTATAAACTTAATGTAATTGTCAATTAAAGCCTTTGACATTTATGAAATGCTTGTTATTATACTTAAGTATACCGTAGTAACATCTGATGAAAATATCTAAAGATACTGAAGCAGCAGATTTTGTGTAAATTAATATTTGTCTCATTCTCAAACTTCTGGCCACGACTGCAGAGTGGTGTTAGAATACATGACTTGTTGCACGAGGACCTTTGTTTTTTATTATAATAATTTCACCTGGTATGACTAAGAGCACGTTTGAGTGTGTTTTTATCTTTATTCATACAGAAACCTTTCACAGTTGAGCCATGTCTCACCATGGATGCATACACAAATACATGGACATTCTGCCATCTGATCGGCGTGCACCTGCAGGAAATACGAATCTCAAAGCCCATCAGGGTGTTATGATTCATTTGATTTTACCCTCCTCCTCTCCTTCTCTTGGCCCATCATCGTTCCTCTCCAGTCTCTATCATACAGAAAGTCTCTAATGCTATCAGTACAACATTTATCTGCAAACAGACTAAAAGCAAATGTCAAATTAGGGAACAGACAATAACATTGTAATCAGAGTAACAACAGTAAAACAGAAATGATGAAAGCAACAGCTCACCAAAAAACATGTGTGGGGTCACTTCGTGTCTGCCTCTGAGAGACTTCCAGGTTTAGAGGTGCCTCAGCCCTCATCACTCTGAAAGCAGTGCCCCCTGGGAAAAATACTACCAAATCATTTGTTGCTACCAAATTATTTTTGTGAAGTAAGGAATTCGCTATCGTCTATTTCTATTGTCACATACTGTAACATAATCTAACAAAATAAAAATACTATTGTTTTGAATTAGCTAATATTTATAAAAATAATATAGTTTTGAACTCTTGCCCTAGTTTGAACAATTTTCAAGCCAAGAATTTTTTTCATACATTTTTTTGCAAAATGCAATTATGTTCACCTATTGTTGCCTTACAGCCTGAAAAGAAAACACAAAAAAATCAGACACCGTGTTTGCATTCAGATGCAAGAGCAATCAGCACCTTGTCCTGTAATAAAGAGTTTCTATTTCTAAGCATGGTGATTTAAATGGTGGATTGTTTATTGTCCATCAGAAGGTGTTTTCAAGTTGCCTTTGAATTAAAAGTTAAATCTTTACACCAGGAGGATCGGGCGGCAGTCGAAGCCTCGGGGAAGACCTAGGACACGCTGGAGGGACTATGTCTCCCGGCTGGCCTGGGAACACCTCGGTGTCCCCCCGGAAGAGCTGGAGGAAGTGTCTGGGGAGAGGGAAGTCTGGGCATCTCTGCTTAGACTGCTGCCCCCGCGACCCGGCCCCAGATAAGCGGAAGATGATGGATGGATCTTTACACCATGAATTACACTGGTGCACTTTGTGTAATAAAGACATGAAGAAGTGATCCCCAAGGTGTAATAACATTGGAACAAACAACACCTCAGTGTCAGTCAGGCCCTCTGGTGAAATAGTGGAGGGCAGTTCAGTGTCTCTGACCTGCAGCAGTGATGCCAACCCACCTGTGGACAAATACACCTGGTACAAGAAGACTGTAACCTCACCAAAAGCATCAGGACAGTGGAGAATATTACTTTGAAACTGAGAATGGAAAAGGATCTAGGAACACTTTGTTAAAAAGTGTAGTAGGTATACCTTCAACACAAAATCAGGTTTGAAGCTAATCCTCATCATCATACTGTGGAGATTTGTGAATGGGACCCTTCTGAAGCAAAAAGTCCTCTGTGGCTAAAAAAGGCTGGTTATGCCTTTAACATGTAAACACCTATGAAATACATAGATATCTGGATCTTATTCACATGAAAATCCAGGGCAACCAACAGTTAGGTCCAGAAATAATTGGACACAAGTTTTATTTTTGGCTGTTTACCAAAATATATTCAAGTTAAAGTTAGGGTTTGGGTTACAGCTTTCACAACTCCCTCTCCTGTGGCTCCCCCTACTGGTGTGGCTGGGGTTATGCGGCCGGAATAACCAGCCTTTATTAACCACAGAGGACTTTTTGCTTCAGGAGGGTCTCATTCACAAATCTCCACAGAATGATGATGTCAAAAGGATCACAACAAAGTTAAGACACCATGTGTGTAAGTACATTCAAATTGATCACACCGTGAGGCTGTAAAAGTCATGTTTTAAATATCCTACAGTAGTACAGAACATTCAAATCAACGCACCATGATGCTGTAAAGGCCATGTTTTAAATATCCTAGAGTGGAGAAATACTGCACTCATGTTTGGGTATTTAAGTCTATCCATCTTCTACATTGTTGTCTTGTTTGACCTGGAGAAGCCGATGTTGATTGGGAAATATTTCATGCCAGATCATTGGTTCATTGCGCCCACTGTGTTCAAACCAGACCACTGGAATATACAGCGTTTAAAGAGGTGGGCACCTGGATACTACATGCTGAGTTTTGTTAGGACCAGACAAACGGTTCCGGAGGGGTTTGGTAGGCGGAGTCTTGAGGTCTGGTGTTCCGGGTTTGGTAGGTGGAGTCTTGAGGTGTTGTGTTGAGGGTTTGGTAGGTGGAGTCTTGAGGTGTTGTGTTGAGGGTTTGGTAGGTGGAGTCTTGAGGTGTTGTGTTGAGGGTTTGGTAGGTGGAGTCTTGAGGTGTTGTGTTGAGGGTTTGGTAGGTGGAGTCTTGAGGTGTTGTGTTGAGGGTTTGGTAGGTGGAGTCTTGAGGTGTTGTGTTGAGGGTTTGGTAGGTGGAGTCTTGGGATGTTGTGTTGAGGGTTTGGTAGGTGGAGTCTTGAGGTCTGGTGTTCCGGGTTTGGTAGGTGGAGTCTTGAGGTGTTGTGTTGAGGGTTTGGTAGGTGGAGTCTTGAGGTCTGGTGTTCCGGGTTTGGTAGGTGGAGTCTTGAGGTGTTGTGTTGAGGGTTTGGTAGGTGGAGTCTTGAGGTGTTGTGTTGAGGGTTTGGTAGGTGGAGTCTTGAGGTGTTGTGTTGAGGGTTTGGTAGGTGGAGTCTTGAGGTGTTGTGTTGAGGGTTTGGTAGGTGGAGTCTTGGGATGTTGTGTTGAGGGTTTGGTAGGTGGAGTCTTGAGGTCTGGTGTTCCGGGTTTGGTAGGTGGAGTCTTGAGGTGTTGTGTTGAGGGTTTGGTAGGTGGAGTCTTGAGGTCTGGTGTTCCGGGTTTGGTAGGTGGAGTCTTGAGGTGTTGTGTTGAGGGTTTGGTAGGTGGAGTCTTGAGGTGTTGTGCTGAGGGTTTGGTAGGTGGAGTCTTGAGGTGTTGTGTTGAGGGTTTGGTAGGTGGAGTCTTGAGGTGTTGTGTTGAGGGTTTGGTAGGTGGAGTCTTGAGGTGTTGTGTTGAGGGTTTGGTAGGTGGAGTCTTGAGGTGTTGTGTTGAGGGTTTGGTAGGTGGAGTCTTGAGGTGTTGTGTTGAGGGTTTGGTAGGTGGAGTCTTGAGGTGCTGTTTTGAGTGTTTGGTAGGTGGACTCTAAAATTGTTGTGTCTGAATTGGTGACTGGTCCTGTGGAACAGAATATCTTTGCAGTTTGTGTCTATACATGATTTTCTATTGTTGAAGTGAAAACACTTGGGTTGGGGTTGGTTTTCTGGTTAGTGGTTTGGCAATACCACTCAAAATTTGATACTCAAAAAGATTATATAAGTGTGTATGTTTGTTTCTCTGACTGTGTCTCTTAATTTCTATCTATTCTACATATATAGTTATGAAGAATACTTACTGAAAACATTCCCGTCTCCTTGCCAGTTATAGATCAGAAACAGGATGAGTCCAAACATCAACACAGTCAGACTCACACACAACATGATGACCTGTGGAGTACCTGGAACTACAAATACCAGACGCACACACACCAAGATGATCAAACATCAGCCTCCCAAACCATGTTGACCAGTGGAGTACCTAGAACTACAAATACCAGGTACACAACTAAATGACCAGAGGTTACCTGTTGTTAGGGATACTGCCACCCTGTTGACTGTAGAAAAAGGGTGGGGACTGCTGATGTCAAGTGGAGTGGGAGGACCTGAGAGGGGAAGTATAAACTGTTTTTTTCATTTTGGAGTGACTGTCCCATTGTCACTTCAAAGGAAGGTAGCTCTGTGTTGATGATAGATACTCGTTTTTGTACAATGGCAGTAACACTTCACTGTGAAACATTTTGCCAATGGAACAAGAACATTTAACTATACATTATTTGAGGAGATATTTGCTTGAAATAAGTGAAAAAATCTGCCAATGGAACAAGACAAATTTAAGATAATCAAGTTTTAATTTTTTTATGCAGTGAAATCTATTGAAATTAGTTTGTTAAGAAAAATGGACCTTATTTTAAGGATGGTAAAGGAAAAGATAAATATACTTGATAAGACGTGTATTGTTTTGCAGTGAATTAAGTCACTTAGGTTTTAAGTGTCTCTTAAATTAGTAAAATATCAATAAAACTCTACAGATTTCAGAGCTTGGCAAATGATGGTGATATTTTGAGTTCTACAAATGCTTTCTAAAATCTCATTGTACGCATATTTGCATTAACCAAAATAATGATTTTTTTTTTTCAATACCTTTTTCCAATACAAATTCATATTGAAAAAATATAAAAGATACATGTGATACCAGCCTCAAGCCAAGAGGTGAGCTAAGCTGTGTGTGGCTTCTGTGGAACCAATAGAGAAAGAGCACAAACTATTAGTGCCTTTGGTCTGAGAACATGTTTATTTGTGCGCTAGTTCAGGACCGTCGCTTCCCTAACGCAACTCCGCAGCACCACATACTGGTGAGGTGGACTAACTACAGTTGAGTTACTGATTAGACCACTGTTAAATGCACAAATAAATTACATAAATAAGGAAGTGTCTGTTAATAAAATTAACTTTAAATAGAGGACATTTTCTAAACATTTACACGAGCATGGACATTGTAAAAACAATTATTTACAAGCTACTACCAATAAAGTTCTTTATGATTTTTTTTTTTTTTACGGATTATCATTAAACATTATTTCTACAATATATTTTGTGAAATTATATCAAGATTTTTTGTGATCGAGACCAAGCACAGTGTTGCTTTGCTCATCACGAAAAGTCAGAGATGGGAGGTTCATTAAGTAGATTTCGAAAAGAGGGAGAATCGTGTAATTTTTTATCCCTGACACGACAAATAAGATTCTTCTAATGGAAGGTTTGAAGTTGATTTGTCATTGCCATAGAAGAAAAAAAAATGGGTATGTCTCACTGCCTTTTGACCAGGAATAAGAAACACTGGTTCAGAGGTTACTTGTTACCATGGCTACCATTGTGCTGTTGACTGTAATGGGGGGCGGAGACTGGTACCTGGTGTTTTCACGTTATTTATCATTGATTAACATTCCGAGTGTGAAGGGGTGGGGATGAGAATCAGTACCTCCAAATCCGAGGCCATGGTCCTCAGTCGGAAAAGGGTGGCTTGCCCACTTCAGGTTGGTGGAGAGTGCCTGCCTCAAGTGGAGGAGTTTAAGTATCTAGGGGTCTTGTTCACGAGTGAGGGAAGAATGGAACAGGAGATTGACAGACGGATCGGTGCAGCTTCTGCAGTAATGCGGTCAATGTATCGGTCTGTCGTGGTGAAGAAAGAGCTGAGCCTCAAGGCGAAGCTCTCGATTTACCGGTCAATCTACGTTCCTACTCTCACCTATGGTCATGAGCTTTGGGTCATGACCGAAAGGACAAGATCCCGGATACAGGCGGCCGAAATGAGCTTTCTCTGCAGGGTGGCTGGGCGATCCCTTAGAGATAGGGTGAGAAGCTCGGTCACCCGGGAGGAGCTCGGAGTAGAGCCGCTGCTCCTCCACATCGAGGGGTCAGCTGAGGTGGCTTGGGCATCTGTTTCGGATGCCTCCGGAACGCCTTCCTGGGAAGGTGTTCTGGTCCCGTCCCACCGGGAGGAGACCCCGGGGAAGACCTAGGACACGCTGGAGGGACTATGTCTCCCGGCTGGCCTGGGAACGCCTCGGTGTCCCCCCGGAAGAGCTGGAGGAAGTGTCTGGGGAGAGGGAAGTCTGGGCATCCCTGCTTAGACTGCTGCCCCCGCGACCCGGCCCCGGATAAGCGGAAGAAGATGGATGTATGTGTTGGGAGGTCGTGGCTATATACTAGATCCTTCTCATCATTGATTTGTTGATCTGCTTTATTTAATGCTTATACAATAAATGTCTGGTTTATATAGGTTTAAACTAATTAGAAAATATTCAGATTAAAATGAATCTCTTTGTTAAAAAAAAATTATAATCCTCTAATGTTCTTCTCTATCACCAAAGTTAAAAAGTTATTTTTATAAACAGCCCATGAAATTCTATGTTATAAAATCTCAAATGAATAAACACCATCCGTGGTATCCACACAGACCTCCTGATATACACCCACAGCTGCACTGACACACCACATACAAAAGAGACTGATAACATCCAAGACTGAGTTAGAAGACCCTATGTTTGACAGGTTTGTCCCAATCCCTTTTCACCAGGGAACACGGCACCAACGCGCTGGACTGGTTATAAGAATAGGAGAGGGGTTAGCAGGTTTCCTGGCCCACCAAAAGTGACAAAGTTCTGTTAGAACGAGCGGATGGCCTTATTAGAAGGAACACATGGTCTTAAGAAGCAGTATGTGGTTATCTCTGTGGTGAGGTCCTTAACAATCCAACATTGGAGGCGCTACTGAGATGAAGTTCCCTATTTAACCGTATCGGTGTCGCCACAATCGATCCATGCATTTGGCTAAACTCTCTGAAGGCAATGACTGTTGTCCTTGTAGGTTGATGTATACATTGTTACTATGGTGATAACCTTCCCATAACCCGAATGTTTCATTAGTTAAATTCAACATCCTCACAAATGCTGTTGGATCTTTTAATGGTAAACACTAGTTAGATCCCCAGATGGGCTCTATGTATAGTAACAATTTCTCTCTCCCCTCAGTGTTGAGAGAGTGGTGTCCAAGAACATAAGTTGAATAGGGTAATAAAATGGGGGAGAAGGACTTTGTTAGCTGAAAGGTGGAGTAGAACACAGAGTTACAGGTCTATGATAAAATTAAGCATTTGTGAGGAATCTATTTAGACCCATTCTTGTTGGTTGTTTATATTAGGAGAAATATATGATGTGAGCATTCTGAGAACAGGAAGTGATGTAAGAATGCAAACAGAAATTGGTGTGTTTAATCACCACATTTTGACTCTGATTAGTTTGGCAACATTCTGTCCCTTTAACATGTAGCTATGTGTGCTTGTTAATATTAAGAAACAAAACTGCACTGCCAAATAGTACTGAAATAATGTATAACACTGTCATTGCAGATATTGTGTTACTGAAGATGCTAATGACACCAAGGACAAAAATATGTTTGTACTCACTTGAGTAAATTACTCTGAAAAACAGTGTCTACTAATTTACTTAATTGCTAAATTATTTGTAAAAGAATTTTTTTTAGCAAGTTATTCCCAACAACATGAACACGTACCTTCCTCAACCCTCAGAAACACCTCTTGGTATGAGTCCATGAGAACTCTTTCCACTCCACACCAGTATGTCCCAGAGTCTGACTTCTTCAGGTCCTTGATGGTCACAGTGACGACTCCATTTCTAAAGTCAAATATGCTGTATCTTCCGTTCTCAGTATAGTTTTTATTGTCTCTAGTCCGTATGAGAATATCTGAACCAGTGCAGGAGTCCTTGCAGAAATACTTGTCATTGATCGATGCAAATGTGTGTTTACATTTAATTACCACCTGTCCTCCTACAACTCCAGTCACTGTCAGAACCTCTGACCCAGCTGGACACAGAGCTGTCACATGAACACATAAAGAGTGCAGATAATATTAAACTATCAACCTGTCACCCCAAAACATCACCTTCATGTACTGTTATACAGACATGTTGTTTCACGAATAATAAAAACACTGACTGGTGAACTCACCTAACAGAATGGTAACCATGGCGAGGAAGACTTTCTCCATAGCTCTCTCCACTCTAACTCTGTCTTTTTTAATCAGCCTCTGTGTCTCTCTCCCTCTTGTTCTACACTTCTACACCTAAACTCCCTTTCTCTTGCTCTCTTGCTTCCTCTGCCTCCGGATCTATCTTTTGTCATCAGTCACGTTTCAGCTTCCTCTTTTTCTCCTCTGTCCACCCTTCAGAATTTCTATCGTGAACCTCTGTCTTGTGATCTGTCAGTCCACCATCTCCCTCTGCTCTTCCACTCACCCTCCCTCTTATCTGTTCTTCCTCTCAACCCCCCTCTTCTCTGCTCTTGCCCTGACCCTGTCTCTCTTAATAGTCACTCCTTCCCTTCACCAAACCAACTGTGACTCCTGTCCCTGAAGTCGTTGCATTGCAGACAGGTGAAGTGTTCAATTAAACTAAGGACATTTGTGTGGTCTAGTCCCTACTAGTTCCAGTCTCTCTCCAAAGGCCCCTGTGAAATAATGTTCAGCCCAGAGACACCAGGAGGAGAGGAGCCTAGTCAACCACAGCAGCAAACATGAAATTCAGTGTAAGTTCAGTGTAACATGATGTGACCAGATGTCACAACTTTATTTGAAAAAAAAATCCTGTTTTGCCCTGTTTTTGATTGACCTGCCGCTTGATTCGAATGTGACAGGTTATCATGATTTGCCACGTCTGTCAGTCTTAAAGTTCCT
This sequence comes from Esox lucius, assembly GCF_011004845.1. Lineage (NCBI taxonomy): Eukaryota > Metazoa > Chordata > Actinopteri > Esociformes > Esocidae > Esox > Esox lucius. The sequence goes on from NC_047577.1 coordinate 5,121,242, forward strand.
TATTTTACTATGATCCAATCACATTTTACTTCTCACAAGCTGCCAAGCCCAAGCATCTGTGTGCGCAAAAGCCCAACTTGCTGTAACAACCATGATAGCAATGTTAGGTTATTTATTTGACTCCCCAAGACTGCATCATTTCCTGTGGGCGGTGGCCTCAAAAAGAAACACACAAAAAACTAGAACAACGCCTGAAAACACTTAACACTCCAGTGAAAACTATCAAACTACTCATTGTTTTAAAGCACGCAATAACTTACAGCGGTGACTGAAACACACACAAATAGTGGATGTCACCCTGAGGATTTCCGTTTTATGGTAGAGTAAGTCACCACCTCATGGTTGAAATGTTGTCCTCTAACAGAGGAGTATTTAACACTGTCTGGTTGGTGAAGGACATCTGAGTCTTTACTGAAGGAGACAACAGCATATTGGGGATAGGATGGATCTCTGGGGAAGTTAACAGTATCATATTGGACACAGGATGGATCTCTGGGGATGTTAACAGTATCATATTGGACACAGGATGGATCTCTGGGGAAGTTCACGGTATCATATTGGACACAGGATGGATCTCTGGGGAAGTTAACAGTATCATATTGGAGACAGGATGGATCTCTGGGAAAGTTAACAGTATCATATTGGAGACAAGATGGATCTCTGGGAAAGTTAACAGTAGCGTAGCTCAAACGGTCTGGAGCCTCTGTGGAAGAAACAACTACTTTGGAGTCAATGTTATCTGGATACTGACTGGTTGCTGTGGCATAGATGCTGTTGATGATAAGAGCTGTGTCTGGGTTCTGATTGGTTTCTGTGGGGTTGGTGACGGTGACTGGGTCTGGGTCCTGGTTGGTTGTTGAAGAGCTGGGAACCAATGATCTGGCAGGGTGTTTGGTAGCTGAAGTGAAGAAAAAAAACATTGTGTTAATTGATTTGATTATGTTCTGTTTTTTATTAAATAATGAATGCACAGTTTCATGTGTTGATTGTGTGATGACACTGTACCTGTGGTTCTCTTCTCTCTGTCTCTTCTCTTTCTGAAGAGTATGAGGAGCAGCAGACCCAGAAGAAGCAGAACCAGAACCAGACCAACACCAGAATACACCAGATTACCTAAAAGAACCAGACCAACACCATAAAAAACAACAAAATAGCCAAAACAGTTAGATAACCAGTGCTTTAGGGAGACAGAAAAAGGAGTGGTAGGTACTGAAGAGAGCAGAACATACAGAGGAGTTGTTGGTGGTGAGGAGTCAATAGGAACCATCAGATTAGTAAACCTGCAAAGTATCAGGCAAAGTCAATGTGTTTTAAAACAGTTCATTAATGTCCTGCTTCCACCAGAAGGTGGTGTAGTTTATCAGTGTTTGATTCCTCTGTAGTTGTAGTCCACGCTCCAGTGTGGTCCTTGGTACTTGTAGTTCAATACAAGTCACAAGGTGCCACACTGAGATTATTCTGTGTTACCTTGGTTTCCAGACTTGTGTGTGGGTCGAGGTGCTGCTGTTCCATTGGTGCGCCCTCCTGGTAAGTTAAAGCAACAACCTATCAGAGGGACAGGAAGTGTGTTATTGTGTGCTCCCGAACGTGTTTTGGTGAGCTGGTGTGCTGATGTGTGTGAGAGTGTGCAGGTAAACTGTTACTTTTTTCTGTGCATGTGTGTGTTAGTGTCTGTGGTTTTGGACAAAGGCTTGAAGAAGTTACCACCTTATGTGTTTCAGAGGAAGTGGTTTCAGCGTTGTGTGGGGGGCAGAGATAGAGTTAAGGATGTGAGAAAGAGTTTATAAAGAAAGTAGAAATAAGACAGAAACAGAGAGGAATAAGACATGGACAAGAAGAGAATAATGACAGACAGACCAGGACACTGAGAAGAAAGGCAGAGAGAAAAAGTAAATGAAAGACAGATGAGATGTGATGATGAGAATAAAGGGGTAAAGACAGTTATGAGCCACTGAGATAAAGAGTGTGGCCATCATCCAAAAAAATTGGGGTCAAATTTGAACTTAAAATGTTTGTGTGGAATTTTCACTGACAGAGCTGGTATTCATCTATATTATCTTAGTCGTATCCTTACGATCAAACTCACGTCTGGTCGGAGACCGTGTAACCCAACTCAGCCAGTAACAACCACAATTATAATAATACTGGGTAAATAAAAAAAAAAAAACAAGACAAGGAATATAGCACATACAAACATAGAAACATGTTTAATAATGTTTCACTACTTTATGAATGTAGGATTTATTCCTTTAACTTTTCTTCTCTAACTTCTTAACTATTTTTTCTCTAATTTCTGTTGTTCCTGCGTTTGTAATGTTTGTGTATGTTATGTGCCAGACAAATTAACTCTTTGTCTTGCCTTTCTTAAGTCACTCAATCCTTTAGTGTTGACATACTTGGCGATTTCACGCTAAGATATTATAATTGGTTGGCTGGCATCTTCGTTAGCTAGGTTATTCAGTAGGTTGATTATTGCCAAACCCACATAAATTATGAGTTTGTCATATCATATGCAAATAAGGACAGGTGCAGTGTCTTCTAGCGTACTCTATTTTATCTGACTAATAAATCTGAAATGACATCTACGCTATTTTGGAAGTGGTGCAACAGTTTCATAAATCACACTTGGAGATTATTGTACATCTTGGATATGATCGTACATCTGTTCCCACGCTTGAATCTGAGATTGTTTCTGGGAACGTTTCATAAATGAAGGCCACTGAGAGAAATGTAGGTTGTAGGTGGAAGTACATAGAGATGTGACCTTTGACATCCTAATACTATTGTAGTATACCTGTAGTGGAGTCAGAACCAGTTACCATGGTGATGATTGTTGATGGATGTGTCACAGAGAGGAGAGGTCTGGAGGTGAAGGAGAAAGATTTAGGAGTGAGAGGAGGAGGAGGAGGAGGAAGAGGAGGAGTAGCTGAGAGAAGAGAGAATGGCAGATAAAAAGGGGAGAAAAACCAAGAGCACATAAAAATGATAAAATGTAAAAAATATTTAATTAGCAGATAAAATGTAATAATGTATTACAGAAAGATACATATTCCAGACATTAATCCAAACCAACCTCTGTCCACAGTGATCTTTACTTCAGTATTGGGATCAAAACCCCACCCGTCTATGAAACACCAGTATGTATCAGTGTCCTGAAGTGTCAGGTTACTGATGATCACAGTGAAGACTCTTCTCTCTCTGTCGTCATACAGAGAGTATCTACCATTAGAAGTCCATGATGACGGCTGATTACTTTGGATGACAGGAACTCTGTGTGCCCGGATCCCCTTATAGAAGTACTTTGTATATGTCTCCCATCCCTGGTCATAAAGACATTCAATACTAGTAGTTCCTCCTTCTTGACCTCTTCTTGTTATTACTTCTGATGTCACACAGACTCCAGCTACAACAGAAAAACACAGAGAAACAGACAGCATGTACTGAATAGTCCTCAGTAAGATGTTGATATTGATAGTCTCTCACACAGAGAAACAGGTTACCATCTACTGGAGAGATCTTATTTAGATGTAATTATAGATGTTTCTCTCTCACAGAGTCATGTTGGCTGTGTGCTCCAATTTTTCTGCACTGAACTTTAAGTGAAACATGTTTATTGGACCATTACATGTAAAATGACACTGAATGTGACCGATGAAGTTCTCAAGTACGCAATTATCTGTGGGTGGTCACAGCATTCACCCTCTAAACCAAAACACAAGCGCACACACAATCACACACAAACTTACACAGACACACTCACACTCACACACAAGGTAGCCAGAAGGCCCAGGGCCCCAAGAAAATTCTAAGTGAAATAAAATTGAAAGAAAAATAATAATAATAATAATGTTTGTCTAAAAATGTGATTTTGTTGTTCAAAATGATTCAATTATATCATGCTTTCTAATACAACACAGAAAGGTGTGTTCAAAATGTTCCCGGTGTGGTTCTGATAAGGACAATGAGGTCAAAAATAGATGATGTTGGGGCCTCAACCAGTCTCTGACAAGGGCCCCCAAATCTGTTAAACCACCCCTGTAAAGAAACTGTAAAACACACACACACATGCATACACACACCAGTGGGCCTCCATCTCTCTCCACTCTTATCTGAGTTCTATGTTCTACTTTGTTCAAATGTCAGGTTTGAGTTCACTGAAACCGGTCCTAAAGAAAATAATACCAATTTTTAAATGTTTTTCCCACACTGACCCCATTGGGTGATAAAAGTAAGACGAAATACTAAACATTTTGATTGTGTTTGATCGTGACCCTATAGGGAACACAGGACAAGGAAGGATGTTCATTTTGAAACAGATTTCTATTTCTTGTTTTAATTGGTTAGTGAAACCCAGGTTCCACACTGTGCCAACTAAAGTGTCACTGTGACTATTTACTGAAGTATATAACATACCAACTGGGCACAAATGTCCAACCAACGTCTGTATTTGAGCTTTGATAGACTTTTCATCTTACTACAACAATGTATAGACTGTACACATGGAAAGCATGTTTGAAAACAACCTAAATATATCCACTACATTCAAGTATTACTCACCACATAGAAGGAAATGGATGACAGATATGAGTTTCCTCATTATGTTCTCGGACTTGTGGCGACTCGCCTTTCATCAACAAACTTCTGTGGTCCTTCTCTCTACAGTCTGTCAGTCTCTTTCAGTCATCAACACACACTCCCTCCCTGTCAATCAGGCCCCCTAAACACAACTCTGTCTACGTTTACGAGGTCTGGTAGAGGTTTAGGAGGTCTGGTAGATGTTAAGTCCTCTAGCCAGTTTCATTCTCTATTTGTCTGGTTTGTAGTCTGGTCTGTTCCTGTTACTCAACTCTGTGTCACTGTCAGTGGTTTCACATTGTGTTGGAGTGTGGTTTTCAGTGTGTGCATGTTTGTGTGTGTGTGTGTGTGTGTGTGTGTTCATACGTAAAACTCAAGACCAATGTGACTCCTACTGAATTCTGACCCTTGACCTCCTTTGTTTGGTGAATAACGGAATAATATTTCTGTCGCTTATTTATCAAAAACGACATTGTTGTTCACTTTTCCAATGTTTCTACATTGTTTTTCTACCCTAGCGAATTAAATAGTTTTCATATAGTTAGAATATCAAGGAATTACGTTTTCTCTTCTATGATAACTGGGAATATTAAAAACAATTATGTAATTTAATATCCATGCATTTTTCTTTTAGGGTGCTGCTATACTGTTATTAAACACACAATCATATTTAATAATTGGTCAAATAAAACATTAATCTGTACTTCGGTCCGTAGTTTGTAATGACAGTGATTTTGGGAGGTTCAGTGAACACAGTAACATCTGAGTGTAGAAAGGAAGGCATTTATGTTTTGGGATTTGTATTTCTGACACAGTTAATTATATTGTGTCCTTCACTGGAACAGGAAGATGTGAGTAGGACAGAAATACTCCATACAACCCTTGGTCTGATCCCTACATCTATCAGATCATACGCAGCTGCTTTGCTGTCCATACCTGCTCCATATCCCATGTTCATACACCTGCTATATTCCCTTCATTCTTTCAATACACCCTGAGCAGGGTGACCCATTACCCTTCAGTGTTACCCAAAATGCCCAGGTTTATCCTGCGACAATGGCATTTCCTGTTTTCCTCCTCAACTGGGCGTGGAGATGAGAGCCTACTCTGGGTGACGTGTTAGCAGTCTAACGGATACGTTACGTGAATGACATTGATGCAATAACTATCAAAATAGGTGACGAGTGCTGACTTTTTCGTCAAGTGGAAAGACAGAGAATCGTGGAATCCCCTCTTTTGCTGTGTAAGGGGTTGTGGTCTATATTACCCCAAAAGGCATGCACCAGAAATGCAAGACCATCTGGGAACTTTGGGCATACTATTTATAGCGCACCATGGTTTGAGACATACTAATCTTCTCGCATACAAATCTGGCATACTATATAGTATGCAAGTATGCGATTTGAGATTCAGCCCCTGCCTCGGACCAGGAACAACAATCAGTTGTTGTCATGACTACCATTTTTCAAATCCTCCCCTATGCAACCACACTCATCCTGTTGATTTGTGTTAGGAAGTGACCTCAGCATGTGCAGCTCTACAGGTTATGCTCCAAGGTGTGAGACTTTAGGCCTAAACTATACTTCAGACTTAACTAGTAGTGAGCGTGTCCCCAATGACACCATATTCTCTACCTAGTGCACTAATATGGGAACAAAGGGAACTCAACAACACTACTCTACAACAGGGACCATACAGTAGGTAACTTTGTTCTTAAGTGTGTGAATGGAACTTTGTCCTACACAAAAAATGTATTTCATATGGGCCTTCAGGAAACTAAAGCTGTCTGTGAATGACTGACTGTGAAAACTGTCAACAAACTGTTTCACAGTTTTAGCTGAAGAGAAACACATTCGGGTAATGAGTTAGAACATTACTTTTTGTATGTTTGTTTCTATGTTGATATCACTGGCATGCATTATGGATTGGACGAGGTTCAAAAGCCAACATGTGAAGTTGGTCTCAATCACAAAACGATTGTTAAGCGTATTGTTTCAATTGGATGAAAAAAAATAAAAAATTCTATTGATGACTGAAATGATTCTGAAACACTGAATGTCCGTTTAAAGTTGTACGTGTGTTGTGATAAGTCTTTTCCATTATGTCTTACTCCTACTATATGTCTTTTAAGTGGAGTCTTGAGGGGCCTTGTTGAGGGTTTGGTAGGTGGAGTCTTGAGGGGCCTTGTTGAGGGTTTGGTAGGTGGAGTCTTTGGTTGATGTGTCTGGGCCTAGGGAACACAACATGGTAAAAAGATATATATATATATATATATATATATATATATGCACATATATACAGGACAAACATTCCACATACACCCTTCATACATTATCATTCATTATCACATACATACAGAAACAAACGCTCCACATACACCCTTCATACATTATCATTCATTATCACATGCATACAGTACAAACACTCCACATACACCCTTCATACATTATCATTCATTATCACATGCATACAGTACAAACACTCCACATACACCCTTCATACATTATCATTCATTATCACATACATACAGAAACAAACACTCCACATACACCCTTCATACATTATCATTCATTATCACATACATACCATACATACAGTCAACAACTTTCATACATTATCATTTATTTTCAACAAAATAAATACTCAAAAACATAACATTTAAGTTGATAGTATTGGCTCCTCAACCATCAATACTTTGTGATGCCCCCACTGGAGTGGATAATTCAGACCACAGGTTTTCAAGTGGGTTACAGTTTACATAAAAAACTGTCAACTCTGTGTGAATACATGAGAGGGTTACTCACTGGATTTCCTGTCTCTTCTATATTTCTAGATAAGCAACAGGAGGAGTCCCAGCACCAACACAGGCAGACTCCCACAGATAATGATAACCACCAGAGTACCTAGAAATACAAATACCAGACTCACACACCATGGTGACCACTGGAGTACCTAGAAATACAAATACCAGACTCACACACCATGATGACCACTGGAGTACCTAGAAATACAAATACCAGACTCAAACACACCATAATGACCACCACACTCATCTTCATACTGGTGTATATGGGGGTGTGTGGTTTTGGGTCAGAGGCTGAATGCAGTAACCATCCTGATTGTTTTAGAGGATGTTATATGTACTTTGTCCTTGAGGTATTTACACATTCCCATCAACACATAATGACCTTTAACAGTTCTTTAATGTCCTTCACCGCCTAGAGATGTCCTGTTTCCACCAGAAGGTGATGTAGTTTATCAGGGTTTGATTCCTCGGTAGTTGTAGTCCACGCTCTAGTGTGGTTGGTACTTGTAGTTCAATACGTGTCACCAGGTGTCGCACTGAGATTATTCTGCATTACCTTGGGTTCCAGGCGTGTCTGTGGGTCGAGGCCCTGCTGTTACTCACACAGTTCCATTGGTTCCCCCTGCTGGTGAGTTAAAACAACAACCTATCAGAGAGGGACAGGAAGTGTGTGTGTGTGTGTTATTGTGCACTCTAGAATATTTTGGTGAGCTGATGTCCGTACATTTGTGAATGTGTTGGGTTTTGGTCAGAGGAATAAAGAAGTTAACACCTGTTTCAGAGGAAGTGGTATTAACTTTGTGTGGGGGGCAGAAATAGAGTTAAGGATGTGAGAAAGAGGTTACAAAGAGACAGGGAAAGAAGACAGAGAGATGGGGAGAGTGAACTGAATACATGAAGACAGAAACAGAGAAATAGGACATGGACAAGAAGAGAATAATGACAAAGACAGATCAGGACACTGAGAAGAAAGGCAGAGAGAGGCTGGAAATGAAAGACAGATGAGTTGTGATGATGAGAATAAAGGGGTAAAGACAGTTATGAGAAAGTCTTGAGAGATAAAGACAGTGGCCGTCATCTGTAAAAAGTATGATCAATTATTATCTGAAAATAACTGTACGATCATTTGACCGACAGAGCTGGTAATTATCAATATTATCATTTTTGTTTCATCACGATGCAACTCATGTCAGGGACTGTGTAACAATGTCAGGTCAGGGACCGTGTAACAATGTCAGGTCAGGGACCGTGTAACAATGTCAGGTCAGGGAGCGTGTAACAATGTCAGGTCAGGGGCCGTGTAACAATGTCAGGTCAGGGGCCGTGTAACAATGTCAGGTCAGGGAGCGTGTAACAATGTCAGGTCAGGGAGCGTGTAACAATGTCAGGTCAGGGACCGTGTAACAATGTCAGGTCAGGGACCGTGTAACAATGTCAGGTCAGGGACCGTGTAACAATGTCAGGTCAGGGAGCGTGTAACAATGACAGCTAACATCAGAAAATAAGAAAATGCTTGAATCGCAATAAGACCATCATCATCATGAAAAACAACAATCATAACAGCCTCAGTAACAACAACCACAATTATAATAATTATAATAATAATAATAGGTATAATAAAATAAAATGACTAGGTTTCACGTTGCAGGTGTAGTGGAGTGTGTTGAAACAAGTGAGTCATATGCAGGGAGGCGATGAACGTTTCTTTGTATTGAAAACAGTTAAATGGCACGCAAAACAAAGTGCACAAGCGCAAAAACAAGCGTGCATCAGTTTTCTCCAGTACAGACGTAGAACATGGCGCGCGTCCTCGTTACATTAGGAATATAACACATACAAACAAACCAACATGTTTAATAATATATCACTGCCTTATTAATGTAGGATTTATTCCTTTCACTTTTGGAAAGGAATTTTATTTCTGTTGTTCATGCGTTTGTAAGGTTTGAAATGCCTTTGTACATGTAATGCGCTAGACAAATAAACTTGCTTAACCTTGCTTTTCCTAAGTCACTCTGGCCTGTAGTATCGATATACTTGGAGATCATAAATGGTGGTTATAATTTTGGTGGCTGTAATGTTTATTATTAAACTGACTAATGGGAGGATAAATAAACCAGTGGTTCTGGGTCAAGCAGTTACCCTAATAATGGCAGCGCTTGCTCTTCTAAAGGACCTCTGCTCTGGGCTGAGACTTGAAAGTGTTCCATGTCCGCTGTGATTGTTTCATAGAGAATGACGAATGGTAAATTAGTGGTTTTAGACTATAATTTATGCTGATTGATGTCTATTTATAGCTTAATGATTGCCACAACCGCATAAATTTCAGGTGTGTCATATTATATGTAAATAAGGAGAGGTGCAGGGCATTCTCGTGTCCTCGGCTTTATCAGATTTATCAATCTGTGATTACATTTGCGCTCATTTCAAAGAGAGGATTGTACATCTGTTCCCAGGCTTGAATCTGAGATTGTTTCTGGGAAGGTTTCATAAATGAGAGAAATGTAGGTTGTAGGTGGATGTGACCTTTAACATCCTAATGCTATTCTAATATACCTGTGGTGGAGTATGATTGTTACCATGGTGATGATTGTTGATGGATGTGTCTCGGAAAGGACAGTTCTGGGGGTGAAGGAGATGAGGAGCTGAGAGGACAGAAAGAATGATAAAGAGGGGAGAAAAGTCAAGAGAGAGGACACATCAATAAAATGTATTAAATGTAATAATGTATTACAGAAAGATACATGTTCCATACATTCATCTAAACCAACCTCAGTGAACATTACTTCAGTGTGGGGATCAAAATACCACCCGTATATAAAACACCAGTATGTATCAGTGTCCTGTAGTGTCAGGTTACTGATGATCACAGTGATGACTCTTCTCTCTCTGTCGTCATACAGAGAGTATCTACCATTAGAAGTCCATGATGACGGCTGATTACTTTGGATGACAGGAACTTTGTGTGCCCAGATCCCCATATAGAAGGACTTTGGATATGTCTCCCATCCCTGGTCATAAGGACACTCAATACTAGTTGTTCCTCCTTCTTGACCTCTTCTTGTTATTACCTCTGATGTCACACAGACTGCAGCTACAACAGAAACACACAGAGAAACAGACAGCATGTATTGAATAGTCCTCAGAAAGATGTTGATATTGATAGTCTCTCACACAGAGAAACAGACAGCATGTACTGAATAGTCCTCAGTAAGATGTTGATAGTCTCTCACACAGAAACAGACAGCATGTACTGAATAGTCCTCAGTAACATGTTGATAGTCTCTCACACAGAGAAACAGACAGCATGTACTGGAGAGATCTTAGATGTAATGACTGGTTGTCTCTCTCACATGAGAGTCATGGTAGCTGTGTGCTCCAATGTTTCTGCACATTGAGCTTCAAGTGTAACATGTTTATAGGACCATTACATCTAAAATTACACTGACTGTGACAGATACATTTCAATGTACAAGGTTAACGCAATTTTCCCTGAAACACACAGTGTGGTTACAGCTTTCAGCCTCTAAATCAATACCACACAAGCAAAATGACTGCTGCCTGAGACACACAACCAACATTTGCATCATCACCATTATATTAATTAAGACAGATACAGTACTGGTCAGATTATCATTTCCTGGTACATGTTCAGCATGATGGGATGTGTTCAGTTAGTATAAACACCATGCTCAGTTTACAACGTACACAGCAGTCATGGACGTAAACTCAACGTCTATATTAGAAATCCAACACCTTTTCCACATGAATCCAAGTCATAACTTCGGTTTATTGAAATTAGGCAATAACAACCTTAAACCTCTCTATCTCTCTCGCTGTCTTCATCTCTCTCCCTCTCTAATACTGCCAGGTTCATAGGTCTCTTTTCCTCTTAATCAACCTGTTGTTGCTGTGTGAGGTTCCCCAATTTGAAGGAATGTGGTTTTTAGTGACTTCATGTTTGGGTGTGTGGGTGCACTTTGCATAAGACTTTGGCACTTTGTTGTTGAATTCTCACAAATACCCACAGTTAGTTTGAACATGTACACATTATTTTTTTTTTTAAAGCCACAGTCACTGCTTCATTAGATGTTGGACTAACACAGATATTGCACATTCAATACTAGCCAAGCTAACTCACCCACAAGTTTCCCAATGGGGTTGAACATCTACTAGTGTGTGCTGAGACGAGGTCCAAAGTTATGAACGCAGCATGTTACCTTTGTGTCTGTAGTTCAACAGCATCATTTTACTTTTTTCCATTTCCTATCTTGTTTCCGGTCTGCTTTGGGTTTCTGGGGAAGTTAACAATATCATGTAATATAGCAGCCAATGTAAAGCAATGACCAAGACACAAGCCACATTATTTCTATAATGTTTATCAACTAAGGCATGTTCTTCCATTTCTCTCAGTTTTCCAAAGGATATAAACACACACACAAGCCCGGATTCTAATTCCCTTTTTCAATGGCACATTTAACGCCACAAAGTCTTATAATGTTATGGGAAAAGACCTCTACATAAACATTAAACATACAATATATATTTCTGACCAGCATATGTCACTACTGTGTATTGAGTTTAATAGCTTTGAGTGATAAAATGCTTTTCAAAGCAAGCCTCAAAGGTTTCTGAAAGCTTTCATTGTCCATTGCACCACAATAAACACATGTAAACCAGCAAAAAAGGAAACAGGAAATAATTGCAGTCCAGAAGGCAGCCTGCATCCTCCATCTTTCTGTGTTCCAACCAATTAATGTGCTCTCAGCAAACATGCAAATCAACTGCAACAAGAAACCCCTAAGCCTCCAGACTGCATCGCTTCCTGTGGTCAGCAGCCTCAGACACAGAATAAAAGAGGGTTGAAACAGAATGTCTAAAAATCACATGACCCTCCAATCAACCAATCTAATGACCTTTCATTCAACTTAACTTTGACAGAAACATAGAAGCACACCCACACACACACACCCACACACATACCCACACACACAAACCCACACACACCCACACACACACACTAGTAGTGGATGTCATTGTGAGCATTTGGGTTTTATGGCAGAGTAAGTCACCATCTCATGGTTGGAGTGTTGTCTTTTAAAAGTGGAGTATGTAACACTGTCTAGTTGGTTACGGACATCAGAGTCTTTACTGATGGAGACACTGTCATATTGGAGACAGGATGGATCTCTGGGGAAGTTAACAGTATCATATTGGAGACAGGATGGATCTCTGGGGAAGTTAACAGTATCATATTGGAGACAGGATGGATCTCTGGGGAAGTTAACAGTATCATATTGGAGACAGGATGGATCTCTGGGGAAGTTAACAGTATCATATTGGAGACAGGATGGATCTCTGGGGAAGTTAACAGTATCATATTGGAGACAGGATGGATCTCTGGGGAAGTTAACAGTATCATATTGGAGACAGGATGGATCTCTGGGGAAGTTAACAGTATCATATTGGAGACAGGATGGATCTCTGGGGAAGTTAACAGTATCATATTGGAGACAGGATGGATCTCTGGGGAAGTTAACAGTATCATATTGGAGACAGGATGGATCTCTGGGGAAGTTAACAGTATCATATTGGAGACAGGATGGATCTCTGGGGAAGTTAACAGTATCATATTGGAGACAGGATGGATCTCTGGGGAAGTTAACAGTATCATATTGGACACAGGATGGATCTCTGGGGAAGTTCACGGTAGCGTAGCTCACACTGTCCAGAGCCTCTGTAGAAGAATCAACGTTGCAGTAGATGTCATCTTGACACTGATTGGTTGCTGTGGCATGGTTAGAGTTGATGTCATGTGTATCAGAGTGCTGATTGGCTGAGGTGGAGTAGATGGGATTGGAAGTTTTCCTTTTGGAAGGGCAGGATCCTGTGAATGGGAAAGAAGACATTGATGTGTGTGTGTGTGTGTGTGTGTTGTGTGTGTGTGTGTGTGTGTGTGTGTGTATCTAACCTGTATGTGTCTTTGATCTGTTCCTTTGTCTGAGGAATATGAGGAGAAGGAGAACCAACAGACAAACCACGACCACCAGACCAGCCCCCATAGAAACCAGTACATCTGGAGAACACAGTAACACAGGAGTCACACACACTAACACACACACATTAACACACACACACACATATACACACACCACCAGACCAGCCCCTATACACACCAGTACATCTGGAGAACACAATAATACAGGAGTCACGCACATAAACACACACATTCACGTAGAACCACACAGAATCCTTACCAATGTTTGAATCAGTTGTTCTTCCTTTAGTCACGGTTGGTGTCGTTAGTGTTGCTTTTCCCACCTCTGACGGACAGAGATGGGAGGGACAGGACAGAGATGTGGAACAGAGAGAGACTCATATTCATGTTTTAACTCCGGCCCAACAACCCTGAACTCTAATGGAACTGTTGATGATGTCATGGGTCAGTGCAAACACACATCTCCCTCTCCATGGCAAGGACCAGGAGTAAAAAACACTGGTTAACAGTTCACCTGTTGATATGACATCAGTTGTCCTGCTGACTGTAACAGGGGGGCGGATACTGGTCCTGGTGATGTCAGGTGGAGTGGTTGGAGCTAAAAGAGACAGTAGAGACTGTGAGATATCCTACTTGATCGTGACGGAGTGAAATGTTTTGTCATGTTTTGGACTGGCCAGGATGTTAACACCTTTTACTGTAAAACCTCTGACAATTCCTTAATAAATTACCTGTAGCTAAAGATCAAATATGTGCATTCATTAGCTTTGTAAAATTCTGAAATGAAAGACAGACTCTTGAAGATTTTACTCGATTTACATTGAATAGCCTTCAGAATAATGTCTATACCACTTTGTTAATAAGATTACATGCAAACATTCAGTTACACTTTATTTTGAGACTCCCAATTTCCTTTTGTAGTTTATTGATAGCCACACTATCAACAAACATTCAACAAACACTCAACAAACTATAAATAAACTATAGATTAATAAACAACTGCTTGCTCAGGTTAAGGTTAGGTTTAGAATAAGGTTTAGGGTAAGGGTTAAGGTTAGAGTTAGGTTTAGAATAAGGTTTAGGGTAAGGGTTAAGGTTAGAGTTAGGTTTAGAATAAGGTTTAGGGTAAGGGTTAAGGTTAGAGTTAGGTTTAGAATAAGGTTTAGGGTAAGGTTTAAGGTTAGAGTTAGGTTTAGAATAAGGTTTAGGGTTAAGGTTAGAGTTAGGTTTAGAATAAGGTTTAGGGTCAAGGTTAGAGTTAGGTTTAGAATAAGGTTTAGGGTAAGGGTTAAGGTTAGAGTTAGGTTTAGAATAAAGTTTAGGGTAAGGGTTAAGGTTAGGGATAAAATAAATGTTAGGGTTAGTAGATAGTTAAAATATTATAGTCAGTAGACAATCTGTAGAACATCTACATGCACACTTTTGGGACTCTCAAAATAAAAAGTGTTACCAAACTAGAAATAGTAAGTTTAGCATTTCTTTTAACTATCTGAATTAAATTGCGTCATGCAGAAATGTGAATTATCGCTTAGCAGGAACTATGCAGAAGAATGTGGTTCCCTCAGAACATTCCGACTGAAACCTCATTGGCCGACCTCTCTAAGTGATTCTGGGACAGAGTGGCTCCGTCTTCATCAGAATAAATGAGGGAGTGGTTCTTAGTGAGGTGTCACCTTTCTCCACACTCTTTAATGTGATGTCTGTAATGTCAGAACAGGGACACTCAGAAGGAAATGATAGAGTAAAGAGTAAATAACAGGAAGTGAGGTATGTAGTAAGACCTGATAATAACTATATTGTGACAGAGAGGATTTAGGCAACAATCTGCCCCTTGACACAGAATGTACACTTTGTAAATATTAAAAGTAATATGAAATTGTACTATAATACTGCGATGCCAATACTAAATAGTACAGTAAATCCTTATAATAGTACTACTTAAATAATTGTATTACAGAAGATAAGAGAAATTGACAAAAAACAAATCACTTATGAAGTTACATGCTAACCGTTATTTGTAAAATCTAACTTATGAATGTACTATTCTCTGTTAAAACAACCACATGAACACATACCTTCCTCAACGCTGAGATACACCTTTTGGTATGAGTCTACTCCATCTCTTTCCACTCCACACCAGTATGTCCCATAGTCTGACCTCTCCAGGTCCTTGATGGTCACATTGAAGTATCCATTTCCAAAGTCATTTATACTGTATCTTCCTTCAAAATAATTCTTTCTGACCCTTGTCTTAATGATAACATCTGATTCAGTTAAGCAGAGGCGCTTGCAGAAATACTTGATGTGGTTGTCTAATGAGTTGAAGGAACATTTAATCACCACCCGTCCTCCTACAACTCCAGTCACTGTCAGAAGCTCTGACCCAGCTGGACACAGAGCTGTCACATGAAGACATGAGAAAGAGTCCAGTACATATTAAAACGTCAACCTGTCTCCCCAAAACAACATATTCATGTACAGTTAGTCACGTTCTATCATGAACACTAAACACTTTAACTCACCTAACAGAATGGTAACCATAGTAATGAAGAAATGATCCATGTTGCCCTTAACCCCAACTTTAATCTTCTTCTCTCTCCCTCTTCCTCCCTCTCTTTTACTATTCTGACACTAAACCTCCCTCTCTGTCTGTCTCCTCCTCTGTCTGTCTCCTCCTCTGCATCTGTCTCTCTCTCTTCCTCAAAACAGTCGGTTTTAAACTGTTGAGCTTCCTCTTACTCTCTGTCGCTCTATGTCTCCACATCCTCTCTCCCCGCTGGCGTAGCGTGGGGATGCCGGGCCGGGATGCAATATTCCCCCTCCCAAGGACAGAACTTATGAAGCGGTTTATACACATGCGAAGCCGATCCTTCTGTAGATGAACCTTCCAGCTGATGTCTGACTGTGATAACAGCATAGAAACACACAATATCAAATACAAAGTCAAAGTCTTTTAATGATAGAGGCCAAGCACGGCCCCCAGTTAAACTATTGCATAACGGACGGGTGCTTCATAACAGAATGTAACCTATTGGAATCATTGCTAGCTTAATAACACATTAGTAAAGTGTTGTATATCATAATAACACACACATTAGTAAAGTGTTGTATATCATAATAACACACACATCAGTAAAGTGTTGTATATTATAATAACACACACATTAGTAAAGTGTTGTATATCATAATAGCATAATAACACACACATTAGTAAACTGTTGTATATCATAATAACACACACATTAGTAAAGTGTTGTATATCATAATAGCATAATTGTTGTATTTGTAAATGTTGTATATATCTTATGACTTTTCTTCATTTATCAGAGAGTTTAAATACTTTGTTGAGTAAGAACATGCTAGAATAAACAGGCTAATATGCTTGAATAAACAGGCTGTAGAAATTGACTTTATAGTGTGAATGCTTATTTTACTCGTAAACTATTGATATAGTGTGGCATTAGAATATAGACGATTTACGAAGATTTTGTTTGTTGTGCGAGGACTTTTTTAGTATCATTAGTTTACCTGGTAAGTAAGACTATGAACACGTTCTTATCGTTAGCGTTGACCTGGGAGCTTTCAAGGTTAACTGCCTTGCTCAGGGAGGAATATTTTACATATTGTCTACTCAGGGATTCAATCAAGCAAATATTTGGTGACTGGTTGGATGTTAAAATTTATTTATTTATAAATTTTTTACCCTGACTCTCCTTTTTACATTCTACTTTGTTCAATGTGGGCCAAGATTCAACCCTTAAAAAAGAGATACCATCCAATTTATTCCCACAGCTAGTCAAACTGAGATCTTCCACAGTTGAGCCCTGTCTAACCACAAATATATAAACAAATTGACAGACAAAGATATACAAAGATGAACAGAAACAGACACAAATAAAGTGGTAATATACTGGGCGTAGGGGGTGTTGGTCTCTAGTAGAGGCGCAGGGACAGTCCTCCCACTGTTACTGTTTGAACTGTGACCACACACCCCCCAAACTGATCCTCATTCCATCCACTTTATGAGTTGATTATACGCCATCAACAGAAAAAGTTCCTGGTTGGTTATCTGAGAGCTGTCAATGAGGATTTGGAAAATTCACATCTATGTCACCTTATCTGTGTGGTTGGTGATGGTGACTGTGTCTGGGTCCTGGTTGGTTGTTGAAGAGCTGGGAACCAATGATCTGGCAGGGTGTTTGGTAGCTGAAGTGTTAATTGATTTTAATGTTCCGTTTTTTATTAAATAATGAATGCACTGTTTCATGTGTTGATTGTGTGATGACACTGTACCTGTGGTTCTCTTCTCTCTGTCTCTTCTCTTTCTGATGAGTATGAGGAGCAGCAGACCCAGAAGAAGAAGAACCAGAACCAGACCAACACCAGAATACACCAGATTACTTATAAGAACCAGACCAACACCAGAATACACCAGATTACCTAAAAGAACCAGACCAACACCATAAAAAACAACAAAATAGGGCCAGGGGCCAAAACAGTTTGATAACCAGTGCTTTAGGGAGACAGAAAAAGGAGAGTTAGGTACTGAAGAGAGCAGAAAATAGAGGAATTGTTGGTTGTGAGGAGTCAATAGGAACCATCAGATTAGTACACCTGTAAAGTATCAGTCAGTGTGTTTTAAATCAGGTCATTAATGTCATTCACCTCCAGCAGCTGAAATATGTAGTTTATCAGGGTTTGATTCCTCTGTAGTTGTAGTCCACGCTCCAGTGTGGTGCTTGGTACTTGTAGTTCAATACGTGTCACAAGGTGCCACCCTGAGATTATTCTGTGTTACCTTGGTTTACATTCTTACCCGTACACACACATACCCAGTATTACACAAGCAAGACGGGCCTGTGTAACTTTATTCACAGAAACCTAAAGTTGTTCAGTTAAATGAATGACTAGGTCATCCTTAAATAATTAATAAAGATCATTAGGTGATGAGCAGTGTGATCGCAGCTCCCTCAAGCAGAATAAAAACAAAATCTCCTCTCACATTCCCTCCTCATTTCATGGATAAAACTTTCCCTCGCTGCCATCTGATTGGTGTGTACCTGCAGGAAATGTCTGTCCACTATGAGTCTCGAAGCTCATTACAGTGGTATAATTCATTTCAATTTTACCCTCCTCCACTCTTGGCCCACCATCTTTCCTCTCGAGACTCTAGCACACAGAAAATCATTACGCATTCGTAACTTTCCAAGACACCTAGTCCAACATTTATCTTTGCCTGTCTGGCAGTAAGATGGTGATCAGAGGGTCACTGGGTCATGGTGCAAGCAACAGCTCACCAGAAAACCTCAAGTGTTAGGCCACTTCCTGTCTGTCTGGGAGAGATGTTCAGGTTTACCTTTGTCATCAGCCCTTATCACTCTAAAACCATTGCCCCCTGGGAAAAAACTACCAAACCGTTTGTAGCTGTCACATATTATTATTGTTGGATATAGAACTAACCAGCACTCTGTCCTGCTTATGCAGAGTCCAAGAGGGTGGGCTGTAGAAAAGATCTCTTTCCTTCAATACATTGCTGTCAGTGGGAAACGTTGTCACAGGATGATTTCTGTCTTATATTCTTATTTGGTGGAAATATACTGTTACATGGCTACAGTTTTTTCTTCATAATAGATTATTATTGGGAAACGATTTATGATATCAATGGGTTAGCAACAACCCTAACTCAGGGTTAAAGGTCAGGTTCATTTATGGCCTGCTATGTAAATTGGTAACATTGATACATCCTGCAATAGATTTGTTAAATGCAAGGCGTTTATTATTATACAGTATTGGACAGATATTGCATTAAATGTTAGTACACACCAAGCGTGCCGCACAAGCCCTGAAAAGTGAAGCCAAAACGTCTCGACCGCCCCCTGGTGAGTGGTCCCAGTATAGGTCATAAACCCCGCCCTCCCCATGTTATTCAATGGGACGCGAGACCAACTAAACAATTAAATTACCCTTCAAATATAATTTTTCCAAAGCTGGTTTCTGTCATTTACTGTAGTTTGTATCACGCTAATGTAAATTCAAGAGTTTGTTTTTAAAATAAGTTGGTTTTTAGTTAGTTATTTAATGCTCTAAAAACGGTGGTGTGACGTCGTGATTCACAGCTGTGATTGACAGCTATCTGAGCCGAGGAGCCACTGAAGCGCCATCAGGCTTTTTTCGCGATCTTCGGAGGACTGCGGAGATTGGAACTTTACATTTAATCTCTAAATTTCTATAATTGATATAATTTCACACGGACATAATGGGTTGTTCTGCAGTACATTGTGCTAACCGATCTGGCATTTCCAATCGATCTTTGAATTTTTTTCGGTAAGTTACATTTATAAGCTATTTAATTAGTAAATAAATGTAATGGGCTAGCTAACGTTAGCTAAAAGACAACAAGCCTTGTTAATAGCCATGTTAATAGCTAGCAGGTGATCGTTAGCTAGAAGTTACCAATTATTTTTGTATTATACCTATTCTAAATTAAGGTTAAACATGATGTAAGTTAGGCTATAACATATCGTCTAGGTTTAACAAGCAAAGGTTGTACTGTACTTGGACTTGCAATTGATTACGGTATGCGCATTCATAACTACTGCACAGAACTGGTCCCAAGATCGCTATCTGCGCAGACACAAGTCCAAGATGTCAGCGCCATATCGGGACACTGGCGGCTTCAGTTTTCACCAATGGAAAAGAGCGAAAGGGCGTCGTCCATTTTTTTTTACAGTCTATGGTACACACGTACGACCAGCAGCTGTCACGACTCCCTCTCCTGGGGCTCCCCCTGCTGGTGCACCTGGGCTCCTGCGGTCAGTGTCACCGGCTTTCTGAAGCCACCGCCCCTTCCCCCATTAGCAATCACCAGGCGCGCCTGTTTTGAGTTTGGGTAATTAGTGTAGGTATATGCATGTCAGTTGGACAGGTTGGGGTTGTGGGTTAATGTTTGTTTGCACTGTTCTGTTTTGCTACTGTCGGGGTTTATTGTTACGTTCTGGTTGCTAGTGCCAGGGTTTATTGTTACGTTCTGGTTGCTACTGTCAGGGTTTATTGTTACTTTCTGATTTGCTACTGTCAGGGTTTATTGTTACGTTCTGGTTGCTACTGTCAGGGTTTATTGTTACGTTCTTTTTTGCTACTGTCAGGGTTTATTGTTACTTTCTGATTTGCTACCATCAGAGTATATTGTTACGTTCTTCTGTCAAGGTTTATTGTTACGTTCTGTTTTGCTACTGTCAGGGTTTATTGTTACTTTCTGTTTTGCTACTGTCGGGGTTTATTGTTATGTTCTGGTTGCTAGTGCCAGGGTTTATTGTTACGTTCTTTTTTGCTACTGTCAGGGTTTATTGTTACTTTCTGATTTGCTACCATCAGAGTATAGTGTTACGTTCTTCTGTCAAGGTTTATTGTTTTGTTCTGTTTTGCCACTGTCAGAGTTTTTTGTTACATTCTGGTTGATACTGTCAGGGTTTATTGTTAAATTCTGTTTTGCTACTGTCAGGGTTTATTGTTACGTTCTGTTTTGCTACTGTCAGGGTTAATTGTTACGTTTTGCACCTTGCAGTGTGAGTCTGCTAAACCCTGCTCTACGACCTGTTGGGGTTTGTTTTCTTGTTTTCTAGCTAGTTCATGTGAATGGGGTTTAACATGTAAACACCTGTGAAATACATAGATATCTGGATCCTACAAAAACTCAGTCAACAGGATCACAACAATGTTAAGACACCATCTGTGTAAATACATTCAAATCGACCCACCATGATGCTGTAAAGGCCATGTTTTAAATATCCTACAGTAGTACAGAACATTCAAATCAACCCACTATCCTAGAGTGGAGAAATACTGCACTCATGTTTGGGTATTTAAGTCTAGCCATCTTCTACATTGTTGTCTTGTTTGACCTGGAGGTGCCCATGTTGTCTGGGATGCTACAGGTTGGGATCAGACCAATGGTTCCAGAGGGGTTTGCATTGGGGGAGTCTTGAGGTGTTGTGTTGTGTGTTTGGTAGGTGGACTCTAAAATTGTTGTGTCTGGATTGGTGACTGGTCCTGTGGAACAGAATATCTTTGCAGTTTATGTGTCTTTAATTGATTCTCTATTGTTGAAGTGAAAACACTTGGGTTGGGGTTGGTTTTCTGGTTTGTGGTTTGGCAATACCACTCAACACTTGATCCTCACAAAGATTATATAAGTGTGTGTGTTTGTTTCTCTGACTGTGTCTCTTTATTTCTATCTATTGGACATATATAGCTTTGAAGAATACTTACTTAAATCAGAATCTGGGTTCTGATTGGTTTCTGTGGGGTTGGTGACAGTGACTGTGTCTGGGTCCTGGTTGGTTGTTGAAGAGCTGGGTACCAATGATCTGGCAGGGTGTTTGGTAGCTGAAGTGTTATTTGATTTTAATGTTCAGGTTTTTTTTAAATAATGAATGCACTGTTTCATGTGTTGATTGTGCGATGACACTGTACCTGTGGTTCTCTTCTCTCTGTCTCTTCTCTTTCTGAAGAGTATGAGGAGCAGCAGACCCAGAAGAAGCAGAACCAGAACCAGACCAACAGCAGAATACACCAGATTACTTATAAAAACCAGACCAACACCAGAATATACCAGATTACCTAAAAGAACCAGACCAACACCATAAAAAACAACAAAATAGGGCCAGGGGCCAAAACAGTTTGATAACCAGTGCTTTAGGGAGACAGAAAAAGGAGTGATAAGTACTGAAGAGAGCAGAAAATAGAGGAATTTTTGGTGGTGAGGAGTCAATAGGAACCATCAGATTAGTAAACCTGTAAAGTATCAGTCAATGTGTTTTAAATCAGGTCATTAATGTCCTTCACCTCCAGCAGCTGAAATATGACAAGTCCTGTTTCCACCAGAAGGTGGTGTAGTTTATCAGGGTTTGATTCCTCTGTAGTTGTAGTCCATGCTTCAGTGTGGTGCGTGGTACTTGTAGTTCAATATGTGTCACAAGGTGCCACCCTGAGATTATTCTGTGTTACCTTGGTTTCCAGACGTGTCTGTGGGTCGAGGTGCTGCTCTTACTCCCATAATTCCATTGGTGCGCCCTCCTGGTAAGTTAAAGCAACAATTTATCAGAGAGGGACAGGAAGTGTGTGTTATTGTGTGCTCCCGAACATGTTTTGGTGAGCTGGTGAGCTGATGTGTGTGTTAGTGTGTGTGGTTTTGGACAAAGGCTTGAAGAAGTTACCACCTTATGTGTTTCAGAGGAAGTGGTTTCAGCGTTGTATGGGGGGCAGAGATAGAGTTAAGGATGTGAGAAAGAGTTTATAAAGAAAGTAGAAATAAGACAGAAACAGAGAGAAATAAGACATGGACAAGAAAAGAATAATGACAGACAGACCAGGACACTGAGAAGAAAGGCAGAGAGAGACAGGAAATGAAAGACAGATGAGATGTGATGATTAGAATAAAGGGGTAAAGACAGTTATGAGCCACTGAGATAAAGTGTGGCCCTCATCCCAAAAAACAGGGGTCAAATTTAAGATCAAATTTGAACTGTTTGTGGGATAATTTCGCAGACAAAGCTGGTATTCATCAATATTAACTTTGGCGCGATCAAACTCACGGCAGGTCGGGTACCATATAAGCCAACTCAGCCAATAACAACCACAATTATATTAATACTGGGTAAATAAAAAAAAGACAAGGAATATAGGACAAACGTAGAAACATGTTTAATAATGTTTCACTAGTTTATGAATGTAGGATTTATTCCTTTAACTTTATTCTGTATTTTTTCTCAAATTTCTGTTGTTTCTGCATTTGTAATGTTTGAAATGCCTTTGTGTATGTAATGTGCTAGTCAAATGAACTCTGCTTTGCCTTGCTTTTCTTAAGTCACTCAAGACTATAGTATCAACATACTTGGTGATTTCACGCTAAGATATTATAATTGGTTGGCTGGCATCTTGGTTAGCTAGGTTATTCAGCAGGTTGATTATTGCCACACCCGCATAAATTACGGATTTGTCATAAGGTTTCATAAATGAGGGCCACTGAGAGAAATGTAGGTTGTAGGTGGAAGTACATAGAGATGTGACCTTTGACATCCTAATGCTATTGTAGTATACCTGTAGTGGGGTCAGAACCAGTTACCATGGTGATGATTGCTGATGGATGTGTCACAGAGGGGAGAGGTCTGGAGGTGAAGGAGAAAGATTTAGGAGTAGGAGGAGGAGCTGAGAGAGAAGGAGGAGGAGCTGAGAAAAGAGAGAATGGCAGATAAAAAGGGGAGAAAAACCAAGAGCACATAAAAATTATAAAATGTAAAAATTATTTCATTAGCAGATAAAATGTAATAATGTATTACAGAAAGATACATGTTCCAGACATTAATCCAAACCAACCTCTGTCCACAGTGATCTTTACTTCAGTTAGGGGATGAAAACCCCACCCGTCTATGAAACACCAGTATGTATCAGTGTCCTGTAGTGTCAGGTTACTGATGATCACAGTGAAGACTCTTCTCTCTCTGTCGTCATACAGAGAGTATCTACCATTAGAAGTCCATGATGACGGCTGATTACTTTGGATGACAGGAACTCTGTGTGCCCAGATCCCCTTATAGAAGTACTTTGTATATGTCTCCCATCCCTGGTCATAAGGACACTCAATACTAGTTGATCCTCCTTCTTGACCTCTTCTTGTTATTACTTCTGATGTCACACAGACTCCAGCTACAACAGAAACACACAGAGAAACAGACAGCATGTACTGAATAGTCCTCAGTAAGATGTTGATATTGATAGTCTCTCACACAGAGAAACAGACAACATCTACTGCAGAGATCTCATTTAGTTATTATAGATTTCTCTCTCACAGAGTCATGTTGGCTGTGTGCTCCAATGTTTCTGCACTGAGATTTAAGTGAAACATGTTTATTGGACCATTACATGTAAAATGACACTGAATGTGACCGATGAAGTTCTCAAGGACGCCATTTTCTGTGGGTGGTCACAGCATTCACCCTCTAAACCAAAACACAAGCGCACACAATCACACACAAACTTACACAGACACACTCACACTCACACACGTACACACACACACACACACAAGGTAGCCAGAAGGCCCAGGGCCCCAAGAAAATTCTAAGTGAAATAAAATTGAAAGAAAAATAATAATAATAATGTTCGTCTTAAGATGTGATGTTGTTGTTCAAAATGATTTAATTATCTAATGCTTTCTAATACAATAATACATATTTATTTCAGACTGAACCTCCCCTCTTACCCAAATGGTCTGTCCCATATTGTTTCTCACTGAAGGAGCCTGAAAGATGTTCGGTCCTTACTCAGTCAGCCTGGGCCTGCTACACTACTCAATACATTATGAAAACATGAAACGCTCGTTTGTGATCAGGGCAGAATACAGAAGGTTAGTAGAGTAAATAGTGTCCATAACAGTTGTAGCTTAGCGTCTGTGGCTACTACTTACTGAATATGACTGTTTGACTGTCACTTAAGAAAGCACTTTCCCAGACCTGGACCATCACGAACGGACACCAGACAGACGTTAAGAAGACACTGATTCAATGTTATCATGTCGTTCTAACATCACGCGTGTTGATTATAATGACGCTAATGTTGATAATGATGGTGACAGCGACCGTGCTACTGATGTTGACATCTTGGCTCCCCAACAAAGCTCTGACAGTGTAGTGACACAGAATATCATGTCTGTTCCAGGTATACAGTATGTGGCCCTCCCAGCTGACAGAGCAGGAAAGGTGCAGGACAGAGAGAAGAAGGAAGGTAGATGATTGAATTTGATCAAGAAACAGTCCGCTTGAACAAAACGGCTAAATGCTTTGTGCTTTACTGTAGTCATAGCTTATAAGGCAGTCTGTACCCTTCAGATAATTATTTTTAAACTAATTGTTTAATGTACTGAAAGGGGCAGCAGTGCAAATGTCTTTGGCAGTGGCAGTTCCTTTCAACAACACTTTGTTCGCTTTGGCAACAGTGGCCACCATCCATTCATGCCAATAAAGCACCTACTGAATTTGAAATGGAACAGAACACAGAAAGGTGTGTTCAAAATGTTCCCGGTGTGGTTCTGATAAGGACAATGAGGTCAAAAATAGATGATGTTGGGGCCTCAACCAGTCTCTGCCAAGGGCCCCCAAATCTGCATTTTGATTGTGTTTCATAGTGACCCTATAGGGAACACAGGAGGTTCATTTTGAAAGATTTAATTATTTTATTTTAATTGATTAGTGAAACCCAGGTTCCACACTGTGCCAACTAAAGTGTCACTGTGACTATTTACTGAAGTATAAAACATACCAACTGGGCACAAATGTCCAACCAACGTCTGTATTTGAGCTTTGATAGACTTTTCATCTAACTACAACAATGTATAGACTGTACACATGGAAAGTAAGTTTGAAAACAATCTAAATATATCCACTACATTCAAGTATCACTCACCACATAGAAGGAAATGGATGACAGATATGAGTTTCCTCATTATGTTCTCGGACTTGTGGCGACTCGCCTTTCATCAACACACTTCTGTGGTCCTTCGCTCTACAGTCTGTCAGTCTCTTCCAGTCACCAACACAAACTCCCTCCCTGACAATCAGGCCCCCTAAACACAACTCTGTCTACGTTTAGGAGGTCTGGTAGAGGTTTAGGAGGTCTGCTAGAGGTTTAGGAGGTCTGCTAGAGGTTTAGGAGGTCTGCTAGAGGTTTAGGAGGTCTGCTAGAGGTTTAGGAGGTCTGCTAGAGGTTTAAGAGGTCTGGTAGATGTTTAGTCCTCTAGCCAGTTTCATTCTCTTTGTAGTCTGGTCTGTTCCTGTTGCTCAACTCGGTGTCACTGTCAGTGGTTTCACATTGTGTTGTGTTGTGTGGTTGAGTGTGTGTTTGTTTGTGTCCGTGTGAGTGTTTGTCCGTGTCTGTGTGTGTGTGTGTGTGTTCATACATAAAACTCAAGACCAATTTGACTCCTGCTGACTTCTGACCCTTGACCTCCTTTGTTTGGTGAATAACAGAATAATATTTGTCTGTCCCCTATTTATCAAAAACGACATGTTCACTTTTCCAATGTTTCTACATAGTTTTTCTACCCGAGCGAATTGAATAGTTTTCATATAGTTAGAATATCAAGGAATTACATTTTCACTTCAAGGAAAATTGGGAATATTAAAAACAATTATGTGATTTAATATCCATGCATTTTTCTTTTAGGGTGCTGCTATACTGTTATTAAACACACAATCATATTTAGAAGTTGGTCAAATAAAACATTCATCTGTACTTCACTCCGTAGTTTGTAATGACAGTGAATTTGGGAGGTTCAGTGAACACAGTAACATCTGAGTGTAGAAAGGAAGGCATTTTGTTTTGGGATTTGTATTTCTGACACAGTTAATTATATTGTGTCCTTCACTGGAACAGGAAGATGTGAGTAGAACAGAAATAGAAAGCGCTTCTGTCAGTGCAGAAGTGCTTTCTACACAGTAATACAGGAGTCAAACACACTAACACACACATTAACACACACATTAACACACACCACCACCAGATGGCATGAGGGACAACCAACAATACAGCAACTCTTCAGCATAACAAGTGTTTTTAATTTAAGATGTCCCATTTGCCTTCTTCATTTGTTGTAGTGTATGATGGTTGCAGGTTTGTTTCCCTCTTCTTCTTCTTCTCATTCTTCTCATTCTTCTTCTGCTGCTGCTGCTGCTGCTGCTGCTGCTGCTTCTTCTTCTTCAGGCTCCTTGGAGGATCGCAACTAACTGTCAGTTGCATATATCGCCACCTACTCTTCAGGAGTGGGGTCAGCCATGGTAACCTACACTTATATTTTTTCGGTCAAACCAGTCTCCTTACAAAAATGAGTAGGTTCCCTAGCCACCACACCTCTTCCATCTCCCCCCCCCCTATACCCCACCTAACCCCCATCTCTGTCCCACTCTCCTTACTCCTTCCAACCATCTTTCCCTGTGAACATCATACAACTCACAGTACCACACCCCCACTGTCTCCTCTACCAAACATGCATCACACAGGCCACTGACATGATGAATTCAACCCAGTATGTCCATATCTCAGTCTCCCCGGTATCACGTCCTCTCTCCTGTTCCCAGAACATCTGTGACTCCCTCCTTGAGTTAGATTCTTCCTGATACCGTAGTAAAGTCTCCCCTTACTACTCTCTTCTCACCTCCTTTGCTATAATATCCAGGCTCTTTTTCCTAATCAATGGTTTTATTTCTACTTAGCCATGACCTCAATCTATTCCATTTTTCCTCAGTGCTTCTTTTGCTTTTCCATCTGCCTGCTCATTTCTCTGTACACTCACATTTACTGAGAAACAGCAACCCCACCTTCTCTGTATTCTAATAAGCGTGATTACAACAAAAACAAGTCCACGTTTTCCAAAAGGCGAAAGCTATCTGGTCAACTCACAAGACACTAATTACCTACCAAGATGGCGGTGATACTTGTTTCTCCAGTATTTACAGGCCTTATATTGACAGGAAAGTTTGGTAAGATCAATGGGGGCAGGTTTACAAAAAAATGTAATTAAATGATAGGCAAACTGTTTATTCCACTTTCAGAACCTTTTACCGTGGGAATTTTCATCGCTGATGATGGGTGAGAGTTAGAAATCCACTTACAAACTACAGCACATTTTGTACCAAGTCTACTATTTAGGGCAACAAAAAGTATCCTCTACACAAAAAGGAATTTCTGCTAGAAAAACAAATCTACCCTCAATAGTTATGGGGGGGTTTCCAACTGTGCAGCTATACAGTTTATACTCTAAAGTGTGAGATTGGCTCAAACTGACTTTAGACCTAAACTGTCCTTTAGGCTCAGCTAGCAGTCCCCAATGACACCCTATTCGCTACCTAGTGCACTAATATAGACACAAAGGGAACTCAACAACACCACTCTACAACAGGGCCCATAGGTGACTTTGTGTGAATGGAACTTTGTCCTACATAGCAAATTAATTTCATATGGGCCTTCAGGAAACTAAAGCTGTCTGTGAGTGACTGACTGTGAAAACTGTCAGCAAACTCTGTTTCACAGTTTTTATATTTCAGCTTCAGGAGAAACACACATTTGGGTAACTAGTTAGAACACACATCTTATTAGTGCGTTTCTATGTTGAATTAATCCATTTAGTTAACAGCCCTGACATGCAGTATGGATTTGATCAGGTTCAAAGGCCAACACTTGAAGTTGGTCTCATGCACCAAATGTTTGTTAAAACCTCTTTAAGGTAAAGTACCCCAGATCTGGGTTACTAGAACCTTCCCAGCAAGCAACACGCCAGTGGCCCACCGGCAGCCCACTACACAAAAACGATTGACTTGCCTTACGTGCAATTCACATTCGCTGCAGCACCATCTACAGACACGGCGGTGTTTAAACACAGTAAAGAACTGTCCCCTATGAAGCATTAAAGTTGAGGCTATAGGCGAGTAGTTGAGCCGGTACCATGCAGTGGAAAATGGCCATTAGTTTGGGAAAAAATTATGTTACGCAATGGCGAGAGACGGCTGTTTCTATGTGTTTACTCTACATATCTACACAAAGGTCCTTTACACAAGCAATAGAGCAAAAGTCAATGTCAATTATTTTTATAAACTACCAATGTTGACCACATTGCTGTACACTACGATTTAACAATATTAAAATAAATTAAATACAAGAACAAAAGGTGTACAATAGCACCCCTGCTGGAAGGAAATGGCAACACAAGCAGATACAGCAGATCACAGACCCCGCCCACTCATCGGCGGCTAGCCGCCAGCGTAAAGCAGTCGCCGCAATCGATTGCTCACTGGGTTAGAACGGTTCCCCCTTTCATGTATGCTACGGTAGTTGCTGATCTCTCCTCTTCGAGTCTAACGTTTAATTCACAATGAAGCCAGACACTCATACAAGGTAAGCTCTGGTTTGGTCTGTGCTTGAGATAAAGCTTCCAGTAAGGGTACCAAATGAATTGGTAGGTTCTTAGAACCTTAACCAGCCTATTGGCAATGTTATCTGATCACGTTTGACTGATAAAACATATTGATTGTCCGGAGAGTCTGCGTATTTACGCGATGGATGTTTTTCGTCAAGCGTTCCGTTGGCGTTGAAGCTAATGCTCAGTTAGCATAGCTTTGGGTTGAATTTACAAGTCTATTAGCCAATTAGATTGTCCCTTCAGTGGTAGGCAGATTTCCCAGGCGGGGGAGGGCCTCTTTATGCGCAGTAGGTCGAAGGTCCCATGGAAAGTCAATGGGATCAGAATGTTTGTGGTTTTATTGTAGAAATCTTTTTCTATACTAAACAAATAGCATTAAAAACATTACAGATGTACATCAAACTGTGGAATGATGTAATTTACAGATCTGAAGTAAAGGGACACTTGGAAACGGCTCTTGACATCACTTTTTAATATAGCTGCCCAGACATATGTCTATCAATCCCCAATTTCTTCTGATAATGTTGTCATATTTGGGTAACCATAGAATGTGTGTATAGCTGAGAATATCAATATTTTTTGTTTTAGCCTGTCCATGAAAGAATAGAAAACGTAAAAAAGTTGTTTTGCTGTTGTGTGTTCTAGCTTGTGCCTGAAAACCTTATTTCTTCCAATCTACATTCTGATAAATTCCTCACAATCGCCCAGGTGTATTTTTATACAGAATACCAACCACTGTGCATGTCCTGACAACATATGTGCACATACAGTGCAGTTATAATGGGCAATGGCAGTCTTTGAGGACATCTCGATTTCTTCATTTACTCTCAAGAGGTTTTAAGCGTATTGTTTCAATTGGATGAAAAAAAAACATCTACCGATGACACATTTTTTTCTAAAACACTGAAAGTCCCTTTAAGACTACGTGTGTTGTGATTAGTCTTTTTAATTATGTCTAATCCTACTATACGTGTGTGGTGAATAAGTCTTGAGGTGTTGTGTTGAGGGTTTGGTAGGTGGAGTCTTGAGGTGTTGTGTTGAGGATTTGGTAGGTGGAGTCTTGAGGGGCCGGGTTGAGGGTTTGGTAGGTGGAGTCTTGAGGGGCCGGGTTGAGGGTTTGGTAGGTGGAGTCTTGAGGGGCCGGGTTGAGGTTTTGGTAGGTGGAGTCTTGGGTTGATGCATCTGGTTTAATGACTGGCCCTGGGGAACACAACATATTTACTGTGAGTGCACATACAGTACAAATAGTCAACATACACCCATTCATTCATTATCATACATTATCACATACATACACTACAAACAGTCAACATACACCCATTCATTCATTAACATACATTATCACATACATACAGTACAAATAGTCAACATACACCCATTCATTCATTAACATACATTATCACATACATACAGTACAAATAGTCAACATACACCCATTCATTCATTATCATACATTATCACATACATACAGTACAAACAGTCAACATACACCCATCCATTCATTAACATACATTATCACATACATACAGTACAAATAGTCAACATAAACCCATTCATTCATTATCATACATTATCACATACATACAGTACAAACAGTCAACATACACCCATTCATTCATGAACATACATTATCACATATATACAGTACAAACAGTCAACATGCACCTTTCTTTCATTATTTTTCATTATCACATACATACAGTACAAACAGTTAACATACACCCTTCATTCATTATCATACATTATCACATATATACAGTACAAACATTCAAGATACACCAATTCATTCATTATCATACATTATCACATACAAACAGTGCATACAGTCAACATACACTCTTCATTCATTATCATACATTATCACATACATACAGTGCATACAGTCAACATACACTCTTCATTCATTTCCATACATTATCACATACATACAGTACATACAGTTGTGGAAGATGGAAATTGTTCGCAATTTATTAAAATAAGAACTTCTCAGTTGTTTGTATGACAGTTGATTATAAGTTTAATTACGTGGCGCCGCGGGAACAACCCGCATGACAAAGAGTACAAGTACAGAGACCAGCAGAGTAACGTCATGACAGATTGTTCTGAATAGGCCTTTCAAGTTTCAAGCTTATATTCTCTTCCAACAGTACAGATGACGGAATTAGCATTTGCAGAATGTACATACAAGGAATAGTAGCCACTATGAGGTAGTCTAAAATTGCTAGGTTACTCAAATAGCTCCAGGAGACACAGAAAATCATAGAATGTCGGTTGCCCAGACAACCCGGTCAAAGACTGAAATGTATCAATCTGGACATTTACTATATGGGGACTTTAGTTAACTATGCTCCTCCCAATAAGGAATAGAGCTCTGTTCACCTGTAGGATGTAAGTAATAATAACCCCCTGCTGTTCAAGAGCTTCCTCAGAGAACAGTTTCTTATGGTGGTTTTGTGGTTACAAGCAGAGGCCTGTTTCTCTTACTGCTAAAAGGAGCCAAGGCCCTGCTCAGCCGACATTCCATTCATCACTGCCCCTGAACACAAGACACTGGCCTTATAAATGACAGAGACAGAGAGAGACTAGCTTTTCAGCATATGTGTAACTGATCAAACATACAGAATACAAAACCCTTCTATAAAATAATGAATAAGTAAGAATGACAATAAATGAATTTTCTACACAGTCATACATACACCCTTCATACATAATCCTTCATGGACTATGGTGATATTATATATATGAATGCCTCTGCCTCTGCTCAGGGTTTGAGATCTATTGACACCCTTAATCATGACATTTATCTTAAGTTCTGCTCTGTCAGGCACTTAAACGCCATTGCACTCAAGTCTGACATGGTTGGACCTCATTTTAAGAGGGTCTTGGACCCCTGTTCCATGAAGCACATTTTGAGATCCTTGATAGTCTCAGGTTTGTGCTTGTGGACTGTCCTCTTTAATTCAGACCACAGGTTTTCAACTGGATTCCAGTCCACCTTGAAAACTGTCAACTCAGTGTAAACACATAAGAGGGTTACTCACTGGGTTTCCTGTATGTCCTCCATTTGTAGAACAGAAACAGGATGAGTCCCAACACCAAGACAGCCAGACCCACACAGATTATGATGACCACTGGAGTACCTAGAAATACAAATACCAGACTCACACACCATGATGACCACTGGAGTACCTAGAACTA
Source organism: Esox lucius (assembly GCF_011004845.1). Lineage (NCBI taxonomy): Eukaryota > Metazoa > Chordata > Actinopteri > Esociformes > Esocidae > Esox > Esox lucius. The sequence goes on from NC_047577.1 coordinate 5,153,786, forward strand.
CAAACACCAGACTCACACACACCATGATGACCACTGGAGTACCTAGAAATACAAATACCAGACTCACACACCAGGATGTCCACTGGAGAACCTAGAACTACAAATACCAGACTCACACATACCATGATGACTACTGGAGAACCTAGAACTACAAATACCAGACCACACACCATGGTGACCACTGGAGTAGCTGTGTGCTCTAATGTTTCTGCACATTGAGCCTGAAGGGAAACATGTTTATAGGACCATTACTGTACAAATGTAAAATTACACTGAATGTGACAGAATAAGTTCTCAAGGTGTAATACCACTTCCTCTGAAACACACAGGGTGGTTTCGACATCTAAACCAAACCAGAGTTACAAAATGACAACAAGCCGCCTCAGGCATGGAACCAACATTTGAAACATCATCATTATATTAACTAAGACAGATACAGTACTGGTCGGTTGATCATATCCTGGTACATGTTCAGCATGATGGGAAGTGTTCAGTTGTTATTAACACCACGCTCAGTGTACAACTCAATGTCTGTACTACAAATCCATCCATTCCACTTTAATTCAACACCATAACATCAGTTTGTTGAAATTATGTACCACACGGTTTCCAAAATAGTTTGGACACTGCGTGAAATGTACATAAAATCAGAATGCAATGATGGGCCAAAAATAAAAGCAGGGTTCCCCACCCTGTTAAATGATTTGCACATCCTGCATTCTGTTTTTGGAAACAAGGTTGTACTTTGATCAAAGGTCAGGTTGGATTTCATTGACACTGCGCTGAAGAAAATGTGATTAATTTCAAAAAGTTCACCCATTGACTCCTGTGGCTGATAAAGGTATGACAGACTACCAAACTAGGATAAAGGTATGACAGACTACCAAACTAGGATAAAGGTATGACAGACTACCAAACTAGGATAAAGGTATGACAGACTACCAAACTAGGATAAAGGTATGACAGACTACCAAACTAGGATAAAGGTATGACAGACTACCAAACTAGGATAAAGGTAGAAGAAAGCACACCTTAGTTGACGAGGTGCTGGCTAAAGGGTACGAAGTGGAAAGAAAATGGATGAAAAAGCTGCACACTCTAAACTCAAATGAATATAAAACATAGTAATAAGACCAACGTTTCGACAGACACGCTGTCTTCATCAGGGAACAATGAAGAACACTGCAAATCACATGCTTTATAGGGTATTTGTGGGACACACACAGATGCTTGTAATATGTCAATCAGAGAGATTATCTAATTGGACAATAAAGGAGTAGTGTGTCAAAATTGGATAGGGAAACAAAATAAAGAATAGATATATACAAACAGGAATACACCAAAGGCCACAGTGGAACTACGTTTTATCAATAACCAAGAGTAAACCATGTTAAAAATGAATACACAAATCAGAGAAATGGTTTCAGATCATAATCAATATTGAGACCAATATTGAGAGACTACCAAAGTAGAAAATACATTAAGACATTTCCATCAATGCATTGTTTTGTATTTTAAACTCCAATCCACTACTCTGGCATTGCAAGCACCATGTTGTACAAGCTGAGATACACAGGATTCCTTATGAGCAAATTGGACCACCACTTCCAAGCATTTACCATGACCAACATGGACTACAACTACCAAGCATTTACCATGACCAACATGGACTACAACTACCAAGCATTTACCATAACCAACTTGGACTACAACTACCAAGTATTTACCATAAACAACATGGTTTACAACTACCAAGCATTGTCCATAAACAACATGGACTACAACTACCAAGCATTTACCGTTACCTATACAGACTACAACTAACAAGGATTTACATGTACTTGACCCATTAAGAAATGAATCCCGGAACCCAGGTTCCCCACTGTTCCAACTAAGGTGTCTGTCACTACTTGCTGATGAATATAACAGCAACCTGGAATGTCCAATCAACATCTGAACTTGAGCTTAAATAGAGTTTTCAACTATCTAGAACAGTGTAGTTGTTCTAGATAGATGAAATTGTGATTTCTGTAACCATTATGATTTAAAAAGGAACCAAACATCAATGTGATAATAAATGGCTTCATATGATCACCATCCTTAAATAAAAGACAGTTTTTTTGCATGATCAGTCATATGCTCAAAATCAATGCCAAAATTGCACAATTTCTGCCAGGGTATGCAAACTTATGAGCACAAGTGTATATACAAACACACCAACCCAGAACTCACACGCACATTAACACACATTCAGTTATTAGTCACACACATACATGTGCTGGGCATAGTAGAAAGATGTATTTCCCGCTCCTTGGAAGCAGGATAAAAAACACTGGATTAGAGGTTACCTGTTGTCATGGTTACCATTGTCGTGCTGACTGTGACAGGGGGGCGGAGACTTGTCCTGGTGATGTCAGGTGGAGTGGAAGGAGCTAAAGGGTCAAACACAGTATTTCCTGTTACGTAAGACTGTACCAGAGACAGTAGAGACAGAAAGACTAACTCATACAGTATTTTTTAATGTCAGCTGAATAGCCATGTTGCAAAATAACCACAAGTGGTTGTTTGACATATTTGAACAATAGAGAAAGGTAGAAGAAAACACCAGTAAATGTATTTAATCAACTCCCCAAAGATGAGCTCATTGAAAGTGGATTTAAGCTATACATTTCATCGATGGAGAATGTGTGATGATGACACACACTACTGTAGGTTCGACAGTAAATTGTGTGTAACTAGCAAAATAATGTAATGTTGAACCTTAACGGCAGCTAACGGTAGCTAATGCCAGAAAAACACTAGTTAAATCCACTTAACGCAAGTTAATGTCTGCTAATTCTTGCTAACATCTGCTAATGCTAGTTAAAATCATCTAATGCAAGCTAACTCCAAAAATAATTCAATTGCTAACAATGTATGCATGTATGACTGATTAGAATTTTATGACTCCTAGAACTGTCCGTAACCTATTGCCCAAAAGGTTTTAGCATTCATAAGGGGCATTTTTGACTTTATTGCTAGTGAAAATGTCTGCTGACTGCAGGAAAAAGGTCAGTGTTAAACAGCCTCAATTTAACTGCTTGTATACTTTACAGATTAAGTAAAGCAATCAACATCTGAGGGCTGTTTGAAAAATGTATTAAAAGTGTCTGTAGTTTGTTTAGGATCACCCAAGAAAGTTGGTCTGATTACATGGGTGGGAATGATGTACCCGTGGTTGGTACCCTACTGGGGGGCGTGGTCTTGTTAAGCCACTCCTCCCCATGTGTATCTACAGGGAAGTTGTGTGTTTTCTTTTTGTGCTATCTCCAACTGTACAGTGTCCCCGTCTGCTGCATGTGGCTCACGCCAACACCCCCATATTGTTCCAGAACCTTCCGGGAGGCAGCCAGAAGGCTCCGCCCCTGCACAGCTGCCTCCCAATCAGGACCTCGTCAGGGGATCTGGTATTTGTCTAGGGGGCATCCTTGACCGGCACCAGCGGATTAGAGGGTTACTCGTAAATCAGTAGATCTGTATAACCCTTTAGTGTCTATCTGCTGTTTGTCCAGACATATGACTCCTCAGGAGTTGAGAAGGTTACCCAGGTGGGGGAGGACAGCCTGTCCCTTTGTTTGAAGCATCTTACCACACCCCTTTTTCCACTATAAGTACTGATGACTGTTCATGTATTAAGTTAGAGACTCCTCGGATGATTATGTTTGTAAGCATCTGACGTGTCTCTCTATTTGCGAATAAACTATTAAATTGTGCAAGAGGATTTTCTCTCTGTCCTTACTCCTTTAAAAGTTCTGATCGATGAAATTGCAATCACAGACCTCAGGGGAGGTATTTAAGAGCTCCCAAGGAGCTGCTCAGGGGAGGAGCTAGAAAAGATGCCACAGCTGAAGAAGATGCAATGGGAGAAGTTGAGGGGCCTGGAGAGGAGAAAGCTACAGCAAAGACAGCAACCCCAAACCATGCTGCCCTCATACTGCTGAGCCACAGGAAAACAGGAGCCAAAGAGGGAGAAACACAGCCAGGAGGAGAAGGTCAGGCCATTTCCATTCCACCTCCTCCCCAGCAAGGAGGTTTTTTTTCTGTTTTTTGATTACTCCCTCACCTCCTCCCCTACCACTTCTATGTATGTTGATACAACGCTCCCCGAGTGTGTAGTAACAGAAGGACAGGAAGTGATGTGTTTACTGACATCTGAAGAGGGAATGATAATGTGCATGATGTGCATACCCACATTTTGACAAAGACATTTGGTAACATTTTGCCCCTTTATACACAGACTATTATGCACATTAATACTCTTCAGTATTATTGTAATATCAAAGAAAGTCAATCATATTCCAAATGCAAATACTCGAAAGTTGTTACAAAATATACAATTCCTACCATTAATTTACTTCAGATAATAGACCTCTAATACAGAAAATATACAAACTAGTGAAATTAAATTTCTCTGAAAACACAACGGATGAAGCACGTACCTTCCTCAACCCTCAGATACACCTCTTGGTATGAGTCCAGAACAACTCTCATCACTCCACACATGTCCCGGTGTCTGACCTCTTCAGGTCCTTGATGGTCACAGTGACGTCTCCACGTTTAAAGTCAAATATGCTGTATCTTCCCTTCTCAGTATAGTTTTTTATTGTCTGTATTCTGTATGAGAATATCTGAACCAGTGCAGGAGTCCTTGCAGAAATACTTGTCATTGATCGATGCAAATGTGTGTTTACATTTAATTACCACCTGTCCTCCTACAATTCCAGTCACTGTCAGATCCTCTGACCCAACTGGACACAGAGCTGTCACATGAAAACATAAAGAGAGTCCAGTTCATGTGTAAACATCAACCTTTCACCTCAACAGAAGTGTATGTAATATTACAGAAATACACGTGTTATCATGAATACATAACATATTCACTAGTTAACTCACCCAACAGAATGGCAACCATACTGAAGAAGACTTTCTCCATAGCTCTCTTCATCCTAAACTCTCACTTTCCCCATTTAATCTCCCTCTGTTACACTCTTTCTCTGCTTCTTTTCTCTTCAACTAGTGAGTGTTGTGTTCTTGTTGTTTCTCCGGTCAAATTTTCCACTTCCTATTTCTCACCACTGTCTGTTATTCCTGAGCATGTCTGTTATAATGGGTAATTCCCTCATTCTCTCTCTCTCACTCTGTGATCTCCCTTATCTATAACATCCTCTCTCTCTGTGATCTCCCTTATTTATAACATCCACTCTCTCTCTGTGATCTCCCTTATCTATAACATCCTCCCTCTCTGTGATCTCCCTTATCTATAACATCCTCCCTCTCTGTGATCTCCCTTATCTATAACATCCTCCCTCTCTGTGATCTCCCTTATCTACAACGTCCTCTCTCTCTCTCTCTGTGATCTCCACTATCTTTAACTTCCTCTCACCCTCTTGTTCACTCCTTGCCTCCTCACTCCGTCCCTCCTCACTCCTTGCCTCCATCCATCCACCTTTCTCTCCTGCTCTCCCTCTCCTTTCTTCCTTGTCCCTTCTCCTTTCTGTCATCTCTTGACCCCTCTCCAGTGCTTTCTCTCCAGTGGTTTCTCTCATTCAGCATGATGGGTTCTGGTACATGTTCATCATTTCACCACACAAACAGTGTCCTCTATCATGGAAGTTGCTGCATTTAAGACAAAATATTTTTTTGAGTATAATAATATCATAATACAACACTACAGATTTCAAGAATTTTCCTTAATTTGGTTTATCTTTGTTTTACTGTAATTTAAATAATGCATATTTCAACTATAGTGATATAAAATTGTGGACAAATTCCATTAGAGAAGCGTTAAAGCACTGTCTATGCAGTCCGGATCTACGTTGGGGTAATTCCGATGTTTTTGACTAGGCCTGTCTATTCAGTCCGGATCTACGTTGGGGTGATTCCAATGTCTTTGACCATGCCTGTCTATTCAGCCCGGATTTACGTTGGGGTGATTCCAATGTTTTTGACCAGGCCGGTCTATTCAGTCCGGATCTACGTTGGGGTAATTACGATGTTTTTGACCAGGCCTGTCTATTCAGTCCGGATCTACGTTGGGGTAATTCCGATGTTTTTGACCAGGCCTGTCTATTCAGTCCGGATCTACGTTGGGGTAATTCCGATGTTTTTGACCAGGCCTGTCTATTCAGTCCGGATCTACGTTGGGGTGATTCCGATGTTTTTGACCAGGCCTATCTATTCAGTCCGGATCCACGTTGGGGTGATTCCAATGTCTTTGACCAGGCCTCTGATGTCGTGGTCAAAACGGATGGTGTTCTTGTGCTTGATGATCAGCTTGACAACCAGCAGCAGAAAGAGTGTGAAGACCCAACCAGTGGAACTGGGGGACACTGTCACCATGATTTCACCCAGAAGGGTCAGCTGGACACACAGTACATGTACACACACACACGCACACAACGTGTACTTTCTCAAGTCATTCAACAGATTTTAATGGCATAAACGGCACATGCTAGAAGAAGTATCTCATCCTCTAGCATAATGACTTCTTCCAAAGTGAATCAATGAAGAGAATTTCAGGTTTATTTTAGAGTTTTCCTGTCTTATAAAACCATACAGGATTGGGTAAGAGGTTCCAGTCATATAAAACCATACTGGTTTGGGTTATAGGGTCCCTGTCTTATAAAAAAGTGGGGAGTTAAGGGGGAGTGACCATAAGTAAAGGGAGTGGCTGTAAGTATTGGTGGGAGTGGCTAAAAGTTAACGAGGGAGTGGCTGTATTTAAAGGAGGGAGTGGCTGTATTTAAAGGAGGGACTGACTGTAATTAAAGGAGGGACTGACTGTAAGTAAAGGACGGACTGACTGTAAGTAAAGGAGGGAGTGGCTGTTAGTAAATGAGCGAATGGCAGACTGACAGGCAACTGTTGGTGTGCAGTTATAGAAGTCCAGGAAGAGAAGTGTAAGAGCTGTCATGCTGACACATTTAGCAACATTCTTCCTCTTTATATGGAGGCAATGTGTCTTATCAAGTAGCATTACATAAACACACACTGAAAGCAGGACACAGACGCATGGAGATCTCAGGACTTTAATGACATAACTAAACATACAGTAACAGAACATTAAAACAAAATAAAAACAATAAAATCCGAACTATGTAACATGGAACAAGATCCAAAGAACGACCGACAAGAAGCATGAGGAGAGGATTTCTGAGCAGGTGCTGCTGTCTTCAATTCAGAAATGAAATGAACGAAGCTGCACTCTCTGCTGCCCCTACTGGACAATCTGTGCCACACCAGACAAATCGATCAAAATATTAACCAAGACAAAAATAATATTGCTTTTAAATATTCTTTACATTTAATAACAACCAAATCACTATATTTAAATTCCACTTTTAACCATACATTTTTTTAGTTATAAAACTTTTTTAGAACTATATAACACTTTTTAGTTATAACACTTTTTTAGAACTATAATCGCCTACGTGTGAGTTTGATGCTGGAACATTCTCAGTTTGGTTGTGGATGTGTTTTATAGGTGTGGCTGTGGTAAGGGTTTGGTAGGTGGAGTCTTGGATTGATGTGGAGAGGGTTTAGTAGGCGGAGTCTTGGGTTTCCTTGGTGAGGGTTTGGTAGGTGGAGTCTTGGGTTGCCTTGGTGATGGTTTGGTAGGTGGAGTCTTGGGTTCCCTTGGTGATGGTTAGGTAGGTGGAGTCTTGGGATACTAATGTGAAGCTCTGCTTGGTTCTGGAGTCTTGAGTTGATGTGTCTGGTTTGACTACTGGCCCTGAAACACAACCAAACTGTTAAAGTGTGTGAGTGTGTGTGTGTGTGTACATTTGTTTTATAGAAGGTTTACACAAGAACATTATATAATGATCAGTACGATTGTGGCAAGTGTCTTTGGGTAAATAGTAGGATTAGGGATTAGGGTTAGATTTGGAATGATATATCATATAGAAGGAGTACTAACTTGATGCTTTCCTGACTCTCCTCCATTTACAGATCAGTAACAGTCCCAGCACCAAAACAGCCAGACCGACACAAACCATGATGACCACTGGAGTACCTGGAACTACACATTCCAGATCCACACACAACATAATGGCCACTGGAGTAGTTAGAAGTACAAATACCAGACTCACACACCATGATGACCACTGGAGTACCTAGAACTACAAATACTAGACTCACAGCATAAGCTCTGTTTGTTAACACGTCTTTCCTTTTTATCACAAGCAATTGAGGTAATGCCTTAAAGCCTATGGTTTTTAAAGTTTGACAGCGAACAACCTGAATAGTCAAAAATCTGCCATAAAACACCCTGCTAAAAAAACAGTTAGCCTGGGTACATTTTAGCACAGCAATTCTTACTATTTAGTGAATTGATTTCTTCTGGTGGAGTTGCTGTTGTTCGTGCCTCCCATTCTGTTTCTGAAAGCAGAGAAGTTGTTCAAGAACATCAGGACAGAGATTTGAAACTGAGAGTACCAGACTCACAAACACCATCTATCTTCTACAGACTGTTAAAGCAGATACACATCCTTTCAATCCTGGGTCAACAGTGGAAACATAAGTTGACATGTAATCTTTCTCCTTCACCTCCAGACCTCTCCACTCTGTGACACATCCATCAACAATCATCACCATGGTAACTGGTTCTGACTCCACTACAGGTATACTACAATAGCATTAGGATGTTAAAGGTCAAATCTCTATGTACTTCCACCTACAACCTACATTTCTCTCAGTGGCCCTCATTTATGAAACCTGCCCAGAAACAATCTCAGATTCAAGCCTGGGAACAGATGTACGATCATATCCAAGATGTACATCAATCTCCAAGTGTGATTCATGAACCAGTTACCATGGTGATGATTGTTGATGGATGTGTCACAGAGTGGAGAGGTCTGGAGGTGAAGGAGAAAGATTTAGGAGTAAGAGGAGGAGCTGGGAGAGGAGGAGGAGAAGGAGCTGAGAGAAGAGAGAATGGCAGATAAAAAGGGGAGAAAAACCAAGAGCACATAATGATAACGTAAAAATTATTTCATTAGCAGATAAAATGTAATAATGTATTACAGAAAGATACATGTTCCAGACATTAATCCAAACCAACCTCTGTCCACAGTGATCTTTACTTCAGTATTGGGATCAAAACCCCACCCGCCTATCAAACACCAGTATGTATCAGTGTCCTGTAGTGTCAGGTTACTGATGATCACAGTGAAGACTCTTCTCTCTCTGTCGTCATACAGAGAGTATCTACCATTAGAAGTCCATGATGACGGCTGATTACTTTGGATGACAGGAACTCTGTGTGCCCAGATCCCCTTATAGAAGTACTTTGTATATGTCTCCCATCCCTGGTCATAAGGACACTCAATACTAGTTGATCCTCCTTCTTGACCTCTTCTTGTTATTACTTCTGATGTCACACAGACTCCAGCTACAACAGAAACACACAGAGAAACAGACAGCATGTACTGAATAGTCCTCAGTAAGATGTTGATATTGATAGTCTCTCACACAGAGAAACAGACAACATCTACTGCAGAGATCTCATTTAGTTATTATAGATTTCTCTCTCACAGAGTCATGTTGGCTGTGTGCTCCAATGTTTCTGCACTGAGATTTAAGTGAAACATGTTTATTGGACCATTACATGTAAAATGACACTGAATGTGACCGATGAAGTTCTCAAAGACGCCATTTTCTGTGGGTGGTCACAGCATTCACCCTCTAAACCAAAACACAAGCGCACACAATCACACACAAACTTACACAGACACACTCACACTCACACACGTACACACACACACACACACAAGGTAGCCAGAAGGCCCAGGGCCCCAAGAAAATTCTAAGTGAAATAAAATTGAAAGAAAAATAATAATAATAATGTTCGTCTTAAGATGTGATGTTGTTGTTCAAAATGATTTAATTATCTAATGCTTTCTAATACATTAATACATATTTATTTCAGAACAAACCTCCCCTCTTACCCAAATGGTCTGTCTCATATTGTTTTTCACTGAAGGAGCCTGAAAGATGTTCGGTCCTTACTCAGTCAGCCTGGGCCTGCTACACTACTCAATACATTATGAAAACATGAAACGCTCGTATGTGATCAGGGCAGAATACAGAAGGTTAGTAGAGTAAATAGTGTCCATAACAGTAGCAGCTTAGCGTCTGTGGCTACTACTTACTGAATATGACTGTTTGACTGTCAATTAAGAAAGCACTTTCCCAGACCTGGACCATCACGAACGGACACCAGACAGACGTTAAGAAGACACTGATTCAATGTTATCATGTCGTTCTTCTAACATCACGCGTGTTGATTATAATGACGCTAATGTTGATAATGATGGTGACAGCGACCGTGCTACTGATGTTGACATCTTGGCTCCCCAACAAACCTCTGACAGTGTAGTGACACAGAATATCATGTCTGTTCCAGGTATACAGTATGTGGCCCTCCCAGCTGACGGAGCAGGAAAGGTGCAGGACAAAGAGAAGAAGGGAGGTAGATGATTGCATTTGATCAAGAAACAGTCCGCTTGAACAAAACGGCTAAATGCTTTGTGCTTTACTGTAGTCATAGTTTAGAAGGCAGTCTGTACCCTTCAGATAATTATTTTTAAACTAATTGTTTACTCTACTGAAAGGGGCAGCAGTGCAAATGTCTTTGGCAGTGGCAGTTCCATTCAACAATACTTTGTTCGCTTTGGCAACAGTGGCCACCATCCATTCATGCCAATAAAGCACCTACTGAATTTGAAATGGAATAGAACACAGAAAGGTGTGTTCAAAATGTTCCCAGTGTGGTTCTGATAAGGACAGTGGCCCTCATTTATCAAAAGTGCGTACACCAAATTTCCAGCGTACACCTGGCGTACACCCAAAACCACGGTGACTTTGAGATTTATCAATATGGACGTTGGCGTACGGCACTCTCAAATCCTACGCCAGCTCAGGAGGTGGTGTATGCACGTTTTGAGTTAGTGCGGAAATGCATGGAAAAAAATATCCTAACGAACTGACAAACTAAAAGATATGATATTTTATGACCCACTGTAAGAAAAACAACAACATAATTACAAACTTCAGTGTTTATTTTTGTGCAACATGGACTTCAAGGTTTTATTTGTGTGACTTTACCAAAGCATTTGATTTATATGTATTCCTTCAGATGCGAGCCTGTGCGCTTTACATGACGTTTCAGGGTTAGGCCCGGCAGTTGCGCAAAGACTGGGTTCAGTAAGGCTTTTAATGACCAAAATATAATTCAGACTGACAAAATAATAAAAATTACATTCTTCTTCTTTTAAATAATAATAATAGAAATAATAATAATAACGACATCATCAACTTTTATTCTGCTTTTTAAACAGCCAAAAGAAACTATTTTATTTCTTTCTACCTCCCTGGTGATCGTCTCAATCTCCACGTCAGAGAAGTTTCTCTTTTTTGCCGTCTTCCGTGTGTCCATGGCGTAAAATGAGGGCGTGGGGGAAGCGGAGACTTGAATATATAGGGGCGTGTTATTCTAATGACGATCGTTTTCATCCGCGGCATTTATCAAGGGCAGGTATTGCGTACACCTGGATTTTAAAGGTACGCACAGTATCATAAATCAGGCGATGAGAGGAGTGTAAGCAAAATCTTACGCCAACATATACGCCCGTTTCTACGCAATAATGATAAATGAGGGCCAATGAGGTCAAAAATAGATGATGTTGGGGCCTCAACCAGTCTCTGCCAAGGGCCCCCAAATCTGTAAAACCACCCCTGTAAAGAAACTGCAAAACACACACACACAAGTTTGTACAGCTACACTCATGGGGACCAGAAAATAGAAATTGCATGCTCCCTTGCCCTAAACTTAACCCTAAACCTAACCCTAACCCTTACCCTAACCCTTACCTTAACCTTAACCTAACCCTAATCTAACCCTAAACCTAACCCTTACCTTAACCTCAATAAAGTAACATTTATGCCTAAACTTTACCTAGATGTAATGCCTAACCTTAACCCTAAACGTAACCAACAACGCCTGGACATTAAAGAAACCCCAATTCTAACTATAAAATCAATTGTAAGTTTGACCCTAAACCTAAACCCTGAGCCGGAAATTGACTTTTGCCTCACGGGGACCGGCAAAAGGTCCCAATGAGGTCAATTTTGTTTCTGGTTTCACTATCCTCATTGGGACATTTGGTCCCCATTTGTTCAGTAAGACCTAACACACACACACACACACACACACACACACACACACACACACACACACATGCATACACACACCAGTGGGCCTCCATCTCTCTCCACTCTTATCTGAGTTCTGTTCTACTTTGTTCAAATGTCAGGTTTGAGTTCACTGAAACCGGTCCTAAAGAAAATAATACCAATTTTTAAATGTTTTTCCCACACTGACCCCATTGGGTGATAAAAGTATGACGAAATACCAAACAAAAACAAAACTACGATATTTCCATCACTGTGCTGGTTTGCATTTAGATTGTGTTTGATCGTGACACTATAGGGAACACAGGACAAGGAAGGATGTTCATTTTGAAACAGATTTCTATTTCTTGTTTTAATTGGGTAGTGAAACCCTGGTTTCACACTGTGCCAACTAAAGTGTCACTGTGACTATTTACTGAAGTATAAAACATACCAACTGGGCACAAATGTCCAACCAACGTCTGTATTTGAGCTTTGATAGACTTTTCATCTAACTACAACAATGTATAGACTGTACACATGGAAAGTATGTTGGAAAACAACCTAAATATATCCACGAAATTATGTATCACTCACCACATAGAAGGAAATGGATGACAGATATGAGTTTCCTCATTATGTTCTCGGACTTGCGGCGACTCGCCTTTCATCAACACACTTCTGGGGTCCTTCTCTCTACAGTCTGTCAGTCTCTTTCAGTCACCAACACACACTCCCTCCCTGTCAATCAGGCCCCCTAAACACAACTCTGTCTACGTTTACGAGGTCCGTTAGATGTTTTGGAGGTCTGGTAGATGTTAAGTCCTCTAGCCAGTTTCATTCTCTATTTGTCTGGTTTGTAGTCTGGTCTGTTCCTGTTACTCAACTCTGTGTCACTGTCAGTGGTTTCACATTGTGTTGGAGTGTGGTTTTCAGTGTGTGCATGTTTGTGTGTGTGTGTGTGTGTTCATAAGTAAAACTCAAGACCAATGTGACTCCTACTGAATTCTGACCCTTGACCTCCTTTGTTTGGTGAATAACGGAATAATATTTCTGTCGCTTATTTATCAAAAACGACATTGTTGTTCACTTTTCCAATGTTTCTACATTGTTTTTCTACCCTAGCGAATTAAATAGTTTTCATATAGTTAGAATATCAAGGAATTACGTTTTCTATGATAACTGGGAATATTAAAAACAATTATGTAATTTAATATCCATGCATTTTTCTTTTAGGGTGCTGCTATACTGTTATTAAACACACAATCATATTTAGAAGTTGGTCAAATAAAACATTCATCTGTACTTCGCTCCGTAGTTTGTAATGACAGTGATTTTGGGAGGTTCAGTGAACACAGTAACATCTGAGTGTAGAAAGGAAGGCATTTATGTTTTGGGATTTGTATTTCTGACACAGTTAATTATATTGTGTCCTTCACTGGAACAGGAAGATGTGAGTAGGACAGAAATACTCCATACAACCCTTGGTCTGATCCCTACATCTATCAGATCATACGCAGCTGCTTTGCTGTCCATACCTGCTCCATATCCCATGTTCATACACCTGCTATATTCCCTTCATTCTTTCAATACACCCTGAGCAGGGTGACCCATTACCCTTCAGTGTTACCCAAAATGCCCAGGTTTATCCTGCGACAATGGCATTTCCTGTTTTCCTCCTCAACTGGGCGTGGAGATGAGAGCCTACTCTGGGTGACATGTTAGCAGTCTAACGGATACGTTACGTGAATGACATTGGTGCAATAACTATCAAAATAGGTGACGAGTGCTGACTTTTTTGTCAAGTGGAAAGACAGAGAATCGTAGAATCCCCTCTTTTGCTGTGCAAGGGGTTGTGGTCTATATTACCCCAAAAGGCATGCACCAGAAATGCAAGACCATCTGGGAACTTTGGGCATACTATTTATAGCGTACCATGGTTTGAGACATACTAATCTTCTCGCATACAAATCTGGCATACTATATTGTATGCAAGTATGCGATTTGAGATTCAGCCCCTGCCTCGGACCAGGAACAACAATCAGTTGTTGTCATGACTACCATTTTTCAAATCCTCCCCTATGCAACCACACTCATCCTGTTGATTTGTGTTAGGAAGTGACCTCAGCATGTGCAGCTCTACAGGTTATGCTCCAAGGTGTGAGACTTTAGGCCTAAACTATACTTCAGACTTAACTAGTAGTGATATAGTCCCCAATGACACCATATTCTCTACCTAGTGCACTAATATGGGAACAACGGGAACTCAACAACACTACTCTACAACAGGGACCATACAGTAGGTAACTTTGTTCTTAAGTGTGTGAATGGAACTTTGTCCTACACAGAAAATGTATTTCATATGGGCCTTCAGGAAACTAAAGCTGTCTGTGAGTGACTGACTGTGAAAACTGTCAACAAACTGTTTCACAGTTTTAGCTGAAGAGAAACACATTCGGGTAATGAGTTAGAACATTACTTTTTGTATGTTTGTTTCTATGTTGATATCACTGGCATGCATTATGGATTGGACGAGGTTCAAAAGCCAACATGTGAAGTTGGTCTCAATCACAAAACGATTGTTAAGCGTATTGTTTCAATTGGATGAAAAAAAAAAAAAAAATTCTATTGATGACTGAAATGATTCTGAAACACTGAATGTCCGTTTAAAGTTGTACGTGTGTTGTGATAAGTCTTTTCCATTATGTCTTACTCCTACTATATGTCTTTTAAGTGGAGTCTTGAGGGGCCTTGTTGAGGGTTTGGTAGGTGGAGTCTTGAGGGGCCTTGTTGAGGGTTTGGTAGGTGGAGTCTTTGGTTGATGTGTCTGGGCCTAGGGAACACAACATGGTAAAAAGATATATATATATATATATATATATATATATATATGCACATATATACAGGACAAACATTCCACATACACCCTTCATACATTATCATTCATTATCACATACATACAGAAACAAACACTCCACATACACCCTTCATACATTATCATTCATTATCACATGCATACAGTACAAACACTCCACATACACTCTTCATACATTATCATTCATTATCACATGCATACAGTACAAACACTCCACATACACCCTTCATACATTATCATTCATTATCACATACATACAGAAACAAACACTCCACATACACCCTTCATACATTATCATTCATTATCACATGCATACAGTACAAACACTCCACATACACCCTTCATACATTATCATTCATTATCACATGCATACAGTACAAACACTCCACATACACCCTTCATACATTATCATTCATTATCACATACATACAGAAACAAACACTCCACATACACCCTTCATACATTATCATTCATTATCACATACATACCATACATACAGTCAACAACTTTCATACATTATCATTTATTTTCAACAAAATAAATACTCAAAAACACAACATTTAAGTTGATAGTATTGGCTCCTCAACCATCAATACTTTGTGATGCCCCCACTGGAGTGGATAATTCAGACCACAGGTTTTCAAGTGGGTTACAGTTTACATAACAAACTGTCAACTCTGTGTGAATACATGAGAGGGTTACTCACTGGATTTCCTGTCTCTTCTATATTTCTAGATAAGCAACAGGAGGAGTCCCAGCACCAACACAGGCAGACTCCCACAGATAATGATAACCACCAGAGTACCTAGAAATACAAATACCAGACTCACACACCATGGTGACCACTGGAGTACCTAGAAATACAAATACCAGACTCACACACCATGATGACCACTGGAGTACCTAGAAATACAAATACCAGACTCAAACACACCATAATGACCACCACACTCATCTTCATACTGGTGTATGTGGGGGTGTGTGGTTTTGGGTCAGAGGCTGAATGCAGTAACCATCCTGATTGTTTTAGAGGATGTTATATGTACTTTGTCCTTGAGGTATTTACACATTCCCATCAACACATAATGACCTTTAACAGTTCTTTAATGTCCTTCACCGCCTAGAGATGTCCTGTTTCCACCAGAAGGTGATGTAGTTTATCAGGGTTTGATTCCTCGGTAGTTGTAGTCCATGCTCCAGAGTGGTTGGTACTTGTAGTTCAATACGTGTCACCAGGTGTCGCACTGAGATTATTCTGCATTACCTTGGGTTCCAGGCGTGTCTGTGGGTCGAGGCCCTGCTGTTACTCACACAGTTCCATTGGTTCCCCCTGCTGGTGAGTTAAAACAACAACCTATCAGAGAGGGACAGGAAGTGTGTGTGTGTGTGTTATTGTGCACTCTAGAATATTTTGGTGAGCTGATGTCCGTACATTTGTGAATGTGTTGGGTTTTGGTCAGAGGAATAAAGAAGTTAACACCTGTTTCAGAGGAAGTGGTATTAACTTTGTGTGGGGGGCAGAAATAGAGTTAAGGATGTGAGAAAGAGGTTACAAAGAGACAGGGAAAGAAGACAGAGAGATGGGGAGAGTGAACTGAATACATGAAGACAGAAACAGAGAAATAGGACATGGACAAGAAGAGAATAATGACAAAGACAGATCAGGACACTGAGAAGAAAGGCAGAGAGAGGCTGGAAATGAAAGACAGATGAGTTGTGATGATGAGAATAAAGGGGTAAAGACAGTTATGAGAAAGTCTTGAGAGATAAAGACAGTGGCCGTCATCTGTAAAAAGTATGATCAATTATTATCTGAAAATAACTGTACGATCATTTGACCGACAGAGCTGGTAATTATCAATATTATCATTTTTGTTTCATCACGATGCAACTCATGTCAGGGACTGTGTAACAATGTCAGGTCAGGGACCGTGTAACAATGTCAGGTCAGGGAGCGTGTAACAATGTCAGGTCAGGGAGCGTGTAACAATGTCAGGTCAGGGGCCGTGTAACAATGTCAGGTCAGGGGCCGTGTAACAATGTCAGGTCAGGGAGCGTGTAACAATGTCAGGTCAGGGAGCGTGTAACAATGTCAGGTCAGGGACCGTGTAACAATGTCAGGTCAGGGACCGTGTAACAATGTCAGGTCAGGGAGCGTGTAACAATGTCAGCTAACGTCAGAAAATAAGAAAATGCTTGAATCGCAATAAGACCATCATCATCATGAAAAACAACAATCATAACAGCCTCAGTAACAACAACCACAATTATAATAATTATAATAATAATAATAGGTATAATAAAATAAAATGACTAGGTTTCACGTTGCAGGTGTAGTGGAGTGTGTTGAAACAAGTGAGTCATATGCAGGGAGGTGATGAACGTTTCTTTGTATTGAAAACAGTTAAATGGCACGCAAAACAAAGTGCACAAGCGCAAAAACAAGCGTGCATCAGTTTTCTCCAGTACAGACTTAGAACATGGCGAGCGTCCCCGTTACATTAGGAATATAACACATACAAACAAACCAACATGTTTAATAATATATCACTGCCTTATTAATGTAGGATTTATTCCTTTCACTTTTGGAAAGGAATTTTATTTCTGTTGTTCATGCGTTTGTAAGGTTTGAAATGCCTTTGTACATGTAATGCGCTAGACAAATAAACTTGCTTAACCTTGCTTTTCCTAAGTCACTCTGGCCTGTAGTATCGATATACTTGGAGATCATAAATGGTGGTTATAATTTTGGTGGCTGTAATGTTTATTATTAAACTGACTAATGGGAGGATAAATAAACCAGTGGTTCTGGGTCAAGCAGTTACCCTAATAATGGCAGCGCTTGCTCTTCTAAAGGACCTCTGCTCTGGGCTGAGACTTGAAAGTGTTCCATGTCCGCTGTGATTGTTTCATAGAGAATGACGAATGGTAAATTAGTGGTTTTAGACTATAATTTATGCTGATTGATGTCTATTTATAGCTTAATGATTGCCACAACCGCATACATTTCAGGTGTGTCATATTATATGTAAATAAGGAGAGGTGCAGGGCATTCTCGTGTCCTCGGCTTTATCGGATTTATCAATCTGTGATTACATTTGCGCTCATTTCAAAGAGAGGATTGTACATCTGTTCCCAGGCTTGAATCTGAGATTGTTTCTGGGAAGGTTTCATAAATGAGGGCCACTGAGAGAAATGTAGGTTGTAGGTGGATGTGACCTTTAACATCCTAATGCTATTCTAATATACCTGTGGTGGAGTATGATTGTTACCATGGTGATGATTGTTGATGGATGTGTCTCGGAAAGGACAGTTCTGGGGGTGAAGGAGATGAGGAGCTGAGAGGACAGAAAGAATGATAAAGAGGGGAGAAAAGTCAAGAGAGAGGACACATCAATAAAATGTATTAAATGTAATAATGTATTACAGAAAGATACATGTTCCATACATTCATCTAAACCAACCTCAGTGAACATTACTTCAGTGTGGGGATCAAAATACCACCCGTATATAAAACACCAGTATGTATCAGTGTCCTGTAGTGTCAGGTTACTGATGATCACAGTGATGACTCTTCTCTCTCTGTCGTCATACAGAGAGTATCTACCATTAGAAGTCCTTGGTGACGGCTGATTACTTTGGATGACAGGAACTTTGTGTGCCCAGATCCCCATATAGAAGGACTTTGGATATGTCTCCCATCCCTGGTCATAAGGACACTCAATACTAGTTGTTCCTCCTTCTTGACCTCTTCTTGTTATTACCTCTGATGTCACACAGACTGCAGCTACAACAGAAACACACAGAGAAACAGACAGCATGTATTGAATAGTCCTCAGAAAGATGTTGATATTGATAGTCTCTCACACAGAGAAACAGACAGCATGTACTGAATAGTCCTCAGTAAGATGTTGATAGTCTCTCACACAGAAACAGACAGCATGTACTGAATAGTCCTCAGTAACATGTTGATAGTCTCTCACACAGAGAAACAGACAGCATGTACTGGAGAGATCTTAGATGTAATGACTGGTTGTCTCTCTCACATGAGAGTCATGGTAGCTGTGTGCTCCAATGTTTCTGCACATTGAGCTTCAAGTGTAACATGTTTATAGGACCATTACATCTAAAATTACACTGACTGTGACAGATACATTTCAATGTACAAGGTTAACGCAATTTTCCCTGAAACACACAGTGTGGTTACAGCTTTCAGCCTCTAAATCAATACCACACAAGCAAAATGACTGCTGCCTGAGACACACAACCAACATTTGCATCATCACCATTATATTAATTAAGACAGATACAGTACTGGTCAGATTATCATTTCCTGGTACATGTTCAGCATGATGGGATGTGTTCAGTTAGTATAAACACCATGCTCAGTTTACAACGTACACAGCAGTCATGGACGTAAACTCAACGTCTATATTAGAAATCCAACACCTTTTCCACATGAATCCAAGTCATAACTTCGGTTTATTGAAATTAGGCAATAACAACCTTAAACCTCTCTATCTCTCTCGCTGTCTTCATCTCTCTCCCTCTCTAATACTGCCAGGTTCATAGGTCTCTTTTCCTCTTAATCAACCTGTTGTTGCTGTGTGAGGTTCCCCAATTTGAAGGAATGTGGTTTTTAGTGACTTCATGTTTGGGTGTGTGGGTGCACTTTGCATAAGACTTTGGCACTTTGTTGTTGAATTCTCACAAATACCCACAGTTAGTTTGAACATGTACACATTATTTTTTTTTTTAAAGCCACAGTCACTGCTTCATTAGATGTTGGACTAACACAGATATTGCACATTCAATACTAGCCAAGCTAACTCACCCACAAGTTTCCCAATGGGGTTGAACATCTACTAGTGTGTGCTGAGACGAGGTCCAAAGTTATGAACGCAGCATGTTACCTTTGTGTCTGTAGTTCAACAGCATCATTTTACTTTTTTCCATTTCCTATCTTGTTTCCGGTCTGCTTTGGGTTTCTGGGGAAGTTAACAATATCATGTAATATAGCAGCCAATGTAAAGCAATGACCAAGACACAAGCCACATTATTTCTATAATGTTTATCAACTAAGGCATGTTCTTCCATTTCTCTCAGTTTTCCAAAGGATATAAACACACACACAAGCCCGGATTCTAATTCCCTTTTTCAATGGCACATTTAACGCCACAAAGTCTTATAATGTTATGGGAAAAGACCTCTACATAAACATTAAACATACAATATATATTTCTGACCAGCATATGTCACTACTGTGTATTGAGTTTAATAGCTTTGAGTGATAAAATGCTTTTCAAAGCAAGCCTCAAAGGTTTCTGAAAGCTTTCATTGTCCATTGCACCACAATAAACACATGTAAACCAGCAAAAAAGGAAACAGGAAATAATTGCAGTCCAGAAGGCAGCCTGCATCCTCCATCTTTCTGTGTTCCAACCAATTAATGTGCTCTCAGCAAACATGCAAATCAACTGCAACAAGAAACCCCTAAGCCTCCAGACTGCATCGCTTCCTGTGGTCAGCAGCCTCAGACACAGAATAAAAGAGGGTTGAAACAGAATGTCTAAAAATCACATGACCCTCCAATCAACCAATCTAATGACCTTTCATTCAACTTAACTTTGACAGAAACATAGAAGCACACCCACACACACACACCCACACACATACCCACACACACAAACCCACACACACCCACACACACACACTAGTAGTGGATGTCATTGTGAGCATTTGGGTTTTATGGCAGAGTAAGTCACCATCTCATGGTTGGAGTGTTGTCTTTTAAAAGTGGAGTATGTAACACTGTCTGGTTGGTTACTGACATCAGAGTCTTTGCTGAAGGAGACACTGTCATATTGGAGACAGGATGGATCTCTGGGGAAGTTAACAGTATCATATTGGAGACAGGATGGATCTCTGGGGAAGTTAACAGTATCATATTGGACACAGGATGGATCTCTGGGGAAGTTAACAGTATCATATTGGACACAGGATGGATCTCTGGGGAAGTTAACAGTATCATATTGGAGACAGGATGGATCTCTGGGGAAGTTCACGGTAGCGTAGCTCACACTGTCCAGAGCCTCTGTAGAAGAATCAACGTTGCAGTAGATGTCATCTTGACACTGATTGGTTGCTGTGGCATGGTTAGAGTTGATGTCATGTGTATCAGAGTGCTGATTGGCTGAGGTGGAGTAGATGGGATTGGAAGTTTTCCTTTTGGAAGGGCAGGATCCTGTGAATGGGAAAGAAGACATTGATGTGTGTGTGTGTGTGTGTGTTGTGTGTGTGTGTGTGTGTGTGTGTATCTAACCTGTATGTGTCTTTGATCTGTTCCTTTGTCTGAGGAATATGAGGAGAAGGAGAACCAACAGACAAACCACGACCACCAGACCAGCCCCCATAGAAACCAGTACATCTGGAGAACACAGTAACACAGGAGTCACACACATAAACACACACATTCACGTAGAACCACACAGAATCCTTACCAATGTTTGAATCAGTTGTTCTTCCTTTAGTCACGGTTGGTGTCGTTAGTGTTGCTTTTCCCACCTCTGACGGACAGAGATGGGAGGGACAGGACAGAGATGTGGAACAGAGAGAGACTCATATTCATGTTTTAACTCCGGCCCAACAACCCTGAACTCTAATGGAACTGTTGATGATGTCATGGGTCAGTGCAAACACACATCTCCCTCTCCATGGCAAGGACCAGGAGTAAAAAACACTGGTTAACAGTTCACCTGTTGATATGACATCAGTTGTCCTGCTGACTGTAACAGGGGGGCGGATACTGGTCCTGGTGATGTCAGGTGGAGTGGTTGGAGCTAAAAGAGACAGTAGAGACTGTGAGATATCCTACTTGATCGTGACGGAGTGAAATGTTTTGTCATGTTTTGGACTGGCCAGGATGTTAACACCTTTTACTGTAAAACCTCTGACAATTCCTTAATAAATTACCTGTAGCTAAAGATCAAATATGTGCATTCATTAGCTTTGTAAAATTCTGAAATGAAAGACAGACTCTTGAAGATTTTACTCGATTTACATTGAATAGCCTTCAGAATAATGTCTATACCACTTTGTTAATAAGATTACATGCAAACATTCAGTTACACTTTATTTTGAGACTCCCAATTTCCTTTTGTAGTTTATTGATAGCCACACTATCAACAAACATTCAACAAACACTCAACAAACTATAAATAAACTATAGATTAATAAACAACTGCTTGCTCAGGTTAAGGTTAGGTTTAGAATAAGGTTTAGGGTAAGGGTTAAGGTTAGAGTTAGGTTTAGAATAAGGTTTAGGGTAAGGGTTAAGGTTAGAGTTAGGTTTAGAATAAGGTTTAGGGTAAGGGTTAAGGTTAGAGTTAGGTTTAGAATAAGGTTTAGGGTAAGGTTTAAGGTTAGAGTTAGGTTTAGAATAAGGTTTAGGGTTAAGGTTAGAGTTAGGTTTAGAATAAGGTTTAGGGTCAAGGTTAGAGTTAGGTTTAGAATAAGGTTTAGGGTAAGGGTTAAGGTTAGAGTTAGGTTTAGAATAAAGTTTAGGGTAAGGGTTAAGGTTAGGGATAAAATAAATGTTAGGGTTAGTAGATAGTTAAAATATTATAGTCAGTAGACAATCTGTAGAACATCTACATGCACACTTTTGGGACTCTCAAAATAAAAAGTGTTACCAAACTAGAAATAGTAAGTTTAGCATTTCTTTTAACTATCTGAATTAAATTGCGTCATGCAGAAATGTGAATTATCGCTTAGCAGGAACTATGCAGAAGAATGTGGTTCCCTCAGAACATTCCGACTGAAACCTCATTGGCCGACCTCTCTAAGTGATTCTGGGACAGAGTGGCTCCGTCTTCATCAGAATAAATGAGGGAGTGGTTCTTAGTGAGGTGTCACCTTTCTCCACACTCTTTAATGTGATGTCTGTAATGTCAGAACAGGGACACTCAGAAGGAAATGATAGAGTAAAGAGTAAATAACAGGAAGTGAGGTATGTAGTAAGACCTGAAAATAACTATATTGTGACAGAGAGGATTTAGGCAACAATCTGCCCCTTGACACAGAATGTACACTTTGTAAATATTAAAAGTAATATGAAATTGTACTATAATACTGCGATGCCAATACTAAATAGTACAGTAAATCCTTATAATAGTACTACTTAAATAATTGTATTACAGAAGATAAGAGAAATTGACAAAAAACAAATCACTTATGAAGTTACATGCTAACCGTTATTTGTAAAATCTAACTTATGAATGTACTATTCTCTGTTAAAACAACCACATGAACACATACCTTCCTCAACGCTGAGATACACCTTTTGGTATGAGTCTACTCCATCTCTTTCCACTCCACACCAGTATGTCCCATAGTCTGACCTCTCCAGGTCCTTGATGGTCACATTGAAGTATCCATTTCCAAAGTCATTTATACTGTATCTTCCTTCAAAATAATTCTTTCTGACCCTTGTCTTAATGATAACATCTGATTCAGTTAAGCAGGGGCGCTTGCAGAAATACTTGATGTGGTTGTCTAATGAGTTGAAGGAACATTTAATCACCACCCGTCCTCCTACAACTCCAGTCACTGTCAGAAGCTCTGACCCAGCTGGACACAGAGCTGTCACATGAAGACATGAGAAAGAGTCCAGTACATATTAAAACGTCAACCTGTCTCCCCAAAACAACATATTCATGTACAGTTAGTCACGTTCTATCATGAACACTAAACACTTTAACTCACCTAACAGAATGGTAACCATAGTAATGAAGAAATGATCCATGTTGCCCTTAACCCCAACTTTAATCTTCGTCTCTCTCCCTCTTCCTCCCTCTCTTTTACTATTCTGACACTAAACCTCCCTCTCTGTCTGTCTCCTCCTCTGTCTGTCTCCTCCTCTGCATCTGTCTCTCTCTCTTCCTCAAAACAGTCGGTTTTAAACTGTTGAGCTTCCTCTTACTCTCTGTCGCTCTATGTCTCCACATCCTCTCTCCCCGCTGGCGTAGCGTGGGGATGCCGGGCCGGGATGCAATATTCCCCCTCCCAAGGACAGAACTTATGAAGCGGTTTATACACATGCGAAGCCGATCCTTCTGTAGATGAACCTTCCAGCTGATGTCTGACTGTGATAACAGCATAGAAACACACAATATCAAATACAAAGTCAAAGTCTTTTAATGATAGAGGCCAAGCACGGCCCCCAGTTAAACTATTGCATAACGGACGGGTGCTTCATAACAGAATGTAACCTATTGGAATCATTGCTAGCTTAATAACACATTAGTAAAGTGTTGTATATCATAATAACACACACATTAGTAAAGTGTTGTATATCATAATAACACACACATCAGTAAAGTGTTGTATATTATAATAACACACACATTAGTAAAGTGTTGTATATCATAATAGCATAATAACACACACATTAGTAAACTGTTGTATATCATAATAACACACACATTAGTAAAGTGTTGTATATCATAATAGCATAATTGTTGTATTTGTAAATGTTGTATATATCTTATGACTTTTCTTCATTTATCAGAGAGTTTAAATACTTTGTTGAGTAAGAACATGCTAGAATAAACAGGCTAATATGCTTGAATAAACAGGCTGTAGAAATTGACTTTATAGTGTGAATGCTTATTTTACTCGTAAACTATTGATATAGTGTGGCATTAGAATATAGACGATTTACGAAGATTTTGTTTGTTGTGCGAGGACTTTTTTAGTATCATTAGTTTACCTGGTAAGTAAGACTATGAACACGTTCTTATCGTTAGCGTTGACCTGAGAGCTTTCAAGGTTAACTGCCTTGCTCAGGGAGGAATATTTTACATATTGTCTACTCAGGGATTCAATCAAGCAAATATTTGGTGACTGGTTGGATGTTAAAATTTATTTATTTATAAATTTTTTACCCTGACTCTCCTTTTTACATTCTACTTTGTTCAATGTGGGCCAAGATTCAACCCTTAAAAAAGAGATACCATCCAATTTATTCCCACAGCTAGTCAAACTGAGATCTTCCACAGTTGAGCCCTGTCTAACCACAAATATATAAACAAATTGACAGACAAAGATATACAAAGATGAACAGAAACAGACACAAATAAAGTGGTAATATACTGGGCGTAGGGGGTGTTGGTCTCTAGTAGAGGCGCAGGGACAGTCCTCCCACTGTTACTGTTTGAACTGTGACCACACACCCCCCAAACTGATCCTCATTCCATCCACTTTATGAGTTGATTATACGCCATCAACAGAAAAAGTTCCTGGTTGGTTATCTGAGAGCTGTCAATGAGGATTTGGAAAATTCACATCTATGTCACCTTATCTGTGTGGTTGGTGATGGTGACTGTGTCTGGGTCCTGGTTGGTTGTTGAAGAGCTGGGAACCAATGATCTGGCAGGGTGTTTGGTAGCTGAAGTGTTATTTGATTTTAATGTTCCGTTTTTTATTAAATAATGAATGCACTGTTTCATGTGTTGATTGTGTGATGACACTGTACCTGTGGTTCTCTTCTCTCTGTCTCTTCTCTTTCTGATGAGTATGAGGAGCAGCAGACCCAGAAGAAGAAGAACCAGAACCAGACCAACACCAGAATACACCAGATTACTTATAAGAACCAGACCAACACCAGAATACACCAGATTACCTAAAAGAACCAGACCAACACCATAAAAAACAACAAAATAGGGCCAGGGGCCAAAAGAGTTTGATAACCAGTGCTTTAGGGAGACAGAAAAAGGAGAGTTAGGTACTGAAGAGAGCAGAAAATAGAGGAATTGTTGGTTGTGAGGAGTCAATAGGAACCATCAGATTAGTACACCTGTAAAGTATCAGTCAGTGTGTTTTAAATCAGGTCATTAATGTCATTCACCTCCAGCAGCTGAAATATGTAGTTTATCAGGGTTTGATTCCTCTGTAGTTGTAGTCCACGCTCCAGTGTGGTGCTTGGTACTTGTAGTTCAATACGTGTCACAAGGTGCCACCCTGAGATTATTCTGTGTTACCTTGGTTTACATTCTTACCCGTACACACACATACCCAGTATTACACAAGCAAGACGGGCCTGTGTAACTTTATTCACAGAAACCTAAAGTTGTTCAGTTAAATGAATGACTAGGTCATCCTTAAATAATTAATAAAGATCATTAGGTGATGAGCAGTGTGATCGCAGCTCCCTCAAGCAGAATAAAAACAAAATCTCCTCTCACATTCCCTCCTCATTTCATGGCCAAAACTTTCCCTCGCTGCCATCTGATTGGTGTGTACCTGCAGGAAATGTCTGTCCACTATGAGTCTCGAAGCTCATTACAGTGGTATAATTCATTTCAATTTTACCCTCCTCCACTCTTGGCCCACCATCTTTCCTCTCGAGACTCTAGCACACAGAAAATCATTACGCATTCGTAACTTTCCAAGACACCTAGTCCAACATTTATCTTTGCCTGTCTGGCAGTAAGATGGTGATCAGAGGGTCACTGGGTCATGGTGCAAGCAACAGCTCACCAGAAAACCTCAAGTGTTAGGCCACTTCCTGTCTGTCTGGGAGAGATGTTCAGGTTTACCTTTGTCATCAGCCCTTATCACTCTAAAACCATTGCCCCCTGGGAAAAAACTACCAAACCGTTTGTAGCTGTCACATATTATTATTGTTGGATATAGAACTAACCAGCACTCTGTCCTGCTTATGCAGAGTCCAAGAGGGTGGGCTGTAGAAAAGATCTCTTTCCTTCAATACATTGCTGTCAGTGGGAAACGTTGTCACAGGATGATTTCTGTCTTGTATTCTTATTTGGTGGAAATATACTGTTACATGGCTACAGTTTTTTCTTCATAATAGATTATTATTGGGAAACGATTTATGATATCAATGGGTTAGCAACAACCCTAACTCAGGGTTAAAGGTCAGGTTCATTTATGGCCTGCTATGTAAATTGGTAACATTGATACATCCTGCAATAGATTTGTTAAATGCAAGGCGTTTATTATTATACAGTATTGGACAGATATTGCATTAAATGTTAGTACACACCAAGCGTGCCGCACAAGCCCTGAAAAGTGAAGCCAAAACGTCTCGATCGCCCCCTGGTGAGTGGTCCCAGTATAGGTCATAAACCCCGCCCTCCCCATGTTATTCAATGGGACGCGAGACCAACTAAACAATTAAATTACCCTTCAAATATATTTTTTCCAAAGCTGGTTTCTGTCATTTACTGTAGTTTGTATCACGCTAATGTAAATTCAAGAGTTTGTTTTTAAAATAAGTTGGTTTTTAGTTAGTTATTTAATGCTCTAAAAACGGTGGTGTGACGTCGTGATTCACAGCTGTGATTGACAGCTATCTGAGCCGAGGAGCCACTGAAGCGCCATCAGGCTTTTTTCGCGATCTTCGGAGGACTGCGGAGATTGGAACTTTACATTTAATCTCTAAATTTCTATAATTGATATAATTTCACATGGACATAATGGGTTGTTCTGCAGTACATTGTGCTAACCGATCTGGCATTTCCAATCGATCTTTGAATTTTTTTCGGTAAGTTACATTTATAAGCTATTTAATTAGTAAATAAATGTAATGGGCTAGCTAACGTTAGCTAAAAGACAACAAGCCTCGTTAATAGCCATGTTAATAGCTAGCAGGTGATCGTTAGCTAGAAGTTACCAATTATTTTTGTATTATACCTATTCTAAATTAAGGTTAAACATGATGTAAGTTAGGCTATAACATATCGTCTAGGTTTAACAAGCAAAGGTTGTACTGTACTTGGACTTGCAATTGATTACGGTATGCGCATTCATAACTACTGCACAGAACTGGTCCCAAGATCGCTATCTGCGCAGACACAAGTCCAAGATGTCAGCGCCATATCGGGACACTGGCGGCTTCAGTTTTCACCAATGGGAAAGAGCGAAAGGGCGTCGTCCATTTTTTTTTACAGTCTATGGTACACACGTACGACCAGCAGCTGTCACGACTCCCTCTCCTGGGGCTCCCCCTGCTGGTGCACCTGGGCTCCTGCGGTCAGTGTCACCGGCTTTCTGAAGCCACCGCCCCTTCCCCCATTAGCAATCACCAGGCGCGCCTGTTTTGAGTTTGGGTAATTAGTGTAGGTATATGCATGTCAGTTGGACAGGTTGGGGTTGTGGGTTAATGTTTGTTTGCACTGTTCTGTTTTGCTACTGTCGGGGTTTATTGTTACGTTCTGGTTGCTAGTGCCAGGGTTTATTGTTACGTTCTGGTTGCTACTGTCAGGGTTTATTGTTACTTTCTGATTTGCTACTGTCAGGGTTTATTGTTACGTTCTGGTTGCTACTGTCAGGGTTTATTGTTACGTTCTTTTTTGCTACTGTCAGGGTTTATTGTTACTTTCTGATTTGCTACCATCAGAGTATATTGTTACGTTCTTCTGTCAAGGTTTATTGTTACGTTCTGTTTTGCTACTGTCAGGGTTTATTGTTACTTTCTGTTTTGCTACTGTCGGGGTTTATTGTTATGTTCTGGTTGCTAGTGCCAGGGTTTATTGTTACGTTCTTTTTTGCTACTGTCAGGGTTTATTGTTACTTTCTGATTTGCTACCATCAGATTATAGTGTTACGTTCTTCTGTCAAGGTTTATTGTTACGTTCTGTTTTGCCACTGTCAGAGTTTTTTGTTAGATTCTGGTTGATACTGTCAGGGTTTATTGTTAAATTCTGTTTTGCTACTGTCAGGGTTTATTGTTACGTTCTGTTTTGCTACTGTCAGGGTTAATTGTTACGTTTTGCACCTTGCAGTGTGAGTCTGCTAAACCCTGCTCTACGACCTGTTGGGGTTTGTTTTCTTGTTTTCTAGCTAGTTCATGTGAATGGGGTTTAACATGTAAACACCTGTGAAATACATAGATATCTGGATCCTACAAAAACTCAGTCAACAGGATCACAACAATGTTAAGACACCATCTGTGTAAATACATTCAAATCGACCCACCATGATGCTGTAAAGGCCATGTTTTAAATATCCTACAGTAGTACAGAACATTCAAATCAACCCACTATCCTAGAGTGGAGAAATACTGCACTCATGTTTGGGTATTTAAGTCTAGCCATCTTCTACATTGTTGTCTTGTTTGACCTGGAGGTGCCCATGTTGTCTGGGATGCTACAGGTTGGGATCAGACCAATGGTTCCAGAGGGGTTTGCATTGGGGGAGTCTTGAGGTGTTGTGTTGTGTGTTTGGTAGGTGGACTCTAAAATTGTTGTGTCTGGATTGGTGACTGGTCCTGTGGAACAGAATATCTTTGCAGTTTATGTGTCTTTAATTGATTCTCTATTGTTGAAGTGAAAACACTTGGGTTGGGGTTGGTTTTCTGGTTTGTGGTTTGGCAATACCACTCAACACTTGATCCTCACAAAGATTATATAAGTGTGTGTGTTTGTTTCTCTGACTGTGTCTCTTTATTTCTATCTATTGGACATATATAGCTTTGAAGAATACTTACTTAAATCAGAATCTGGGTTCTGATTGGTTTCTGTGGGGTTGGTGACAGTGACTGTGTCTGGGTCCTGGTTGGTTGTTGAAGAGCTGGGTACCAATGATCTGGCAGGGTGTTTGGTAGCTGAAGTGTTATTTGATTTTAATGTTCAGGTTTTTTTTAAATAATGAATGCACTGTTTCATGTGTTGATTGTGCGATGACACTGTACCTGTGGTTCTCTTCTCTCTGTCTCTTCTCTTTCTGAAGAGTATGAGGAGCAGCAGACCCAGAAGAAGCAGAACCAGAACCAGACCAACAGCAGAATACACCAGATTACTTATAAAAACCAGACCAACACCAGAATATACCAGATTACCTAAAAGAACCAGACCAACACAATACAACAAAATAGGGCCAGGGGCCAAAACAGTTTGATAACCAGTGCTTTAGGGAGACAGAAAAAGGAGTGATAAGTACTGAAGAGAGCAGAAAATAGAGGAATTTTTGGTGGTGAGGAGTCAATAGGAACCATCAGATTAGTAAACCTGTAAAGTATCAGTCAATGTGTTTTAAATCAGGTCATTAATGTCCTTCACCTCCAGCAGCTGAAATATGACAAGTCCTGTTTCCACCAGAAGGTGGTGTAGTTTATCAGGGTTTGATTCCTCTGTAGTTGTAGTCCATGCTTCAGTGTGGTGCGTGGTACTTGTAGTTCAATATGTGTCACAAGGTGCCACCCTGAGATTATTACCTTGGTTTCCAGACGTGTCTGTGGGTCGAGGTGCTGCTCTTACTCCCATAATTCCATTGGTGCGCCCTCCTGGTAAGTTAAAGCAACAATTTATCAGAGAGGGACAGGAAGTGTGTGTTATTGTGTGCTCCCGAACATGTTTTGGTGAGCTGGTGAGCTGATGTGTGTGTTAGTGTGTGTGGTTTTGGACAAAGGCTTGAAGAAGTTACCACCTTATGTGTTTCAGAGGAAGTGGTTTCAGCGTTGTATGGGGGGCAGAGATAGAGTTAAGGATGTGAGAAAGAGTTTATAAAGAAAGTAGAAATAAGACAGAAACAGAGAGAAATAAGACATGGACAAGAAAAGAATAATGACAGACAGACCAGGACACTGAGAAGAAAGGCAGAGAGAGACAGGAAATGAAAGACAGATGAGATGTGATGATTAGAATAAAGGGGTAAAGACAGTTATGAGCCACTGAGATAAAGTGTGGCCCTCATCCCAAAAAACAGGGGTCAAATTTAAGATCAAATTTGAACTGTTTGTGGGATAATTTCGCAGACAAAGCTGGTATTCATCAATATTAACTTTGGCGCGATCAAACTCACGGCAGGTCGGGTACCATATAAGCCAACTCAGCCAATAACAACCACAATTATATTAATACTGGGTAAATAAAAAAAAGACAAGGAATATAGGACAAACGTAGAAACATGTTTAATAATGTTTCACTAGTTTATGAATGTAGGATTTATTCCTTTAACTTTATTCTGTATTTTTTCTCAAATTTCTGTTGTTTCTGCATTTGTAATGTTTGAAATGCCTTTGTGTATGTAATGTGCTAGTCAAATGAACTCTGCTTTGCCTTGCTTTTCTTAAGTCACTCAAGACTATAGTATCAACATACTTGGTGATTTCACGCTAAGATATTATAATTGGTTGGCTGGCATCTTGGTTAGCTAGGTTATTCAGCAGGTTGATTATTGCCACACCCGCATAAATTACGGATTTGTCATAAGGTTTCATAAATGAGGGCCACTGAGAGAAATGTAGGTTGTAGGTGGAAGTACATAGAGATGTGACCTTTGACATCCTAATGCTATTGTAGTATACCTGTAGTGGGGTCAGAACCAGTTACCATGGTGATGATTGCTGATGGATGTGTCACAGAGGGGAGAGGTCTGGAGGTGAAGGAGAAAGATTTAGGAGTAGGAGGAGGAGCTGAGAGAGAAGGAGGAGGAGCTGAGAAAAGAGAGAATGGCAGATAAAAAGGGGAGAAAAACCAAGAGCACATAAAAATTATAAAATGTAAAAATTATTTCATTAGCAGATAAAATGTAATAATGTATTACAGAAAGATACATGTTCCAGACATTAATCCAAACCAACCTCTGTCCACAGTGATCTTTACTTCAGTTAGGGGATGAAAACCCCACCCGTCTATGAAACACCAGTATGTATCAGTGTCCTGTAGTGTCAGGTTACTGATGATCACATTGAAGACTCTTCTCTCTCTGTCGTCATACAGAGAGTATCTACCATTAGAAGTCCATGATGACGGCTGATTACTTTGGATGACAGGAACTTTGTGTGCCCAGATCCCCTTAAAGAAGTACTTTGGATATGTCTCATATCCCTGGTCATAAGGACACTCAATACTAGTTGATCCTCCTTCTTGAACTCTTCTTTTTATTACCTCTGATGTCACACAGACTCCAGCTACAACAGAAACACACAGAGAAACAGACAGCATGTACTGAATAGTCCTCAGTAAGATGTTGATATTGATAGTCTCTCACACAGAGAAACAGGTTAACATCTACTGGAGAGATCTTATTAAGATGTAATTATAGTTTTCTCTCTCTCACAGAGTCTTGGTAGCAGTGTGCTCCAATGTTTCTGCACTGAGCTTTAAGTGAAACATGTTTATTGGACCATTACATGTAAAATGACACTGAATGTGACCCATGTAGTTCTCAAGGATGCAATTTTCTCTGAAATACACAGTGTGGTCCCAGCATTCACCCTCATAATTTAATCATTTTGAGCAACACAATGACATCTTAAGACAAACAATGTATTATTATATTATATTATATTCACTTTGAACTTTCTTGGGGCCCTGGGCCTTCTGGCTACCTTGTGTAGTGTTACTGACCGCCACAGCAAGTTCATACTTACCTGTGTGTGTGTGTGTGTGTGTGTGTGTGTGTGTGTGTGTGTGTGTGTGTGTGTGTGTGTGTGTGTGTGTGTGTAAGTGTGTGTAAGTGTGTGTGTGAGTGTGTGTACGCTTGTGTTTTGGTTCAATTATGCCTTCTAATACAATAATACATATTTGTTTCAGAACAAACCTCCCCTCTCACCCAAATGGTCTGTCTCATATTGTTTCTCACTGAAGGAGCCTGAAATATGTTCGGTCCTTACTCAGTCAGCCTGGGCCTGCTACACTACTCAATACATTATGAAAACATGAAACGCTCGTATGTGATCAGGGCAGAATACAGAAGGTTAGTAGAGTAAATAGTGTCCATAACAGTAGCAGCTTAGCGTCTGTGGCTACTACTTACTGAATATGACTGTTTGACTGTCAATTAAGAAAGCACTTTCCCAGACCTGGACCATCACGAACGGACACCAGACAGACAGATGTTCTACTTTGTTCAAATGTCAGGTTTGATTTCACTGAAACCGGTCCTAAAGAAAATATTACTAATTTTTAAATGTTCCCCACTGACCCCATTGGGTGATAAAAGTATGACGAATTACCATACTAAAAAAAACTACAATGTTTCCATCACTGTGCTGGTTTGCATTTAGATTGTGTTTGATCGTGACACTATAGGGAACACAGGACAAGGAAGGATGTTCATTTTGAAACAGATTTCTATTTCTTGTTTTAATTGGTTAGTGAAACCCTGGTTTCACACTGTGCCAACTAAAGTGTCACTGTGACTATTTACTGAAGTATATAACATACCAACTGGGCACAAATGTCCAACCAACGTCTGTATTTGAGCTTTGATAGACTTTTCATCTAACTACAACAATGTATAGACTGTACACATGGAAAGTATGTTGGAAAACAACCAAAATATATCCACTAAATTCAAGTATCACTCACCACATAGAAGGAAATGGATGACAGATATGTGTTTCCTCATTATGTTCTCGGACTTGTGGCGACTCGCCTTTCATCAACACACTTCTGTGGTCGTTCTCTCTACAGTCTTCTATCAGTCTCTTCCATTCACCAACACACACTCCCTCCCTGACAATCAGCCCACCTAAACACAACTCTGTCTACGTTTACGAGGTCCGTTAGATGTTTTGGAGGTCTGGTAGATGTTAAGTCCTCTAGCCAGTTTCATTCTCTATTTGTCTGGTTTGTAGTCTGGTCTGTACCTGTTACTCAACTCGGTGTAACTGTCAGTGGTTTCACATTGTGTTGGAGTGTGGTTGTTAGTGGGTGCATGTTTGTTTGTGTCCGTGTGAGTGTTTGTACGTGTGTGTGTTCATACTTAAAACTCAAGACCAATTTGACTCCTGCTGACTTCTGACCCTTGACCTCCTTTGTTTGGTGAATAACACAATAATATTTGTCTGTCCTCTATTTATCAAAAACATTTGTTTTTCACTTTTCCAATGTTTCTACATTGTTTTTCTACCCTAGCGAATTAAATAGTTTTCATATAGTTAGAATATCAAGGAATTAAATTTTCTCTTCAAGGAAAATTGGGAATATTAAAAACAAATATACCATACCATACCATCTTCTTCCGCTTATCCGGGGCCGGGTCGCGGGGGCAGCAGTCTAAGCAGGGATGCCCAGACTTCCCTCTCCCCAGACACTTCCTCCAGCTTTTCCGGGGGGACACCGAGGCGTTCCCAGTCCAGCCGGGAGACATAGAGCCGGGAGAGCAGCGGCTCTACTCTGAGCTCCTCCCGGGTGACCGAGCTTCTCACCCTATCTCTAAGGGATCGCCCGGCCACCCTGCGGAGAAAGCTCATTTCGGCCACCTGTATCCGGGATCTTGTCCTTTCGGTCATGACCCAAAGCTCATGACCATAGGTGAGAGTAGGAACGTAGATTGACCGGTAAATCGAGAGCTTCGCCTTACGGCTCAGCTCTTTCTTCACCACGACAGACCGATACATCAACTGCATTACTGCAGAAGCTGCACCGATCCGTCTGTCAATCTCCCGTTCCATCCTTCCCTCACTCGTGAACAAGACCCCTAGATACTTAAACTCCTCCACTTGAGGCAGGCACTCTCCACCAACCTGAAGTGGGCAAGCCACCCTTTTCCGACTGAGGACCATGGCCTCGGATTTGGAGGTACTGATTTTCATCCCCACCGCTTCACACTCGGCTGCAAACCGTCCCATCGCATGCTGAAGGTCCAAATATGTGATTTAATATCCATGCATTTTTCTTTTAGGGTGCTGCTATACTGTTATTAAACACACAATCATATTTAGAAATTGGTCAAATAAAACATTAATCTGTACTTCGGTCCGTAGTTTGTAATGACAGTGATTTTGGGAGGTTCAGTGAACACAGTAACATCTGAGTGTAGAAAGGAAGGCATTTATGTTTTGGGATTTGTATTTCTGACACAGTTAATTATATTGTGTCCTTCACTGGAACAGGAAGATGTGAGTAGGACAGAAATACTCCATACAACCCTTGGTCTGATCCCTACATCTGTCAGATCCTACGCAGCTGCTTTGCTGTCTATACCTGCTCCATATCCCTTGTTCATACACCTGCTATATTCCCTTCATTCTTTCAATACACCCTGAGCAGGGTGACCCATTACCCTTCAGTGTTACCCAAAATGCCCAGGTTTATCCCTTCTAAGCGACAATGGCATTTCCTGTTTTCCTCCTCAACTGGGCGTGGAGATGAGAGCCTACTCTGGGTGACGTGTTAGCAGTCTAACGGAGACGTTACGTGAATGACATTGATGCAATAACTATCAAAATAGGTGACGAGTGCTGACTTTTTCGTCAAGTGGAAAGACAGAGAATCGTGGAATCCCCTCTTTTGCTGTGTAAGGGGTTGTGGTCTATATTACCCCAAAAGGCATGCACCAGAAATGCAAGACCATCTGGGAACTTTGGGCATACTATTTATAGCGTACCATGGTTTGAGACATACTAATCTTCTCGCATACTAATCTGGCATACTATATTGTATGCAAGTATGCGATTTGAGATTCAGCCCCTGCCTCGGACCAGGAACAACAATCAGTTGTTGTCATGACTACCATTTTTCAAATCCTCCCCTATGCAACCACACTCATCCTGTTGATTTGTGTTAGGAAGTGACCTCAGCATGTGCAGCTCTACAGGTTATGCTCCAAGGTGTGAGACTTTAGGCCTAAACTATACTTCAGACTTAACTAGTAGTGAGCGTGTCCCCAATGACACCATATTCTCTACCTAGTGCACTATAATGGGAACAAAGGGAACTCAACAACACTACTCTACAACAAGGACCATACAGTAGGTGACTTTGTTCTTAAGTGTGTGAATGGAACTTTGTCCTACACAGAAAATGTATTTCATATGGGCCTTCAGGAAACTAAAGCTGTCTGTGTGTGACTGACTGTGAAAACTGTCAACAAACTGTTTCACAGTTTTTATGTTTTAGCTGAGGCGAAACACATTCGGGTAATGAGTCATACAAAAAGTCATGTTTTGTTTGTTTCTATGTTGATATCACTGGCATGCATTATGGATTTGACGAGGTTCAAAAGCCAACATGTGAAGTTGTTCTCAATCACGAAAAAAAAAAAAAAAAATATATATATATATATATATATATATATATATACAGGACAAACATTCCACATACACCCTTCATACATTATCATTCATTATCACATGCATACAGTACAAACACTCCACATACACCCTTCATACATTATCATTCATTAAAAAACAAAAATAAATACTCAAAAACATAACATTTAAGTTGATATTATTGGCTCCTCAACCATCAATACTTTGTGATGCCCCCACTGGAGTGGATAATTCAGACCACAGGTTTTCAAGTGGGTTACAGTTCACATAAAAAACTGTCAACTCTGTGTGAATACATGAGAGGGTTACTCACTGGATTTCCTGTCTCTCCTTGATTTCTAGATAAGCAACAGGAGGAGTCCCAGCACCAACAAAGGCAGACTCCCACAGATAATGATAACCACCAGAGTACCTAGAAATACAAATACCAGACTCACACACCATGATGACCACTGAGGTACCTAGAAATACAAATACCAGACTCACATACAAATACCAGACTCACACACCACACACAATAACACACACTTCCTGTCCCTCTCTGATAAATTGTTGCTTTAACTTACCAGGAGGGCGCACCAATGGAATTATGGGAGTAACAGCAGCACCTCGACCCACAGACACGTCTGGAAACCAAGGTAACACAGAATAATCTCGGTGTGGCACCTTGTGACATGTATTGAACTACAAGTACCAAGCACCTCACTGGAGCGTGGACTACAACTACAGAGGAATCAAACTCTGATAAACTACACCACCTTCTGGTGGAAACAGGTCTTGTCATATTTCAGCTGCTGGAGGTGAAGGACATTAATGAACTGTTTTAAAACACATTGACTGCCTGATACTTTACAGGTTTACTAATCTGATGGTTCCTATTGACTCCTCACCACCAACAATTCCTCTGTATTTTCTGCTCTCTTCAGTACCTACCACTCCTTTTTCTGTCTCCCTAAAGCACTGGTTATCAAACTGTTTTGGCCCCTGGCCCTATTTTGTTGTATTGTGTTGGTCTGGTTCTTTTAGGTAATCTGGTGTATTCTGGTGTTGGTCTGTTTCTTATAGGTAATCTGGTGTATTCTGGTGTTGGTCTGGTTCTGGTTCTGCTTCTTCTGGGTCTGCTGCTCCTCATACACTTCAGAAAGAGAAGAGACAGAGAGAAGAGAACCACAGGTACAGTGTCATCACACAATCAACACATGAAACAGTGCATTCATTATTGAATAAAAAACGGAATATATTCAAATCAAATTAACACAATGTTTTTTTTCTTCACTTCAGCTACCAAACACCCTGCCAGATCATTGGTTCCCAGCTCTTCAACAACCAACCAGGACCCAGACACAGTCACCGTCACCAACCCCACCTACTCCACAGAAACCAATCAGAACGCAGATCCTGATTTAAGTAAGAATTCTTCATAACTATATATGTACATTAGATAGAAATAAAGAGACACAGTCAGAGAAATAAACACACACACTTATATAATCTTTGTGAGGATCAAATGTTTAATGGTATTGCCAAACCACTAACCAGAAAACCAACCCCAATCCTAAAGTGTTTTCACTTCAACAATAGAAAATCAAGTATAGACACAAACTGCAAAGATATTCTGTTCCACAGGACCAGTCAGCAATCCAGACACAACAATTTTAGAGTCCACCTACCAAACACTCAACGCAGCACCTCAAGACTCCACCTACCAAACCCTCAACACAACACCTCAAGACTCCACCTACCAAACCCTCAACACAACACATCAAGACTCCACCTACCAAACCCTCAACACAACACCAAGACTCCACCTACCAAACCCTCAACACAACACCAAGACTCCACCTACCAAACCCTCAACACAACACCAAGACTCCACCTACCAAACCCTCAACACAACACCAAGACTCCACCTACCAAACCCAGAACACCTGACCTCAAGACTCCGCCAATGCAAACCCCTCTGGAACCGTTGGTCTGATCCCAACAAAACTTAGCATGTAGCATCCAGGTGCCCATCTCTTTAAACACTGTATATTCCAGTGGTCTGGTTTGAACACAATGGGCGCAATGAACCAATGATCTGGCATGAAATAATTTTCCCAAACAACATCGGCACCTCCAGGTCAAACAAGACAATAATGTAGAAGATAGCTAGACTTAAATACCCGAACATGAGTGCAGTATTTCTCCACTCTAGGATATTTAAAACATGACCTGTACAGCATCATGGTGCGTTGATTTGAATGTACTGTACTACTGTAGGATATTGTGTGTGGATCCTGTGATCCATCTGTGATCCATCTGTGATCCATCTGTGATCCATTTGTGATCCATC
Organism: Esox lucius; assembly: GCF_011004845.1. NCBI lineage: Eukaryota > Metazoa > Chordata > Actinopteri > Esociformes > Esocidae > Esox > Esox lucius. Next base: position 5,192,228 of record NC_047577.1, read on the forward strand.
TGTGTACAAAAGGGCAGAACTTGCATTTAATATACAGATCTACGCTGTCCACGACATTAACTTCACATCATTCCTTCCTCTTTTGTAACAATGTGAAAGCATCATATGGGTAATTAAACGTCTGTGTTGGAATCGTTCTCCATACAACCCTTGGTCTGATCCCTACTGTCAGATCATACGCAGCTGCTTTGCTGTCTATACCTGCTCCATATCCCTTGCGCATACATCTGCTAAATTCCCTTCATTCTTGCAATACTCCCTGAGCAGGGTGACCCATTACCCTTCAGTGTTACCCAAAATGCCCAGGTTTATCCTGCGACAATGGCATTTCCTGTTTTCCCCCACAAATGGGCATCGTAACAGGAGGCAGACGAGAGGAACCAGGCGCAGGCAGAATGCAGGTGATGTGGTCTTTTAATGAAAAACAAAAAGCTGAGTACAAAGCCGAAGAAAGGAAAGGGCTGACATTAAACAGCAAAAACAGAGGCACTCACTGGTTACATGTGGGACGTACGAATGACGTCAAAACAACCATGATCCACAAACGTGGGGAGCAGAGGGGAAACATTTAAACAGATACTAATGAGATGATTGGGACCTGGTGTGAGTGATTGAAAACGTGTGACATGAGACAATGTGATTGTGAGTGACTGGAACAGGGGATGCATGGCATGGTGGCGCCGAACCTCACCGTACCGTGACAGGCGTGGAGGTGAGAGCCTACTCTGGATGGCGTGTTGCCAGTCTAACGGATACGTGAATGACATTGGTGCAATAACTATCAAAATAGGTGACGACAACTGACTTTTTCGTCAAATGGAAAGACAGAGAATCGTGGAGATCCCTCCTCTATTACTGCGCAAGGTGCTGTGGTCTATATTACCCCAAAAAGCATGCACCAGAAATACAAGACCATTTGGGAACTTGGGGCATACTGTTTATAGCAAACTATGGTTTGAGACATACAAATCTTCTTGCATACTAACCTGGCATACTATATAGTATGCAAGTATGCGATTTGAGATTCAGCCCCAGCCTCGGACCAGGAACCACAATCAGTTGTTGTCATGACTACCATTTTTCTGCTGACTTTAAGAGGGGGCGGAGCATAGATAGATATGCATAACAGTATAACCAATACAAATGAGCGTGATTACAACAAAAACAAGTCCACGTTTTCCAGAAGGTGAAAACTGACCGGTCAAATCACAAGTTATTAATTACCTACCAAGATGGCGGTGTTACTTGTTGAATTTTCATCTCTGATGATGGGTGAGAGTTAGAAATCCATTTACAAACTACAGCACATTTTGTACCAAGTCTACTATTTAGGGCAACAAAAAGTATCCTCTACACAAAAACGAATTTCCGCTAGAAAAACAAATCTACCCTTAATAGTTTTTGGGGCTTTCCAAAAATACCCCCCCCCCCTCAGGCAACCACACTAATCCTGTTTATTTGTGTGAAGAAGTGACCTCAGTGTGTGCAGCTCTATAGGTTATGCTCCAAGGTGTGAAAAAGGTGCAAACTGACTTTAGACCTAAACTGTCCTTTAGACTCAGCTAGCAGTCCCCAATGACACCCTATTCGCTACCTAGTGCACTAATATAGACACAAAGGGAACTCAACAACAACACTCTACAACAGGGCCCATTTGGTGACTTTGTCTTAAGTGTGTGAATGAAACTTTGTCCTACACAGCAAATTAATTTCATATGGGCCGACAGGAAACTAAAGCTGTCTGTGAGTGACTGACTGTGAAAACTGTCAGCAAACTCTGTTTCACAGTTTTTATGTTTCAGCTTCAGGAGAAACACACATTCGGGTAACTAGTTAGAACACACGTCTTATTAGTGCGTTTCTTTCTATGTTGAATTAATCCATGTAGTCAACAGCCCTGACATGCAGTATGGATTTGATCATGTTCCAAAACCAACACTTGAAGTTGGTCTCATGCACCAAATGTTTGTTAAAAGCTCTTGAAGGTGAAGTACCCCAGATCTGGGTTACTAGAACCTTGCCAGCAAGCAACACGCCAGTGGCCCACCGGCAGCCCACTACACAAAAACGATTGACTTGCCTTACGTGCAATTCACATTCGCTACAGCGCCATCTACGGACACAGCAGTGTTTAAACACAGTAAAGCATTATGAAGCATTAAAGTTGAGGCTATAGGCGAGTAGTTGAGCGGGTACCATGCAGTGGAAAATGGCCATTAGTTTGGGGAAAAAATTATGTTACGCAATGGCGAGAGACGGCTGTTTCTATGTGTTTACTGTACATATCTACACAAAGGTCCTTTACACAAGCAATAGTGCAAAAATCAATGTCACTTATTTTTATAAACTACCAATGTTGACCACATTTCTGTACACTACGATTTAACAATATTAAAATAAATTAAATACAAGAACAAAAGGTGTACAATAGCACCCCTGCTGGAAGGAAATGGCAACACAAGCAGATACAGCAGATCACAGACCCCGCCCACTCATCGGCGGCTAGCCGCCAGCGTAAAGCAGTCGCCGCAATCGAATGAAAAAAATGAAAAAATCGATGAAAAAAAAACATCTACCGATGACAAAAACATTTCTAAAACACTGAAAGTCCCTTTAAGAGTATGTGTGTTGTGATTAGTCTTTTTAATTATGTCGTATTCCTACTATGCGTGTGTGGTGAATAAGTCTTGAGGTGTTGTGTTGAGGATTTGGTAGGTGGAGTCTTGAGGGGCCGGGTTGAGGGTTTGGTAGGTGGAGTCTTGAGGGGCTGGGTTGAGGGTTTGGTAGGTGGAGTCTTGAGGGGCCAGGTTGAGGTTTTGGTAGGTGGGGTCTTGGGTTGATGCATCTGGTTTAATGACTGGCCCTGGGGAACACAACATATTTACTGTGAGTGCACATACAGTACAAACAGTCAACATACACCCATTCATTCATTATCATACATTATCACATACATACAGTACAAACAGTCAACATACACCCATTCATTCATTAACATACATTATCACATACATACAGTACAAATAGTCAACATACACCCATTCATTCATTATCATACATTATCACATACATACAGTACAAACAGTCAACATACACCCATTCATTCATTATCATACATTATCACATACATACAGTACATACAGTAGTGGAAGATGGACATTGTTCGCAATTTATTCAAATAAGAATTTCTCAGTCGTTCGTATAACAGTATTTCAAGTTTAATTACGTGGCGCCGCGGGAACAACCCGCATGACAAAGAGTACAAGTACAGAGACCAGCAGAGTAACGTCATGACAGATTTTTCTCAATAGGCCTTTCAAGTTTCAAGCTTATATTCTCTTCCAACAGTACAGATGATGGATTTAGCATTTGTAGAATGTACATACAAGGAACAAGCAATAGTAGCCACTATGAGGTAGTCTAAAATTGCTAGGTTACTCAAATAGCTCCAGGAGACACAGAAAATCATAGAATGTCGGTTGCCCAGACAACCCGGTCAAAGACTGAGATGTATCAATCTGGACATTTACTATATGGGGACTTTAGTTAAATATTCTCCTCCCAATAAGGAATAGAGCTTTGTTCACCTGTGGGATGTAACTAATAATAAACCCTGCTGTTCAAGAGCTTCCTCCTAGAGAACAGTTTCTTATGGTGGTTTTATGGTTACAGGCAGAGGCCTGTTTCTCTTACTGCTAAAAGGAGCCAAGGCCCTGCTCAGCCGACATTCCATTCATCACTGCCCCTGAACACAAGACACTGGCCTTATAAATGACAGAGACAGAGAGAGACTAGCTTTTCAGCATATGTGTAACTGATCAAACATACAGAATACAAAACCCTTCTATAAAATAATGAATAAGTAAGAATGACAATAAATGAATTTTCTACACAGTCAACATAAACCCTTCATACATAATCCTTCATGGACTATGGTGATATTATATAAATGAATGCCTCTGCCTCTGCTCAGGGTTTGAGATCTATTGACACCCTTAATCATGACCTTTATCTTAAACTGCCAGGCACTTAAACGCAATTGCACTCAAGTCTGACATGGTTGGACCTCATTTTAAGAGGGTCTTGGACCCCTGTTCCATGAAGCACATTTTGAGATCCTTGATAGTCTCAGGTTTCTGCTTGTGGACTGTCCTCTTCAATTCAGACCACAGATTTTCAACTGGATTCCAGTCCACCTTGAAAACTGTCAACTCTGTAAACACATAAGAGGGTTACTCACTGGGTTTCCTGTATGTCCTCCATTTGTAGAACAGCAACAGGATGAGTCCCAACACCAAGACAGCCAGACCCACACAGACTATGATGACCACTGGAGTACCTAGAAATACAAATACCAGACTCACACACCATGATGACCACTGGAGTACCTAGAAATACAAATACCAGACTCACACACCATGATGTCCACTGGAGAACCTAGAACTACAAATACCAGACTCACACATACCATGATGACTAATGGAGAACCTAGAACTACAAATACCAGACCACACACCATGGTGACCACTGGAGTAGCTTTGTGCTCCAATGTTTCTGCACATTGATCCTGAAGGGAAACATGTTTATAGGACCATTACTGTACATGTAAAATGACACTGAATGTGACAGAATAAGTTCTCAAGGTGTAATACCACTTCCTCTCAAACACACAGGGTGGTTTCGGCATCTAAACCAAACCAGAGTTACAAAATGACAACAAGCTGCCTCAGGCATGGAACCAACATTTGAAACATAATCTTTATATTAACTAAGACAGATACATTATTGGTCGTTTGATCATATCCTGGTTCATGTTCAGCATGATGGGATGTGTTCAGTTGGTATTAACACCACGCTCAGTGTACAACTCAATGTCTGTACTACAAATCCACCCATTCCACTTTAATTCAACATCATAACATTAGTTTGTTGAAATGATGTACCACCCGGTTTCCAAAATAGTTCGGACACTGCGTGAAATGTACATAAAATCAGAATGCAATGATGGGCCAAAAATATAAGCAGGGTTCACCACCCTCTTAAATGATTTGCACATCCTGCATTCTGTTTTTGGAAACAAGGTTGTACTTTGATCAAGGGTCAGGTTGGATTTCATTGACACTGCGCTGAAGAAAATATGACCAATTTCAAAATGTTCACCCATTGACTCCTGTGGCTGATAAAGGTATGACAGACTACCAAACTAGGATAAAGGTATGACAGACTACCAAACTAGGATAAAGGTATGACAGACTACCAAACTAGGATAAAGGTATGACAGACTACCAAACTAGGATAAAGGTATGACAGACTACCAAACTAGGATAAAGGTATGACAGACTACCAAACTAGGATAAAGGTAGAAGAAAGCACACCTTAGTTGACGAGGTGCCGGCTAAAGGGTACGAAATGGAAAGAAAATGGATGAAAAAGCTGCACACTCTAAACTCAAATGCATATAACAATTTTTAATAAGACCAACGTTTCAACAGACACGCTGTCTTCATCAGGGAACAATGAAAAACAGAGCAAATCACATGCTTTTATAGGGGATTGTGGGACACACACAGGTGCTTGTAATATGTCAATCAGAGAGATTATCTAATTGGACAATAAAGGAGTAGTGTGTCAAAATTGGATATGGAAACAAAATAAAGAATAGATATATACATACAGGAATACACGAAAGGCGACAGTGGCATGTTAAACCATGTTAAAAATGAATACACAAACCAGAGAAAGGGTTTCAGATCATAATCAATATTGAGACCAATATTGAGAGACTACCAAACTAGAAAATACATTAAGACATTTCCATCACTGCATTGTTTTGTATTTTAAACTCCAATCCACTACTCTGGCATTGCAAGCACCATGTTGTACAAACTGAGATACACAGGATTCCTTATGAGCAAATTGGACCACCACTTCCAAGCATTTACCATGACCAACATGGACTACAAATAACAAGCATTTACCATGACCAACATGGACTACAAATACCAAGGATTTACCATAACCAACATGGACTACAACTACCAAGGATTTACCATCGCCAACATGGATTACAACTACCAAGCATTTACCATAACCAACATGGACTACAACTACCAAGCATTTACCATAACCCACATGGACTACAACTAACAAGGATTTACATGTACTTGACCCATTAAGAAATGAATCCTGGAACCCAGGTTCCACACTGTTCCAACTAAGGTGTCTGTCACAACTTGCTGTTGAACAGCAACCTGAAATGTCCAATCAACATCTGAACTTGAGCTTAAATAGAGTTTTCAACTAATTTAGAACAGTGTAGTTGTTCTAGATAGATGAAATTGTGATTTATGTTACCATTATGATTTAAAAAGGAACCAAACATCAATGTGTTAATAAATGGCTTCACATGATCACCATCCTTAAATAAAAGACAGTTTTTTTGCATGATCAGTCATATGCTCAAAATCAATGCCAAAATTGCACAATTTCTGCCAGGGTGTGTAAACTAATGAGCACAAGTGTAAATACAAACACACCAACCCAGTACTCACACGCACATTAACACACATTCAGTTATTAGTCACACACATACATGTGCTGGGCAGAGTAGAAAAGATGTATTTCCCGCTCCTTGGAAGCAGGATAAAAAACACTGGATTAGAGGTTACCTGTTGTCATGGTTACCATTGTCGTGCTGACTGTAACAGGGGGGCGGAGACTCGTCCTGGTGATGTCAGGTGGAATGGAAGGAGCTAAAGGGTCAAATACAGTATTTCCTGTTACGTAAGACTGTACCAGAGACAGTAGAGACAGAAATATTAACTCATACTGTATTTATAATGTCAGCTGAAGCGATGTTGCAAAATAACCACAAGTGGTTCTTTGACAGATTTGAACAATAGAGAAAGGTAGAAGAAAACACCAGTAAATGTATTTAATCAACTCTCCAAAGATGAGCTAATTGAAAGTGGAATGTGTGATGATGACACACCACTGTAGGTTCAACAGTAAATTGTGTGTAACTAGCAAAATAATGTAATGTTGAACCTAGACGGGAGCTAACGGTAGCTTATACCAGAAAAACACTAGTTAAATTCACTTAACGCATGTTAATGTCTGCTAATTCTTGCTAACATATGCTAATGCTAGTTAAATCAGATAATGCAAGCTAACTCCAGAAGTACTTCAATTGCTAACAATGTATGCATGTATGACTAAATAGTATTGTATGACTCCTAAAACTGTCCGTAACCTATTGCCCAAAAGGTTTTGCTTTCATAAGGGGCATTTTTGACTTTATTGCTAGTGAAAATGTCTGCTGACTAGAGGAAAAAGGTCAGTGTTAAATAGTCTCAATTTAACTGCTTGTATACTTTACAGATTCAGTCTCAGGCAAATAATTTATTTTGTGACAATCAAGTTAACAACATCTGAGGGCTGTTTGAAAAATGTATGAAAAGTGTCTGTAGTTTGTTTAGGATCACTCAAGAAAGTTGGTCTGATTACATGGGAGGGAATGATGTACCCGTGGTTGGTACCCTACTGGGGGGCGTGGTCTCGTTAAGCCACTCCTCCCAATGTGTATCTATGGGGAAGTTGTGTGTCTTCTTTTTGTGCTATCTCCAACTGTACAGTGTCCCCGTCTGCTGCATGTGGCTCACGCCAACACCCCCAAATTGTTCCAGAACCTTCCCGGGAGGCAGCCAGAAGGCTCCGCCCCTGCACAGCTGCCTCCCAATCCTGTTGTGGAAATTGTTGAACTGATGTATACTTGGTCCTATACATGTATAAATGGGTTACTAGTTAAAGGACTGAGTCCCCATGTTTGGATGAGAAAAGGAATGTGGTAGAGAGGGATCTGGTATTTGCCTAGGGGGCATCCTTGACCGGCACCAGCGGATTAGAGGGTTACTCGTAAATCAGTTAATCTGTATAACCCTTTAGTGTCTATCTGCTGTTTGTCCAGACATTGTGACTCCTCAGGAGTTGAGAAGGTTACCCAGGTGGGGGAGGACAGCCTGTCCCTTTGTTTGAAGCATCTTACCACACCCCTTTTTCCACTATAAGTACTGATGACTGTTCATGTATTAAGTTTCAGACTCCTCTGATGATTATGTTTGTAAGCATCTGACGCGTCTCTCTATTTGCAAATTAACTATTAAATTGTGCAAGAGGATTTTGTCTCTGTCCTTACTCCTTTAAACGTTCAATCACAAACCTCAGTGGAGGTATTTAAGAGCTCCCAAGGAGCTGCTCAGGGGAGGAGCTTGAAAAGAAGCCAAAGCTGAAAAAGATGCCATGGGAGAAGCTGAGGGGCCTGGAGAGGAGAAAGCAACAGCAAAGACAGCAACCCCAAACCATGCTGCCCTCATGCTGCTGAGCCACAGTAAAACAGGAGCCAAAGAGGGAGAAACACAGCCAGGAGGAGATGGTCAGGGAGGCGAGCCGTGCCCATTCCACCTCCTCCCCTACCACTTCTATTTATGTTGATACAACGCTCCCCGAGTGTGTAGTAACAGAAGGACAGAAAGTGATGTGTTTACTGACATCTGAAGAGGAAATGATAATGTACATGAACGTGTGTGTAATATCCTCCATGTGACAGAGAAATGTGGCTAAGTTCCCCCTTTACCCAGAATAATGTGGACATTGTTACTGTTCAGCATTATTCTAATACCGCTCCCAAAAAAGATCAATAATAATATCATTAATTCAAGTACAAGAAAAGGATTGTTACAAAATATGCTAGTTTTATAATTAATAATGTGCTTGCAAAGAGAATAGAGCTCTAAAACAGAAGAGAAACAAAATGGTAATTTTTGAAACACGTACCTTTCTCAACCTTCAGAAACACCTCTTGGTATGAGTCCAGAACAACTCTAATCACTCCACACCAGTATGTCCCAGAGTCTGACTTGTTCAGGTCCTTGATGGTCACAATGACGTCTCCACTTTTAAAGTCAAATATGCTGTATCTTCCTTTCTCAGCATAGTTTTTATTGTTTGTAGTCTGTATGAGAATATCTGAACTAGTGCAGGGGTCCTTGCAGAAATACGTGTCATTGTTTGATGCAAATGTGTGTTTACATTTAATCGCCACCTGTCCTCCTACAACTCCAGTCACTGTCAGATCCTCTGACCCAACTGGACACAGAGCTGTCACATGAACACATGAGAAAGAGTCCAGTTAATATTAAAACATCAACCTTTCACCTCAACAGAAGTGTATGTAATATTACAGAAATACATGTGTTATCATGAATACAGAACACATTCACTAGTTAACTCACCCAACAGAATGGCAACCATACAGAAGAAGACTTTCTCCATGCTTCTCTTCATCCCCAACTCACACTTTCCCCAAATGTCTTCTGTCATTTAATCTCCCTCTGTTACACTCTTTCTCTGCTTCTTTTCTCTTTAACCAGTGAGTGTTGTGTTCTTGTTGTTTCTCCGGCTACATTTTCCACTTCCTATTTCTCACCACTTCTTGATCATGTCTGTTATAATGGGTGCTTCCTTGTCTCTCTCTCTGTGATCTCCCTTATCTTTAACATCCTCTCTCTCTCTCTCTCTCTCTCTCTCTCTCTCTCTGTGATCTCCCTTATCTTTAACATCCTCTCACCCTCTTGTTCACTCCTTGCCTCCTCACTCCGTCCCTCCTCACTCCTTGCCTCCATCCATCCACCTTTCTCTCCTGCTCTCCCTCTCCTTTCTTCCTTGTCCCCGCTCCTTTCTGTCATCTCTTGACCCCTCTCCAGTGCTTTCTCTCCAGTGCTTTCTCTCATTCAGCATGATGGGTTCTGGTACATGTTCATCATTTCACCACACAAACAGTGTCCATGTAGTCTGGATCTACATTGGGGGGATTCCAATGTTTTTGACCAGGCCTGTCTATTCAGTCCGGATATATGTTGCGGTGATTCCGATGTTTTTGACCAGGCCTCTGATGTCGTGGTCAAAACTGAAGGTGTTCTTGTGCCTGATGACCAGCTTGACAACCAGCAGCAGAGAGAGTGTGAAGACCCAACCAGTGGAACTCTGTCTCCCCCATCTGTGTGGTTTGGGAACAATCCGTTGAACTCAGACCGAAACCTCCTTGGCCAAACCCTCACGATGCCTCCGGGACTGCAGGGTACATCATGCTCACAGTAAGACTCCATTTCTAAAGTCAAATATAGTGTATCGTCCTTTCTCTGTACAGTTTGTGCTGTCCTGAGTCAGATTCTGTTAACAGTCCAACAATTCTGTGTGTGTGCGTGTGTGTGTCTCTGTCTGTGTGTGGACTCTCAGGAGATGATTGGAGTTGTGGGAGGATGAGACATAATCAAATGTTCATAATCATTGGCAGAGACCAACATCAAGTATTTCTGCAAGGGGATCTGCTTAATGTCTGTGGAGACAGAAACTAAATGGAATTATTATAATGTGAAATCTAGCTACCTATGTTACTGGGCAACACTCTTAGGCCATCTAAGAAGACGCATGGCCCCCTGAAATACAACCAGATCTTCATGTACATCATAACAATTGATAAGCGAAGTGTGACTCACAAATGTGTGCTTTTTCATGTAATTCAAAACATTGTACTGGCATAAACGGCACGTTCTAGAAGCAATATGTGAACCTCTCGGAGAATGACCCCGTCCTTAGTAACTGGAATGCTTTTTAATCAATGAAGTGACTTTCAGGGTTAGAGATGAAAACAATGAAAACAACATTTAAAACAATACAGTTTGTTCGCCCCTCAAAGCAGCTACCCACTGAAGTGGAACATGGCCCGGTCAAAATAAATATCAAAAGACCTCATGAGAAAGAGCGTTGAGGCTTTGTAAGGCTAGAAAAGGCTACTGATGGGCATCGGAACCTTTGAGGTTTGTGTCAAAAAAATTGATGATCAATCGAAAAGCGTATAAACACAGTGTGCAATAGTGACATCTGCTGGTCACAAATAAATGTTGAATTATTCATTATTATATTCATGTTCGACAAGATTTTCCTGGTTCATTGGTCAGTGGGAGCACGTTGTAGGAGGGGTTTACTTTTCACATCTTCCTTGGTTTTTCAAAGAACCTTTTGACAACAGCAAGAGTACGCATTAAATGATGAAAGATATATATTAGATCTCATGCCTCTACCTGTTACCATTCAAGTCCCAACGCCACCTGATTCTGAAGTCATCAATGTTGAACATGTCAGTTTGTTGTTATTTGTTAAATGAGGTTGAGGCTGACGTTTAAAAGACCTTGTTACAGAGAATTTTGGAAGCCTACATTGCACAGATGAAATCAGAGCTTTTGTTAAGATAAACCACATTTGTTAAATAAACAATACAAATATATGTATTTTTTTTATGTGTGTGTCCGTTGTATGGAATGTCTTTGTTGCAAATTGTGGTTAGATAAAGATTTAATGAGTTTATTTTCACATGTTATACAAAAACAAAGACCCTCCCAGTAGGGTTCACATACTTTCAAGTAGCATTGCATAAACACACACTGAAAGCAGGACACAGACACATGGAGATCTCAGGACTCTAATGACATAACTAAACATACAGCAACAGAACATTAAAACAAAATTAAAAACCATAAAAACAGAACTATGGAACATGGAACAAGATCCAAAGAACGACCGACAACAAGCGCGAGGAGAGGATTTCTGAGCAGGTGCTGCTCTCTTCAATTCAGAAATGAAATGAACGAAGCTGCACTCTCTGCTGCCCCTACTGGACAATCTGTGCCACACCAGACCAATCGATCAAAATATTAACCAAGACAAAAATAATATTGCTTTTAAATATTCTTTACATTTGATAACAACCAAATCACTATATTTAAATTCTGCTTTTAACCATACATTTTTTTAGTTATAAAACTTTTTTAGAACTATATAACACTTTTTAGTTATAACACTTTTTTAGAACTATAATCGCCTACGTGTGAGTTTGATGCTGGAACATTCTCAGTTTGGTTGTGGGTGTGTTTTATAAGTGTGGCTGTGGTAAGGGTTTGGTAGGTGGAATCTTGGATTTATGTGGAGAGGGTTTAGTAGGCGGAGTCTTGGGTTTCCTTGGTGAGGGTTTGGTAGGTGGAGTCTTGGGTTGACATGGTCAGGGTTTGGTAGGAGGAGTCTTGGGTTGCCTTGGTGATGGTTTGGTAGGTGGAGTCTTGGGTTCCCTTGGTGATGGTTAGGTAGGTGGAGTCTTGGGTTCCCTTGGTGATGGTTAGGTAGGTGGAGTCTTGGGTTGACATGGTCAGGGTTTGGTAGGAGGAGTCTTGGGTTTTCTTTGGTGAGGGTTTGATAGGTGGAGTCTTGGGTTGACGTGGAGAGGGTTTGGTAGGTGGAGTCTTGGGTTTCCTTGGTGAGGGTTTGGTAGGTGGAGTCTTGGGTTCCCTTGGTGAGGGTTTGGTAGGTGGAGTCTTGGGTTCCCTTGGTGAGGGTTTGGTAGGTGGAGTCTCGGGATACTAATGTGAAGCTTTGGTTGGTTCTGGAGTCTTGAGTTGATGTGTCTGGTTTGACTAATGGCCCTGAAACACAACCAAACTGTTAAAGTGTGTGTATGTGTGTGTGTGTGTGTGTGTGTGTGTGTACATTTGTTTTATAGAAGGTTTACACAAGAACATTATATAATGATCAGTACGATTGTGGCAAGTGTCTTTGGGTAAATAGTAGGGTTAGGGATTAGGGTTAGATTTGGATTGATATATCATATGGAAGGAGTACTAACTTGATGCTTTCCTGACTCTCCTCCATTTACAGATCAGTAACAGTCCCAGCACCAAAACAGCCAGACCAACACAAACCATGATGACCACTGGAGTACCTGGAACTACAAATTCCAGATCCACACACAACATAATGGCCACTGGAGTAGTTAGAAGTACAAATACCAGACTCACACACCATGATGACCACTGGAGTACCTAGAACTACAAATACTAGACTCACAGCATGAGCTATGTTTGATAAGACGTCTTTCCTTTTTATCACAAGCAATTGAGATAATGCCTTAAAGCCTATGGTTTTTCAAGTTTGACAGTGAACAACCTGAATACGCCAAAAATCTGCCATAAAACACCATGCTAAAAAAATTTACAGTAAAAAAATAAACAGTTAGCCTGGGTACATTTTAGCACAGCAACTCTTACTATTTTGTGAATTGACTGCTTCGGGTGGAGTTGCTGTTGTTCGTGCCTCCCATACTGTTTCTGAAAGCGGGGCAGTTGTTCAAGAACATCAGGACAGAGATTTGAAACTGAGAGTACCAGACTCACACACACCATCTATCATCTACAGACTGTTAAAGCAGATACACATCCTTTCAATCCTGGGTCAACAGTGGAAATAGAAGCTGACGTGTAAAGTGTCTGAGAAAAAAAATATATTTCTTCTCACTGTCTTTGGAACAGGAATGAGAACACTGGTTACCTGTCATTGGTGCCGTTGCAGTGATGACATCAGAGGTAGTGGGCGGAGCTGTGAGGGGAAACAACATGGTCATCAGAGACAGTTTGACCCCCACATCCCCTTCCCCAGTGTTGTCTGATCATGTCAGAGGAGAGACGTGTATTCAGAGAGACTGAGACTTTATTGAATAAATGCTGCTGATCCCAAGATACAATACAACACAATGGGTAAATGATGTAGGCGAATGAATGTGTAGTGACATTTTGGATTGTTATATTTACATTTTACATCTGCAATGTGTGAGTCAAATGATGTGTATTTTGTCTCTAGACCAGTGGTTCTCCACTACAGGCATCGGAACCTGAAGTTCTGTTGGATTTCATTCCAGCCCCCTAAATATGGCCTTGTTTTATTATCTATGTGGTAGAATAGAAATACTAGACTCACAGCATAAACTATGTTTGTTAACACGTCTTTCCTTTTTATCACAAGCAATTGAGGTAATGCCTTAAAGCCTATGGTTTTTAAAGTTTGACAGTGAACAACCTGAATAGCCAAAAATCTGCCAGAAAACACCATGCTAAAAAAACAGTTAGCCTGGGTACATTTTAGCACAGCAACTCTTACTATTTGGTGAATTGACTGCTTCGGGTGGAGTTGCTGTTGTTCGTGCCTCCCATGCTGTTTCTGAAAGCGGGGCAGTTGTTGAAGAACATCAGGACAGAGATTTGAAACTGAGAGTACCAGACTCACACACATCATCTATCGTCTACAGACTGTTAAAGCAGATACACATCCTTTCAATCCTGGGTCAACAGTGGAAATATAAGCTGACATGTAAAGTGTCTGAGAAAAAAAATATTTCTTCTCACCGTCTTTGGAACAGGAATGAGAACACTGGTTACCTGTCATTGGTGCCGTTGCAGTGATGACATCAGAGGTAGTGGGCGGAGCTGTGAGGGGAAACAACATGGTCATCAGAGACAGTTTGACCCCCACATCCCCTTCCCCAGTGTTGTCTGATCATGTCAGAGGAGAGACGTGTATTCAGAGAGACTGAGACTTTATTGAATAAATGCTGCTGATCCCAAGATACAATACAACACAATGGGTAAATGATGTAGACGAATTAATGTGTAGTGACATTTTGGATTGTTATATTTACATTTTACATCTGCAATGTGTGAGTCAAATGATGTGTATTTTGTCTCTAGACCAGTGGTTCTCCACTACAGGCATCGGAACCTGAAGTTCTGTTGGATTTCATTTCAGCCCCCTAAATATGGACTCGTCTGTCCGTAGTTGAGAACCCCTGCTCTGGACATTATAACTTTAGCATTTTCATTTGTAATAGTTATGTATATCTGACACTTAAGATATGGCTGAGGACAAAACCCCCATAATTACCAATCAAAAAACAGAAGAAAATGACAGAGTGGCTCTATGGAATGAAGAGACTGGCTGAAAATATAGGAGGGAGTGTCTGTAAGTAAAGGTGGGAGTGGCTGTAAGTAAAGGTGGGAGTGGCTGTTAGTAAAAGAGCGAATGGCAGGCTAATAGGCAACTGTTGGTGTGCAGTTATAGAAGTCCAGGTAGAGAAGTGTTCTGTAAGAGCTGGCATGCTGACACAGACAAATTTAGCAACATTCTTCCTCTTTATATGGAGGCAATGTGTCATTATCAACCAATTGTGTTATGCATATCAGCTCTCAATATCAGCCAAGAATTTTTATACAAGGCATTCCTACAAAATAGTAAAATTATGTTAAATTAAACGATACTACAAACAGAACAGCAGAAACACATACCTTCCACAACGCTGAGATTCACCATTTGGTATGAGTCAACTCCAACTCTCTCCACTACACACCAGTATGTCCCAGAGTCTGACTTCTTCAGGTCCTTGATGGTCACAGTGAAGTATCCATTTCCATGGTCTGTTATACTGTATCTTCCTTTTGCAATATAGTTGTTGCTGACCTTTGTCTTAATGATAACATCTGATTCAGTTAAGCAGGGGCTCTTGCAGAAATACTTGATGTGGTTGTCTAATGAGTTGAAGGAACATTTTATCACCACCCGTCCTCCTACAACTCCAGTCACTGTCAGAACCTCTGACCCAGCTGGACACAGAGCTGTCACATGAAAACATGAGAGAGAGTCCAGTTAATATTTAAAACATCCATATATCTCCCCAACACATCATATTCATGTACAGATATATAGTCAAGTTCTATCATGAATATTAAAAAAGTTCTCTCACCAAATAGAATAGTAACCATAGTGATGAAGAAACGATCCATGTTGGTCTTCGTTCGGTTTCGAACCTCCTTTTCTCGCACAATCCCAATGTCTCTCCTTCTTTGTCTCCTTGGACACGTAGCTCCTGTCTTTCTCTTTTCTCCTCTGCTTATCGCTCTCTTTCTTTTCCGGACTAGTTAGCATAAATGCGTTATTGTTTTCTTCATCTTTATCCAGTGCTTATTTCTTCTTTTTCTCCTGTACTTCCTCATTTATGAGGTTGATGATGGGAATCTCCTTGCCTCTCTGTCTCCCCCCTCTCTGTGTGGTGTGAGAACAATCCGTTGAACCGAAACCTCCGTGGCCAAACCTTCACAATGTCTCTGGGACTGCAGGGTACATCATGCTCACAGTGAAGACTCCATTTCTAAAGTCAAAGATACTGTATCGTCCTTTCTCGGTAGAGTTCTCACTGTCCTGAGTCTGAATGAGAATACCTGATTCAGTTAAGCAGATCCCCTTGCAGAAATACTTGATGCTGGCCTCTGCTAAAGTGTCTAACCATTTGATTAGGACTCGTCCTCCCACAACTCCAGTCACTAGCTGCCTGAGAGTCCAACTCAGATTTACACGGAGCTGTCACGTGAAGACAGGAGAAAGAGTCCAGTTCATATTACAACGTCAACCTGTCACCCCAACACATCGCCTTCATGTGCTGTTATACAGACATGTTATTTCACAAATACAAAAAAAAACTCTGACTGGTGAACTCACCTAGCTGAATAGTAACCATAGTGATGCAAACTTTCTCAAACTTTCTCCATCTATTACTCTCTAGGTCTCTTTCTACTATTTTCTAATCTGACACTTAATCTGTCTTAATCTCACTAGTTACAGTGATGTCTTGTACCTCCTTGTTTTCACTCGTCTCTCTTTATTTAGTAGCTTGACTACAAATACCAGACTTCACTGCCTCTCCCTTACACTCCCCAACCTTTTCACTTCACATTTTGCAATCGCCAATGTACAGTAGCTGCTCTGGATAAGAGCATTGACTGTTTGCTTCTGGACTGACTGACAGACAGACGATGGAAACATGTATTCCACTCAAATGGATAGCTTGCTAGGTAGCTACCAGGCTACCATACCATAGTTCATTTTCAATAACAAGCAGAAATGTCAAAATAGCAACAGGTCATTACATGCTGTCATTACCAGCAGCAAGGTGGGCTGCTTATTATCACTTATTATTATGATTATTACTACTGTTATGTTATTATATTACAATTTTATATAATTATATATTTTAGGTCCTCAGTCTCAAACGGAGGCACTGCTCTAGGTTTGCTAGCTTTTACAAAACTTGCATGGTCTTTTTACCTCAATATTACAGGCGATAGTGACACTTCTTATGCCAGCTAATTACATTGAATGTGGCGAGGTAGCCAGCTAGCAGGAAGCCATGTTTTCTAAGCATCAAGATATTAAACAAGCAAAGAGACAGAAGGCAGACATTAGGTAAACATTAGGTAGACATTAGGTAGACATTAGGCAGACATTAGGCAGAAATTGGGCAGACATTAGGCAGACATAAGGCAGACATTAAGGTGTTTTTCACTCAATGTGAGTGCTTATAACAAGGCTAGATATTTTTTGAGTTAGTGAAAATATTCCAAGAACTATATCAGAAATACAGCTGAGTTGATTGTCTGATTGTCAATGTATAAGTCTAGCATGCTAGCTAATGTTACTACTGGCTGTGGCACCTCTGGGGCACAGTATAGAAAAAAAGAGGATAAATGAAAAAGAAAGGAGACAAGTATAGTGGTATAATTTTTTTCTCGAATTTTTTTAAAGCATCTGTCGGTCTCTGGTTTTAGCTATTTTAAATCTAGCATATTAAGTTAGCTAAGCTAGGACTACATAGAGCAGCAGCACATACATAGCATGTTCTCAGGCAGTGGGCAAAGGGGTGGAAGTAGAAACCTAAAGTTCAGATCAATTGGAGTAAAAAAGGATTTAGAATGTTGCTGAGAAAATTGCAGTGGTGAACTGGCTAGTTAAATGCTATCACAATTGTATTAATTGTGTTTATATAAGTAAAATTAAAACGTGTTATTTTCCTTGAAGCTGTCATTTTTCCTTGGGGTGTGTGTGGGGGGGGGTGACATTTAGATCTCGTCTAGGGCACCAGTTTGACCAACAGGCAGAGGGATCAACAGGTAGAAGGACCAACAGGTAGAAGGACATACAGGCAGAAGGACCAACAGGTGGAAGGACCAACAGGGAGAAGGACATACAGGTAGAAGGACCAACAGGTAGAAGGACCAACAGGTAGAAGGACCAACAGGTAGAAGGACATGCAGGTAGAAGGACCAGCAGGTAGAAGGACCAACAGGTAGAAGGACCAACAGGTAGAAGGACCAACAGGTAGAAGGACATACAGGTACTGACCTGAGAGAAGACACCAGAAGAACACTTGGTTATTCTTCATAATGCCCCACCAGAGTTCCTCTGAGTCCTACAGAGCCATCGATTGATTTTTGACAGCAGGACGCTTCTGAAACACTGTCGTCCTATACTAACGCTGTTCACGTTGTCACCTCCATCTATACATCTATCTCTTTGCATGCATTGTGGGTGGTGTGGGATGAAGGGCCTTTAACTGACTTTGGGTGAAACTCAGCTGTGGTTACAGAGTGTGAAAAATCTTATGATCTAAAGATATGATGTTTTTCTTAGCTGAAGACGGCCCTTTTTTGTTGATCCACTTGTTTTCAGTAGTGTGAAACAGGACACGTCTTCATTGTACACCTAGGTAGAATAGGCAGGTATGAATGTAATATAAATAAACATACATTCATAGTTGTGTACCATTGGCAGTTGTTGTGATATAAATATACATTTGAAGGTGTGTTAAATAGACATGTGGGTGATGGTGTTGTTACTTCTACAATTCCATTGGTCCCACCTGTTGGAAGATGTCAGTCAGATGAGGTAAGTTTAAACAACAAACCATCAGTCTCTGGAATTGGATCCCGTTCTGTGGTAGGAACTGAAGAGGGCAATCTATGAGACCAAGGGATCTCAAGAGTCTATAAAGATTCTATATGGAGGAATTGCATACCATTCCTTCCAATTACTGAGGTGTTTTTAGTTTATAAGTGCTTCGGTTTTATAGGAAACAGGTCAAGCATTCAGTCGTACAACATGATATCTGTCACATTTGTTGAGTTGGAGATGGAGGCAGGCGCAGAAGTTTAAGGGTTTCCCCTGTTTTATTTAAACAAAACTAAAGCAAAACCAAAATAGAGTGCCGAGCACTTCAAAATAGTCCAGAGTTTAATGGCGCACAGGCGCACACAAAACATGACGGGCATACACGCACAATGACCAACAATGATAGGGAGAAAAGGGCTGAACAAAATACACTGATAAACGAGGAGAACAGAAACAGGTGGGGGCTAAAACACAGGTGAAATGAATATACCGATCAACTGAAACAAGAAAAGGAAAGACCATACAAGGACAAGACAGGACACACAGAAAAACATGAAGTGGAATGGTCCCTTCAGGAAGGGGCCGTTACAATATCACAGTTAGTGAATGTCCCAAGAAAAACAGACAAAAAAACTCTTTATAGAGTGTTTTATTTTCAACGCAAACACTAGTTACACTAATAACAAGCTTAATCAAATTTGAAAATAAAACCAATATTAAAATAATACACTTTTTACATTACACAAGAATCACAAAGTACATTCAAATCTGTGACATTGACATAGATTTCAAAGTGTGAGCTACTTGTGACTTGACCAGCAGGGTAGGTTGTAGAGGTGTGGCCAGGAAGGCGTGTTGAAGAGGTGTGGCCAGGAGGGTAGATTGTAGAGGTGTGGTCAGCAGGGTATATTGTAGAGGCGTGGTCAGCAGGGTAGGATTTAGAGGCGTGGTCAGCAGGGTAGGTGGTTGAGGCGTTAGGTGAGTTCCTAGGGACTGTGTATCTCTCTTTCTTTGGCGTTCTGGTATTCGCATACAACCTGTCAACCTACAGAGAGAACCAATGATTAGAAATTAGGTCCAACAAAAATGCTAATTACATTTACTTTAGTTTGCCAGTGTAAATAATGCAGGCAGAACCTAGATTCTAGGTTGTTGTTTGACAAGACACATAAAAGGTGAACCTTGCATGGGTACGTGTAAATGTATGTGTTTTCAAAGAGGACGTTGAATTGAAACTGATTCATTGACATGTCCACCAGAGGGTGGTGTTGACTATCAGATGTTTATGTTGCCTGTCACACAGACATCCCATCATCCCATCTGAGTTCAAATCATTATTCCAAACAAAATGTTTTAGTTGCAAAAAGTGATCTGAATATATGTATATATTTACATTTTTCTTTGTGGGACGGGATAAAGTCCCCCTAATTCTATGTTCTTACTTCCTTTATGAGGACTTCTTGTCCTAAATCTGTTAAGCGTAAACTCATGCACAGACAAACACACACACACACAAGCAAACGCACCCACACACACACAAACACATTTGTATGGCTATCCTCATGGGATCCAGAAAATACAAATTGCATACTCCCTTGCCCTAATCTTAACCCTAAACCTAACCCTAACCTAACGCTAATTTAACCCTAACCCTAACTTTAACCATAATGAAGTAACATTTATGCCTAAACCTTACCTAGATGTAATGCCTAACCTTAACCCTAAACTTAACCAACAACACCTGGACCTTAAAGAAACCACAATTCTAACTTTAAAATTAACTAAAATCAACCGAAACCCTGAGCCGGATATTGACTTTTGCCTCATGAGGACCGGAAAAAGGTCCCCATGAGTCCAATTTTTTCTGGTTATACTATATTCGTGGGGTGATTTGGTCCCCATAAGTATAGAAAATCTAAAACACACACACAGGCATTCATATTTTACACACTTCTTCAGTAGGGACAGGGTTGATGGTTGAGTAGGCTGTTGAAGATGGTGTTGGTCTCTTGCTTTCTCTCACCTCTCCACTAGGGGCAGTGTTGGTGTTTTTGTAGACCAGCTGTGGAGATGTTGATCTCCTGCATCCTCTCCTCTTTATACACAACAGAGCCAGGACCAGTCCCATTACCGTCACCATGACTACCAGACTAACACTGGTCCACACCATTAGACCTGAACACACAGAGAGTTTATTAGAGTTTAAGAATTCTAGTGAAATTATACTTTTAGAATTGTTTTAGAATTCTACTACAAATATACTGTTTGCTTACTATATATAGAAATATATATATATATATATATATATATATATATATATATATATATATATATATATATATATATATATATATATGTATCTCACAAATTGAGTACACCCCTCACATTCTTGCAAATATTTGGGAAAATTGTTAAATGGGCCCAATTTGGACAGTATTCCCCCAGCTATCCGCGGTTCCACATTCGCAAACTCAAGAATCCGTCCAAAATACTAAAAACGCGCTAATTTCTGCCATCCAATGTATTTATTAGTGTTTTGTATCTTCTATATTTTATATTTTATTTACATTATTTACAATATATTTACAATATTATCGTGTGTCACTGATCCGCGATTTTCCACATCCGCGAGTGTTTGCACAACTGATCCCTCGCTGATCCGGGGGATGTAATCTAATCAAATATTTGCAAGAATTTGAGGGGTGTACTCCCTTTTGTGAGATACTGTATATATATATACATACACTGTATTTTGTGTGGAATATGAAAACATTGTTTTACAACTGGTTATTTTATAGCACCGGAAGGGCTATGTAATGTAAAAATGTATAAAAACATTACAATTTCAGAACTGTAAATGGATCTGGCTACAAACAGACATGGAGAGAAACCGACAGACAGACAGGCAGAAGGACCAACAGGCAGAAGGATCAACAGGCAGAAGGACCAACAGGCAGAAGGACCAACAGGCAGAAGGACCAACAGGTAAAATGACCAACAGGCAGAAAGACTTACAGGTAGAAGGATCAACAGGCAGAAAGACTTACAGGTAGAAGGACCAACAGGTAGAAGGACCGACAGGTAGAAGGACATACAGGTAGAAGGACCAACAGGTAGAAAGATATACAGGTAGAAGGACCAACAGGTAGAAGGATATACAGGTAGAAGGACCAACAGGTAGAAGGATATACAGGTAGAAGGACTAACAGGTAGAAGGACATACAGGAAGAAGGACCAACAGGTAGAAGGACATACAGGTAGAAGGACATACAGGTAGAAGGACATACAGGCAGAAGGACATATAACAAATAACAAATAACTGACTGATTCGTTCAATCACATTTTTCATTTGGGAGGCTGGTAGAATAAATGACATCATTAACTGCCCTCCAGCTCACTGCTCCAACCAACAGCTTTTTGGTTAATGTAGGCATAGAAAAATAGACCATAGAGGATGTGTCTGTTATTTGTGTTAGATACTCTGGTGGTAATCTCAGTGTGAGTCTGCAATTTGAAGTTCCACGTACTCTAGTGGTTATGGTGGTGTGTGTGAGTCTGGCATTTGTATTTCCAGGTGCTCCGTTCTAGGTGCTCCAGTGATTATCAATCAATCAAATGTATTTATAAAGCCCTTTTTACAATAGCAGTTGTCACAAAGCGCTTTTACAGAAACACCCGGCCTTAAACCCCAAGGAGCCAACAACAGCAGTGTTGAATTTCAGCGGCTAGGAAAAACTCCCTAAGAAGGCCGAATTTTAGGAAGAAACCTAGAGAGGACCCAGGCTCAGAGGGGTGACCAGTCCTCTTCTGGCTGTTCCTGGTGAGATATTAAGAATCCAATTGGAATAATTAATAAATGCATGTGGGCTAAATCCAGAGTCTATTTAAATTTAGACTAGGTCTGAAGTATGACCAGATGGACAAGGACAGGGACAGCAACGGGCCCCGCAAACCAGGTACTCCGGAGGTGTGGACCAGGACCTCCGGAGTACCTGGTTAAAACGGGAGGAGACTGGGAAAATTCAGAATGTGCCTTCCTCCTATCAACAACAATTTAATATCAACATGGTCCAGTGGTCATCATGGTCTGTGTAAGTCTGGTATTTGTAGTTCCAGGTACTCCAGTGGTCATCATGGTCTGTGTAAGTCTGATATTTGTATTTCTAGGTACTCCAGTGGTCATCATGGTGTCTGTCAGGTATTTGTAGTTCAAGGTACTCCAGTGGTCATCATGGACTGTGTGAGTCTGGTATTTGTGGTACCAGGAACTGCAGTGGTCATCATGGTGGTTGAGTCTGGTATTTGTAGTTCTAGGTACTCCAGTGGTCATCATGGTGTGTGAGTCTGGTATTTGTAGTTCAAGGTACTCCAGTGGTCATCATGGACTGTGTGAGTCTGGTATTTGTGGTACCAGGAACTGCAGTGGTCATCATGGTGGTTGAGTCTGGTATTTGTAGTTCTAGGTACTCCAGTGGTCATCATGGTGTGTGAGTCTGGTATTTGAAGGGCATGTTCATTGAGCACAGCATTATACATGGTTTTCTTTCATTTTTCTCCCCTCCTAATTGTATGTGTTGTGAATGAGCTGGAGTCTTAGGGTGTTGTGTTGGGGGTTTCCTGTTGAGGGTTTCCTGTTGAGGGTTTGTAGATGGAGTCTTGTGTTGCTCTTTTAAGGTGGAGTCTTGAGGTGTTGTGTTGAGGGTTTGGTAGGTGGAGTCTTGAGGTGTTGTGTTGAGGGTTTGGTAGGTGGAGTCCTGAGGTATTGTGTTGAGGGTTTAGTAGGTGGAGTCTTGGGTAGATGAGAGTGGATTGGTGACTGGCCCTGTGGAACCAATTAACAGATTATAAACAACAGTGTGTTTGATCCACTTCTATACTGTACACACATGGGGGGACCTGAGGTTGTTTGTCAGGTCTCCACTAGTTAAAAGTGCAATTTCATGCTTTGGGATTAAGTTTAGGGGAAAAACACACAATAGGGGATGGTGTTTCATGTTGCTATGGGTTAGTCTTCTAACACTTGTCGTAAGTATGGTAATGTTGTTTAATTTTGGACTAGGGTGACCAGATGTCCCGATTTCCCGGTTTGCCCAGTATTGTCCCGGTTTCAAGCTGGGTGTCCCTGGTGTTTGTCCCGCATTTTTCTCCTTTGTTCTTG
This sequence comes from Esox lucius, assembly GCF_011004845.1. NCBI lineage: Eukaryota > Metazoa > Chordata > Actinopteri > Esociformes > Esocidae > Esox > Esox lucius. The sequence continues at coordinate 5,216,037 of NC_047577.1, forward strand.
AATGTTGCTTAACCTTCTGACATTATTGTTTTCACCTGTGTCTTGTGTGATAGAAATTTGATATTGAGAAGCAGTATATGATGTTTTGATGTTATCGTTTTATATTACATTGGCAGTTATGAGTTTATATTCATTTCTATGGTGGTTTCATTTAGTATGCTATGACCTAGGTAAAGGAGTAATTAACAGACCATAGGTTCCTCTGTTCATCTGTTGAAGATATCTTAGCTTGACCAGAGAAAACTAGCATCGGTTCTGTGTTCAATGTGCGAGTAGTTTGAGTAGGGGGCGTGGCCAGTGAAGAAGCTACAAAGGCGCCTGTCGTACCTAGATTGATTACTCTGGAGTGCGGTCATAGGTGGCCGTATATCGATAATCCCATACGCATGTAAAAATAAAAGACTCAAGACCGATTACGTTTTCCTTTTGAACTTGTTAGCCTCTTCGTGCCATGTGACATAATTCCTGAACGGGGAGAATGTCGCTTTTCAGGAGAGACGATTTTAAGAAGAAAAAATAATTAAGGGGCTGGACATGCTGATTACTGACAGCTGTGATTCACATCGCTGCCTGGAATTTTGCTGGTGGTGTCAACAAATCTGAAGTTGTGTGATCCTACTTTCTGGAGTACAATGATGCCATGACTCAGAAGATGAATCGGACGACATGAGGAAAGCCCAGACTTTGATACTGTTCAAAACGTTCAGGCAAAATGTTGGCATTTCATAGCAGTGCCAGTAGAAAGAAAACGCTATAGCTCCCCTTAAAACAACTGTCCGCGGATTACATTTACAAGAAAAGGACAACCATTGCAGTTATGTTAACGACAATGAAAGATGCATACATTCTAGGAGTACTGAACCCCTTGAACGGTCGCGAAAAGACGTATTGTAAACAAGAACAACAGACTAAACGCAAACAACAGAGGACAAATAATGTTTTCAGCCTGCCGCGACACTTTCCTACATGTATACGGGTAAGTGTAACGTTTGCTGACTAGCTACAGATTTTCAAAAAGTATTTTGTATTGCAAGTTATCTAGCTATAGCTACTGACGTTGTTAACGCTAGGTAACAACATTAACTTAGCTATAGCTAACATTTCCTGATATCTAGCTTGTGATTATGCTTAGCTATTGTTTGCATAGTCTTCACAAAACTGAGAACGTCACTTAGTTTGATAAACTACCCGATTGACTGGTCATTCATCCAGGTGTGTGTGGTTATGCCTAATCTGTAACTCTGTAATGGATCAGTGGCTGTCCACCTGCACTCAAACTATCCGCACTGTTTATTACAGACCAGTTTAGCACAAGGTCAGTGTACCCATTTGAATACTTCAAAAGCTGGGTGGGGTTAAGGCCTATAGAGGGTGTGAACTACGCTGAATGGGCGTAAACAAAGACCAGCTCTCTGGATCGTCTGCATCTTTCAAAGCTTTCAGGTACAGCAGATTATCAACTTTTAAAGCTGCATGTCTTTCCCATAACTTCATCAAACAGTATTGTTTTATATACCAAAGAATCTGGACCTTTATAAAATGTAATAAAAAGCAAATCTCAAATTTTGTGATAAGCCCCCGATCAATTATGTGTTCCGTATGTGTTCCAGCCTGCCTGCCTTGTTTTCCTGACGTCTTGTTGGTTTTTCACCTGCCCTATCATGGAGCCCATCGTTGTCTATTAACTCAGCGCCTGTCATCCTGCTTTACCAAATTGTGACTGGTACAACGTTTAAAAAGTAAATTTGTATTGTGTACATAAATACATGAGAGGGTTACTCACTTGATGATTTCCTGTCTCTCCTCCATTTATTGACCAGTAACAGGATGAGACCTGACACCAACACAGCCAGACTCACACAGACCATGATGACCACTGGAGTACCTAGAACTACAAATCCCAGACTGAAACACACCATGAACACTGGACTGCCCAAGAGAGGAAACCTACCTGTTTTGGGAGCATCAGTGGTCCCAACAAAAACATCTAGGGAAAAAAAAAGACAAGATTAATATACTGACTGTTAAAGAAAGAATACTTATCCATGTGTTTGTGTGTGTAAAATATAGAAAGAGAGGAAGACTAAGAGAAGGAACAATGGAAATAGAATGACCAAAGAAGGAGCATGGAGACAGAGAGAATATTAATTATTAATAGAGGAGAAATGTTTATGTGGGGGGTCAACATTGAAAACAGTAAAGTTGATTAATCTGTCCCCAGAGAAGCTGAATATTTATGTACACTTCTCAAAAAAATTAAGGGAAATATATAAAAATCTGAATCTTTACTGTATTCTGTGTTATTTGTTGACAACAAAATGATGTAACAATGGTCAATGGAAACCAAAATCACAAACCGATTTAGGGCTAGATTCAAACTCAGTAAGTAAACAGTTTAAATCACAGGCTGTTCCAACTTTCGTGAAGTTCATCAAGGCACCTCGTAATGTGACTCAATAATGTGTATGGCCCCCACGTGCCTGTATGCACTCCTGACAGCATCTGGGCATGCTCCTGATGAGACAGCGGATGGTGTCCTGTGGGCTCTCCTCCCAGACCTGGATCAGGGCATCAGTGAGCTCCTGGACAGTCTGTGGGGCTACTTGGTAACATCAGGGACACGGATACATAATGTCCCAGAAGTTCTAAATTGGATTCAGGTCTGGGGAACGTGAGGGCCAGTCAATGGCATCAATGCCTTTGTCATCCTGGAACTGCCTACACACTCTGGCCACGTGAGGCCAGGCGTTGTCCTGAAGCCAGGAGGAACCCAGGACCCACTGCACCAGCGTAAGTCCTGACGATGGGTCTGAGGATTTCATCCTGGTACCTAACAGCAGTCAGGGTACCATTGGCTAGCACATGGTGGTCTGTGTGGCCCTCTAAGGATGTGCCTCCCCAGACCATCACTGACCCACCACCACAGCGGTCATGCTGGATGCAGGCAGCGTAACGTCACCACGGCGTCTCCAGACTATTTCACGTTTTGTCAAATGTACTCCGTGTGAACCTGTTCTGAACCTGGTGTTTTTGCCAATTATGATCAATGCCAATCATGCTGGGCTGTGAGCACAGGTGCCATTAGAGGACATCAAGCCTTCATGCCTTCAATTCTGACTCTACCATCTGAATGTCTCAACGGAAATCGAGACTCATCAGACCAGGCAACATTCTTCCAGTCTTCAACTGTCCAATTTTGGTGAGCTCGTGCAAATTGTAGCCTCTTTTTCCTATTTTTCTGCTGTTGTAGCCCATCCGCCTCAAGGTTGTACGTGTTGTGGCTTCACAAATGCTTTGCTGCATACCTCGGTTGTAACGAGTGGTTATTTCAGTCAAAGTTGCTCTTCTATCAGCTTGAATCAGTCGGCCCATTCTCCTCTGACCTCTAGCATCAACAAGGCATTTTCGCCCACAGGACTGCCGCATACTGGATGTTTTTCCCTTTTCACACCATTCTTTGTAAACCCTAGAAATAGTTGAGCGTGAAAATCCCAGTAACTGAGCAGATTGTGAAATACTCAGACCGGCCCGTCTGGCACCAACAACCATGCCACGCTCAAAATTGCTTAAATCACCTTTCTTTCCCATTTCAGTTTGGAATTCAGGAAACTGTCTTGACCAGGACCACACCCCTAAATGCTTTGAAGCAACTGCCATGTGATTGGTTGACTAGATAATTGCATTAATGAGAAATTGAACAAGTGTTCCTAATAATCCTTTAGTTGAGTGTATATTAACAGCAAACTTACCATCCGTAATATTATTGAACATACCAATTTATATTAGTATTCAGTAATACAACACACCAGTGGCGTCGTAAGGCCTGAGAGTCCGAGGCTATAGCCCCGGGTCTTTTATGAATAGCCCTGGATCTCAAATGGACCAATAATAAAAATAGCCCCATATCTCAAATGGACCAATAATAATAATAAAAATAGCCCCTGATCTCAAATGGACCAGTAATAATAATAAAAATAGCCCCTGATCTCAAATGGACCAATAATAATAATAAAAATAGCCCCTGATCTCAAATGGACCAATAATAAAAATAGCCCCTGATCTGCTCATCCTTAATTCTGATCATGCATTATGACAATGTAGACGTGTAGGCCACTAGCGTGTACATCGACAATGTCAAGTACATAAAAAAAAAATATTTTCTTTCCGTCTGGAGGGGGTGGGTGCTAAGCCCTGAATGTATTTTGATCCTAGCAACGCCTCTGCTACACACCAATTTATATACACAGTGAACTTACAATCAGTAACAGTCAGATATAGCTCTTGGTATGTGTCCGCCCCAACACTTTCCACTCCACACCAGTATGTCCCAGAGTCTGACTTCTTCAGGTCCTTGATGGTCACGAAAAATACTCCGTCTCCAAAATCATGTATACTGTATCTACCTTCAGTTACATTCCTGTTCCCTTTAGTTTCAACCAGAATATTTTCAGCAGAACACGTCTCATTGCAGAAGTACTTGTTGTTGGACGAAGCCCATGAGAATGAACAGGGGAAAGTGACAAATCCTCCTTCTACCTCCTCCCTAATGAAAGGTGAAGCCTCAACACACAGACCTGTAAAACAAGACAGAGTCACAACACAGAGATACACTGACCTGCTGTATAACCCTGAACATTTTCACCCCAATCCATTCAAAACAGATCAATTATTTTAAGGTTCAGTGGATTTTTATACAAACACAGAAAAACCAGACATTTAAAACTTTCTGGCTCTGAAATCAGAGAGACAGACAGACTCACCTGAGAGGAGACAGCAGGAAACAAAATGGAGGATATTCATTCTACAACAGTTACTCTACTGTCCCACTACCTCTACTACTACTATACTATTACTATACTATCACCAGTTATTATAATAGTCACTGTCACCCACTAAACCATCACAACTTGACAGCGTTTCTGAAATTCTTCAAAACTGAAGCTCCTTCCTCCCTTTCTGCTCTTTTTCTCTCCCCCTCCGTCTGTCTCTGTAATTGTGTGGGGGGATGGTGAACTGGGTGGGCCTTAACCCTTTGACGCATAAGATCACACTGGTGTGATCAGGCTAGAGTGGTCCCTGAAGCGTTACATCACACTGGTGTGATTAGAACGTCTTGTTTAGAACGCACCATTAGCATGCCTAGCTACATGTAACGTAACAATGGCTGGTCAGACCGCGCTGTTATTTACTCACATTTAGCTCAAACAGTGTTTATAACTTTATTTCCTGATTGTAATTGTTTCAAGACCACACTATGATATTAACCAGGTAGCAAGCATTCATATCGGGACAAGAAGTGTTACTTACGTACAAACAGACAGCAGACACTAATACACAAAAACGAATGATATTAGCAACTACTATAGAGCATCTTAACATTTCCTGGAAGAGCTAAAAACCAATCAAATCCATTGTAAAAACTTTTTATAAGTTACGTTACCCGTTGTGGGCGCCGCTATGTTTTTATATAGTTTATTTTCATTTTCACTGCACTGAATTACAGGTCATGCTTTGTTAGCTAGCGGTTAGCTGACATTTGCTAGCGGTTAGCTGATGTTTGCTAGCTAGCTACATTTACACATCAACCAGCTTTTGCAGCTCTTTGAATTTGAGTTAACGAGAGAAGCTTGCAATGCAATATATGTAGTGTTCCTTACCTGGCAAGGTGACTGTTTAAATGCTGGAACTCTGAGTGAGTACTGAACTCACGCACAAAAAAACACCAGTATGTCCTAGAGTCTGACTTCTTCAGGTCCTTGATGGTCACAGTGACATGTCCATTTCCATAGTCTTCTATACTGTATCTACCTTGACTTACATTCTTGCCCCCTTTAGTTTCAACCAGAATATCTTCACCTGAACACATCTCCTTGCAGAAGCACATGTTGTTGGACGAAGCCCATGAGAATGAACAGAAGAAAGTGATTTGTAACAACATGGAGATTAACCACCAGTTATTATACTGTAACAGTCACTATACTATTACTATACTACCACCAGTTATTATACGGTAACAGTCACGATACTATTACTATACTACCATCAGTTATTATACAGTAACAGTCACTATACTATTACTATACTACCACTAGTTATTATACTGTCATGGTCACTATACTATTACTATACTACCACCAGTTATTATACTGTCACAGTACAACAGTAATATATACTGAATTACAATAGATTAAGAAAATGAAATACTATGACCTTTGTATAGAGTAGAAGTAGTCACACCATTTCAGATGTACACAATGTCCTGGGTCCTTTCTCTGAAATAACCTTTGTACCAAAAGTTGCATGTTGGCTGCAATTCGACCGGTTGAAACCAGCTAGAGTTCAGAGGTGTGAACCACAAGTGAGAGGCGCAAATCTCACCCTAATGTGACACCCTAACCTGTAGACAGTACACTACATTTGACAGAGGCCTATGAAGGACTAACTGTGGAGGAGAATGTCAGTGTTCCAACTACCTTTGGGTGACCGTGTGTGAAAATTGTCATCTTTGTTTTAAATGGACCTGGTTCATTTCATCTAAGGAGGCATCTTTGTTTTAAATGGACCCGGTTCATTTCATCTAAGTAGGCATCTTTGTTTTAAATGGACCTGGCTCATTTCATCTAAGGAGACATCTTTGTTTTAAATGGACCTGCGTAGTACATGTAGGTTATATTGTGTCAATTGGTGATTCATGACCCTGGTGGGCGGGGCTTCCAGGGTGCTGTATGTGACGATAGCCATTTTGTACTGTTAAATTAATAAATTATTGTAAACTATTTCAAATGAATTTGTTTGTTAATATTTTGAAAAAGTATAGTCATTTTATGTATTATGCTGTGCATGATAGTGGCTATTTATTTATTATTAAGGAAATGTAACTGTTATAAGATCTGAAATGCAACTTCTACCATGTGTTTGTATTGTAGTATTGTTTAGAACAGGTGAGATGGCTGTCAAATTGCTCCATTCTGATTTAAAGAGGCTCTGTGACATCAGCCCATCTACTGTTCTATTATCTATGATGTAAACATTCTGAGAACAGGAAGCAATGTAAAAATGCAAATAGAAATTGGGGTGTTTAATCACAACATTTAGACACAGATTAATTTTGCAACATTCTGTCGCTTTCACATGTAGCAATGTGTGATTGTTAATATTAACAAACCCAAACATTGCACTGTAATATAAATGCCGAATAGTAATGAAATATTGTATGCTACTGTCATTACAGATATTGTATTACTGAAGATGCTAATGACACAGTAGAGAGGACAAAGGACACAAATGTTATGTTTTCATTCACAGTAAATGACTGTTTACTAAATTACTTAATTGTTATTTGTAAAATAAACAATTTTTTGAACAAGTTATTCCCCTGTAAACACAGCAATATGAAAACCTTCCTAAACCCTCAGATACACCTCTTGGTATGTGTCCACGCCAACTCTGTCCACTCCACACCAGTATGTCCCAGAGTCTGACCTCTTCAGGTCCTTGATGGTCACGGTAAAGAGTCAATTTCTAAAGTCCAATATAGTGTATCTTCCTTTCTCAGTATAGTTTTTTAATTGTCTGTAGTTTGTATGAGAATATCTGAACCAGTGCAGGAGTCCTTGCAGAAATACTTGTCATTGATCGATGCAAATGTGTGTTTACATTTAATTACCACCCGTCCTCCTACAACTCCAGTCACTGTCAGAACCTCTGACCCAGCTGGACACAGAGCTGTCACATGAACACATGAGAAAGAGCCCATTTAATATTAAAACATCAACCTTTCACCCCAAAACATCACTTTCATGTGCCATTATGTTATATGTTACTTCACGAAGAATAAAAACACTGACTGGTGAACTCACCTAACAGAATGGTAACCATGGCGATGAAAACTCTCTCCACTCCAACTCCTTCTTTGTCTCTCTCCCTCTTCTACATATGTACACCTAACCTCTCTCTTGCTCTCTTTCTTCCTCCACCACCAGATCTATCTTTTGTCATCAGTCAATATTTTTGTTTTTCTTATCTTTCCGGATGACATTTCAGCTTCCTCTTTTTCTTCTCTGTCCACCCTTCTTCAGAATGACTATCGTGGACCTCTGTCTGGTGATCTGTCAGTCCACCATCTCCCTCTGCTCTTCCACTCACCCCCCCCCCCCTTTCTGCTCTAGTCTCTCTCTCCTAAGACCCAGGTGAAATCATATTCAGCCCAGAGACACCAGGAGGAAAGCAGCCTAGACAACCACAGCAGCAAACAGCAGCAAAATCATGTTTTGTCCTGTATTTTCATTTGGTCTTGTTTTTGATTGTCCGACCTACTGTCCATTTGAATGTCACAGGTTATCATGATTTGCCATGCCTGTCAGTCTTAATGTCCCTTATTTTATACAGTCTAACTATGATCCAATCACATTTTACTTCTCACAAGCTGCCAAGCCCAAGCATCTGTGCTTGCAAAAGCCCAACTTGCTGTAACAACCATGATAGAAATGTTAGGTTATTTATTTGACTCCCCAAGACTGCATCATTTCCTGTGGGCGGTGGCCTCAAAAGGAAACACACCAAAAACTAGAACAACGCCTGAAAACACTTAACATTACAGTTAAACAATCAAACTACTCTTTGTGGTAAAGCATGCAATTACTTTCACCTGAAACACACACACACACACACTAGTAGTGGATGTCAACCTGAGCTTTTTGGTTTTATGGCAGAGTAAGTCACCATCTCATGGTTGGAATGTTGTCCTCTAACAGAGGAGTATGTAACACTGTTTGGTTGGTGAAGGACATCTGAGTCATTAACAGCATCACATTGGAGACAGGATGGATCTCTGGGGATGTAAACAGTATCATATTGGACACAGGATGGATCTCTGGGGATGTTGACAGTATCATATTCGACACAGGATGGATCTCTGGGGAAGTTAACAGTATCATATTGGACACAGGATGGATCTCTGGGGATGTTAACAGTATCATATTGGAGACAGGATGGATCTCTGGGGATGTTAACCGTATCATATTGGAGACAGGATGGATCTCTGGGGATGTTAACCGTATCATATTGGAGACAGGATGGATCTCTGGGGATGTTAACCGTATCATATTGGAGACAGGATGGATCTCTGGGGATGTTAACCGTATCATATTGGAGACAGGATGGATCTCTGGGGATGTTAACCGTATCATTTTGGAGACAGGATGGATCTCTGGGGATGTTAGCAGTAGCGTAGCTCAAACTGTCTGGAGCCTCTGTGGAAGAAACAACTACTTTGGAGTCAATGTTATCTGGATACTGACTGGTTGCTGTGGCATAGATGCTGTTGATGATAAGAGCTGTATCTGGGTTCTGATTGGTTTCTGTGGGGTTGGTGACGGTGACTGTGTCTGGGTCCTGGTTGGTTGTTGAAGAGCTGGGAACCAATGATCTGGCAGGGTGTTTGGTAGCTGAAGTGAAGAAAAAAAACTTAATTGATTTAATTATGTTCCGTTTTTTATTAAATAATGAATGCACTGTTTCATGTGTTGATTGTGTGATGACACTGTACCTTTGGTTCTCTTCTCTCTGTCTCTTCTCTTTCTGAAGAGTATGAGGAGCAGCAGACCCAGAAGAAGCAGAACCAGAACCAGACCAACACCAGAATACACCAGATTACCTATAAGAAACAGACCAACACCAGAATACACCAGATTACCTATAAGAACCAGACCAACACCAGAATACACCAGATTACCTATAAGAACCAGACCAACACCAGAATACACCAGATTACCTATAAGAACCAGACCAACACCAGAATACACCAGATTACCTATAAAAACCAGACCAACACCAGAATACACCAGATTACCTATAAAAACCAGACCAACACTTGAATACACCAGATTACCTATAAGAACCAGACCAACACCAGAATACACCAGATTACCTATAAGAACCAGACCAACACCAGAATACACCAGATTACCTATAAGAACCAGACCAACACCAGAATACACCATATTACCTATAAGAACCAGACCAACACCAGAATACACCAGATTACCTATAAGAACCAGACCAACACTACCATACACCAGATCATCAATGAGAACCAGACAAACACCAGAATACACCTAATCACTTATACAAACCAGACCAACACCATAAAAAATAATATTAATAGGGCCAGGGGCCAAAACAGTTTGATAACCAGTGCTTTAGGGAGACAGAAAAAGGAGTGGTAGGTACTGAAGAGAGCAGAAAATACAGAGGAGTTGTTGGTGGTGAGGAGTCAATAGGAACCATCAGATTAGTTCACCTGTAAAGTATCAGGCAAAGTCAATGTGTTTTAAAACAGTTAATGTCCTTCACCTCCTGCAGCTGAAATATGACAAGTCCTGTTTCCACCAGAAGGTGGTGTAGTTTATCAGGGTTTGATTCCTCTGTAGTTGTAGTCCACGCTCTAGTGTGGTGCTTGGTACTTGTAGTTAAATACGTGTCACAAGGTGCCGCGCTGAGATTATTCTGTGTTACCTTTGTAACACAGAATACCTCTTCAAATGGTTTGCCTTGCTCTTCTTGAGTCACTCAAGTCTATAGTGTCTGTGGGTCAAGGTGCTGCTGTTACTCCTACAGTTGCATTGGTGAGCCCTGCTGGTAAGTTAAAGCAACAATCTATCAGAGAGGGACAGGAAGTGTGTGTGTTCTTGTGTGCTCCCGAACATGTTTTGGTGAGCTGATATGTGTGAGAGTGTGCAAGTAAACTGTTATTTTGTGTGTGCATGTGTGTGAGTGTGTGTGTGGGTGGTTTTGTACAGAGGCTTGAAGAAGTTACCACCTCATGTGTTTCAGAGGAAGTGGTTTCAGCGTTGTGTGAGGGGTCAGAAATAGTTAAGGATGTGAGAAAGAGGTTATAAAGAGACAGGAAATAAGACAGAGAGATGGGGAGAGTGAACTGAATACATGAAGACAGAAACAGAGAGAAATAGGACATGGACAAGATCAGAATAATGACAAAGACAGACCAGGACACTGAGAAGAAAGTCAAAGAGAGACAGGAAATGAAAGACAGATGAGATGTGATGATGAGAATAAAGGGGTGAAGAAAGGCATGAGCCACTGAGATAGAGTGTGGCCCTCATCCCAAAACACAGGCGTACAATCAAATTTGAACTTAAAATGTCTGTGTGGTAATTTCACCGACAGAGCTGGTATTCATGAATATTATCTTAGTCTCACGTCTGGTCGGAGACCGTGTAACCCAACTTCAAGTAATAAGATAATGCTTGATTCACAATAAAACCATCATTATCACACAAAACATCAATCAGCCAGTAACAACCACAATTATAATAATATGGGGTAAATAAAATAAAAAACAAGACAAGGAAAATAGGACAAACAAACATAGAAACATATTTATTAATGTACCACTACTTTATTAATGTAGAATTGATTCCATTAACTTTATTCTGTATTTTTTTCTCAAATTTCTGTTGTTCCTGTGTTTTTAATGTTTGAAATGCCTTTGTGTATGTAGTGTGCTAGTCAAATGGTTTGCCTTGCTTTTCTTGAGTCACTCAAGTCTATAGTATCGACATACTTGGCGATTTCACGCTAAGATATTATAATTGCTTGGCTGGCATATTGATAAGCTAGGTTATCCAGTAGGTTGATTATTGCCACACCCAGAAAAATGATGGGTTTGTCAAATCATAGGCTAATAAGGACAGGTGCAGCGTGTTCTCGCGTTCTCGGTCTTATCAGATTTTTTAAATCTGCAATGACATCTACGCTATTTTGTTTTTCATGAATCACACTTGGAGATTATTGTACATCTTGGATATGATCGTACATCTGTTCCCAGGCTTGAATCTGAGATTGTTTCTGGGCAGGTTTCATAAATGAGGGCCACTGAGAGAAATGTAGGTTGTAGGTGGAAGTACATAGAGATGTGACCTTTGACATCCTAATGCTATTGTAGTATACCTGTAGTGGAGTCAGAACCAGTTACCATGGTGATGATTGTTGATGGATGTGTCACAGAGAAGAGAGGTCTGGAGGTGAAGGAGAAAGATTTAGGAGGAGGAGGAGGAGCTGAGAGAGGAGGAGGAAGAGGCGGAGGAGGATGAGAAAGAGCTGAGAGAGGAGGAGCTGAGATAGGATAGAAAGACAGAAAAAAGGGGAGAAAAACTAAGAGAGAGTATATCATTTTGCTGGGATAATATTTACAAATTATTTCATTAGCAGGTCAAATGCTCAAAATGTAATAATGTATTACAGAAAGATACACGTTCCAGACATTAATCCAAACCAACCTTTGTCCACAGTGAACATTACTTCAGTGTGGGGATCAAAATACCACCCGTATATAAAACACCAGTATGTATCAGTGTCCTGTAGTTTGATACTGTACTGATGATTACAGTGAAGACTCTTCTCTCTCTGTCGTCATACAGTGAGTATCTACCATTAGATGGCTGATTACTTTGGATGACAGGAACTCTGTGTGCCCAGATCCCCTTATAGAAGTACTTTGTATATGTCTCCCATCCCTGGTCATAAGGACACTCAATACTAGTTGATCCTCCTTCTTGACCTCTTCTTGTTATTACCTCTGATGTCACACAGACTCCAGCTACAACAGAAACACACAGAGAAACAGACAGCATGTACTGAATAGTCCTCAGTAAGATGTTTATAGTCTCTCACACAGAGAAACAGACAGCATGTACTGAATAGTCCTCAGTGGGATGTTGATATTGATAGTCTCTTCCCTCCCCTGGCGCCAAGCCTGCATCAGAGTCATGGTAGCTGTGTGCTCCAATGTTTCTGCACATTGATCCTGAAGGGAAACGTGTTTATAGGACCATTACTGTACATGTAAAATGACACTGACTGTAACAGTGTAACGAATAACGCTGCAGGCTCCGGATGCAAGTGCGCACAGAAAAGGTTATAATGAACAAACACTGCAGCGAAACACAAAACACTCCTTGGAATAATACAACGTAACGGATCTAATCAATTTATGACAGAGAGTGACCTGGGTTCTGACCGAAACAATACTCAACAATGAATCCGTGACAGAGGTGTACCTAAAATAGTGTAGGAAATCAAACATAACAGGTACACTCAATAAACAGGAGACAACAATTGTGGCAACTGGGAAAATGCGGTAAGGGGCCTGGTGCGCTGTGAACCGGAGGACCTTGCTCGTTGTGAAACTGCCGTGACAGACAGAATACGTTTTCAAGGTGTTATATCATTTCCTCTGAAACACACAGGGTGGTTTCGGCATCTAAACCAAAACCACACTTACAAAATGACAACAAGATGCCTCAGGCGTGGAACCAACATTTGAAACATCATCATTATATTAACTAAGACGGATACATTATTGGTTGTTTGATCATATCCTGGTTCATGTTCAGCATGATGGGATGTGTTCAGTTGGTATAAACACCACGCTCAGTGTACAACTCAATGTCTGTACTACAAATCCACCTTTTCCGCTTTAATTCAACATCACAACATCTGTTTGTTGAAATGATGTACAACCCGGTTTCCAAAATATTTGGGACACTGCGTGAAATGTACATTAAAACAGAATGGTGGGCAAATAATTCAAGCAGGGTTCACCACCCTCTTAAAAGAAGAAAGACTGCACGGGTCAGTAGTGCAACAATTTAAGTTTCTCCACATAATATTTTAGGATCTCACAATCTACGGTACATAATATAATTAAAAGATTCCAAGAATCCGGAGAATTCTCTGTATGCAAGTGACAAGGTCAAAAACCAATAACAGATGGCCATGGTCATTGGACCCTCAGGCAGCATTCAAAACAGACTCCATTCTGTTACTGAAATCACTACATGAAGATTAAGAAAAAGTTAACTTTTACTGTGGTTTTCTGAAAATAATTTCTGTTAGATCGTTAATCTACTTGCACTGTCTTAGCAAACTAGATTACTTTTGTCTACAAGTCTGTGTTGGGGGAGCTCTTGTGGTTTTCCTCATTCTCGATAAAGTCAGCCTTGAGGAAACACTACGCAGAGGAATGTTCTGTTCCATATACAAGAAAACTATTGCAAAGTTGTTGAAACTTAGAAAAACGGTTTTATATTATTAGTAACCATTTTGTGAATTCATAACATTTTACAAATTACTTAATATTTGTGTTAGGGAAAATGCTAATATAGTTTGAAGTTCTAGCTAGCATAAGCATCTTTGGTTTTGACCACATTGTTGCAGTACCGAAATGTGTCGCTTTGTAATTTGCATTGAGTGCGACTAAGCTGGAAATATGTTGTGCTGTAAAGAATGTAATAACACAATTAGTAAATACAGTACACACATTTGTATTTCATATATTGGTTATTATATTAGTCAGATGATTGTAAACTCAGATTGTATTAATGTGTGCATGTCCCAAGATAATTCAGTAGATTATTGTATGTATTGGATATTTTTTACATTACATTCTCAATAAAGTCACGGTTGAGGAAAAACTATATTTCATTTTATGTTATCTCCCCAGACGAAATCATATATAAACAAGATCCAGAAATGCCGTCGCCTTCTCTTGGACCAAGCTCATTTAAGGTGGACTGTGGTGAAGTGGAAAACATTTCCTGTAGTCAGAGTAATCACAATGTGAAATATCTTTTGGGAATCATAGATGCCACGTCCTCCTGTGTGGGCGTGATGATTCAGGGCCTCCTGGGTGGCCTGTCATCCACTGAAAACATTTGGCGCATTATGAAACGAAAAATACGACAAAGCAGACTCCATACTGTTGAGCAGATTAATCAGTCTCCCTAAACGTTTAAGAGGTCTGGTACATGTTTCTCCTCTATCAAGTGTCTCCTTTTTTCTATTTCTTTCTGTCTTTGTGTTTGGACACTTCCTTGTAGGTTTTTTGTTGTGTTTGTTTGTGTGTGTGTGTGTGTGTGTTTTAGATAACACCACACACACACACACACACACACACACACACACTGTTAGTTTGAACAACTACCAGTACATGTAAAGATGGTTGGTAAGGTTTATTAAAAGGCCGTCACAGGTTGATCATTACTTGAATACACAGGATTACAACAAGTTATACATTGATTGTCTCTCCCATAGAGAAACAGACAGCATGTACTAAATAGTCCTCAGTAAGATGTTGATATTGATAGTCTCTTACACAGAGAAACAGACAGCATGTACTAAATAGTCCTCAGTAAGATGTTAATATTTATAGTCTCTCACACAGAGAAACAGACAGCATGTACTGAATAGTCCTCAGTAAGACGTTGATATTGATAGTCTCTCCCACAGAGAAACAGACCTAACCTTGATTAAAAAAAAAGTCTTAAACTGTACCTAGCCCTAATGCCTAACCCTAATTGGAAAATCAAGTTCAATGGTCAATAAATCATGTTTTTACGTCTGGAGAACTTTAGTCCTCATAAGGTCGGTAACACAGGCTCACCCATACAGACACAAACCTAAACAATTTGAGAATTTCATTGTGAGCTTTTTAGTTTTATGGCAGAGTAAGTCACCATCTCATGGTTGGAATGTTGTCTTCTAACAGAGGAGTATGTAACACTGTCTGGTTGGTTACGGACATCAGAGTCTTTGCTGATGGAGACACTGTCATATTGGAGACAGGATGGATCTCTGGGGAAGTTAACGGTAGCGTAGCTCACACTGTCCGGAGCCTCTGTAGAAGAATCAATGTTGGAGTAGATGTCATCTTGACACTGATTCTTTGCGGTGGCATGGTTAGAGTTGATGTCATGTGCATCTGAGTGCTGATTGGTTGAGGTGGAGTAGATGGGGTTGGAAGATATCCTTTTGTTTTGGTCAGATGCTGTGGGAATTAAAGACGACAGTGATATGTGTGTGATCCGGGTCTAACAATACATGTTCCAGCAAATAAATTAAAACCTGATTAATGGGTTCAAAACAGGGAAAAGGATGTTTATGTTCTAGATTTGGGGTTTGTTTTAGAATTACTCAAGAAATAGAGTTATTGTTAGGCTTAGGTTAGGTTTGGGCCTTATATTAGGAGGTTGAGGTTAAGGTTTGGCTAAGAGTTAGGATAAGATTAGGTAAAGCACTAGAATAAGAGTAATGGTTAGGTTAAGATTAAGGGTTGCATTAAGTTTGGGTTAAGAGAAAAGGTTAGGTTAAGGTTAGATTTAGAGAAATGGCAAATAAGCAATCATTTCTCTTGTCTTCATATATACATGCTTGTGTGTGTGTGTGTGTGTGTGTGTGTGTGTGTGTGTGAGTATCTAACCTGTATGTGTCTTTGATCTGTTCCTTTGTCTGAGGAATATGAGGAGAAGGAGAACCAACAGACAAACCACCACCACCAGACCAGCCCCCATAGAAACCAATACATCTGGAGAACACAGTAATACAGGAGTCACACACATTAACACACACTAACACACACACATTAACACACACCACCAGAACAGCCCCCATAGAAACCAATACATCTGGAGAACACAGTAATACAGGAGTCACACACACTAACACACACACACACACACATTAACACACACCACCACCAGACCAGCCCCTATACACACCAATACATCTGGAGAACACGGTAACCCACATTGACCCCCCACACACAGACAAAGACATAAACGCAGGAGTTAAAACACACACACATTTATAGGCAAACACATCAACTCAGTACACACACATTGACACACATGTGTTTTTTTTTTTTGTCACACAGATTATACATGCTCAGGTGAGAAGAGCTGGGCAGAATACAAAGACGTATCGCTCACTCTTTGGAAGCTGGATAAGAAACGTTGGATTAGAGGTTACCTGTTGTCATGGTTACCGTTGTCGTGCTGACCGTAACAGGGGGGCGGAGACTCGTCCTGGTGATGTCAGGTGGAGTGGAAGGAGCTAAAGGGTCAAACACAATATTTCCTGTTATGTAAGACTGTACCAGAGACAGTAGAGACAGAAAGACTAACTTATTCTGTATTTGAAATGTTAGCTGAAGAGACATGCTGCAAAATAACCAAATGGTTGTTTGACAGATTTGAACAATAGAGAAAAGTAGAAGAAAACACCACTACATTTGTTTAATCAACTCCCCAAAGATGAGCTAATTGAAAGTGGATTTAAGCTATACATTTCAGCGATGGAGAATGTGTGATGATGACACACTACTGTAGGTTCAACAGTAAATTGTGTGTAACTAGCAAAATAATGTAATGTTGAACCTAGACGGGAGCTAACGGTAGCTAATGCCAGAAAAACACTAGTTAAATCCACTTAACGCAAGTTAATGTCAGCTAATGCTTGCTAACATCAGCTAATGCTAGTTAAATCAGATAATGCAAGCTAACTCCAGAAGTACTTCAATTGCTAACAATGTATACATGTATGACTCCTAAAACTGTCTGTAACCTATTGCCCAAAACATTTTTGCTTTCATAAGTTAGGGCATTTTATTGCTAGTGAAAATGTCTGCTGACCAGAGGTAAAAGGTCAGTGGTAAACAGGCTCATTTTAACTGCTTGTATACTTTACAGATTAAATATCATGCAAATAATTTATTTTGTGATAATCAAGTTAACATCTCAGGGCTGTTTTTGAAAAAGGTAATGAAACAACCAAAAGTGTCTGTAGTTTGTTTAGGATCGCCCAAGAAAGTTGGTCTGATTACATGGGAGGGAATGATGTATCCGTGGTTGGTACCCTACTGGGGGGTGTGGTCTTGCTATGCCACTCCTCCCCATGTGTATCTATAGGGAAATCGTGTGTCTTCTTTCTGTGCTATCTCCAACTGTGCAGTGTCCCCGTCTGCTGCATGTGGCTCACGCCAACACCCCCAAATTGTTCTAGAACCTTCCGGGAGGCAGCCAGAAGGCTCCGCCCCTGCACAGCTGCCTCCCAATCAGGACCTCGTCAGGGGAGGTATTTATGGGCTCCCAAGGAGCTGCTCAAGGGAGGAGCTAGAAAAGAAGCCACAGCTGAAGAAAATGCCGTGGGAGAAGCTGAGGAGGCTGGAGAGGAGAAAGCAAAAGCAAAGACAGCAACCACAAACCATGCTGCCCTCACTGCTGCTGAGCCACAGGAATACAGTAGCCAAAGAGGGAGAAACACAGCCAGGAAGTGATGGTCAGGGAGGCGAGCCGTGCCCATTCCACCTCCTCCCCAGCAAGGAGGTTTTTTATCTGTTTTTTGATTACTCCCTCACCTCCTCCCCTAACACTTCTATGTATGTTGATACAACGCACCCCGAGTGTGTAGTAACAGAAGGACAGGAAGTGATGTGTTTACTGACATCTGAAGAGGAAATGATAATGTGCATGAATGTGTGGGTAATATCCTCCATGTGACAGAGAAATGTGGCTAAGTTCCCCCTTTACCCAGAATAATGTGGACATTGTTACTGTTCAGCATTATTCTAATACCGCTCCCAAAAAAGATCAATAATAATATAATTAATTCAAGTACAAGAAAAGGATTGTTACTAAATATGCTAGTTTTATAATTAATACTGTGCTTGCAAAGAGAATAGAGCTCTAAAACAGAAGAGAAACAAAATGGGAATTTTTGAAACACGTACCTTTCTCAACCTTCAGATACACCTCTTGGTATGAGTCCAGAACAACTCTCATCACTCCACACCAGTATGTCCCAGAATCTGGCCTCTTCAGGTCCTTGATGGTCACAGTGACGTCTCCACTTTTAAAGTCAAATATGCTGTATCTTCCCTTCTCAGTATAGTTTTTATTGTCTGTAGTCTGTATGAGAATATCTGAACCAGTGCAGGAGTCCTTACAGAAATACTTGTCATTGTTCGATGCAAATGTGTGTTTACATTTAATTACCACCCGTCCTCCTACAACTCCAGTCACTGTCAGAACCTCTGACCCAGCTGGACACAGAGCTGTCACATGAACACATGAGAAAGAGTCCAGTTAATATTAAAACATCAACCTTTCACCTCAACAGAAGTGTATGTAATATTACAGAAATACATGTGTTATCATGAATACAGAACACATTCACTAGTTAACTCACCCAACAGAATGGCAACCATACTGAAGAAGACTTTCTCCATGCTTCTCTTCATCCCCAACTCACACTTTCCCCAAATGTCTTCTGTCATTTAATCTCCCTCTGTTACACTCTTTCTCTGCTTCTTTTCTCTTTAACCAGTGAGTGTTGTGTTCTTGTTGTTTCTCCGGCTACATTTTCCACTTCCTATTTTTCACCACTTCTTGAGCATGTCTGTCATAATGGGTGCTTCCTTGTCGCTCTCTCACTCTGTGAGTTCCCAAATGTTTAACTCACCCTCTCTCTCCCCTCACTCCTTGCCTCCATCCATCCACCTTTCTCTCCTGCTCTCACTCCTTTCTTCCACCTTTCCCTCTCTTTTCCGTCATCTCTCGACCCCTCTACAACACGTTTTCTCATTCCCTCTCTTCCTCCTGTTATGGAAATTATTGAACTGATGTATACTTGCTCCTATACATGTATGAATGAGTTACTAGTTAAAGGTACTGAGTCCCCATGTTTAGATAAGAAAAGGAATGTAGGAGAGGGAGATCTGGTGTTTAGCGTCATTATTGACTGGTATCAGCAGATTATAGGGTTACTCGTAAACCTGCCTGTCTGTTTAAATGATGCATATTTCAACTATAGTGATATACAATTTTGGACAAATTCCATTAGAGCAGCGTTAGGGCACTGTCTATGTAGTCCGGATCTACGTTGGGGTGATTCCAATGTCTTTGACCAGGCCTGTCTATTCAGTCTGGATTTACGTTGGGGTGATTCCAATGTTTTTGACCAGGACTGTCTATTCAGTCCGGATCTACGTTGGGGCGATTCCAATGTTTTTGACCAGGCCTGTCTATTCAGTCCGGATCTACGTTGGGGTGATTCCAATGTCTTTGACCAGGCCTGTCTATTCAGTCTGGATCTACGTTGGGGTGATTCCAATGTTTTTGACCAGGACTGTCTATTCAGTCCGGATCTACGTTGGGGTGATTCCAATGTTTTTGACCAGGCCTGTCTATTCAGTCCGGATCTACGTTGGGGTGATTCCAATGTCTTTGACCAGGCCTCTGATGTCGTGGTCCAAACTGAAGGTGTTCTTGTGCTTGACGACCAGCTTGACAACCAGCAGCAGAAAGAGTGTAAAGACCCAACCAGCGGAACTGGGGGACACTGTCACCATGATTTCACCCAGGAGGGTCAGCTGGACACACAGTACATGTACACACACACACACAACGTGTACTTTCTCAAGTCATTCAATAGATTTTAATGGCATAAACGTCACATGCTGGAATAAGTATCTCATCCTCTTCCAAAGTGAATCAATGAAGAGACTTTCAGGTTTATATTAGAGTTTCCCTGACTTATTAAACCATACAGGATTGGGTAAGAGGTTCCCTGTTGAATCGATAATGTTTGGTTACTAACAAAGTGTAATATGGCAAATGAAGCTTCCTGATGCCTTTGAGGTGATTGTCAAAATACATAAAATAACTCAAAGCTTATACATACAGTGTACATTAGGGACATCTGCTGGTCAGAAATAAATGTTGGATGTTTAATGGTCGACGTCCGCGATCCCGCGGACAGTGCTAATTTGCATAAATATTTCGAAAAATAGATTCTCCATAATCGTCCGATTCCAATGGTATATTATTTGTAGCCACTTTCCTGAAGAGTTCCGTGTATAATTGGGGTTGTCCGTGTATAATATGGGTTGTATAGTTGTATAGTTTGGGTTGCTATGAGAACTTTTCACCAGGCAACGACATTGCCTATTCATCTTAGAAAGGCTCATTTGTACATCAGTATAAATATTACAAGCGTGTACATCACTATATATGATGTTTTGAACCATAATACATCGTTTGTATTATATATAAGATATAAAAATTAATATTTAGTCAAAATAGTATGGGGATGTTCTTGAGTTTTTGGGAAGAAGTTGGTAATTTTTCTGAGTTTATAAAATATATAAGTCCAAACGTAACTAGCGATCTAGTGCTGCCATCTGCTGGCCGTTTTGAGTCATTACACCTATTACATGGGATTTTACATTCAATGTTATTTATTTCATAATGTTTTATTTCTAGGTAGAAGAACCAAATTTTTTGGGGGTGCCTATATTTTTTACCTTCTATTATATAATTATTTCATTATTTTCAACCCAATTACAGTGTAATTTGATAGTAAAGGCATGAACGTATGAGGAAATACCATTGACACAAAATCTCATAATGCTTTCAAAAAAAAATCTTGATGCTGAATGGCAGAAATGTTTTCCGCAAAAATTTTTTTTGCATGTCAAACAGATGAGTTTTATAAATAGTGACCCAGAAGTCTGTTTTTATGTGTTTTTATTGTAGCCAGAGGGGTTGCTATTAAAAGGATACATCATAATAGGTTGTATCTGTTACAGAAATGAATCTAGGACCCAAAATGTCCCACTAGTGAAATCCGGCCGAAAGCCCCATAGGCTACCAAAATACGTGTTTCCTCTGACATGATTATATTGGCTCCGTGATTGAGGCGTGGGCACATTGACAAGGGGAATATATTTTAGGGAGGGTATATTTTCACATCCCTCTTGTCTATCGAGTTACCTTTTCTTTCGTCTGTTGTAATGTTTTGGATGACATCAGCAAATGTTATAGTACCCATTAAATAATATAAAATATGATTTCCCATTAAAGACTCTAATAGCACCTACCTAAAGTCAGCAATGTTGAAAACATCAGTTTGTTGTTATTTGTTTAATGAGGTGCAGGCAGGACACCGACACATGGAGATCTCAGGACTTGAATGACATAACTAAACATACAGTAACAGAACATTAGAACAAAATATAAAACCACAAAAACAGAACAATGGAACATGGAACAAAATCCAAAGAACGACCGACAGGAAGAATGAGGAGAGGATTTCTGAGCAGGTGCTGCTGTCTTCAATTCAGAAATAACATATATAACACTTTTGGTAGTTTGGTTGTGGGTGTGTTTTATAGGTGTTGCTGTGGTGAGGGTTTGGTAGGTGTAGTCTTGGGTTGACATGGTGAGGGTTTGGTAGGTGTAGTCTTGGGTTGACATGGTGAGGGTTTGGTAGGTGTAGTCTTGGGTTGACATGGTGAGGGTTTGGTAGGTGTAGTCTTGGGTTGACATGGTGAGGGTTTGGTAGGTGTAGTCTTGGGTTGACATGGTGAGGGTTTGGTAGGTGTAGTCTTGGGTTGACATGGTGAGGGTTTGGTAGGTGGAGTCTTGGGTAACTAATTTTCAATTCTGATGGTTTCAGGGAGTCATGAGTTCATGTATCTGGATTGATGACTGGCCCTGAAAAACAACCAAACTGTAAAAGTGTGTTTGTGTGTATTTGTTTTATAGAAGTACTACACAATATTCCATGATTGTATTGAGAAAGACTGTGGAAAATGACTTTGGGTTAAAAGTAGAGTTAGGCATTATGTGCAGGATTAGGGATTAGGGTTCAGATTGATCTGTCATACATGTGAAATACTCACTTGATGGTTTCTTAGACAAACAGTGATACAGTCATGCTAAAAAACTAGAAATATAGCTGCAAGCAGCGATTAAAGGGACCAAGTAATGACAAAAGGAAACTTTGAACTGTCTTTACATTTGCAACTTCAATTTAAGCTGCAAGCAGCATTTAGTGGGTTTCAGGATTTAGTTGGCATGACAATTATGCAATATGGTATGCAGGGAAAAAACAAACTGCCCAGGTGTACAAACGTTTACCCAATGTTGGATGTATTTTCCTGTCCAATAGTGACCCCATGTAGTTTTTTTACATACTGGTCTGGTTTATACAACCCTTGAAGATCTCCATACATAGATACCAAATGTCAAACTACATCGAGATTGGTTATTTGCTGCCATATGAGTAGTGTTTTAAGTGCTTTTCTAAATAACTAAGATGGCTGAAAATCCATGATGGCGATTTTTGGGTCTCAGCTGCAAAAATTTTCATAGTGAGGAGATACACCTATGGACTGATTTCCAAGACCAGGTCACAAGGGATGGGTGTGGTGACCTTTCAATAAGTCCAACTTCACAGGCTTGTGCCACCATGAGGCTGATTGGCACGTCCACAGCACCGGAAGATGTGTTTCTTGATGCTTTACTATATTAATTTGGGTACCTTTACGCCATTTTAACTCACAGGAATTTGCATAAAGGACTGTTTTTTGCCAGAAGAATAATAGTGAACTGGAACAAACATAATAGGATTTTGGCATACTGTTGAAACCCTAATGACACACATTGTCAATTGACTTGTTTGCAGAATAGCTTAGATTATTACAACAAAGCATTCTCAGCATCAGTGTAATGAAAGATAGATGAATGCCACACTCACAAACACTTTGTATAGTGAAAAGCTTAATTTTTCTAAGCTACATATTGAAAATGGAAATTAGTATTTGAAAGGTTGTTAAAAATAAAATTAAAATTAAAACTAGCCCGAGCTAGGTAATGTAGGTAGTAAATTAGAGACGTTACTTCTGTACATTAATAACAATCACACCATTGAGTAGTTATGTCAAATAATTTTTATTGCTAATTAACACATTTCTAATAAAGGAATCAATATCCATTTTCGTTTTACTCCACTTTGAAGATTGTAAATAAAAACAACAATGTGTTTACACACAAATCAAATGCATGAATATAAAAAATATGTACAAGTATACATTTTAGTATTTTAGCACACGCATATCCAGAGCAACTTACAATAAATTCAGGTACATTTTCCTGGAATAAATTAGGGGGGAGTGCCTTGCCCTAGGTCACAACAACGTTTGGCTCAATTGGGAATCAAACAGAACTTAATTACAAATTCCACTCTAACTATAGAGCCACTTGAACACACACACAAGGACAGGCTCCACATTCAAAGACACACACAAAACACATAAATCCAGGTTTGCGTGGCATCTATAAAACAAATATTTGAAATACATTTTGAAATACATTTTATGGATTTCAAAATGTCAATTTGAAATACATTTTATGGAAACCTTTATTTTAGCCATGGAATTGATCTGAAATCTATCAGGACAAAAATTGTTACACTGAGGGCCAAAAGTTAGAAATAATTTACAAATGTTGCTGTTTTGAAAGGACACTTTTACTTTTATTCACCAACGTGGTATTCAACTGATCAAAGTATAGTCGGGACATTAATGATGTAAAACATTACTATTTAAGTCTTATTGGTTAAATCTACACAGGCCTCATTTCCAACAACCATTACTCCAAAACCTTATCCTTGAGTGATCATGCCAAATTGCTAATGTGGTACTAGAACATCACTTAATTCTATCAAACAGCTAAAAACTATTTTCTTTGATGAATTAAGCTTTATATGGTCTCTGTGTTTGTGTGTTGCCACAGTCTGCAGTAGACTGGTATGTGCTGAGGTCAATATAAGGTCAAGAAGTGCAAAAAAGAAACAGCTCAATGTAGAAACCAGCCAATCAATCAATGTTTTGAGGAATGAAAGATGTGGAAGGAGAAAATGTACAACTGAATAAAAGCATAAGTACATCTGTAACAACTTGTCAAGGTGTAGTGTTGGAAGGAACCAGGCGCAGGCAGTGCTCTCGTTCGTGGGATTTATTAAAACAACAAACAAACCAAACACGAACGGAAAAACAATACTAATGACTGAATGAAATAAAAGTGCGCAACATGCATCTTAACAATTAACATTCAAACAGTACATTCAATAACACTCACCGATTAAATGCGCACACACAGCAACAATGACAGCAACAGCAACAATGATCCACAATGTGGGGAGCAGAGGGGAAACATATATACACATACAAACGAGCTAGATTGGGACCTGGTGTGGAAGATGGGAAACATGTGACAGTCCGGGATGTGTTCGTGAGAATATGGGAACTTGTGGAAATATGGCACGGTGGCGCTGCTGCTCACCGCACCATGACAACATCAGAATGTCTGATTTCAGAAATAGACACCCCACGTCCTCAGCTTCATTTAATTCCTTTCTGCTATTTGTAACCTAATACCTACCTTAACACATGCCAGTGCATTACATACTGTGACAACTCAAATAGTTTTCAGCTGGTTTATTATAATGACAAATTATTTTGTAATATCAAACAAGCATTTTTGAATTATTTAAGGTGTTGTAAAAACGTCCCTTAGTGTCTTTCAGAGTTCACCTAGCAAATGTACACAAAAGGAAAACACTATTGCAAAGATAATGTTAAAAATGATATTAAAACTAGCCAAGCAACTTTGACATTTAAGTTAGTAAAATTTGAACTTTGGTTTTTTTAAGTGAGGGTGAAACATTTTTGTAAAGCTCCTGAATTCTAAAATTGTACACAACTGAACATCCTGGTGAGACAAGGTGCACCAAGTCATGTAGGCTGAATTACCATGACAGTGAAACATGTAGAACATCATTACAGCGTGACAGAATGTTTTAATATTAAAGCATTTGGACAGACCCTCTGATAACTCTCCTAATATCGGTCGTCAATCTCTTAGATTATTTAATCTCTACTGATGCCAGATGAGTGATCTATAGCCGGTCTAAAAATGAGTGATCTATAGCCGGTCCAGCACAGCACTAATCAACTAGCTGGCGAACTTCATGTAGCTCAATTAGTACATTTACCTAGCTACAATAACGCGTACAAAATAGATATTTGGTCGTTTTCTGCCATCAACCTTGGTTACCTGTCATTTTTGACAGGCTGTAAGTAAAGGAGGGAGTGGCTGGAAGTAAAGGAGGGAGTGGTTGTAAATAAAGGAGGGAGTGGTTGTAAGTAAAGGAGGGAGGGCTGTAAGTAAAGGAGGGAGTGGTTGTAAGTAAATGAGGGAGTGGGCATAACAAATGGAGGGAGTGGCTGGAAGTAAAGGAGGGAGTGGCTGGAAGTAGTGGCAAATCAGATACTCTGACAATATCTACTAATACCATTACTAATGCAGTTCTACTAAAGATAATAGATATTTAATATAAGAGCAACAAAACGGTAGCACTGCATCAGTATTGGCTAATTTCGCTCATTTGTTGGGACCCTGACAAAGCTGAAGGCATCACATAGAAACAGAAGAAACATGTCGTTATCAACCGATTCTGTTATGAATATCAGCTATCAGTCAAATATTTTCATACTAAGGCATTCTTATTAAATAGTGAACCTGAGTTAATCTGCATGATACTGTAAACACAACAACAGAAACATGTACCTTCCACAACGCTGAGATTCGCCTGTTTGTATGGATCTATTGCAGCTCTCTCCACTCCACACCAGTATGGCCCAGAGTCTGACTTCTTCAGGTCCTTGATGGTCACATTGAAGTCTCTTTTTCCATTGTCTTCTGTACTGTATCTACCTTTCTCAACATACTTGTTACTGTCAGAAGTCTGAATGAGAATTCCTGACACAGAGCTGTCATGTGAAAACATGAGTCCAGTTCATATTAAAACATAAATCGATCTCCCCAAAACAACATATTCATGTACAGTTAGTCAAGTTCTATAATGAATACTAAACACTTTAACTCACTTAGTAGGATAGTAACCATAGTGATGAAGAAATGATCCATGTTGGTCTTTAGTCTCTTTCTAATGCTCCTTCTCTTTTTGTCTTTCCTTTTTCTACTTCGACACTTAATTGCTTTGTGTATTTCTCTTTCTTCCTTCACCAGTTAGTATTGAAGTGTTTTATTATTATTATTTATCTGTTGTAAATGTTTTCTTTTCTCCCTGTACTTCCTCCTTTAGCATTTTTATAAAGCATGCCTCTCTTTCTACCCCATCATTGCATTCTATTTTTATAAAATTTGTTCGTAGAGTCCCACATTTTAGTTAACAGGGTTGTACTATTTAATATCCTTGTTTTTCCATTCTTCCTACTAGTACATTCATCACACCCCCCCTCCATCTCTGCCTCTCATTCCCTCCTCCATCTCTGCCTCTCATTCCCTCCATCTCTGCCTCTCATTCCCTCCTCCATCTCTGCCTCTCATTCCCTCCATCTCTGCCTCTCATTCCCCCCTCCATCTCTGCCTCTCATTCCCTCCATCTCTGCCTCTCATTCCCTCCTCCATCTCTGCCTCTCATTCCCTCCATCTCTGCCTCTCATTCCCTCCATCTCTGCCTCTCATTCCCTCCTCCATCTCTGCCTCTGATTCCCTCCTCCATCTCTGCCTTTCATTCCCTCCTCCATCTCTGCCTCTCATTCCCTCCTCCATCTGATTCCCTCCTCCAGCTCTGCCTTTCATTCCCTCCTCCATCTCTGCCTCTCATTCCCTCCTCCATCTCTGCCTCTCATTCCCTCCTCCATCTCTGCCTCTCATTTCCTCCTCCATCTCTGCCTCTCATTCCCTCCTCCATCTCTGCCTCTCATTCCCTCCATCTCTGCCTCTCATTCCCTCCATCTCTGCCTCTCATTCCTTCCATCTCCGACTCCCAATGTATTGCCTCTCTCCCAATCAGATCACCACACAAACAGCGCCCCCTGTCACTGAAGTCACTGCATCACACAGAGATGATTGTTTTCTTATCAGTTTGATTTCATTGTCTTTCATCTCTGCGTCCCTTCCCTCTGTCTCCTGTGCATTTCACTAGTTTCTTTAACATCTTTCTTTCTTATTCTCCCCTTCCATCACCCCCACTTTGTCCCCCGCCATCTCCTTCACTCTCTCCCCCTCCATTTCCCCCACTCTCACCCCTTTCCCTCTCCCAATCACATCACTCCACTCTCACCACACAAACAGCACCATCTGTCAATGAAGTTACTGCACTATAGACCGTTTTCCTTATACTGGATACACAGGATTTTTCTCATCAGACTGGCTACACAAAACAGTTTTCTATAGACTGGTTACACATAAAGTGATAGATGAAATCTCACGACACAGACAGTTGAGAGCATTTTATTTGGAAATGTAATCTGTTTGACCTAAAACCACCTTTCAATGACCAATATATCACATATATATATAGAAATATGAATTACATTTTTCATCTTTTGATGACATTGTACACAAAACCAAATAGGGATCTTCCTCTAGTTTCATCTCAGTTTTGTCTGTTGTGTTAAGTTGAGGGTTTACATTAGGAGTCTTGGGTTGGCATTTTGATGGTTTGATGTAGGTGGAGTTTTGGAGTCTTAAGGTGTTGTGTTGATGGTGTGGTAGATGGCATTTTGAGGTGTCGTGTTGAGGGTTTGGTAGGTGGAATCTTGAGTTCCTGTGTCGAGGTCTTGGTGATTGGAGTATTGAGGTGCCATGTTTAGAGTTTGGTATGTGGAGTCTTGAGTTCCTGTGTTTAGAGTTTGGAAGGTGGAGTCTAGAGGTGCCGTGTTTAGAGTTTGGTATGTGGAGTCTTGAGATCCTGTGTTTAGAGTTTGGAAGGTGGAGTCTTGAGGTGCCGTGTTTAGATTTTGGTATGTGGAGTCTTGAGTTCCTGTGTTTAGAGTTTGGAAGGTGGAGTCTTGAGGTGCCGTGTTTAGAGTTTGGTATGTGGAGTCTTGAGTTCCTGTGTTTAGAGTTTGGAAGGTGGAGTCTTGAGTTCCTGTGTTGAGGTCTTGGTAGGTGGAGTATCGGGCTGCTAATGTGATGTCTAGGTTGATGAGGTGATGGTTTCCTGTGTCTAAATTGGTGACCAGTCCTGTGAAACACAAAATGTGTGAAAATGTAAGACTGTTCTCACAAAAAAAAAATGTATTCCTTGAATTGGGAGAAGTGGATTAAATGCTTACTTGATGATTTCCTTTCTCTCCTCCATTTATAGATCAGTAACACAATGAGTCCCAACACCAACACACCCAGACTCACACAGACCATAATGACCACTGGAGTACCTAGAACTACAAATACCAGAGTCACACACACCATGAAGAACACTGGAGTACCTAGAACTACAAATACCAGACTCACACACCATGATGGCCACTGGAGTACCAAGAACTACTAATACCAGACTCACACACACCATTATAACCACTGGAGCACCTAGAATTACAAATACCAGACTTACACACCATGATGACCCCTGGAGCATGTGGAACCGCTCAATGTTTGTTACTGGTCAGCTGTGCTGTTTATTAATGCTTCTTTCCCATTTACCACAAGCAATGGAGGTAATGCCTAGTGTTTTAAGATTTGACAGTGAATAACAAGTTTTGCCAAAACATGCCCCATGCAAACAGGAACCTGTAAGCCTGGGCACTTTATTGGACAGGAACTCTTACCATTTGGTGAATTGGTTTTCATTGATTCTGGTGAATTGGTTGTCATTGATTCTGGTGGGGTGGCTCTGGTTAGTGCCTTCCAGTCTGTCCCTGAAAACAGGCCAGTTGTTAAAGAGCACCAGGATAGAGATGTGAAACTGAGATACTCCCATCCTGTGGGTGTTTGGCAACGCACTACACAACTGATTCCACAAATGAAATAGTTTCTAAAGAGTTGATTTGTGATGTGAACAAAATGCTTCTCCACTCATCCGACTAGAAACAGGAATAAGAACTACTGGTTTGACTACTTGTTGTTACGGTTACCGTTTTCCAGTGCAGTGTATCGGGGGGATGGAGATGTGTACTGCTGATATCAGGTGGAGTGGGTGGAGCTGAAAGAGGAACTTTAAAGACTGGGTAACACTATATTGAGAGTCCACAATGTGTGCCTGTAAATGCTCTGCCGATTGTCTACTGACTTTCTGTAACATTTTAACTAATCTAGTGAATCTAACCCTCATCTATATACTAACCATAAACCTTTATTCTATACCTAACCTTAACCCTTACCCTAAACCTTATTCTAAACCTAACTCTAACCTTAACCCTTACCCTAAACCTTATTCTAAACCTAACTCTAACCTTAACCCTTACCCTAAACCTTATTCTAAACCTAACTCTAACTTAACCCTTACCCTAAACCTTATTCTAAACCTAACTCTAACCTTAACCCTTACCCTAAACCTTATTCTAAACCTAACTCTAACCTTAACCCTTACCCTAAACCTTATTCTAAACCTAACTCTAACTTAACCCTTACCCTAAACCTTATTCTAAACCTAACTCTAACCTTAACCCTTACCCTAAACCTTATTCTAAACCTAACTCTAACCTTAACCCTTACCCTGAACCTTATTCTAAACCTAACTCTAACCTTAACCTTAGCAAGCTGTTGTTCATCAGCCGATAGTTTGTTTAAAGCTTTTTTGAAAGTTTGTTTATAGTGTTACTATCTATACAACATCTAATGGGAATGGGGACTCAAAATAATGTGTAATCAGTGACTGCACCAGAGACAGTAAAAAGATGGAGACACCCCATGTTATCAGGATGGAGCAATAAGCTTGCCGTGTTTTAAGACGACCGCAATTTTATCTCTTTCCATTTTGAAAATGTTGCAGATCTCTCAACAGCTTGTCCAACAATCTGCTGTAAAATGACATACACAAACTTACGTCACAAAGTTCATACATTTTTAATTGATTTGCAATCCAGAGAAAGTGTTCACTCAAGTGATTTTCAATTGCATTTGCGTTCTCTAGACATCTGTTTCTTTTCTGCATTTTTTTTCTTGGCCTATTTGAAATTAGTAGCACAAATTGGAAACTATAATGATCTCTTAGCAACAGCTACTGAGTGGGTTCAGAAAAGGGGAATTTATAAGGAAGTGGTTTGTGTTTGTGTGTTTGTAAGAGCTGAAGAGGAAGATGTGTGATTCATAGCCAAATATGGCAATGTTTACACCAAGGAATGTGCACCTTACGAAAGACCAACACTAAATGTTACTTCAAGGAAAGCAAAGTACATTCAAATTTTTTTTAAAACACTGCAACAAAATATATCACTATTATTCAAAATGTGCACCTGAGGAGAATTGAAATCTAGTATATCTCTGCATACATCTTTAAATAGGTTAACACAAAACCCACCGTCCATGATGCTGAGTTTCACTTGCTGGAACGTGTATTCGAATATTCTATCCACTCTGCACCAGTATGTCCCAGAGTCTGACTTCTTCAGGTCCTTGATGGTCACAGCGAAGACTCCATTTCTAAAGTCAAATATACTGTATCGTCCTTTCTCGGTACAGTTCTCGCTGTCCTGAGTCTGAATGAGAATACCTGATTCAGTTAAGCAGATCCCCTTGCAGAAATACTTGATGCTGGTCTCTGCTAATGTGTATGAACATTTGATTATGACTCGTCCTCCCACAACTCCAATCACTGCCTGAGAGTCCAACTCAGATTTACAAGGAGCTGTCACATGAAGACATGAGAAAGAGTCCAGTTCATATTACAACATCAACCTGTCACCCCAACACATCGCCTTCATGTGCTGTTATACAGACATGTTATTTCACAAATACAATAAAACTCTGACTGGTGAACTCACCTAGCAGAATGGTAACCATAGCGATGCAAACTTTCTCCAGCTTGATCTTAACCTCCATCTTTTACTCGCTAGGTCTCTTTTCTACTATTTTCTATTCCGACACGTAATCTCTGTCTTAATCTCACCAATTACAGTGATGTCCTGTACCTCTCTTTTCCTGTGTGAATGTTCAGCTTCCTTGTTTTCACTCTTGTTGGTCCTCTTTAAGCAGCTTGACTACAAAAACCAGACTTCACTGTCTCTCTCTAACTTCCTCCCACTTTTTCACTTTGCATTTTGATTATTCTCTGAATCTCTGAATTTCCCCCCTTCATCTCCCTCTATCTATTGACCTATTGATCTATCTATCGACCCACAGTGGGGAGAACAAGTATTTGTATTTGTGATTACCTGTTAGTACTGATTAGCCTGCTATGGTCGCTGTCACGCCACGTTGGATCTGCGACCACATTACGACACAACTAATGGGTCATATTCAGCTGGATGTGTTTTTTTTTGTAAGTGAAAACCAAAATATGTTTTTGTTATTGGACAATTTGCAGTGTGTGTTAATCATTCACTGTGTTTTAATGCTATGCTATTACTGAACTGAAATGAATGGGGGACCTGGCTGGTTGGACATCTATGGCTGCATGCCAGTGTTGTGAGAGCCTACAGGCCTAACTTCTGTGAGAGACGGAATCAAAAATAAATTATCTTAGGGAATAAATATGTATGGTTTTTAAATAAAGCAAGAAAAGTAAGCACGTTTATTAATATAGCACAATTCATTAATCGAAGCAATTCAATGTGATTTGCAAAGAAAAATATAAAATATGAAAATACAATACCATGAAAACAAATACTCAAATGAAAACATCAAAACAACATCATAATCATAAAACGTAATAATAACATAGAAACTGAGTAAAAACGGGATAAAAACATGCTGATAGGCTAAACAGTGCGGTTAAGTGCTCAGTCATAGGCACAGGAAAACATTAAAAATGTATACGTTTGGGGCACGTCTAAGATCTTCTGGTAGTTTATTCTACTTGGGTGCAGCATAAGCTAAATAAACATTTTCCCCAACTTGTCCCTTCGGAGTGGATTTTGTTCTGGGACTAAAAATGTCATTCAACTATTAAGAGCTCATTTGTTTGGGCATCAATAGACATGTGCACAGCGATATTTGGAAATGATTAACATCATGGTCAAAAATGAGTACAAACAAACATCTGAGAAGACATGAGCAGTTGGAGCAGATATACACAATAACCACGTGTTAAAAGTTCCTCTTGATGACAGGTTTGTAATGATAACAGGTTACGTTGAAACTCCAGTAGAGGGCGATGAAGACTCATTCACTCAAACCTACATAGTTTGTACTGGGCAAAAAGGATTGTATATTTCCCAAAACTCCTCTCATAGTTCACATTGCTTAATGGAACCAGCCATGGAGTGTTTGGGGTTGTTGTTTTCATTACTGTTAAATTATTAGCTGGCTATTTAAAGTAATCTCATTCTAATTAAACACGTTGAATGTAGCATAGCAACACTATTATACCTGTTGAATCCAGCCAGGGATACAACATTCATCCCTTCAAATTGCGGGCCGGCAGAACTAGGCTTGCCTGGTTCCTTTTCTTGTTTAAGTGGTGACATGCTGCAATGTTGACAGTTTGGTAGGTGGAGTCTTCAGGGGCCGGTTGATGGTTTGGTAGGTGGAGTCTTCAGGGGGCGGGTTGATGGTTTGGTAGGTGGAGTCTTGAGGGGCCGGTTGATGGTTTGGTAGGTGGAGTCTTGAGGGGCCGGGTTGATGGTTTGGTAGGTGGAGTCTTCAGGGGCCGGTTGATGGTTTGGTAGGTGGAGTCTTCAGGGGGCGGGTTGATGGTTTGGTAGGTGGAGTCTTGAGGGGCCGGTTGATGGTTTGGTAGGTGGAGTCTTGAGGGGCCGGGTTGATGGTTTGGTAGGTGGAGTCTTCAGGGGCCGGGTTGATGGTTTGGTAGGTGGAGTCTTGAGGGGCTGGGTTGATTTTGGTAGGTGGAGTCTTCAGGGGCCGGTTGATGGTTTGGTAGGTGGAGTCTTCAGGGGCCGGGTTGATGGTTTGGTAGGTGGAGTCTTGAGGGGCCTGTTGATGGTTTGGTAGTTGGAATCTTGAGGGGCCGGGCTGATGGTTTGGTAGGTGGAGTCTTCAGGGGCCGGGTTGATGGTTTGGTAGGTGGAGTCTTGAGGGGCCGGGTTGATGGTTT
Organism: Esox lucius; assembly: GCF_011004845.1. Classification (NCBI taxonomy): domain Eukaryota; kingdom Metazoa; phylum Chordata; class Actinopteri; order Esociformes; family Esocidae; genus Esox; species Esox lucius. The sequence goes on from NC_047577.1 coordinate 5,249,703, forward strand.
GGTAGGTGGAGTCATGAGGGGCCGGTTGATGGTTTGGTATGTGGAATCTTGAGGGGCCGGACTGATGGTTTGGTAGGTGGAGTCTTCAGGGGCCGGGTTGATGGTTTGGTAGGTGGAGTCTTGAGGGGCCGGGTTGATGGTTTGGTAGGTGGAGTCTTCAGGGGCCGGGTTGAGGGTTTGGTAGGTGGAGTCTTCAGGGGCCGGGTTCATGGTTTGGCAGGTGGAGTCTTCAGGGGCCGGGTTCATGGTTTGGTAGGTGGAGTCTTCAGGGGCCGGGTTGAGGGTTTGGAAGGTGGAGTCTTGGGTTGATGCATCTTGTTTGTTGTCTGGCCCTGGGGAACACAACATGTAACATGTAACATGTGCACACACTTACAGTACAAACAGTCAACGTACACCACTCATTCATTATCATTCATTATCACATACATAAAGTACATACCGTCAACATACACCCATCATTATCATTCATTATCACATACATAAAATACATACCGTCAACATACACCCATCATTATCATTCATTATCACATACATACATGTCTAGAATAACCTCATTATGTTGTTAGTAATTGGCTATAACCAATTACCCGGCAAAAACAATTGACCAATTTGGTTCACTAGCTAACTTTCTGTGGATAAAGCCAAGAGGCGAGCTGCCGTCTGTACATGCTGTTTGCTTTTTTACTAGGCCAACTAGTAGTACTGTAATCGGGAAAAATTACCAAGGAAAGTTTAAAGTAATAGCTGGCTATTCTCATGTTTCCTATGTGTGCTAAATTAGATATATTTTGTTTATTTAATTTTATTATATCATTAAAATAATCGTATGTCAACTCACCTGATCGATGAAGAATTTTAGTTAGATGAGCTGAATAAAAGAGTGAACTGAAGTCACACCTAGCGACAGACCAGATTTTCAGGAACATTATTTGGAAATAATTCCTGTTTAGAAGGTTACGTCTTTCAGCTTTAAGTTCTAAAGGACAAACTTTAACACCATTTCCTCTGAAACACACAGGGTGTTTACAGCTTTCAGCATTTAAACCAAAACCACACACACACACACACACCTACGTATGTAGGATGTGTGCCCTCACACACACACAAGTGGACCTCCATCTCTTTCTTCTATCTGAATTATTTTCTACAACCCGGTTTCCAAAAGAGTTGGGACGCCGCGTAAAATGATAATAAAAACAGAATGCAAGAATGCATTATTAAGCATTTACCATAACCAACATGGACTACAACAACCAAGCATTTACTATAACCAACATGGACTACAACTACCAAGCATTTACTATTACCAACATGGACTACCAAGGAACTACCAAGGATTTACATGTACTTGACCCATTTAGAAATGAACCCAGGTTCCACACTGTACCAATTTAGTTGTCACTATGACTACTTGCTGATGTATATAACACAAAAACTGGGAACAAATGTCCAATCAACATCTGAATGTGAGCTTTGATAGGGTTTTCAACTAACTAGAACACAGCATAAACTGTAAACATGGAAACTATATACGAAAACAACCTAAATCTATCCTTTAAATTGTAATATTACTCACCACATAGAAGGATATGAATGACAGATGGGAGTTTTCTTCTTATGTTCTCAGTCTCGTGGCGACTCTTCCCCATCATCATTATACTTCTGTGGTTTTCCTCTCTACAGTCTATCAGTCACTTCCAGTCACCAAGACACACACTGTCAGTCATCCTCCCTAACCCTAAACCTAACCCTAACCCTAAACCTAACCACAACCATGTCTACGTTTAAGATGTTTGTCTATCAAGTGGCTCTCTCGGTGCCTGGACACTTCCTTGTGTATTCTTTGCTGTGTGTTTGTGCATGTCTGTGTGTGCGTTTTAGAGAACATCACACACACACACACACACACAAACACACACACTCTACTGGTTTGAACAACTGTACCAGCACTTGTGAAGATACCTGGTAAAGTTTATTGAAAGACAGTCACAGGTTGATCGTTTCTTGAATACATTGAATTACGACAAAGACATGTCATATTAAATACAAGCCGTCTAAACCTCAGGCTCCACTACGGGTTTAAATGGCTACTAGTGTGGGTGATGTAAAGGTCCAATGGTATGAACTGATTTGTGCACCCAACAAAAAGCATGAAATTTACTTTTGTTTTTGTTTCATCTCAATTTTGTGAAAAATATAAATTAAACATACTGTATTTTTTGTCCCTTTCTGTTATGGTTCTGTGTTTAATGACAACATTTAAAAGCTAACATTTTGTTCATTTTGATTGTACAATAAACGATTATGTCAAAAAAAGGAAACAGAAGCACAAAAGAAACAGGGGAAACACTCACAGTCCAGAATTACTCCACATATCCTAATCCCTACCTTAACCTAAAACTAACCTTAACCTAACCCTAAATCTAACCTTAACCTAACCCTAAACCCAACATTAACCTAACCCCAATAACATAAAATGTTTACCTAAACATAACCTAGAACCCTGATTGAAAGTTTCAACCTAAACCTAACCCCTAAGGTTAGTAGCAGGGATATCCCTACACAGTCAACATTTCATTTTTTACTGGAGATTTAGTCCTCACTGTGTCAGTAAAACAAGTCCACACATACAGACACAAACACAAACCAATACTAGATGTCACCAAGAGGTTTTTGGTTTAACGGTGGAGTAAGTCACTGTCTCACGGTTGGAATGTTGTCCTCTAACAGTAAAGTATGTAACACTCTCTGGTTGGTTAAAGACATCAGAGTCTTTACTGAAGGAGTGACCAGCATACTGGACACAGGATGGATCTCTGGGGAAGGTATCATATTGGAGACACTGTCCAGACCCTCTGTAGAAGAATCAGTGTTGAAGTAGATGTCATCTTGACACTCATTGGTTGCTGTGGTCAGTGGTCAGTGTTAAAGTGGGTTGCCAGGCAGTGGTGGGTGAAGAGAGAGTACAGGAGCGGGCTCAACACACAGCCCTGGGGGGAGCCGGTACTGAGAGTCTGTGAGGAGGAGGTGGTGTTGCCCTGGGTCGAGACCCAGATCCCTGAGCTTAACCACCAGCTTGTGGGGCACAATGGTGTTTAAGGCTGAGCTGTCGTCAATGATAAGCATTCTCATATGTGTTCCTTTTGTCCAGATGAGTGAGTGCAGAGTGGAGGGTCAGAGCGATGGCGTCCTCTGTGGATGTGTTTTGTCTGTAGGCAAACTGTAGCGGGTCAAGTGTTACAGGCATGGAGTCTGTGATGTGAATTTTAACTAGCCGCTCAAAGCACTTCATGATGATTGGTGTGAGTGCTACAGGGCGGTAGTCATTCATGCAGAGGATTTTTTGCTTTTTTGGCACAGGAACAATTATGGACTTTTTGAAGCAGGTGGGGACCACTGACTGACGTAGCGATAGGTTGAAAATATCAGTAAATACATCAGCCAGTTGGTCAGCACAGACCTTGTAGAACACGGTCTGAGATGTTGTCTAGACCAGGAGCCATGCGGGGGTTAATCCTTTTTAGGCCTTTACAGACGTCTACCCTGGTCCATTTGAGTGTCCATGCCAGGGATGATGATCTCAAAGTGAGTGTAGAAAAAGTTCAGTTCCTCTGGGAGAGAAGCTGGCACTTCCCCCACACTACCTGCATAGCCTTTATAGTCAGTGATGGTTCTCAGACCACTCCACATCTTCCTGGTATTGGAGCCCTGGTAGAGAGATTCTACTTTGCTGTTTGTTGTTTTTATTGCCTTCCCGGGATTTTTTATAATTTTCCTTGCTGCCGGTGTTGAATGCTGCAGTCCGTGCCTTAAGCATGCCATGAATACCACTGTTGACCCACGGTTTTTGATTAGGAAATTATTTTGTAGTTGCACGTGTTACAACGTCATTGATACATTTGCTAATAAAACCAGTCACTGACTCTGTGTATTCATCGATATTGCCTCCAGACACCTCTCGGGTTGAGTTAAGGTTAGGTTATGGGTTAGGATAAGATTAGGTAAAGCGCTAGGATAAGAGTAAAGGTTAGGTTAAGAGCAAGGGTTGAGGTAATGTAAGGTTAAGGGTTACGGGTAAAGGTTAGGTAAAGAGTAACATTACGTGCACATAGTCCGCTTGCTTAACTCACTCTCTTGCGAGCAGTTGCTAAACCGAAACTAGGGTTCACACTGCCTGCTCGGGCAGGGCTCATCTTCCTAAACCATGCTAGGGACAACCAGTCAACCAGTATAGGGGACCTGTCTCTGCCAATAGTAATAACTATTTAGTATTTGGATGACTCCACTACTAAAAATGAATTACGACGATGCCAAGTCAATGATTTGTCAATGTTCAAATAGAAATGTACTTTGTTTTAAACTATGCATGTGTCACTCACCCGTGATCCTAACAATCTCTGAAAACCTCCATGCATGTATTTTTCAAATGATATCTCTGCATGAAGCCAGAGAAGCATAAATAATGGAGAAACCAGACACTGCGATTATACATTTCTATCTCGTCAATTTATTTTAGCTAGCTTGTGAGTTTCTAGCTAGCAGGTAAGTAAGAGAAGGGTAAGAGAACATCTGCCCTGCCATTGGTAGTCGCCAAACTCCGTCACTGCCCGCTAGCTGGAAATTAGCATAAAGTTGAACCCATCTCAACTGTTGCTGGGAGATTTTGTCTCAGAGAGTAGCTCCGCCCACTGTCGCCGTGATTCGCTGGCTCTCGTTGGAAATGGAAATGAGAGACGGCCTCTTTGTAGCTCTAGCCAGCGGACAGTGTGCACGCACCTTGTGGGTTAGGTAAAGGTTAGTTTTAAGGAAATGGGTGAATAGGGAATAATTTCTCTTTTCCTCACAGGGATACAAACAAACAGATGTGTGTATACATGCTTGTGTGTGTGTGTGTGTATCTAACCTGTATGTGTCTTTGATCTGTTCCTTTGTCTGAGGAATATGAGGAGAAGGAGAACCAACAGACAAACCACCACCAGACCAGCCCCCATAGAAACCAGTACATCTGGAGAACACAGTAATACAGGAGTCACACACACTAACACACACACATTAACACACACCACCACCAGACCAGCCCCCATAGAAACCAATACATCTGGAGAACACAGTAATACAGGAGTCACACACACACACACACACTAAAACACATACATTAACACACACACACATATACACACACCACCACCAGACCAGCCCCTATACACACCAGTATATCTGGAGAACACAGTAATACAGGAGTCACACACACTAACACACACACACTAACACACACCAACACCAGACTAGCCCCCATAGATACCAATACATCTGGGGAACACAGTTAAACTAGTCATAAACACTAACTAGCACATACACACATTAACCCCCGCACACACATTAACACAGGAGTCACACTCATTAAAAAACCCACACACACATTTATACAAACACACAAGAACCCAGCATTCACACACATTAACACACACATTAATTTATTAGTCACAAATATACATGCTCAGGTGAGAAGTGCTGGGCAGAGTAGAAAGATGTGTCTCCCGCTCCTTGGAAGCTAGATAAGAAACATTGGATTAGAGGTTAACATTGGGCAGCAGGGGGTGCTGGCTGCGCCCCCTACTGCCCGGGAACCGCAGCCAGCACCCCCTGCTGCCCAGTGGCCGCAGTCGCCAGCTTCTCCTGCTACCCAGTGTTTGCCACCACTGCACAAGCCCCCCGAGGGATGGCCGCCGCCGCCCGTCTCCAACCCCTGCCAGCTCTGTTTCTTTTTTAAGACAGAATCCAAATTTGATAACCATGTATTTGTTACTTAAGTGGTAAAAAATTAAAACTGTTTTACTTTTGCCCCTTTTTCTGCCGCAGAGGTACTTGGAGTAAAGAAACAACAACTATATTTCACCCTTGAGTGAAATGTAATTCCTAGGGTTTGTAAATCAGCATATGTTTTGCCTCGATTAAAGGGAGGAGAATCATACCAACCTGAATAACTATAGGCCTATTTCCAAACTATTGTACCAGTTTTGGACAAGATTTTAAGGAAGTTTTACTCACCCATGAAATCTTAACTTTGGTAAATGTATGTAATATTGTTTGCCTGAACTTTGGTAAATGTATTTCCATGAATCAGGTGCAGCTCCTGCATATTATTCCTATATTATTATTATTATTATCATATAACTAAAAGTGTATAAATACATCTTGACAGACAGTATTCACCTAAGAGTAGGTAGAAGGAGACAATGTGGAGTACCTTCATTCTGGGCCAAAATTATTCTGCGGTCACATGTATCTTCAGCAATCAACAGACGTTTGACAGCGGGTCGTCTTGACTGCAGAATGCTTTAATGAAACTGTTCACTTTGACCTCTATCTCTCTTTCTATATATGTATGTCTCGTGTGTGTGTGTGTGTGTGTGTTTTTGTGTGTGTGTTTTCTAGTGGTCTTAATTCTTTGAGTGAAACACAGATGGCTGTTGTGACAATGGTGTGGAAATTGACAGCTTCTCTGAACTAATGGTAACATGTTAATTTTAGCTGGCACATCATGCCAATAGAGTTTAATTAGTATTAATCTACATATTTACACTAGTGGGAATAGTTTGGTGTGTAATTATTTACTGATGTGTAGAATTGCAAATGGTGTTTTCTTATAATCATATGCTTAGAAGTGTGTAGAATAAGTAGTTGTTCTGATTTACTGTAATCATATTCTAAAATGTGTGTAGAATAAGTAAGTGTTCTGATATAATCATATACTTAAAAGTGTGTAGAATATGTAGATTGTCTGATCGAATAATTTACAGGTGTTTAAAATTGGCAGGTGAATCCTAAAAATTCCTTGGTCCCTCTTGTTGGATGATGGCCGTTTGAGTTGAAAGAACAAAATATCAGAGGCATGGAGAGAGTGAACAATAGAGGCAGAGAGAGAGAGAGTGAGGCAGAGAGAGAGAGAGTATGCTTTACTGAATGTATGTACACTCATGTATCTTCACTCATGTGGGTTTGTACTTGGGTGCGGAAGCATCTGTGAGTGCTCTCTTTTACATGTGTTCTTGTGGGCGCGTGGTTTTGGGTCAGAGGTTGAAAGCATAAACCATCCTGTGCGTTTCAGAGGAAATGGGGTCAAACCTTTGGTTCAAGTTTTCAGCTGCTTAATACCCTCTAATCTTAAATGATGCAACTGAATGTAATTGCATCTCTGTAGAAAATCAGATGATGTTAGTAGCTGGTTCTAGACTATATAGAACATCAGATGATGTTAGTAACCGGTTCTAGACTATAGAACATTAGTTGATGTCAGTAACTGGTCCTAGACTTTATAAAAAAATCTATTGAGGTTTGTAACTGGTTGTACAGTGTGTAGAACATCCGTTGGTGTTAGTAACCGGTTCTAGACTATAGAACATTGGTTGATGCAGACAGGCTTCAGAGGAAGAGACAGAAGAGAGAGAGATCAAAGTGATTGATCTAATAAAAGAAAAAGAGAGAAAGGCGGAGAGAGGTACTGTAAGAAGAGAAATAGATGAAGAACATTTTGACTTGATCCACCTTTGATCTTTCACCAACACCAGTAAAATAAATCACACTGGAAACCAACACCAGTAAAATAAAACACACTGGAAACCAACACCAGTAAAATAAAACACAATGAAAAACAACACCAGTAAGATAAAACACAATGAAAAACAACACCAGTAAGATAAAACAAACTGGAAACAAAGGAGTGTCAGAGGAGCGAGGAGCTTTGATAAAGGAATAAAGGACATTCAGGAACATCCTACATTTTCAACTTAAAAAGGATTCAGAGTAGCAATTTAGCTGATAATTCAGGTGGAAAATATGAAGACATTATAGTGGTTTGTGTAACAGAGATAATAAAAATAGTAGTAGAATTAAGGTTGACAGTGTAGTAACAGTGAATGTATTGTAACCACCGTAAATAACAATGGTAGAATAGTAACAGTGAATGTATTGTAACCCCAGTAAATAACAATGGTAGAATAGTAACAGTGAATGTATTGTAACCACAGTAAATAACAATGGTAGAATAGTAACAGTGAATGTACTGTAACCACAGTAAATTACAATGGTAGAATAGTATCAGTGAATGTATTGTAACCACAGTAAATAACAATGGTAGAATAGTAACAGTGAATGTATTGTAACCCCAGTAAATAACAATGGTAGAATAGTATCAGTGAATGTATTGTAACCCCAGTAAATTAACAGTGATAGAATAGTATCAGTGAATGTATTGTAACCCCAGTAAATTAACCATGGTAGAATAGTAACAGTGAATGTATTGTAACCCCTGTAAATTAACAATGGTAGAATAGTAACAGTGAATGTATTGTAACCACAGTAGATTAACAGTGATAGAATATTAACAGTGAATGTATTGTAACCCCAGTAAATAACAATGGTAGAATAGTAACAGTGAATGTATTGCAACCACAGTAGATTAACAGTGATAGAATGTTAACCATGAATGTATTGTAACCCCAGTAAATAACAATGGTAGAATAGTAACAGTGAAAATAGTGTAACCACAGTAGATTAAAAGTGATTGAATATTAACAGTGAATGTATTGTAACCCCAGTAAATAACAATGGTAGAATAGTAACAGTGAATATATTGTAACCCCAGTAAATAACAATGGTAGAATAGTAACAGTGAATGTATTGTAACCACAGTAAATTACAATGGTAGAATAGTAACAGTGAATGTATTGTAACCCCAGTAAATAACAATGGTAGAATAGTAACAGTGAATGTATTGTAACCACAGTAAATTACAATGGTAGAATAGTAACAGTGAATGTATTGTAACCCCAGTAAATAACAATGGTAGAATAGTAACAGTGAATGTATTGTAACCCCAGTAAATTAACAGTGAATGTATTGTAACCACAGTAGATTAACACTGATGGCAGTGGCAGCATAATACCCAGTAATGTCCAGAATGAAAAGTTCCTGCTGTTGCTTCTAATACGACTTCTGTCTGTCTGTCTTCTTTCCTTTCTACATCACTGTCTGTATCATGTCATACATATTGATTTTTAGATATGTTATCTATATATAAATATTCTCTGTACATATATATATATTGTAAATATTGTCTGTATTTAGCCAATTTGTTTTATATATTTTTTTCTAAATATGCATTTTTGTAATTTAAATAAATCATGTCTTTTGACATGATTTATACAAGATTAAAGGGCAGCAGTTCATATGACTGTATCAGAAAACCAATAATGGCGGACAGTGGCTCCCTTCCCCAATGTTAACTGGCCTAAACCTCAAGGGGGAGTGGTTTAACCACCAGGAAGAGTGCTTTAACCTCTGCAAGGCAGTGATCTGTATATTTTGGAATTATACTGTAATCGGGGAAGATGTGAGTGGCACAGATCTCAGATTTCAGCTGTCACTGTGTTGACACCGTCCCCTCCCCTGTGTTGTCCCTTTCCTTGTCCTTCAGGTCATGTTTCCGACCTGGACTAGTTTTAAATAGACTCTAGACTCAGCCCACACCTATTTATTCATTATTATAATTGTAATCTTAATATGTTCACCTGGCACAGCCAGAAGAGGACAGATCACCCCTCTGAGCCCGGGTCCTCTGTAGGTTTCTTCCTAAATTTTGACATTCTTAGGGAGTTTTTCCTAGCCACTGAAATTCAACACTTCTGTTGTTTGCTCCTTGGGGTTTAAGGCCGGGTGTCTCTGTAAAAGAACCATGTGACATCTGCTGATGTAAAAAGGGCTTTATAAATCCATTTGATTGACTGATTGATTGATCACCAGTTGTTAGACTGCAGGGTGTTTCTGAAATGCTCTTTCTTCCTTTATTGAAGCTCCTCCCTCGTCTGACACGTCTATTTCTCTCTCCTCCCTCTGTCCCCCCTCTGTCCTCCCTCTCTCTACCCATCACTCTATTTATTACTGTGTTACTATCTCTCTCTTTCTCTCTTTTGCTCTCTCTCTCCATCTCTCTCTCTCTGTCTCTCTCGCTCTCTGTGAATGTTGAGGAGATGTAGGGATTGTGATGGCAAAACAATCTTTCATTTTTTTGTGTGTGTTCTCCTGCATGTGTTTACTCTTGAGGTCAGATCTACAGTGCCCAGGCTAGTCCCCCTACAGAAATTGTAGATCGCCCATCTTGCCAAGTGATTCTGTCTCTTATTAAACACCTCATTCAACCAGGAAGTATTCACCAGCACACACACACTGGGAGGAGAGCACATTCCCCCCGCCCATGAGCCTGACTGAGGAAGCAGGCACTCTGCCTATCAGGCCTGTCTGTGAAACCTCACTCAGGTCACAATCCCTGGTCTCTTTGGAGACCCACCATTCCCACATGATGCCCTTTTCCCTTCATAGTGCAATACTTTAGAGAAGGGCCAATAGAGAACCAGGAGCCCTTGGGGACACATGCAGAACCTGGTACAGGTCTTATAGTTCTATGGTTTCTCAGGTAGCTGGGCGGTAGAATAGACAGCGTCTTTTGGAGTGTCTTCATAGATCTGCACATCAGGCCATCTCATATGTTCTACAGGGTCTTTGGGTAACTGGGCTGTAGAATAGATGGAACCATCTTGGGTTCTACTGGCTGTTGAAGAGACTGAGGAGATTCTAGAAACTTTTGGAAGATCCAAACTGGAGTACATAAGAGCATCTGGGGGATCAGCAGTGGAGTAGATTGGGTCTATGTGATCTTTAAGGAAGTCCACAGTAGAGTAGCATGGGTCTATGTCGTCTTTGGAGCAGCTAGCGTTAGCATGGAGGTCACATTGATCACCTGTTGCGCTGTTAGCAGGGTATGTTGCAGAGGTGCGGACAGCAGGGTAGATTGTATCTGAGTTGACAATGGTGTAGATTGATGAACTGACCACGGTCTGTCTGTCAGCCTCTCTGATCTCATCATACACACATTCAGCCTGTATTGAGAAACAGTTATAACTACTGTACATCATCCTGTACCAGTTATCACTAACCTTCATTATCCCATACCAATTATAAATACCGACATACACAATGACCACGTGTTGAATGTTCCTCATGATGACAGGTTAGAAATTATAACAGGTTATTGTGAATCTCCAGTAGAGGGCGCTGAAGACGAATTCACTTAAACATGCATTGTTGCCACACACAAACACAAATACCCTTCTGTCTCACCTCTCCACTAGGGGCAGTGTTGGTGTTGGAGGAGACTGGATGTGTTGATTTTCTGATTCTTCTCTCTCTGTGGAACAGGAGTAGAGACAGCCCTAACACCATCATCATGACTACCAGACCAACACTGGTCCACATCGTCAGACCTGAACACAGCGAGAGAGAGAGAGAGATATCTGCCTTATAAAAACAACTAAATGTCAGATACTTTACAAAAGGTCCTTGTATTACCCGCTGCTTGCAACTCTGTGTTCTACAGGTTATGTTTTCTTATACTACTGGAAAGTGACCACAGTTTTCCAGTCAGCTGGTTTGTAGAGACCATGCAGATATTGTAGCTTTGTTCATTCATACATTGACCAGTGGACTAATGATCAATATTTCCTTAAGCTCCAAGAAGTCTTTCTTTGACTTTGACTACAGCCCAAACCTGCCAAGGCAAAGAAGTGTTGCAATAGTCAGCTCAGATTCTGACTATGTATAATAAAACTAAAGGATATAATCACATTGAGAAAAAAAAAATTATGACTAATCTATGGTCTGTAATTGCATACATTGTTTGTCTTCCTGCTGGCACTGTAGCTCCCAAAACCTGCTCTAAATAAGTAACTACTAAACAATGTTAATTATGCTTGCAATGCTTTAATTCTACTGTATGCAACTTTTATATGTTTATATGTATAGATTTTTTTTTTCTCACTCAGAGAATCAACCAGGTAAAATAGAGATCTGACTACATGACCGATAATTAAGATGTAGTCTGTGAGTAACAGTGATCAGAGTTATCATATCAATGGAGAAACATTCTGTTAGCAGCCAGTCACCACAGAACTGATGAATCACTTCCTGTTGGCCTCTGAAACATTAACATCTACACCACCAAGACCATTACAGCATCTGAAACATTAACATCTACACCACCAAGACCATTACAGCATCTGAAACATTAACATCTACACCACCAAGACCTTTACAGCATCTGAAACACTAACATCTACACCACCAACAACATTACAACCTTTGAAAGCACATCAACTTCTCATACCTTCTGTTGAAGAGACACCAATAGAGTAACCAGGTGCTGAGGAGAGGTTTGGAGATGTTCCAGAGAGGTTTGGGAGTGATGTGGATATATTTGAAGAAGTTCCAGAGTGGTTTGGGAGTGTTGTGGAGAAGTTAGAATATGTTGTAGGGAAGTTTGGGAAGGCTGTGTGGACATTCATTTTTGGGTGGATTATTGTAGGTTAAGGAATGGTAGTAGCAGAAAGTAGGACAAACATCAAAATTGTCACCATTATATTTGTCTCTTGCTAAAAATAAATCAGGATGCATTTTAACAAGCAATATGTATGTATGTATGTTTGTATGTAAGTATGTACATATGTATGTAAAATGTCAAATGTAGGTAGTGTTTACTTACCGTCTGTCACCCTGAGTTTCACCTCTTGGTATGAGTCTGGGCCATATCTTTCTGCTCCACACCAGTATGTCCCAGAGTCTGACTTCTTCAGGTCCTTGATGGTCACAGTGAAGTCTCCATTTCTAAAGTCATGTAAACTGTATCGTCCTTTATCTATATAGGTTCCTCTGTCCTTAGTCTGAATGAGAACATCTTTAACATAACAAGTTCTTTTGCAGAAGTACTTGATGTTCTCTGCCCCAGTGAGGGAGCATTTGATTATAACTTTACCTCCTACAACTCCAGTCACCTTAGTAACAGCTGATACAAGACACGGACCTGTCAAAGGAGAATACGGACTACAGTTATATGATGATTTACTTTAAAGAAGTCGACATTTGACTCACAGTAAAAACTTTATAGGCAACAAAAACTATAAAGTCTATACTGTGGATATCTATAAAAGAAAGGTTAGGACTAAAGGTAGGTTTAAAATACTAGTATCAGGTTACGAGTAGGGTCAGAAATCTTTCCCTAAACAGTTTAATTTACAGAGCCCTCAGTCAGTTAAGCATTTTCGATTCATCCATATTTTCTTAAAAGTATGATTTTGAAATGAAATAAAAAGACAGACAGATCTCACCTGACAGGAGACAACAGGAGACAACGTGGAGGATATTCATTTTACACCAGCTATTATGCCACTATACTATTACTATACTACTAGTAGTCATTATACCACTATAATATTACTATACTACCACCATTTACTATACCACTATACTACTACTATACTATTACTATACTACCATCAGTAATTATACCACTATACTATTACTATACTACCACCACATCTTGCTAGATTGTTGTTCTTCCACCAGCAGGATGTTTCTGAAATATTCTTCCTTTTTTAAAGATCCTGCCTCCACTGAAACCTCTCTTCCTGTCTCTCTCTTTCTCTCTCTCCATCGGTCTGTTTCCCTCTGTCTGAGTCTCTGGTCTCGGTCATAGTTACGGTGTTGTTCGTGGTGAGGGCGGGAACATTTCAGTTTAAGTTCCATCAGAGAGTGTGGTTTCTAAGTGCTGCATGCTAAAACGTGTTCAATCTACTGGGTGACATTTTGACCGCAATGGAACCCAGCTAGGTTTGTCTTTCAGACGATGCACTGCTGTAGTGTAAAGATTAGGAACTTACCAAGCTGTTGGTGACAAAGTGTGAAAACAGTCAACTTCTCTGTTCTAAAGTTACCATGTGTGTTTTAGCTGAGTAGGCAAACATGACAGAGATGTTGACATGATACTTAAAGTGTGCATCACTCAATCTTATTATATTTGTATTATACTTAGTTTTATGAAATATATACATTCTGGGACATGAGTGATTGTGTTTGTGGGTGTGTGTGTGTGTGTGTGTTCATGCGTGCGTGCATGTGTGTGTGTTTGTGCTACTTATTTTACTGATTTAGTTAAGAAATTTAGAGTGAAGATTGGATTCCTTTAGAGAAAAATAGCATGTTTATCTTTGATAATAGAATAAGTCTAAGACATGTTTTATCTGTTTTGGATCATGAATATATTATCTACATGTTAGCAGCAGCTTCTACAATACATTTTTGTCTGCAAAAAGAAGAACAATTGAGGAACTACTCAACTTCTGCAGACATGGTTTATAGGATTTATTTTTATTTCCAACTGCAATCTCCCTAACTGAATTAACCAACTGAACTAACCAAATGAACTAACCAACTGAACTAACTTACTGAACTAATTGAACTAACCAAATGAATTAATCAACTGAACTAACTTACTGAACTTACTTTCTGAACTAACTAACTAACTGACCTAACTGAACGTACTTACTGAACCAACCAACTAAATTAACCAACTGAACTAACTGAACTATGATCTTACCAAGTGAACTAACCTAATGAACTAACTTATTGTACTAACTTGCTGAACTAAACAACTGAACCAACTGAACTAACTCACTGAATTAACCAACTGAATTAACCAACTGAACTAACTTACTGAACTAACTGCCATTTGGGACTCGTTTTTATAGATTATACAGTTCTATGTTATCTTAGGTAGCTGGGCTGTGGAATAGATGGGATATTCTGGAGTGTCTTTATAGATCTGCACATCAGTTTGTCTCATATGTTCTACAGTGGCTTCGGGTAACTGGGCTGTAGAACAGATGGAACCATCCTAGGTTTTACTGACTATGAGTGATCAGAGTAACCATAGCAATGTAGGCCTCAGTGTGGCACAGCAGCTGCTCACCATAGAACCACAATTAAATCACTTCCTGTTGAATAGAGTCTGTTGTATTTAGAGAGACCACTGAGGAACAGAGAGAATAGAGTCTGTTGTATTTAGAGAGACCACTGAGGAACAGAGAGAATAGAGTCTGTTGTGTTTAGAGAGACCACTGATGAACAGAGAGAATAGAGTCTGTTGTGTTTAGAGAGACCACTGAGGAACAGAGAGAATAGAGTCTGTTGTGTTTAGAGAGACCACTGATGAACAGAGAGAATAGAGTCTGTTGTATTTAGAGAGACCACTGAGGAACAGAGAGAATAGAGTCTGTTGTGTTTAGAGAGACCACTGATGAACAGAGAGAATAGAGTCTGTTGTGTTTAGAAAGAACAATGGAAATTAGAATCAATAATAATAACATACTTAGGTCAGAGATTCTGTTGACAGGTTGGTGCCCTCCCCTACTTTCCTCCCCCACTTTCCTCGCTCTCTTTCCTCCCTCTGTTTCCTTACTCTTGAATTGTCTTTGGTCCAGTGACTGCCTGTGGTTTGGGCATTAATACCCACCCGTCTGAGATCTGTGCCACTCACATCTTCCACTGTCAGATTACAGTGTAATTCCAAAGTAAACACATCACTGCCTAGCAGAGGTTAAACCACTCCCCCTGGTGGTTAAAGCACTCCCTCTGGTGGTTAAACCACTCCCCCTGGTGGTTAAAGCACTCCCCCAGTGGTTAAACCACTCCCCCTGGTGGTTAAACCACTCCCCCTTGAGGATAGACCACTGCCCTTGGAAACAAAGGTTTAGGCCTGGTAACATTGGGGAAGGAAGCCTCTGTCCGCCATTATTCGTTTTCTGATACAGTCATACGAACTGCTGCACATTAACCTTATATAAAACCTGTCAAAAGACATTAGATATTCATTTATATTACAAAACTGCATATTTAGAAAAAATTAAATAAAAAAATGTGCTAAATACAGACAATATTGACAATATATATGTATAGGCAATATGCACGTATATAGACAATAATATTCATATTATTGTCTAAATACAAGATTGGACAATTTTTTACTTTTTTTTCATTGTGACACAGGTTTCCTTAAGGACATGGAAAAGGATTTGCAATTTTCTATCTGAAATGATTGCTCATTAGGGAGGAATAGGAGGAATAGTCCTAACTGGAAATGTAAAAATTAACAAAAGCAAACATGGATGTGCATCTATCTCTTCTCTCCACTAGGGGCAGTGTTGGTGTTTTTGTAGACTGGTTGTGGAGGTGGTGTTGGTCTCATGCTTTCCATCTCCTGTCCACTGGGGGCAGTGTTGGTGTTAGAGTGGATTAGTGGTGGTGACGTCCGGATGTCTCTCCTCTTTTTGTAGAACAGGAGCAGGACCAGTCCTATCACCATGACTACCAGACCAACACTGGTCCACACCATCAGACCAGTAGACAGTCTGTTGGTAGAGTCTGCAGACAATGTGTGATTAATAAAGGAACTATGAGTACGAAAGTCAGAGTAACCATAGTAACAAATTGTTACCACTGTGTCACCAGCTAATCAATACAAAACCTCATGAAGAAGCATCACTTCGTGTTGACCTCTGTGGCTCTCACAACTAATTGTATATCATGGAGGCCATAACAATATATCCCAGAATACATTTTCCCTACACTGAAATCAGTGAATTTTACATTCACTCTGTCCTGCTCCAGGAGAGTCAGAGAAGAACATCTAGAGGGGGAAGAAGATAGAGAGAAAGAAGGAGAGTTTAACTTGGCCAAGGTGTGTATAGACAGTCTGTACTGGTTGTGTTTCTGTGTTTTAGCGCATTCTTGATAATTTTCAAGCATCTTTCTAACATGAAACTGTTGTATTTTATGAGAATACAGTGAACTGTTCATTATATATTGATTATTTCACTTGCCTTAACTATGTACGCATTAAAAATATATCCTATAAATGTTTTTATAACTATTTTCAACTAAGCTGGTCAATTAATATCCAGATTATATTAATTAATTTCAAACTGAGTTTGCGCAGAATTTGATTCATAATGCACACAGGCCAATGTTCCAACTCTCTAAGTACACAGTTCATAACCAAATGGTCAACATGAGAATGAACAGGTGGCTCGAAATAAGCTGTCTGATACTACAGTTGTTGTTTTCAGTAGACAATTATGTAATTAACAGGATGTTGAATGATAACTGATTGACAGACATGTCCACTAGGGGGTGATGTTGACTTTTAGATGTTTAAGCTACCTGGTCTCAGCCTCAAGGTTTTAGACCGCTACATTATTGGGTCGGGGGAGTAGGTTAGGTCCCCTTTGTGAATCCAAGGAATGCTCACTGTAACTTTCCTTATGTCCTGTTCTGTTTGAGCTTAGGGGGTCATGAGTCCTTGGATCACATCACAGGACTACCAGGCCCGGATGACCCATGGCTGTCCCTTTCCAAAGTCGTCCTGGTTGTGTATTGAGTTGCTGACTGAATATTCTGGCTGCCACCCCACCTGATCGTCCCTGTCCACCTGGTCATGCAAATGACTTGAAATCTGTTTATAGACTCTGGATAATGCCCCCATGCATTTGTTAATTATAATAATCTTGTAGACTTAGTCTTCACCTAGCAAAAGCAGAAATGGACAGGCCACACCTTGGAGTCTGGTTCCTCTCTAAATTTCTTCCTAAGATTTTGACCCAACCATGTTTTTCCTAGCCACTGTCTATCAACTCCGTAGTTGCTTGCGTTTTGGGGTTTCAGGCTGGGTGTCTTTAAAAGCGCTTTGGAAAACTGCTGGTATTAAAAGGGCTTTATAAAATACATTTGATTGATACATATTAAAAGTGTTTTATGTAAACAAAGTGGATATTTTAATAGCAATAGAAGCATTATGTTTGATCATCAGGGTCGAAATAAATTCAGGTGGTTTAGTATTAGGTTTAAGTAATAGCACACTGACTGTAAGGATAGCACAACAATATCATCAGGATTTGTAGGTTAACTCAGACCCTCCGCACAGTTATTGTGAGTGACAGAGTGTGAAAGGGAGACACAGAGAGAGAGAGAGAGAGAGAGACAGAGTGACACAAAGAGAAAGAGAGAAAGACAAAGGAGAGGGAGGAGCTTCAAAAAGGAAGTAAAGACATTTCAAAAACAATGTCAATACAGTTTAGTTTTTGACAGGCAAGATATATCGGACCTGATTCTAAAAGTGTTAATATAGTAATATTATAGTAATTCTATACTATACTAAAGTTGGTAGTATAGTAAGAGTATACTATACTAAAAGTGGTAGTATAGTAACAGTATAGTGGTATAGTAACTGGTCCAGAATGAAGATCTTCCATGTTGTCTACTGTTGTCTCCTCTATAGTGAGTTCTGTCTTCCTGTCTGTCTGTCTATTCATGTCTATTTGTGTCTTTCAGATATAGATGAACTTATTTAGTAAATATGTTTTTATTTTTATGTACATTGTAAAAATGCACTGAACTTAAATTGTTTCTTAAAGCATGTTGGGGTTTTGAATGGACAAGAGCAGGGTCAAGTAAAATGTGCAGATTTCTACAATATATCAGGGTAAAGTCTAAGTTGTGGTGATGTTAATATATTATTTTGGGGTAATATCTCTGTTATTATTAGTTGTATACATTGTCTCAGGATAATGTCTCTGTTGTTTCATAGCTCTGTCTGCTGTGGCATTACATTCCACTAAGAAGCTTGAAGGAGGGCAAGTCAGATTCCACTGTTCATTCAAATGGGCTTCATCCAACAACAAGTATTTCTGCAAAAAGACGTGTTCTGGTGAAGATATTCTGGTTGAAACTGATGGGAGTAAGAATGAAACTCAAGGTAGATACAGTATAGAAGACTATGGAAATGGACACATCACTGTGACCATTAAGGACCTGAAGAAGTCAGACTCTGGGACATACTGGTGTGGAGTGGAGAGAGTTGGTTTGGACACATACCTAAGTATGCATCTGAACGTTGGTGATGGTAAGATTATTGTTAATATAAATTGATATGTCGTATTTATTGTATTTTTATGTTATTATATGCAGTAGTATTTATTGTATTTCTTATGTTATTATATGTAGTAGTTTTATTGTATTTGTATGTTATTATATGTAGCATTATGTAAAATCTATGGGGAGACTGCAACTGACTTATTTACTATGATATGAAAACATGAATGTTACAGTACTTTTGTTGACACCTACTTCATTCTCACACAGCACCACACATTCCTACACCTTCAATTGTCAACTCCAGTTCTATTGTCACCAGAACCCTCCCAAACATCTCAGCAACATCTTCAAACATCCCGAGAACAATATCAAAACTCTCAGCAGCATTTTCAAAATTCTCCACTGAATTAATTAGATCTGAAGACATCAGTGCTCCCTCTTCATTAACACCAGGTATGATGAAAATCACTTCTTCAGCATTAGTAACGTGATGGAGTATTTTAGCAGTTGTACCTTATGTACATTTTTTCACTGTTATAGGATAATGTTTGTTTAAAACATTTCTCATTTCCGTGGTGGATAAAGTAGTGCTCTGTGTGGTAAAAACTGTCAGTGTTTTTGGTATCAGATTCTGTCGTGGTCTTGATGATGTAGGCCAACAGGAAGTGGAGCATCATTGGAGGTTGTGTGGTTAGTAGCTGCAGAGAGCGCTGATAAATCGTGACCTCCGTTGCTATGGTTAGATAGTTAGATAGTTAGCGTTGATAAACCGTGACCTCCGTTGCTATGGTTATTTAGTTAGTTAGCGTTGATACACCGTGACCTACATTGCTATGGTTATTTAGTTAGTTAGTGTTGATACACTGTGACCTCCATTGCTATGGTTATTTAGTTAGTTAGTGTTGATACACCGTGACCTCCATTGCTATGGTTATTTAGTTAGTTAGCATTGATACACCGTGACCTCCATTGCTATGGTTAGTTAGTTAGTTAGTAAGTGTTGATACACTGTGACCTTTGTTGCTATGGTCAATCTGATCATCATCCTATGGTCTCATCATTAAGAGCACATTTGTTAATTTTCTGTCTCGCTTGGCTATCTGGTTCATCAGTCTACGCACTCTGTCAATTAACTTTCTACCAATCTACTACCCAGGTGACCGGTTTACCTGCCTGTTCTCTTTCTGTCCGTGTTCAGGTCTGACGGTGTGGACCAGTGTTGGTCTGGTAGTCATGGTGACAGTGGTAGGACTGGTTCCGCTCCTGTTCTACAGAAAGAGAGGAGTCAGGAGACAAACAAATCCACCACAAACTACACAACACATGAATTCTCCCCCAAATATGGATGAGGCTGTGTGTCTTTCTTGCAAACACTTTGTCTTCGAATATTTTAATCTGTTGTGTTTTTTCAAGGGTTTTTGTAAAATGTGCACGTGTTTCTAAACCTGACTGTCATTGCAGGATTACGGGGAGATCAATGAGGCAGAAATACAGACAGACCCAAACCCTTTGTTCATCTCTCCAGTCTATTCCACAGTCAACAAACAAACCACGACTACAACCTACCCTGATGGTCGTCCATCTACAACCTACCCTGCTGGTCGTCCATCTACAACCTACCCTGCTGGTCGTCCCTCTACAACCTACCCTGCTGGTCGTCCATCTACAACCTACCCTGGTGACGGTAGCTTTCCCGAACATCCGGGATGTTCCACTCATTTTCTAGATTGTCTCAACTACATTGATATACCTAAAGATTCTGGAGTCTCCTCAATCCCTCCAACAGCTGGTGGAACCCAGGATGTTTCCGTCTACTCTACTGTCCAGTTTCCCAAAGACAATGTAAAACATAAGAGAAGCCCTGACGTTCACATCTCCAAAGACATTATGAAAGAGGCAATCTATTCCACAGTCCAGCAACGTAAAATGTTGTAGGACTATAGAATCTACCTTCTGACTGCTATGTAAATACATCTGCAAATGCAACTTGGTTTCCATCACACTGGAAAAACATTTTAATCAGAGTAATATATTAGAACCAACTGTATTATCATTGAAAGGTACAAGTACTGAGCAGTACGAGTCATTTGAAATCTACTTTTTTGATAAATGTCCTTAGTTTTCCTTGAAGATAAGCTGAAATCATTTATGAAAAACATGTCTCTATGAACTAGGATTTTGCTAGATTATCTGTAAATAGGCCCCAGGTTAAAAATAGCAAACTTATCCCAAGATATTTAAGATATCAGACATCAAACATTTGTAGATAAAAAAAGCACAGTATGAATATTTAGTGAACTTTTTTTGTGAATATTTAGTGAAAATGTTCTTTCCGTCTAAAGATTTAGAACATTTTATTTTATTCTTAGGTTGAATGTGCTCTTTCTGGTCTTGTCACGAGCACTGTATTTGTTGTATTTACTTGGTCATTATTGGAAAACTATGTGTACAGTGATTTGGAAATCACATTAATCAATTTCAGAAAAAGGCTCTAATGTCATAAAATGTAAAAAAAAGGGAAGGGTTCTGAATACTTTACAAAAACACTGTATTATCGCAGAATTAAAACCTGCAATCATTACTGTTAATGTGTAACACCATGTGATGTTGATAATAACCTATTTAATCTGTGGCCTAATAAACTGAATGCTTTCTCAGGTTGTAGTGGGAAGAATAGAATAGTTTTCTCTGACTGGGTTGTTGACTCTTCCATGTCATTGGTGCACAGTAGAAGGCAGTCCTGTCCGTTGGCTATTTGTTAACATTTTTATTTAGAAAAAAATTAAAATGATTAAATCCTTTTCAATTAGAATGCAAACATTCTATATCACACATAGATGGTCATGTGAATTTAATTGAAGAGGTTAATGTATATTTAAGAAATACTTATTTCAAATAATGATATTACTTGTACCAGAGGGTGTCCGTTTTCTATCAAGTAGTGAACCCCACTTATAAGAGCTGACGGTGCCTTCTGCTTTAGTGCTAACATGTTGGCAACAGCTCCTTGACTGTACATATTAATATTATTATTTCTGCCTACAAAATGATTAAAATTCAGTTAGTAATGCTAACAAATTACAGAACCACTAGAGGGTGCTGTACACTCACACACTCAGACCTAGGTGGTTACCTGTCACATCTCAACCAACTATCCAGTAAAAGTTGTTGTGGACACACGCAAATACACACACACACACACACACACACACACACACACACACACCGCTCTCTAACCTCTCCACTGAGGGCATGTTGTGCATTAAAGTAAGCTAGTGTTGGTTTCATGTTACCTCTGTCCTCTCCACTAGGGGCAGTGTTGATGTTATAGTTCACTGGTTGTGGAGGTGTTGGTGTCCTATTTCCTTTCTCCTCTCCACTAGGGGCAGTGTTGATTTTGCAGTAGACTAGCTGTGGAGGTGTTGGTCTCCTGTTTCCTCTCTCCTCTCCACTAGGGGCAGTGTTGATGTTAGAGTAGACTGGTTGTGGATCAGAGCCAGGACCAGTCCCATCACTGTCACCATGACTACCAGACCAATATTAGTCCACAATATCAGACCTGAACACAGACAGGGAAAGCTCTGTGTCATGAGGGATAAAACCTTTCAGGAAGTTTCCCAAAATGTCCAGTTTTCTAGAATTTGCAACACTGTGCCTTTCAGACTATAAATATCACAGTGATGGATACTTGCCATGGTCGACCGATTGCTTGGTCTTCAGTGTGGCACAGCAGCTGCTCACCACAGAACCACAATTACATCACTTCCTGTTGATCTCTGATAGGTACATCTATACCACCAAGGCCAAGGCATTTCCCCTTCTGCAACATACACTGTCTGTCGCTACCAACTAGTAAAGTGTTTTTGTCACCATTGAAATCTGTATGTTCACACTGACCGCCAAGCACTGGAGAACAACGATGGTGTTTGACATAGAGGGATGAACAGAGTGACTAGCGTGTGTTGTATTGAGAGAGACCACTGATGAACAGAGAGAATACAGTCTGTTGTATTTAGAGAGACCACTGATGAACAGAGAGAATAGAGTCTGTTGTATTTAGAGAGACCACTGATGAATGTAGAGAATAGAGTCTGTTGTATTTAGAGAGACCACTGATGAACAGAGAGAATAGAGTCTGTTGTATTTAGAGAGACCACTGATGAACAGAGAGAATAGAGTCTGTTGTATTTAGAGAGACCACTGATGAATATAGAGAATAGAGTCTGTTGTATTTAGAGAGACCACTGATGAACAGAGAGAATAGAGTCTGTTGTATTTAGAGAGACCACTGATGAATATAGAGAATAGAGTCTGTTGTATTTAGAGAGACCACTGATGAACAGAGAGAATAGAGTCTGTTGTATTTAGAGAGACCACTGATGAACAGAGAGAATAGAGTCTGTTGTATTTAGAGAGACCACTGATGAACAGAGAGAATAGTCTGTTGTAACAAAGGTTTAGGCCTGTTAACATTGAGGAAGGAAGCCTCTGTCCGCCATTATACGTTTTCTGATGCAGTCATACGAACTGCTGCACATTAACCTTTGATAAATCCTGTCAAAAGACATTAGATATTCATTTATTACAAAACTGCATATTAAGAAAAAAAATGTTTTGGCTAAATACAGACAATATTGACAATATATATGTATAGGCAATATGTATATAGACAATAATATTCATATTATTGTCTAAATACAAGATTGGACACATTTAAAAAAAAAAGAAATCATTGTGACACAGGTTTCCTTAAGGACATAGAAAAGGATTTGCTATTTTCATTCTGAAATTATTGCTCACTGGTCCAGTCCTAGAAATGTGTCTTTTTCAAACTTTTAAAGTATTTAACTAAGGTGTCCAAAACATTTTTAAAAAGGTTGGCCAATTTTTATTATGTTAATCTATTTTCACTCTGAAACATAATGTACTTACAAGGAATAGTCCTAATTGGGCTCCTGAATGCGCTCACATGCATCTATCTCTCCTTTCCACTAGGGGCAGTAGTAATATTATTGTAGACTGGTTGTGGAGGTGGTGTTGGTCTCCTCCTTCTTCTCTCCTCTCCACTAGGGGTAGTGTTGTGTTTAGAGGAGGCTAATGGTGGTGGAGTTGGTCTTGTCCTTCCTCTCTGGTCTCCTCTAGGCGCAATGTTAACGTTAAAGTAAACTGGTTGTGGACGTGGTGTTGGTCTCCTGCTTTCCATCTCCTGTCCACTAGGGGCAGTGTTGGTGTTAGAGTGGATTAGTGGTGGTGACGTCTTGATGTCTCTCCTCTTTTTGTAGAACAGGAGCAGGACCAGTCCTATCACCATGACTACCAGACCAACACTGGTCCACACCATCAGACCAGTATACAGTCTGTTGGTAGAGTCTGCAGACAATGTGTGATTAATAAAGGAACTATGAGTACGAAAGTCAGAGTAACCATAGTAACAGAATGTACCATTGTGTCACCAGCTAATCAATACAGAACCTCATGAAGAAGCATCACTTCCTGTTGACCTCTGTGGCTCTCACAAATAACTGTATATCATGGAGGCCATAACAATATATCCCAGAATACATTTTCCCTACACTGAAATCAGTGAATTTTACACTCACTCTGTCCTGCTCCAGGAGAGTCTGAGAGAAGAACATCTAGAGGGGGAAGAAGATAGAGAGAAAGAAGGAGAGTTTAACTTGGCCAAGGTGTGTATAGACAGTCTGTACTGGTTGTGTTTCTGTGTTTTAGCGCATTCTTGATAATTTTCAAGCATCTTTCTAGCATGAAACTGTTGTATTTTATGAGATTACGGTGAACTGTTCATTATATATTGATTGTTTCACTTGCCTTGACAATGTAAGCATATGCATGATGTGCCAATAAAAGCCTTGTCAATGTACTTGAATCGGAGACATTGAGAGACAGAAAAAGAGACAAGTAGTGAAATGTGTCCAAATTGACATGATTGATTTCCTCTAGAATGAAAAGCCTGTAATATCACGGCAACAGTTTGGTAATAAGAGAGATATATAATACCTGCTGCAGATGTCAGAAACATTTTGGAAACGTTTGGGGAGGTTCCAGGGATGTTTGGGAGGGTTGTGAAGACACGGGATGTTGGGGGGACAGTTGATGGTTTAGTAGTGGGAGGAGCTGTGTGAATAGAAGGTATGGGAGACGTACAGACTGTCACAATATTATCAACCTGAATACAAGTCATGAAGAATTGTTACAAGCACTGTATTCTGAAATGATGAAGTTAAAGGTGACTCACTTACCTTCAGTAACTGTCAGACGCACATCTTGGTATGTGTCCACACCAACTCTCTCCACTCCACACCAGTATGTCCCAGAGTCTGACTTCTTCAGGTCCTTGATGGTCACAGTGACATGTCCATTTCCATAGTCTTCTATACTGTATCTACCTTGATTTACATTCCTGTTCCCTTTAGTTTCAACCAGAATATCTTCACCAGAACACGTCTCCTTACAGAAGTACTTGTTGTTGTTCTCTGCCAACATGAATAAACAGGAGAAAGTGACATGTCCTCCAACCACCCTCTGACTGGAAGGTGAAGCCACAGCAGACAGAACTAGGAAACAAGAGTGTAAAATCACAACAGAGACATTACCCTGAGATAATGTACATTATTCGATGTTTTACATTATTCCTGCTCACATCCATTCAAAATAGCAACACATACATTATTTTTATTTTAATTGATATAATGTTAATCAAACAAATCATATAAACAAAATAATATCTAAACAAAGACAGACAGACTCACCTGAGAAGAGACAGCAGTAGACAACATTGAGGATCTCCATTCTACACCAGTTACTCTCTTTTCACACGACCTATGATATTACTGTACTATTACTATACTACCACTAGTTATTATACCACTATACTATCACTATACTACCGCTAGTTATTATACCACTATACTATCACTATACTACCACTAGTTATTATACCACTATAATATTACTATACTAACATTATTTATTATACCACTACACTATACTATTATTATACTACCAATAGTTATTATACCACTATACTATTACTATACTACCACATGTTCTTATACCACTATACTATTACTATACAACCATACTTTATTTTACCACTATACTATCACTATTTATTATACCACTATACTACCACTGTACTATTACTATACCATTACTATACCACCACTAGTTATTATACAACTATATTATTACAATACTATAATTATTTATTATACCACTATACTATTACTATACTATCACTATTTATTATACCACTATACTATCACTATACTATCACTATATTAACGCTAGTTATTATACCACTATACTCTTACTATTTATTATACCACTATACTATTACTATAATATCACTATTTATTATACCACTATACTATCACTATACTATCACTATACTAACGCTAGTTATTATACCACTATACTCTTACTATTTATTATACCACTATACTATCATTGTTCTACCACATGTTCTTATACAACTATACTATTACTATACTACCACTAGTTATTATCCAGTCACAGCCATTATATTATTACTATACTACCGCCTGTTATTATACTGTCACAGTCCCCATACTATTACTATAATAACACCAGTTATTATACTGTCACAGCCACTATACTACCACTATACTACCACCAGTTATTATACTGTCACACTCCCTATACTGTTACGATACTACACCCAGTTATTATACCACTTTTCTAGTACTATATTACCACCAGTTATTATACCACTATACTATTATAATAGTACCACCTAAGCTTCCTTTAAGTTGGTTAATGTACATAAAACGTTTTGTATTAACCTCGCACAAATCAACGTCCCTGACAAATACATTTTAAGTACACATAAAAACTCAAATAAACTAAATAAAGTGTAAAGACAGGCATACTTACATGAGAGGAGACAGCAGGAAACAACATAAAGAACCTTCATTCTAACCAACAGTTATATACAGCCAAGATTCTGTCACTTGTAATCTCAAACACGTTAAAAACCAGCTGTTATAACAATTACAGCTTTACAACTTTTTTTGACAGCATTTCTGAAATGCCTTTTCTTGGTTGTTGAAACTCCACCCTCCCCTTTCTCTCATTCTGTCTTTCAGTATTATTGTAAAGAGGGACGGGCTTCCTTCAAAGGTATTTCCTTGAATTGACTCTCAGTGTTTGCAGGTCTACACTGTATGTGCTGCACAGTGACACTGGTTCACAGTTCTAAACCACAAGTGAGCTCAGCTACATGTCTGATCTGTGATCACTACTTTAAACCAGGACATAATGAGAACTCAGTTATCACTACATTAAACCAGGACATATAGAGAATTCAGATATCACTACATTAGACCAGGACATAGAGAACTCAGATATGATTACTTTTGCCCAGAATTCATTTGGAACATCAATTGGTAAAAAAAGTTATTTAGATATGATTGGGTCCCATCAACGGCGTAGGTTTGTATTGTACATTTGGGGGGTCATGACCCCCCCATCCCCCCTATTCCTACGCCCTTGGGTCCAATATCGTATTCTCACATTGTATATCAGATTGAACAGACAGGCTGCTGGTGAAATGTGGACATGATGGTCTGATGGTCAGAGCTGCTGGTATAAAGATGACATGATGGTCTGCTGGTCAGAGCTGCTGGTATAATGATGACATGATGGTCTGATGGTCAGAGCTGCTTGTATAATGATGACATGATGGTCTGATGGTCGGAGCTGCTGGTATAAAGAGGACATGATGATCTGATGGTCAGAGCTGCTGGTATAAAAATGACATGATAATCTGCTGGTCAGAGCTGCTGGTATAAAAAGGACATGATGGTCTGCTGGTTAGAGCTGCTGGTATAATGATGACATGATGGTCTGATGGTCAGAGCTGCTTGTATAATGATGACATGATGGTCTGATGGTCGGAGCTGCTGGTATAAAGAGGACATGATGATCTGTTGGTCAGAGCTGCTGGTATAAAAATGACATGATAATCTGCTGGTCAGAGCTGCTGGTATAAAAAGGACATGATGGTCTGCTGGTCAGAGCTGCTGGTATAATGATGACATGATGGTCTGATGGTCAGAGCTGCTGGTATAAAGAGGACATGATGGTCTGCTGGTTAGAGCTGCTGGTATAATGATGACATGATGGTCTGATGGTCAGAGCTGCTGGTGTATAGAGGACATGATGATCTGATGGTCAGAGCTGCTGGTATAAAAATGACATGATAATCTGCTGGTCAGATCTGCTGGTATAAAGTGGACATGATGGTCTGCTGGTCAGAGCTGCTGGTATAATGATGACATGATGGTCTGATGGTCAGAGCTGCTGGTATAAAGATGACATGATGGTCTGCTGGTCGGAGCTGCTTTAAGTGATGTAATTTTGACAAAGCTGTTTTTGACTTTACAACGAGAACAACTAAATTCAACAAAAAGAAAGTTCAGTCTTTCTATATAACATTACAAAAGAGTCACAATATACAATCAAACTTGTGGCATTAGAATGTATTTGAAAGATTTTCTCAAAACTCCTATAAATGTTTTTATAACTATTTTCAACTAAGCTGGTCAATTAATATCCATATTATATTAATTAGTTTCCAACAGATTTTGATTCATTATGCACACAGGAAAATGTTCCAACTCTCTAAGTACACAGTTCATAACCAAATGGTCAACATGAGAAAGAACAGGTGGCTCGAAATAAGCTGTTGTTTTCAGTAGACCATTATGTTATTAACAGGATGTTGAATTATAACTGATTGACAGACATGTCCACTAGGGGGTGATGTTGACTTTTAGATGTTTAAGCTACCTGGTCTCAGCCTCAAGGTTTTAGACTGCTACATTATTGGGTCGGGGGAGTAGGTTAGGTCTCCTTTGTGGATCCAAGGAATGCTTACTGTAACTTTCCTTATGTCCTGTTCTGTTTAAACTTAGGTGGTCATGAGTCCTTGGATCACATCACAGGACTACCAGGCCCAGGTGACCCATGGCTGTCCCTTTCCAAAGTCCTCCTGGTTGCGTATTGAGTTGCTGACTGAATATTCTGGCTGCCACCCCACCTGGTCATCCCTGTCCACCTAGTCATCCCTGTCCACCTGGTCATCCCTGTCCACCTGGTCATCCCTGTCCACCTGGTCATCCCTGTCCACCTAGTCATCCCTGTCCACCTGGTCATCCCTGTCCACCTAGTCATCCCTGTCCACCTAGTCATCCCTGTCCACCTGGTCATCCCTGTCCACCTAGTCATCCCTGTCCACCTAGTCATCCCTGTCCACCTGGTCATCCCTGTCCACCTGGTCATCCCTGTCCACCTAGTCATCCCTGTCCACCTAGTCGTCCCTGTCCACCTGGTCATCCCTGTCCACCTAGTCATCCCTGTCCACCTGGTCATCCCTGTCCACCTGGTCATCCCTGTCCACCTAGTCATCCCTGTCCACCTAGTCATCCCTGTCCACCTGGTCATCCCTGTCCACCTAGTCATCCCTGTCCACCTAGTCATCCCTGTCCACCTGGTCATCCCTGTCCACCTAGTCATCCCTGTCCACCTGGTCATCCCTGTCCACCTGGTCATCCCTGTCCACCTAGTCATCCCTGTCCACCTGGTCATCCCTGTCCACCTAGTCATCCCTGTCCACCTGGTCATCCCTGTCCACCTAGTCATCCCTGTCCACCTGGTCATCCCTGTCCACCTGGTCATCCCTGTCCACCTGGTCATCCCTGTCCACCTAGTCATCCCTGTCCACCTAGTCATCCCTGTCCACCTGGTCATCCCTGTCCACCTAGTCATCCCTGTCCACCTAGTCATCCCTGTCCACCTGGTCATCCCTGTCCACCTAGTCATCCCTGTCCACCTAGTCATCCCTGTCCACCTGATCGTCCCTGTCCACCTGGTCATCCCTGTCCACCTAGTCATCCCTGTCCACCTGATCGTCCCTGTCCACCTGATCGTCCCTGTCCACCTGATCGTCCCTGTCCACCTGGTCATCCCTGTCCACCTGGTCATCCCTGTCCACCTGGTCATCCCTGTCCACCTAGTCATCCCTGTCCACTTGGTCATCCCTGTCCACCTATTCATCCCTGTCCACCTGGTCATCCCTGTCCACCTGGTCATCCCTGTCCACCTATTCATCCCTGTCCACCTGATCATCCCTGTCCATCCACCTGGTCAAGAAAAGACTTCCACAGGATTCCACATAGTTATGAATAATAACATTTATTGTGTTTATTCAGTTTGCCTCACAGTTAACACAGTACATTATAGAAATCTTCTTAAACAAAGAAAAGTAATTCTGACATATAACCCATGTAACTACGGTAAGAATACTGTGTTGCTCCGCTGTCCAAAATCCCGGAAACCCACTTTGTTACAGCAGAACACACAGCTGTTAAGTCCAATCACCAGTCTTAAAGTGATGGAAACCAAATAAGAAAGATAATGAAAATGTGACATTTCCTGTAGGGGAAACACAAGTAGAGGGCGATGAAGGCTCATTCACATATACATTGTTGCCACACACAAACACACACACACACCATTTTGTCTCACCTCCACAAGAGGCAGTGTTGGTTTTGGAGGAGACTGGATGTGTTGATTTCCTGATTCCTGTCTGTCTGTAGAACAGGAGCAGAGACAGTCCTAACACTGTCACCATGACTACCAGACCAACACTGGTCCAAACCGTCAGACATCATGTGTGCATGTGTGATCAACTCTTTTTTACAGATTTAGTTAAGAAAATGAAAATTTGATTATTTTAGAGAAAGATAACCTGTCTATCTTTGGTTATTAGAAAAAGTCTGGAACATCTCTTTATCCAGTTTTGGATCATGAATATAGTATATAGATGTTAGCGACAGCTTCTACATTTAAATGCATTTTTGTTTGAAAAAAACTTTCTCAACTTCTGCAGACACGAATGTTCAAACATTATTTTGAGTGCTACCAAATTGCCCTAAATATTTCAAATGGGAACTTCAACTGAGTGACTTCACTGTTGGGACAGTGTCTCAATTGGGGATGCCAGTCATATTTATGTCTGCCTACAAAATGATTAAAATTCAGTTAGTAATGCTAACAAATTACAGAACCACTAGAGGGTGCTATACACTCACACACTCAGACCAGGATGGTAACCTGTCACATCTCAACCAACTATCCTGTAGAAGTTGTTGTGGACAAAAGCAAATACACACACACACACACTCACCGCTCTCTCTCCTCTCCACTGAGGGCATGTTGTGCATTAAAGTAAGCTAGCTGTGTAGGTGTTGGTCTCATGTTACCTCTGTCCTCTCCACTAGGGGCAGTGTTGATGTTATAGTTCACTGGTTGTGGAGGTGTTGGTGTCCTATTTCCTTTCTCCTCTCCACTAGGGGCAGTGTTGATTTTGCAGTAGACTAGCTGTGGAGGTGTTGGTCTCCTGTTTCCTCTCTCCTCTCCACTAGGGGCAGTGTTGATGTTAGAGTAGACTGGTTGTGGATCAGAGCCAGGACCAGTCCCATCACTGTCACCATGACTACCAGACCAATATTGGTCCAAAATATCAGACCTGAACACAGACAGGGAAAGCTCTGTGTCATGAGGGATAAAACCTTTCAGGAAGTTTCCCATAATGTCCAGTTTTCTAGAAATGAATGTGAATTTGCAACACTGTGCCTTTCAGACTATAAATATCACAGTGATGGATACTTGCCATGGTCGACCGATTGCTTGGTCTTCAGTGTGGCGCAGCAGCTGCTCACCACAGAACCACAATTACATCACTTCCTGTTGATCTCTGATAGGTACATCTACACCACCAAGGCCAAGGCATTTCCCCTTCTGCAACATACACTGTCTGTCGCTACCAAGTAGTAAAGTGTTTTTGTCACCATTGAAATTTGCATGTTCACACTGACCGCCCACCACTGGAGAACAACGATAGTGTTTGACATAGAGGGATGAACAGAGTGACTAGCGTGTGTTGTATTGAGAGAGACCACTGATGAACAGAGAGAATAGAGTCTGTTGTATTTAGAGAGACCACTGATGAACAGAGAGAATAGAGTCTGTTGTATTTAGAGAGACCACTGATGAACAGAGAGAATAGAGTCTGTTATATTTAGAGAGACCACTGATGAACAGAGATAATAGAGTCTGTTGTATTTAGAGAGACCACTGATGAACAGAGAGAATAGAGTCTGTTGTATTTAGAGAAACCACTGATGAACAGAGAGAATAGAGTCTATTGTATTTAGAGAGACCACTGATGAACAGAGAGAATAGAGTCTGTTGTATTAACTGAAACCACTGATGAAAATCAGATACCAATGATGTTCTGCAGCTTCACTACCATTTCATGTTACAGCATGTTAGCCATGTAAAAGGAAGAAGATCCATCATAACTGAAGTTGATGAAGAGTGACACTGTGTCTCTTCAGCCCTAATTGACAGAGACCAGAGGTTTGAGGATGGGGAAGAGGGGGTTGTGAGGGTTGAGAGGGCCATAGAAACATGATCTCTGGCAGTGACAGTTTTATAGTAGAACAATCTGTGGTTGAAAATCAGGTATGTGAATTGCCATAATTCTACTGTTTTACTCATGGAATTATATTAGCATAGCATCCTGAATTGTCTCTGTGAAAAAGTTTTTACTCACTGTCCATAACTTTCAGATACACCTACTGGAATGTGTCTGAGTCAAATCTGTTCACTACACACCAGTATGTCCCAGAGTCTGACTTCTTCAGGTCCTTGATCATCAGCAAAGACTACATTTTTGAAGAAAAATATACAGTGTCTTCCTTTCTCAGTATATTTCTGTCGGTTATCAGATTCAATTAGTTTTTGGCGCCATTTGTAGAAGTACTTCTTTTTGGTCTCTGCCCTAAGGTGTGAACATTATATTTGAACTAGTCCTCCTACAACTCCCATCATAATAGTAACAGCTCACTCCACAACATGCAAAGCTGCTGAACAGGAATCACAGAGTAAAGTCAAAGATGAGGTCATATATATGAAACTCCCAGAAACATAACTTAGTCATGGCATATGGCCGTAAGAGTTTTTTTTTTTCGAGACTCTCGGTTTCCTAGCTGTGTGGCTTCAGGTGGATTGATTGGGACCTGCTCTCCCATAGGGGTGAGACAGCCCGAAGACCAGAGGTCAGGTAGGGGTGTAGGCCTTTAGCCTGAAGGTAAGGAGAGGCAGGTCCCCTTCTTGAGCAAGCACCACGCTCTTATAGTGGATGCAAGCATCAAAGAAGCCAGTGGAGTTTGTGGAGAAGCGTATTGGTTTGGGACAACAAGGCAAACTGCAATCTTCTAGGATGCATTTTGTGAAGTCACATCAGGGAGCCCCACCAGCAGGGGGTGGTATTAGTCCAGACATTAGATAACCCTAACCCTGCACTGGATTAGTTCCTGCATTAGACTAGACTAGTTCCTGTACTGCTTCCAGTGTAATGCAACACTGGCAGGAGTGACATGTTTGCCTGGATGTTGCTTTGCACTTTGGGAAGGTAACAACATGGTGATTATAACAGTGATCAAGAGTATATGACAAAGACAAGTGAAATTATTTATGGAGAGAAGAGAGGGCTCAGAACCAAAGCCCTGGGGAACACCAATACTGACAGCCAGCAGAGATGATACGTTCCCAACCGCAAACACAACAGACCTAAGAGTTTGAAGATGAGGCTCTGATGGTTCACTTTGTCGAAAGGAATGGATAGCTCTAGGAGGATGAAAGCAGAGGAGAGAGATTCAGTCTGGACTCTCTGGCACTGAGTAAAGATGTCCCATTGGAAAGAAACACCTAGAAGCATAACTGGTCATCATCAGAGAATGTGAGGAGGGTGGAGAGAAATGTTGGAAGAGGCTGAAACAAAAGACTAATGGAATAAACATTTAGAAGATGGGAGATTTTACTGGGCAAAGAACAGCTGTAGGTGAAGTCGTCCAGTAACATGAGTGGTGAGACGTTGTCAGGCAAAGAGCTCAGTGACATGTCAAGCTTTTGAGGATAAACCACTCCCCCTGGAAGATAAACCACTCCCCCTGGAAGATAAACCACTCCCCCTGGAATTTAAGGGTTAGGTAAAGAATCCATGTATGATTCGTTAAACATGGTTAGCACATGTCAAGGTAGGCAGGGAAAGAGGAGGTGCAACCACACAGGGTCTGTTTATTTTGGTTTAGTCAAGTGCACCTGTTGCTACTGTAGTTGACATAGACATTATAAAATATGTCCATGTTCTTAATACAAAACCTTTGAAATGTATTAAGACTCCTTCACATTATCTTTTGTTACAGGAGTGATCGAGAATTTCTAAAAAATAATATATTTTTGCCATCAATCTATGCACAATACTGTGATGGCAATTTCTAAAGTCCAATCTATTTATGAAAATGATAGGTAAGACAGAGGAAAACTCAAATGCACAATAAACAGTTTTATTCTTGCAAGGAGAGAATACACAGGTTACAAAGTAACAATGAATAATCTCTAAATCAGTATAGGAAATGCATCAATATATAAGGAGGGAAAAAGGGGGTGTGGTAAGATGCTGCCCCTCTGTCCCATGTCAACCAAACACACCCTTTGTTCTGTCACATGTCCTGGGCTTGACACAAGGGACATGGTGTCTTCCCTCATGTGGTTAACTTTCTTAACCCTTAAGGGGGAATTAAAGCATCTGAGCAACCTACTGATGGGAAGATGATTAACCCTAAAACTACTCGTGGCCAAACAAGAATGCCCCCTAAGACAAAACCCAGATCCCCTCTCCCACACTCCTCTATGCATTTAAACATTGGGACTCAGTCCTTTACTCAGAATATATTTTATCAGGTTACAGAAATGTCCCTAACAAATACCTAATATCCACAATGCAAAAACAGAATTTTAGAAATGTTTGCCAAAATACTGAAAAATAAAATGGGAATATTCTACACAGCGAGGGCCAAAGGGGCCTGGTGACAGAAGGCAGGTATGTTCAGGCCCGGTGGCATCCCCTGTGGGCAACCTCCCTCAAAAATGGTAAATCATTGAAAGCTCCCAGGAGCACAGTGGCCTCCATCAATGTGAAATAAAACCATCAAGACTGCAGAGCTGGTCATCCAGCCAAAATTAAAATAAAATAACTGGGCAAGTTGGGTCGTGTTCAGTGAGGTGACCGAGAATCCTATGGCCACTCCAACAAAGCTGGATTGTAAGCATTTATGGGAAAGCCTGCCAGGATGAATGCAGCATTCTATCAGGCTCTATCTCCTGCATGCAGGAGTGGCTAGACAAAAGCCACTCCTGAGTAAAAGGCGAATGACAACAGTAAAAGATATATGGCATGCTGCCTGAAGTACTTTGAGAGTAGTGCCTGAATGCCAAACATTTGCAGAACACAAAGTTCCACTCATTGGCTGTCTATTACCATCCCGATGGTGAAGCATGGTGGTGGGAGCATCATGTTATGGGGATGATTCTCAGCGGCAGGGAAACTGGTCATGATTGAGGGAAGGATGAACAGCACAAATTACAGTTCCTGTTGTAGCACAAACCAGATAAACTCTATTTTAATTGTGGAAATGCTTCATGAGAAAAGTTAAATTGATGGCAGTATTATATTTTCCCATAACCTATTTTTACACACAGCTCTTTCCACTACTAAACTGTCAACTTTTACACCAAGACCCCATGTATCCTCAACTCCCCCACAACTCTCTGGAACATTTCCAAAGCTCTTTACAATTTTTCCAACATTTGAAATCATCACTGAAATCAACACTTCACTAATAGCAGGTGTGATGCATCTTTATAGATATAACTATTCATGTTCATATATTGGAATGCTCTTATGTTTCTTTATCGCTCCTTGTCTACTGTGAAATCCAGATATTTATTTTCCCTGTTTGCCTTTTTCTCCTCCCTTTTATCTCCAGTTTTGTATTCCAGCAATTTTAAAATACACTAAAACTAAATGATGGGATTGAAGTGTAGCTAGTGAGCTTCAATTTGAAATGATTCTCATTCACTTTGGATGAACCACTGGGAAAATGCTTCATATTTTCATGCAGTCCCCCCATCTTAGGGTCCCTGAAGAAATATGGTTTATTCAATCTTTAGAGCATCATGATCTGTATGTTCCCAATGGTTCATCCAAAGGTCCAGGTGATCGTCTGCATGTAGAGTAGTTTGGTGAATTTATGATCACCTTCGTACATGAGGAACCTGACAGCTCATGAATACAATGCAAATATGTTTAGCTCCTTCATTTTAAAATAGTTTAAATAAATCAAATCAGGTACGTATGAAAATGCAACAACACTGTTTTAGTTCATTCTAGAATGCACATCAGGTACGTATGAAAATGCAACAACACTGTTTTAGTTCATTCTAGAACGCACATCTGGTATATATGAAAATACAACAACACTGTTTTAGTTCATTCTAGAATGCACATCAGGTACGTATGAAAATACAACAGCACTGTTTTTGTTCATTGTAGAATGCACATCAGGTAAGTATGAAAATACAGCAACACTGTTAAATTCATTCTAGAATGCACATCAGGTACATATGAAAATACAGCAACACTGTTAAATTAATTCTAGAATGCACATCAGGTAAGTATGAAAATACAACAACACTGTTTTAGAGCTGATTTCAACACTTACTTGTTACAAAATAAGAATAACAGCTCCGGCATCATTATGTGGGCATAAGTATTGGGGGAATTTGGCCAACGGGAGATTCAGTTCTATCTTTTGAGTTTGGTGTCTGTAGGCATTATCCAGCATGAAGGCCAGTGAGCTGTCCATTATGGAAAAGCTAGCAGTTTTGATGCTAAAAGAAAAGAGAAACTCAATTAGAACTATAGTATGTCAGCCCTAGCCAGATAGTTTGGAATATCCAGAAAATAGAAACTCAATTAGAACTATAGCATGTCAGCCCTACCCAGATAGTTTGGAATGTCCTGTCAATAGAGATAAATCCCTGGTGTCTTTACCAATCAGTAATGACTAGGTTGGCCAAGGAAAACAACAGCAGTTGATGACAGAAAAATTATCAGAGCTAAAATAGGAGGGTTTTCCATTAATTGCTTGTCTTTTCACTTGACTAAAAAGTTGATAGTTATTGCATCAATGTCATTCACGTATGAAAGAATAACTAACATTGTTGTAACATTAAATAAAATAGCTTTGGCTGTGTAAAGTTTGTTTTCATTCTCATTAGCAATTGCTCAATTCTGATGAATATTCCAAGTAGTAAGATACTAGTATTACTGGCTATTAAGCTGTTAAAATGGCAAGTGGCAAAAGCCATACACATAATAGATAATATATGTGGTGGAAGTAAACTTTATAAGAAATGTTATTCAGTTTAACACAATGCTAAATGGTGTCTAGCTAAATATTCAAACCAGGCGTGATGTTAATGCATGACCAAATTTTGAGACACAATTTTAAGAAGTAGAAGGTCCCAATCGGCCCCAATACGGCACACCAGCATACAATATACTAAACAGTATGTTCTTCACCATTATCTGCTAAGTACATAGGCTACTTGTAGTGCGTAGCATAAAGTGTGCAATTTGAGATTCAGTCTGTCTATAATCCATTTTCAGACAATGAACAACTGATCAACTGCCTCTACAACTCAGAGGTTGTAGAGGCAGGACCAACAGGGTAGGTTGTAGAGGCAAGACCAACAGGGTAGGTTGTAGAGGCAAGACCAACAGGGTAGGTTGTAGAGGCAGGACCAACAGGGTAGGTTGTAGAGGCAGGACCAATGGAGTAGGTTGTAGAGGCAGGACCAATGGAGTTGGTTGTAGAGGCAGGACCAACAGGGTAGGATGTAGATGCAGGACCGACAGGGTAGGTTGTAGAGGCAAGACCCACAGAGTTGGTTATAGAGGCAGGACCAACAATGTAGGTTGTAAAGACAGGACCAACAGTGTAGATTTTAGAGGCAAGACTACGTGTGTCTTTTATTTCAGCTTTCTGGTATTCTCATACAACTGGTTAACCTGCACAGAGAACCAATGGTTTTAAGAGAGATTGGACAACTTTCACAATTTAGAGAACTGTTTTATTTCCAGAATTTACATTACCCTGGTTGGTTTTGAGCCCCATGCCTTCCCAAACCTGTTCCTGGAGATCTACTGTCCTGTAGGTTTTCTCTCCAACTCTTATTTAGCACAACTGATTCTAATAATTTGCTGGATGAAAAGCTTTACAGGGGTTAGTCATGAATGGGTTTGAAGAGAAAACCCACAGGACAGTAGATGTCTAAGAACAATCAATCAATCAAATTTATTTATAAAGCCCTTTTTACAAAAGCAGTTGTCACAAAGTGCTTTTCCAGAAACACCCAGCCTTAATCCCCAAGGAGCAAAAAACAGTAGTGTTGAATTTCAGTGTCTAGGAAAAACTCCCTAAGAAGGCCGAAATTTAGGAAGAAACCTAGATAGGACCCAGGCTTGGAACAAAGTTGGGCAGTCCTGTTATTTAGGCCATGGAAACTGATATCAACAAAATGGTTTTCAGAATTGCACTTTTCACACTGAAAGGAATGCTCAATGGTCTATTTCTAGAAATCTGACTGTTTTCAAACTGTTTTCAAAAAGTATTTACTCTCTGTGTACTAAAAATAAAATTATGGTGGATGTCAAAATGTTATTAATTATTATTAATAACAATTTGCATTGTGAAAAGTAACATACCATATTTAAGAGGACTCCTAGCGCTAATTCAATATATAAAAACTAAAATGCATGCGAACAAACACACACACACACACACACACACATCTTACCTCTCCACTAGGGGCAGAGTTGATGTTATTAAAGACTGGTTGTGGAGGTGGGGTTTGTCTGCTCCTTCCTCTCTCCTCTCCACTAGGGGGAGTGTTGATGTTATTATAGACTGGTTGTGGAGGTGGGGTTTGTCTGCTCCTTCCTCTCTCCTCTCCACTAGGGGGAGTGTTGATGTTTGAGGAGGCTAATGGAGGTGGAGTTGGTCTCGTCCTTCTTCTCTTGTCTCCATTATGGGCAGTATTAACGTTATCGTAAACTGGTTGTGGAGTTGGTGTTGGTTTCAGGCTTTTCATCTCCTGTCCACTAGGGGCAGTGTTGGTGTTAGAGTGGATTAGTGGTGGGGATGTCTCGATGTCTCTCCTCTTTTTGTAGAACAGGAGCAGGACCAGTCCAATCACCATGACTACCAGACCAACACTGGTCCACACCATCAGACCAGTAGACAGTCTGTTGGTAGAGTCTGCAAGACAATGTGTGATTAATTAAGGAACTATGAGTAAGACACTAGTAGTAACCATAGTAACATAATGTACCATTGTGTCACCAGCTAATCAATACAGAACATCATGAAGAAGCATCACTTCCTGTTGACCTCTGTGGCTCTCACAAATAACTGTACATCATGGAGGCCATAACAATATATCCCAGAATACATTTTTCCTACACTGAAATCAATGAAGTTTTACACTCACTCTGTCCTGCTCCAGGAGAGTCTGAGGGAAGAACATCTAGAGGGGGAAGAAGATAGAGAGAAAGAAGGAGAGTTTAACTTGGCCAAGGTGTGTATAGACAGTCTGTACTGGTTGTGTTTCTGTGTTTTTAGAACATTCTTGATCATTTTAATATTCAAGCGATTAAAAACGAGTTTACTGTAAACTGTTCAAGAAGTATTAACTGTTTAACTTGCCTTGACCATGTAAGCATAAAAATAAGCTGTGCCAATAAAACCCTTGTCAATGTACTTGACACAGAGACATTGAGAGACAGCAATAGAGAGGAGTAGTGACATTTGTCCAATGTCCAAATTGACATGATTGATTTTCTCCAGAATCAAAAGCATTTAATATCACAGCATCAGTTTGGTCTAATAAGAGAGATATATAATACCTGCTGCAGATGTCAGAAACATTTTGGAACCGTTTGGGGAGGTTCCAGGGATGTTTGGGAGGGTTGTGAAGACATGGGATGTTGGGGGGACAGTTGATGGTTTAGTAGTGGGAGGAGCTGTGTGAATAGAAGGTATGGGAGACATACAGACTGTCACAATATTATCATCCTGAAAACAAGTCATGAAGAGTTGTTTGAAATGTTGAAGTTAAATATGATGAAGTGTCCACTTACCATCAGTAACTGTCAGATGCACCTCTTGGTATGAGTCCTTTATAGATCTCTCCACTCCACACCAGTATGTCCCAGAGTCTGACTTCTTCAGGTCCTTGATGGTCACAGTGATGTCTCCACTTCCATAGTCTGTTATATTGTATCTACCTTGATTTACATTCCTGCTCCCTTTAGTTTCAACCAGAATATCTTCACCAGAACACGTCTCCTTACAGAAGTACTTGTTGTTGGTTGAAGCCCATGAGAATGAACAGGAGAAAGTGACGTGTCCTCCTACAACCACCTGACTGGGAGGTGAAGCCACAGCAGACAGAACTATGAAACAAGACAGACAGTGTATAATCACAACAGATACATTACCCTGAGATAACGTATAAACCTACATATTTTACTTGATCCCTACTCACTTCCATTCAGATAGTAACACATCAATCATTTTTATTTGGATTTAAAAAATGTACATAGAAAACATAATATAGACAGAATAATTTCTAAACACAGACAGACTCACCTGAGAGGAGACAGCAGGAAACAACATTAAGGACCTTCATTCTGAACAGTTATTCACAGTCACGATACTGTCACTATAGAATATTCTACTGTTACCCTGACATTTCTATTCTACCTCATAACGAATATGCTAGATCAGGTCCACAACAGCAGTTCTATCTACAACTAAAGTTACTCTACTTTCACACTCTCTATTCTGTTCCTATAATAGCTCCTCAGCTTCCTTTAATTAGGTTGTCTAATGTACATAAATCCACACCCCTGCCCAAAACATTTTAGGTACATGTAAAACTAAAATAGACAAAATAAAGTGTAAAGACAAGCGGACTCACCTGAGAGGAGACAGCAGGAAACAACATTGAGGACATTCATTCTGGAACAACAGTAATTCGCAGGCACTATACTGTCACTATAGGATATTTTACTGTTACTGTGACGTTTCTAGTCTACTACATGTGGAAAATGATAGATCAGGTCCACAACAGCAGAACAAGTATACCTTCACAACTTCTTTGACAGTTGACTTTTTTGAAATGCTCTTTCTTGGTTATTGAAACTCCACCCTCCTCTTGCACTCTCACTATGTCCTTCCCTCCCTCTCATAGTGATTGAAGTCAAAGTATTTTTACTGTCAAATGTGCTAAATAACATAGTGTCATTCTGAGCATTGACATTCTTATGAATAGTTCAGTATTAGTGGTGAAGAGGTCAGGCCTTGCTTCAATGGCATTTCCTTGAATTGATTCTCAGGGTCTGCAGGTTTACATTGTGTGTGTTCCACATTGAAAGTGGTTAACATTTCTAAACAACAATAGAACTCAGCTTCAGGACATATAGAGAACTGAAATATCACTACTTTAAACCAGGACATAAAGAGAACTGAAATATCACTACTTTAAACCAGGACATTTAAAGAACTCAGATATCACTACTTTAAACCAGGACATAAAGAGCACTGAAATATCACTAGTTTAAACCAGGACATAAAGAGCACTGAAATATCACTACTTTAAACCAGGACATAAAGAGAACTCAGATATCACTACTTTAAACCAGGACATATAGAGAACTCAGATATCACTACTTTAAACCAGGACCACCACGATTGACAGCACCTGTGATAGTAATTAAAAGAGAAGGGTCTGTTTGGGGTATCACTGCAACATAATGATTAAATACAAATTAAAATACAAGGACACTAATACTTTTGGTCACATCTACATGTTCCTTCTCAGCTAAAACAAACACTTTTTCACACATTGACACCCACAGCTGTCTACAATGTTGCACACTAGATGAGAGCCTGCCAGTTTGGCCACTGACACCACATGTTGACTAGTTCCTACACAGACCCTTGTCAAATGTAGTGGACTATGCAGGGAATAGAGTGCCAAAATAGGGTGCCATACTAGAGTTCCATGTGAAAAAGAAACGCAGTCATCTTCAGCTCTCTGGTGGTTTGCATTCTAACCCCTACAACTTCGAACAAGTTTAACTCTGCATTCTAACTCCCACCACTTTGAAACAATTTAATTCTGTATTTTAACCCCCACCACTTCAATCCTCTGCAGCACAGTTAGACCTACAGACACTTTTGGGGACATTTAGCTTTACAGACACTTTGGGGACACGTTTTCGCCTCATATCTTAGGAATTATTCGAGAAGTTCCCCATGCAGGAATTTCAGATGTGCATCATCTCTGTGAAATGTTATAATTGCTTCCCTGAAAGTGAGCATCCAGTGTCAGGATCTGAAGGTCACAGTGTGTTTTTCTATGAAATATGTTTCCTCTATTATGAAATCAAGGAAGTGCAGTTCCTTATGAGGTAGAACCTCAGCAAAGACAGTGTAACACCCCTGATCCAAGAATTGAGTATCTACAGCGCCCTCTGGTGGGCTTGTTTTCTATCAGTATTGTGGCTTCTGTCAGAGTGATATCATGCTCTAAACATCCAGGTTTGATTATTCACATCTGATTTGTTGTTGTCGGGCAAACATTTTAATGTGCACTTATATCTGACCTTGTATTCATATAAAAGAGGCATCTGTATGTGTATGTACACTGTCTAATGCAAAATCCATTAAGCTAACCAATCAGAAGTTACCTTTGCTAAAATGAAGTTACGTGTAGCAACATTGTTAGCTAAAGCAATCACTAATCACAAGAAGATAGCTTCTCATATGAAAGTTGTCCCACTTGTCCCAGCTTTTCTCAGTTGCTGATTATCTTTTTTGTGCGATGAATTATTTGTGGAACAAAGTTGATCATATAAAAACACCCAACATGTTTCGGCTTAAGCCGTAATCCATGTGTTAATTTCCAAAGTTGAAACAAAGCAGTTATATAGCATTGAAACAACTGTGTCTAACAATTAAAATGACTTGTGTTTATGATAGGTAAAACGTATGAAAGTTGATTTTGCTGACAATCAACACAAGAGTAAAATAAAGTGCAAGGATAACATTTCAAATGTTTTATTTCAGTTTCTTAACTGACACATTAATTGTTATTTTGTGGAAGCTGGAACTTGTGGAAGATAGAAAATGTTTGCAATTTATCATTAGCATAAAAGTGATTTCAGTTTTAATTATATACATGACAAAAAGAGTATAAATACAGAGACCAACACAGAGTGGTGTCATGACAGATTGTTCTGATTTTTACATTGCTGA
The DNA here is from genome assembly GCF_011004845.1 of Esox lucius. Classification (NCBI taxonomy): domain Eukaryota; kingdom Metazoa; phylum Chordata; class Actinopteri; order Esociformes; family Esocidae; genus Esox; species Esox lucius. Next base: position 5,292,860 of record NC_047577.1, read on the forward strand.
GGTTCAATCTTAAATTCTTTCCTAGCTGTAAAGATGATGATATCAGCACTTGCAAAAATGTACATACAAAGAATTGTTGTTGCCATGATGTAGCCTAGAGAATGCAAGGTTGCATAAAGACATAGATCCAGGAGACATAGGTAATCATGGAATGTCGGTTGCCCAGACAACTTGGTGAAAGCTCACACAGGACAGCAGGGGCATGTTACTATTGGTGGTTTTGCTAACTCAACTCTCCCAATAAGGAATAGAGTCCTGTTCACCTCTATAATACAAGGAGCAGGAGCCCCACTGCTGCTATTAAGACAGACCCCCAAAAGGGAGACTTCTTCTAGTGGTCTCTGCTAGCCCCAAATACTAGTCTTCCACACATAGATGGAGACTAGGAGCATTACTCAGCCAACATTCCATTCATTACTGCCCCTGAACACAGATAGAGACATCATGAGTTGCTGACAGGGAAAGACAGTTTGTTGAGGATACGTAATGTTTCAAGCATACAGAGTACGGAGGCCTTCTAACAGAAAATATAATATTATAATAATAAACAAATTTTCTACAATCTCTACTGTATATAAAGTCACAAAACCAATATATATTCAAAATGCCGGTGTCAGAGATATGCTGTCTTCCAGGAGATCCCAAGTGGATAAAACTGCAAGTCAGTGACCTGAATCACACATCAAAATTAACAAAGAAATGGCTAATTGACCTCAACATCATAACTTTTCAATGGCCATCTCAGGTATGACACAATGTCATTCATCCAGTCCTGCAATCTGATATCATAGTTAGTAAAAATCACAGGAAAAACAGACAAATGATTAACTCTTTAGAGTGTTTTATCATCAACACTAGGTAGCACTAGCTAGTGACAAGCTTAGTCAATTAATTTTAGCAAATTTGACCAAAAAAATACAATTACATTACAAAAGAATCACAAAGTACAGTCAAATTTGTAACATTGGCATAGATTTCGAATTGTGAGCTACTTGTGACTTGACCAGCAGGGTAGGTTGTAGAGGTGTGGTCAGCAAGGTTGGTTGTAGGGGCGTGGTCAGCAAGGTTGGTTGTAGGGGCGTGGTCAGCATGGTTGGTTGTAGGGGCGTGGTCAGCAGGGTTGGTTGAGGCGTTAGGTGAGTTGATTGGGATCACCGGGGCAACGTATCTCTTTTTCCTGGGCTTTCTGGTGTTCTCATACAACCTGTCAACCTGCATAAAAAAAACAGTGATTAGACATTTGACATTTTTTGTCTGCTTTCAAAGTTTTCAAGTGTTTTAAATGTGCGTTAAAATGAATTTAGCCGTGAATGTCGTCTCATCTCATCTTCATTCGCTTATCCGGTATCGGTCGCGGGGGCAGCAGCTCCAGCAAGGGACCCCAAACTTCCCTTTCCCGAGCCACATTTTCCAGAAAAAAATTAAAATTTAGCCGTGAGTGTAAATAAATATATATTATTATTAAATATTTGCTTTGTGAGAAGTTTTATATAACCATAAACATCTACCACAGAGTTATATAACTCCTGACTAAATAAATAAAAAAGTTAAACGCCATAACCAATCCAATTTGCTGGTCATAGTTTGAATGGCTCATTGTTCATGGAGATACCATAAAAAAACAAACAGTAAGACATATTTGGTAATGATGTTCTTAATCCACAATAAAAAGCAGGATTAGTCAAGCAATAATTTTGTCTGGAAATGTCTTCTTAGCCACATACATTTCCTCTACAGTTACATCCAACCTCAAGGAAACCGTCTCTCTTAAAGGAATAGTCCAACAGAAATGCTAATGGCAGACATTTTGGTTTGCCAGCACGAATAACGCAGCCAGAACCTACACTCTCGGTTGACCATTGACATGACACACGCTCAGCCATGCACGTGAATAAATCTACCAGATTGACAGACATGTCCACTAGAGGGTGCTGTTGGCTCTTAGATGTTTATGTTACCTACGACCCACCATCTCATCAGAGGTGTGGGAAAGGAAATTTGATATATGACAAAAATATTACATTTAATTTGAGAATGTTCACGCCAACATTCTTTGAATAATATGTAGCCCACTCTTTTTCAAGGGACTAAAAGTAATTGGACAATTGACTCTAAAGCTCTATCATGGACAGGTGTGGGCTATTCCTTTGTCACTTCTTCATCAGTTAAGCAGGTAAAAGGTCTGGACTTGATTCCAGGTGTGGCATTCGCATTTGGGAGCGGTTGCCGTGAACCCACAACATGTGGTCAAAGGAGTTCTCAATGCAAGTGAAACAGGCCATCCTCAGGCTGCAAACAAAATCCATCAGAGAGATAGCTGGAGAGTGGCCAAATCAACTGTTTGGTATATTCTGAGAATAAAAATAACACCCTGGTGAACTCTGGTACACATTCCCTTGTCATCCATGAAAGACAACGGTGGTGGATGATCGTAGGATCCTTTCCTTGGTAAAGAAAGACCCCTTCACAACATCCTGCCAAGTGAAGAACACTCTCTGGGAGATCCAAAACTACCATGAAGACATAAGAGCTAATAGAGAGGGTTCACCACAAGGTACAAACCATACATAAGCCTCAAAAATACAAAGGCCCACGAACAGACAACAACTGAAGACAGCTGCAGTAAAGGCCTGGCAAAACATCACAAAGGAGGAAACCCAGCGTTGTGTTCATTTGTCCAATTACATTTGAGCCCCTGAAATAAGGAGACTGTATATGAAAATGATTGCAATTCCTAAATGTTTTTTACAATATTTGTGTTCATCCCCTTGAATTACAGCTGAAAGTCTGCACTTCAATTGCATCTCGGTTGTTTCAATTCAAATCCATTGTGGTAACTTACAGAGCCAAAATCATGAATATGGTGTCAGTGTCCAAATATTTCCAGACCTAACTGTATGTATATACAGCATGCTTTAATCAAATTCAGCAAGGTCCATTCCTGTTTAGTTATTCCTGTTTGCTGATATTTTGCTTATCGTTCATCAACATGCGCAAAATACGTAGTACACACACAAACATGCAAGCAAATTCACAAACACAGAAAAACACAACCTATTAAGTATGCACATGTATGTTGCTATGTAAATAATTTGGATATGGGTTAGAATGTTTATAGTATATGTAAAAAATATTAATTAGTAAGCTTAACATCTAGCTACAGGTCTAATTTCACTTGATTCAAAATATGCATTCCAGAATTTAAATATGTCTCTTTAAAGCGGACAAAATGTCATATTACATTTAGAAATAAATCTGTTGCTGTTTTCTTGCTTACCTTCTCCTCTCCACTAGGGGCAGTGTTGGTGTTGTAGTAGACTGGTTGTGGAGGTTTTGGTTGCTTGTTTCCTCTCTCCTCTCCACTAGGGGCAGTGTTGGTGTTGTAGTAGACTGGTTGTGGAGGTTTTGGTTGCTTGTTTCCTCTCTCCTCTCCACTAGGGGCAGTCTTGGTGTTTTTGTAGACCAGCTGTGGAGATGTTTGTCTCCTGCTTCCTCTTCTCTTTATACAGAACAGAGTCAGGACCAGTCCCATGACCGTCACCATGACTACGACACCAACACGGGTCCACACCATCAGAGCTGAACACAGACAGGAAGAGAGACATTATTAGAAAGCCAATGCAATTATGCTACAACCCCCGTTTCCCCAAAAAATTTAACTAAAATGTAAATAAAAACAGAATGCAAATCATTTAAATTCTATATTCAATAAGAAATAGTACATACAGTAGACAACACATCAAACTGAGAAATGTTAGTGCTTTTTGAAAAATATATGCCAACTTGAATTTGATGCCAGCTACACATTTCAAAAAAGCTGGGACAGGGGTAACAAAAGACAAAAATAATTGTGTAATGCAAAAAAGAAAACCTGGTGGAACATCTCACTACTAAATAGGTTAATTGGCAACAGGTCAGTAACATGATTGTGTATAAAATGAGCATCCCAGCGAAAATGAGTCTTTCAGAAGACAAAAAGGGGTTCACCACTCTGTTAAAGACTATTTGTGCAGGCAAATAGTGGAACAATTTAAGAATAAAGTTTCTCAATTTAAAATAGTGAAAAATGTAAATGCACAATGTTTTGAAGCAACATATGCTGCCATCCAGGCAATGACTGCAGGGAATACCTTGCTTATTTCAGCAAGAAAATGACAATCCACATTCTGCACAATTAAAACAGCATGGCTCCGTAGTAAAAACATCCAGGTACTATTCTGGCCTGCCTGTAGTCCAGACCTTTTACCCAATACGACAAAAGAGAACCTCAACTGTTGAACAGTCCTACATCAAGCTAGAATGGGAAAACATTTTACTTTTCAAACTATAGCAACTGGACAGTTCCCAAATGCTTAAAGAGTATTGTTAAAAGATGAGGGGATGCAACACAGTAATAAACATGCCCCTGTCCCAACTTATTTGGAAAGTGTTGCAGGCATCAAATTCATTGCATTCTGTATTTGCCTTTTACAGTGTCCCAACCTTTTTGGAAACAGGGTTGTGTTATACCATTTTAGAATTATGGAAAAATTATAAACTATACAATAAAAGTATATATATACAGATATAGATATATTGATATATATACACATTTTTGAATTGTTCCATTTGTTCATTACTGTTCCCATCTGTGGGTGTGTTGATAGAATGATAGAGTATGTAGAAAGACAGACAGAGAGAATAAGAGGGAGATCAATAAGACAGTCTACCATGCTTTCTGCATCTACCACAGACCCTCACATAATGCATCACTTCCTGTTGGCCTACATGAAGAACATGATGAAGTCTCTGATAGCACAAACTTTATTAGTTTCTACCTCAAAGAAATGTACTGCATCTACCACTGAAATCACTCAAGATCAAACTTACTCTGTCCTGTTCCAGGAGAGTCTGATGGGAGAGTAAAAAGAGAGAGAGACAGAAAGAGAGAGAGAGATTAGATCAGATTAAATTAGATTCAACGTTATTGTCAATGAACAAGTAAAAGTACAGTACAACGAAATGCAGTTAGCATCTAACCAGAAGTGCAAATAGATGAGGGCAGGAATGTTTAGATGAAGGTAATGAAGGCAAAAACAATACAGTTGGCAATATTAAAAGAGCAATTAAGGCAAATAGAGGAGGGCAGAAAATGTGCAAGTATTAAGTATAGTGTATGTTACGAGAGAGAGAGAGAGAGAGAGAGAGAGAGAGAGAGAGAGAGAGAGAGAGAGAGAGAGAGAGAGAGAGAGAGAGAGAGAGAGAGAGTATATATAGTATATATTCTCAAAGAATGTGGGCTTGGACATATAGTCTCTGTAGTTTTTGAGTTTAATTTCATGTTTGAACATTTTAATATACAAGCTTCTTTCTATTTTTAAACAAAGGTACATATCAGTATAATGTGTTTGTATAGAGTTTTCATGTTGGCTGTTAATGCATATAAATTCCAATCAAAAATGTAGTGCAATAAAGACCATTTTAATTTACTTGATACAGAGAGACCGTGAGAGACAGCGTGTCACACCCTGATGTGTTTCACCTGTTGTCATGTCTCCGCCCCCCAACAAGCGTTCCCAGTTCCCCGTTTGCCCTTTGTGTATTTAACTCAGTTCTGGCGGTTGCCAGATCTTCTTGTCTCATGCAGTCATTTCTAGTGTTCCTTGTTTCCAGTGGTTTCCCCTTCACCCATATGGTCTGTCTTCCTGTGTTTTGTTCTCTGCCTGTCTGTCCACCGACCAAGGAGCCCGTCTCCATAAGTACCTCGGCCATTCTGTTCTGTTAAGGACCTTTGCATTACCCCCGACTACAAGACTGCTTTTCCCTGAACCTCTTGTTAAACATTTCAAACGGAACCTATCCTGCCTTCATGTCCTCATTTGGGTTCATTGTTGATCCTCATGTCACAGCAACAGCAACAAGTACTGAAATTTGTCCAGTGTATCAATTGATCAAACATATTTCCTCCAGAATCAAAAGCATTTAATATCACAACATCACTTTGGTCTAACAAGTGAGATATATAATACATGCTCCAGACATCAGAAACATTGTGGAAACGTTTGGGGAGATTCCAGGGATGTTTGGATGGTGAAGACACGGGATGTTGGGGGGACAGTTGATGGTTTAGTAGTGGGAGGAGCTGTGTGATTAGAAGGTATGGGAGACATATGGACTGTAAAACTTTTATCATCCTAAAAAACAGGTCATGAAGAGTTGTTTGAAATGTTGAAGTTAAATATGATGAAGTGTCCACTTACCATCAGTAACTGTCAGATGCACCTCTTGGTATGAGTCTGGGCCAAATCTCTCCACTCCACACCAGTATGTCCCAGAGTCTGACTTCTTCAGGTCCTTGATGGTCACAGTGACATGTCCATTTCCATCGTCGTCTATACTGTATCTACCTTGAGTTACATTCCTGCTCCCTTTAGTTTCAACCAGAATATCTTCACCAGAACACGTCTCCTTACAGAAGTACTTGTTGTTGGTTGAAGCCCATGAGAATGAACACGGGAAAGTGCCGTGTCCTCCAACATCCTTTTTGGAATGAATAGCCACGGCAGACAGAACTATGTAATAAGACAGACAGTGCATAATCACAACAGAGTTGTGTTCAGCAGTTTTGGGAAGATCCAAATTAGGATTTTGATGACCAGGTAAAAGTAGTTTTGTGACCTAAAATGATAATGATCAGTTATTAAACCACTATACTATTACTATACTACCACCAGTTATTATACCACTATACTATACTTACTATAGTACAACTATAATATTGCCATATTACCACCAGTTAATCTACTGTCAGACTCCCTATACTATTGCAGTTGTACCACCTCAGCTTGCAGTTCAAAAACATAAAATGTGCCGCATTGACTCTGCCCACATCCATTCAAAAAAGTAAATTCACATAGTTAAGTCAATATTTTTAAATAATTTGTAAAGACAGACAGTACTCACTTAGAAAGAGACATAAGAAAACAACACTGAGGACCTTCATTCTGGACCCTCCGTTATTCATAGTCAGGAGACTGTCACCATAGTTATAATTCCTATTACTGTGACATTTCCATTCGACCAAATGAAGAATCATCTCAAACAAGTTCAAAACAGCTGGTCTATCAACAACTAAACACCTCGTATTTGACAGCATTTCTGAAATGCCTTTTCTTGGTTGTTGAAACTCTCCACCCTCCCCTTTCTCTCTGTCTTTCCCTCCATGTCTCATAGTGATTGAAGGGTTCAGTATTATTGTGAAGAGGACAGGGCTTCCTTCAAGGGTATTTTCCTTTAATTTACTCACAGTGTCTGCAGGTCTACACTGTATGTGCTGCATATTGACACTGTTTCACAGTTTTAAACCACAAGAGAACTCAGCTACATGACATTATTTACACCAGGGTATATAGAGAACTCAGATATCACTAGTTTAAACCAGGACATATAGAGAACTCAGATAAAATAATTTTAGACCAGGACATATTGAGAACTCAGATATCACTACTTTAAACCAGGACATATCGAGAACTCAGATATCACTACTTTAAACCAGGACATATCGAGAACTCAGATAACACTACTTTACACCAGGACACATAGAGAACTCAGATTTCACTACAATACACCAGGACATATGGAGAACTCAGATATCACTATAATAAACCAGGGTTGAAAAAAAAAATATTATAGAGAGACAGAGAGAGAGAGACAGAGAGAGACAGACAGAAAGACAGTGAGCAAAAGCAAAGGGAGGAGCTTCTAAATGAAGGAAATACATTTCAAAAACACTGTCAGGAAGGTTTAATTTTTGACAGGCAAGATATATCGGACCTGTATAACCAGATTCCAAAGGTGGTAGTATAGTAATAGTATATTAATACAATACTTTACTAAAGGTGGTAGTATAGTAACAGTATATTAATACGATACTTTACTAAAGGTGGTAGTATAGTAATAGTATACTTTACAAAAGGTGGTAGTATAGTGTTGGCCCCTCCAAGAACTGCCACCTTAACGTGGTGGAGGGGTTTGAGTACCCGAGTGACCCTAGGAGCTATGTTGTCTGGGGCTATATGCCCCTGGTAGGGTCTCCCAAGGCAAACAGGTCTTAGGCGACGGGTCAGACTAAGAGCGGTTCAAAACCCCTTAATGAAGAATTCAATTTTGAGTACCGTGACGTCGCCCGGTATGGCGCAGCCGGGGCCCCACCCCGGAGCCAGGCCCGGGGTTGGGGCTCGAATGCGAGCGCCTGGTGGCCGGGCCTTCCCCCATGGGGAAAATCAGTACCTCCAAATCCGAGGCCATGGTCCTCAGTCGGAAAAGGGTGGCTTGCCCACATCAGGTTGATGGAGAGTGCCTGCCTCAAGTGGAGGAGTTTAAGTATCTAGGGGTCTTGTTCACAAGTGAGGGAAGGATGGAACGGGAGATTGACAGACGGATCGGTGCAGCTTCTGCAGTAATGCAGTCGATGTATCGGTCTGTCGTGGTGAAGAAAGAGCTGAGCCGCAAGGCGAAGCTCTCGATTTACCAGTCAATCTACGTTCCTACTCTCACCTATGGTCATGAGCTTTGGGTCATGACCGAAAGGACAAGATCCCGGATACAGGCGGCCGAAATGAGCTTTCTCCGCAGGGTGGCCGGGCGATCCCTTAGAGATAGGGTGAGAAGCTCGGTCACCCGGGAGGAGCTCAGAGTAGAGCCGCTGCTCCTCCACATCGAGAGGGGTCAGCTGAGGTGGCTTGGGCATCTTTTTCGGATGCCTCCGGAACGCCTTCCTGGGAAGGTGTTCCGGTCCCGTCCCACCGGGAGGAGACCCCGGGGAAGACCTAGGACACGCTGGAGGGACTATGTCTCCCGGCTGGCCTGGGAACGCCTCGGTGTCCCCCCGGAAGAGCTAGAGGAAGTGTCTGGGGAGAGGGAAGTCTGGGCATCCCTGCTTAGACTGCTGCCCCCGCGACCCGGCCCCGGATAAGCTTCTTCTAGCTCTTCCAGATTTAAATATTATCACAGGTTAATGTCTCTGTTGTGATTATACACTGTCTATCTTGTTTCATAGCTCTGTTTGCTGTGGCTTCACCTTCCACTAATAAGGTTGTTGGAGGACATGTCACTTTCCCCTGTTCATTCTCATGGGCTTCAACCTACAACAAGTTCACTGTGACCATCACAGACCTGAAGAAGTCAGACTCTGAGACATACTGATGTGGAGTGGAGAGAGTTGGCCATGACTCATGCCAAGAGATGTATCTTAAAGTTACAGATGGTAAGTTTACTGTTAATATAAATTGGTTGTATTATTTAGTATTTATTGTGACTTACTATTTATCCTGAATTATTTCTTACAGTATTTGTGTTGACATAAACTTTGCTCTCACACACAGCTATAAACCCAACTGTCAACCCCAGACCTCATTTCTCCACAACACTTCCAAACCTCTCAACAACATCTAACAACCCTATAACAGTACCAAACCTGTCAGCAACATCCTTGGATATACATACAACGCTTCTGACATTTACAAACATCCACGGTCTCTCTTCATCAGGAGAAGGTGTGATGAATCTCTCCTCTTCGAAATAACATTAATAAGATTAAGGCAATAATTAATAAGAATAAAGCAATAATGTATTTATTACTGTTTATGTGTTGCCACTTATTTTTTATTTGTCTTTCTCTCTCCTTCAGGTACTATTTTGAAATCTAATGCTACAGGGAGTGCTGGTAATTTTTATGCATTTTGTGTCAGTGAGTCAAAATTAGCAGAAGCATTGCAGAAGTTATAATGTCTTATGCATTGTGCATAATGTACTTGCATTGCCAAGGCGATATGACACCTTCAGAGCCCAAAAGGAAGTGACTCAACACTTGAGGTTCTGAGCCAAGAAGCACAGTGGCTTCTGTTTCTATGGTTACTCTGATCACTATCTGTGGTCTCTTTTTTTAATGAATTTCTGTCCATCATCTGTCCATCTTTCTGTCATCATGGTCTGTCTGGAATTTCTAGTTTGAGGCAGTCTAGGAGTCATCATGGTGTGTCAGCCTGGCATATGTAATTCTAGGTACTCCAGTTGTCATTATGGTCTGTGTGAATCTGGTATTTGTAGTTCTAGGTACTCCAGTGGTCATCATGGTCTGGCTTTGTTGGTGTTGGGACTCATCCTGTTGCTGATCTATAAATGGAGGAGAGACAGGAATTCATCAAGTGAGTAACCCCCTACAGTATATATGTACAGACACACAACATGGAATGATTCCTTATTATTCCTTGAAGCCAAATCCTAAATCTATTTATAATCACTCAGTAACATAAAATCTATGGTTACCTATGACTTAACCCTAACCTACACTCTAAACCTCAATGCCTAACCTGATGTTAGACAAGTGTTAGACCAGAACATAATAATAACCTAAACATTGATCCTAATTCTAATCCCTCTATTAACACTAAACACAAATCGAGGTGTTTCCCTAAACTCAACCCCTAAGCAGGAAATTGTATTTAAACTAATGGAGACCTGACCTGACAAACAATTTGAGGTCCCCACATAAATGTAGATACAGATGTTGATCAAATACACACACACATACATATAAACCAACACAAAATGTTGTTCATAACATGTACATTTTCCACAGGGCCAATCACCAATCCAGTCTCATCAACCCAAGACTCCACCTACCAACCCCTCACCATAGTAACACAAGACTCCATCTACCAAACCCTCAACACAACACCTCAAGACTCCATCTACCAAACCCTCAACACAACATCTTAAGACTCCATCTACCAGACTTTCATCCAAAACAAAACATACCCAAAGCAGAAGCCTTCAAAAAAATATCTTAAAATTATTGTGCACAAGCAAATACAGGTGATCATTTTCTGTGTACTACATCATCAAATGTTTTACTATGTCATCCATTTTCCATTTACACCCAACATCCTGAAGAAATAAACTACTCTCACCTTCTCAATGTGTTACACATTGGAATTGTGTTTAATGTCATGAATCATGTTAGCGCTGTAACCATCATGCACCATAACCTCCAATTATTGTTAACAGTAGATTACTGTAATTGAACATAGACCTATGTATATCTGAGCTGTATTTTCATCGCCTTGTTTGTTTTTCTCCTCAGCCTAAACAAACATGATAACTTTTGGAACAGAAATTGAAATTCAACCACCCTCAGACCTCTATATTTCATTATAGACCCATGGTGTTCTGTGTCATTGAACAACGGGCAGAGACCTTGAGGTCTTTCATTAGTTCTCAGAATTAAATTACAAAATGTATAATACTGTTGTTGGAAAATCTGCTTGGATTAACCACTGTAATGATATTTTAACTATCGGTGTGTCATGATTATTTCAAATTGTTGGCTGAAATAAACATGGTTACTTTAGAACAGGGAAGTTGACTGTAATCATAGATTTTGCCAGACCATTTAAGCGGAGCCGGCCTAAAAGAGCGAATGTCTCTTATTGGCTGACTGACTGACTACCCCTTGTTATATAGCGAGGTGGTTAGAGATGTGGGCTACCAACCAACTGGATCAGCATTCAACTCCTGTCACAGTCAAAACAGATTATGTAGGAGACCAAGGTACATGTTCAAGGAGAGTGACAACATCGCTTTTAATTGGCGTCCGGCTGAAATAGGCTGGCCTGGTTCCTTTTCTGGTTCATCGACTGAGATAACATCCCTCTGAAAAGTACACTTTCTCAAAAGTAGGGAACTAGGGTGTAATTTTGACCCACAGCTGACTGAGTTCTCTACAGGTCCTGGTGTGAAGTAGGGCACTGTGTAGTGAATAGGATGTCATTTAGGACACAGATAACCATATAGATTGAGATCTGCTGTGGTTTAGAAGTCTAACATTCAACCAGTTTGAACAATTTTCAATGTGCAGCACATTTCCCCTGTCACATTGACTTAAATACCGATTAAACAACATCTGAAATGTCTTTATTCTTTGGTTTTCTGTTTATCAGATCTTTCTCTTTTTCCTCTTGCTTCAGCCATGTATTAAAATTTCTCATTCAAATGAAGCCCTTTAAATTAAATACATTGAGATGGAGTGATGAGGAGACTGATGGGGCGGGTCATTGGAGGGAGGAGCTTCAGAACAGGAAGAGATAGAATTTCAGAAACTTTCTGACAAACCGCTGCTGACACTTGTTGTCCCCAAGATGATTTACATCCAAGCTACTCTACTGTGGACTTCCACAAAGATCACATCAACCCAATCTACTCTCCTGCAGATCCCCCAGATGCTCTTGTTTACTCCTCTGTGCAGCAATGCAAAGATTCTAGAATCTCCTCAATCACTCCAACAGCCAGTAGAACTCAGGATGGTTCCATCTATTCTACACCCTAAATATTCTAGAACCTCCTCAATCACTCCAACAGCCAGTAGAACTCAGGATGGTTCCATCTATTCTACTGCCTAAATATTCTAGAACCTCCTCAATCACTCCAACATCAATTGGACCTCACAGATCTTACAATTTATTTTCCCAGGTCTCAATTTCAATCTATAGATGTTCAAAGCAATACTATCACCAACTGAAGAGAAGCAACTGCTTGCTATTGTTAGGGTTAAGATTAGGTTTAAAATACGTTTTAGGCTATAGGTTAAATTATGGGTAAAGGTTAGGACAAAGGTTAAGGTTAGGGTAAGGATTAGGAGAAAAGTTAAATTAAGGGTAAGGATTAGGGCAAAGGTTAAGGTTAGGTTAAGGATTAGGGTTAGGGATAGTAGATTACTTAAAATGTTACTGTTTTTAATCTGTGGCACAGAGACTCTACAGGCACCAGTGTCTACAAGCATCACCTTGTTTTTATTTTCTTTAATAAAGTACCCACCAGAACCCAAACCGCTTGTCCTGTTTCCCTTTCCTGTGTCTCTGTCTGTTACTGTCTTCTATACTAGTTCAAAATAGCATGTTTGTAAAGATGTTTACAGATGTAAATCTTTAAAATGGAAATAGAACTAAATTAATGTTTGTATTTTGCATGGTGGAGATACAAAGGAAACAGTGAAAGGTTACAAATAATTAAGTAATTCTCCTTGGTGCCTGCTTCATCATGTCTACTTCAACTGGATCCATGAAGAACCGGTCCCTTTTCCACCTGGTGACAGTTAGAATAACTGTACATCTGTCCTTGTGGAATATTATAATTCAGTAGAGGGAGACATTGAGTTAGTTTTGGTTTAGTTCAGTTGGATTCCCTGTTACATATAGACCATAGGTCTTCAACCCTCTCCTGGGAACCCCCCAGCCATCTCACAGTTTAGTTTTTGCCCTGAATTATCTCACCTGATTCAACAGGTAAGGGCTTGTTAATTAGTCAATAAGTTGATTCAGGTGTGCTAGTTCTGGGATACATCTAATGGAATGGCTGTGGGTTCCCCAGGAGAGGGTTGAGGAACTATGTTTTAGATGACGTGTTAGATCACCTCTCCTCCCCTACCTCCAGAAGATAACACACAACCTTTTGACCCTGAACGCAGCACACTCCCCAGTCCCCAGTCACCTGAATTCTGAACACCTGTTTATCCCACCTGATTTTCATTAGTTTCCACTATTTAGCTGAGTTTGTTTCATACTTGTCTTTGTGAGGTATTGTTTGTATTCACTACGACATACTAAAACTGTTTCTCGCTGTTCTTCTAGTTTTGATTGTCTCTAGAGTATCGACCAGTTTCTGTCTTCTCCTTCGACTGCGTCTTTAGCCTGTCCATTTTGTACCTTTTCCCATTTGGACTCTGTTGTCTGATTCTGCCCCTTGGTTTTTCTCTTTTGGATGTTGGAATTGTACCGTACTCACCTGATCTCCTGTGCACCTGACACTGCCTGCTTGGCCGTGGATTTGCCTGTTAGTAATGAATCTACACGCCCTGTGTTACCCCTCCACATGGTTCCTGTGTCGTATTCGTTCAGAACACCTCACCCAATAAAACAACTACAGATGGATCCGGGGGAGCTACATGCATGACTGACGCAGCAGGAGGAGCTACATGCACGACTGATGCAGCAGGAGGTGCTACATGCATGACTGATGCAGCAGGAGGAGCTACATGCACAACTGAGGCAACAGGAGGAGCTACATGCAAGACTGACGCAGCAGGAGGAGCTACATGCACGACTGACGCATTAGGAGGAGCTACATGCACGATTGACGCAGCAGGGGGAACTACATGCACGACTGACGCATTAGGAGGAGCTACATGCACGACTGACTCATTAGGAGTAGCTACATGCACGAGTGACGCATTAGGAGGAGCTACATGCACGACTGACGCATTAGGAGGAGCTACATGCACGACTGACTCATTAGGAGTAGCTACATGCACGACAGACGCAGCAGGAGGAACTACATGCACGACTGACGCATTAGGAGGAACTACATGCATGACCGACACCGGAGGAGGAGCTACATGCACAACTGATGCAGCAGGAGGAACTACATGCACGACTGACGCAGCAGGAGGAACTACATGCACGACTGACGCATTAGGAGGAGCTACATGCACGACTGACGCATTAGGAGGAGCTACATGCACGACTGACGCATTAGGAGGAACTACATGCACGACTGACGCAGCAGGAGGAACTACATGCACGACTGACGCATTAGGAGGAGCTACATGCACGACTGACCCATTAGGAGTAGCTAAATGCACGACAGACGCAGCAGGAGGAACTACTTGCACGACTGACACATTAGGAGGAACTACATGCATGACCGACACCGGAGGAGGAGCTACATGCACAACTGATGCAGCAGGAGGAACTACATGCACGACTGACGCAGCAGGAGGAACTACTTGCACGACTGACACATTAGGAGGAACTACATGCATGACCGACACCGGAGGAGGAGCTACATGCACAACTGATGCAGCAGGAGGAACTACATGCATGACTGACGCAGGAGGAGGAACTACATGCACGACTGACGCAGCAGGAGGAGCTACATGCACGACTGACGCATTCGGAGGAGCTACATGCACGACTGACGCAGCAGGAGGAACTACATGCACGACTGACGCAGCAGGAGGAACTACATGCACGACTGACGCAGCAGGAGGAACTACATGCACGACTGACGCATGAGGAGGAGCTACATGCACGACTGACGCATTAGGAGGAGCTACATGCACGACTGACGCATTAGGAGGAGCTACATGCACGACTGACGCAGCAGGAGGAACTACATGCACGACTGATGCAGCAGGAGGAACTACATGCACGACTGACGCAGCAGGAGGATTATATTAACGAGCTCCTGCGACAGTCGCCTCTTGCTCCACCCCTGCAGGGGCCCAGGTCACACCGCCCTCTCCTCCCCCCGTCTCCATGACTACCAAATAGGACTTCTCACCGGGGACGTGCAGGGGGTTCCTTATGCAGTGTCAGCTCCACATCCATCATCACCCTGCTAACTTCCAGTCAGATAAGTACAAGATTGACTTCATTATCTCACTTCTAACAGGAAAAGCATTGGAATGGGCTACTGTCCTGTGGTCTGCCCACGGTGCTGAATTCACCTCAGAGTCTGAGTTTCTTTCCTTGTTTGTAGAGGTTTCTGACCATCCGGTAACTGGCCACAGGGACGTCCCACAGCCTCCACACCCTAGCAGTGGGGAGTGAGCGGGGTGAGGAGGCGCTGCTCACGGTCAATCGACGCGGCCTCAACAGGGATGTACAAGCTGAACTGGCCTGCAGAGGAGAACAACTTGCACCAATACATTCACACGTCCATTATCCTGCTGGCCGAACGGGGGAGAAACCTGACCCCCAGAGCCCGTCCTCTGCCAGCGTCTATGCCTGGCCCGACCCGTTCAGTAGACCCTGACCCCCAGAGCCCGTCCTCTGCCAGCGTCTATGCCTCCTGTCTATGCCTGGCCCGACCCGTTCAGGAGACCCTGAGCCCCGCCGAGAGGCAACGTAAAATCCAGCAGTGACTCTGCTTGTACTCTGAGGAAGGTCGGCACCTGCTCATTAACAGTCCCATTCTTCATCCCTGATGGGGTGAAACCAGCACCACACCCAGTGTCCAGGTAGGAGCGTCCAGATATTTAAATTAGTTAAAAAGACAATAGGATCTACCTGTCCTTCTCACTGATAACCGGGTGACTTTGTCCGTTAAGGGGTTAGTGGTTTCGGGAGCAGCTGGTCATTTTATTGATTATCAACTAGCCCACGACCTGGGAGTAAAATGAACCCCTCTTGACCCTCCTTTAAGGATGAGCTCCCTGGATGGGCAACCCCTTGGCACCAGGTTTGTAGCCCGGCAGACCCGTCACCATTCAGTTTGGGTCACTACACACAGAAACCATTCAACTGATGGTTCTGTTCTCACCCTGTGAAACACTGGTTCTTGGACACCCCTGGCTTAGCCTCCATGACCCTGTCATCTCTTGGAGAAAAGGAGAATTGTGCTTGTGGAGAACTTTCTGTTTTTCCCATTGCCTAAATCTTCCCTGTAGAGCCACCACAGTAGAAGATACCCAGTTCCTCTACTTCCATTCCTCCTCAATAGGGCCAGTTCCAAGCAGTGTTTTCCAAGGAAAAGGCCTCTATTCTGCCACATAATCATGCTTGGGACTCTGCTGCTGATTTACTCCCTGACTCCACCTAAAGGAAGGATCTATCCTGTGTCTCTACTAGAAAAGGAGGCCATAAATACCTACATTGATGATGCCTTCCAACAAGGATCAATACGCCCATCCACATTACCCACGGCCTCCAGGTTATTTTTCGTGGGCACGAAGGATGGGGGGCTACAGGTGTCTGAACGACATTAAAATCAAACATTGATACTTTCTTCCTCTGATTCCGGCCTCTCTGGAGCAGGTGGTCAGGCCTCCATCCAAGTGGGATTTACGCAACACATATAACCGAGAAGAGCGCCTTCCATGTGACCACCATCTCCTTCCTTGGGGGTCAGCATGGATGAAACCGAAGTTACCGATGTGTGCAACTGGCCAAAGCCTCAAACTGTGGAAGAACTCCAACAGTTCCTTTGCTTTGCCAATTTCTATTGGTGATTCATCTGCAACTTCAGTTCCATGTCTACTGCTCTTTCCACTGACCACAGCCAGAAACCCCCCAACCTTACTTGGAACGACCCTGCTGCTGCTTCTCTTAATGCACTCCAGCAACGGTTCACGTCTGCCCCAATCCTGTGTCAGCCCGACCCTCCCCGACCGTTCATAGTGGAAGTTGACACTTCAGAGGTGGGAGGAGCTTTTTACTCACAACGGCTTGGAACCCCACCCACACACCACCCCTGTGCCATTTACTCCACTACGCCTGGTTTCCTGGGTCGTATTAGATACATGATGACATCATTGGTAAATGGGGAGAGTTTGAATGGAGGGATATTTAATTAATTGTCTCACCTGTCACCATAGTATTTGGATCAATTACATTTGATAGACATTATAAAGATATACATTAATTACAATTCAGAACAATCAGGTTGTCCTTTAGCTGAGTTTCCTGTGATTCCTCTGATAACAGTTTTATCATGTTGTCATCCACAGCTACTGAACCAGTTTCACACCACAGGATATGTGGACTGAGGTCACTTCACACTCTATAAACATTATCAACACCCTCTCTCAGACTCGCAGGACAAGAGAGAGACAGACAAAGACAATAAGAGCTACAAGAGATTGTGACAGAGAGAAGTGAGTTTCATAACAGAAATGAATAGTAAATACTTAAAGCCTAGCAAGATGAGATGGTAGTGTAGTACTAGTATTGTAGTAGTATAGTAATAGTATAGTAGTAGTATAGGCAGTGTGAATGTTGAATAACTGTTGTAGAATGAATATCCTCCATGTTGTCTCTTGCTGTCTCCTCTCAGGTGAGTCTGTCTGTCTGGGTTTAGATGCTATTTAGTCTAGATGTTGTTTTTCAATGTACTGTACATTGTATCCATCCACATTAAAATAATTGATGTGATGCAATATTGAATGGTTGTGAACAGGGATAAAGTAAAATGAGCAGGTGGAAACATAACCTTAGGTTAATGTATCTGTTGTGATTATACCATATCTTCAGACTCTGGGACATACTGGTGTGGAGTGGAGAGAGTTGGTGTGGACACATACCAAAAGGTGTATCTGACAGTTACTGAAGGTTAGTTTGCTGTTATTAATTATTCACCTGTAGTATAACAGATTGAACTTTTACTGTTAATATCAGTTGGTATGTAATATTAATGATGGTTAGTTTACTGTTAGTATAAATTGGTATGTAGTATTACTGATGGTTAGTTTATTGTTAATATCAATTGATATGTAGTATTAATGATGGTTAGTTTACTGTTAATATACATTGGTATGTAGTATTACTGATGGTTAGTTTACTGTTAATATTTTGTTATGTAATGTATTGTATTTGTTTACTAAAATGAATGAACATCCTGTGATTTGTTGACCCTGACCCCAGATATGCAGGGAAAAAACGCACTCCCTTATATTCCAGCCTGAGGCCAGTTTTCATCTTTTTCTACTTCTTGAGTACAAGAAAAGTGTGGGGGGTGTTGTTTTCCCATTGATGAGAGATTTGTGTTTTTTGTAAATATTTGTATTACAAAAATAATATTTGGTATTTGTAGTTCTAGGTACGCCAGTGGTCATCATGGTGTATGGAGTTTGATATTTGTAGTTTTAGGTGGTCGCCATGGTGTATGTGAGTCTGGTATTTGTAGTTCTCTTGTGGTCAATATGGTGTGACGACCCAACTACCCGAGGAGACATATGTGCACTGTCACTCCTATAAAAATTGTTTCCACTGTCAAAGTGTGTTGTGGAACCCAGAGTTGGTGTTGTTACTGAACACTAACTGCTACATGTGTGAGAACAAACAGATATATGTCAAAATGTATTCATTTTATTTTTAATATATAATTATTTGCCTCTTACAAGGCAAGATATTTATTAAGCCCACGTGCATTTTGTTGCTAACTTGTGTAATTCAATGCTAAGCGCATTACTCCTGAACCAAAGTATTCATTTCTGTCAATCAACATGACAGGCATGTGTGTTTTATTTAATGTTAGTGCAGTTCTGTATTACAACATTTTGATATTCAACATTTATTTAAACTTCAAGATGTATCGGTAAACAGTTATTGTTTATTTCGGGCTGCCCCAATGGAAATCCTTTTTTGTGAAGAACCCTGCCACAGCAGGGAGTGTTGACCAATAGAACCCTGCCTTAAGAGTCCACAGCAGGGAGTGTTGACCAATAGAACCCTGCCTTAAGAGTCCACAGGAGGGAGTGTTGACCAATAGAATCCTGCCTTAAGACTCCACAGGAGGGAGTGTTGACCAATAGAAAGTTGGTCAGTCAGGTTTTTTTTTTTAGGCAAGAAGAGTCGCCAGGTATCTGGTGAACACTTTGGAAGACAGTATGGTTTCTCTTTTTCAATTAAAAAAAACTAGTTCAGCCGGCCCACTAAGTGTTGATCGTGGCTGCCCTCTTGAGATACAAACCCAGGTCACCCACATAAAGGGCTGTGTCGTTAACCTCTACACCACAGAGCTGTACATTCAATGGGTGTCAATATAACCCATTCATGTTACAAAATTCAGTCACGCATTAATATCACTCCTTTTCCACCTGTTGACAGTTAGAATAACTGTACATTTGTCCTAATACAGTAGAGGGCGACATTGAGGTAGTTTTGGTTCAGTTTAGTTGGGTTCCCTGTTGTGTTCATGATGACATCATTGGTAAATGCGGAGAGGAATGGATGGAGGGTATTGAATTAATTAACCCCCCTGTCACCATAGTTTTTGGATCAATTATATTTGATAGACATTATGAAGATATAGATTACTTAATACTCAAGACTGATTCTTCAGAACAGACAGGATGACATTTAGCTGAGTTTCCTGTGATATTAACAGTTTTATCATGTCAGACACAGTTACTGAACCAGTTTCACACCACAGGACATGTGGACTGAGGTCACTTCACACTCTACACGCATCATCATCTCACTCTCTCAGACTCGCAGGACGAGGGAGGGCCAGACAGAGACATTAAGAGCTACAAGAGATTGTGGCAGAGAGAAGTGAGATTGATAAGAAAGAAATTAGTACCAAATAATCAAAGCCTAGCAAGATGAGATGGTAGTATAGTAATAGTATAGTAGTAGTATAGTAATAGTATAGTACTAGTATAGTAACAGTATAGGCAGTGTTTGTAGAGTAACTGTCCAGAATGAATATCCTCCATGTTGTCTACTGCTGTCTCCTCTCAGGTGAGTCTGTCTGTCTGGGATCTTGGTGCCTGCTTCATCATGTCTACTTCAACTGGATCGACAAAGAACCGGTCCCTTTTCCACCTGGGTGACAGTTAGAATAACTGTACATTTGTCGATGTGGAATAATATACTTCAGTACAGGGAGACATTGAGTTAGTTTTGGTTTAGTTCAGTTGGGTTCCCTGTATCATACAGACCACAGGTCTTCAACCCTCCCATGTCATCTCACAGTTGAGTTTTTTTCTCCCCTGGGGACATCTCTCAGCCATTCCATTTGATGTATCCCAAAGCTAGCACACCTGAATTAACTTATTAACTAATAACAAGCCCTATTTGTAGTGGAGATGAGCGGTACCCGGTGGGGTCTTCTGCTGTTGTAGCCCATCCGCCTCAAGGTTGTGCGTGTTGTGGCTTCAAAAATGCTTTGCTGCATACCTCGGTTGTAACGAGTGGTTATTTCAGTCAAAGTTGCTCTTCTATCAGCTTGAATCAGTCGGCCCATTCTCCTCTGACCTCTAGCATCAACAAGACATTTTTGCCCACAGGACTGCCGCATACTGGATGTTTTTCCCTTTTCACACCTATCTTTGTAAACCCTAGACATAGTTGTGCGTGAAAATCCCAGTAACTGAGCAGATTGTGAAATACTCAGACCGGCCCGTCTGGCACTAACAACTATGCCACGCTCAAAATTGCTTAAATCACCTTTCTTTCCCATTCTGACATTCAGTTTGGAGTTCAGGAGATTGTCTTGACCAGGACCACACCCCTAAATGCATTGAAGCAACTGCCATGTGATTGGTTGATTAGATAATTGCATTAATGAGAGATTGAACAGGTGTTCCTAATAATCCTTTAGGTGAGTGTATATCTAACTGTTGGTAATGTTTTAACCATAGATTTAAGTCTCTGTAATGTGTTACATGTAACCATATATCTAACTCTCTGTACCCCTTTTATTCTTGTACTGGTTATTTGTATTAACTTTATTTTAATATTGTTAAACTTAGTGTACAGAATTTTTGTCAACATTGGTAGTTTATAAATAAAGTAGTCTTTGACTTTTGGACCTGTGTGTAGATATGTACAGTAAACACATAGAAACAGCCGTCTCTCGCGATTGCTTGCCATAATATTTTCCCGAACTAATGGCCATTTTCCACTGCATGGTACCGGCTCAACTACTCGCCTATAGCCTAAACTTAATGCTTCAGAGGGGACAGTTCTTTACTGTGTTTAAACACTGCCATGTCCGTAGATGGCGCTATAGCGAATGTGAATTGCACGTAAGGCATCATGTTGCATCAGATAACAGGTTTACAACAGGTAGTCTGTAATCTACTCTAAGTCCTAGTAATGGCTTCATTAACGTTCTTCTAGCAGCAGGATATTATGCTAGCAGCAATATTTCAGATTTTCTTTTTTCAAAATAAAAGCCATCATTGAACTATATAAGCCAAAATAGTTAACAATCTAGTCTGTATATTTTATGTTTAATGTCCGTTCCAATGTTATTCTTGTCGGTTCTTTTTTACAGACTAAATTGTTAACTATTTTGCATTATAAATTCGGTGAATATACCGTTTTGTAGTAATTGATGGAATGTTGGAGTTATTCCATCTATAGCTTCTTTTTTTAGGGAATATTATCTCTGGTAGGGTATATATGATAGTTTAAGGGTCACTACAATTGGTATGATGTGTGCTTGGAGTCACTGTAGGTCTCCAGTTTAATTTGATTGAGAAGATACTTTTCTCTTTGCAATAAAATATTTTCCGCCTAGGCCTTGACAGTCGTGCTGTCTAGCGGCTTTTGAAAAAAAACAAACCCACATCCTGCCACGTTGCTGTCTTGGGCTTACTAACAGAGATGTGAGGGGCAGTGTTTCCTCGATATAGGACTCACTGTTCTGGATTCAAACTGACTAGCGCCCCACAAAAACCTTCCTTATTCCAAAATAAGTCTGTAAGGGTTAAGATACAGTTGGAGAACAAGTATTTGATACACTGCCGATGTTGCAGGTTTTCCCACTTACAAAGCATGTAGAGGTCTGTCATTTTTATCATAGGTACACTTCAACTATGAGTGACGGAATCTAAAAGAAAAATCCAGAAAATCACATTGCATGATTTTTAAGTAATTAATTTAATTAGTTTTATTGCATGAGTCAGGTATGTCCTGAGGGCTGTGGGGGGCTGTGTTTCCTCTGTGTAGGACTCGCTGATCTGGAGTCAGGTATGTCCTGAGGGCTGTGGGGGGCTGTGTTTCCTCTGTCTAGGGCTCGCTGTTCTGGAGTCAGGTATGACCGTGACGACTTGTATACTGTTTCTAGACATTCTTGTATTTTCTGGTTGATCCTCCTTAGTTATCACTGTCCTGCAAGCTCCTGAGTCACATAAGAATACTATCTTAGAATAAATTCCAACGTTTCTTTCCTGTAACAGGACTGAATCTACTAACCTTATCCTTATTACACCACTATGACCTCCTTTATAACCTCCCCAACCTTTCCTCTTCTCGTCATATTCCCCTTGTCCTCCTCTGAAATGTAATTCTTCGCCTAGAAACAAGTGTGTTCATATTTTATCACCCTTACCACAACTCTGCCCTTGTAGACCATTAATCAGGTCATTGATAAACTTAGCAGTCTTATTTCCTGATAGAACCACACTTCTATCTTACTATTTTATGCTGTAATATATTCAAATCATAAAGCATTTCCTATGATCTATGATAAAAGAATAAGATACAATTTTTCCAACAGGCTGCATGGTAATATGTTCGGGTTATGTCGGGTAATAGCTATACTGTATATTTAAAGAAATATTAAAATAAATGGGACAATCCCTAGTAAAGATGTTATAGTCCTATGGTATGTTATGTAGCTGGAGGGTGGGTTGTAGAGTCCTTAACTGAGTGGACAGTAGAGAAGACTGGATGTCAACAATGTGGAGAGGTCTGTGTCTTGAGGGATACAACATTCAAGTAGGCTTCAATACATCTAGCTTTTTGTTTTGATCACTATGTTTTTGAGTCAGTTACCATGGTCTTCTGCTGGGATGGATGGTAACCATTTAATGTAAGGAGACATGTCTGTTGAGGAAGAGGGGACGAGGCGCATTTAGACCTTGAACACAACCTTTTTTTTTATGTTTACCAGGGGTCCTGCATAGCATTTGCTTCTCCAAAGATCTGGCTCCACCAAGTCTCCAACAGACCCTTGGTGATGTTAATCAGTGTCCTGGGTAACATTTGCTTCTCTCAAGAACTGGAACACCATCACCCCCACCCTCCTGAGCTCACCTGGAGTGTAACTAAATGCATGATATTGTGGACGTTTATCTGTAGTGTTTTGAATTCCCTTGTTCCCCATAACGGGCAGAATAGGATGAATATGGTTTATTGTACCGTATGGGTTATGGATCAAACTTCACAAGAACATTATAGAAATTATTCTTCTGTTGCATGTCAGACAACAACTGACGGCAACGCCCCGTCCATTCAATAATTTTGCACTGATTAAGTGGAACAGTTCCTGTCCTTTGTGTTCATTGTGTTTGCCAAGGTAAAGTAATGCTAATGAATATTTGAGGGATTGAGGGACTAACTGATCCAAGTATATAAAACAGGGAGCCTTGGGAGCTCAGGAGGGCTGGTTTTTTGGTTGTCTGTTAGAGGACTTTTGTTGTTGGTGGTTTTGTTTGGTTTTGTTTTGCTTTGTTTGTATTCCAGCCCGTCCTCCTGTTGTTTACCACCCTACCTGGATCCTGGAGAAGGGAAAATGAGTGCTGCCCCTGGGTGTACATTCCTACGTGGATAACCCTAAATATGGGAGAAACAAAGCATTTTCCAAACATCGAGCAAATTGAAACAAGTGCATCAAAAAAGGATTCACTGTTCCGAGACGCTCGAAACAACACACACTGGCGACATCTGCTGGTCAAATATGTGCAATGCAACTGGAAGACTCCGAGAAAAAAAACTGACCACAAAGTGGTGGAATGGGTGGTACATGCTGGCACTGCGTATCGGCCTGAACACTAAATCGTGCATTGATGAGTCAACAGTTAAGTGAAGCTAGATGTGGTATCTACTCAACATATCACAAGCGTTTAGTTTACAATGTTAATGAAGGAGCAGTAACATCTTAAGTGCAGCCGTTTGCACAGTGAGATACGCGCGAAGGTTCCGACATCTGGAAATGCGCATTGCATTGGAGCGTTTTCATGCGAGTGGTGTTTTTTTTTACAGCTATGGAAATATCAGGTAATGAAAACCGACGACGCAACAATGACAATGTCATTGATGTTATGGATAATGTCCTTAAATGCTTGACTATTAGCAGATGCTTTGTTTGCTTAGATAATGTGACTTGGCCTCTTTGAGACAAGCTTCAACACGATGTTTCGACCCCGTGACCCAAAGGTTTCGGAAGCTTTTAGATTCCTGTTTCGCCAGCACCTGTCACTAGATTACCTAATGTTTTAAACACTATGTTAGCCAGGCGGGAGTCACCCCTGTATTTATTGGTACCAGGTAGGTCAGGGGTCAGGGTTCAGATTGGGTTAGGAAGTGTTAGGTGTGCAGAAGAGGAGGGACCTTTCATTTATTTTCATTACTTGGAGCCCGTCCCCCAGAATTCCCTGGTTGGTGCTTGCTTGGTGTTTGTGTAATTATTTTTTGACTGGTTGTTTGGATGTTAGCTTGTATTTGTGTTTTGTGTATTATTTTGTAGGTTTTGTAACTATACATCCCCAGAGGGCAAACGTTGAGTTCTAGTTGTCATGTCTTGTTATTTTAGAAACGTGCACCTCACACATCCTCCCTGTCTGTATCTGCTTTCGTCGTTTGGTGGCACGGGACCTTTTTTAACTCCCAGGTGGGACGTAGCAGACAGGCTAACCGCCACGGAGCATCACAGGATACATCACTTCCTGTTGGTTTCTGAGTGACTCACAACAACCTCGTCAAGGCAACAACAAAGCCTATGATTTCATGTACACTTAGTTTCTACCACATGTAACACTACCTTATCCACCACTGAAATGAATACAGTTTAAACTCTGTCCTGATCCAGGACTGTCTGACAGAGGAATGACTATAGGGGCGTTAAGAGAGTGGAACCCATAGAAAGAGAGAGAATGAGAAACATGTAAAAGAGAGACATTCATTTCTTTATAAAAAGATCCAATTGGTTTCCTCCAGCACCACAAGCATCTCATATAACATCATATTAGATGTAACTATGTCTCCAAGAAGGCCTGCTCTTGATGGTAAGTGACTATGGATGACTCCAAATGTCCTCAACGCTGTGGAGACATTGGATGAGGTTGCTGAAAGGTTTGGCAGGGTTGTGGAGATGTTAGAGGATGTTGCAGAGATGTTTTGGGGGCCTGTAGAGCCTTGAGGTCCGGGGTTGATGGTTGAGATGTTTGGAGCTGGAGGGGCTGTGTGAAAAGACAATGAGGTAAACAGAAATACTTTCACCATTAGTCTGTTCATAGAAGTTAGTCAGGAAGCATTTGGACTAGCAATATGTATTTAAGTGTCAATATGTGTTTATTTACCATCTGTAACTGTCAGATACATCACTTTTGTGTGTGTCCATTATATATCTGTCAACTCCACACCAGTATGTCCCAGAGTCTGGCTACATCAGGTCCTTGATGATCACAGTGAAGACTTCATTTCTAAAGTGAAATATATTGTACCTTCCTTTCTCAGTATAGTTTTGGTTGTTTTCTGTCTGAATGAGAATATCTTTAACAGGACAGGTTTCCATTGTCTCTAACTTGCAGAAGTACTTATTGTTGCTTGATGCCCACATGTGGGAACATTTGATTTCAACTTGACCTCCTACAACACCAGTCCCTGTAGTAAAAGCTAACGCTACAAGACACAGAGCTTTCGAAGGAGAATACGGAGTACAGTTATATGATTATATATTTAAAAGAAGTGGATATTTCACTCACAGGAAAAAACATTTTATTTAAGTATATAAATGAAGGTTAGGTTTAAAAAAAGGATTATGTTAAGAGTAGGTATTACAGGTTAGGAATGATGGTTATGCTTAGGAAAATACATTAAAGTACATATCTTTTGCCTCTAAAAAAGTTAAAATCTTCAGCCTTTTATTTACAGTTTAACTCTGTCAGTTAAGCATTTTCTAGTTTTCTCTTTTCTTGGAAGTATGAGTTTGAAATCATATTTACAGATAGACAGAACTCATCTGAGAGGAGACAACAGGAGACATCATGGAGGAACTTCATTCTGGACTATGACAATTTCTTAACCTGTTGCATCAGAGAGCAGGTTCACAGTATCTACTAAACCATCACCAGTTGTTAGACTCAAGGGTGTTTCTGAAATGCTCTTTCTTCCTTTATTGAAGCTCCTCCCTTCTCTGACACCTCTATTTCTTTCACCTCCCTCTTTCTCACACTCTCTACCCATATCTCTCTTTTGTGTATTTTTATTTGTGTTTAACTGTCAGTACAATACCAAGTATAACTACTGCACATCATCCAATACCAATTATATCTACTCTACATCATCTAATACCAATTATAACTACTGTACATCATCCAATACCAATTATAAGTACTGCACATCATCCAATACCAATTATAGCTACTGCACATAATCCAATACCAATTATAAAAACTGTACATCATCCTATACCAATTATCACAACTGTACATCATCCTATACCAATTATAACTACTGCACATCATCTAATACCAATTATAACAACTGTACATCATCCTATACCAATTATAACTACTGCACATCATCTAATACCAATTATAACTACTGTACACCATCCAATACCAATTATAACTACTGCACATCATCTAATACCAATTATAGCTACTGCACATCATCCAAAACCAATTATAACTACTGTACATCATCCCATATCAATTACAGCTACTACTCATCAACCTATATGGAAAGAAATAAAGGGTTCCCAACCATTCTGACCACAGGTACAACACAAAATATTATATTCAAAAGCTAAATAAACATTGTCCATTGTCCCAAACATGTCCTCGTGTTATGGATTTTGTTTTGGAATTAAACATCTTATTCAAGAAATGAGAGCTCAGTTGTTAAGGCATCATGAACATGTGCATACCAATATTTGGAAATAATGACCTTTATGAGCAAAATTTGTAAAAAAAAAAAAACATCTGGGAAGACATGAGCAGTTGGAACAGACATCCGAAAATGACCACGTGTTGAATGTTCCTCATGATGACAGGTTTGTAATGATAACAGGTTACTGTGAATCTCCAGTAGAGGGCGATGAAGACTAATTCATTCAGACATGCATTGTTGTCACCTTCACCCACACACACACACACAAACACACACACACACCCTTCTGTCTCACCTCTCTACTAAGGGCAGTGTTGTTTTTGGGGGAGACTGGGTGTGTTGATTTCCTGATTCCTGTCTGTCTGTAGAACAGGAGCAGAGACAGTCCTAACACTGTCACCATGACTACCAGACCAACACTGGTTCACACCATCAGACGTAACAAGATTTTGCAACTCTATGTTTTACAGGTTATGTTTTCTTATACTACTTGGAAAGTGACCACAGTTTTCCAGTCAGCTGGTTTGTAGAGACCATGCAGATATTGTAGCTTTGTTCATTCATACATTGACCAGTGGACTAATGATCAATATTTCCTTAAGCTCCAAGAAGTCTTTCTTTGACTTTGACTACAGCCCAAACCTGCCAAGGCAAAGAAGTGTTGCAATAGTCAGCTCAGATTCTGACTATGTATAATAAAACTAAAGGATATAATCACATTGAAAAAAAAAAATAACTATGACTAATCTATGGTCTGTAATTGCATACATTGTTTGTCTTCCTGCTGGCACTGTAGCTCCCAAAACCTGCTCTAAATATGTTATCACCAACCAATGATAATTATGCTTGCATGTTGTAATTCTACTGTATGCACATTTTATATGTTCCTGTTGTTGTTGTCTAGGTCTTGGTCAGATTTTTTTTTTTTCTAATTCAGAGAATCAACCTGTTAATATACAGATCTAACTACATGACAGATAATTAAGATGTAGTCTGTGAGTAACAGTTATCAGAGTTATTATATCAATGGAGAACCATTCTGTTAGCAGCCAGTCACCACAGAACATCATCTGATGTATCACGTTCTGTAGGCCTCTGAAACATTAACATCTACACAACCAAGACCATTACAGTCTCTGAACCAATAACATATACACCACCAAGACCATTACAGTATCTGAAACATTAACATATACACAACCAAGACCATTACAGTATCTGAAACACTAACATCTACACAACCAAGACCATTACACTATCTGAAACACTAAAATCTACATCACCAAGACCATTACAGCCTCTGAAACCACATCAACTGCTTATACCTTCTGTTGAAGAGACACCAATTGAGTCACTAGGTGCTGAGTAGAGGTTTGGAGATGTTCCAGAGAGGTTTGGGAGTGATATTGAAATGTTAGAAGAAGTTCCAGAGAGGTTTGAGAGTGTTGTGGAGAAGTTAGAAAATGTTGTAAGGAAGTTTGGGAAGGCTGTGTGGACATACATTTTTGGGTGGATTATTGTAGGTTAAGGAATGGTAGGAGCAGAAAGTAGGACAAACACAGAAATTGTCCCCATTATATTTGTCTCTTGCTAAAAATAAATCAGGATGCATTTTAACAAGCAATATGTATGTATGTTTGTATGTATGTATGTACATATGTATGTAAAATGTCAAATGTAGGTAGTGTTTACTTACCGTCTGTCTCCCTGAGATTCACTTTTTGGTATGAGTCTGGGCCATATCTTTCTGCTCCACACCAGTATGTCCCAGAGTCTGACTTCTTCAGGTCCTTGATGGTCACAGTGAAGACACCATTTCTAAAGTCATGTAAACTGTATCGTCCTTTATCTATATAGGTTATTCTGTCCTTATTCTGAATGAGAACATCTCAGAACAGGTTCCTTTGCAGAAGTACTTGATGTTCTCTGCCTCTGTGAGGGAACATTTAATTTTAACTTTACCTCCTGCAACTCCAGTCACCTTAGTAACAGCTGATACAAGACACAGACCTGTCAAAGGAGAATACGGACTACAGATATATGATGATTTACTTTATTGAATTGGAAATGTGACGGACAGTAAATAACTTTAGTATATACGCATACTGTATGGGTCTAAATAAAAGCAAGGTTAGGACTAACATTATGTTTAAAACCTAGTATTACGTTAAGAGTATGTATTGAGGATTAGGGATTTCTGTCATGCTTAGGAAAAGACATAACAGTTCATATAACATTTAAATGTACACAGCCCTCTGTCACTTAAGCATTATCGGTGTGTCTCTATTCTCCGAAAGGATGAATTAGAAATGAAATAAACAGACAGACAGACTCACCTGACAGGATACTACAAGAGACAACATGGAGGAACTTCATGCTTTATCACCAGTTATTATACCACTATACTATTGCTATACCATAACTATACAATTAATATACTACCACCAGTTATTATACCACTATACTATTGCTATACCATAACTATACAATTAATATACTACCACCAGTTATTATACCACTATACTATTGCTATACCATAACTATACAATTAATATACTACCACCAGTTATTATACCACTATACTATTGCTATACCATAACTATACAATTACTATACTACCACCAGTTATTATACCACTATACTATTGCTATACCATAACTATACAATTATTATACTACCACCAGTTATTATACCACTATAATATTACTATACTACAGGCGCGCAGATGGCACTAGGGACGGGGGGGACATGACCCCCCCAGATTCATAGAAACCCGATCCGTCCCCCGCCCTCACTATCGATACGAAAGGCGAAAGAAATCGGTAAAACAGAGGACTAACCAGTGTTTACACTCACTCTCTGTGTATGTGTGCTACGACTCCTGAGTGACGCGTCGCCGGGGTCCTATGAGGAGCTGGTAGGTGCCTCAATCGTGCCTGTAGGAGCGGTAACCGGTTACCATAGTGATCATATACCATCTATGACTGAGCTGAGTCTGTGATTTTCTGATCTGAATCTACTGTATAAATGCCACATAAAGGCAATGAAGAGAGAAAAAACAATCACCTCGTTTTTTCAAAAACCAAACAATGTAAGTATCCTATGGCTGTTGACTTTCCCAGATGTGGCAGATTAGATTTGTTAAGGGGAATAGCTTGTCTGACAGTAATGGCAAGAAGGCTTTTGGACTTAGCAAACACAGCAAAATGTGGAGACCATAACTATGCATTTAGGTGAGTGGACAGAGGCAAATAATGAATGAACACAAGAAGAATGGGTGGACAAATCAAACAATTTATCGTCGTCAGGAAATAATGTTTAATCTTATCATTTAACCCATTGTACTGTATAAATTGACTGAAGTATGTTCACTGTCATGTAAGCCACTATAAAAATAATTATAACAAGTAAATTTGTGTGGTGCAAACAACAAATAAAGGCCTACATAAAGCTTTGACATCCTCTTATAGCAGGAAATCATGTTTTTTTTTAAATTTTTATTGAGGATATAGATTCTTAAATTAAGTTAAATGTCGTGGAAAACCAAGTCCACAATGACTAAAACAAAAAGCACTTCAACTCAGGAACTTGTGAATCCAATAGACTTTAATGAAAATCATACAAGAATGACAGACATTAAAGCCAGGTCCTTCTGCAGATACACCCCCAATTGTAAGTCCGGGACCATGGCTTTTATACAAAAACTTCTACCCATAATGCCATCTGACCATCCTTTGAGAGTCCCCTGAGATGGGGCCCTCTCCCACGTTCTCTGTTTCTTCATGAGTGTTCTTAATTAAGACTTGCTAACTCATGACAACCTCATGGTTCATTTTTGGATCGTCCTTCCAATGAACTCAACACAGTCATAAGTTTTAGGGTCGTAACTGTCTGTGTACAGGAGTATACAATATTAGAGACGCCACTCATGGTGACCCCTGGGTCAAGATGTACATATCATGGTGAGAGCTCACTGTCCAGCCGAGTGTGTGGGTGGAGTATATCATGTGGGAAGTCGCTGTCAGTGTGTCTGGATTTCACATTAATAATATTTCATAAAGTGATTAATTAAACATGCATAAGGATATATTCATAACACGTGATTATAAGCAACTTACAGAAAAATACCTCATATATCCCCCCTTAGTGGCTTCACAGAGCCACTTAAATTTAGGCCTGAGACCACCAGGTGAGGAGGAGTATCTTAGTATCCATGTGAGGGTTGAAATCAACTCAAACATCTTAATGCCCAACTCCTCGTCGCCCGTCGGCCCCAAAGGCTGGAAGCCAAACCTCTTCCCCTCCTTCTGGCTGAGTGAAAGTAAAAGACTCACCAACCTATCCAATCTGTGGGACATGGGTGTGTGTAAGCGTGTGCAGGTTTCTTTTTGAGCCTTAGCAAAGTATGGTGTTCCAAATGAGTATATGGATACAAATGGAGTAAATATAATGGCTAGTCCAAACATGAGGTAGCATACTAGGGTTCACATGAGGATGGTGGGTACACGAGGCAGAATAAGGTTGATTACGTAAGATATTCCCATATCACATGAGGTAATGTGTGAGGGGGTAACAAGAAATAGAAACAAAGTCAGTACAGAGATTCAAAATCATAAACGATGTCTTATCATAAACGGTATTGTCCCGCTGTGGATTAGAAGGGTTGCTTTTCCCCACTGTATCCACTCCAACATAAACCTCTCCCATCTCTTCATACAACTGGTTCATCAGCATGCTCATCCTCCTCATGTTGTCCCGCTCCTCGTGGGACCTTGGTGCAGTGGTAGAGGTGATACCAGGTGTCACTGCCCTCCACTCGTACCGCCGTCGCCGTGGCCTGGGTCACTCTGAAGGGGCCGTCTCTCCTTGGCTCGTTTCACCTCCTCCTGTAGACCCTGATGTCTCCTGGAACCACCGCTCTGGGCTGATCGACCTCTGGCTCCGGCACCCGTGCACTTTCCTGTTTGTGAATGAGCTCATGTACAGTAGTTAGTTGTCGGATATATTCCCTGAATTCCAGCTCCAGTTGCTCCAGAGGAGGCCCTTCGTGAGGGCCCCGAGGCACAGGCACAGGCATGGGTCGACCCGTAAGCATTTCATGTGGTGTTAGATGCGTGGTTCTGTTAGCTTCCATGCGACAACTCATTAGTGCTATTGGTGAAGCATCAACCCAATTCAAACCTGCACCGGCACAGATCCTACTGATCTTGGCCTTCAGTGTGCTGTTTGCTCTCTCCACCATGCCCTGGGACTGGGGGTGGTAAGCACAACCCAGCCTCTGCTTGATGTTGAGGTGTTGAATCACCTGCTTCAATGTTCTCTGAATAAAAGCTGACCCATTGTCAGAACTGATTTCTGACGGTACGCCAGATCTAGGCATCACCTCCCTCGTCAGGAACTTTGTTACCGTTCCCGCTCCCTGGTCCTTCGAGGTGGTTGCTTCTATCCATCTGCGGAACCTGTCAATTACCACCAGCATGTACCGTTTTCCATGGATGGGTCTTACCATATCCACATAGTCCATGACTAAATGTCTGAACGGTCCTTCTGGTGTTGGAATGTGGGCCAATGGCATCACTATTCCTTTTCTCATGTTGTTTTTCGCACACACCTCACACTCTGCGAGGGCCACATAAATAGTTACTGGATAACCCTTGGTGATGGTGGATGCTTTGTCATATGCATATTGAACCGCTGCTAGGCCTTGATAGCAAGGTGGGTAGCCCTGTGCTACAGAGTCAAGCTTTGTACTGTAGTACGCTATGGGTTGTCTACTTCTTCTGCATCAGTACTGCTGAAGCGTATCCCTTGGCCCTGTTGGCAACATACAACAAGAATGGCTTTGTGTAGTCAGGTGTTCCTAGAGCGGGAGCAGACTGCATATCTTGTTTAATGGTTTCAAATGTTGCCAAAGCGTCGCAGTTCCAGTGCAATTTGGCACTGAGCTGCTGCTGTCCAACCTCTTTCATAAGCTCCCTGAGAGGGGAAACCTTAAGGGCATAGTCTTCTATCCAATCAGAGCTGAACCCTGTCATTCCCAAGAATATCATCATTTGACTCACTGTTTGAGGAAGCGGTGCGCTGCTCAGTCCTTCTAGCTGACTTGGAGAGAGAGCTTTCATCTGGTGAGCTATGGTCCTACCCAGATATGCAACCTCTGTCTGACAGTACTGGAGCTTCTTCCGTGACACCTTGTGACCCCCCTCAGCTAATCTCTGCAACACCTTAATGGAGTCTGCATGGCATTGTTCCAAGGTGGGAGCACATATCAGCAGGTCATCGACACACTGAAGTAGTGTTCCCTCCAGGACAAGCTCCTCTAAGTCTGCTTTGAGGACCTGATTGAACATGTGTGGGGAGTGTTTGAACCCTTGGGGCAGTCTCGTATATCTGTATTGCTTATCCCCTTAAGTGAAAGCGAACAGGTGTCTGCACTCCTCCGCTAAGGGAACACTGAAGAATGCGCCACATAAATCTATAACGCTGAAAAACGTAGCTTCAGGAGGGATGTTAGTTAGTAGTGTGTGGGGGATTCGGGACCTCGGCTAGGCAGTCCTCCACTTTATCATTGATGGGCCATAGATCATGAACCAGTCTCCACTTCTGTTTATCCGCTTTTAGAACAGGGAACAAAGGTGTGTTACAATCGCTAACTGTTTCCTCGAGCACGTCTGCCTCTGCCAGACCCTCAATGGTGGGTTCAATACCTGCCACCGCCTACTGTCTCTTCCATACCGGCTTAGCCCCTGGCTTCACTTTAATAAATATAGGATTAGCTGACTGAACGAGCCCTACATCTGTGTCATGTCGAGACCACAACTGCACTGGAACCACCCGCTCCATCTCCTCCCGTAACTGTTCCTGCCTGTCTGCCACCTTCCCCATCTGCACTTGCTGACCTGTATCGACTTCAACCTCCTGAGGCTCTCCAACAATATCTGCAAAACAAAGGATTTTAATGAGATCATTTTCAGGAGAGCAAAAGATTAGGGGATTGTCAGTTTTGACCCATGCGACCTGCGTTGCATGTTTCATCATCGGGCCCAGGTCTTTTGCTTTGAACCCATCGTTTACCAGCAGTGTGATGTGGGGGACTGATCCAGGTACATCAAACCAATCGCCGATCAGAGTCGAACCTTTAGCATCAGTTACTTTCATAGCCACACCCTGTTTACCAATGACAAAGTACTGGGTCACAGCGTGAGCTGGCTTACCGTTTACTGTGTCTAACCACAACTGCTCGAAATGGCGTTCCTGATGAGGATCATACTTTAGAGTGCAATGGTAGGCTAATGTTGGCTGTCTGGCCTGTGGTAATTGGGCTTCAATGTATGAACCCCATTTACCAGTGACTTCCCTAATTTCTATGTTACCGATCCAGTACACATTAGCCAATGGTGCCTGGTGAAGTGACATTTGAGTTTTGATCCCTATGTTATCTATGATTAATCCATCTGGTGAACACTGAATTTGTAGCCCCAGCCGGCACATGGCGTCCCTACCTAATAAGTTTACAGGAGTGTGTTCGGATATCAAAATAGGAATTTCTATCGAGCGTCCGCTCGTGGTTAGTTCGACTGGAGCTGTCATGGGTATTAGCTGCGTTTGTCCCGAGAATCCTATTGTCTTAGCACATTTACCTGACATGGGGAGGTGAGAGGCGTAATTTGGACTTACATAAGTGTAAGTAGCTCCAGTATCTACCATCATTGGTGTGCCCCTATCATTTATACGAACCTGCAGCATTGGTTCCTCGTCAGCCTGTGATGTTAGTGCTACAAACTGACCCTCCCCCATAGGACTCTCTGGGTCTCCTCAGTATCGCTGGTTTGGTCCTGCATAAGGATTTACGGGACCTCGGCTGGACGGGCCTGGCGGCTGCTGCCACACCCCTGGGGCCCGGTTGCCTCCCTGCCAACCCTGACCGTTGGTGGCCGGGTTAAATGCAGCGGCGTCCCACGGGTTCAGTGGACAGAATCGTCTGATGTGCCCCTCCTGTTGACACCCCCAACAGACTCTCCTCGGGGACCCAGGCCCACCTAGATCCTGAGGTTGATACCTTCCAATATTCTGGTATTGTTTTGGGGGCTGTGAGTACACACTTGCTACTGGGTTTTGGGGAGGTCCATACATAGCCTGTGGCTGTTGTGCTGGGCGTTGACCTCCCTGGAGGAGAGGCGTCACTGCGTATTCCTCAGGTGGGGCCTCTGTAGTAACCTGGGCTTGGGTCTTTTTTCTTTTTGTCAGGTCATCAAGCTGTAATTGGGTGAGTTTTCTCTGAATGTCCCTCTCCTGTTCAGCCAGTCTTTTTTCATTTTGTCTGTATGTGTCGACAGCATGAACGAAATGGTCTCTGAACTCTTCGTGAGTCTTTGAAGTGGTCAGCCCCACAGCATCCTCCAGCTTGGTCCTTATGGGAGTCGGCATAGCTTCCACCAACGCTTTCCTGAACATATGAGACACAAGTTTGTCCGTTTCTGGGTCATGCTCAGTTTCCATTCTCCATCTGTCCGCCTGCTTTTGTAAGTATTCAGCAGGGCTGTCTGTGTCCCCCAGTGGAGCCCCTCTCAAAGCATCAGTGTCCACCACAGCAGGGAACTCGTCCCTCAGGGCCTTCCACAATAAATGTCTGTAGGGATCCAAGGACCGCCCATCTCCGACAACACTCCCGATTGTCCATGCCATGCCACCGTCTTTGAGCACCGCCTCCGCTTTAGTCGTACCCAGCACTCTGACCAGCAAAGCCTTGATGTCCCCCGTCGCCAGTATTTCACCCGTGGTCAATTCTTCAAGCACTCTAATCCATTTCCCAGCCCCGTTGTGGAGATTAGGTAATTTCACAACTAACCCCTCCATGTCCTGAGTTGGGAATGGTACATAATGATGTTGATGCCCCTTGACTAGAATAGGTGCCTTGTTGGTATACTGACTGGGTGCTTTTAATGTGTGTGCGCTCCTTAGTCTACCC
The DNA here is from genome assembly GCF_011004845.1 of Esox lucius. Classification (NCBI taxonomy): domain Eukaryota; kingdom Metazoa; phylum Chordata; class Actinopteri; order Esociformes; family Esocidae; genus Esox; species Esox lucius. The sequence goes on from NC_047577.1 coordinate 5,329,208, forward strand.
TTTGGCTCCATGCCATAGCGGCCAGGAGCAGCTGCGGCCCCCTCATACTCTTCCTCAGACTGTCCCTGTTCCTCCTCTGCCTGGCTGTCTGTGTCACCCTGTGGATCTGACCCCCCCCACTGTGACTCCCCAAGTTGTTCTACTTGCTCGTCAAGTTTACACTCACAACCTTTAGACCTGCTCTCCCCGTCTCTCGATTTCTCCCCTCCTGTCTTATTACACTCCAACCAATCTAAACATTCTTTATAACAATCTACTTGAATGGTAGGTTTTCCCTTAAGCCGTCTACTTTTCCCCAAAGGGGAAGACGCCAGGGGTTTGTCCCTTTCCATCTCAACCTCCCCTGTGATCGTTACTACCCCCGATACTAGAGGGCATTGTGCGCCCTTGTAAGGCGGGGGCTCATCGATCCATTTAACCTTCTCAGCTGTCCTTTCCTCGTCTCTCTGTAACATACGTCGGGCCTGGGCAAAACTGGCTAACTGGCCCCTTCCTTCCTCCAGAAACATTCTCATAACCTCCTGCTCCTTTTCACGTTTGAGCTTGCGCGAGTTACTATGGTCATTCATTTTATAGAATGTAATTAAACCTTTGATTTGTTCACACAGCGCCACATCAAAGGTTCCGTCTTTGGGCCACTGAGTTATCAACTTTTTAGTTCGCTTTTCTAGTGTTTTAGATACGGCTTTGATTTGTTCCCCACACAGCGGGAACCGTTTAGCCATTATTTGTACAGGTGTGCCTGCCATATTGAAAGCTAAGCGGTTGATTTAGTGTTACTGTACTTGTCTAATCCTACGGTTTCCTTGGACCTTTGTCCTGTCTATGTTTCGGGCTGTACGGAATTTACTGCTCCCAGAGGGGGTCCCCGGAGCACTTAACCTTTCCGGGACGATTGCCAATTTTTCCCGTACTCGCTCCCCTCCGAGACACAGCTAATTTCAAGAAAGTGGTGAGACAAGGATTTGGAAGTGCCGAATGTATATACGAAATGATCAGCAGCGATTAATATATTCTGAACCACAGGTCTGGACCGTGATTAATGAGAGTGTGTAAGTAAACTCCTAAATAAATGTATCACCAACCGTTTTTCTTTTAGGACCACACTTCTTCAGTTGGACTGTATATTTGTCTGATAATAGGCTCGTCTAAATCTGGCTGACTGGATCAAAGTCTAAATCCTCCCGACGTGATCCAAATTAGCTGTACTCCGTTTGACTTAGAGAAATTGGGACTTCCTAATAATTGTCTTGTGGTTGTGTGATACTGCTCAAACACACAGTATTAAAATACCTGGGTCAGGAATCAATGTACAGAAGTGTTACAAAATTTACGTTTCATAAATACTCATGAGGTTGTGGTCTCCTCACTCATTTCGTTACTTACTAATCGTAATCACAGAACAATTTCTGAGTTGTACAAATTATTACTTAAAAATGGTGATACTTACAACAGCACTCTCCTTCTCTGCATGTAGTCAGCCACTCTCACAGCTTTCACACCCGCAAGCACACAGCTTCTCTCCTCTTCTCACACTTCAGACACACTGCTGTTTAGGAATCTTCACACACACACACTCGTTTACCCTTCCAGACGCCTTCCAGACGCTCTCCTCTCACACACTCATTTCACACTCTCGCATACAGAAATCTGTCCAAATCTTTCACATACATTTATACAGGCCTTTTCACACGCATATATTGTTACAATGGATATATAGATTACTTGACACAAAAACCTAAACTTCTCCACACACTCCCACAGACTTAAGTTAAGCGCTTCCCCCTCTTTCTCTCCTATAGAGGAATGCCACCTTAACCAACTCCGTGTAGCCCGTTCGTGCACGCACGCGTCCACAGGACTCCTGTCACACTCCCGTACACACACAGACGCACAGCCGCGGGTCTGTCTTACCCCCTAGCTGTTGGTGTCTCCAGTCACTCCCACAGGTCACCGTAATGGGTAGAGCCTTTTCCACAAACACCCGCAGGCTTTTTACCGAGGCTACTGTATAAAGCCGTGAGTCGATCACACACACGCACCAGCCAGCCTGTGCCCCGGCTGCCTTACAAAAGGTAATTTGTGCGCGCTATCCCACAGGTCTAACCCGTGCTGTCTCTACTGGACAGGCACTTATTCACAACACCTGCCGGCCCTTTACCTGTCCGCTCCAGGCGTTATCTAACAACAGCCGCCGGCCCTTTACTCGTCCGTACCAGGCTGTACCTAACTACAATTACTTATTTACAATGTTACAGCATGCATACAATGTATTGGATTCAAAAATACCATGTGCCTTCAACAATACTATGTGCATTCAACATTCACGGTTCGTAAAATTTGGGAAGACCAGTGCTTGATGTCCCACCACAGAGTTATATGATCCGAATTACACAAACATACTAACTAAAAAGCAAATTTGCTTACCTTTGTTGTGTCGACACCGTTTGTGTAACTCAGGTGGTTCAGTAAAGCAACAGTGTCTCTGTCCAACTCCTGGCTGGCTCGCCAATTATGTCGTGGAAAACCAAGTCCACAACGACTAAAACAAAAAGCACTTCAACTCAGGAACTTGTGAATCCAATAGACATTAATGAAAATCATACAAGAATGACAGACATTAAAGCCCTTCTGCAGATACACCCCGGGACCATGGCTTTTATACAAAAACTTTTACCCATAATGCCATCTGACCATCCTTTGAGAGTCCCCTGAGATGGGGCCCTCTCCCATGTTCTATGTTTCTTCCTGAGTGTTCTTAATTAAGACTTGCTTACTCATGACAACCTCATGATTCATTTTTGGGTCGTCCTTCCGATGAACTCAACACAGTCATAAATATTAGGGTCGTAACTGTCCGTGTACAGGAGGATACTATATTAGAGACGCCACTCTTGTTGACCCCTGGGTCAAGATGTACATATCATGGTGAGAGCTCACTGTCCAGCCGAGTGTGTGGGTGGAGTATATCATGTGGGAAGTCGCTGTCAGTGTGTCTGGATTTCACATTAATAATATTTCATAAAGTGATTAATTAAACATGCATAAGGATATATTCATAACACGTGTGATTATAAGCAACTTACAGAAGAATCGCTCACATCATACATCATTTGAAAGATATTTATTATCTATAAATTGCAACAAACTTGTAATTAACACTTAAATTTAATAAATTTAGTTATTCTTAGACATTTGAAAGAGTAGTTTTAGCCATTCATTCTCAGGAATATGTTGTATTTGACATTGTTTTGAAATTCTATAGAGGTGTAGAGGATTAACTGAAATTATAAGATTTAAAATGTTGTCCTCCTGGCCTGCAGGCAATTTCTGATGACAGTAAGGCAGGCCCAAGTCAGTCAAGTGAGGATCTGCAGGAGGGCAGCCACAGTAAAAAAAGACAGCTTTTTAGTGCAAATCATTAGCCCAAATTACGCAAAGTAACTACTTGAGCACTAGTTAAAGCCCAAATTATGCAAAATAACGAATTGAGTTTAAATCATTTGCTGACAGCTTGGTCCCCCCCAGTTAAAAAATACTATCTGCGCCCCTGCTATACTACCACCAGTTATTATACCACTATACTATTACTAAACTAACACCAGTTATTATACCACTATACTATTACTATAATATTACTATACCACCACCAGTTATTGTACCACTATACTACTACAATACTACTAGTGGTTATTATACCACTATGCTATTACTATACTACCACCAGTTATTATACCACTATACTATTACTAAACTAACACCAGTTATTATACCACTATACTATTACTATAATATTACTATACCACCACCAGTTATTATACCACTATACTACTACAATACTACTAGTGGTTATTATACCACTATGCTATTACTATACTACCACTAGTTATTATACCACTATAATATTACTATACTACCACCAGTTATTATACCACTATACTATTACTATACTACCACCAGTTATTATACCACTATGCTATTACTATACTACCACTAGTTATTATACCACTATAATATTACTATACTACCACCAGTTATTATACCACTATACTATTACTATACTACCACCAGTTATTATACCACTATGCTATTACTATACTATTGCTATACTATACTACCACCACATCTTGCTAGATTGATGGTCTTTCACCAGCAGGATGTTTCTGAAATAACTGAAACCTCTCTTCCTGTCTCTGTCTCTCGCCATCTGTCTGTTTCACTCTGTCTGAGTCTCGGGTGTCGGTCGTACTTATAAAAGTGTTGTTCGTGGTGAGGGCGGGAACATTTTAGTTTAAGTTCCATCAGAGAGTGTGGATTCTAAGTGCTGCATGCTAAAACATATTTCAACTACTGGCTGACATTTTGACCAAAATGGAACTTGGCTAGATTTGTCTTTCAGACGATGAACCATTAGGAACTTCTCCGTTCTAATGTTACTATGTGTGTTTTAGCTGAGTAGGCAAACATGATTGTAGTTAAAGTGTGCATCCCTCAATTTTATTATTTTTGTATTACTTTTAGTTTAGTGAAATATGTTACATTCTGGGATATGAGTGAGCTTATATGTGTGTGTGTGTGTGTTTGTGATTTTGTTAAGAAACTGAAAATGAAGATTGTCTTCCTTCAGAGAAATATAATCTGTTTATCTTTGGATAATACACACATGCTGTATCTATAATATTCAATACTTCTACCATATTGTTTATACTCTGCATGCTACTCCTTTCAAATTGCTGATAGTTTACATTGTTATGTATATTATTCCTATATTTTCTGCAATATATTGCTTTATATATTTCTTAACTCATACTACGAGTAAGTCGTGTTCCATGTCACAGGAATTTCACTGTGCAAAATGATGCAATGTCATTCAGTGCATTTTAAATAAAATTAAACTTTGAACTTTGAAAACGATGTCACCTGTTTTAGTGCAAATTAAAGTGACAACAGGTGCGGAGCCAACAGCAAGACAACCCCCAAAAAGGGAATGTTTTTTCCCCCGATAGTGGCCTCAGGCAATTGCTCTCTCCTAATCCTTCCTGACTGTTGCTTCTCTAGTTTTGGGTTTTGCTAGTGTCTTTGTCACTACTGGTAGCATGAGGTGGTACCTGCAGCCCATTCAGGTCGCACAGGTCGTCCAGCTCCTCCTGGATGGCACATCCACACATGCCATCGCAAGAAGGTTTCCTGTGTCTCAAGAGCAAGGAGGAGATACCAGGAGAGCTGGACAGGTCTGTAGAAGGGCATCAACCCAGCAGCTGGACCGGTATCTGCTCCTTTGTGCGAGGAGGAATAGAAGGAGCACTGCCAGTGCCCTACAAAATTACCTCCAGTGGGCTACTGGTGTGCATTTCTGACCAAACTGTCAGAATAGACTCCATGAGGGTGGCATAAGGGCCCAACGTCCTCTAGTGGGACCTGTCCTCACAGCCTGGCACCGTGCAGCTCGATTTGCATTCGCCAGAGAACAGAACTGGCAGGTCCACCATTGGTGCCCTGTTAACTTCATAGATAAGAGTAGGTTCACACATGTGACAGATGTGAAAGAGTCTGGGGACGCCGTGGTGAATGCTGCCTGCAACATCATCCAGCATGACCGGTTTGGCAGTGGGTCAGTGATGGTCAGGGGAGACATAACCTGGGACATGCCCGGCCTCATGTGGCCAGAGTGTGTAGGCAGTTCCTGGATGGCGAAGGCATTGATGCGGTGTGGGTTTGAATCCAGCCCTCAATCTGTTGGTGATTTTGGTTTCCACTGACCGTTGTTACGGCGTTTTGTTCTTAACGAATTACACAATGTACAGTAAACATCTTTAAAATATTTTGTTCATCAAGACCCATTGTGTGATTTAAGTGTTCCCTTATTGTTTTGCGCTGTGTATATATTTGTTTGAGAAAAATAGGAAAAGCAATGAATTACTCAACTTCTGCAGACACGACATAAACAGTATGATTTCAGATTTTTCCAACTGCAAGCTCCCCAACTGAACTAACTGAACTGAACTAACCATCTGAACTAACTGAACTAAATTACTGAACTAACTTAATGAACTAACCAATAGAACTAACCAACTGAACTAATTAACTGAACTAACATACTGAACTAACGTACTGAACTAACCAACTGAACTAACAGAAGTAACTAACTTACTGAACTAACCAACTGAACAAACTAACTGAACTAACTAAACTAACCAACTGAACTAACCAACTGAACTAACCAACTGAACTAAATTACTTTACTAACTGAACTAAACAACTGAACTAACTTTCTGAACTAACTTACTGAATTAACTAACTGAACTAACAGAAACAAATCTGTTGATCCCTGCTAAACTTTATTTGTAGAAGAGTGTAGTTGGCGGGTTGGCGTGTTACACGCTGTGAAAACACCACATGTTGTGCTATTCGAATAGCTCTGTGTATCATTTGCTTAGTCCTAGGCTTCTCGTAATGTTTTTCATCGGAACTAACAAACAGATCACTGATGAAAGAAAGAATATAATGTAAACAGTACAGGGAAGCAAAGACAGAGAATGGAAAAATTTGGAACGAGCGAAGATGGGATTAGACCATTGACTCAATAGAAAAACAGTGCTGGAGATCGAGAGGTTTCGTGCAGAAACTAGAACAACATAAAATTACCCCAAATCCTTCTATTTAAGGATTAATAAAAATATTTATTAAACTAAATAATGAACACACTTGCTTAGTTGCAGTGTCACAAATGGCTTACATTTGCATGTGTTATGAGTGTAGGTGGAGAAGGAGCTGATTGCAGAAGTTTGAGGAAGAAATTTGTTTTATTACTCAAGTTCAAACATGTACTGAAAACAAAATGAGCATGGCGTTATTGTTTATTTTATTCTCAATTAATATCGTATTAGCATTAAAATATAAAGTATGAATATAAAATATGCATATATACAGAACACCACATGAGGAACTTGGAGTAGAGCCGCTGCTACTTTGTGTCGAAAGGAGCCAGTTGAGGTGGTTCTGGCATCTGGTAAGGATGCCCCCAGGACATCTCCCTAGGGAGGTGTTTCCAGGCACGTCCAGCTGGGAGGAGACCTCGGGATAGGCCCAGGACTAGGTGGAGAGATTTCGATATTGGCCTGGGAACGCCTCGGGATCCCCCAGTCAGAGCTGGCAAATGTGGCTCGGGAAAGGGAAGTTTGGGGTCCCCTGCTTATTATTATCCCTGTTAAACAAACCACTATAACTTCTCTATATTACCACCTGAAGTATCAGCTAGATAGTGAGGCTGACAGCTACTCTGAATCCTATTCAAGGAGACATGCAGGTTTGACAGTAGGATGTTCCTTTATCGAAGTTGCTCCCTCCACTCTTCCCTCTTTGCCTGTCTGTCAGTTTTTTTGTGCGTCTGTCTGTCTTTTGTCTTTTAGTGTCTATTGTCTCAGTCTCTGTCAGGCCCACGGTTGTCGTGTGAATTCAAACAGATTCTGGGCCTAGCGACACGTTTCCAGTGTGTTTTATTTTACTGGTGTTGGTTTCCAGTGTGTTTTATTTTACCGGTGTTGGTTTCCAGTTTGTTTTATCTTGCTGGTGTTGGTTTCCAGTGTTTTTTATTTTACTGGTGTTAGCTTTAGGTTTGTTTTATTTTACTGGTGTTGGCTGAAAGACCAATCAATGGTGGATCAAGTCAAAATGGTCTCCATCTATTTCTCCTCTTACAGTACCTCTCTCTGCATTCTCTCTCTCTCTCTTTTTCTTTTATTATATCAATCACTTTGATCCCTCTCTCTTCTGTGTTCTCCACCTACACCTGTCTGTATCAACCAATGTTCTTGTGTGTCGAGAACCACTTATTAACATCATCTGGTGTTCTATAGAGATGTAATTGCATTCAGTTGCTGCATTTGAGGTTAGAGGATATTAAGTTGCTGAAAACATGAACAAACACCATTTCCTCTGAAGCACACAGGATGGTTTATGCTTTCAACCTCTGACCCAAAACCACGCGCCCACAAGAACACATGTAGAAGAGAGCACTCACAGACGCTTCCGCACCCAAGTACAAACCCACATGAGTGAGGTTACATGAGTGTACATACATTCAGTAAAGCATACACTCCCTCCCTCCCTCCCTCCCTCTCTCTCTATCTCTCTCTCTCTAACAGTAATATGAACATGTTACCGTTAGTTCAGAGAAGCTGGCAATTTCCACTCTTCGTCACAACAGCCATCTGAGTTTCACTCAAAGAATTAGGACCACTAGACAACACACATACATACACAAACATGTAAGCACACACACACACACACACACACACACACACACACACACTGCATGCAGAGAGATACATGAGCACAGAGACAGAGAGACAGAGACAGAGAGATATAGTGGCGTCAAAGTGAACTGTTTCATTAAAGCATTCTACAGTCAAGATGTCCTGCTGTCATACATCTGTTGATTTCAGAGGACACAGTTGACAGAGGACGATTTGGTCCAGAATGAAGATACTCCAGGTTGTCTCCTTCTGCCTAATCTTAGGTGAGTAATGTCTGTCAAGATTTATTTATGCATTTTAGTTATTTAATAAAAAAAATAATAATATTATAGGAATAATATAAGGAAGGGTGTTGGAGATGCACCCGATTCATTGAAATACATTTAACAAAGTTAAGGAACTCAATATTACATACATTTACCAAAGTTAAGGAACTCAATATTATATACATTTACCAAAGTTAAGAAACCATATTAAATACATTTACCAAAGTTAAGGAACACTATATTACATATGTTTACTAAAGTTAAGCAACACTATATTACATACATTTACCAAAGTTAAAGAACACTATATTAACATACATTTGTCAAATTTATGGAACATTATATACAGTGAAATCCTAGATTATTTGGAAAGGAGGGATAGATATTTTAGTTTTGTGGCTCTGTGTTCCACTACAATGACTATGGGTTTACAGGGCTTTATTCATCATCACATGTTATCAAAACTCAAGACTATCTGCAGACAAAAGTTAAAAAATAATAATAAAATTCTAATAAATAACATTCCTGTTTATTTTACCTTTCACGACTAAAGGCAAATGTTCCCTGTGTGATTTCAACCTGATTAACATTGCAGTGATGTTGATGTTGATGGCTAGCTGTTGTCAGAAACCATCATCACTCAATAATACTAAAGACATATTGTGTTCATTACACTACATGCACATGAAATATCATATAAAGTTCATATAATATAATTTAAAATAAAACAATTATCAAATATTTTTGAAAAAATCTTTATGATTTTTTTCGACAGCTCTGTGGATTGAAAAGGAAGCATTTGGGAAAATGACGGGAATTGTTGGAGGAAAAGTTCACATCAAATGTTCTCACACATTGGGTTGGACCAACAAAAAGTACTTCTGCAAGGACACCTGTACAGGCCAAAATATCCTTGTTCAGACTTTGAGGAGTAAGAACTACATTGAGAGAGGAAGGTACGGTTTACATGATTTTAGAAATGGAGTCTTCACTGTGACCATCAAGGACCTGAAGAAGTCAGACTCTGGGACATACTGGTGTGGAGTGGAGAGAGTTGGTTTTGATGCATATCAAGAGGTGCATCTGACAATTACAGATGGTAAGTAAACACTTAATGAAATCTGACTTCATCATTTCAGAATACAGTGCCTTTGAAATGTATTCAGACTCCTTCACTTTCTCCACATCATGTTGTGTTACAGACGTGATCTATTATTTCAAAAAATCATATATTTTGGTTGTGGCATCCTCCCTCAAAAATGCTTAAGTATTGGACTCCATCGATGTGAAATGAAAGACGTTCATGAACTGCCAAGACCGTGGGGCTGGTGGTTCAGCCAAAATAAAATAAGTAACTGGGAAAGAAGGGGCTGGGAGGTGACCAAAAACCAAATGGCCACTCTAACTAAGCTTTGATGGGAGAATCTGCCAGGATCAATGAAGGATTCTATCAGGCTATCATGTTTTTGTGGCTAGAAGGAAGCCACTCCTGAAGCATATTTACAATAGTAATAGACATATGACATTCTGCCTGAAGGACTCTAAGAATTTGCACTAAATGCCAAAAATATGTCAAAAACTTACCGCTCATCACGTGTCTAATACCATCCCTACGGTGAAGCATGGTGGTGGAAGCATCATGCTATGGGGATGATTTTCAGCGGCAGGGAACCTGGTCATGATTGAGGGAAGGATGAACAGCACAAAATACAGAAAAGAAAAAGATGACATTATTTCATTAACCGTAACTTATTTTCACACACAGCTCCTTCCACAACACTGTCACCTGTCACATCAAGACCCCATGTCTCCTCAACTCCCCCACACATCTCTGGAACATTTCCAAAGCTCTTCACAACGTTTCCAACATTTGAAATCATCCCTGAACTCACCACTTCATTAATAACAGGTATGATGAATCTTTATGGCTATAACTATTCATATTTTGTGAAACTACATGCCTGTTATGCTGGTGGAAATATACTGTATTTATTCATATAGAGGAATACTGTTTCATTCTGTCTTTCTCTGTCTACTGTGAACTCTTTTTTCTCCTCCCTTTTGTCATCATTTTTGTATTCCAGCACTTTGAATTTCACATTTCACAGGTGAATTTATGATCACCTTTGTACATGAGGTCATAAGAGCTCATGAATTTATTGCAAATATTTTGAGCTCCTTCATTCTCTCCCAGTGCTTGGCCTTCTTTATCTGTTCTTCTAGCTGTTCCCCCTGCCTGTTCTGGATGAGCCTCTCTGAACCTTTATTGACAAGCCCCCTTGTCAGGTGCGGCCGGGGCTCTGGAAGACTCAGCTGGTTCAACTGGGGATCTGGGAGACTCTGCTGTGTAATTTGGGGCTCTGGGAGACAGAAATATATATATTTTCTTTAAATCAACATAATTATTAGTGCACATGGACAGGGAGAGACATATAAAATAGTTTAAATCAACATACTTATTAGTGCACGTGGACAGGGAGAGACATATAAAATAGTTTTAATCAACATACTTATTAGTGCACGTGGACAGGGAGAGACAAATAAAATAGTTTGAATCAACATACCTATTAGTGCACGTGGACAGGGAGAGACATATAAAATAGTTTAAATCAACATACCTATTAGTGTACGTGAACAGGGAGAAACATATAAAAGTTGACGCCGCTGAATGAAATCATAAAAAGTGAACTCATTCAGCTGTATCTTTTTGATGTATTAATTAATAACAGTATCGTGGTATTTTAACGTTTGAAAACAAACACAAACAAAACAATGCTGTGGGCTTGTGAAAGCTGCAGAGGTTTTGTAGGTCTAATGGTAAATTTGATTCGCCAATCGGGAAAGTTTCACTTTTCAAAACTTTTCACAGTGGTTGGTAGCCATTGCTGTGAAGCATAGAGTTTTACATTTCTGGTAATATCTAGAAAACTATGCATATTCATTTTATTTATTTATGTTTTCTTCCTGTCTGTGTTCAGGTCTGATGCTGTGTACCAGTGTTGTTCTGGTAGTCATGGTGACAGTAATAGGAGTGGTTCTTCTCCGGTTCTATCGACAGAGAAGAAGAATCAAGAGACCAACACCTCCACAACCAGTCTACAATAACACCAACACTGCCTCTAGTGGAAAGGAGAGAGGAAGTAGGAGACCAACACCTCCACAACCAGTCTACAGTAACACCAACACTGCCTCTAGTTGAAAGGAGAGAGGAAGTAGGAGACCAACACCTCCACAACCAGTCTACAGTAACATCTACACTGCCCCTAGTGGAAAGGGGAATCAGACGACCAACACCTTCACAACAAGTCTACTTCAACACTGCCCCTAGTGGAGAAGAGAGAGGAAGCAGGAGACCAACACCTCCACAACCAGTCTACAATAACATCAACACTGCCCCTAGTGGAAAGGTGAAACAGACAACCAACACCTTCACAACAAGTCTACATCAACACTGCCCCTAGTGGAGAGGAGAGGGGAAGGAAGAGAACAACACACTTGTCACCATTCTCTTGAATCTCCAAAACTGATTATTTGTCTTTGTCTCACAAAACACAAATGGACCTTCCTGACATTGTCCTATAGACAATGAAACAACAGATGCGACAATAAATGTATGTTTAAATGTTTTGTATAAAAACTGTAGATGCAAAACAGATGTGGAATCTGCAGTTGAACTGACCATAGATGAGTTCAAGGGATATGGAGGCCACTGGATGAACAGTCAACCAACACATTCTGATTCTGGGACGGCTAGAAGACCACATCTACCAGATCCCCTCTCTAAAACATGCACACACAGAAGATACAGACACGTATGGACTTCCTGTATGACGTGTGTTAGGGTGGGACTTCCTGTATGACGTGTGTTAGGGTGGGACTTCCTGTATGACCTGTGTTAGGGTGGGACTTCCTGTATGACCTGTGTTAGGGTGGGACTTCTGGAGTGATATATGCATGTCCAGTGACTTTGTAATTCATGATTACATTGATGTGTCCGTGTTTGATGTTTCACAACAACTGATGAGCAACCCAGACTAGTGTTATAACAGGTGGGTTATGTTTAATGATTAGCAAATGTGTCTTAGGGTTCCAGAATGTTAAATTCCCAGACAATAAATGGGTTGATTGGCGTGGTCTGCGTATTTAAACCACACAGACATAGGTGATGGTCATCCAGTCTTGCCTGAGTAAACGTACCTACACAATACAAAACATGGAGGATTGTGCGGCGATCAATGTTTTGGGTGAAACACCGGTAAAAGCTAATAGCTTAAACGCCGCTCTGCGATTTGGTAAGAAATTACAAATTGACAGCAGTGATGCAATCAACATGCCAGCCCCGAAGAAACCGATGCAGAGTTTAATCCGAATCCATCAACTTCACCAGGATCTGTTGGCACAGGAATGGGGATTGGACGATGGTCAGATCGGTGGATACATCTTCAACCCAGAGATACCGGAGAATGCATTTTATGAATTACCCGAAGGCCATGAGTTTAAGACTGGTGTGACTGATACCAGTTTATGGGGTACCTTTCGAAAAGTGTTTTTGGGGCCAAAACTAGGCCCACATAATACGATAGATGTGCTCTTTAAAGTTGTATGACTCTGTTAGATTGGAACTATTTCCGGAAAATGTCAGCGGGGTAGATTGTGACTGCGATTGTGGACTGTTCGACTGACATATGACCCTGAAGCCCCGCCTTACTTTAACCCCGTCTTCAACACAGAATAAAAACTGACAGACCGCCTGTGACTATCAAGCAGGCGGAAGAATTTACGAAACATCTCAAGATTACAACCAAGCAGAGATTGAAGAATCCAAGGCCGAGGACTGCCTGTGTGACGCCTGGGATGACAATGCTGAAGCCTTCTACGGAACCCCTGACCCAGACAGTTTGATTCCAACGGTATACCCAACAAGAAACTAACATTGGATTGACCAGATTTGTGATCAGCTAGGTCCTCTTAATCTGTCATACCTTTCAAATGCTGACAAGAGTTATCACAAAATGGACAAACACCTTGCACCAAAAGTTTTAAAGATCATCAAAGCAATTAGGTATGATTCTGGGGCTATTCTAAACAAAGCATGCATCGGATGTGAAGTGGACCACCCGAGCCAGACAAGACATTCTTGTCTCGAACCGCCAGATAATCTTTTTGAGACCCATTATGATGACATCGTGGAGACAGTTTTAACACCGCGACTGAAACATGTGTTGGTCAAGGCTTTGAACGCATCAGGGTTTCATCCACCTCCCACCGATGTTCATGTGGCTGCTGAGAACTTTCTGCATGATCTCAAGTTGGAGTCGAACATGACACAGAGACTGAGTGAGAACCGGGATGAATACATGGACAAATTTAATGAGGGTGCTGGATGCGACGCAGCAGCGTCATGGTGCGATGAAAGCAAAGAGTCTGTTGTCTAAGGATGGGTAACTTCAGTTCTCGTGTTAACATGTATATAAACAAACCCTATGAGAAATCTGAATATTTGTGTGACTTTTCTGAATATCTTGGGTGTGTAATTTCGAAAACTCAAATAAAACAATGCTAAACATGTATTACTTCTTATTATTGCTCCAATGCTCTGCAATGTCTGAACAGGTTATGAAAAGCAAACCCTGGTGCTTATGTGGGTAGAGATGGTTTGAAAAGAGTGTACCGGGGAAAACCGGGGAGATCCTCAAATATGGCGTGGCCAATGACTGGCTGCTCGCACAGGATACATACATGCTACACAGGCCTGTAGCTATACATTTTCAAAGAAATAGAGTTATTGTTCATGATATAAATTCACAATTTCTGCTGGATTTGGTTGACATGAGTACTTACAGTGTGGAAAACGATAACATGAAATCTATGTTAACATGCATAGATGTATTAAGCAAATACGCATGGATTTGTGTGCTGAGAAATAAAAGTGCTATCGAGGTAAAGTGAGCATTTGAAGAGATTAAAAGAAGGAAGAACACCACAGAAAGTCCAAAATGTTGTACTTAAAAACTCCTTCCCCTTGTCCGTTTAGACTTTTTGTGGTGTTCTTCCTTCTTTTAATGTCTTCAAATGCACATTTTATATTAACCCAGTTGTTTTTAGTAGTGTGAAACAGAACAGACATGTCTTCAATGTACTCCTAGGTAGAATAGGCAGGTATGAATATAATATAAATAAACATTCAGAGGTGTGTACCATTGGCAGTTGTTGTGATATGAATATATATATATATATATATATATATATATATATATATATATGTCTGTCTGAATATATATAAATATATTATTTAGAGGTTTTAAACAGGCATGTGGGTGGTGGTGGAGTTACTCCCACAATTCCCATGGTCCCACCTGTTGGAAGATGTCAGTCAGATGAGGTAAGTTTAAACAAAAACCATCAGTCTCTGGAATTGGATCCTGTTCTGTGGTAGGAACTGAAGAGGGCAATCTATGAGACCAAGGGATCTCAAGAGTCTGTAAAGAGTCTATATGGAGGAATTGCATACCATTCCTTCCAATGTGTTCTCCAATTTATTAATTACAGAGGTGTTTTAGGAAGTTTTGGTTTCATAGAAAATATTCATTTGGGAGATACGTCACCAGGTCAAGCATTCAGTCCTGCAACATGATATCACAAAGTTGGTGAATGTCACAGACGGTTAACTCTTCAGAGCGTTTTATCATCAACAAGCTTAATCAACAATTCTTAGCAAATTTGACAATAAAAACAATATTTAAATAAAATACTTTCTTTATTTCATTACACATGAGTCACGAAGTACAGTAAAATCTGTGACATTGACATAGATTTCAAAGTGTGAGCTACTTGTGACTTCACCAGCAGGGTAGGTTGTAGAGGTGTGGCCTGCAGGATAGTATTTAGAGGTGTGGCCTGCATGGTAGGATTTAGAGGTGTGCCCAGCAAGGTAGGTTGTAGAGGCGTGGCCAGCAGGTTTGATTTTAAAGGTGTGGTCAGCAGGGTAGATTGTAGAGGTGTGGTCAGCAGGGTAGGTGGTAGAAGCATTTGGTGAGTTCATAGGGACCACCTTTCTGGTATTCTCATACAAACTGTCAACCTAAGGAGAGGATCAGTGATTAGAAATATGAAGTAATGTGTTTAAATCTGTGTTTTCAAATGAAAAAGGTCCAAAAAGGTCCAAAAGGATGTTGAATTGTAACTGATTGATGGACATGTCCACTAGAGGGTGATGTTGACAATTAGATGTTTATGTTGCCTGTCACAGAGACATCTCATCAGAGGTCATTCTTCCAAATAAAACGTTTTAGTTGCAAAAAGTGATATGTATATATGTGTTTGAGTTAGTACTATATATATTGCATATGCAAATACGAATAACAAAACATGAAGGGACCTTGCTGATTTACAAAAGGCATCTCATAATTTTAATGTGTCTACATAAAATGGGTAAGATGTTATTTTTGGCCGGGTGTTTCTGTAAAAGCATTTTGTGACAACTGCTGTTGTAAAAAGGGCTTTATAAATAAATTTAGTTGATTGATTGATTGATTTTACATTTAGAAAAAAAAATCTGTTTTAAAAGATCACACAGAAAATACGTAAAAAGACCTAACCCTGACTAAAAAAAAATCACATTTCCTATTTCCTGATCCAGAAATCTAAATTTTTCTTTGTGGGACCGGGATAAAGTCCCCCTAATTCTATTTTCTTACTTCCTTTATGAGGACTTCTTGTCCTAAATCTGTGAAGTGGAAACTCATGTACTGACAAACACACACACACACACACACACACACAGGCATTGATATTTTATACCTCTTCATGGTTGATGGTGGAGTAGGCTGTTGAAGATGGTGTTGGTCTCTTGCTTTCTCTCTCCTCTCCACTAGGGGCAGTGTTGGTGTTGTAGTAGACTGGTTGTGGAGGTTTTGGTTGCTTGTTTCCTCTCTCCTCTCCACTAGGGGCAGTGTTGGTGTTGTAGTAGACTGGTTGTGGAGGTTTTGGTTGCTTGTTTCCTCTCTCCTCTCCACTAGGGGCAGTGTTGGTGTTGTAGTAGACTGGTTGTGGAGGTTTTGGTTGCTTGTTTCCTCTCTCCTCTCCACTAGGGGCTGTCTTGGTGTTTTTGTAGACAAGCTGTGGATATGTTGGTCTCCTGCTTCCTCTCCTCTTTATACAGAACAGAGCCAGGACCAGTCCCATTACCGTCACCATGACTACCAGACTAACACTGGTCCACACCATTAGACCTGAACTCACACAGAGAGAGTTTATTAGAGTTGAAGAAGTTGAAGTGTCAGAGAGATTGAACGAGAGACAGACAGTGTCAGAGAGATACTCCAACAAAGACAGAGACAAAAAGAGCAAAAGAGCAAGAGAGGGAAAGAAGGGGAGATCAATAAGACAGTGACCGTAGTTACCATAGAAACACAGTCTACCATGGTTCCTGCTTCTACCACAGACCCTCACATGATGCATCACTTCCTGTTGGCCTCTGAGAGACTCACATCTACATCAAGACCATGATGAAGTCTTTGAATAGCACAAACAATATTAGTTTCTACCTCATAGACTAGTAGTGCATCTACCACTAAAATCAATAAACATCAAACTAATTCTGTCCTGTTCCAGGAGAGTCTGAGGGAGACAAATCTTGAGGGGAAAGTAAAAATAGAGACAGACAAGAGAAAGAGAGTTTATCTTATCAAAGAAGGTGAGCTTGGACAGATAACTTGTACTTGTAGTTTTTGCATTTTATTTCATTCTTGTTCATTTTAATATTCAAGCATCTTTCTATTTTGAAACTACAGTACCTTTGTCAGTATACATTTGACTGTATTATCTTTACTGATTATTTGGCATTAGCAATTCAAACATCTACATTCCATGCAAAAAATTATCCATTCGAGACCATTTCATTTGTACTTGAAACAGAAAGCAAGAGACAGCAGTAGAGAGAGGTAGTGACATTTGTCCAATGTATGAATTTATACAATTAATTTCCTCTAGAATGAAAAGTATTTGATATCGCAGAGTCTTAGTTGCTATGTCTAAAATGAAAGACTTTTAATACCTGCTCCAGTTGTCTGAAACATTGTGGAAACGTTTGGGGAGGTTCCATAGATGTTTGAGAGGGATGTGATGACATGGGTTTTTGGGGTAAAAGTGGATGGTTTAGTAGTGGAAGGAGCTGTGTGGGAATATAAGGTATGGAAGACATAAATACTGTCATCATTAAATCTCTCTCAGAAAACAATTAATGAACAACATTTTCTGAAATGTTGAGTATAAATGTGATGAACAGTAAACTTACCATCAGTAACTGTCAGATACACCTCTTGGTATGTGTCTAAACCAACTCTCTCCACTCCACACCAGTATGTCCCAGAGTCTGACTTCTTCAGGTCCTTGATGGTCACATTAAGGTCCCCATTTCTAAAGTCATATATACTATATCTCTCTTTCTCAGAAGACCTCTCTCTGTCCGTGGTCTTAATGAGGATGTCTTGGCCTGAACAGGTCCCCTTGCAGAAGTACTTGATGGTGCTCCACGCCCATGTGTGTGAACATCTGATGTATACTGGTCCTCCTTCAACGCCCATCACCTTGGTAACAGATGACCTCACAACACTCAGAGCTGTTGAACAGAGATCACAACGTTCGGCCTGACATTTTGGATTAAAAATGTTTAATAATTCCCAAAAAGTTGCATTTAACATGGTCATTCAAATGCTTGTAGTGTAGTGACTAAATTTATTGGGACAGAAATTAATTGCACATTAATAAATTATTTAATTATTAAGTGAATTCTAACTGGCTCATCTGATGTGGATGGAAATGCCTCTGATTTAAAGCTGACAGTCGGATCTGTAAAACTTTAATCACTGTGCTGGAACATGGAGCCACAAAATACTAAATTAAACCAGTGTCCCAAATACCTTAATGAGATGACTGTACAATACAACATACCCATGGGAGGAGGAATGGGAGCATATCCTGCTTTAAAATTAGGTTTTATACTGACTTTGGTTATCAGAAACCAAACCAATACATTTTCTTATTCATTTTCTTATTATTCATTTAACCAGATATGGTGAGTGTATATTGAGGGTATGGTGAGTGTATATTGAGGGTATGGTGAGTGTATATTGAGGGTGTGGTGAGTGTATATTGAGGGTATGGTGAGTTTAATCAGGGATGACTATAGAATGGGGAGTGGAAAGTCTGGGCATCTCTGCTTAGACTGCTGCCCCCGCGACCCGGCCCCGGATGAAGCGGAAGAAGATGTATGTATGTATGTATGTATGTATGACTATAGAACGTCCGATCCCTCATGAATGAAAATGGATATTCCATTCTACTAAATATATATTTTCACTGTGACCCACTCTGAACAATAAAAAATTTAACAACCTGACTCTCCCCTAGAAACAAATGAATAATTAAAAGCAAAGCTTATTTTCTTAATTGGTAGGTGAAGGAACAAACAATGAAAACATTGTTTCACAACCGGAAGGTCTATGCAATGTAATGTGAACATTTATAAAAACATGAACAACTCAGAACTGTACAAACAGACACAGAGAGAAGCAGGCAGAAGGACCAACAAGCAGAAGGACATACAGGTAGACTGACCTGAGAGAAGACACCAGGAGAACACTTGGAGAGTCTTCATAATGCCCCCACCAGAGATCCTCTGAGTCCTACTGAGCCATCGGTTGGACGCTTCTGAAACACTGTCTTCCTGTATTAACACTGTTCACGTTGTCACCTCCATCCATATATCTATCTCTGTGCAGGTCTGTCCCTCTGCATGTGTTGTGGGTTGTGTGGGCAGAGGGGGGCTTTAAAGAACATTGAGTGAAACTCAGCTGGGGTAACAGAGAGTGAAAAGGCCTTTGATCTGAAGGTAATACGTATGCTTCAGCTGAAGAGGGATTTTCTTTTCTTAATCCACATGTTTTCAGTAATGTGTAATCAGAACAGAATGTCTTCATTGTACACCTAGGTAGAATAGGCAGGGATACATATTATATGAATAAATCAACATTCAGAGTGGTGTACCATAGGCAGTTGCTATGAAATAAATATATATTTAGAGGTGTGTTAAACAGGCATGTGGGGGGGGGTGGCGGTGTTACTCCCACAATTCCCATGATCCCACTTGTCGGACGATGTCAGTCAGATGAGGTATGTTTAAACAGCAAACCATCAGATAGAGAGAGAAGAAAATTTACAGTATGTCTTTACACATTCACATGCTTTGCCTGCGGATGTGGCTCTCGTCTTCACACCGATGATTACGGGGGCGTGTGGTTTTGGCTCGGAGGCTGAGAGCAGCAACTTTCCTGGGTGTTTCAGAGCGTGTGGCCTCGAGAGGCTTCCGTTCACGTTCAACACATAATGATGTCTACCCTCTTAATACAGCCCCAGGGAGCACGGACACGCTCAACTGGCATGGATACCAAGGTGTACCAATCCTGTGCTGTCGTAAAGTTTATGATGACATTTATCTTCCTGATGGACTGCCATCCTCCCAAATGAAAAATATATATATATGCATTTTGCTTCATAACATTGAAGAATCAAATGTCTCCAATCAGATAAAAAACATGTCTGTCCGTGGTAAAAGTGAAACCATCAGATTGTAGCTGGAGCAGAGCAGGAAGAAGGCCTATGAATCCGAGTACGGATCCTGCTATAGAATCCAAGGATGCCAGGATTTTAAGCAAATAATAAAACAAATCGTAAATCTCCTGTCAAATACGGCTCATCCCTACTGAGGTAGAGCTATAAATTCCAGACTGGACCTCACAGTGAATGATGTAGAACGATGACAGTTATATTAGGTAAACTAGAAAGAATAATTACCAGTATTAATCAAATGAAACAATATTTTAGACATCACTGAAATCTGAAATCATTTTACTCACTACACACTGTCGTTATAAAGTTTGGGTTCGCTTGGAGATTTCCTTTTTGGTCCATTTAAATAACATCAAATGGATTGGTAATACAGTGTAACATTGTAAATGACTACCGTAGCTGGAAACAGCTGATTTTTAAAGGAGTGTTTTTGGCTGTGTTAATATAATCGCAAACACGTTTTCCAATAGCCATAAAGCCTTTTAACAATAATTGTTCCTACCCAAAGACCAAAATATCACGCAAAACTTGGACAGGAAACAGAAGAAGGCAACACGAAGGACCAGTTATTATACTTTTACAGTGCCTATACTAGTACTAGCAGTTCAGATATATGGCTAGTCTGTCACCCACTAAACCATCACATCTTTCTTGACAGTGTTTCTGAAATTCTTCAAAACTGAAGCCCCTCCCTCCCCTTCTACTTTTTCTTTCTTTCGTCTGTCTCAGTAATAGTGTGGGTGGTGGTGAACCTGGTGGTCTTTAACCTGCACATCCTGGTGATTTACTGGTATAAACCCAATTCCAAAAAAGTTGGGACACTGTACAATTGTGAATAAAAACAGAATGCAATGATGTGGAAGTTTCAAATTTCGGTATTTTATTCAGAATACAACACAGATGACATATCAAATGTTTAATCTGAGAAAATGTATCACTTTAAGGGGAAAATAAGTTGATTTAAATTTCATGGCATCAACACATCTCAAAAAAGTTGGGACAAGGCCATGTTTACCACTGTGTGGTATCCCCTCTTCTTTTTATAAACAGACTACAAACGTCTGGGGACTGAGGAGACAAGTTGTTCAAGTTTATGGGACTGTTGTCCCATTCTTGTCTAATACAGGCTTCTAGTTGTTCAACGGTCTTAGGTCTTCTTTGTCGCACCTTCCTCTTTATGATGCACCAAATGTTTTCTATGGGTGAAAGATCTGGACTGCAGGCTGGCCATTTCAGTACCCGGATCCTTCTTCTATGCAGCCATGACATTGTGATTGACCACAGTATGTGGTCTGGCATTGTCATGTTGGAAAATGCAAGGTCTTACCTGAAAGAGACGACGTCTAGATGGGAGCATATGTTGTTCTAGAACTTGGATATAACTGTCAGCATTGATGGTGCCTTTCCAGATGTGTAGGCTGCCCATGCCACACGCACTCATTCAACCCCATACCATCAGAGAGGCAGGCTTCTGAACTGAGCGCTGATAACAACTTGGATTGTCCTTGTCCTCTTTAGTCCGAATGACATGGCATCCCAGTTTTCCAAAATGAACTTCAAATGTTGATTTGTCTGACCACAGAACACTTTTCCACTTTGCCACAGTCCATTTTAAATGATCCTTGGCCCAGAGAAAACGCCTGAGCTTCTGGATCCTGTTTAGATACAGCTTCTTTTTTGACCTACAGAGTTTCAGCCGGCAACGGCGAATGGCACGGTGGATTGTGTTCACCGACAATGTTTTCTGGAAGTATTCCTGAGCCCATGTTGTGATTTCCATTACAGTATCATTCCTGTATGTGATGCAGTGCTGTCTGAGGGCCCGAGGATCACATGCATCCAGTATGGTTTTCCGGCCTTGACCCTTACGCACAGAGATTGTTCCAGATTGGATGATATTATACACTGTAGATGATGATTACTTCAAACACTTTGCAATTTTTCTCTGAGAAAATCCTTTCTGATATTGCTCCACTATGTTTCGCCACAGCATTGGGGGAATTGGTGATCCTCTGCCCATCTTGACTTCTGAGAGACACTGCCACTCTGAGAGGCTCTTTTTATACCCAATCATGTTGCCAATTGACATAATAAGTTGCAAATTGGTCCTCCAGCTGTTCCTTATCTATACATTTAACTTTTCCGGCCTCTTATTGCTACCTGTCCCAACTTTTTTGCAATGTGTAGTTCTCATGAAATCCAAAATTAGCCAATATTTGGCATGCCATTACAAAATGTCTCGCTTTCAACATTCGATATGTTATCTATATTCTATTGTGAATTAAATATAAGTTTATGAGATTTGTAAATTATTCCATTCCTTTTTTACTCACAATTTGTACAGTGTCCCAACATTTTTGGAATTGGGTTTGTATATATCCTCAGTGTCTGCAGGTCTACTCTGTTTGAACAGACACACTGACACACAGACACACTGACACACAGATAAACAGACATACTGACACACAGACACATAGACACACACACAGACACACAGACACACAGACACACAGACAAACAGACACACTGACACACTGACACACAGACACACTGACACATAGACACACAGACACACAGACAAACAGACACACTGACACACAGATAAACAGACACACAGATAAACAGACACACAGATAAACAGACATACTGACACACTGATCCACAGACAGACTGACACATAGACACACAGACAAACAGACACACTTACACACTGACACACAGACAGACTGACACATAGACACACAGACAAACAGACACACTGACACACTGACACACTGACACACTGACACACAGACAAACAGACACACTGACACACTGACACACTGACACACTGACACAAAGACAAACAGACACACTGACACACAGACAGACTGACACATAGACACACAGACACACTGACACATAGACACACAGACAAACAGAAACACTGACACATAGACACACTGACACACAGACAGACTGACACATAGACACACTGACACACAGACAGACTGACACATAGACACACAGACAAACAGACACACTGACACACTGACACATAGACACACTGACACACAGAGAGACCAACACACTCACATTTAGCGACAACATTGTTTCTCTGTCAGCTACCCCCCGGCCTTTCATCTTCTACTGACGGCTCTTCCTTCCCCTTGCCCCCACTATTTCCTGATCTCCCTCGCTCTCTCTTCCTGTCTCTGACTCTATGTGCCCCCATGTGTTTCCATTGAATCATCATTGAATTGGGTTCAGTTCCATTGCCCATTTTATGCCAATGACGTGATATTGTAAGCGTTGTTACAAAGAGCAAGCATGCCTTTTTATAAATATCAAAATGCAACAACCCTCAATCTGTGGCATAAAAGGCTGAGGATTTCCATACCCACACAACGTTTTGAACGAACTGTTGTATAGTGTTGCTAACCAGCATCACCACAAGGCCAAGAGGAGCTATATCTCTGAAAAATATTTAACCCTTCTGTTCCTCACTCAGAACTATCCTTTTCAACTTATATATATACTCTATATACAACCATACTCTATAAAAGGGTGTGTCCGATGCATAGATGTTGGTAGTTCTGCAGATCAACATGGGTTGGTTGCAGAACTACGTGCTCAGCTTGGCTTTATGATGTCAATAAAGTCTATTATTGAATTCACAAACTTCTGAGTTGTTTCAGCTTTTCGGCAATAATATATTCTCAAATAGATTTGCCTTAACATATTCTCACTGTTTTGGAAAATATGATAATAGAGATAAAATATATTTTAATTCAAGGTAATAATTTGTTACTATTGTGTCGTTTTCATTATTGTAAATATGTTCAATATGTTCAAAATTAAGCCAAAATGCCAAAAAACATTTAAACCAGGGGTTCCCAAATTTAGGGTCGTGACCGCGTGTGGGATCACCTGATATGAATATGGGGTCGAGGGCGAATGTTTTACAATTGACTCTCATAGCCTCAAATAAAAAAAATAAGATTATATATTCACATGGTTGGGGTCGGGAGACGTTTTAGATATTGAAATTGCGTCGTCTGAAAAAAAGGTTTGGGAACCCCTGATTTAAACAAATATTTACAATAAAATTGGTTGAATTGGTCTAACATCAGGAGATGCGTAACTTTAAACACAATATCAATATCAAATCACAAAAGCATTTTATTTATATACAATGTGGTTAGACTTTTTCTTTCATGGCATATTCTTTATGAATGGGACTCATCCCATGTACATATTTTATAGCCCTACTTAGTTTTGGGGTGACTGGGCTGTAGAATAGATGGGGTCTTCTGGAGTGTCACTATAGATCTGCACATCAGGCCATTTCATATGTTCTACAGGGTCTTTGGGTAAATGGGCTTTAGAATAGATGGAACCATCCTGGGTTCTACTGGCTGTTGAAGGGACTGAGGAGATTCTAGAATCTTTGGGAAGTTACACACTGGAGTAGATAACAGAACCTGGGTAATCTGCAAGATTGTAGATTGGATTCATGTGATCTTTGTGGAAGTCCACAGTAGAGTAGCTTGGATGTAAATCATCTTGGGGACAGTTAGTGTCAGCAGGGTTGGTTGTAGAGGAGGAGGAGACGACTACAGGGAGTGTTTCAGTTTGTCCATCTGCCTCTCTGATCTCCTCGTACAAACAGTCAGTCTGCACAGAGAACCAATGACAATTATAACATGGTCAGACGTGGAAGAAATGTCATGATACAAAACCTACAAAAATGTAGTCAAGGACTGTTTTTTCACAAACAGAGTATTACAGACTCTTTGGGGTCGCCCAAGAGCGCACATTATTTCCTCATTGTCAAATCAGTTCAGATCTCAGGGCACTCTGAGACAAGCGTGTGTTTACGCGTTTTATGTCAATGTTCATGTAGTTGTCACATAGCACAAAGCCTTGTCTATCAACTCTCCTTCAGATGTTGATATGGACACACATTTAACAAAGGCTTTTTTAATTTGCACATTATTACAGTCAGTACCAATACTTTTAATGCCTCGAACAAGAAGGACTACGTATAAAAAGTGTCATCAAAACGTTATTTATCATAAACATTATAAATGGTAAGACCAATATGAACACAAAAACACTAAATGGGGAAACCAATATGAACACCATCAATAAAAAGCTGCCTGTATTTCAACATCATATTATTTCATTTTGTTTTTGCTATTTTTGCTAATATCTCCCAGTCCTACGAACACACACACGACACAGAGATGGTACAGGACCACTCCCCTCTCCTGACCGTGTCTCTCACCTTCGGGGAGGCTGGAGGTTGAGATGTGGTCGTCCTGCGTCTTCTCTTCACGAGGAACAGGACCAGTCCCGTCACCGTCACCATGACTACCAGACCGCCACCGGTCCACACCAGTCGGTTGGTGCGATCTGTCAGGAGACGATGGCCGACAGACAGAGAGCAACTCAAGTTGTTATAAGCGAGAGACTATATATATCGAGCAACCATAGCAACACGGGGCACTGCGAAGAACATCAAGTGTTGAGTCATTTCCTGTTGAGTACAGAACCTGAGTAACCTACATTTAAGTTTGAAACACAGACATGCAATCTTACTTGCACTCTCATGAAGGCCTGCACCACTGGAGTCCAAGGAAGGATCTAGAGGGGAGATAAATGGTTTCATTATCTATTTAACATTTGCTTGCACAGGTTGTCTCATTGAGATTAATCTCTTTTTCCAGGGAGACCTGATCTGACCTGGTTCACAACAGGGTGACTGGAAGAGGATGCATTTCAGCCAGGGCCAGAAAGGACATGGTGACATAGCCGTTCGTTTAGGGCCCACGATCTCTAGGGGGCCCCAGTCCGCTAGTGAGACAATAGGGAGGAAGGTGCCTCCAAATAAAATGTTGCTAAGGGCCCCCGTAAGGCTAAAGATAGCCCTGATTTCAGGCAATATCAAAACAGGACAGTATTTCAGACAGTAGCAATATTTACGGACTGATATACAGACAATTTCAGACATAAACGTATAACACATACGATCAGAACAAGCTAGTGTCGTCAATAAAATGTGTTCTATGTATACCTAATGACGGT
Organism: Esox lucius; assembly: GCF_011004845.1. NCBI lineage: Eukaryota > Metazoa > Chordata > Actinopteri > Esociformes > Esocidae > Esox > Esox lucius. Next base: position 5,355,426 of record NC_047577.1, read on the forward strand.
CACATGCCTGTGAACATCAAAAAAACAACATCTTGGAATGTCAAACTGGCCTGAAGCTGGAGATCAGTGGCAACTTCATCACAAAAATATCTGAGTTTAAGACGATGAGAAGTCAGTGATGAACAACTAACAGCACTATAGAGCTCAAAGTCATGTGTCACATGTTTTTCATTGGTGATAAAACTTAAGGCCCAATGAAACCCAGAATCAAGTGCCTTTGGGATAAATAATCACACCTGCGCTTAACGATGAGTGACCAGAGATGTCCCCTGGCGTCAGAAATGTCATGGAGAGGTTTGGGGATGTTCCAGAGACGTTGTGAATGGTTGTGGGATTGTTAGAAGATGTAACAGAGATGTTGGGGAGGTTTGTAGAGACACCACGTTTGGGGCTGACAGTTTTGGGAATTAGAGGAGCTGCGTGAGAAGAAAGCAGGTGTCAAAACGTATGTTTAAATTTCATAGGAAATAAGTCAGGAAGCCTCCCCAAAAGTATGTAATACTAATGAATGATTTATGCTTACAGTGAACTTGCCATTAGTATTACTAGAGTCCAATATATATTAACAGTAGTTGTACCATCAGTTATACTACATACCAATATATATTAAAAGTAATTGTACCATCAGTAATACTACATACCAATATATATTAACAGTAATTGCACCATCAGTAATACAACATACCAATATATATATTTACAGTAATTGTACCATCAGTAATACTATATACCAATTTATATTAACAGTAATTGTACCATCAGATATATGACTTACAAACATATAATTACAGTAAACTTACCATCTGTAACTGTCAGATGCACCTCTTGGTATGAGTCCATTATAGATCTCTCCACTCCACACCAGTATGTCCCAGTGTCTGACCACTTCAGTTCCTTGATGGTCACAGTGACGACTCCCTTTCCATAGTCTTCTATACTGTATCTACCTGGAGTTACCTTCCTCCTCCCTTTAGTTTCAACCAGAATATCTTCACCAGAACACGTCTCCTTGCAGAAGTACTTGTTGTTGGTTGAAGCCCATGAGAATAAACAGGGGAAAGTGACATATCCTCCTACAACCTTCTCCACAACAGAAGGTGAAGCCTCGACACACAGACCTTTGAAACATAGACATAGTCACAACAGATTTGATTATATTCAACTTTATTGTCGTTGAACAAGTACAATGAAATGCAGTTAGCATCTAACCAGAAGTGCAAACAGAAGAGGGCAGAACATGTACAAGTGTTTAGTTTAATGTGTGTTACAAGTGGGATGAATAGATGTGCAGTGAGGCAAATGCAAGTACAAATGTCAATTCTAGAGTGCAATCAAGGCAAACTGAAGGTGTAAGGTAGCATGTGCAACTGAAATGAAGATTCACTGTGACAATGTATAATATTGCACAACTTATGTTACCCTGCCCTGATCCATTCAAAACGCCATCACATGCATGTTGACACCATACAGTATGTGGAAAGAAATAACGTAAACAAAATAGATATCTGCAAAACAAATATGGACCAATCAGAAAGACAGACAGATGGATATTGGCAGATAGAACTCACCTGGGAGAAGACAGTAGAAGACAACATGGATGATCTTCATTCTGGACCAGTTTCTCTACTTTCACACTGCCTATACTGTTACTAAACTACCACCAGATATGTTACTGTCACAGTCACTATACTATTACTGTACTACCACAAGTTATTATACTGTCACAGTCACTATACTATTACTATACTACCACCAGTTATCATACTGTCACAGTCACAATACTATTACAATACTACCACCAGTTATTATATTGTCACAGTCACTATACTATTACTGTACTACCACCAGTTATTATACTGTAACAGTACAACAGTAATATATACTGAATTACAAGAGATTATGAAAATGATATACTATGACCCTGTAGAGTAGAAGTAGTCACACCATTTCAGATGGACACAATGTCCTGGGTACTTTCTCTAAAATAACCTTTGTATCAAAAGTTGCATGTTGGCTGCAATTCAACCGGTTGAAACCAGCTAGAGTTCAGAGGTGTGAACCACAAATGAGAGGTCGCAAATCTCACCCTAATGTGGCACCCTACCCTGGAGACAGTACACTACATTTGACAGGGGCCTATGAAGGACTAGCTGTGGAGGAGAAAGTCAGTGTTCCAACTACTCTCGGCTGACCGTGTGAAAACCTTGTTTGCATTTCATCTATGGAGGCATCTTTGTTTAAAATGTACCCGGTTCATTTAATCTAAGGAGGCATCTTTGTTTAAAATGTACCTGGTTCAGTTAATCTAAGGAGGCATCTTTGTTTAAAATGTACCTGGTTCATTTAATCTAAGGAGGCATCTTTGTTTAAAATGTACCTGGTTCATTTAATCTAAGGAGGCATCTTTGTTTAAAATGTACCTGGTTCATTTAATCTAAGGAGGCATCTTTGTTTAAAATGTACCTGGTTCATTTAATCTAAGGAGGCATCTTTGTTTAAAATGTACCTGGTTCATTTAATCTAAGGAGGCATCTTTGTTTAAAATGTACCTGGTTCATTTAATCTAAGGAGGCATCTTTGTTTAAAATGTACCTGGTTCATTTAATCTAAGGAGGCACATGATCAAAATGATGACACTACAGTTCATGTAGATGTAACAGGTCCTACTGGGACTTGAACCTGGGTCCTCACAATGGGAGTTGGGTGCTCTAGCAAGGAGGCTAAAACCCATGGGGCCTAGTTTTATGAGCTGAATGAAGAAAATCACAGCTTAAGAAGGGTTTAAAATCATATGATCTATTGAAATAAAGTTAACTGAAGAGAATGTGAAACGATTCCTTCTCTTTAAACAAGGCAGTTCTCTCACACTGTGACCCACTGGGGCCTAGAAAAGTAACTCTTTCCGCCTCAGCAGTCTTGGTCAGAAGTTTAGCTCCACAGATGTCAGACTACCCCTGTCCAACACATTGGTCACTCCAGCCAACTCCACCGTATCAGGACAGGCATTGACACAGACAGGACAGACGAGTGGAAATTTACTGTCAGAGACTGAACATGTGAATTTCTGTTGAATGATTATTACAATGCAGTCATTCCACTGGCACTGGCACAAATTGGATATACATGTTGCGATGCGAAGGCAGGACACGAGACGCAGAGCTGTAGTATGAATACATTCCCTTCTTCACCTTTAGTTTGTCATTCTTTTTGAATGACAAACTAAACACATACACACACACATACACACACACGCACTTACACTCGTGTCACACAGGTTCAACAGGCCCATTTGCTTTCTCTCTCTTGCTCTTTCTCTCCTCTCCACTAGGGGCAGTGTTGGTATTGAGGCAGACTGGTTGTAGAGCTGTTTGTCTCGTGCTTCTTCTCCCCTCACCACCAGGGGCAGTGTTGGTGTTATAGTAGACTGGTTGGGGGGGGGTTTGGTCTCTTGCTTTTTCTGTCCTCCACTAGGGGCAGTGTTGGTGGTGTAGTAGACTGGTTGTGGAGCTATTAGTCTCTTGATTCCTGCCTACTCTCCAAGTTTTGAGTCATCTGTTGGCCAATGTCATTGTCATATCTACATCTCAGACTTCCTAACCACTTCTAGCACATCATCTTAACTTCTGCTTTCTCTGACACACTCAGTACATTTCTGAAATCTTCCTGCACTCTCAGTCTGTCCTGCTCCACGAGTGTCCAAATAAGAATCAGGAGGGAAGAGAGAGACAATCAGAAATATTGACATCAGCCTAATTAATCAACAGTCACAAGGAGTTGCCACTATAATCAAGCATTTTAGATTATTGCATTGTGTAGGGCCCTACAAAATCTGTAAGGCGCAAAGGCGCCCCCCACCTGCAACACTAGCATCGCATGAACAGTGCCAACGGAGAAGGCTGGCATGTTCTGGAACCTCCCAGGGGCAGCCAGCACAGCTGCAGGGTCCACGGAGACTATGAGTGCTGGCGTCACGCCTCTCAAAGCACCACCGGGACGTCACCCCTGAGGCCACACCGCCTTCTGATTCATATTCTCCCCTCTCCTCCTAATAACAGGCCCTCCTGGGCCCACAGCCTGGGTCCGTTGCCTGTCTCTCTCCAGGTTGATACTGCAGTTTCAATCAAAAGGTCCGTGGACGACATAAACATTTAGACGTATGGACAGACCTGTGTCGCAAGGATTCAGCCTGAACGCGGAAATAGTCTCCTGATGACAGTTTCACCATAATTGTGGCCTTAAAACATTTTATGGTTGCAAAATTCTCTCTCTTCTTGTACTGAAGCTCCTCCCTCCCCTGACACGCCCCTTCAATATCATCATCACTCCATCTCAATTTATTTAATTTAAACGCCTTTATTTGCATGGGAAACATCATTACAAGGCTTGAATAAGTGGAAAATAAGAAAAATCATATAAACACAATAACAAAGAAACCAGGCAAGCCTAATTCAAGCCTAATTCAGGTGTTCCTAGAAATAATAAATGCCCTCACTGGATTGAAACCCGGGTCTCCCACATGAGAGGCTGCGTCTTTAGTAGCTATGCCACAAAGTTATGTGAGCTGAATGTCGGTATTACAGCTCAACATTAGATAATTTTATGACACATGAACATTACGCTGAGTTTGAGTATTTCGCTAAACATCATTAAGCATTGTGTTAAAATTACTAACGTTTCTTTTCAAGTTTACCTCCTCCACAAATAGTATATATGAACTGTATGGCTTTTACCCCTGGCCGTTTTAACAGCTTATTAGCCACTAATAGGCCTACTAGAATCTACTAACTTACTAACTGGAACAGTCATAAGAACTGAGCGACTGCCAGTGAGACTGAAGATGAACGTTACACTGCCAAAGCTATTTAATTTCATGGCACAACAGAGCCCGTTTTTCTTTCATTTTTCAATGACATTCATACCATAACTTTCCATAAAGGAGGTGAGAACTGACTTTTTGTCAAGTGAAAAGACGAGAGAATCGTGGAAACCTCGACACGTCTACTGCTGATCTAGCCTATATTACCACAGAAACGATGCACACATGCGTACTTCAAATCCACCAGAAATTGTTGCAATGTAACCGTAAACAGTTTCATTTTAGGCCGTACTATAACGTAGCTAATGAAGGTTGTAGCCAGCAACGTTTTTGTCTATCCTGCCCCAAAAAGCATGCACGGATTATTACTTCTAAAATGCACCAGAAATTGTCGCAATATCACTGCAAACAGTTTTATTTTAGGCTTTTTTGCTACATCGCCAGTGAAGATTTTGTTTATCCTGAACAAATCCAAAAGCATAATTTGTTTTGAATGTGACCAGACTCGATCGCGAAACCTCCAGTTCGGTAGTCCACGTCTCAACCATTACGCTGTTCAACCAGTGGAGGTCGCTCGCTCACTCACTCAGTCACTCAGTAAGAGACATTCGCTCTTCTTGGCTGTTTCCGCTTACGCGGTCCAGCAAAAATAAGTTTCAGATGTTATATTTTGTTACTATGTTACAATGTATGAATTAAATCATGATGACATGGGAAAATGTCCTGAACATTGAAAATGGTTCAAACTGGTTGAATGTTAGACTCAGTCTATATGTGTTTGTGTCCTAAATGGCATCCTATTCACTACACAGTGCCCTATTCCGACCTGGACCTGTAGAGAACTCAGTCAGCTGTGGGTCAAATTTATATGCTAGGTACCCTACTTTTGAGATGTTCAAGTTTTGAGATGCGTCCATCACTGTGGATGATAAATTGTGACAACCGTCAACTTCCCTGTATTACAGTAGGCATGTTTTTTTCACCCAGCAGTTGGAAATATTGATGAGACATGGATAGTTGTGAGGGAGGAAATGATAATTTTAGTAGCTAATCCATTACTAGGCATTTTGTCATTTCATATTGAGTAGAAGAGTAGATAGAAGAGGGCCAAGAACACACTGCTGAGGGGCCCCCATTTTAACAATCAGCGAAGAGGGGATGTTGCAAAATCAGAAAGTCCAGAATCCAGTTGGACAGGCTAGTGTCCAAACCCAGTGCCCTGATCTTGGTGACAAGTTTGGGTGAATAGTAGTTTTGAATGTTGAACTATTGAACTATATTCAATGAACAAAATTTCACAGAGTTGTTTTTCTCCAAAGAGTATTTTGCAATAGATAAGCTCTCATTCTGGCTGAGCAGGGTAAGAGGGTTACATTTCACTCCCCCACTAAAACACTAATAATTATCTATGTGAATAAGGAATGTTTTGTCACAGGGAAAACTATTTACCTTCCCAGCAAGTTTTGTTCCAGCAATCCCATTCTTGCCATACAACTTCTGCGAGGCTAGCTTCCCTCCTTGGCTAATTTTGTGAATGCACATTTTACCTGGATGATAAATATAGCATAAGTATGCCATAGGGAGCGAAATTTGCTTCGTAAGAAACTATAATGCCAGCTAGAGAACAGGACAACAAACTAATTTCCTCCCTTGTCTACTACAGCATTCACTACAAAAAAACGTCAAAGAAGCAAAAGAAGACTTAGACAAACTTTCTATAGCTAGCTACCAGGAACCCTGAGCTAACATTAGCAAGGTTAATAAGACAAGGTTTTTTTGTGTTGTACAACCATCGCACCCATTTAAGCTCTGCCTCTGCCCTCACACCTCAGAGGTAATACATTGAGAAAATGAAACTATGGGTGAATCTCAAATTGCATACTACATACTACAAGTACTTACTTTGTGGGTGATGATGAAGTATATACTGTTTAGTATACACTCACCTAAAGGATTATTAGGAACACCATTCTAATACTGTGTTTGACCCCCTTTCGCCTTCAGAACTGCCTTAATTCTACGTGGCATTGATTCAACAAGGTGCTGAAAGCATTCTTTAGAAATGTTGGCCCATATTGATAGGATAGCAGCTTGCTGTTGATAGAGATTTGTGGGATGCAAATCCAGGACACAAAGCTCCCGTTCCACCACATCCCAAAGATGCCCTATTGGCTTGAGATCTGGTGACTTTGGGGGCCATTTCAGTACAGTACTCATTGTCATGTTCAAGAAACCAATTTGAAATGATTCCAGCTTTGTGACATGGTGCATTATCCTGCTGGAAGTAGCCATCAGAGGATGGGTACATGGTGGTCCTAAAGGGATGGACATGGTCAGGTAGGTCGTGGCATTTAAACGATGCCCAATTGGCACTAAGGGGCCTAAAGTGTGCCAAAAAAACATCCCCCACACCATTACACCACCACCACAAGCCTGCACAGTGGTAACAAGGCATGATGGATCCATGTTCTCATTCTGTTTACGCCAAATTCTGACTCTACCATCTGAATGTCTAAACAGAAATCGAGACTCATCAGACCAGGCAACATTCTTCCAGTCTTCAACTGTCCAATTTTGGTAAGCTTGTGAAAATTGTAGCCTCTTTTTCCTATTTGTAGTGGAGATGAATGGTACCCGGTGGGGTCTTCTGCTGTTGTAGCCCATCCGCCTCAAGGTTGTGCGTGTTGTGGCTTCACAAATGCTTTGCTGCATACCTCGGTTGTAACAAGTGGTTATTTCAGTCAAAGTTGCTCTTCTATCAGCTTGAATCAGTCGGCCCATTCTCCTCTGACCTCTAGCATCAAGGCATTTTCGCCCACAGGACTGCCGTATACTGGATGTTTTTCCCTTTTCACACCATTCTTTGTACACCCTAGAAATGGTTGTGCGTGAAAATCCCAGTAACTGAGCAGATAGTGAAATACTCAGACTGGCCCGTCTGGCACCAACAACTATGCTACGCTCAAAATTGCTTAAATCACCTTTCTTTCCCATTCTGACATTCAGTTTGGAGTTCAGGAGATTGTCTTGACCAGGACCACACCCCTAAATGCATTGAAGCAACTGCCATGTGATTGGTTGATTAGATAATTGCATTAATGAGAAATTTAACAGGTGTTCCTAATAATCCTTTAGGTGAGTGTATAGTCAGCTAGTAGGCCAGTATTTGGGACCAATTGGGAAATACTACTTCGTCATGAAATTGCATCTTTAAATTAATGTGTTTTGTCACGCATGAACATCACACCAAGTTTGAATATTTAGCTTGACACCATTAAGCTTTGGTTTAAATTGAAGTTTTAAACAAAGTTTACTTCCACCACAAATAGCATCTATAAATTATATGGCTTTTGCCACTGGCCGTTAATAAAGCTTACAAGCCAGCAATTGTAAAAGATAGTATCTTACTACTTGGAATGGTCAAAAGTATTGAGCCCACGTTAAAGAGACTGAAGATGAACTTTACACTGCCAAAGCTATTTTATGGCAAAACATTTGTTTTTCTTTCATATGTGAATGACATTGATACCATAACTATCAATTTAGGTGTCAATAACTGACTTTTTCGTCAGGTGAAAAGATGAGGGAATTGTAGAAACCCCTACTCTTTTAATGCACAAGGAGTTGTGGTCTATATTACCCCAATTAGCATTCAAGGACACATATTTCAAAAATCTGCCAGAAATAGTAGACCATCCAGGAAATGTTGGCATGTTATTTTCAGTGTATTTTTGTGATATTTTCAATTGTATGCATGTATCCAATTTGAGATTCAGTCTAAAATAAAGATTTTTACTTTGGGTCTATTGTGTTGTGGGTGAGGGTTTGGAAGGTAGATGCTTGATGTGTTGTGTTGAGGGTTTGGTAAGTGGAGTCTTGACATGTTGTGTTGAGGGTTTGGTAGGTGGAGTTTTGAGGTATTGTGTTGAGGGTTTGGTGGGTGGAGTCTTGAGGTGTTGTGTTGAGGTTTTGGTGGGTGGAGTCTTGAGGTGCTGTGTTGAGGTTTTGGTGGGTGGAGTCTTGGGTTACTATGGCAAGGTTGTAGTAGGTGGAGTCTTGGGTTGATGACACTGGAGGGTTGACTGGCCCTGTGGAACAAATCAACATTATAAAGAAATGTGTGTGTGTGTCTGTGTGTGTGTGTAAGTGTATGTGTGTGTGTGTCTGTGTGTCAGTGTGTCTCTGTGTGTGTGTGTCTGTGTGTGTGTGTGTGTCTGTGTGTGTGTGTGTGTTTAATCCACGTCTGTGTGTATGTTAATGCGGGGACCTAGAGTTGTCCGGCAGGTCTCCAATAGTTGAAATGCAATTTCCAGTTCAGAGATTAAGTTTAGGGAAAAACACACAATTGGGCACTGTGTTTAAATAAGGGTTATAATTACAATCAGTGTAAAGGGTTACGTTTAGGTCTAACACTTACGCCTTAGTATAATAATTTAGTTTACTTTTAGGTTTTGGCATTGCGTGTTAGGTTGAAGGTTAAGATTGGGTTACATTCCTCTGTAAACTCAAACCATGAAAAAACAAGAAACTACACACAAACCTACCGTGTCTAATATCAAACAATGATCAACCAAGAACAGAACAAAAGACAACTCGAGACAACATAGAACGGGTACATGGACTAATAGACTAACAAGGACCTCCAAATAAGGGCATGACGCTCACAAGCAAGGAAACCAACCAAATTAAAACAAGTACTGGAACCAATCACTAAAACATGGAGTAATACACTGACTCAGAATTGCAAAACACAGCCAGCAATAAAATTAAACACCCCCAAAACAAATACTCCCCCCAATACGAAAACACAACCACTAATATAATTAAACACCCCCAAAACAAATACTCCCCCTAATATGAAAACACAACCACTAATATAATTAAACACCCCCAAAACAAATACTCCCCCCAATACGAAAACACAGCCAGCAATAAAATTTAACACCCCCAAAACAAATACTCCCCCCAATACGAAAACACAACCACTAATATAATTAAACACCCCCAAAACAAATACTCCCCCTAATATGAAAACACAACCACTAATATAATTAAACACCCCCAAAACAAATACTCCCCCTAATACGAAAACACAACCAGTAATATAATGAAACACCCCCCAAAACAAATACTCCCCCCATTATGAAAACACAACCACTAATATAATTAAACACCCCCAAAACAAATACTCCCCCCAATGTGAAAACACAACCACTAATATAATTAAACACCCCCAAAACAAATACTCCCCCCAATACGAAAACACAACCAGTAATATAATGAAACACCCCCCAAAACAAATACTCCCCCCATTATGAAAACACAACCACTAATATAATTAAACACCCCCAAAACAAATACTCCCCCCAATGTGAAAACACAACCACTAATATAATTAAACACCCCCAAAACAAATACTCCCCCTAATACGAAAACACAACCAGTAATATAATGAAACACCCCCCAAAAAAAATACTCCCCCCCAATGTGAAAACACAACCACTAATGTGATACATTTAATCTTTAAATAACTGGACATATAGACAGGAAGCTGGCAAACTTTTAGATTTTCTCTGGATATTATCTAATCTAATTCAATGTCTTCGTGACTAATAGCCGACCCAGTCATTCCATTCCATGTTTCATGAACACAGCAACCTCCTCACGACGTTCTCAATGCAAATACCATGTCTAAGACCAACATCAGCAAGACGCACATGTGATGACCTAATATGATTGTCCCTGATAATAATAAATACAAATGGGTTCAATTAAATGACTCTTTGAATTGTTTACACACATTTTTATTCCTTCCAATAGCATTAAAAATAATTAATTTCATATTTCCCATTCACCCTGAATAACAGATGTGCATCAAATCAGGGACGCGAGTCTTGTACCTCCTTGTGACTTAATGTTGTAATTTCCTATTAGGGGGGTCTGCGTTCATATTCGGGGAAGGGGAATTGTTTTGAAGGAACTGAAACATTTCTATTCTGTGATTATTTACTATTCATTCAATAAACCTTACTTTTGTTCTAGATCCATTCAGATCCTATGGGTCATATAAATCCTATGAGCTGTACTGTATGAGTCTTATATGATGTCATTTGAATACTATTTGTTGCTGCTGTTCCATTTGCTCACAGGTGCCTCTGTTTCTGTGTCCTAGTCCAAATGTAATACCTTGTTTAGGTTTGTAAACTGACACTACCCAGGAAGGCATAGATTGGAAGGTGTTCACAGATAGCAAAGTGGGCTAAGAGTGAGAAAACATCCTCCATAGTGGTTATGTTGTGTGTTATTGGGGTAGTATTTGTATTGGGAGTCTGTCATCCTATGAGTGGTTATGTTGTGTATAATTGGGGTTGTAATTGTGTTGGGAATGTATCATGGTATAAGTGGTTATGTTGAGTGTAATTTGGGTTGTATTTGTATTGGGTGTGTGTCATCATATTCGTGGTTATGTTGTGTGTTATTTTGGTAGTATTTGTATTGGGGTGTTAAATTGAATTAGGGGTTGTGTTTTTGTGTGTGTTTATACATGAATACGTAAGAAGTTACTCACTTGATGATTTCCTGTCTCTCCTCCATTTATAGACCAGAAACAGGATGATTCCCGACACCAACACAGCCAGACTCACAAAGATCACACTGATGACCACTGGAATATCAAGAAACAAAAAATACCAGACTCAAACAGACCATAATTACCATTGAAGTACCTAGAACTACAAATACCAGACTAACACAGACCATAATTACCATTGAAGTACCTAGAACTACAAATACCAGACTAACACAGACCATAATTACCATTGAAGTACCTAGAACTACAAATACCAGACTCACACACTCCAAGACCACGGTTCAGCCTACTACAAATGCTGGCCATTCATTATGTTTGCCTTGGCTGAAACTTTTTTTTGCTACGGCTCTGTAAAGAGGACATGTTTTATTAAGTCTTAATTCCACATAGTTCATATTGCACTGGCACAGCTCAAAATAATTTACGATTTTGGTCACGTAACATAACTGTATTAGATAGAATGTATATATCACATTTTACGATATATTATACTTTCCAAATGTAAATACAGTCGCTCTCCAACATGAAACTTTGATTAGGCTTTGATGATTGATAATAAAGACCTTAATAATTTATGATATTATGTCTAACTTATGTTGAAGGGAAAGATAACAGAGAATGATGAACAGTGAAATGGGTTCAGTGTATCTGCAGATATGATTGATTTCCTGCATCATCTCAAGCATTTTTATATCACTATATATTATTTCTCATGTCTAAGAAGAAAGATTATTAAACCTGCTGTTGATGAAGATTCAGGACTAAAATCTCCGGATGTTGTGTAGAGGTTTGGTGTTGTCGTAGTAGTGGGTGGAGCTGTGTGAGAACAAAATGTGTCAACAGAAGTACTGTAACAACTTACCATCAGTTGTACTACATACCCATTTTTATTAACAGTAAACGGTTTTTTGCAATGTCAGCATTGAATGTCATCATTTTCAAAGTAACATTTGTAAACACATACAAATCTGTCATTTTACAGTATAGCTTAACTTCTTCCAAGGTGAAGAAATTGTTGGTGAGGTGAGCTATATTTTCAGTGTGGCATCTCAAACGCTACAACAGTTTCCTATAACCATCTTGTCTCCATCTCCATCTTCCCCTGTTGTGATGAACAGCTGAATAGGTGACCTACCTGTTTTGGGAGCATCAGTGGTCTCAACAAAAACCTCTAGGAACAAGAAGACAGGATTAACATACTGATTGTTAAAAAAAAATATATATATTAAGCACGTGTCTGTGCGTGAAACAAATAGGAAGAGAGAAAGTTAGAGAGAACAAAGATTATTAAACCTCATCAAAAACCTCTTGGAACAAGTACCCCCGACTGCAGTGAGCAGTTCCGGGCAAGGATTAAAGTGGGTGGAGTCAAATGTTTGACTCCGCCCACATTTGACCCCGCCCACCGTATTTTTGTCCATCTGAGGTTTGACAGTCACACACTTTATACAAACACACATGTGCATGGCACGTGTTGAATACAAAATTAGTTCCTTTTTGAAAATAGTAAGAGATATTACATTAAGTGATACCTTACAGAGTGTGTAACCTCTCGAGCAAGGTTAATGCTCTGCTCCACCGTTCCAGACTCACACAGACCATAATGACCACTGAAGTACCTAGAACTACAAGTACCAGACTAACACAGACCATAATGACCACTGAAGTACCTAGAACTACAAATACCAGACTAACACAGAACATAATGACCACTGAAGTACCTAGAACTACAAATACCAGATTAACACAGACCTTAATGACCACTGAAGTACCTAGAACTACAAGTACCAGACTAACACAGACCATAATGACCACTGAAGTACCTAGAACTACAAATACCAGACTAACACACTCCAAGACCACCGTTCCAGACTAACACAGACCATAATGGCCACTGAAGTACCCAGAACTACAAATACCAGACAAACACACTCCAAGACCACCGTTCCAGACTCACACAGACCATAATGACCACTGAAGTAGCTAGAACTACAAATACCAGACTAACACAGACCATAATGACCACTGAAGTACCCAGAACTACAAATACCAGACTAACACACTCCAAAACCACCGTTCCACGTCTTTCCCATTGCTCTGCTCAAAAACGCCATTCGCTCTCAGGAAAAATAACTGCCACTCAAAATGTCGCTCCATACATTTTTTGCTTAATCGTATTTCAAACAAAATCTGCCAATTTTGTGATTAGTATGTCAACTATTAGTTTTTATATAACCAAGCCATACGGTATTTTAATGAAGTCTAGCAATTTTTTTTTTTTACATGAAAGGATGAGGGTACAAATGAATCATTATTTAAAATAATCTACAAATCTGTCATTAAGCCAAAATGTATATAACCAAACCAGTACCACTATGTTATTAATTTATGAATGTTATATGACAACGAAATAGTGAAGCATTTCCAATACACTATCGACTGGAAAGAAAATCAGACGCTCAACATTTTAAACAACATTTTGCCTCAGAATGTATAAAATAAAATAGTACATTTACTTGCTTTGAATTCAATTAAATTGAAAAGAAATTAGCTGTATCAGCACCTAGCCAAAAAGGAAAAATAAATTGTATTCAATCAATGGGCTAGATGTCAAGAAATTGCAAATCGCATTATTTAAATTTTTTTGCGCTCAGCATTTTAACTATATATTTTGCGTATGTTGTAAAAACTAAAATCTGAAACTCACTTGAAATTAAATGAAAATGTTTTGCTCAATATCTGTCTAAAGTAACTTGTGAAAAACTTTCTGAAAGATGTTTTGCCAGAGCCCGTGGCTTCAGGATGATGGTGCATGATGCATTTCTTATCATTTCTGTACTTCTCTACCTGCAACCACCTCTCCTTTTGTGTCCAGCGAGGACCGTTGCATCTGTGTAAATTACGAGCAGTCGTGTTTGTCTCTAAACTGGTTACGCACCAGATCATCCCTAATCACCCATTCGGTTAAAATCGATGATCCAAGACATGCAGCTGGGACAAGATGCTTATATTACAAGTACCGTGTGTAACAGGTGGAAACATTCTCTTATAGTTTAGTTTTCCAATAATATTATAATTAAAAGGTTATACAAACTGCATAGAGTAAATACGTAATATATAATATAAATAAATAAATATATTTTCATGTGACAACACTGAATTAATGACACTTTGCTACAATGTAAAGTTGTGAGTGTACAGCTTGTATAACAGTGTAAATTTGCTGTCCCCTCAAAATAACAAAACTCACAGCCATTAATGTCTAAACCGCTGGCAACTAAAGTGAGTACACCCCTAAGTGAAACATGGCACCTCATGGCAAAGGTTTGTGAGAAACTGTATATATATATATATATATATATATATATATATATATATATATATATATATATATATATATATACTCTATTGGTGTAACATTTAAGATAAATGATCATATCAAAATGTAAACCTATTGTAAAAGTCAGACTAGTACCTTCAGACACAAAACAAATATACCCAATTAAAATAGAAGTAGACAAATACAACTAAAATTAACTAACCATTTGAATCCTGGGCTACAATGAAGCTACCCACTTTGTTCCTTTCTGATAGCACGTGCACGTTTTCCATAATGATGTATTAGTTGTGGTTACTACATCATGATGTATTAGTTGTGGTTACTACATCATGATGTATTAGTTGTGGTTACTACATCATGATGTATTAGTTGTGGTTACTACATCATGATGTATTAGTTGTGGTTACTACATCATGATGTATTAGTTGTGGTTACTACATCATGATGTATTAGTTGTGGTTACTACATCATGATGTATTAGTTGTGGTTACTACATCATGATGTATTAGTTGTGGTTACTACATCATGATGTATTAGTTGTGGTCACTACATCATGATGTATTAGTTGTGGTTACTACATCATGATGTATTAGTTGTGGTTACTACATCATGATGTATTAGTTGTGGTCACTACGTCACCACACTCCCTCACCTGCATGTCATTGGTTCTCCTCATATCTGTAAGTGACCTTTATTTTGCACCAGTAGGTTTTATCAGATTATTTATTAAATTATTTTGAAAACTTAATGAAAGCTTAAGCAACAAGGTTAATATTTGTATCCATGTAGGTTCGGTTCGATTAAGATTCGCTTTCGTTGACACCTTCGTGAGCCTCAGCCTGAGTGACCATGAAGGGGAGAGGTTAAGGTGTTGGGGTTAAATGCGTTTGACTCCGACCAGAAGTAGTCGCAATATAACAGTAAACCGTTTCATTTTAGGCATTATAAAGTAGCTACAGACGGTAATAGCCAGCTGAGTTTTTGTCTTTCCTGAACAAATCCTAAGGCATAATGTGTTTTGACTGTGACGGGAGTCAAACGCAGGACCAGATGTATGACAGTCTGTGTCTCTCACCACTACGCTATTTTCCATTGGGTCGTCTGTCAGTCAGTCAGGCACTCAGTCAGGCACTCAGTATGTATTACAATCTGAGCATGGGGCTATATGTGGTCTGTTGACTGAAAACAGGAAAGTTGATCAATCTGTCCACAGACGAGCTGATTATTTATTTATTTTCATGACAAGGAAATATTGTCATTTTTTTCTTCAATGTCATTTTCCACTAAAAGAGATGAGCCTTAAAAACTTAAGAACTCGTGTTGTTCATTGTTTTTGCCTTGCCTGAAACTGGTGTTTTTTACGATGGTCTAAAGAGGACATTGTTATGAAAATGCATCCCACAATGTTGATTTTGCACGGGCCCAAAAGGTAATATTTTGACCATGTGAAACAAATGTTTTAGATAGAATGCATACATCACATCACACATTTAAAGGTCCCAAATGTAATACGGTCGCTGTGAAATAATGGAGATTAATTATTGTTATATTTTCTGTCTACAAAGTGGTTTAGTGAACATTTTCAAAACAATCACATGAAACTTTGATTATACTTAGATGATTGATCATAGACACCTTAATAATTAATAATATAGTGTCTAACTATTGTTGAAGGGAAAGACATCAGAGAATAATGAACAGTGACATGGGTCCAATCAAGTCTCTACAGATCAGATTGATTTATAATTATAATTTGTCATATCTAAGAAGAAAGATTATTAGACCTGTTGTAGGGGCACGACTGATATCTCCGCTTAAATATTCAGATGTCAGACTTGTTATGTAGAAGTTTGCTGATGTTGCCAAGTGGTTTGTGGGAGTTGTGGGGTTGATAGATGTAGGAGTAGTTGATGTAGTAGTGTGTGGAGCTGTGTGTTAACAGAACACTGTAACTATGTTTTCATATCATAGGAAATAATTCAGGAAATCACCCCAAAAATACGACATACTATTACATAAAATTATATAAAAATAGAGTAAATGTTACATACTAACTGATATTAACAGTAAACATACCATCAGTAATACTACAAACCAGTTTATACTAACAGAAAGCTACTGTAAAAATCAGTAATACTACATACCTGTTTATACTAACAGTAAACGTACCATAACTTATACTATATACCAATTTATATTAACAGTAAACTTACAATTACTGATACTACATACAAATATATATTAACGGTAAACTTACCATCACTTAAATTGTATACCAACATTAACAGTAAACCTAACATCAATAATAGTGAATTAATTTAAAAAAGAAAACAGTTTATAATCACAACAGAAATATTACCCTGAGATAATGTATAACACAGCACACAGTGCTAGAAAACAACACTGTCTACAGTTACCACATAGATATACACTGGTATGCTGCATAACCCCACACATGTTTTACTTAATGCCTGATATGATCTATTCCAAACACCAACATCAACATCAAGCATTTGTTGTTCAGTGGGTTATTGCTGTATATGAACACTGAGGACATCTGATCAGTAAAATCTTCTGTCTTCACATAAAGAAAATAAATATCTTGGATAAAAGAGACACAGGCAGACAGATCTCACCTGAGAGGAGAAAGCAGCAGACAACATGGAGGAACTTCATTCTGGTTAACCAGTTATTATACTGTCACAGTCACTATACTATTACTATACTACCACCAGTTATTACACTGTTACACTTCCTATTATATTACTATACTACCACCAGTTACTATACTGTCACAGTCATTTACTATGACTATACTAGAATCCGTTTTCACAGGTCTGATACAGGTAGTTTGTCAACAACTAAAGTAACAACACTTATTTGACAGTTATGGTTTTTGAAATGCACTTCCTTCTTTATTGAAGTTCCTCTTCTCCCATTTGTTCTTTTTCCCCCTCTCTTCAGGAAGCAATAAATGACACTCTATTAAGTTTAGAGGTCCTGTTTCCTTCAGTCGTACCATCCTCATCATCAACCTCTGACACAATATTGTGTTGTATTATAAATGGTAGAGCCACACACACACACACACGCACACACTTTTATTTCTTTATCCGTTTTGGGGACCTGAAAAATGATGCCCTGTTTCCTTACCATTCCCTGACCAGTGGTCAATGAGGGACAATATTTAAGGGTCCTTGTGAATGTCACAGCTGTTGAGGGGGGCTTTGGAGAAGAATGAGGGGTTTCTACTCTTCTCCAAGTGGGTCTCATGCATCACCTCTGGAACGACTGAAATCAAAAAAAAGTTGTTTTTTTGGAACTAGAAGGGCAGGTTTGCTTGAACTAGCAACTTCCCTAAAAAGCTGTGTTTGAAGCTGCCCAGGGGCAACTGGACAGATTTTTTCTTCCCAGTTATGTATAGCTGGACGAAAGTATGAGGAAATTTGATGGACCTTTTGGCTCAGTTAGTGTAAATGAAAATTGAAGGGAGAATTTTTGTTCCATGCATCCATGTTTTTGTGTGACTACGTCACCACTTTAGTGTGGTCAGGGCCGATTTCTAGGCATGAGCGACACCGCTAGGGAGGCCCTGAACAAAAGGGGGGAAGGGGCCCCAAATCAAATTTTGGTTAGGGCCCCTTAAAGGCTAGAGCAGGCCCTGAGTGTGGGGTATCTGGGCCAATAAATGTTTTTTAAATGTTTTTTTTTTCTCTCACATTCTCTTCATCCCTCTAGCACTCTGTGACTTTTATGTTAAATGTATTGTTAAATCTTATCAATATTATATCTCTCTCTATGTCTCTGTCTGTCCCTCTCTCATTCTCTGTGTTGGAGAGAGGGAGATGATGATGTTGGTAGTGTGTGAAGTGACCAGAGGTCCTGAGGTCCAGAGGTCCTGGGGTGTGAAACTTGTTCAGTAGCTGTGGATGACAACATTCTGAAACTGTTAATATCACAGGAAGCTCAGCTAACAGGCATCTTGACTGTTCTGAAATAACACTGTTTTGGCATTGAGCATAAATTAATCTATAACTTCATAATGTCTGTCAAATGTAATAGAATCAAATACTATGGTGACAGGTGAGTTAATTATTTTGATATCCCTCCATTCAAACTCTCCCCATTTACCAATGATGTCATCATATAAATACAACGGGAAACCCAACTGAACTGAACCTCAACTACCAACCTTTAACTACCTAAATGTCGCCCTCTACTGAATTATATAAATCCACAAGGACAAATGGACAGTTATTGTACAGTGACGTTCACTAGCTGTATAGAACTTCTACAGATGGATATTGAGACCCTAAAAATGTATATACTCATAACAATCTTATTGTGTTGGGTATTTCAAACTAAACTGTCAGTGAAGTAGAAAATGCCAAAGAAACAAATCAAATCTTGGATTTGTATACGGTATGTGGTACACTGCATAAATTAACTACGTCTTGGCTTTATAGTCGCAAACCTATGTTTGGTGGAAAATATGCACTATTTTATTATGCCATTGGTAAAAGACTGCAACAGATCTTTATATTATGCATACAACTACAGAGTGAAAGAAGTGTAGATAGATGTAATTACCTGAAGTCCATTTGCTGTTCAGGTGATTAAGGAGGTTCTACATTAGAATTGTTAGGCAGTAGAATAGATGGAACCATCCTGAGTTCTGCTGGCTGTTGGAGTGATTGAGGAGATTCCAGAATCTTTGCATTGCTGCACAGAGGAGTAAACAAGAGCATCTGATGGATCTGCAGGAGAGTAGATTGGGTTGATGTGATCTTTGTGGAAGTCCACAGTTGAGTAATTGGGATCTAAATCATCTTGGGTACAGCTAGTGTCAGTAGGTCACAACATGTTGAAACCATCCATGACACAAGGAGCTCAGCAGACAGGAATACATCTGATTACTTCTCTGTTCTTAAGAGACAATGTTGGTTTTAGCACTGAGTAAAAAGTAATCTATTTTATTATGATTTCACATGTAAACTACTATGATAACAAGTGAGTTAATAATAAAGTAGTCCTAGATTACACCTCTAGCCGTTTACTAATGATGCCATCATCTAAGAAAAAAGCAACATGGAGTCCAGTAAAAACAAGAAACCATGCAAGCCTAGTTCAGCCGACCCGCAATAGAGTCCAACCCAGGTCACCCACATGAAAGGCTGTGTCATTAACCACTACACCACAGAGCTGTACATTTACCCGGTGTCAGTATAGCTTCTTGTCTCCATCAAAAACAAATCCTCTTTTGCCACTGGCCGTTTTAATAGTTAATTGGCCATTTGTGAATGAAATTGATACGGCTAAACTGACTAACATTTCTTACTAAGTTTACACTCACCACAAATAGCTTCTATGTATTGCGTTTGCCACTGGCCGTTTTAACAGCGTATTAGCCAGTAATAAGCTTTTCCGGTATCTACTAACTTACAGGAATAGTCATAGGAATTGAGCAATTGCTAGTGAGTCTGCCAAAGCTATTTCATTTTATGGCATAACAACATACTTTTTTTCTTTTATTCGTGAATGACATTGATACAATAATTATCAATAGAGGTGAGGATAACTAACTTTTTCATCAAGTGAAACGACGAGAGAATCATGGAAATAAAATAAATAAATGTTGTTGTTCACAATAGATTTGAACTTGAGCCTTCCACGTGAGAGGCACTGTCTTTAACCATGACGCCACGACATTACGCATTTCACCAGTCGCTAAACACTATTGAGCATTGCGTAAAACTCAATAACATTTCTTATTAAGTTTACCTCCACCACGAATAGCGTCTATGAACTGTTAGCTCATGCCACTGGCCGTTTGAACAGCTTATTAGCCAGTACTATTACTGGTATCAATTAACTTCCAGTAACGCTATTAACGCTGTTTGTTGATGTGTTAAATAAACACATCAGTAGCAAGAGGGAGTTTTGTAGCTTTACTAGTATGTATCCTACATTTTGAAATGGTTTGTGCACCACCAATTTTTTACACATAAAAACGCCACTCTGTATACAGGTATTTCTAACGTTAGCTAACTACCTACAGAATTCCTTCTCAGAAAGTTGTCAAAGTCCTTTGCATTGCTAGTTATTTAGCTATAGCTATACTGACGTTACTGTTAACGCTAGTTGGCTAGGTAACGATGTTAACTTACCAGCTAGCTAACATGTCCTAGCTTGTTTGTTGGGTAGCTATCTTTGCGTGATGAGTGGCTAGTAAATAAAAAAGTTATTATGTATTTTGGCTTTCTACCAGAACCGTCAATGCAGATAGCTAGGTGTGTTTCATAGGAGGGGTGATTATGTCGAGCTATTGTTACATTTCCATTGTCTTCACAAATGTGTGCAAGTCACTTATTTCAGCAAGTAATCCAATTTGAGATTCAGACTATATTTTATTTTATTCAGGAAGTTATATATCATGGAAAATGCATGGCATTGTAAAACCTTTTAATGATGTAGTACACAGACAATGACGATCTGCCTTTGCTCGTGGGCAATGCTTTTAAGAATTTTTAAAAATACTTTTTTATCTTTGGGTCTGTTGTGTTGAGGATGAGGGTTTGGTAGGTGGCGTTGTGTTGAGGGTTTGGTAGGTGGAGTATTCCGGTGTTGTGTTGAGGGTTTGGTAGGTGGTGTCTTGAGGTGTTTTGTTGAGGGTTTGGTAGGTGGAGTCTTGCTGTGTTTTGTTAAGGGTTTGGTAGGTGGAGTCTTGCTGTGTTTTGTTAAGGGTTTGGTAGGTGGAGTCTTGATGTGTTTTGTTAAGGGTTTGGTAGGTGGAGTCTTGCCATGTTTTGTTGAGGGTTTGGTGGGAGGGGTCTTGGGTTATTACGGCAAGGTTGTAGTAGGTGGAGTCTTGGGCTGATGACCCTAGACGGTTGACTGACTCTGAGGAACAAATGAACATGTTATAAAGAAGTGTGTGTGTGTGTGGCTGTTAGGCTGGCATTTTTACAACAAGGAATAATAGGCTGTCCTGAAAGTGCAAACCACAACAACTAATATGATTGAACAAAAATACTACCCCCAATACGAAAACACAATCCTTAATTAACTCCTTGACACACTAACAATTGAATACAATACCCATTCCCCAAAATGAACCCACTTCTCCAATTACGAAACAACAGCACTAACAGACAACGGAAAGGTTAGGTACAAGACTCTCATTGCTGATTGGATGCACATTCTGTTATTCAGGGGGAATGGGAAATGACAGTTTAGCAGCAGTTGAGCTGGGGTTCCAAAGAAGAGGCGAAGAGAAGTTATATGATGAGTCACGAACATGTCGTGTCCATACTGTTACAATCTCTTTTACAAATTACACAAGTTTGTGGTGGTTGTGGCAAAGAGTTGCATTTACAAATGATGTTTTTATAGGTTGACGATATATCTAAGATTATCTCAGAATTGTGCATAACTAGCTCTGACTAGTAATGTTCATGTGTTGCTGATGTGTACAGAGTGAGAGCGTTTATCATGTTCCCAAATTAAAGATTCCCATGGTAATTATGAATTTACAAAACAAATGCAGGGACATTTGATGTCAGGTTTAGTTTATTTTTATTTTAGTATTTGTTTATGTCTGATGATCCAAATCATGCTTTTCAACTTTTAAATAACTGGACATATAGACAAGAAGCTGGCAAACTTTTAGATCTTCTCTGAACATTATCTAATCTAATTCAATGTCTTCGTGACTAATAGCCGACCCAGTCATTCCATTCCATGTTTCATGGACACAGCCGCCCTCCTCACAACGTTCTCAATGCAAATACCATGTCTAAGACCAACATCAGCAAGACACATGTGATGACCTAATATGATTGTCCCTGAAAATAATAAATACGAATGGGTTCAATTAAATGACTCGTTGAATTGCTTACACTCATTTATATTCCTTCCAATAAAACCATTTAATATTTCCCATTCACCCTGAATAACAGATTGTGCATCCAATCAGGGACGAGATTCAATGAACTCCCCCTTCGGTTGTGACTTAATGTTGTCATTTCCTATAAAGGGGGTGCACATTCATGTTTGGGGAAGGGGAATTGTTTTGAAGGAACTGCAACATTTCTATTCTATGATTATTTACTATTCATTCAATAAGGCTTAATTTTGTACTAGATCCATTCAGATGTATTTCCTATGAGTCATATAAATCCTATGAGCTGTACTGTATGAGTCTTATATGATGTCATTTGAATAATATTTGTTGCTGCTGTTCCATTTGCTCACAGGTCCCTCTGTTTCTGTGTCCTAGTCCAAATGTAATACCTTGTTTAGGTTTGTAAACTGACACTACCCAGGAAGGCATAGATTGGAAGGTGTTCACAGATAGCAAAGTGGGCTATGGGGTCAGAAAACATCCCCCAAACCCACATGTTTGTCTGTAACAGGGAGATTTTCTGGCACTTAAATCTCTGGAGAACTTACTAATAGATTCACCGGTCACATTACTTTGTTGACCCATTGGAAATATATAGAAAACAGGACAAAATCTAGTTCCTTCAGCATAGATTTTGGAGTGGGGAGTTGGGGAGGGTATTTGTATTAGGGGTGGTGTTTTGTACTTCCCGGCCGTTGTAGAATAATAAGTAATTTTTTGGTATTCTGTTTGTCTATACATGAATATGTAAGAGGTTACTCACTTGATGATTTCCTGACTCTCCATTTATAGACAAGTAACAGGATGAGTCCCAACACCAACACAACCACACTCACAAACACCCGGATGACCACTGGAATACCTAGAAATACAAATACAAGAATCACACACACCATGATGACCACTAAAGTACCTAGAACTACAAATACCAGACTCACACACACCATGTGTACCTAGAAATACAAATTGCAGTGGCACAGATCACAAAAAGTTCAAATTCTGCCCACGTAACGCAAATGTATTAGATAAAATGTGTATATCACATCACACTATTAATGATCATTTCCAAATGTAAATATGGTCTCTGTGAAACTTGAAACTTTTATTCTACTTTAATAATTGATAATATACACCTTAGTAATTTATCATATACTATCTAACTTTTGTTGAAGGGAAAGACAACAGAGAATGATGAATAGTGACATGTCCAATGTATCTACATACAGCTCTGGAAAAAATTAAGTGACCACTCCTAATTTTTCTTAAAACAGCATCTCTACATGTATGGCAGTCATTCACTTTCAGTGTCTGTTAAATTCCAACACAGGCACACGTCAATTTATTTAATGAGATACTGAACCAAATCTAATATATGGAAAAGTATAAAAACCACTGCTGTGATCATCACTATCCTCTTGCAATAGGACCAGCTGGATGACAAAAACAGTGCAAGTAGTACCTCAAAGGTAATTTGAACAATAAAATAACTATTCAGCTAGACAAAAGAGTTGAAAAGAAATGCTTTGAGTGAGGAAAAGAAGGGTTCAATTCTGGCTTTACTGGCAGAGGGATACAGTGAGCGTCAGGTTGCTTCCATCCTGAACATTTCAAAGACGGCGGTTCATAAGAACAAGGTCAAGCAACAGACGTTGGGGACAGCAAAGCTACAGACTGGCAGAGGGTGAAAACGACTGTCCACTGATCAAGATGACCGTCAACTCATTTAAATGTCGCTCAACAACCGTGGGATGACATCAAGTGACCTACAAAAAGAATGTCAAACAGCAGCTGGGGTGAAGTGCACGGCGAGGATAGTTCGAAACAGGCTCCTAGGGGCAGGGCTGAAGTCGTGCAAAGATAGAAAACGCCGGAGAGGCCTACCAGCCACAGTGTGGTGGAGGATCAGGGATAATCTGGGATGGCTTGCTAGAATCGAGCAGGTTGGTCTTTGTGAAGGATGCCTGAATCAAGCCAAGTACAAGGTTATCCAGGAAGAACGCCTGCTTCCTTTTGCTCTGACAATGTTTCCCAACTCTGAGAGTTTTTTCTAGCAGGACAATGCTCCATGCCACACAGCCAGGTCAATCAAGGTGTGGATGAAGGATCCCCAGATCAAGACCCTGTCATGGCCAGCCCAATTTCCAGACCTGAACCTCATTGAAAACCTCTGGAATTTGATCAAGAGGAAGATGGATGGTCAAAAACCATTAAACAAAGCCGAGCTACTATCCAACAGCAATGTGACTGACTGCTGGAGAGAATGCCAAGACGCATGAAAGCTGTGATTAAAATTAGTCCTAAGTTAAAACATTAAACATCTGTATCAGTGTCATTCATGAGTGAAAGACAAAAGTATGGTGTTATGCCATGACAGAAAAAAAGACGTTCTTATGCCATGAAATGAAATAGCATTGGCAGACTCACTAGCAGTTGCTCAATTCTTATGACTATTCCAGTAAGTTAGTAGATACCGGTAAAGCTTATTACTGGCTAATACGCTGTTAAAACAGGCAATGGCAAACACCATACAGTGCATGGACGCAATTTGTGGTTGAGGTAAACTTAGTAAGATCTTAGTTAGTCAGTTTAACTGTATCAATGTTATTCACGAATGGCCAATTAACTGTTAAAATTGCCAGTGGCAGGATCGTTCAGTATAGACACAAGAGGCTATACTGGCACCTGGCATAAGTACAGCTTGTGGTGTAGTGGTTAATGACACAGCTTTTGCGTGGGTGACCTGGGTTCGAATCTCGAGATGACAACACTTTCTATTGCGGGCCGGCTGAACTAGGCTTGCCTGGTTTCTTGTTTGGTTATTTTGACCAGTTGTTATTTTCAAATAAATACTCTATAATCTTTTTCCAGAGCTTTATATGATTGATTTCCTCCATCATCACAAGCATTTTTATATCACATTATTTCTCATGTCTAAGAAGAAAGATTATTAAACCTGCTGTTGATGAAGATCCATAATTAAAATTTCCGGATGTTGTGTAGAGGTTTGGTCTTGTCGTAGTAGTGGATGGAGCTGTGTGAGAACAAAATGTGTCAACAGAAGTACTGTAAAATAAATATTTTCATATTATAGAAAATAAGTCAGGAAGTCTCCCCACACATAATACATATCACAACATATAAAAATAAAATACTAAAGGAAATACTACATAACGATAAATATTAATAGTAAACATACCATCAGTTATACTACATACCCATTTTTATTAACAGTAAACAGTTTTTTGCAATGTCAGCATTAAATGTTATCAAGTAAAAAAAAAACGGATTGTTAAAACTGATTGTTATATATATATTATGCATGTGTCTGTGCGTGAAACAAATAGGAACAGAGAAAGTTAGAGAGAAGAAAGATTATTAAACCTTTTGTTGATGAAGTTCCACCGAGGTATCCATTAAATTCTCCACTAAAATCTCCACTAAAATCTCCGTGTGTCAGAAATGTAATGGGAAGGTGTGTTGAGGGTCTAGTAATGTGTGGAGCTGTGTGAGAATAAAGTGCATGTCAACAGAACTGTAACATCTATGTTTTTATATCATAGGAAATAAGTCAGGAAGTCACCCCACAGATACTACATACTATGACATACAATTATATAAAAATAGACTACATATTATTTACCAGTTTATATTAACAGTAAACTTACCATCACTGATATTACATACCAATTTTATATTAGCAGTGAACTTACCATCACTTATATCACAGTATGTACCAAACTGTATTAATAGTGAACTTACCATCAGTAATATAACATACCACATTACATTTACAGTAAACTCACCATCAGTGATACTGAATGAAATTGAGCAAGAACACAGTTTATAATCACAACAGAAATATTACCCTGAGATAATGTATAACACAGCACACAGTGCTATAAAACAAGACTGTCTACAGTTACAGTTGAGATATACACTGCCATGCTGTATAACCCGGTAGGTGGTTTTTTTTTTTTTCTATAACCCTGATCTGATCATTACAAAACACCAACATATCAAGTTTAGTGGTTTATTACTGTATTCAAGCACGGAGGAAATCTGTAAACTCTTGTGGCATAAAGAGAAAAAAATATAAGAGACACACCAAAGACACTGAAAGACAGATCTCACCTGAGAGGAGGAAGCAGTAGACATGGATCATCTTCATTCTGTAAAACCAGATATTATACTGTCACTGTCACTACACTGTTACTATACTATCACCAGTTAGTACACTGTTACACTCGGTATACTATTACTTTACTACCATCAGTTATTATAACACTATACTATTACTATACTACTATCAGTTATTATACCGTCACACTCACTTTACTATGTCTATACTAGAATCTGTTTGCACAGGTCTGATATAGGTCGTTTTCAACAACTGAAGCAACAACACTTCTTTGACAGTGTTTTTGAAATGCTCTTCCTTCTTTATTGAAGTTCCTCTTCTCGCATTGGCTCTTTTCTTCAGTCTCTTCAGGAAGTGATAAATGTCACTCTATTAAGGATAGAAGTCATATTTCCTTCAGTCTTACCGTCCTCATCAATAACTTCTGACACACTGAGGAATATTATGTTGTATTATAAATGGTAGAGCCACTCACGCACACCTTTATTTCTTTATCCATTTCGGGGACCTGGACAATGATGCCCTGTTTTACTCATATTAACAATGAAGGGTATTGGTTTGTTTGGCAGTCCGATATCCCAGAAAGGCAATAGAGGGCGAAGGGAACTGATCATCTCACCTGTTGGTGTTTATGGTAGGACCGGCTGCTTGCCAGTTACTAGTCATCCATGGTGTGTCCAACACCTCATATCCTGACCAGCTGTCAATGAGGGACAATATATAGGGGTCCTGTTAATGTCACGGCTGTCAATGAGGGACAATATATAGGGGTCCTGTTAATGTCACGGCTGTCAATGAGGGACAATATATAGGGGTCCTGTTAATGTCACGGCTGTCAATGAGGGACAATATATAGGGGTCCTGTTAATGTCACGGCTGTCAATGAGGGACAATATATAGGGGTCCTGTTAATGTCACGGCTGTCAATGAGGGACAATATATAGGGGTCCTGTTAATGTCACGGCTGTCAATGAGGGACAATATATAGGGGTCCTGTTAATGTCACGGCTGTCAATGAGGGACAATATATAGGGGTCCTGTTAATGTCACGGCTGTCGATGGGGGCTTTGGAGAAGAACCAAGGGTTTCTGTTCTTCTCCAAGGTTTGTTTGAACTAGAAGGGTTGGTTTGTTTGAACAAGAAACCTGCCTAAAAAGCTGTTGGAGGTTTAGTTTGGAGCTGCCCACTGGCAACAGGACGGCTGACCTCCAGAGGAGGAAAATACATGTACATCCAAAAAGAGCCATCTGGTACACCTGACTCACAGTGTTGTGGTGGGGTGTCCAAGTCTGAAACACCAGCTCATCTGGGGGGTTCAGTGTTGTGGTGGGGTGTCCAAGACTGAAACACCAGCACATCTGGGGGGGTTCAGTGTTGTGGTGGGGTGTCCAAGTCTGAAACACCAGCTCATCTGGGGGGTTCAGTGTTGTGGTGGGGTGTCCAAGTCTGAAACACCAGCTCATCTGGGGGGTTCAGTGTTGTGGTGGGGTGTCCAAGTCTGAAACACCAGCTCATCTGGGGGGGTTCAGTGTTGTGGTGGGGTGTCCAAGTCTGAAACACCAGCTCAAATGGGTGGAGTTTCACTGTTCCAGATTGTAATGGTGATATGAGCTGGCAACGAGCTGGTTCTCTGTACATGCAATTTCATTTTCTTCCCTGTTATGTATAGTTGGACAAAAGAGTTTAATGTTTAATATTTGTTCCATCCATCCATGTTTTCATGTGTATACATCTTCGCTTTAGTGTGGTCAGGGCCGGTTTATAGGCATGAGCGACACCGCTAGGGAGCCCCCAACCATAAGGGGAGAAGGGGCCCCTAAAATTTGGTTAGGGCCCCCT
This sequence comes from Esox lucius, assembly GCF_011004845.1. Lineage (NCBI taxonomy): Eukaryota > Metazoa > Chordata > Actinopteri > Esociformes > Esocidae > Esox > Esox lucius. The sequence continues at coordinate 5,384,051 of NC_047577.1, forward strand.
AAAGGCTAGAGCCGGCACTGTATGCGGGGTATCTGGGCCAATAAATGGGTTTCAAATGGGTTTCTCTCTCTCTCTTTCTGTCTTCATTCCTCTAGCAGTCTATGTTTTTCTCTATTGTTTAATTTCTTTTCTTATAGCTCTCTCTATGTCTCTGTCTGTCCCTCTGTCATTCTTTGCGTTTCAAGAGAGGGACATGATGATGCATGTAGAGTGTGAAGTGACCTCAGTCCAGATGTCCTGAGGTGTAAAACTTGTTCAGTAGCTGTGGATGACAACATTCTGAAACTGTTAACAGAGGAATCACAGGAAACTCAGCTAATTGACAACCTTTCTGTTCTGAAGTAACTCTGTCTTGTCATTGAGTATAAACTAATCTATATCTTCATAATGTAAATCAAATGTAATAGATCTAACTAGTATAGTGACAGGTAAGTTAATGACTTGAATATCCCTCCATTCAATCTCTCCCCATTTACCAATGATGTCATCATCATAAATATAACAGGGAACCCAACTAAACTGAACCATAACTACCTCAATGTCTCCCTCTACTAAACTGTATGAGTCCACAAGGACAAATGTACGGTTGTTCTAATTGTCACCAGGTGGAAAAGGGAACGGTTCTTCATGGATCCAGTTGAAGTAGGCATGATGAAGCAGGCACCCAGACACCAAGAACAAATATAACACTTTATTAAGTGGCAGAGTTTCCTTTGTATCTCTACATTCCAAAATACATGAACATAATATGATTTATTTTTTACAGATTGTAGTTAGTCATCTTCCATCTGTAAACATCTGCTTTAAAACATGCTATTTTAAACAGGCATACCAGGTACAGGAGACACAGGAATCAGACACAGCACAGGTGTTTTGGGTTCTGGTGGGCGATTTATTCAAGCAAATGAGAGGCCTAAATGCATGTCTGTAGATGCTCAACAGATGATCTACTGACAAGCAGTAACATTTTAAGTAACTGTCTACTACTGTAACCTTAATTAACCTTTAACCTTTATCCTAACACTAACCTTTACCTTAAATCCTCTTCTAAACCTAACCTTACCCATAACCTTCACAACCAGATGCTTATCAACAGTTTGTGGAACCTTTGTTGATAGTATTGCTATACATAGATCATCTAAAGATGGAAATCGGAACCCTAAAAATGAATTGTAACATTTCCTGCTCTCATCCATAATACTCTTATTGTGTTGGGCATTATTTTAATATGAATACACACCCACCCACCCACCCCCCTCTGGAAAAAATGAAGAGACCACTGCAAATTGAACGCTTCTGTTCCTCACTCCTTTGCAACTTTTTTTGGAAAGGAAAGAAAAAGCAGTGGTCTCTTCATTTTTTCCCAGAGCTGTATATTTATTTATATATATATAGAGAGAATATATTAATTCACTACGTCTTGACTCTGCAATATATTCATTACATTATGTTTGGTGGAAAAGCATCACTGCTGGGAAAATATGCACACTTTTGTCATGCCATTGGTGGAAAGCTGTGCAACAGCTCTACAAATTGTGCTTTCAACATAACAATTGACAGAGGAGTAGACAGATGTAAGATCCCTGAAGTCCACTTGATGTTGAAGTGATTAAGGAGGTTCTAGATTAGAATCTCAAGGGTGTAAATTAGATGGAACCATCATGGGTTCAACTAGCTTTTGGAGTGATTAAGGAGGTTCCAGAATCTTTGCATTGCTGCACAGAGGAGTAGACAAGAGCATCTGGGGGATCTGCAGGAGAGCAGATTGGGTTGATGTGATCTTTGTGGAAGTCCACAGTAGAGTAGTTTAGATATGTATCATCTTGGGGACAGTTAGTATAAACAGGGTTGGATTCAGAGGAGGAGGAGACGACTACAGGGAGTGTTTCAGTTTGTCCTTCTTCCTCTCTGATCACCTCGTACAAACAGTCAGTCTGCAAACAGAACCAAAAATAACATTTAGATGTGCAGAAATGGAAGGACATTTAAAGTCCAATAGGGGGAGCTGTAAGTCAACAAACACACAACCCTTAAATCAGGGGAATCATACTCTTACATGTTTAGGATCCTGTCTTTTCTACCTGATGATTTGTTGCACATACGTGCCATGAGAAAGTAGATATGGAGTACGTACACACACAAGATATTATGAAGAAAATATGTAGGCACATATTTGTGAGCAAAACTAAGACCCTACCATTACAACTACAGAAGACTCCACTTGCACAACTACAGAAATCTACACCCTCAGAGCTATAGCAGACTCCACCCTCAGAGCTGTAACAGGCTACACCCTCAGAGCTATAGCAGGCTACACCCTCAGAGCTATAGCAGACTACACCCTCAGAGCTATAGCAGACTCCACCCTCAGAGCTATAACAGGCTACACCCTCAGAGCTATAGCAGACTCCACCCTCAGAGCTATAACAGGCTACACCCTCAGAGCTATAGCAGACTACACCATCAGAGCTATAGCAGGCTACACCCTCAGAGCTATAGCAGACTCCACCATGAACATTTACCAGAATGATTGCAAACAGAAGTCTGGAGACAGACTTTTGAAAGTCCTTGACTGGATCAATAGATGTACAGATTTAAATCCAATTAAACATGTATTCCATTCGCTGAAAATAAGACATTCAGCAAATGAAAGCTGAATCCAAGTGACTTGAGATGGTTTCAGTAGTCCCAGCCAAGCATCACCAGAGATTAGACCAGGTGTCTGAGGGCTCAAAGTGTTGGAGATTTCCAGCAGTTATTGAATGCAGATGAATACTAAACATAACTGTTTAAATATCTGCTTTTTATAAAGTGTCCCAATACTCTTGAATTGAAAGGACTGTGTACAAAAAGTGTTTTGATTTCTATAAGACCAAACCCACACATATAGAAATACAGTGTACCTCCAGTATGACCTGAAAGGATGATAAATTGTTTGGGGAATTAAGGCCAAAGTACAGATTATTATTTTTTTTTTTATAATTACACCCATCCCTAAAACACACCCACACACAAACATCTAACAAAGATTCTAAAGGCCCACTCTCACCTCTCCACTAGGGGCAGTGTTGGTGTTATAGCAGACTGGTTGTAGTGGTGTTGGTCTCTTGCTTCCTCTCCTCGTTTTGTAGAACAGGACCAGTACGAGTACTAACACAATCACCATGACTACCAGAGCAGCACTGATCCACTTTTGGGTGGAATGCCCTGGACAGGACAGACAGACAGAGAGACAGACAGATGAAGGACAGACATGTTGTGATTATGAAAGGGAGCAGCCCTGGCAACAGATGTCACTGTGCTTCTTGGCTCGGAACCTCAAGTGTTGAGTCACTTCCTGTTGGGCTCTGAAGGTGTCATATCGCCATGACAACTTAAACGTGGTAAGACATTAATACTTCTGCTAATTTTGACACACTGACATAAATTGCATGAAACCTACCAGTACTCTTTGTATGTGCAGCACTATTAGAGTAAAAATAAACACCTGGAGAGGAGAGAAAGAATAACAGAGAGCTAGTGGTAACACAAACAGTAATAAATAAATGATTGCCTTAATCTTATTAGTTATGTCTAAGAGAAGAGTTTCATCACACCTTCTGATGAAGAGAGACCGTGGATGTTTGTAGATGTCAGAAATGTTATGGAGCGTTCTGAGGATGTTGCTGAGAGGTTTGGTACTGTTGTAGAGTTGTCAGATGTTGCAGAGAGTTTTAGTACTGTTGTAGAGTTGTTAGATGCTGGGAGTGTTGTGGAGACATGAGGTCTAGGGTTAACAATTGGGTTTAAAGCTGTTTGTGTGAACAAATATTGTAACATCTGTTTTCATGTCATAGGATATAAAACATAATACAACAAACGTATATTAACAGTAAACTTATCCCCTGTTATATTATATAACAATAATTATTAACAGTAAACTTACCATCTGTAACTGTCAGATACACCCATTGGTATGTGTCCACACCAACTCTGTCCACTCCACACCAGTATGTCCCAGAGTCTGACTTCTTCAGGTCCTTGATGGTCACAGTGACATGTCCATTTCCATAGTCTTCTATACTGTATCTACCTTGAGTTACATTCCTGCTCCCTTTAGTTTCAACCAGAATATCTTTACCAGAACACGTCTCCTTGCAGAAGTACTTGTTGTTGGTTTTAGCCCATGAGAATAAACAGGGGAAAGTGACATGTCCCCCTAAAACCCTCTTAAAGTAATTAACAGCCACGGCAGACAGAGCTATGAAACAAGAAGACATGGTTTAATCACAACAGATACATTACCCTGAGATAATGTTTTCACCTGCTAATTTTACTTTATCCCTGTACACAACCATTAAAAATTGCATCACATCAATTATTTTAATGTGGATGGATATAATGTACAGTACATTGAAAAACAACATCTAGACTAAATAACATCTAAACCCAGACAGACAGACTCACCTGAGAGGAGACAACAGGAGACAACATGGAGGATATTCATTCTACAACAGTTATTCAACATTCACACTGCCTATACTGTTACTATACTATTACTATACTACTACTATACTATTACTATACTACTACAATACTAGTACTACACTACCATCTCATCTTGCTAGGCTTTAAGTATTTACTATTAATTTCTTTGTTATCAAACTCACTTCTCTCTGCCACAATCTCTTGTAGCTCTTTATGTCTCTGTCCGGGCCTTTTTCGTCTTGCGAGTCTGAGAGAGGGTGATGATGATGCTTGTAGAGTGTGAAGTGACCTCAGTCCACATGTCCTGTGGTGTGAAACTGGTTCAGTAACTGTGGATGACAACATGATAAAACTGTTAATATAACAAGAAACTCAGCTAACAGGCATCTTGACTGTTCTGAAGTAACACTGTCTTGTCATTGAGTATTAGTTAATCCATATCTTCATAATGTCTATCAAATGTAATTGATCCAAATACTATGGTGACAGTTGAGTTAATGAATTCAATATCCCTCCATTCAAACTCTCCCCATTTACCAATGATGTCATCATGTAACTAATACGACCCAGGAAACCAGGCGTAGTGGAGTAAATGGCACAGGGGTGGGGTGTGGGTGGGGTTCCAAGCCGTTGTGAGTAAACAACAACTAAGGAGACGATGGTCATGTGGAAGGCGCTCTTCTCTGCTTTCACTTCTAACTGATCATCCAGGAGGCGACTGATAACTTGTTTGACATGATGGAAGTGCTCAGGAAAGGAGTTAAATAGTAAACCAGGATGTTTACGATGTATATGATAACAAAACGGCCGATCGTGTCTTGGGAAAAGCTCATTCATAAAGGACTGGAAGACAATAGTGACCCCATATGGCATCACAAGGTATTGCTAATGGCCTCGGTTGGTAATAAACACGGTCTTCTATTGGTCTTGTGATGGAAATTCCATGTATCGACACTCGGAGTAAGGGACACAGAGACAAAGTTCTCTTTGTACATTATAACCGTTTTATGAACTATTCGGCACATATGAGAGACACGTTAACCGCTTACACACACATAATCGTCTGAGGAGTCTCTAACTCAATATAACTCATTCAACCGTATATATCACATAGAAAAAGGGGTGTGGTAAGATGCTGCCATCTGTCTCATGTCAATCAAACACATTCCCTTTGTTCTTATCACACATGTCAAATGCTATCTTCCCCCACCTTATCCTTCCTGCCATAATGTTTACTGTAGTGTTTACCTAAACTTCACACAAAGGACAGCTCTCCTTCCTGTCATAAGTAACTTCTTCAATTCAAAGAGTTCTTACAGCATCTGGACAGACAATAGATTCCCCCTATGCAAAAACCAGCTCCCCCACATTCCTGAGGAACAAAAGACTGACACCCTTCTTCTAGGCAGGAGGACATGGCCCAAATACCTGTTAATCCTCTGATATTATACAGACATGTGTGTCACAATCAAAATAAAGATCTACATATCAGCCAAATGGAAAGACAGACATTTCTCAAATGTACCTTAGTTCAAAATTACCATAACAGTCTCCCTTTCCAATATGGATCAGGTTATATGTGTTGCGTAAATCCCACTTGGATAGATGGAGGCCTGCCCACCTGCTCCAGAGAGGCCTGAATCAGAGGAAGAAAGTATCGATGTTTGATTGTAATTTCATTCAGACACCTGGAGGCCGTGGGTAATGTGGATGGGTGTATTGATCCTTGTTGGAAGGCATCATCAATGTAGGTATTTATGGTCTCCTTTTCTGGAAGAGACACAGGATAGATCCTTCCTTTAGGTGGAGTGGAGTCAGGGAGTACATCAGCAGCACAGTGCCAAGCGCAATGAGGCAGCAGAATAGAGGTCTTTTCCTTGGACATACTGAGGAGGAATGGAAGTAGAAGATTAAGGCAATGGGAAAAACAGAAAGTTCTCCACGAGCACAGTTCTCCTCTTCTCCAAGAGATGACAGGGTCATGGAGGCTAAGCCAGGGGTGTCCAAGAACCAGTGGCTCACCTGGTGGTGCCAAGGTGTTCCCCATCCAGGGAGCTCATCCTTAAAGGAGGGTCAAGAGGGGTTCGTTTTACTGCCCAGGTCATGGACTTGTTGATAATCAATAAAATGACCAGCTGCTCCCGAAACCACTAATCCCTTAACGGACAGAGTCACCCCATTAACAGTGAGAAGGACAGGTAGATCCTATTGTCTTTTTGACCCCCTGCAGGGGTGGAGCTCGTCAATATACTTCTCCTGCTGCGACGGTTGTGCTTGTAGCTCCTCCTGCTGTGTCAGTCGTTCATGTAGCTCCTCCTAATGCGTCACTCGTGCATGTAGCTACTCCTAATGAGTCAGTCGTGCATGTAGCTCCTCCTAATGCGTCAGTCGTGCATGTAGTTCCCCCTGCTGCGTCAATTGTGCATGTAGCTCCTCCTAATGAGTCAGTCGTGCATGTAGCTCCTCCTAATGCGTCAGTCGTGCATGTAGTTCCCCCTGCTGCGTCAATCGTGCATGTAGCTCCTCCTGCTGCGTCAGTCTTGCATGTAGCTCCTCCTAATGCGTCAGTCGTGCATGTAGCTCCTCCTAATGCGTCAGTCGTGCATGTAGCTCCTCCTAATGCGTCACTCGTGCATGTAGCTACTCCTAATGAGTCAGTCGTGCATGTAGCTCCTCCTAATGCGTCAGTCGTGCATGTAGTTCCCCCTGCTGCGTCAATCGTGCATGTAGCTCCTCCTAATGCGTCAGTCGTGCATGTAGTTCCCCCTGCTGCGTCAATCGTGCATGTAGCTCCTCCTAATGCGTCAGTCGTGCATGTAGCTCCTCCTGCTGCGTCAGTCTTGCATGTAGCTCCTCCTGTTGCCTCAGTTGTGCATGTAGCTCCTCCTGCTGCATCAGTCGTGCATGTAGCACCTCCTGCTGCATCAGTCGTGCATGTAGCTCCTCCTGCTGCGTCAGTCATGCATGTAGCTCCCCCGGATCCATCTGTAGTTGTTTTATTGGGTGAGGTGTTCTGAACGAATACGACACAGGAACCATGTGGAGGGGTAACACAGGGCGTGTAGATTCATTACTAACAGGCAAATCCATGGCCAAGCAGGCAGGGTCAGGTGCACAGGAGATCAGGTGAGTACGGTACAATTCCAACATCCAAAAGAGAAAAACCAAGGGGCAGAATCAGACAACAGAGTCCAAATGGGAAAAGGTACAAAATGGACAGGCTAAAGACGCAGTCGAAGGAGAAGACAGAAACTGGTCGATACTCTAGAGACAATCAAAACTAGAAGAACAGCGAGAAACAGGCTTATTATGTCGTAGTGAATACAAAAAATACCTCACAAAGACAAAAGTGAAACTAACTCAAATAAGTAGTGGACACTAATGAAAATCAGGTGGGATAAACAGGTGTTCAGAATTCAGGTGATTGGGGACTGGGGAGTGTGCTGCGTTCAGGGTCAAAAGGTTGTGCGTTATCTTCTGGAGGTAGGGGAGGAGAGGTGATCTAACACGTCATCTAAAACATAGTTCCTCAACCCTCTCCTGGGGAACCCACAGCCATTCCATTAGATGTATCCCAGAACTAGCACACCTGAATCAACTTATTGACTAATTAACAAGCCCTTACCTGTTGAATCAGGTGAGATAATTCAGGGCAAAAACTAAACTGTGAGATGGCTGGGGGGTCCCCAGGAGAGGGTTGAAGACCTATGGTCTATATGTAACAGGGAATCCAACTGAACTAAACCAAAACTAACTCAATGTCTCCCTCTACTGAATTATAATATTCCACAAGGACAGATGTACAGTTATTCTAACTGTCACCAGGTGGAAAAGGGATAATTTCGTTGTCGATCCAGTTGAAGTAGACATGATGAAGCAGGCACCATGTCACACCCTGATGTGTTTCACCTGTTGTTTGGTCCCCGCCCCTCACCAGGTGTTCCCGGTTCCCTATTAGCCCCGTGTATTTAAACCCTGTTCTCTGTTTGGCAGTTGCCAGATCGTCTTGTCCCGTACAGTCGTTTCCAGCGTTCTATGTGTTCATCAGTCAGTCTACCTGTCCTTCTATTCCCCGGTTACGACCCTTGCCTGTTTTCCGGATTACGAGCCTGCCTGCCCTCTCCTGTACCTTCGACCACCCGACCGCCCGACAACGAACACTGCCTGTCCCCCACTACGAGCCTGCCTGCCCTCTCCTGTACCTTTGACCATCTGACCCCCCGACAACAAACACTGCCTGTCCCCCACCACGAGCCTGCCTGCCCTCTCCTGTGCCTTCGACCATCTGATCGTCCGATAACGAACACTGCCTGTCCACCACTACGAGCCTGCCCACTGCCTGGTAGTTCAATAAATACTTTGGACCGCCCTCCTCTGCCTCTGTGTCCGCATTTGGGTCCCCACCCGTGCACCGTTGTGTCAGAACGATCTGGCCATGTCGGACCCAGCGGAGTTGGAACACCTACACAACGCAGTGGCCTGCCAAGGGGTCGTCGTGGGCCGACACGAAGAGGCACTCCACGGCATCGCAGAGGAACTCCGTGAGCAGAGAGTGCGCCAACAGGAGACCAACGATAGCCTGCTGCGAATGCTGGAGAGAATAACCCTAGCCCTGCCTGCACAGGTAGCTCCCCACCTGCCTCCTGCCCCGTCTATTCCCGACTTCCCAACGCCCCCCCCGATGCCCCAAAGGGAGCCACACTTACCTGCCCCCGAACGGTTCTCTGGTGACTCCAGTTATTGTGTTCCCTTTTTGTCCCAGTGCTCGCGCATCTTCGAGCTCCAGCCGTCCTCGTTCCCTACGGAGAAGTCACGGGTTGCTTACATCATTACCATGATGTCCGGGCGGGCCTTGGCCTGGGCCACGCCGATCTGGGACCAACGATTGCCCATCTGTTACAGCCTAGCGGCTTTCACGGCGGAGGTAAAGAAGGTTTTCGATGCCCCTCTGTCCGGCAGGGAAGCGGCACGCCAGCTCCTACGACTCAGGCAGGGCAACAGTAGCGTTCCGGATTACGCCATCAAATTCCGTACCCTGGCAGCGGAGTGTTCGTGGGGTTCTGAGGCGCTACTCGACACGTTCTACAACGGTTTGTGTGACCCCATCAAGGACGAGCTTGCTGCCCGAGATGTGCCCACGTGTTTGGATGGTCTCGTGTCCATGGCCACTCGAATAGGTAGCCGACTACGGGAACGGGACCGGAAGAGAGGACACCGTCATCCTGCCCAGGCACTTCCGCATCCCGGCAGGCTGGATGGTGGAGCGTCACTGGGTCTGACGACACCACCCGAGCCCTTCCGAGACTCACCGAGGGTAACCGAAGCCCTTACACCTGAGCCCATGCAGTTGGGCAGGGCGCGTCTGACTCCGGAGGAACGTCAACGGCGAATGCTCAGCCACAGCTGTCTCTACTGCGGAGGGCTAGGTCATTACGCCGCCAGCTGTCCGGTAAAAGGACGGGCTCATCCGTAACCGCAGGAATACGGGTGAGTCAGACCAAGACGCGGTGGGCACCCACTGAGCGCTTTCCTTTTCCTGCCACTGTTATCTGGGGTTCCCAAACCCTGAGTGTGAACGTTCTTATTGATTCCGGGGCTGATGACTGTTTTATTGACACCTCCCTTCTTGCGCAGTTGGGCATCCCCTCAAGCCCCTTACACCCACCCATAGAGGCCACAGCCCTGGACGGCCGCTCTATTGGGCGGGTGTCTGAGATATCAGTTCCTGTTACCCTGACCCTATCTGGTAACCACAGTGAGGAGATCCAGTTCCTGCCCTTACGTTCCCCTAATGTTCCCATAGTGTTAGGCCACTCATGGCTCGTGAAACACAACCCCCACATTGACTGGACTACTGGCTCTGTTACAGGTTGGAGCCCCTTTTGTCTGGCACACTGTCTGAAGGCCGCTCCACAGGCTCTGACCAGGGCCGCCCCCCTGTCCACGGACATCGATCTGTCATCTGTCCCTGCTGACACACCAAGGACAAATACTTAATAATTTGAAACATTTCACTGTTTCCTTTGTATCTCTACAATGCAAAATACAAACATTATTTTAGTTCTATTTCCATTTTAAAGATTTATTTTTATAATTTTCCATCTGTAAACATCTTTACAAACATGCTATTTTGAACTAGTATACTAGACAGTAACAGACAGAGACACAGGAAACGGACACAGGACAAGCGGTTTGGGTCCTGGTGGGCACTTTATTAAAGAAAATAAAAACAAGGTGATGCATTATTACGAGAGTCTCAGTGCCTGTAGAGTCTCTGTGCCAAAGATTATCTACTAAAAACAGTAACATTTTAAGTCATCTACTATCCCTAATCCTTACCCTAACCTTAACCTTTGTCCTAACCTTCAGTCATAACTTAACCTATAGCCTAAAACTTATTTTAAACCTAATCTTAACCCTAACAAAAGCAAGCAGTTGCTTCTCTTCAGTTGGTGATAGTATTGCTTTGAACATCTATAGATTGAAATTGGGACCCGGAAAATAAATTGTAACCAAAAAAAACATATTCTGCTCTTACCCATAATAATATTTTTGTGTGTTTTTTTTAAAGCCACACTATTTAAGATGTTATCTACAGGGCAGGTGCAATGATCAGAGTGGACACATTTGCTGTTGAACAGAACAGATTTTGTGAGAAAACTACAGTAGCAGTGAATCTGAAAATGCCACAGCAACACATCAATCTTTGTTTTGTATACAGTGTGTGGTACATTTTATAAATTCACTACATTTTGACTCTGCTTAATATTTGCAACTTTAGCTTTGGTGGAAAAACATCACTGCTGGGATAATTTTTCATGACATTGGTGGAATACTTTGTGCTTACAAAATACAAAATTAAAGAAGAGTAGACAGATGTAAGATCCCTGAGGTCCAATTGATGTTGGAGTGATTGAGGAGGTTCTAGAATATTAAGGGTGTAGAATAGATGGAACCATCCTGAGTTCTACTGGCTGTTGGAGTGATTGAGTAGGTTCTAGAATATTAAGGGTGTAGAATAGATGGAACCATCCTGAGTTCAACTGGCTGTTGGAGTGATTGAGGAGTTTCTAGAATATTAAGGGTGTAGAATAGATGGAATCATCCTGAGTTCTACAGAAAGTTTCTGAAATTCTCTCTCTTCCTGTACTGAAGCTCCTCCCTCCACGAACACGCCCCTTCAATCTCCACATCACTCCATCTCAATGTATTTAATTTAAAGTGTGTGATGGCAATTTACAATGTATCGACACTCGGAGTAAGGAACACAGAGACAAAAATGTATCTTGGCACATACTAACAGTTTTATTAACTATTATGCAAAATATGAGAGACGCGACATAATCATCCGAGGAGTCTCTAACTCCATACATGAACAATCCGTATTTATTACATAGAAAAAGGGGTGTGGTAAGTTGTTGCCCATCGGTCTCATGTCAATCAAACACATGCCCTTTGACACAAGGGACATGGTGTCTTCCCCCATGTGGTTAACTTTCTCAACCCTTAAGGGAAACTTAAAGCATCTAGACAACCTCCAGGTTGGCAGATGATTAACCCTACAACCCATTGTGACCAATCAAGAATGACCCCTAAGACATATACCAGATCCCTCTCTCCTACGTTCCTAAAGAACAGAAAGGACTGACACACTTCTTTGTCTAGGCAGGAAGACATGGCCCAAATACCTAATAATCCTCTGATATTATACAGACATGTGTGTCACAATCAAAGTAAAGATTTACATACCAGCCAATAGAAAGACAGACATTTCTCAAATGTACCTTAGTTCAAAATGTCCATAACAAGTGTCACAGGTGTTGTCGAGGTGTGTATATAAATAAGGGAGCCAAGCGCAGGGAGGTAGTTCAACTAGCTGTTTCTTTTATCCTTGAAAAATGGCACGGGTAAAACAAGAGCGCATAACGTGCAAACATAGAACAATACCTAACAAAGACGCCCAGAAACACAGGAACTAATAAAGGTAACCTAATGAGGGAATGGACACCAGTTGTGGGCAATAACAAGACATGACAGAGCTGTGGGAGACACACGCCGGGGGAGAGGGCGTGCGTCTGCCACGCGAGTCCTCGTTACATAAAGGGCTTCATTTAAATGAGAAATATCAATACATGGCTGAAGCAAGAGGAAAAAGAGAAAGATGATAAACACAAAAACAAAGAATAAAGACATGTCAACTGTTGTTTTATCTGTATTTAAGTCAATGTGAAAGGGGAAAATGTGCTGCACATTGAAAATGGTTCAAACTGGTTGAATGTTAGACTTCTAAACCATAGCAGAACTCAGTCTATATGTGTTTCTGTGTCCCAAATGACATCCTATTCACTACACAGTGCCCTACTTCACACCAGGACCTGTAGAGAACTCAGTCAGCTGTGGAACAAAATTACACCCTAGTTCCCTACTTTTGAGAAAGGGGTGTAATCTCAGTCGATGAACCAGAAAAAGGAACCAGGCCACCAATAAGAGACATTCGCTCTTCTAGGCCAGCTCCGCTTAAATGGTCTGGCAAAAACTAATATTACAGTCAACTTCCCTGTTCTAAAGTAACCATGTTTATTTCAGCCAACAATTTGAAATAATGATGACACACTGATAATTATAGCATCATTACAGTGGTTAATCCAAACAGATTTTCCAACAACAGTATTATACATTTTGTAATTTCATTCTGAGAACTAATGAAAGACCTCAAGTTCTCTGCCCGTTGTTCAATGACACAGAACACCATTGGTCTATGTTGAAATATAGAGGTCTGAGAGTAGTTGAATTTCAATTTCTCTGTTCCAAAAGTTATCATGTTTGTTTTAGCTGAGGAGACAAACAATCAAGGCGATGAAAATACAGCTCAGATATACATAGCTCTATGTTCAATTACAGTAATCTACTGTTAACAATAATTGGAGGTTATGGTGCATGATGGTTACAGCGCTAACATGATTCATGACATTATACACAAACCCATTGTATAACACATTGAGAAAGTGAGAGTATTTTCTTTCTTCAGGATGTTGGGTATGAATGGAAAATGGATGACATAGTAAAACATTTGTTGATGTAGTACACAAAAAATTATCACCTGTATTTGCTTGTGCACAGTAATTGTAAGATATTTTTGAAGACTTCTGCTTTGGGTATGTTTTGTTTTGGATGAAAGTCTGGTAGGTAGAATCTTAAAGTTTTGTATTGAGGGTTTGGTAGGTGTAGTCTTGAGGTGCTGAGTTGAGAGATTATAAATAGATTTAGGATTTGGCTTCAGGGAATGCCAAGGCATAATTTCATGTTGTGTGTCTGTACATAAAAACTCTAGGGGGTTACTCACTTGATGAATTCCTGTCTCTCCTCCATTTACAGATCAGTAACAGGATGAGTACCAACGCCAAAACAGCCAGACTCACACAGACAATGAAAACAACTGGAGTTCCTAGATAAGACATTATGGATAAAACATTATAATTTCTGCAATATTGCTTCTGCTAATTATGACTCACTGACATAAAATGCATAAACATTACCAGCAGTCACTCTAGCATCAGAGTACGAAGTAGTACCTGAAGGAGAGAGAAAGACTAATGAAGAATAATTGGCAACACATAAAAAGTAATACATACATGATTACTTTAATGTTATTAATGATTCTCTCCTCCTTCTCCTGATGGTGAGAGACCGTGGATGTTTGTAAATGTCAGAAGCGTTGTATGTATATACAAGGATGATAACAACTGGAGCTCCTAGAACTACAAATACCAGACTCACACAGACCATGATAACAACTGGAGTACCTAGAACTACAAATACCAGACTCTCACACAACATGATGACCACTGGAGTACCTAGAACTACAAATACCAGGCTCACACACCATGATGACCACTCGACTGCCTAAAACTACAAATTCCAGACAGACCATGATGACAGAAAGATGGACAGATGATGGACAGAAATTCTTTAAAAAAAGAGACCACAGATAGTGAGCAGAGTAACCATAGCAACAGAAGCCACTGTGCTTCTTGGCTCGGAACCTCAAGTGTTGAGTCACTTCCTTTTGGGCTCTGAATGTGTCATATCTTCTTGGCAATTCTATGCACAATACATAAGACAATATAACTTCTGCAATAATGCTTCTGCAATTTTTGACTCACTGACATAAAATGCATAAACATTACCAGCAGTCAATGTACCATCAGAGTACGAAGTAGTACCTGAAGGAGAGAGAAAGACTAATGAAGAATAATTGGCAACACATAAAAAGTAATACATACATGATTGCTTTAATGTTATTAATGTAATATTTCTAAGAGGAGAGAATCATCACACCTTCTCCTGATGAAGAGAGACCGTGGATGTTTGTAAATGTCGGAAGCGTTGTATGTATATCCAAGGATGTTGCTAAGAGGTTTGGTACTGTTGTAGAGATGATGGATGTTGTTGAGAGGTTTGGGAGTGTTGTGGTGACATGAGGTCTGAGGTTGACAATTGGGTTTTCAGCTGTGTGTGGGAACAAAGTTTGCGTCAACACAAATACTCTAAGAAATAATTCAGGATAAATAGTAAGTTACAATAAATAATAAACAATACAACCAATTTAAATTGACAGTAAACTTACCATCTCTAACTGACAGATACAACTCTTTGTATGAGTCCTTTACAGATCTCTCCACTCCACACCAGTATTCCCCAGAGTCTGACTTCTTCAGGTCCTTGATGGTCACAGAGAAGACTCCATTTCCATTATCAGTTATACTGTATCTACCTTGAGTTACATTCCTGCTCCCTTTAGTTTCAACCAGAATATCTTCATCAGAACACGTCTTCTTGCAGATGAACTTGTTGTTGTTCTCTGACCATCCGAAAAAACAGGAGAAAGTGACGTATCCTCCTTCTACTTTCAGCACACCGTAAGGTGAAGCCTCAACACACAGACCTGTAAAACAAGACAGAGTCACAACACAGAGATACACGGACCTGCTGTATAACCCTGTACATATTTTACTATAAACATCCCTAATCTATTCAAAACACCAACATACTTTAGAGATACACTGACCTGCTGTATAACCCTGCACATGTTTTACTATAAACATCCCTAATCTATTCAAAACACCAACATACATTAGAGATACACTGACCTGCTGTATAACCCTGTACATGTTTTACTATAAACATCCCTAATCTATTCAAAACACCAACATACTTTAGAGATACACTGACCTGCTGTATTACCCTGTACATGTTTTACTATAAACATCCCTAATCTATTCAAAACACCAACATACTTTAGAGATACACTGACCTGATGTATAACCCTGTACATGTTTTACTATAAACATCCCTAATCTACTCAAAACAGCAACATATGTTCAGTGCATTAATAAACAGAAAAATAAACTCTGAACTGCACAATATTCTGTCTTCATACGGACAAAATAAATAAGCAGAGTATCAGATAGACAGACACAGACTCACCAGAGAGGAGACAGCAGTAGACAACGTGGAGGATATTCATTCTGAACAGCTACTCCTCAGTTACTATCCTGTTGTGTATCAGTGTTACTACTATCACTGTTACTACTAAACTATTACCACACTACCAATGTGTTGCATCAGATAACAGGTTTACAACAGGTTGTCTGTCAGCTATTTTACATCCAACTAAACCATCACCAGTTGTTTGACAGCAGGGTGTTTCTGAAATTATCTCTTCCTTTTTTTAAGCATCTCCCTGACAACCTTGTTTTTCTCTCAGTGTCTCTCGCTTTCTGTTTCTCTTGCTGTCTTTTTATCGCTTTTTGTTGAATTTTTCTGACATTTTATGAGACTTGGGAAAAGGAGAAGTGGAAGAATGCATGAGAATGAAAAAATCTGAATGAAGTTGGTTCACACTGTTGTTCAAAGTTTAGACTTCTAAATCAAATTTAAGGACATATAGAGAACTCAGATATCACTACTTTAAACCAGGACATATAGAGAACTCAGATATCACTACTTTAAACCAGGACATATGGAGAACTCAGATATCATTACTTTTAACTAGGACATATGGAGAACTCAGATATCACTAGTTTAAACCAGGACATATAGAGAACTCAGATATCATTACTTTTAACCAGTACATATAGAGAACTCAGATATCACTAGTTTAAACCAGGACATACTGTGGGGAGAACAAGTATTTGATACACTGCCAATTTTGCAGGTTTTCCTACTTACAAAGCATGTAGAGGTCTGAGAGACAGAATCTAAAACAAAAATCCAGAAAATCACATTGTATGGTTTTTAAATAATGAAATTGCATTTTACTGCATGACATAAGTATTGGATCACCTACCAACCAGTAATAATTCCGTCTCTCCCAGACCTGTTAGTTTTTCTTTAAGAAGCCCTCCTCTTCTCCGCTCATTACCTGTATTAACTGCACCTGTTTCAATCAAATCCATCCATCCATCCATCCATCTTCTTCCGCTTATCCGGGGCCGGGTCGCGGGGGCAGCAGTCTAAGCAGGGATGCCCAGACTTCCCTCTCCCCAGACACTTCCTCTAGCTCTTCCGGGGGGACACCGAGGCGTTCCCAGGCCAGCCGGGAGACATAGTCCCTCCAGCGTGTCCTAGGTCTTCCCCGGGGTCTCCTCCCGGTGGGACGGGACCGGAACACCTTCCCAGGAAGGCGTTCCGGAGGCATCCGAAAAAGATGCCCAAGCCACCTCAGCTGACCCCTCTCGATGTGGAGGAGCAGCGGCTCTACTCTGAGCTCCTCCCGGGTGACCGAGCTTCTCACCCTATCTCTAAGGGATCGCCCAGCCACCCTGCGGAGAAAACTCATTTCGGCCGCCTGTATCCGGGATCTTGTCCTTTCGGTCATGACCCAAAGCTCATGACCATAGGTGAGAGTAGGAACGTAGATTGACTGGTAAATCGAGAGCTTCGCCTTGCGGCTCAGCTCCTTCTTCACCACGACAGACCGATACATCGACTGCATTACTGCAGAAGCTGCACCGATCCGTCTGTCAATCTCCCGTTCCATCCTTCCCTCACTCGTGAACAAGACCCCTAGATACTTAAACTCCTCCACTTGAGGCAGGCACTCTCCACCAACCTGAAGTGGGCAAGCCACCCTTTTCCGACTGAGGACCATGGCCTCGGATTTGGAGGTACTGATTTTCATCCCCACCGCTTCACACTCGGCTGCAAACCGTCCCAGTGCATGCTGAAGGTCCTGGTTAGAAGGGGCAATCAAATCAATCACATTTATTTATAAAGCCCTTTTTACAACAGCAGTTGTCACAAAGTGCTTTTACAGAGACACCTGGCCTTAAACCCCAAGGAGCAAACAACAGTAGTGTTGAATTTCAGTGGCTAGGAAAAACTCCCTAAGAAGGTCTAATTTTAGGAAGAAACCTAGAGAGGACCCAGGCTCAGAGGGGTGACCAGTCCTCTTCTGGCTGTGCCGGGTGAGATATTAAGAGTCCAATTGGAATAATAAATTTCTCTGGGCTAAATCCAGAGTCTATTAGATTTTAGACTAGGTCAGAAGTATAACCAGGTGGACAAGGACAGGGACAGCAACGGGCGCCCCAAACCAGGTAATCCGCAAGTGTGGACCAGGACCTCATCTCCTCCTAAAATGTAAAACTGGAGGAGACTGAGAAAAGTTAGTAGTGCATTCCTCATATCCCCCAGCACAATAATATAGCAGCGTAACACCTTGGCACTGAGACGGGGGGGTCCGGTGACACTGTGGCCCTACCCGGGGGAGGCCCCGGACAGGGCCCAACAGGCAGGAAATCAATCCACCCACATTGCCAGGCATCAACCAAAGGGACACCCACCAACCGCAACCTCCCTGAATGAGGGCCGAGTATTGCTAGCAGCGTACAGCCCAATTGCACAGGTGCGCAACAGAGAGTCAACAACAAGCCAGTGACTCTTCCCCCGAAAGGCATTGGAGGGAAGGCATCCTCCCTCCAATGAACTCATTACCTGTATAAAAGACACCTGTCCACACATTCAATCAAACAGACTCCAACCTCTCCACAATGGCCAAGACCAGAGAGCAGTGTAAGGACATCAGGTATAAAATTGTAGTACTGCACGAGGCTGGGATGGGCTACAGGACAATAGGCAAGCTTGGTGAGAAGGCAACAACTGTTGGCGCAATTATTAAAAATGGAAGAAGTTCAACATGATGGTCAATCTCCCTCGGTCTGGGGCTCCATGCAAGATCTCACCTCGTGGGGCATCAATGATCAAGAGGAAGGTGAGGAATCAGCCAAGAACTACACGGCAGGACCTGGTCAATGACCTGAAGAGAGCTGGGACCACAGACTCAAAGAAAACCATTAGTAACATACCACGCCGTCATGGATTAAAATCCTGCAGTGCACACAAGGTCCCCCTGCTCAAGCCAGCGCATGTCCAGGCCCGTCTGAAGTTTGCCAATGACCATCTGGATGATCCAGAGGAGGAATGGGAGAAGGTCATGTGGTCTGATGAGACAAAAATAGATATTTTTGGTCTAAACTCCATTCGCCGTGTTTGGAGGAAGAAGAAGGATGAGTACAACCCCAAGAACACCATCCCAACCATGAATGTCCCAACCATGAATGCATCTCAAGGTCCTGGAGTGGCCTAGCCAGTCTCCAGACCTGAACCCAATAGAAAATCTTTGGAGGGAGCTGAAAGTCTGTATTGCCCAGCGACAGCCCCGAAACCTGAAAGATCTGGAGAAGGGCCAAAATCCCTGCTGCAGTGTGTGCAAGCCTGGTCAAGAACTACAGGAAACATGATCTCTGTAATTGCAAACAAAGGTTTCTGTACCAAATATTAAGTTCTGCTTTTCTGATGTATCAAATACTTATGTCATGCAATAAAATGCAAATTAATTACTTAAAAATCATACAATGTGATTTTCTGGATTTTTGTTTTAGATTCTGTCACTCTCAGTTGAAGAGTTCCTATGATAAACAGACCTCTACATGCTTTGTAAGTAGGAAAACCTGCCAAATCAGCAGTGTATCAAATACTTGTTCTCCCCACTGTATAGAGAACTCAGATATCACTACTGTAGATCAGGACATATAGAGAACTCATATATCACTACTATAGACCAGGACTTAATATATAAACAATTAAATAATTACATGGTCATTTACAGGACTAAAGATGAAACCCTGTAGAAATTTCATCCAAAAACAGATCATATCCCGAACTTGGACCCCATCAAAGCCAAGTCTGAGATCAGCAGACAATCAGCTCCTTCTATACTAAATACCATTTAATGCTGTGATTGTATTTTCTGTCCCTCATCAACGGGAAAACAACATGATAGTATGAGAACACAGAACTGGTTACCATCTGATCTGAACTAGGTAAAACCCCCTTCACTCTTCTTGTACTCTTGAAGTACTACTCTTGAAGTACTATTTATCCATCACCAGTGTTTTAACAGGAATATGTTTCTGATACACTCTCACTTCCTGTACTGAAGCTTCTCCCTCCAACCCCTCACACTCTGCCTATCTGTCTTTGACTCCCTGTCTCCATTTATTTAATTTTAATGGCTTGAAATATCCTAACATGGCTAAAACAAGTGGAAAATAAGAAAGTACTAATATCAAAGAAACATCTATGTAAACACTGAGGATGCAAATGTGCCATAAGAATAAAAACTTTTCAGATGTTGTATTATTGGTATTGTTAAAGTTTGTAACGATGTGTGAATGAAGTAAATATGACAGGGGAAAATGTGCTGCTCATTGAAAATGGTTCAAACTGGCTGAATGTTAGACTTCTAAACCACAGCAGAACTCAGACTATATGTGGGTGTTTGTGTCCCAAATGACATCCTATTCACTACACAGTGCCCTACTTCACACCAGGACCTGTAGAGAACTCAGTCAGCTATAGGTCAAAATGACACCCTAGTTCCCCTACATTTGAGACACTCTACTTTTTGTTGGTCTATCACTATGGGTTACAAACTATGATGAACTGTCAACTTCCCAGTTCAATAGAAACCATGTTTATTTCAGACAGAGATAATGATGAGACACTGATAGTAGACAATGAGAAAATGATAGCCTCATTACAGTGGCTAATCCAAACAGTTTTTCTTACAGCAATATTATGCATTCTGTAATTTCAATTTGAGAAATAATGAAAGACTTTAAGGTTTCTGCCCGTTATTCAATGACACAGAACACCATTGGCCTATGTTGAAATACAGATATCTGAAGGTGGTTGAGTGGGAAAACTGTTAACTTCTCTGTTCTAAAGTTTGTTTTAGCTGAGGAAACACACATAATCACAATGGTAAAAATACATATAATAAAGGATCTAAATAGTAATTGCTTTGAAGGGGCTCTCAGGGTTTGTCACATTGTGGTCACTCTGTCCACCGTTCTGGGGTCCACAGCCTGATTGGCTGATTGGCAGGGGGCAGGGTCATAAGCAACGGTTTCTAGATGTGTTGCATTCTGGGTAGAGGTTATATTTTCCTCATCCCTAACATCATCATCAACCTGTGAGGAAGAGAGGACTCCTTAGGTACAGAGACACACACATGTACAGATGTTATTCCCATTCAAAATCAAATTTTTCCTGGCACTTGCATGTAACCCATCCCAAAAAAACATATCTGTTACCCTAAACATAATGTCTAATGGAGAATGAGCCTTTTTAGCCGTGGGCACTGAATGTCCAGGATAGGGTCTAACACATGGAGGCGGAGCTACAGGTCAGGGTGTAATATGTGGAGGAGGAGCTACATGTCAGGGTCTAACAAATGGAGGCGGAGCTACAGGTCAGTGTGTAATATGTGGAGGCGGAGCTACAAGTCAGGGTCTAATACATGGAGGCGGAGCTACGGGTCAGGGTCAAATACAGAGAGGCGGTGCTACATGTCAGGGTCTAAAACAGAGGCGGAGCTACAGGTCAGGGTGTAATATGTGGAGGCGGAGCTACAAGTCAAGGTCTAATACATGGAGGCGGAGCTACGGGTCAGTGTCTAATACATGGAGGCGGAGCTACAGGTTAGGGTCTAATACATGGAGGCGGAGCTACAGGTCAGTTACTAACACACAGACGTGGAGTGACATGTCAGGCTCACACATAGAGGTGGAGCTACAGCTCAGGGACTAACACATGGAGGCGGAGCTACCGGTCAGGGTCTAACGCATGGAGGTGGAGCTACCCCAGCCAACACACCCATGTGGGGCCCAAACGGGCTGCAAATGGGCTGATATCCGGGGCCCACCTGGGCTACCCAACTGGGACCCAGCTAATTTTGGCCGCAGTTTCCATGGAGGCCCCACATGTGTTAGCCCAGATGGGTTGATGATGGGCTCTTGATGGGCTCCATATCGGGCCCATATGGGTAGCCTAGGTAGTCCCCATATAGGGACTACAGGAGTCTGCCCACATGGGTTGATGATGGGACCCAGATAGGTCTTATCTAGGGCTCTTATGGGCCACAACGGGTGTATATATGGGCTACCATATTTGTCTTTTTGGGTTACCTTATTTTACAGTAAACCCCTAAATACAAACATTATATGTAAGCAATGAACAGAAACCATTACTTCAAGCTTTACTTTATTAACAGAATATTTATTAACATATGTGTATTAACAGACAAGTATCAAAAGTGAAGGCTTTTGACAAACTTTATATTTCACATACAAAAACAAAAGTGCAGAATCTCAGTCCTCTGTTGTCGCTCTCCCAACGGCCC
Organism: Esox lucius; assembly: GCF_011004845.1. Lineage (NCBI taxonomy): Eukaryota > Metazoa > Chordata > Actinopteri > Esociformes > Esocidae > Esox > Esox lucius. The sequence goes on from NC_047577.1 coordinate 5,406,267, forward strand.
TTTGAAAAGAGAAAATAAATAAATCAACCATTTTTCTACTACCTTTTCACAGTTCAAACAGATGTGTCAGGTTAGACTTTTGGTGCTCCAAATCAAGTTTATGTAGATAAGGGGTTTTCAAACCTGTCCCGGAACACCCCCTGCACTGCACATTTTGGAGGCACAAAATATACATTTTGACCAACTTTTACCACTTTTCACGAGTTCACACTTACATACAATTAGAGGGGTTAAGGTTTAATGCATATTTGCCGTGCTTTTCGGAGGGAGGACTCCAAGCTCTGAATTCAGCCCGAACCCAGAGTACTCCCCCCTGCATGTAAGTGGTTAGGACTAGAAGTGTGGAGAATAGGTGGTGGGGGGAAGCTGCAAACTGTCAATGGATCGAGGTAAGACTGCTGAGTCTATATGGGCCATTCTACAGAATTGGTGCAAAGTCAGAGTTGGAAACATCTTGAATTTTTTTTCCCCACAATTTTTTCCATCCATCCATCCATCCATCTTCTCCCGCTTATCCGGGGCCGGGTCGCGGGGGCAGCAGTCTAAGCAGGGATGCCCAGACTTCCCTCTCCCCAGACACTTCCTCTAGCTCTTCCGGGGGGACACCGAGGCGTTCCCAGGCCAGCCGGGAGACATAGTCCCTCCAGCGTGTCCTAGGTCTTCCCCGGGGTCTCCTCCCGGTGGGACGGGACCGGAACACCTTCCCAGGAAGGCGTTCCGGAGGCATCCGAAAAAGATGCCCAAGCCACCTCAGCTGACCCCTCTCGATGTGGAGGAGCAGTGGCTCTACTCTGAGCTCCTCCCGGGTGACCGAGCTTCTCACCCTATCTCTAAGGGATCGCCCAGCCACCCTGCGGAGAAAACTCATTTCGGCCGCCTGTATCCGGGATCTTGTCCTTTCGGTCATGACCCAAAGCTCATGACCATAGGTGAGAGTAGGAACGTAGATTGACTGGTAAATCGAGAGCTTCGCCTTGCGGCTCAGCTCTTTCTTCACCACGACAGACCGATACATCGACTGCATTACTGCAGAAGCTGCACCGATCCGTCTGTCAATCTCCCGTTCCATCCTTCCCTCACTCGTGAACAAGACCCCTAGATACTTAAACTCCTCCACTTGAGGCAGGCACTCTCCACCAACCTGAAGTGGGCAAGCCACCCTTTTCCGACTGAGGACCATGGCCTCGGATTTGGAGGTACTGATTTTCATCCCCACCGCTTCACACTCGGCTGCAAACCGTCCCAGTGCATGCTGAAGGTCCTGGTTAGAAGGGGCCAACACGACAACATCATCTGCAAAGAGCAGAGACGAAATCGTGTGGTCCCCAAACCTGACACCCTCCGGCCCCTGGCTGCGCCTAGAAATTCTGTCCATAAAAATTACAAACAGAACCGGTGACAAAGGGCAGCCCTGCCGGAGTCCAACATGCACTGGGAACAAGTCTGACTTACTGCCGGCAATGCGGACCAAGCTCCTGCTTCGGTTGTATAGGGACCTGACAGCCCTTAGCAAAGGACCCAGGACCCCATATTCCCCAAGCACCCTCCACAAGATGCCGCGAGGGACACAGTCGAATGCCTTCTCCAAATCCACAAAACACATGTGGATTGGTTGGGCAAACTCCCATGAACCCTCCAACACCCCGTAGAGGGTATAGAGCTGGTCCAGTGTTCCACGGCCCGGACGAAAACCACACTGTTCCTCCTGAATCCGAGGTTCTACTATCGGCCGTATTCTCCTCTCCAGAACCCTGGCATAGACTTTCCCGGGCAGGCTGAGAAGTGTGATCCCCCTGTAGTTGGAACACACCCTCCGGTCCCCCTTCTTAAAAAGAGGGACCACCACCCCGGTCTGCCATCCCAGAGGCACTGTCCCCGACCGCCACGCGATGTTGCACAGGCGTGTCAACCAAGACAGCCCCACAACATCCAGAGACTTGAGGTACTCAGGGCGGATCTCATCCACCCCCGGTGCCTTGCCACCGAGGAGTTTCTTGACCACCTCTGTGACTTCAGCCCGGGTGATGGACGAGTTCACCTCTGAGCCCTCATCCTCTGCTTCCTCAATGGAAGACATGTCAGCGGGATTGAGAAGATCCTCGAAGTACTCCTTCCACCGCCCGACGACATCCTCAGTTGAGGTCAACAGCTGCCCACCTCTACTGTAAACAGCGTTGGTAGGGCACTGTTTCCCTCTCCTGAGGCGCCGGATGGTTTGCCAGAATCTCTTCGAGGCCAGCCGAAAGTCCTTCTCCATGGCCTCACCGAACTCCTCCCAGGCCCGAGTTTTTGCCTCCACAACCACCCGGGCTGCAGCCCGCTTGGCCTGTCGGTACCCGTCAGCTGCCTCAGGAGTCCCACAAGCCAACCAGGCCTGATAGGACTCCTTCTTCAGCTTGACGGCATCCCTTACTACCGGTGTCCACCACCGGGTTCGGGGATTGCCGCCTCGACAGGCACCGGAGACCTTACGGCCACAGCTCCGAGCGGCCGCTTCGACAATGGCGGTGGAGAACATGGTCCACTCGGACTCAATATCTCCAACCTCCCTCGGGATCCAGTCGAAGCTCTGCCGGAGGTGGGAGTTAAAGATCTCTCTGACAGGAGACTCGGCCAGACGTTCCCAGCAGACCCTTACAGTACGCTTGGGCCTGCCGAGTCTGTCCAGCTTCCTCCCCCGCCATCGGATCCAACTCACCACCAGGTGGTGATCAGTTGACAGCTCCGCCCCTCTCTTCACCCGAGTGTCCAAGACATACGGCCGCAGGTCAGATGAGACAACAACGAAGTCGATCATCGACCTGCGGCCTAGGGTGTCCTGGTGCCACGTGCACTGATGGACACCCTTATGTTTGAACATGGTGTTCATTATGGACAAACTGTGACTAGCACAGAAGTCCAATAACTGAACACCACTCGGGTTCAGATCAGGGGGGCCGTTCCTCCCAATCACGCCCCTCCAGGTGTCACTGTCGTTGCCCACGTGGGCGTTGAAGTCCCCCAGTAGAACAATAGAGTCCCCAGTCGGAGCACTTTCCAGCACCCCTCCCAGAGACTCCAAGAAGGTCGGGTACTCTGCACTGCCGTTAGGCCCGTAGGCACAAACAACAGTGAGAGACCTATCCCCGACCCGTAGGCGCAGGGAAACGACCCTCTCGTTCACCGGGGTAAACTCCAACACATGGCGGCAGAGCTGGGGAGCTATGAGCAAACCCACACCAGCCCGCCGCCTCTCACCATGGGCAACTCCAGAGTGGTGAAGAGTCCATCCTCTCTCAAGGAGTGTGGTTCCAGAGCCCAAGCCGTGCATAGAGGTGATCCCGACTACCTCTAATCGGAACCTCTCAACCTCACGCACTAACTCAGGCTCCTTCCCCGCCAGCGAGGTGACATTCCACGTCCCTAGAGCCAGTTTCCGTGTCCAGAGATCGGGTTGTCTAGGCCCCTGCCTTCGACTGCCGCCCGATCCTCTTTGCACCGGCCCCTTATGGTCCCTCCTGTGGGTGGTGAGCCCACGGGAGGGCGGCCCCACGTCACCCGTTCGGGCTGAGCCCGGCCGGGCCCCATGGGGGAAGGCCCGGCCACCAGGCGCTCGCATTCGAGCCCCAACCCCGGGCCTGGCTCCGGGGTGGGGCCCCGGCTGCGCCATACCGGGCGACGTCACGGTACTCAAAATTGAATTCTTCATTAAGGGGTTTTGAACCGCTCTTAGTCTGACCCGTCGCCTAAGACCTGTTTGCCTTGGGAGACCCTACCAGGGGCATATAGCCCCAGACAACATAGCTCCTAGGGTCACTCGGGTACTCAAACCCCTCCACCACGTTAAGGTGGCAGTTCTTGGAGGGGCACAATTTTTTTTTTTTTCATATATGCAAATTGTATAATATCCAAGGTATGCTTTTCTAGTAATTGTGCAGTTAATTCTCATTTTGTATTTTCAGATAATGCTGGAATATTTTCCTTCTCCCCAAATTTGTCACTACCGAAACACAATATTAAATAATTTATTAAGAAGGCTTATTATGACCTATTACGATTTTGTTTACATCTACCTTATAAATATATATTTTTTCAATTTTTTTAAAATATTTTTACAGGATAAATAAATGAAGATTATAATTTGTATAATATTTTTAGTGTAATTTATGAGAATTGTTGTATTTTGAACCCAATCTTTCTTTGTAGAAGGCATAAAGTTTATCGTACTGATTTCAAAGTTAAGGATTCATTAGTTTGAATATGCATTGAACCAAACACTATCATAACATCTTAGTTGATAATTCAATATACTTTATTTTTGACAAAACATCCCATGTTACGGTAGTGACTGCATGTTTTGGTAGTGACCACAATACTTAGTTTGCCATGGCTGAATCAGACTGTCCATATTTTATGTTAATATAAATAAATAACTATGATGCACATATGCAGTCAGTACATATAGCAGACACACATCTGACAGTAAATGTCTTATAAGAACACCTAGAGCTATTCTATACTTTGGGTCTTGAGGTGCAAGTGCGAAGAGATATGGCTCATAGATTTTTCTTCCTAAAAAACATTTCAGAACCACTGTTTTATTTTCACATTTTTAACATTTTTTGTTTATGAGTCATTCCGATAAATCTCCAAAACCACTGAACTGTGTGTGTGTGTGTGTGTGTGTGATTTTGGTTGGGTGACAGTTGTAGGTTAGCCTACAAAAGTTTAAAGTTTGACAAAAGCACAATGTTGTGTTTTACACAAATATAAGTAGGCTAAACACTTTTTAACTGCAGTTTTAATAATAATGACTTTTACCCATCTTGCTCTCCACCACGTGCCCTCGCTGTACGGTTTCCTCCCCTGTCCCTGGCACCAATTAGCCACTTTGACACTGCCTTTTCAGCATCTCTTCTAGTAATCTGGTTTGTAAGGGCACTTTTTTTCAAGCTTCCTGTAAAATAGATAAAGAGTGAGATAAATTCCTCATTTGAGCCCTTGCAACAAAGCAGAAATCTCCACCATGTAATTTTTCAGGTAATACAATAATGGTATCGGATATAATATTCTGTCAAACACAACATTTTTGGTGCAAAGGTTTATTAAACAAACAAACAAGGGACTGGTTCTGTACCTGTACCTGAAAACTACAGTTAATTTAAATTAAATTGTTCTATTGTATTTACCTTTGCTTGTAACTAGTGTATTTTTACTTATATTATTTGTAGTACCTCACTTGTATTTAATAATGATTTAACTTTATTATTTATTATAAACCATGAGTTGTGTGATTGCTACACCACTAATTAACAGTTACTTATCACTGAATTGGCAGTATACCTGGTCCATATTGTCATAATTAAGGGTATTCTCTATCCAGGTATGGACAATTAATTGCATACAATCAAATTGATTTATGAAGAACTCAACTCTACAAAATAACCTTTGTTTGCACATTAATATGTTAAACAGCGAGTAAACATACCATATACAACCTCAAACAGTTTGAGCCCCGAAACTCTCGCTTTCCATGGCAGCCAACAAAATTGTACTCTCTTGATAGGGAGTGGTCTAAAAGGAAGGCCATCATTCTTCTGGTGGCTTCATCCAATGTTCTTCCTCCAATTTCTGCCACCACGCCAACCTAAAGAAAAATAAGATTATCATAATGGGAATTAATTCTGATTATCATCGGAAGTAGTAATCTACTATTTGTATAGTGTATCGAGTCCCTAAATACAACTCTATTTTTCATAATTCCCAGGGAACACTCCCATAATACATGCAGTTGCCTCTCTAACAGATGTTTTATACTTGTACTTAAGTTATTAGCAAAAAAGCTACAGTACTGTGCAAACGTCTTACACCACCATTATTTTTGTTTTAGAAATTATATAATGACCATATGCTAATTGTGGGAAGTATTTAGTGTGAACTCCCCTTACACTTGAGCAATTGTTGGGATCATGAATGTGGAAAAGTACAGACAGGTTTTAATTTATAATGCCATTCCTTCTGGAAAGTGTCATATTGGGAATGTTTTTATATTTTTTAGCATGATAACGATTCCAAGTACACTGCTAATACAGTATAATCATATTTGAAGAGAAAAACAGCTTTCCTGAATTTATAGAGGCAGTATGGGGTCACCTAGACAGAAAAAAATTTGAATACGGCCTAAATCTAAAGATGAACTATGGGAAGTGCAGAAAGCAGCCGAGGTAAAATATGCCAGACAATTACTTCAAAAAACTTAAGGGCAGTCCCCCCAAAAGAGGTGTGAGATGTGCTCAGTGCAAAGAGAGATTACACAAAATACTGACTTTTGCCTGAAGAAGCCTTTTTGTTATTATTTTGTGTACATATTTCCTGTACTTTCTGTACATATTTCCTGTACTTTCTGCATCATAATAAAGAAACCGAAAAATAAATGTGGGTGGTAATTAATACTTTGCTAAAACAACTAAGCTTGTGGTGGCCTAAGACTTTTGTATAGTATTGTATGTGCAAAAACATTAACGATCAGCCCAGTAAATCTGCTAAATGGTCATATTAGAACATACCACTTGTTTGTGGAAGGTGGGGTCTGCCAATTTCTGCTCCATTGCAGCAACCTCAAAGAGCGTCCTCAGGGGGAAAACAATATCTTCTGGAAGTGCTGTAACTGAAAACAGTAGTCATCACTAACTAAGCATTATCTATCAATGACTTCATTATGTGTGTGGACCCTCAAATAAAATGCTGACTAGTTCCTTTGAAACACTGATGAACAATATGGTGGCATAACTGTAAACAAAGAATCATAATCATGCATAATAAATCATATTTCATGATGATGTAATGATCTTAGTTAATGTTTTAATTAAGGTGTTGTTCATCCATGAAGTTGTAAATGAAAAACGTTGAACTCGTGTTAGGCTAGTTCCTGATGATTCATGAGATATTAATGCATAATGCATGCATGAATTTATACATGAATTCATGATAATTCATGTACCCTGACCGTTAAGTGTTATAATAATATTTTTAGTAAAACTTTAGAATACTCTTCTATCATCAATGAATAACTACACAGGAACAAATAAGTAACACACTATTAACATTCTACTAATATTAACTAACAAGGAACTCTGATTAATGAAATAGTAATAGCACTCAGTTGAATGTGGTAGTTCTATAACTAATCAATAACTGCTATGTTTTTCATACCTCCCAGATAACTACTAAGAGAACTACTATATGAGTTCATAATGCATAAATTAGGAAGGAATTGGAACAGTATTCTAAAGTGTAACGTTAATTCGGTATATTTTGTGCCATTTGTTAATTGAATTAGCACTAACTTTAAATAAAAAAAGGAAAAAATAGCACAGGCCGCGGAGATGGTGTTAAAGCTTCTTGAATCTCGAATGTTCTGTGATGAAATAGACATTTGTTAAAGATTTATAAAAAAAATTACATTTGAGAAGGGGATTTTTTCATTAAATGCGCACACTTTTAAAATAACAGCTAGCTGCTGAAATGGTCGCTGTATGGCTTTGTTCTGTGATCACAAAATAATCGGGTGCAGACACGATTAAACAGGCTTGTCTTGTAATTGCATTCGAAAAATTAATAAGGAAGTGCTTTCATTTTGGCTGTTTGATGTGCACATCGATCTTATACAAATTCAAAAATGGCGCCAGAAATAAGGGAAAATATGGCGCGATTTGGGGGAATTCGAAATTCTAAAGTGACAAGAAGCTTTTGGTCAACATCGTGTTTTGAAAACAATGTATTTTAATTAACATTTATATTGTGAAATGTAACTTTCTTACCTTGACTTAGCCTTGACTACGAAGACAGCGAGAATCTTCCAAATCTCCTCCCGAAAATTACAGCAGAGTGTGAGTGAGACTGAGAGAGTGAATGGTGTCGCGGCCTCGCGAGCGCGAAAAGGGCGAGGGGGGTGGGAAGTGTTGAATGAAATCTCGCGAGATCTATCATGCAAAGGTTTTTTTTTTTGTGTGTGTCACCGTTGTACAGTGTCTGTACCTTTAGGTGTCTTTTTGTAACTGTTTAAATTATATTGTGAGTAAAAGTGTGCATACTTTTGACTGCACCACTGTGACAGTATCTGCAGGGTCTTGATCCTTTTAATTGGCCGAAAATTTGTTAAAATTGCAATTGTGTTGGCATTTGTATAGATACAAGCAATTTCAAAGGTGCATATGTGTGTACTATCTGTAAAAAAAAATTGGGTTTGACTGTTTGCACTTCCTGAATTAGTAAACTGTAAAACTGAATTAGTCCCCAAGTGTAGCCCATTTTCAACCCATGCACTCATTTCCCATTAGTGAACCACCTAGGCCCCACAAAGGGAGCCCAACTGGGTTTGCCCATGTTGGACTTACTCAGTTGACCCAAGTGGGCCCCAGATAAGAAGCCCATTTTGAGCCCATGCCCACTCTGTACCCCTGTTGCCCATTTGTAACCCATGTGGGCCCCACATAAACGTGTTGGCTGGGACAGGTCAGGGTCTAACACAGGGAGGTGGAGCTACAGGTCAGCTTCTAACACATGGAGGCGGAGCTACAGGTCAGATTCTCACACATGGAGGCGGAGCTACAGGTCAGATTCTAACACATGGAGGCGGATTTACAGGTCAAGTTCTAACACACGGAGGCAAAGCTACATGTCAGGGTCTAACACCACTAATACAGAGACAGGTCAAGGCTAGATGTCTCATATCAACATAGATCTGTTATGTTGTGGATGAGGGTTTTGGTGGGGGGGTCTTAAGGTGTTGTGTTGAGGGTTTGGTAGGTGGAGTTTTGGGATGATGAAAATGCATGGACGACTGGCCCAGTAGATAACATTGAGATCTCCTCCATTTATAGATCAGCAACAGGAGGAGTCCCAACACCAACACAGCCAGACTTACACACACCATGATGACCAATGGAATTCCTAGAAATACAAATATCAGAAACACCATGATGACCACTGGAGTACCTAGAAATACAAATACCAGGAACACCATGATGACTGAATAAAAAATAAAAAAAGAGCTTACATAAAGTGAGCAGAGTAACTCTGGCAACAGAAGCCACTGTGCTTCATGGCTCGTAACCTCAAGTGTTGGGTCACTTCCTTTTGGGCTCTGAACGTGTCATATCGCTTTGGCAAAATAACTTCTGCTACTTTTGACACACAGATATAAAATGCATAAAAATTACCAGCAGTCTCTGTAACATTAGAGTTCAAAATAATGCCTGAAGGAAAAAGACTAATGAAGAATAATTGGCAACACATAAAAAGTAATAAATACATGATTGCCTTATTAATTGTTATTTCTAAGAGGAGAGATTCATCAAACCTTCTCCTGATGAAGAGAGACCATGGATGTTTGTATATGTCAGAAATGTTATGGAGCATTCTGAGGATGTTGCTAAGAGGTTTGGTACTGTTGTAGACTTGTTAGATGTTGTTGAGAGGTTTGGGAGTGTTGTAGGGTTGTCAGATGTTGTTGAGAGGTTAGGGAGTTTTGTAGAGTTGTCAGATGTTGTTGAGAGGTTAGGGAGTGTTGTAGAGTTGTCAGATGTTGTTGAGAGGTTAGGGAGTGTTGTAGAGTTGTCAGATGTTGTTGAGAGGTTTGGGAGTGTTGTGGAGACATGAGGTCTGGGGTTGACAGGATATATAGCTGTTTGTGTGAACAAAGTTTGAGTCAACACAAATAGTGTATCATCTAGGTTTTCATCTCATCTGAAATAATTCAGGATGAATAGTAAGTCAAGAATAATACATAATACAACCAATTTATATTAACACAAAACTTAACATTTCTTGTATTGAATACCATTTTATTTTAATAGTTAACACACCATCTGGAACAGTCAGATACATCTCTTGGTATGAGACCTTTACAGATCTCTCCACTCCACACCAATATGTCCCAGAGTCTGACTTCTTCAGGTCCTTAATGATCACAAAAAAGACTCCATCTCCATTATCAGTTATACTGTATTCAGGTTGAGCAGTACCTAGAATTACAAATACACGACTCACACACATTAGAATAACCACTGTAGTAACTATAACTGCAAATGCCAGACTCATATACACCGTGTTCATCACTGGAGTACCTAGAACTACACATACCAGACTCACATAGACCAGGGTGACCACTCTTTGGGAGCATTGAGGTTTAATGAAATGCTTCAGAAAAATGTTTGCAAAATGCAGATTTATGCAGATAATAAATATATTCATCTGGAAGATGTGACTTAGTTACTACAGTGACATGTCTTCATTCTTACCACTGGAAAAACATATTTTAGCCGAAATGCAAAAAAAAGAAACTTGAATCGGTTCACTTTCATCAAACATGGGTCTGAGAGTTGTATCAAACAAAATGGCAAAACACAGAAACAATTTTATCGTGAATCTGAATGGTGAAGGTTTCTTAATAAAACTCAAGGTGAAGGCAAGTTGAAATATGTTGTTGTGTCGCAGCTCTTGTCAGTAATTCTAGAATATTCAGGGCAGCTTCAGAGAGGAGTAAACAACTGAATCTGGGGGATCTGCAAGTAGAGTAGGTTGGATTCACATCCTCTATGTGGGAGTCCACAGTTGTTTCCTATTTATCCATCACCAGTGTTTTAACAGGAAGATGTTTCTGAAACACTCTCACTTCCTTTACTGAAGCTCCTCCCTCCAACCCCTCTCCCTCTCTGCCACTTAATTTTAATGGCTTTATTTGCATGGGAAATATCCTAACATGGCTAAAGCAAGTGGAAAATGAGAAAGTACTAATAAACACAATATCAAAGAAACATCTATGAAAACATTTAGGACGCAAATGTGTCATAATTATAAAGACATTTCAGAGGTTGTATTATCGGTAATGTTTAAGTTTGTAACAATGTGTGAATTCAGTCATGATGACAAGGGAAAATGTGATGAACACTGAAAATAATTCAAACTGGCTGAATGTTAGTGAGGAAACCTTGGGTAAAGACGCATAAATGTGCAGATTAAGTTATTCACATTCAAAATCTTTTTTCCATTAAACGTAAATGTAACCCATCCTCCAAAACCTAACCCTGTACTAAACCTAACCCTATGTAGTAAACCAAACCCTATGTACTAAACCTAACCCTAAGTAGTAAACCTAACCCTATGTAGTAAATCAAACCCTATGTACTAAACCTAACCCTAAGTAGTAAACCTAACCCCTAGGGTTTGGTAGGTGGAGTCTTGAGGTGCTGTGTTGAGGGTTTGGTAGATGGAGTCTTGAGGTGCTGTGTTGAGGGTATGGTAGATGGAGTCATTAGGTGCTGTGTTGAGGGTATGGTAGATGGAGTCATTAGGTGCTGTGTTGAGGGTTTGGTAGGTGGAGTCTTGAGGTGCCATGTATTTGGTTTGGTGGGTGGAGTATTTCGTTACTATGGTGAAGTGTTAGTTGGTGTAATCTTGGGTGGATGAGAGTGGATTGATGACTGGCCCTGTGGAAAACACTGACATGTTATAAACACAAATGTGTGTGAGTGTGTGTTTGACACACATCTATGTTTACATTCATATGAGGAACAGAAATTGTTAGCTAAAATAGAATTTCCAGCTTAGGGTTTGAGTTTAGGGAAAAACCTATAATTGTACACAGTGTTAATAGAGGGATTAGAATTGGGATCAATATTAAGGTTATGATTATGTTTAAGTCTAACATGTTTCTAATATCAGGTTTAGGCATTGGGGTTTAGAGTGAAGGTTAGGGTTAAGTCATATGTAACCATAGAGTTTATGTTACTGAGAATTAGATTTAGGATTTGGCTTCAGGGAATAATAAGGAATCATTTCATGTTGTGTGTCTGTGCATAAATACACCAGGGGGTTACTCACTTGATGATTTCCTGACTCCTTTATAGATCAATAACAGGATGAGTCCAAACACCAACACAGCCAGACTCACACAGACCATGATGACCACTGGAGTACCTAGAACTACAAATACCAGACTCACACAGACCATGATGACCGCTGGAATACCTGGAAATACAAATACCAGACTCACACACCATGATGACCACTGGAGCACCTAGAACTACACATACCAGACACACACACAATCATGACCTCTTCAATACTACAAACATGAGAGAACAAGATTATTAACCTGTTCTAGATAAAGTTCCACAACAAATGTCTCCAGATATCAGAAATGTTGTGTAGAGGTTTGCTGATGTAGCCAGGTGGTATGGGAGCTTTGTGGAGACATGACGTCTGGGTTTGATTGTTGAGAGTGTAGTGGTGGGTGGAGCTGTGTGAGAATAAAGTAGGTGTCAACAGAAGTACTGTAACTGAGAGAATCATCCTACCTGGTTTAGATGATGAGAATCCAGAGAGGTTTGAAATGGTTGTGGAGACATGAATTCTGGGGGTTGATTTTGTTGTGGGGATGTTAGAAGTTGTAGAGAGGTTTGGGAGCCTTGTGGAGACATGAGGTTTGTGGTTGATAGTTGAGCGTGTAGGAGTGGGTGGAGCTGTGTGAGAATAAAGTAGGTGTTAACAGAAGTACTGTAACATCTATGTTTTAATATCATAGAAAATAGTTCAGGAAGTCCCCCACAAATAATACATATAACTGCATATAATAATAAAATAATACAGTAATTATTTCTTAACATTAAACTTACCATCAGTAATAATACATTCCAATTTATATCAACAATAAAATGTCCATCAGTAATATTACATACCAATTTATATTATCAGTAACATTTCCATCAGTAATATTGCATACTAATCTATCTGTCAGTAATGAATACATACCAATATATATTTTAATCGTAAACGTACTCAGAAATCCTATATAACAAGAAATATTAACAGCATACTGTCCATCAGTTAGAATACACACCAATTTAAATTAACAGTAAACCTGCCATCAGTAAAACTACACAGCAATTTGAATTAACAGTAAAAGTTCCATCTTTTATACTACATGCAAATTCATTTTAACAGTAAACTTACCATCAGTAACTGTCAGATACACCTCTTGGTATGTGTCCACACCAACTCTCTCCACTCCACACTTGTATGTCCCAGAGTCTGACTTCTTCAGGTCCTTGATGGTCACAGTGACGACTCCATTTCCATTGTCTTCTATACTGTATCTGCCTTGATTTACATTCCTGCTCCCTTTAGTTTCAACCAGAATATCTTCACCAGAACACGTCTCCTTACAGAAGTACTTGTTGTTGGTTGAAGCCCATGAGAATAAACAGGGGAAAGTGACATGTCCTCCTACAACCCTCTTAAAGTGATTAACAGCCACAGCAGACAGAGCTATGAAACAAGAAGATATGGTATAATCACAACAGATACATTAACCTGAGATAATGTTTCCACCTGCTCATTTTACTTTATCCCTGTTCACAACCATTCAAAACGGCATCACATCAGTTATTTGAATGTGGATGGATATAATGTACAGTACATTGAAAAACAACATCTAGACTAAATAACATCTAAACCCAGACAGACAGACTCACCTGAGAGAAGACAGCAAGAGACAACATGGAGGATATTCATTCTACAACAGTTATTCAACATTCACACAGTCTGTACTGTTACTATACTATTACTATACTACTACTATACTAGTACTACACTATTACTATACTACCATCTCATCTTGCTAGGCTTTAAGTATTTTCTATTAATTTCTTTGTTATTAAACTCATTTCTCTCTGTCACAATTTCTTGTAGCTCTTAATGTCTCTGTCTGGCCCTCTCTTGTCCTGCGAGTCTGAGAGAGGGAGATGATGATGCTTGTAGAGTGTGAAGTGACCTCAGTCCACATGTCCTGTGGTGAGAAACTGGTTCAGTAGCTGTGGATGACAACATGATAAAACTGTTAATATAAACTCAGCTAACAGGTATCTTGACTGTTCTGAAGTAAAACTGTCTTGTATTGAGTATCAATTAATCTATATCTTCATAATGTCTATCAAATATAATAGATCCAAATACTATGGTGAGTTAATTAATTCAATATCCCTCCGTTCAAACTCTCTCCATTTATCAATGATGTTCTCGTATAAATATAACAGGGAACCCAACTAAACTGAACCAATAGTACCTCAATGTCTCCCTCTACTGTATTATATTATTCCACAAGGACAAATGTACAGTTATTCTAACTGTCACCAGGTGGAAATGGGACCAGTTCTTCTTGGATCCAGTGGATCCAGTTGACATAGGCAGGCACCAAGGCACCAAGAACAAGTACAATCATTTTTTAAGTCCCTATATTTCATGCTGGCAAAACTATTCCAATTTCTCTATGATTATGAAACAATGTGCAGATTATCAACAGATGGTATAAGGTCGGTCTCGTCCAGCCGGTAACTGACCGTCTGTTTCCACTCTGGCGCTGGGCTCCTGCGGCCTGTTGTTCTTTTTGGAGGAGGAAGTCCTCCCTGATGAGTGGGTTCTGCTCCATGTCATTAAGGGCCACATTGGGGAAGGCAACTACAGCTACCTGCAGCTGAACCACGACGGCAGGATCGTCCTACACATGCGCAGCCTCAAGAAGGATGCATTTACGGCCACCCGTTGCACCGGGAGAGTTTGACATGAGGGTGTCGGCCTTTGTGCTTTTACATTCGTATGAAGTTGAGCTGAGCGTATTATTTGAACTCTGGCCTCCGTGATCTGGACAAAAAATGTATTCTGGCCAAAGGGTGGAAAATGTAAGGAATATTTTTCAATGATACTTTTTTTCATAAATCAATTGGTCTTCTTTTGATTACTGTCAATCCACCATTTGGCTGAGTCTTACCTCTGTGAAATGATTGAATCAAACCACTAGTCAAGGACATATGAGTGAGTTTCATATTGTGGGTTACGCATTTAATTGGGGATGACCAATTTACCTGGATCTAAGTGATAACAGAATATTTGAAATGGAGGCAACAGGAACTTCCTTAAAAACTGTTATTATCTGTCATGGTGCGGTGAGCAGCAGCGCTACCGTGCCATAGTTTCTCAGTTCCCATACCTCACAAACACATCCCGGACTGTCACATGTTTCCAATCTTCCACACCAGGTCTCAATCTAGCTAATTTATATGTGTATGAATGTTTCCCCTCTGCTCCCCACATTGTGGCTCATTGTTCTTGTTGTGTTTGGATGTTGTGTGTGTTGCCGTTATTGTAAGTACTTGTACCATTTCATATTGTCGTTTTTTGCTGCTTTAGTCAGCCCTTTGCTTTGTGTTTTTGTGCTCGGTGTTTTGTTTATTTCTTGTTAAATTAAAGAATCCACACCGACTACCCCTGCCTGCACCTGGTTCCTTGTTCAAGCAACACTGCACTACACAACCTGTTGTGACATTATCTATTCTAATTTGCGTTTCCATTTGAAAATATTTGCTCCCGTATGTGCCTAAGGAACAAGACCTAGGTCTGAATTACACAACTAAATGTCAGTAGAGCTGTGAGCAGAAATGTTAGACAATGCCTTTTGGTCAGTAAGTTATTGGGTGAATTGCAATGCATCTCAAGCCAACTGAGTTATTTTTTTACATTTTCAAATAAAGAAGTAATTTTTTGCAAAATATGTAAAAATAGTTCCTTCTATTTCCCTAAAAATAGTACAAAGAAAACATATCAAATATTGAAACAGAAATTTTATTGTTTTTGGAAAAATACATGCCCATTTAAAATTTTATGCCAGCAACACATTTCAAAAAAGTCAGGACAGGGTCATCTTTACCACTGTGTTGCATCACCTGGTCTTTTAACAATACTCTAAGAGTTTGGGAACTGAGGAGACCAACTGCAGTAGTTTTGAAATTGAAATGTTTTCCCATTCTTGCTTGTATAGCATTTCAGCCGCTCAACAGTTCAGGGTTTCCTTTGTCGTATTTTTCATTTTCTATAGCGCCAAATGTCTTTAATGGGTGATAGGTCTGGACTGCAGGCAGGCCAGTTTAGCACCCAGACTCTTATTCTGGAGTCATGCTGTTAATATGTGCAGAATGTGGTTTGGTATTGTCTTGCTGAAATAAGCAAAGCCTTTCCTGAAAAAGATGTAGTCTGGATGGCAGCATATGTTGATCAAAAACCTGTATATATTGTTCAGCATTAATGGTGCCTTCACAGATGTTCATGTCACCCATGCCATGTGCAATAATGCACCCCCATACCATCAGGAATGCTAGCTTGTGAAATGTGAGCTGATAAGAAGTCATATGGTCCCTCTTTTCTTTAGTCATAGAGGACACGGCGTCCATGAATCCCAAAAGTAATTTCACATTTTGATTCTTCAGACTCCAGGACTGTTTTTGACTTCGCGTCAGTTCATCTTAAATGAGCTTGGGCTTAGAGAAGGTGGTGGCAGTTCTGGATCTTGTTTATATAGGCTTTCTTCTTTGCATGGTAGAGTTTTAACTTGGGGATGCAGCGATGTACTGTGTTCACAGAAAATGATTTTCGGAAGTATGTCAGAATCGTGTCTGTTTTTAATAAAGTGCCGTTTGAGGGCCCGAAAATCACGGCCATCCAATATTGGTTTTCAGCCTTGCATACTGAGATTTCTCCACATTCTCTGAATCTTTTAATGATTATTATGTACCGTGGGTGATGAGACCATCAATCTCTTTGCTATGTTTTCTTTGCATTCTATTGTTCTTTACATTTTATGCAGCATCTCAACTATTTTGGAAACGGGTTTTACATGAAAATATTATGTATTTTTTGCAGATTTCATTTAATTGTCATCCGTCTGTAAACATCTGCTTTAAAACCATGCTACCGGTATGAAAGACAGTAACATGCCGAGACCCAGAAAACGGAGACAGAACAGGTGTAGCTGCCATCAGTCAGATTTAGTTGAAGTAAATTTAATAGTTTGAGTTAACAATATGAATAATCTTCCTTTTTTAACAAGATAATATTTTGATAAGTAAGAACATGTTTATTTACCAGCCTGGTATTTCAATAGCGGAACCAATATTCCTGTGCTAGTGGGTCGGGTTATTAGTATAATTGGTTGCTAAGCGTTACCACTGGAGGCAGAGCACCTGTGAACATTCTATAGAGAATATCATAGGTTATGTTGCTGTATGGAAATATTAATGAAGAGTGGAATTCTTTAAGTGCAATGCTGGAAGTTCCGTTCTTACTCCTCTTAATTTAACGCAGCCAATGAGGAATGCTAACTACATTTCTATACTGACCTTAGTTATTGGATATGCAAATGTGTTAGCTAATTTCTATTATGCTAGCAAAATAAATGTGATATGCTACATACATTTTTGTAAATGGATTGTATGTTTTATTTTGTGTTGTAAGATTTATTTTAATGATTATTCTCTATGAGATCTAGTTCTTATGGCATGTTCACGGCATGGATGTGCGAACAAACACCTGTAATCAAAAGAACGTCTTGTGTTCATGATTTATCCTGAGGGGAGTAATAACAGGTGATTCGTGTCCTGATGAGCAATTAATTAAAGCAAATTGAAGCAGGGTAACACTGACAAGCAGTAACATTTTAAGTAACTATCTACTAACCCCAATCCTTGCCCTAACCTTTATCCTAATCTTGACCCTAAAACCTATTCTAAACCTACCTGTAACCTAACCCTTTCAAGCAGTTGCTTATTAACAGTTTGTAGAACATTTGTTTATAGTGTTGCTATATATTGAACAGCTACAGATGGAAATTGGGACCATAAAGATAAAGTGAAACTAAACATAAAATGCATTATGCTCTTGTCCATAATAATCTCCTCATGGTGGGTATTATACAACCACAGGATGTTGTCTAAAGTGCTGGTGCAATGACCAGGGAGGAACATTTACTGCTGAACAGAACAGATTGGTGAAGTTGAAAATGCCACAGCAACACATCAATCTTGATTTGTATACGGTACGTGGTACATTTTATAAATTCACTATGTCTTAACTCTGATTTACATTTGCAACATTACAATTGGTGGAAAAACATTACTGCTGGTAAAATATGAATACATGCCATCGGTGGAAAACTTTCCAGAAGATCTTCACTTTGTGCTTACAACATACAGAGTGACAGAAGTGTAGATAGATGTAAGATCCATTAGGTCCACTTGATGTTGAGGTGATTAAGGAGGTTCTACATTAGAATATTAAGGGTGTAGAATAGATGGAACCATCCTGAGTTCTACTGGCTGTTGGAGTGAATAAGGAGGTTCTAGAATATTTAGGCAGTAGAATAGATGGACACATCCTGAGTTCTACTGGCTGTTGGAGGTTCCAGAATCATTGCATTGCTGCACAGAGGAGTAGACAGTAGCATCTGGGGGATCTGCAGGAGAGCAGATTGTGTTGATGTGATCTTTAGGGAAGTCCACAGTAGAGTAGCATGTATTTATATCTTGGGTACAGTCAGTGTCAGCAGGGTTGGTTGTAGAGGAGGAAGAGATGATTTCAGGGAGTGTTTCAGTTTGTCCATCTTCCTCTCTGATCTCATCGTACAAACAAACAGTCTGCATAGAGAACCAAAGATAACATTTAGACATTGTCAGAAATGGAAAGACATTTAAAGTCCACTAGGGGGAGATGTAAGTCAACACACACAACCCTTCAATCAGGGGAATTGAACTCTTACAAGTACAGGATCCTGTCTTTTCTACCTGATTATTTTTTGCACATACATGCCATGAGAAAGTATCTCTCTTTCTCTCTGTCATATACACACACACACACACACACACAAAAACACACACACACAAACACACAAACACATCTCACAAAGATTCAAAAATCCCACTCTCCTGTCCTCCCCATTTCACTCACCTCTCCACTAGGGGTGGTATTGGCGTTATTGCAGACAGGTTGAAGTGGTTTTGGTCTCTTGCTTCCTCTCCTCTTTATGTAGAACAGGACCAGTATGAGTCCTAACACAATCACCATGACTACCAGACCAGTACTGATCCACATTAGGAGGGAAAGCACTGGACAAGGCAAACAGAGAGAGAGAGAGAGACAGAGAGACAGAGAGAGAGAGCCAGACAGAGAGAGAGAGATGGACAGATGATGGACAGAAAAGTTGTGATTATGAATGGGACTACAGATAGAAAGCAGAGTAACCCTGGCAAGAGAAGTCACTGTGCTTCTTGGCTCAGAACCTCAAGTGTTGAGTCACTTCCTGTTGGGCTCTGAAGTTGTCATATCGCCTTGAGAACATAACACTGCCAAGACATTATAACTTCTGCTAATTTTGACTCACTGACATGAAATGCATAAACATTACCAGCACTCCCTGTACCATTAGAGTATGAAGTAGTACCTGAAGGAGAGAGAAAGACTAATAAAGAATAATTGGAAACACAAATTGTAATAAATACATGATTGCCTTAAACTTATTGTATGTCCACAGTAAGAGGAGAGATTCATCACACCTTCTCCTGATGAAGAGAGACCATGGATGTTTGTAAATGTCAGAAGCGTTGTATGTATATCCAAGGATGTTGCTGAGAGGTTTGGTACTGTTGCAGAGTTGTTAGATGTTGTTGAGAGGTTTGGGAGTGTTGTGGAGACATGAGGTCTAGGGTTGACAGTTGGGTTTATAACTGTGTGTGTGAACAAAGTTTGTGTCAACACAAATACTGTAAGAAATAATTCAGGATAAATAGTAAGTCATAATAAATACTAAATAATACAACCAATTTATATTAACAGTAAACTTACCATCTGTAACTGTCAGATGCACCTCTTGGTATGAGTCTGGGCCAAATCTACCTACTCCACACTTGTATGTCCCAGAGTCTGACTTCTTTAGGTTCGTGATGATCACAAAAAAGACTCCATTTCCATGGTCTTCTATTCTGTATCTACCTTGAGTTACATTCCTGTTCCCTTTAGTTTCAACCAGAATATCTTCACCAGAACACGGATCCTTGCAGAAGTACTTGTTGTTGTTCTCTGCCAATATGAATGAACAGGGGAAAGTGACGTATCCTCCTTCTACCTCCTCCTTAATGGAAGATGAAGCCTCAACACACAGACCTGTAAAACAAGACAGAGTCACAACACAGAGATACACTGACCTGCTGTATAACCCTGTACATGTTTTACTATAAACATCCCTAATCTATTCAAAACACCAACATACTTTAGAGATACACTGACCTGCTGTATAACCCTGTACATGTTTTACTATAAACATCCCTAATCTATTCAAAACACCAACATACTTTAGAGATACACTGACCTGCTGTATAACCCTGTACATGTTTTACTATAAACATCCCTAATCTATTCAAAACACCAACATATGTTCAGTGCATTAATACACAGAAAATGAAACTCTGAACTGTAAAACATTCTGTCTTCATACGGACAAAATACGCACAGTATCAGACAGACAGATACAGTATCAGACAGACAGGCAGACACAGACTCACCAGAGAGGAGACAGCAGGAGATAACATGGAGGATATTCATTCTGGACAGTTACTCCTCAGTTACTATCCTTTTGTGCATCAGTGTTACTACTATTACTGTTACTACTAAACTATTACCACACTACCAACGTGTTGCTTCAGATAACAGGTTTACAACAACTCCCCTGTCAGCTATTTTACATCCAACTAAACCATCACCAGTTGTTTGACTGCAGGATGTTTCTGAAATGATCTCTTCCTTTTTAAAGCTCCTCCCTGACAACCTTATTTTTCTCTCTCTCTCCCTCAGTGTCTCTCGCTTTCTGTTTCTCTTGCTGTCTTTTTATCGCTTTGTCGCATTTTTCTGACATTTAATGAGACTTGGGAAAAGGAGAAGAGGAAGAATGCATGAGAATGTAAGAGTCCTGTGGACTCTTAAGGCAGGGTTCTATTGGTCAACACTCCCTGCTGTGGACCCTTAAGGCAGGGTTCTATTGGTCAACACTCCCTCCTGTGGACTCTTAAGGCAGGGTTCTATTGGTCAACACTCCCTCCTGTGGACTCTTAAGGCAGGGTTCTATTGGTCAACACCCCCTCCTGTGGACTCTTAAGGCAGGGTTCTATTGGTCAACACTCCCTCCTGTGGACTCTTAAGGCAGGGTTCTATTGGTCAACACGTCCTCCTGTGGACTCTTAAGGCAGGGTTCTATTGGTCAACACTCCCTCCTGTGGACTCTTAAGGCAGGGTTCTATTGGTCAACACTCCCTCCTGTGGACTTTTAAGGCAGGGTTCTTTTGGTCAACACCCCCTCCTGTGGACTCTTAAGGCAGGGTTCTATTGGTCAACACCCCCTCCTGTGGACTCTTAAGGCAGGGTTCTATTGGTCAACACTCCCTCCTGTGGACTCTTAAGGCAGGGTTCTATTGGTCAACACTCCCTCCTGTGGACTCTTAAGGCAGGGTTCTATTGGTCAACACTCCCTCCTGTGGACTCTTAAGGCAGGGTTCTATTGGTCAACACTCCCTCCTGTGGACTTTTAAGGCAGGGTTCTTTTGGTCAACACCCCCTCCTGTGGACTCTTAAGGCAGGGTTCTTTTGGTCAACACCCCCTCCTGTGGACTCTTAAGGCAGGGTTCTATTGGTCAACACGTCCTCCTGTGGAGTCTTAAGGCAGGGTTCTATTGGTCAACACTCCCTCCTGTGGACTCTTAAGGCAGGGTTCTTTTGGTCAACACCCCCTCCTGTGGACTCTTAAGGCAGGGTTCTATTGGTCAACACTCCCTCCTGTGGACTTTTAAGGCAGGGTTCTATTGGTCAACACTCCCTCCTGTGGACTTTTAAGGCAGGGTTGCAGCCCAAATATTATAATGATTGTTTACAAAATGTTCAACTCTGAGTATATTCTATACTCCTCAGGTTGATCACAGAACTACAAATACAAGACTCACATAGAACACAATGACCACTCTTTAGGAGCATTGGGTTTTAATGAAATGCTTCAGAAAAATGTTCATAAAATGCAGATTTATGCAGAAAATAAATACATACATTTGTTAGATGTGACTTAGTTACTACTGTGTTGTCTTCATTCTTACCACTGAAAAAACATGTTTTTGCCAAAATGCAAAAAACAATTGCATAAATATTTACAACTTGAATTGGTTAACTTTCATCAAATATGGGTCTGAAAGTTGTATCAAACACAATGTCAAAACACAGAAGTTGTTTCAATGTGAATCTGAATGGTAAAGATGTCTTAGTAAAACTCAAGGTGAAGGTAAAGTGAAACATGTTGTTGGGTCTCAGCTCTTTTCAGTTCATCTGGAGTGAATGAGGTGATTCTAGAATATTCAGGGCAGCTTCAGAGAGGAGTAAACAACTGAATCTGGAGGATCTGCAGTAGAGTAGGTTGGATTCACATAATATATGTGAGAGTCCACAGTAGAATAGCATGGGACTATATCATCTTTGGGACAACTGGCTTCAGCATCAATAACACTGTGAGGGTTACATGTGACTCGTATAGCAGAGTAGATTACAGAGTCATCAGGAGAGTTGACAACAGAGATGACTGAAGGGATGAATGAAGGGATGACTGAAGGGACGACTGAAGGGACGACTGACGGGACGACTGACGGGACGACTGACGGGACGACTGACTGGACGACTGACGGGACGACTGAAGGGATTGTGTCTGTCTGTCGGTCTGCCCCTCTGATCTCCTGGTACAAACAGGTAGAGAACCAATGAAACAGTTACATGGTCAGTTACGGGACGAATGGTGAAAATGTGACCCTGAATAAATGTCCTCCAGAAACAGATCACCATTTCCTGAATTTGGATCAAAGCCAAATCTGAGATCAGCAGACAATCACCACCTTCTATCCTGAAACCATTTGATGCTGTGATTGTATTTTCTGTTAGAAGTGACGATGCGCCTCTCTCATCACATATATTTATTTACATAAAACGAATGTCCCTCATCAAAGGGTGAAAAACAAATGTTAGTACGAGAACACAGGATTGGTTACCATTGGTTCTGAACCAGGTAGAACCACCTTCACTCTTCTTGCCCTCTAGAAGTTGAAAAGAATCCACATTGACATTCCTGTAATTTCGGGGTGAGGGGTTGACACCAACGTTCCCCCCAAATCCATGTCCCTGCTTGAATGCCTCAAACCCTTGAATTAAGCTGGCTCTCTGATTGACGTTTTGCTTTGAAGAAAACAGCATCTGTTTGTAATGGATGGTTGTGTGTGTGTGTGTGTGTGTGTATTTGTGTGTGTGTGTTGTTACTTTGTTTTTGTTTTTAGTACCGCTACTTCTCATCCTATATACAAACGTGGTTTATCCTGTGTTCTGTGTGGATTATTAAGAAGAAAATTAATTCTTCATAACTTGCCTGTTCAAATAAAGGTAAAACCGTGTTGTAATACTTGAATGGTTCAAACCACGCAGTAATTCTTGAATGGTTCAAAACATTCTGTAATTATTTAAAAGTGCAAACCATTCTATAATTATTTAAAGGTGCAAACCATGCTGTCAATATTTAATGGTTCAAACAATTTTGTAATTCTTTAATATCTCATTCAATATTTTTTATTTAAAAAAATTAAAGCTATCTTTACTTTAAAACCCCATAGTGATTGTTTCAACATCACATCCTAAGAGCTAGAACCTTTATCCCCACACCCGTCCACTAGGGGCAGTGTCGGTGTTGGAGGAGAGTGGATGTGCTGATTTCCTGATTCTTCTTCTCTGTCTGTAGAACAGGAGTAGAGCCAGTCCTCCCACTGTCACCATGACTACCAGACCAACACCGATCCACACCAGTTTGTTGACAGGGTCTGTAATGTGACAAAGAGACAGACACAGATAGGACATAGAGTTGGAGAGAGAGAGAAGTATTGACACTGGTTCAATGCATGAACAGTTAGAAATGGGTTAATTGCTTCTAGAACAACCATTACATATCACATTACTGTATAGTGCAATGCCAACTGAATCACGTCCAGAAATTGAAACTGAGAATAGCAATATTAAAAAAACAAAATAATGTATGTTTGATATCTTCACTATTTCCATCAGTCCAGTGGGTATTTGTTTAGCAGCCAATCATCTCTGTGCTACAGAAACAGGACTCAACAACAGCCTCTAGCTGGATTACAATTTAACCAAAAAAAATACTGTTTCTTATAGATTTGTATGATTAAAAGACCTGAAAACTGAACTGAAAGAACTGAAATTCCCGAAATTCTAATCTCAATATCAATGGAATTTGGTGGGAAAGGTCAAAGAAATCAGGAATAAATCTATTTAAATCATTAATTTCCACCAGAATAAGCATCTTATTTGTTGCTCTCAAAGATGAGAGTATTGTCCTACCTGGTTTTGATGATGAGTTTCCAGAGAGGTCTGACAATGTTGCAGAGAGGTTTGGGAGAGTTGTGGAGGCATGAGGTCTGGGGGTTGATTTTGTTGTGGGGATGTTAAATGTTGTAGAGAGGTTTGGGAGCGTTGTGGAGACATGAGGTCTGTAGTTGATTGTTGAGGGTGTAGGAGTGGGTGGAGCTGTGTGAGAATAAAGTAGGTGTCAACAGAATTATAGAAGTAATATCATAGGAAATAAGTCTCCCCACAAATAATCCATACAACAAAATATAATAATAGAAAAATACAGTAAATGTTACATAACATTAAAAATGAACAGTAAACTAACAATCTGTAATATTACATAACATTTTATTTTGTTCAGTAAACTAATCATCAGTAATAATATATAGTAATTTCTACTAACAGTTTACCGTCCATCAGTAATACAACATACCAATTTATATAAACAGTAAACTAACCATCTGTGATAACACATACCAATTAATATTATCAGAAACATTTACCAAAAGCAATATTATATGTCAATTTATATTAACAGTAAACTTACCAACAGTAACTGTCAGATGCACCTTTTGGTATGTGTCCACACCAACTCTCTCCACTCCACACCAGTATGTCCCAGAGTCTGACTTCTTCAGGTCCTTGATGGTCACAGTGACGACTCCATTTCCATAGTCTTCTATACTGTATCTACCTTGAGTTACCTTCCTGTTCTTTTTAGTTGTAACCAGAATATCTTCACCAGAACACATCTTCTTACAGAAGTACTTGTTGTTGGTTGAAGCCCATGAGAATGAACAGGAGAAAGTGACATGTCCTCCTACAACCTTATTAGTGGAAGGTGAAGCCACAGCAGACAGAGCTATGAAACAAGAGAATAATCAGACACATTACAACACATTAATGATTTTATATTGGATTGACTTAATGTATATTGAAAAAAACATCTAGACAAAATAATATCTAAACACAGACAGACAGACTCACCTGAGAGGAAACAACAGGAGACATGGAGGATATTCATTCTACAACAGTTACTCTACTTTCACTCTGTCTATACTATTATTATACTATTACTATACTACCACCAGTTATTATACTGTTACAGTCACTATACTAGTACTATATTACCACCAGTTATTGTACTATCACAGTCACTATACTAGTACTATACTACCAACTCATCTTCCTTGGTTTTAATGTTTCCTTTTATAAAGTAAGTGGTTTGTCAGAAAGATGTTTCTGAAATTATCCCTCTTCCTGTATTGAAGCTCCTCCCTCCAGTGACATGCCCTTTCACTCTCCTCATCACTCCGCCTCTATTAATTTAATTTTAAGGCTTTATTTGAATGAGAAATGTCACTACATGGCTAAAGCAAGAGGAAAAAGAGAAAGATCTAACAAACACAATACCAAACAATAAAGACATTTCAGATGTTGTGTTATCGGTAGTGTTTAAGTTTGTAGTTTGTGTGAATTAAGTCAAGATGACAAGGGTGAAAGTGATGCACATTGAAAATGATTCAGACTGGCTGAATGTTAGACTTCTTAACCACAGCAGAACTCAGTCGATTTGTTTACTGTGTCCCAAATGACATCCTATTCCCTGCACAGTGCCCTACATCACCCCAGGACCTGTAGAGAACACAGTCAGCTGTGGGTCAAAATTACACCCTTGTTCCCTACTGTACATTGTTTCAGAGAGGCCTCATCACAGCTGATGAAGAACTATGATAACTGTCAAGTTCCCTCTTCTATAGTAACCATGTTTATTTCAGGGAGCAGTCGGAAATATCGATGATACATGGATGGTAGTCAATGAAGAAATTATAGCATACATAGAGTGGGTAATCCAAACAGTTTCTCCCACAACAGCATTATGCATTTTGTAATTTCATTTTGAGAAATAATGAAAGACCTCAAGGCTTCTGCCCGTTATTTAATGACACAGACCACCCTGGGTCTATGATGAAATACAGATATCTGAGGGTGGTTGGGTGTGAAAAATGTCAACTTCTCTGTTCTAAAGTTAACAGGTTTGTTTTAGCCGAGGAGATACACATTCAAGGCGATAGCAATATAGCTCAAATTTACATTGTTCTATTTAATTAAAATGTTAAATTACAGTAATCTACCGTTAACAATAATTGGAGGGTATGGCGCATGATGATCTTTAATTGCTGTAAATGTTACAGCGCCAACATGATTCATGACATTAAATACAATCCCTATGTGTAACACTGAAAAAGTGAGTCTTTTATTCCTTCAGGAATTTAGGTGTCATGGAAAATGGATGACATAGTAAAACACTTGATGATGTAGTACACAGAAAATTAGTACCTGTATTTGCTTGTGCGCAGTATTTTTTTTTTTTGAAGACTTATACATTGGGTATGTTTTTTTTTGGATGAAAGTTTGGTAAGTGGAGTCTTGAGGTGTTGTGTTGAGGGTTTGGTAGGTGGAGTCTTAAAATGTTGTGTTGAGGATTTGGCAGGTGGAGTCTTGAGGTGTTGTGTTGAGGGTTTGGTAGGTGGAGTCTTGAGGTGTTGTGTTGAGGGTTTGGTAGGTGGAGTCTTGAGGTGTTGTGCTGAGGGTTTGGTAGGTGGAGTCTTGAGGTGTTGTGTTGAGGGTTTGGTAGGTGGAGTCTTGAGGTGTTGTGTTGAGGGTCTGGTAGGTGGAGTCTTGAGGTGTTGTGTTGAGGGTTTGGTAGGTGGAGTCTTGAGGTGTTGTGTTGAGGGTTTGGTAGGTGGAGTCTTGAGGTGTTGTGTTGAGGGTTTGGTAGGTGGAGTCTTGAGGTGTTGTGTTGAGGATTTGGTAGGTGGAGTCTTGAGGTGTTGTGTTGAGGGTTTGGTAGGTAGAGTCTTGAGGTGTTGTGTTGAGGGTTTGGTAGGTGGAGTCTTAAAATGTTGTGTTGAGGATTTGGTAGGTGGAGTCTTGAGGTGTTGTGTTGAGGGTTTGGTAGGTGGAGTCTTGAGGTGTTGTGTTGAGGGTTTGGTAGGTGGAGTCTTGAGGTGTTGTGCTGAGGGTTTGGTAGGTGGAGTCTTGAGGTGTTGTGTTGAGGGTTTGGTAGGTGGAGTCTTGAGGTGTTGTGTTGAGGGTCTGGTAGGTGGAGTCTTGAGGTGTTGTGTTGAGGGTTTGGTAGGTGGAGTCTTGAGGTGTTGTGTTGAGGGTTTGGTAGGTGGAGTCTTGAGGTGTTGTGTTGAGGGTTTGGTAGGTGGAGTCTTGAGGTGTTGTGTTGAGGGTTTGGTAGGTGGAGTCTTGAGGTGTTGTGTTGAGGGTTTGGTAGGTAGAGTCTTGAGGTGTTGTGTTGAGGGTTTGGTAGGTAGAGTCTTGAGGTGTTGTGTTAAGGGTTTGGTAGGTGGAGTCTTGAGGTGTTGTGTTGAGGGTTTGGTAGGTGGAGTCTTGAGGTATTGTGTTGAAGGTTTGGTAGGTGGAGTCTTGAGGTGTTGTGCTGAGGGTTTGGTAGGTGGAGTCTTGAGGTGTTGTGTTGAGGGTTTGGTAGGTGGAGTCTTGAGGTGTTGTGTTGAGGGTTTTGTAGGTGGAGTCTTGAGGTGTTGTGTTGAGGGTTTGGTAGGTGGAGTCTTGGGTTACTATGGTGAGGTGTTGGTAGGTGGAGTCTTGGGTTGATGAGACTGGATTGGTGATTGGCCCTGTGGAACATTAATATGTTATGAACAATATTTTGTGTGTGTCTATATGTGTGTGTGTTTGATCCACATCTTTATCTACATTTATGTGGGGATCTGAAATAGTTTTTCAGGTCTCCACTAGTTTAAATGCAATTTCCAACTTAGGGGTTGAGTTTAGGGAAAACCCTATAATTGTACAAAGTGTTAATAGAGGGATTAGAATTAGGATCAATATTACATTTATGATTAGGTTTAAGTCTAACATGTTTCTAATATCAGGTTTAGGCATTGGGGTTAAGAATGAAGGATAGGGATTAAGTCATATGTAACCATAGAGTTTATGTTACTGAGAGTTAGATTTCGGATTTGGCTTCAGGGAATAATAAGGTATAATTTAATGTTGTGTGTCTGTACATAAATACTCTAGGGGGTTACTCACTTGATTTCCTGACTGTCCTCCATTTATAGATCACTAACAGGATGAGTCCCAACACCAACACAGCCAGACTCACACAGAACACGATGACCACTGGAGTACCTAGAACTACAAATACCAGACTCACACAGACCATGATGACCACTGGTGTACCTAGAAATACAAATACCAGACTCACACAGACCATGATAACCACTGGAGTACCTAGAAATACAAATACCAGACTCACACAGACCATGATAACCACTGGAGTACCTAGAAATACAAATACCAGACTCACACAGACCATGATGACCACTGGAGTACCTAGAACTACAAATTCCAGACTCATATACCACTGTGACCACCTCAGCACCTAGATCTACAACTACCAGACAACAACCTTATTAACCTGCTCTGGATGAAGTTCCACAACAAATGTCTCCATTTATCAGAAATGTTGTGTAAACGTTTGCTGATGTTGCCAGATGTTGTGGTAGAGTTCTGAAGACATGACCTCTGGGGTGGGTAGTTGAGAGTGAAGTAGTGTGTGGAGCTGTGTGAGAATAAATTAGGTGTCAACAGAAATACTGTAACATCTATGTTTTCATGTCATAGAAAAAAAAGTCAGGAAGTCTCCCCACAAATAATAATAATTACTACATGTAATAATAAAATACTAAATCAAATATGACTTAATAATAAACATTAACAGTAAATTCACCATCCGTAAACTCACCTACATGCATTTTATATTAACAGTATATCTGTCATACTATCAGTACTTTACAACTCTGTTTCCAAATAAATTGTGACGCTCCGTATACTGTACATAGAAACAGAATGCAACGATGTGTACATCAATTAAACCTTATATTCAATTCAAAATAGTACAAAAACATCATATTAAATGTTGAAATTGAGATAGTTTATTGTTTCTTTAAAAATATATACCCAGTTTGAATTTGATAGCAGCAACACGTTTCAAAAAGTTGGGACAGAGCCGACAAAAGACTGGAAAAGTTTTGTAAGGCTAAAAATCTAAACCTGGTGGAACATCTCACAACTAATTAGGTCAATTGGCAACAGGTCAGTAACATGATTGTGTGTCAAACATAATTCCAGAGAGGATGCATCTTTCAGAAGAAAAGATAGGGAGCGGTTCATCACTCTGTGAAAGACTGTGCAGGCAAATAGTGTAACAATATAAGAACGTTTCTCAATGTAAAATTGCAAAGAGTTTGGGGATCTCATCATCTACGGTATTTAACAGCATTTAAAAATTCAAAGAATCCGGAGAAATCTCTGTACGCAAGGGACAAGCACAAAAACCAATAATGGATGGCTGTGATTTTCTTGCCCTCATTGCAATAAAAAACAGATACGATTCTGTAGTTAACAAGTTGAGTATAAACGAGATCCAGTACTGCCACCACCTTCTTTGGGCTTGGGCTCATTTAAGATGGACTGAGGAAAAGTGCAAAACTTTCCTGGTGTCTGACAAATCAAAATGTGAAATTATTTTTTGGGAATCATGGACATCGCTTCCTCTGGACTAAAGAGAGCAGGGACCATCCGGCTTCTTATCAGCACACAGTTAAAAAACCTGCATCCGTGATGTCATGGGTGTGCATTAGTGCACATGGCATGGGTGACTTGCACATCTGTGAAGGCACCATTATTGGTAAACAATATATACTGGTTTTGGAGCAACATATGCTGCCATCCAGACAACGTCAGTTTCAGGAAAGGCCTTGCGTATTTTAAGAAGAAAAGGCCAAACCACATTCTGCACGTATTTCAACAGCATGACTCTGTAGTAAAAGAGTCCGGGTGCTAAATTGGCCTGCTTACAGTCCAGACCTGCCATCCAATGAAAACATTTGGAGCATTATGAAACAAAAAATACAACAAAGGAAAATCTGAACAGTTCAGCATCTGAAATCATAAATCATTTCACTTTAAAAACTAAAGCAAATTAGTATCCTCATTTCCCAAATGCTTAGAGAGTGTTGTTAAAAGAAGAGGTGATGCAACCCAGCGGTAAGCAGTTTCAACATTTGAAACATTGACTTTGTACTATTTTCTATTAAATACAGGAATAAATTATTTGCACATCATTGCATTGTGTTTTTACTTGCATTTTATACAGTTTCCCAACGTTTTTGGAAATTGGTTGTATACTAACAGTAAACTCACCATCAGTAATATTACATACCAATTTATATTAACAGTAAACTTACCATCTGTAACTGTCAGATGCACCTCTTGGTATGAGTCCTTTATAGATCTCTCCACTCCACACCAGTATGTCCCAGAGTCTGACTTCTTCAGGTCCTTGATGGTCACAGTGACGACTCCATTTCCATCGTCTTCTATACTGTATCTACCTTGAGTTACATTCCTGCTCCCTTTAGTTTCAACCAGAATATCTTCAACAGAACACGGCTCCTTGCAGAAGTACTTGTTGTTGGTTGAAGCCCATGAGAATGAACAGGGGAAAGTGACGTGACCTCCAACAACCTTATTAGTGGAAGGTGAAGCCACAGCAAACAGAACTATGAAACAAGACAGTTTATAATCACAACAGAGACATTACCCTGAGATAATGTGTAAACCTACACGTCTTACTTCACACCTACTCACATCCATTCAAAATAGCGACACATCAAC
This sequence comes from Esox lucius, assembly GCF_011004845.1. Lineage (NCBI taxonomy): Eukaryota > Metazoa > Chordata > Actinopteri > Esociformes > Esocidae > Esox > Esox lucius. The sequence continues at coordinate 5,437,278 of NC_047577.1, forward strand.
AATCTTAATTTGGATTGAAATAATTTACTTACAAACAAAACATACAGACAAAATAATATCTGAAGACAATAGACAGATCTCACTTGAGAGCAGACAGCAGTAGATAAGGAGCGTCTTCATTCTACACCAGTTATTATTCTTTCACACTCCGACTTTTATAATTTTTTTATTGTTTCCAATTGAGCCTTCAACAGTGGTTTGTCAGATAGATGTTTCTGAAATTATCCCTCTTCCTGTACTGAAGCTCCTCCCTCCCCTGACCTGCCCCTTCACTCTCCTCATCGCTCTGCCTCAATTGATTTAATTTATATTTGAATGAGAAAAATGAGAAAATGAGAAAATAGCTAAAGCAAGAGGAAAAAGAGAAAGATCTAATTAACACAAAAACAAAGAATATAGACATTTCAGAGGTTGTTTTATCGGTAATGTTTAAGTTTGTAACAATGTGTGAATGAAGTCACAGTGACAGGAGAAAAAGTGCTGCACATTGAAAATGGATCAAACTGGTTGAATGTTAGACTTCTAAACAACAGCAGAACTCAGTCTATGTGTGGGTGACTGTGTCCCAAATGGCATCCTATTCCCTACACAGTGTCCTACATCACACCAGGACCTGTAGAGAACTCAGTCAGCTGTGGGTCAAAATTACACTTTAATCCCCTACTTTTGAGACTCTCTACTTTTCAGAGGGGCCTCATCAAAGTTAATGAAAAGCTGATAACTGTCAACTTCCCTGTTCTGAAGTAACCATGTTTATTTTAGACAGTAATTGTAATACATTTTGAGACACCCATGGTAGTCCATAAAGACATTATAGCATCATTATAGCGTCATGCTTATTCAAACAGTTTTTCCCACAACAGTATTATGCATTTTGTAAATACATTTTGAGAAATAATGAAAGACCTCAATGTTTCTGCCCGTTGTTCAATGACACAGAACACCATGGGTCTATGTTGAAATACAGATGTCTGAGGGGGGTTGGGTGTGTCTGTCAACTTCTCTGTTCTACAACACAAACACACATGCACACACACACATGCACACTTGCGCACACACACACAAACACACTTGCACACACACGCATGCACACACACACACACACGCATGAACACACACACACAAACACACTTGCACACACACGCATGCACACACACACACACGCATGAACACACACACACAAACACACTTGCACACACACACGCATGCACACACACAGGCATGCACACACACACGCATGCACACAGACAGACAAACACACACATACACACACACACGCATGCACACAAACACACACGCATGCTCACACATGCATGCGCACACACGCTTGCACACAGACACACACACGCATGCACACACACGGACACACATGGACACACACAGAGACACAAAAGTTACAAATTACTAAATTTGATTGCTATGAGCCTCAATGGTGCCAGTGGGCTGTACTCTGCTGGCAATACTCAGCCCTCATTCAGAGTGGTTGCGGTTGGTGGGTGTCCCTTTGGTTGATGCTTGGCAATGTGGGTGGATTGATTTCCTGCCTGTTGGGCCCTGTCCGGGGCCTCCCCCGGGTAGGGCCACCGTGACACTGGACCCCCCTGTCTCACCCCAAAGTTTACGCTGTTATATTATTGTTCTGGGGGAGTATGGACAGTTCTCCTTCTCCACTATAAATCCTTGTTGATATAAGGAATGCATTTTCTAAATTTCCACTGTCTCCTGCCCTGTTTTAAATTTAGGAGGTCTTGGCCCACACCTGCGGAGTACCAGGCTTGAAAGACCTGTTGCTGTCCCTGTCCAGACTCCTCCTGGTTGTGTTGCAGATCTAGACGATATCTGACGATTTCAGCTGCCACTGTGCTGACACCTCCCCCCTCCCCTGTGTTGTCCCTGTCTTTGTCCATCTGGTCATGCTTCTGACCTGGACTAAGTTTAAATAGACTCTGGACTCAGCCCACATGCATGTTTTAATTATTACAACTTGTACTCTTAGAGTTTTTCTCGATTTCTAACAAGCGTGGGTCAATACTGAAACCACAATAACAAAACACTTCACACAGTCTGCCTTTCTAAAACACTTCACACAGCCAAACAAAGTTGAGGTGGTTCTGGTATCTGGTAAGGATGCCCCCAGGACGTCTCCCTAGGGAGGTGTTCCAGGCACGTCCAGCTGGGAGGAGACCTCGGGGTAGACCCAGGACTAGGTGGAGAGATTATATTTCGACACTGGCCTGGGAACGCCTCGGGATCCCCCAGTCAGAGCTGGCAAACGTGGCTCAGGAAAGGGAAGTTTGGGGTCCCCTGCTGGAGCTGCTGCCCCCCCGACCTGATACTGGATAAGTGGATGAAGATGAGATGAGATCTTTGCCAAACAACTCACTAAAACCACCAAAACGCTTCATACATGTCTCAAACAAGCTTGTTCAACCAAAACACTGGCAACAATTCTCACTCAGAAATACACACTGTCACTCGTAACACACTGACCCAAAAATCACTAACAACAGGGAGCATTACAGAAATTAAAACGTTTTTTTCTTTATTTATTTTTCACATAAATCAGTATTTGATCATAGAATAAGAAAAACACCTCACAAGAATGAATCGGAAATGCAGCAATTTGAAGGAATATCCTTTGTTGTTTCTACATCTTTGCTTATAGTACATTTTCATCATCATCATCATCTTCTTCCGCTTCATCCGGGGCCGGGTCGCGGGGGCAGCAGTCTAAGCAGGGATGCCCAGACTTCCCTCTCCCCAGACACTTCCTCCAGCTCTTCCGGGGGGACACCGAGGCGTTCCCAGGCCAGCCGGGAGACATAGTCCCTCCAGCGTGTCCTAGGTCTTCCCCGGGGTCTCCTCCCGGTGGGACGGGACCGGAACACCTTCCCTGGAAGGCGTTCCGGAGGCATCCGAAACAGATGCCCAAGCCACCTCAGCTGACCCCTCTCGATGTGGAGGAGCAGCGGCTCTACTCTGAGCTCCTCCCGGGTGACCGAGCTTCTCACCCTATCTCTAAGGGAACGCCCAGCCACCCTGCGGAGAAAGCTCATTTCGGCCGCCTGTATCCGGGATCTTGTCCTTTCGGTCATGACCCAAAGCTCATGACCATAGGTGAGAGTAGGAACGTAGATTGACCGGTAAATCGAGAGCTTCGCCTTGCGGCTCAGCTCTTTCTTCACCACGACAGACCGATACATCGACCGCATTACTGCAGAAGCTGCACCGATCCGTCTGTCAATCTCCCGTTCCATCCTTCCCTCACTCGTGAACAAGACCCCTAGATACTTAAACTCCTCCACTTGAGGCAGGCACTCTCCACCAACCTGAAGTGAGCAAGCCACCCTTTTCCGACTGAGGACCATGGCCTCAGATTTGGAGGTACTGATTCTCATCCCCACCGCTTCACACTTGGCTGCAAACCGTCCCAGCGCATGCTGAAGGTCCTGGTTTGAAGAGGCCAACACGACAACATCATCCGCAAAGAGCAGAGACGAAATTGTGTGGTCCCCAAACCTGACACCCTCCGGCCCCTGGCTGCGCCTAGAAATTCTGTCCATAAAAATTATGAACAGAACCGGTGACAAAGGGCAGCCCTGCCGGAGTCCAACATGCACTGGGAACAAGTCTGACTTACTGCCGGCAATGCGGACCAAGCTCCTGCTTCGGTCGTACAGGGACCTGACAGCCCTTAGCAAAGGACCCAGGACCCCATATTCCCGAAGCACTCTCCACAGGATGCTGCGAGGGACACAGTCGAATGCCTTCTCCAAATCCACAAAACACATGTGGATTGGTTGGGCAAACTCCCATGAACCCTCCAACACCCCGTAGAGGGTATAGAGCTGGTCCAGTGTTCCACGGCCCGGACGAAAACCACACTGTTCCTCCTGAATCCGAGGTTCTACTATCGGCCGTATTCTCCTCTCCAGAACCCTGGCATAGACTTTCCCGGGGAGGCTGAGAAGTGTGATCCCCCTGTAGTTGGAACACACCCTCCGGTCCCCCTTCTTAAAAAGAGGGACCACCACCCCGGTCTGCCATCCCAAAGGCACTGTCCCCGACCGCCACGCGATGTTGCACAGGCGTGTCAACCAAGACAGCCCCACAACATCCAGAGACTTGAGGTACTCAAGGCGGATCTCATCCACCCCCGGTGCCTTGCCACCGAGGAGTTTCTTGACCACCTCAGTGACTTCAGCCCGGGTGATGGACGAGTCCACCTCTGAGCCCTCATCCTCTGCTTCCTCAATGGAAGATGTGACGGCGGGATTGAGGAGATCCTCGAAGTACTCCTTCCACCGCCCGACGACATCCCCAGTTGAGGTCAACAGCTGGCCACCTCTACTGTAAACAGCGTTGGTAGGGCACTGTTTCCCTCTCCTGAGGCGCCGGACGGTTTGCCAGAATCTCTTCGAGGCCAGCCGATAGTCCTTCTCCATGGCCTCACCGAACTCCTCCCAGGCCCGAGTTTTTGCCTCCACAACCACCCAGGCTGCAGTCCGCTTGGCCTGTCGGTACCCGTCAGCTGCCTCAGGAGTCCCACAAGCCAACCAGGCCTGATAGGACTCCTTCTTCAGCTTGACGGCATCCCTTACTTCCGGTGTCCACCACCGGGTTCGGGGATTGCCGCCTCGACAGGCACCGGAGACCTTACGTCCACAGCTCCGAACGGCCGCTTCGACAATGGCGGTGGAGAACATGGTCCACTCGGACTCAATATCTCCAGCCTCCCTCGGGATCCAGGCGAAGCTCTGCCGGAGGTGGGAGTTAAAGATCTCTCTGACAGGAGACTCGGCAAGACGTTCCCAGCAGACCCTTACAGTACGCTTGGGCCTGCCGAGTCTGTCCAGCTTCCTCCCCCGCCATCGGATCCAGCTCACCACCAGGTGGTGATCAGTTGACAGCTCCGCCCCTCTCTTCACCCGAGTGTCCAAGACATACGGCCGCAGGTCAGATGAAACGACAACAAAGTCGATCATCGACCTGCGGCCTAGGGTGTCCTGGTGCCATGTGCACTGATGGACACCCTTATGCTTGAACATGGTGTTCGTTATGGACAAACTGTGACTAGCACAGAAGTCCAATAACTGAACACCACTCGGGTTCAGATCAGGGGGGCCGTTCCTCCCAATCACACCCCTCCAGGTGTCACTGTCGTTGCCCACGTGGGCGTTGAAGTCCCCCAGTAGAACAATAGAGTCCCCAGTCGGAGCACTTTCCAGCACCCCTCCCAGAGACTCCAAGAAGGTCGGGTACTCTGCACTGCCGTTCGGCCCATAGGCACAAACAACAGTGAGAGACCTATCCCCGACCCGAAGGCGCAGGGAAACGACCCTCTCGTTCACCGGGGTAAACTCCAACACATGGCGGCAGAGCTGGGGAGCTATAAGCAAACCCACACCAGCCCGCCGCCTCTCACCATGGGCAACTCCAGAGTGGTGAAGAGTCCATCCTCTCTCAAGGAGTGTGGTTCCAGAGCCCAAGCCGTGCGTAGAGGTGATTCCGACTACCTCCAGTCGGAACCTCTCAACCTCACGCACTAACTCAGGCTCCTTCCCCGCCAGCGAGGTGACGTTCCACGTCCCTAGAGCTAGTTTCCGTGTCCAGGGATCGGGTTGCCTAGGCCCCTGCCTTCGACTGCCGCCCGATCCTCTACGCACCGACCCCTTATGGTCCCTCCTGTGGGTGGTGAGCCCACGGGAAGGCGGCCCCACGTCGCTCCTTCGGGCTATGCCCGGCCGGGCCCCATGGGGAAAGGCCCGGCCACCAGGCGCTCGCGTGCGAGCCCCAACCCCGGGCCTGGCTCCAGGGTGGGGCCCCGGCTGCGCCATACCGGGCGACGTCACGGAACTCAAATAATTATTCATCATTAAGGGGTGTTTTGAACCGCTCTTAGTCTGACCCGTCGCCTAGGACCTGTTTGCCTTGGGAGACCCTACCAGGGGCATATAGCCCCAGACAACATAGCTCCTAGGGTCACTCGGGTACTCAAACCCCTCCACCACGTTAAGGTGGCAGTTCATGGAGGAGTAGAGTAGTACATTTTACTTTTGAAAAATAATAAGAAAAAACGAATTTACCCAAATTCCAGGGCTGCAACAATAACAAACAAACACTCACAAGTATAGTATAATCACTGGCCTCTGTGTATTGTAGGGACCAATGAATGGTTTGTGTAACAGCGAACCATCATTGGACAGTGCTGCACACATTGTGATGTTATCTCCTCTCTGGCCTGGGACATCCATGGTGGCTCTCTGTCCAATCACATTTCTTCCCCTGCGGTGAGTTTTTGCCAGGTTGAATCCAGCTTCATCCACAAAGATGAATTTATGTGCAGTTTGACTGGCTTCCATCTCCATTACTCTCTAAAAAAACAGTAAATCCATAGTTTTACAGTACTTTACATTATGTGTAAATGTGTAAATACCCTGTTTGGTTATTGAACAGACATTTTACCTGGATATATTGATACTAGAGTTAATTTCTCTCAAAGGGTACAGTGTACAACACTTGGGTTGGTTTTCAGTTAAAACTGCAATTGACTGTGTTTTGATTGACTAAATATTCTAACATTATTAAAATGTTCTTACAAATATCAAACATTTTCTGGTTACTGCACAAATGCACAACATTTGGCATCATTCTGTTTTGAATGTGTTTTTAACAGTTTTGAGAACAGTGTGTAAGCATTTGAGAAATCATGAATATATTGTTTTGTAGATGGTGGAGTATGAATGAGGAAAGAGTTCATGGATTTGGGAGAACGTGTTAGTTGAATGCATTTTCTGTGAAGGCAATGAGAAATTATTCACAGTTTGGTTCACATACATGTCCGTTTGGCTGACTGTGTGAAGAGTTTTGTTAATGTGACTTCTGTATTGTTCGATGCTTGTCAGCAATCTGGGAAAACTGTAATATGTTCACCATGCACAGCCAGAAGAGGACTGGTCACCCCTCAGAGCCTGGTTCCTCTCTAGGTTTCTTCCTAAATTCGTCCTTCTTAGTGAGTTTTTCCTAGCCACTGAAATTCAACATTATTTTTGTTTGCTCCTTGGGGTTTAGGCCGGGTGTTCTGTAAAAGCACTTTGTGACAACCGCTGATGTAAAAAAGGCTTTACAAATCAATTTGATTGATACATTTGATTGAACGGTTGCAGATGCCAAAGGAGGATTCCATTAAAAAAGGTAGGCTACATTAAACACAAAATATAACCTTTTCAACTATGTTGTTTTCTCGCTCTTTGTATAATTAAACTAAAATGATCCAATGTATAAACCTGATCACAACAGAGCCAATACCCTGAGATCATGTATAAACCTACAACTTTTTCAAAATAGCAACAAATACATTATTTACATTTGGATTGATATAATGTACTTATAATGTACTTATAATCATCTAGACAAAATAACATCTAAACTCAAACAGACAGACTCACCTGAGTAGAAACAGCTGAAGACAACATGGAGGATATTCATTCCACAACAGTTATTCTACTTTCACACTCCAACTTTTACTATTACTTAATTGTTTCCTATTTATTCCTCACCAGTGTTTTAACAGAAAGATGTACTGTACTGAAGCTCCTCCCTCCAGCCCCTCTCACTCTCTGCCCTTGTTTCCGTCTCAATGTATTTAATTTTAATGGCTTTATTTGCATAGGAAATATCCTAACATGGCTAAAGCAAGTGGAAAATAAGAAAGTACTAATAAACACAATATCAAAGAAACAACTATGTAAACATTAAGGACGCAAATGTGTCATAACAATAAAGATGTTTCAGAGGTTGTGTTATCGGTAGTGTTTAAGTTTGTAACGTGTGAATTAAGTCACGACGACAAGGGTGAAAGTGATGCACATTGAAAATGATTCAGACTGGTTGAATGTTAGACTTCTAAACCACAGCAGAACTCAGTCTATATGTGTGTTTGTGTCCCAAATGACATTCTATTCACTACACAGTGGCCTACTTCACACTAGGACCAGTAGAGAAATCAGATGGCAGAGGGTAGAAATGACACCCTAGTTCCCCTACTTTAGACACACTGTACTTTTCAGACAGTTGATGAAAAACTATGAAATCTGTCAACTTCACTGTTCTATAGTAATATGTTTATTTCAGCCAGCAATTGGAAATGATGAGACGAGAACGGTAGTCGATGAGGAAATTATAGCAGCGTTACAGTGGCTAACCCAAACAGATTTTCCCAGATCAATATTACGCATTTTGTAATTTCATTTTGTGAAATAATGAAAGACCTCAAGGTTGTTCAATGACACAGAACATGTTTAAATGGAGATGTCTGAGGGTGGTTGAGTGTGATAATGTTACCATGTTCATTTTAGCTGAGGAGACACACATAATCACAAAGGTAAAAATGCATTTAATAAATGATGGTCTACATTAGTTATTGGTTCGAAGAAGCTCTCCTTCCCAGACAGAGACAGTGGTTGTCATATTGTCGTCACCCTTTCCACTGCTTTGGGATCCAGAGCCTGATTGGCTGATTGGTTGGGGTCAAGGTCATGAGCAATGGTTTCTAGTTTTGCGTTGCATTCTGGGTAGAGGTAATATTTTCTTCATCATCAACCTGTGAGAAAGCGAGTAATTCTTAGGTAAAGAGACACACAGGCATGTACACACCAAGTTATTCCCATTTAAGATCCTATTAACCCTAACTCTAACCTGAAACTTAAATATAACCCATCCCCCAAAACCTAACACTATGTACTAAATCTGAACCCAATTGTTTGTTCTTCCCTTAACATAACTTTTTAGTCATGGGGACTAAATGTTCAGGGTTAAAATGTTCTTGTTATATTGTCCCTTCAGGGTCCCAAAGCCCCACACTGTTGTTCCTTGTATCACTGTTTGTTATTAACTGAAGTGTTCATAAATAGAGTCAGAGGTCTATGATGCTCCTTTCCCTTCTGACACCGTTAGAAGGGGAACGTGGGCCCCATGGCTCTGAAGAAGGCCGTGGGGCCCATATGAGAGATTAAATAAGTAACAGTGAAAGAGGCAACAAAAGTGCTGGTTTCTCTTTTCTTCAGAGTGATATTACCTTTATATCCTACCACCTGGAATAAGTCTGATGGGAAGTGCGTGTGCTATTCTGAAATGTTTCATTTCCACCTCAGTAAAACATTGACACACACATGCACATGCAAATGCACACACAAATGCACGCACACACACACACACACACACACACACACATACACACACACGCATGCATAAACACACACACACGCACACATAAACACACCTGTACGCATGCATGCACAAAACACACACACGCACATAAACACACACACACGCACATAAACACACACACTGGTTATCTATTTCTCACCTCGCCAGTACTTTTTTTATTTGCATCATTAGAAATTGACCCTGTGGAACACACAACATATACACTTAATTACTCAGTGTGTGTGTCTGTGTGTGTGTCCGTGTGTGTGTGTGTGTATGTGGCTGTGTGTGTCCGTGTGTGTGTGTTCATGTGTATGTGTGTGTCTGTGTGTGTATGTGTGTCTGGGTGCATGTGTTTGTGTGTGTGTCTGTGTGTGTGTCTGTGTGTGTGTCTGTGTCCGTGTGTGTGTGTCCGTGTGTGTGTGTGTTCATGTGTATGTGTGTGTGTGTGTGTGTGTCTGTGTGTGTGTCTCTGTGTGTGTGTGTGTTCATGTGTATGTGTGTGTGTGTGTGTGTGTCTGTGTGTGTGTGTGTGTATGTGTGTGTGTGTGTCTGTGTGTGTGTGTGTCTGTGTGTCAGGGCACCCGTTTAATGTCCTTAAGATCACACTCAACGCCTGAAGACACCCCCACCTCCCCAGGGCGTTGAGGTGCTCAGCCCCGAGGGAAGAGTGTTCCCTATTGGCTGAATGGTTCTCTGAGTTCCTTGTCTGTATCTATGTGGGTGTGTGTTCGTGTGCGTGTGCGTGCACGTGTGTGCGTGACAATATCCTACCTGGTGTGATGTCATTCTGCCAGTGTCTGTAGAATATAACAGGGATGCCGGCGAACACCAACACAGCCAGACTCACACACACAAGGATCACCACGGAGGTGCCTGGAACCCACAGAACAGACCCCGCCCACCCAGAATTACACAGAAGGTGGCACGACCAGCATACAGGTTTACATGTCTGTTTATGATTTATTCTCCTGGCGGGGAACGGACAACGTTAAAGCATGATCTGACATTCTGACCGTGGCCTGGGGTAAAGGTTATAGTAAGCACCAGCGTTCGGGTTGAGGTTTGATGTGGAAACTGAAAAACCCACAGAGCGCCGTTTGTGCGTCGCCAGATACAGAGGATCCACACAGAGACTTAAACAAGCTGGGCACATGGCATGATGAACGGCACAGCTGGGGGGGAACTGGAAGGAAGGCCTGTGTGTGTGTGTGTGTGTGTATGTGTATGTGTGTGTGTCTGTGTGTGTCTGTGTGTAGGTGTATGTGTGTGTGTGTGTGTGTATGTGTGTGTGTGTGTCTGTGTGTGTGTGTGTGTGTGTGTCTGTGTGTATGTGTGTGTGTCTGTGTGTGTGTGTGTGTCTGTGTCTGTGTGTGTGTGTGTGTCTGTGTGTGTGTGTGTGTGTGTGTGTGTGTGTGTGTGTGTGTGTGTGTGTGTGTGTGTGTGTGTGTCTGTGTGTATGTGTGTGTGTCTGTGTGTGTGTGTGTGTGTGTGTGTGTGTGTGTACCTGTCAGCAGAGACTGTGAATGAAGCCCTCTGTTGCTCCCCTCTGTTGATCCTTGTGTTGGTTGGACTGTTTCTGGAGACGGACCAGGCAGAGCGGCTGGAGCTTGGAGAGGTGGGGGGGGCGAGGGATGATAAATGTGTAAGTGGTTCAGGGGTGACTGTTAGAAGTGTTAACAGATCAGATAAGTGGGACAGGATCACAGGATCCAAAGTAAGTTCTCGCCTCACAAGAAGATACTGTATGTGATGGACCATTGTTAAGTCGGTCTGGTGCTACAGGCAGGATTGTAATAGAGGTTTTCCTGGAAATTGAAACCAGTAAATGGTGTTTTACCTACCTCGGCCCTATCAATGTACGTATACATGTGTCATATTCTCAAATGAAATTCTTGCGTTCGCTCAGTAACAGTCCGATCTGAAAATGTAAGGCCGTGTTAAAGACATACATTCCACAGACGGCACACGCCCGCTGACAGTAAGATGGATTTCCTGAAGCGAGGCGTGGGCAGCCCTTCCCACTCCACACCAGTACGTTCCAGAATCTTCCACCACCAGCCCTGTGACGGTCACAGTGAACAGCCCGTCTCCCCTGTCCTCTAAACTGTACCTGGGAGAACGTGGAGAACGTTCCGTCAGCGACAGTCCAGGTTGGAACCACAAGAATGTGTGGACGATCATCATAAAGAGACACTCACCAATAAAATAGAACCATACTATATTTAAAATATCTAAAAGGATTCAAATCCTTGTCTTGTCAACCTTCCACCATCAGTTTAATCTGAGTCATTGAAACGACCATAGCCTACCTCTCTTTCTGTATGTAACCGCCACGCCCTTGCATTTTGACCAGGACATGCTCCGGCAGACAAGTCCCCTGGCAGAAATATTTACTGCTGTTTTGGGAACGTTCATGAAAGCAGTGGATGGTGACCTCTCCTCCCAAGAACCCACTCACGTGGATTATTTCAGAGGCCTCCAGACACACGGCTGTAAAAGCAGAGGCAGAGCTACAGGTCAGGGTCAAACACATGGAGGCAGAGCTACAGGTCAGGGTCAAACACACAGAGCCGGAGTTACAGGTCAGGGTCAAACACACAGAGGCAGAGTTACAGGTCAGGGTCAAACACACGGAGGCAGAGTTACAGGTCAGGGTCAAACACACGTAGCTGGAGTTACAGGTCAGGGTCAAACACACGGAGGCAGAGTTACAGGTCAGGGTCAAACACACGTAGCTGGAGTTACAGGTCAGGGTCACACACACGGAGGCAGAGTTACAGGTCAGGGTCAAACACACAGAGGCAGAGTTACAGGTCAGGGTCAAACACATGGAGGCAGAGTTACAGCTCAGGGTCAACCACTCGGAGGTGTTGCTACAGGTAAAGATCCAAGACTTGTAGGCGGAGCTACAGGTCAAGGTCAAACACACCGAGGCTGAGCTACAGGTGTTCAACCCAATTCACAGCTACTAATTAACATTTGACTGTAATTTACTAAAAACTATCTGATAAATTGTCAAGACAAGATATGGATTAGTGATTGACTGAAAACCAAACTCACCTGAGAGGAGGCAGCAGGTGATAACATTAACGATCATTGTCCGGACTGCAGAGTTCAACGAAAGACTCTGCTTCTACCACAAAAACTCCAGTAGCTGTTACATATGACGTCGTCCGTAACTACAAAATACAACTTATTTAAACTTGAAAAAGACACCTATTGTTAGCCCCAACTGCCGATCCACTTGTCAAGTTACACTTAATGTTACACCAATGACTACAGGACTAATTATTCAGTCATTTAATCCAACTCCTCATCCAAATGTTGCATCTTCAGTCACTCTGGCAGTGTGGATTTTAATCCTGGAGAGTCAAATAGAGTCCATTTATTCTCCCCATTTTAAGCAACACTTTGAACAGAGATGCCTATCTCTCTCTTCTCTCCATGCCTCCCCCTCTCCCTCTCTTTCTCACTCTCAGTCTTGACCTCAAGTGATGTCATCTATCATCCGGGGAGACACACACACACAAACACACACTGTAGTCATGAGCTAACTTGGAATTGAAGCCAATAGTTATTCGTGGTCCTAATGTATGTGTTCATTGTTAGATCACATTGTGACCTGGGGGAAACAGATGTTTACATTACAGGTCAGCTGATGGCATCACTGGTCGGTCATTGTTCAGTCTGAGGGGGAGTGCTTCTGATGTTTCCCATAGGGGGCTGTGTGAGTTAGCCCAGCACCGTGCGGGAGGGTTATATAGATCAGCCTCATGAACAGAATGCAACCCTTTATCTGGCAGGATGAAGGAGAACGTCGTCGTTTATTGGCTGAATACTGTCACCTAGTGGCATATTAGACTAATTACACAAATGAAAAACTTTCTCTACATTCATGCATGGATCTTTGGCCACCGGTTGTAAAAGTGGAACTGTCAAGCCAAATCAGGTCCCGGGCAATTGTGTAGTGTCACATCTGTGCTAATGTGTCACAAAACAGGAGAAAAAAAGTCCATATATGATTGTTTTACAGTGAATGCACTGGCATGTGCAATGTCATCAAAATACTGAAATTATGAATGAGTGGCTGTCCGATATGCTCAACCAGCATGTTGGAAATAATTAATAAAAAACTACTCTGCCAGCACTCAGATTTTCTATTTCAAAATAAAAGCCAGCTTTGAAATTTACAAGGCAATATAGTAACAATGTAGTCTGTAAAAACAGATAAGAACAACATTGGAACGGACATTAAACATAAAACATACCGTCTAGATTGTTAACTATATTGCCATATATATGTCAATGAAGGCTTTTATTTTGAACCAGAAAATCAGAGTTAGCGCTGCTAGCATAATATCCGGCGGCTAGAAGAACGGTAATGAAGCCTCGTATGGCCGTCACTAGAGTCAAATCTGTCTACGCCCTCACATTGTCCAACGCCTCAAAGTTCCGTTGTCTCATAGTCCATCATCTCTTAGTCTCAAGAGTATCTGTTATTTTTCCTGCCATTAGCTACCAAATTAGGCCAAGTCTATTTCAGAAATAAGACTTAGCCTAATCTAAACTGTTATACAAGCTGTACACTCACTACTTTACATTGTAACAAAGTGTCATTTCTTCAGTGGCGTCACATGAAAAGATAATCAAATATTTGCCAAAATGTGAGGGGTGTACTCACTTTTGTGAGATACTGTAGATGACTGTACCGTTTCTATTTAGGTGTCCGGCAATCCACAATACTTCTGAGCTAATGTTCTATTAGTGGAACAGGACCTCAGGCGAGGGACATGTTGCCAGTACTAGAGCTCTAGGTTCCAGTGTGTGATTAGTCCTTGGTTCCAGTGCTTAGGGAGCTCCTGCCCAAGGTCTTTAAGCACTGGAACCAAGCAGAAGATCATTCATTTAACAAGGCCTCTATATAACTTGGTTCAGTTCAAGTCAGAAAGGAGGAATAAATTCAAAGATGGAAAGGAGAAATTAAAAGACTTTGGCTGAATGGTGGACATTTACAGGTTTTTAGAATTTTATTGGTACATGGTAAACAAAAAAAACAAATGAGTGCATTGGTTTCATTCATGTCCACAAAAAATAAATTGCATAGGTAATTCAAAACAAATGGATCTTGGTGCTCTGTTTGGACCTTTGCATTCTGAGACAACCGGTAACAGGAACATGTTACTATGGAAACGAACAGTGGCGTGGGGTTTGACTCTGCAGTGTACACCATGCACAACAAATAGATCCAATCAACTCACATACACCACTCATTTCCCATTAACTACACACATACACAAAGTACACCTACAACTCACACACGCTAAGTGCAAAACACAGAACCACAAAACCAACAAAGAACATTCCGGCATAGAAACGGGCCAGTCACTGACTGCACTCTAGATCATATTTCTATACATTCCAGCAGCAGCATTTCTGTCATAACAGAAGACGCCATCTTAAAAAAATCTGACCAACAAAAGAGGAAAAAACCTAAACAAACGAATGCTTATACCCAAACTAGTGCACTAGCCATACAAAGTACACTTTGTAGGGCATAGGAAGCAATTTAAGCCCACACCCTATGTATATAACAGACATAGAAATATACACTGCTGGAAAAGCAAAATTATAGGACACTGCAGGTTGCTAAAGGAAGAACAATCCCCCCGGTCTCTGGTTCTGAGTCCTGGAGTTATGACGTAGGAACAGGTCCCGGATCAGGCCCAGATGACAACGCCTCGTCTATTCTGAAAACACGTCCGGGTTGTTGTGAGGTCCGAAGAGTTCAAGTCATCAGGTTGTCAAGCGTTGGCGGAAAGTGGCAGCTTCTTGAACACGTCCCGTTGAGAGGACACAGCGGTGGGCGTGGACGGCCTCCCGCGACGGATCACCAGCAGGGATGTCGGAAGGTGGCCAAGAATGTTCCGGAAAGCGAGTGGAGTGGCCAGCGTCCCGTCGGGAGAGGGCCGTTACTCACGCTGGGGGCTCCCAACAGTTCGTCGGCGCCACCCGGTCCGTTTTACTGGATACCGTAGCGAAACGGACGCAAAAGTGTTTCGCCGTGGCGACAATCGCTTCTAACCGAACCAACTCAGGGAGGCCCCACTAGGACGGGAGAACCTGCGCGATGGTATCCTTGGCGCTCTGACTCAGTCTCTCCGGGAACACGACTTCATACTCCACCAGCAAGTCGCCTCGGCGGTCCGGCCGCTTGGGCAGAGGAAGCCCCTCCCCCGTGATGCGCCGTTTCATCCCGGGGCGCACCACGTCCCTCGTCGACACGGTTACCGTCCGGCCGTCCAGAGTGGGGGCCTGGACGGTGCAGCCACAGAGCGCCTGGAGGAGAGAGAGAGAAAGGTCAGGACCCGAAACTAAAACAGCCTCCTTCCCGATGCTTCTCCTGTCATTTTAATCCTGCCTCTGGGTGAGCGTTTAGGCTCCGTTAACTTTCACTTTTCACTTCCCCAAATCAAAGCATGGCTGTTTTATTGATATTTCTTGTGAATATCATTTCTGAAAGGACATCTATAAAAGGTGAGGCCTTTCTCGGAAGGAACGTTAAGTTCATGTTAACAACAGGGTGGGCATTTAGCATTTACCTGTAAATGTTATGATTTAAGAGCTCGACCAACATCATTTTCTGAAAGCTTAACAAAAACGATTTGCGCACGAAAGGTGACCTCTAAATGTCACCCGATTGTAGGAATGACCCTTAAGTTTACCGTAGTTCTGCGAGTTAAAGTTCAACCTATCACAAACGGGCACTGACACACGGTTTTGTTTCACTGAGCGCTCTGTGGGCTAGTGTTTGAAAAACGGCAACGACAAAACCTAATAATGTACTCATTAAGTAACAAACAGCAAGCCAATGGACATCCGCCTCACCTCTCGGAGCGAGATCTTGGCTGGGTACACGATGTCAGAGCCGTCTCGTCGGAACACAGGGTGTGGCTTATCCTTGACCACAAAAACAATGTCCGCCGGGATGTTAGTGGGCGTCTCGTCGCCCTCTTTGGGGAAGGTGATCTTGGTCCCCTCCTTCCACCCCTTCTTGATCTCCACCTCCAGGATCTTGTCCTCCGTCCGGGAGGTGCGCCTGTCCGGGTTCAGCCGCTTGTGGGAGATCTTCATTCGCTTGGTGCAGCCGGAGAACACCTTGGGGGGAAAAAAAAGTGGAGCCAAAGTGGAACGTCACCGAGTGTGTTCTCCGAAAGACGCGCTACGACATGGATGCGCCGCGTGTCTTTAACAGACCGTCTAACAACACCAACCTCTTCCAGGGTCACACCGAGGTCGTGGATCACCGGCGGGTCCTGGTGCTTCTCCACCATCTGCCGGCCGCCCCCGCCCATCCCGGAGCTGAAGGAGCGCGGGAAGCCCCCCATGCCCCCGCCCCCCATCCCGAAGCGCGCGAAGGGGTCGTCCGTGTCCATGTCTTCCGCGTCCATGCCCCCGCCGTTCCGTGAGAAGAACTGGTCGAAGGGGCTCCGCCCACCGAAGAACTCGGCGAAGATGGCGTGGGGGTCGCCCTGGAAGGTGTAGCTAAAACTGGGGCCCCCGGGGCCACCTCCCGCGGGACCTCCTCCCTTCAGCCCTGGGGGAGAGAAAGAGGAGCAGAGGAGAGAGCGAGCGCAAAAAGTAAGACATGGTAAGATTGAGGAAAACAAATACATCATTGAGACCACACACACACACAAACACGGCTACCTAGCAGAACCGTGGTTGAATAAATCGAGCTCAACCGGACAACCGTTAGCTGTAAATAGCTGGTCTACTGCAGGACATAGGCATCTATCCACCACCGGCCTGCGGGGAAGGAGCTCGATGACGGACAGGGCTGAGGCCAAATCATCCCCAGACTAAGTCTCCTCCCCGCTGTGACGTCAGCGCCAGAACTTTCCAGCAACGCGTTCGCGCACCTCCGCGCTCCAAAAGCGTACCGCTGGGCTGCCAATAGCCCTTTCTATCATGATTAAACTACTTCTAGTCCGAACTTGCCCTCTGCACTTTCACTTACTGTGCCTCGCCCTTACTGGTTATGAATATACGTAGCTCGTTACTGGGTTTGTTGTAAGAATTGGGGTCAACAAGTGTTTCAGACACAAGCGCAAAGTCGCCTAGATAGGTACTCTAATAGGTAGTTATTGGCGCGTCTCTACGATCGTCTTGCTCTAAAGGTTATCTAAACGTATAGAGCCATCTGAAACCAGTTCCTGAAGAATAATCTTCTGTCCTGTAGGTTCAGCCCAAACCTAATATAGCGCACCTGACTATATTTGGCCCAGAAACAATTTAGTGCATTAAATTAATCTGTATCTGGTTTAAAGTAATGTACAATAGGTATTTACAACCAACGTACTTTGGAGAGTATCTTCCGTACACTTTCATAGCTTGTTTACGTTTTAAGAAGGCGTCGCGTAGGAAACAAGTACCCTTACCTTCTTCACCGTATTTGTCGTAAATATCCTTCTTCTTCGGGTCGCTTAGAACGTCATAGGCTTCAGCGACTTCTTTAAACTTTTCTTCGGCTTGGGGTGATTTGTTTTTGTCCGGGTGGTAACGCAGAGCCTGCTTGCGATACGCCTTCTTGATTTCATCTTCGCTCGCTCCTTTCTGTATGCCCAGGACGCTATAGTAGTCTTTGCCCATTTTGACCATCTAGCTACGGTGTGGTTCAGTCCGATTAGCGGTGAGAGATGGGACGTCAGTCGTCTAGCGTTTACTCCGCAGTCTCGGTCTTCGCTGAGGATCCATTCTGTTTTGTATCCACGCAGAAACTTCGAGAATTTTCCACCACAATCAAGTAGGATCGTCTGTTCTCTTCGGATGGAAAAAAAAAAAACAACTCGGGCCGGTCACGCCCACTTTAGTGTCACAGAGTTTGGCAGTTCGAGAAGACACGCCCCGCCGGGTGTTTCATTTTGGCAAGACAACACGCTTTAGTTGAGAAACATTTATTCAACAAAGGCAAACAGATCAAAATTTGGAGGGACCGTTTCAAACAGATCCCCTAAGTTTAGGTTTTTTTCCCCGGTTTTGGAAAGAGATATTCGTTTTGCGAAATGAATGCACCCCAGTCTGGTTGTATCTCGCTCCTCCCTCCTTATAGCTAAATGTAGTGAAATGTTACAATGAAATTCGACCGTAGTGCCAGTGGTACAAAACCATCAGATAACACAAATAGGTATAAAAAAAAAAACAACAACAACCGTAACATAAACTGCACACAGAAAAATCTTTGGAACCCTTGAGGTCTTATGCACTTTCTCAATTACATTGAGAATCATGAGAATACTTGAGTCAGTTTCAACTTCACAACCCACAAACACAAAAAAGGGCGAGGCCTATACCTGCTTTGGTGCACACCACACTGACACACCAGACAAAGTTAACAGTAATGTAGGAACATAATTATTGATCTTAGAAGTCAATACGTAGCCCCCCCAGGTGTGGATAAAGTTTAAATTGTCTTTGAATTGCATAAGCATTATCACGCAACTCCATTTGTTCCAAATGTATCACTCCATACTATACAATTGGCTACAGTACGTGCATTAAGGCGTATTCGCTTGGCTTTTTGACCGGTTGATTGGCCGTGATATTAAACCTGTATACCCCACAACGATTGGACCAGCGCCTCGCTTCCTCTTGCTCTGATTGGATGACACGGCCGTCGCTCACCTCGGATGAGAGCTTCCGAACACTGACTGCCAAGATGAAGCACTACGAGGTAAGATAGTATCCGATGAAACTGTAAACCTTGAATGGAGATCTTGTTCATTATATTTGTAAGTGTTTTGAGGAAGTCCGCCTATTACCCAGCGGTTCTGACGAGCCCGGAACTGTTCGATTTAAGATTGTAAAACGCTCTGGAGAGGGAGGATGAGATCACGCTGTTTTCCCTCGGATGTCAAAGCCTCAAGTGTAGTGTATGCGTGGTTATGGCCTCTCGTTTTCAGGGTGGTCGGATGTATAGCCTACGGACCGGGGGTTCTTACTCGTTTATGATGAATAGCAATGAAAACATAAAAACAGAGCCGTTCCCATTCTTTTATTTACGGGATATTTTCTTCTCTCTCAATGCTTGAAAATTGCAATGGCAACGCTTGGCCAGCTCAAATCTGGTGGGTTGGAGTGCAGTGATCTCTTATCTCGGCGTTGTTGACTCATTGCAGGTGAACAGTCGACTGCGCAACACAGCATAACCTTTGCAACAGTGCCAGTTTTGTAATAAGTATTTTAGCCGCTTGTTATATACATGTTGACGTGTTCACTACTTTACAACAAACATACAATGCCGGGCTAAGGATATCACTGATTCAGAATGACATTGTTGATTGGGAGCGCTTAAGCGATCATTCTCATGACACTACATTAACAGCCCTTGGTCGGTCCAGTCAGGTTGCCTCCTCAATTTAGTTTACATAATGACAAGCATTTTTTTTTTTATCACATCTCAGAATGTGTGCGTGATTTGAAGTATGGCCTATATTGGACAGTGTAGCACGAAAATGACTTATAACAGGGCAGAAAAGCATGGCATACTCGGTAATATAACCTTTCTCCTATCTGTGCACTCGAAAGCAGTCCGATTGGCTGATTCCATTTCCCCGGTTATCACACCACATAGTCCGTCCCAGAGGAGGGCTTTCTATTATCGCCCGGCTCTCCCGTGGTCAGGTAATGGCCCAGGCTCCAGGCAGCTCCACGTCTGTCTTCTCAGACCCGTTACTGACACAGATCGAGGACCAGCTTAACCCCCACTAATCTCAACCTTGATCAGTGTTCTGGGAGCGCGTTAATCTTCCCTCAGACAGGGTTTAGACAGCTCTGTGGGCCAGCTAGTTACAGCAGGTGTCGTCATGGCTACCGGGGCTGTTGCAGGTGTGTTGTCGTCATGCAGAACAAACCGACCAGGCAGGATTTTGAAGAAGCCAGTTTGGTTAGGAGACTTGAGTTAGAGCTGACCCAACCAGCAGGTTCTTTTAGTCGTTTCCCAAGTTTCCTCCTCTGAAATCAGACCTACGCGTCTTTTAAATGGGGCATGCCTGTCTCGAGTTCCAAATGGGTGTCTTTCGCAGTTTTGGGACAGGCAAGCACAATTGATCATGGATAACTGTCAAATTCCTCTTAATCTCTCAACAGGTTGGCCTTCTCCTGAGTATACGATTTGTTTACATTATGAAACGGGTAGACTTATCTTTGCATAAACATTTCCATAGCAATTTAATTTACACTGGCACGTTCTTGATTACAGGGTTGTGGCCGTCAATCACAGAAATAGCCTATCTAGAGATATGTGTGCGCGCTGCACAGAAACTTGCCCGACAGAATTATCTTCACGCTTGCAAATCTCCAGGGGTGCTCAAACGAAAATGTGGCGCAAGCTACTTCAGAAGGTGGTATCTTGACCTATCGATATCTAGTGTCTCGAATCTTCCTGGAAAATGTAACGCAATGTAAAGAAGCCCATAGACGAACTGAGAAGTTAACCCATCAGTAATGAAGTAACTGATTGGGAAACAGAGGAGCTTGATACATTGTTATTTCAGCAACCATTTGCTGACATTGTAGCCCCAGTGTTCGGTCATGAATGTCCACACCTCTAGCTGAAAGCTGTATTAAGCCAACACACAGTAGTCAGCCGTAAGATATCTAGTCTGTAGTAGTAAGCCGTGAGCTAAATAAACCCAGTATAAAACGTTGACCTGGTAAGATGTTAGGGTACATCCATGTTTACACATATATCACCACAATCCATTTGTAGAATGCTTGCGTTTCGGTATAAATGGGAGAACTGTCATCTTTAATCCGAATTAGACGTATGAAAGTATTTCCGGGAAACTCAGCGATTTGACCTGACCAGTACGTAAGTAGTTACATAGCATCGCCACACGATGGCGCCAACGCGTCGTGATAACTAGGAATGCCCTCTGCTGCGCTGTTGACAACACATTGAAAGATGATGCACCAAATCCACCTAACCACTGATCTGGGATTAGATTAGAATATGCTCTATCTATCGAGTGACCTTAGCAACAATACAAAAACCCAATTTCCTCGGTAGTGTCTTAGGGACCCTGTCAAAGTTGTGTACTATGTGATCATTTGGCACACACATGGGTATGTGTGTGTGTGTGTGTGAGGCAGGTGTGAGGTTGCTAGTAGCAGGGGTCAATGGAGTCCGATGGACTCTAGACAGGACCTGGTCCCTACCGCCCCCCAGGCCCGCTGGGGGGCACCGACCCGCCAGGAGAGGGACAGACGGGGAGAGAGTGTTAGCCGGGTCGTTGTCTGCCCGTCCGTGTTTCCCGAGCCACTCACTGACCGGGTGGCACTGCCAAGCCACCCTGGCAGCCCAGCTGTCTGACTGGTTCAGTACAACCCCACGCCCGGGCGGTGTGATCGAGGGCACCAAAATAAGGTTGCATTAAAAAAAAAATCAGCTGTTGCATGAAAAACATTCCACTGTACTCCGTTGTTTTTCAGTTTACTTTTTAAATATTCTCGCTATCGAATAGAAAACGTTCATACTTCACCCAGTGTTATACACTAACTCAGCTGTAATTATTAACCAGCACTGCTCAACACCCCCCTGGGGAGGGTCTTTATATAGATGTGAGGCAGTCGGTGGGGGGGGGGGGGGTAAAACGGGGGTGGTTTTAAATGGCCAGACTCGTGTTCAGTTATCCCAGACATGTCTGTGTTTCCTGGCTGTTCAGGGGCTGTGGGTGTCCCAGGGAATGAAACCCAGCTCCGTTCAGCGCCGACTGCTGAACGCCACGACTGGGAATCTCACACGGCACCCACAGCTCTAGGAATTCCCCAGGTTAAGGTTACGGACCGTATCGGGGGAGGCGGGGGGCGTGGGGGAGGGGGAATGTAGCAGGAGAGGAGGGGAATGCCCCTGACTTAAACCCTGGGAGTCCGAGGTGTTATCACCCCGCTGTCTTTCACCTCCCTACCTGTGGAGGCTGTTGTCTTTCACCTCCCTACCCGTGGAGGCTGTGTCTTGTCTTTCACCTCCCTACCCGTGGAGGCTGTGTCTTGTCTTTCACCTCCCTACCCGTGGAGGCTGTGTCTTGTCTTTCACCTCCCTACCCGTGGAGGCTGTTGTCTTTCACCTCCCTACCCGTGGAGGCTGTTGTCTTTCACCTCCCTACCTGTGGAGGCTGTGTCTTGTCTTTCACCTCCCTACCTGTGGAGGCTGTGTCTTGTCTTTCACCTCCCTACCTGTGGAGGCTGTGTCTTGTCTTTCACCTCCCTACCTGTGGAGGCTGTGTCTTGTCTTTCACCTCCCTACCTGTGGAGGCTGTGTCTTGTCTTTCACCTCCCTACCCGTGGAGGCTGTTGTCTTTCACCTCCCTACCCGTGGAGGCTGTGTCTTGTCTTTCACCCCCCTACCTGTGGAGGCTGTGTCTTGTCTTTCACCTCTCTACCTGTGGGATGGAGGGAATAAAAGAAGCGTATGGAGATGAAAAGGGGAGGGTGTATTTATGGAGATGAGAAAGGGGGAGGGTGTATTTATGGAGATGAGAAAGGGGGAGGGTGTATTAATTTTATCTGTTGATGGTGCTGTAGAGTGGGAAGGAGGGCGGAGCCGCAGGGGGGCGGGGCTAGGGGAGTGGGTTGCTTATGCAAAGTGTTATATTTAGCTGTGGGCTGCTTGGCCAGGCTCCGCATAGGTCGAATAGGAACATTTGTTCTCGCTGCCGTTTGCCAGAATCTGTCCCGTGTGCTGGGGCGGGCCCGCAGTCCGAGCCGCTACGACCGGGACACATGTTCCGCGGTGGACTGGGCCTGTGTCTCCAGCCCACTTCTCTTTAACCAAGAGCTCTGTCCTCTATTCTCCCCCTCTGCTCTTGCCTTGAGTAACACGGTCTGCCCAAGTGGTTTCTGGGCTGTTGCTGTCAACTTGCTTGTCAACATGTCTGGGGAAAAAAACAGGGTCTGTCCTGACCTGGGGTGTCGGGGGGGGGGGGTGTAATGTTTGTCACTTCCTCCCTTCCGGGGGGTGGGGGTCCGTGGTGCCTTTAAATAAAGCAACCAGCATGCCAGGAGAGGAGGAATGAGAGGGGGGGCGGGAGGGTGACAGATTGATAGAAAGGAGGAAGAGACTGAGGAAAGGGGGAGGGAGGAGGGGGCAGACGAGGAGCAGAGAAAGCTGGAAAGAGATTTATTTCCACAGCTGAAACCAGGAGCTCCCTCGTCCTCCTCTCCTCACTCAAACTCCTGCAGAGGATTAGGAGAAACCTGTTTCTCAGACCGGGAGCAAAAAGGAGGAACTAACTGGTGGTTGTGGAGGAGCTTGGATATGGATACCGTAGTGTTTAAAGGAACTACGGCCAAAGAGAGCCTCCTAGCACCTCCTCCCATACTGCCTCCCCCTGTAAAACGTCCAAAAGCTAAGAAGACTAAGAAAGCTGTTGTTTTCTTTGAGGTGGAGATTCTGGATGCCAAGACCAAGGACAAACTCTGCTTCCTGGACAAGGTAAGACTGCTTTCGAGTGTGCGTGTGCGTGTGCGCGTGTGTGTGTGTGTGTGTTTCACCCATCCGTGTTTGTTAAATGATCTCAACAGGTGCAGTCGAGATTGGGCATTTAGACTTTAATCCAGAAAGATCCACTGTACTCAGGGCAGCCGACCTGTCCTGTCTGTCCCTCCTGTCCCGTCTGTCCCTCCTGTCCTGTCTGTCCCTCCTGTCCTGTCTAGGTTACCTTTTTGTTTGTCTGTTGTTATGTGTGTTTTGTCAGAGGAAGTGGACTCCGTGTTGTTGATTATTGTTAGAGCAGAGACAGGATTTCTAGAACTTTTCTTACCCGTGACCTGAAACATCCTCAACCAAATAGAGAACATGTGATTATGTCGCTTTTATTCTCCAAACCGACGATCCGCCCCTCAGCTCTGGCTTGGTTAGGTTAGGGCCTTTGTCCTTTGTGTATTTGCAGTGTGTAAATGGACAGGTCTTGTTTAACAGAACTGTGTTTGGTTCTCTAAACAACTTAGGTTCCCAACTCACAGCTCTACAGTGTCATTTAGTGATAAGACAGGTGTAATACCCATCTATGTTCAACTTGGTGTTGATACAGTAGGTTAGAGTCAGTATAATATGTGGTATACTGATGTCTGGGTTCAACTTTGTGTTGATACAGTGGGTTAGAGTCCGTATAATCTTTGGTATACTGATGTCTGGGTTCATCTTGGTGTTGATACAGTGGGTTAGATTCAGTATAATCTTTGGTCTAGTGATGTCTGGGTTCATCTTGGTGTTGATACAGTGGGTTAGATTCAGTATAATCTTTGGTCTAGTGATGTCTGGGTTCAACTTGGTGTTGATACAGTGGGTTAGATTCAGTATAATCTTTGGTATACTGATGTCTGGGTTCAACTTGGTGTTGATACAGTGGGTTAGAGTCCGTATAATCTTTGGTATACTGATGTCTGGGTTCATCTTGGTGTTGATACAGTGGGTTAGAGTCCGTATAATCTTTGGTATACTGATGTCTGGGTTCAACTTGGTGTTGATACAGTGGGTTAGAGTCCGTATAATCTTTGGTATACTGATGTCTGGGTTCATCTTGGTGTTGATACAGTGGGTTAGATTCAGTATTATCTTTGGTATACTGATGTCTGGGTTCATCTTGGTGTTGATACAGTGGGTTAGAGTCCGTATAATCTTTGGTCTAGTGATGTCTGGGTTCATCTTGGTGTTGATACAGTGGGTTAGATTCAGTATAATCTTTGGTATACTGATGTCTGGGTTCAACTTGGTGTTGATACAGTGGGTTAGATTCAGTATAATCTTTGGTATACTGATGTCTGGGTTCAACTTGGTGTTGATACAGTGGGTTAGATTCAGTATAATCTTTGGTCTAGTGATGTCTGGGTTCAACTTGGTGTTGATACAGTGGGTTAGATTCAGTATAATCTTTGGTATACTGATGTCTGGGTTCATCTTGGTGTTGATACAGTGGGTTAGATTCAGTATAATCTTTGGTATACTGATGTCTGGGTTCATCTTGGTGTTGATACAGTGGGTTAGATTCAGTATAATCTTTGGTCTAGTGATGTCTGGGTTCATCTTGGTGTTGATACAGTAGGTTCACATTCTGTGTTAATTGAGGACTGGTGTTGAAGTGTGATGGACCTGATAGGACAGGTGTCGGCCTATCAAAGACATCCCTCTCAGGCCTGCAGGGTATCAGGTGACCTCGTCACAACGTTACCACTGCTCTGAGACCTGTTCTCAGGTTAACGGATCCCGGTGAAGTCATCCCCTGCTTTACATGTCCGCCATCTGGGGAATTTAAGTTCCCTAAAGTGGTGATCCAGTGTGGGGTTGAATGTCTTACCGAAGCATGGGTGAGCACTGGTTACCTTGGGGGGAGACCCACAATGTCACGGGAAGACAACGGTGATGTCATAAAGAGAATGAAATGTGATGTCATGAAGGTTATAGGTTGCCTGGAGACCAACTGTGTTACAGAGAACATGTCTGGAGAAGAACACTTGTGAAAATTAGCTACAACGGTTTAGATCTTTGAGATCTGTTAGGTCGATACAGTTTTTACACACACACACACACACACACACCTCAACCCCTGTGAACCATGCAGTGTCATGGGTTGCACATTAGTAAGGGGTCACACGCCTGTCTGCCTGTGACCCCTGTCTGCCTGTGACCCCTGTCTGCCTGTGACCCCTGTCTGCCTGTGACGCCTTTCCGTCTGCCTGTGACCCCTGTCTGTCTGTGACCCCTGTCTGCCTGTGACCCCTGTCTGCCTGTGACGCCTTTCCGTCTGCCTGTGACCCCTGTCTGCCTGTGACCCCTGTCTGCCTGTGACCCCTGTCTGCCTGTGACGCCTTTCCGTCTGCCTGTGACCCCTGTCTGCCTGTGACCCCTGTCTGCCTGTGACCCCTGTCTGCCTGTGACCCCTGTCTGCCTGTGACGCCTTTCCGTCTGCCTGTGACCCCTGTCTGTCTGTGACCCCTGTCTGCCTGTGACCCCTGTCTGCCTGTGACGCCTTTCCGTCTGCCTGTGACCCCTGTCTGCCTGTGACCCCTGTCTGCCTGTGACCCCTGTCTGCCTGTGACCCCTGTCTGCCTGTGACCCCTGTCTGCCTGTGACCCCTGTCTGCCTGTGACGCCTTTCCGTCTGTCTGTGATGTGTGTTTACTGTATGTATGTTGTCTATTCTCCTGGCACAGTCATAATAGCAACTGTTTGTTGCCTAGTGCCCACAGTTGGAACAACGTTTGCTGCTAATCCCAGACATGAGCTCAGTGAGTTGTGTGCGTGTCCCTCTTGATTTGCAGGTTGAGCCAAATGCCACTATCGGAGAGATCAAGTCCATGTTCCACAAAAGCCGTGAGTGTGACCTCGGACGAAACTGTACACCGCACAAATATAATTGCACAATCTGAATTTACTTCAGCCTTACTTCCATGCCTTACTGCCTGCCTGCCTGCCTGCCTGTTTGTTTGTCCGTCCGTCTGTTTCAGATCCTCAGTGGTACCCAGCCCGGCAGTCCATCCGCCTCGACCCAAGTAAGTCCGAAACCCGTCTTCCGGTGCTTTGGGTCACATCAACCCTCATCTAGATTCTGCTGACAAACACACGTTAGGGGAAGGAAGTGAACAGAACTCCTGTGTGGTTATAATATTCTCTATTCCCCCACCATGATGGGGTGGTGATGTGTCATCGGTATCTTTGGGGGCAGTAGTAGTGATGCATTGTGGGTATGACAGTAGGGTCATTGCGTTCATAAAAAAAAAATAGATCTCAGAAAAATATTGTGATTTCCTCCTGACTCTCCTCCTGTTCTCCTCTGCCCTTTCCTGTTCTCCTCTGCCCTCTCCTCTCTCTACCCAGAGGGCAAGTCTCTGAAGGATGAGGATGTTCTGCAGCATCTTCCGGTGGGAACCACGGCAACCTTCTACTTCAGGGACCTGGGAGCACAGATTAGCTGGGTGACCGTGAGTACATGGAGAACCCGACCACAGACTCAGGAGAACGTCTGACAAACCCATTACCACCCCCCCAACATTAATAATGACAGAGAACTGACAAATTACAAGTTATTCACGTGAACAGCATGAAATGGGACCATTAAATGGGATGCAATGTGTATATATAGCTGTTCTGATTGTCAAGAATACCTAGAGTGTGTGTGTTTTAGGTCTAACTATACTCATGGGGGCAAAATGTCCCCCTGAGTATAGTAAAACCAGAACAAAATTGACACACTGGGACCTTTTGCCGGTCCCCATGAGGAAAAAGTAAATTTCCGGCTCAGCATTTAGGTTTAGGGTCGATCTTATATATCAATTTAGAGTGAGAATTGGGGTGTCTTTAAGGTCCAGGCATTGTTGGTTAAGTTTAGGGTTAAGGTTAGGTATTACATCTATGTACATTTTAAGCAGGGTTAGGGTTATGGTTAGGTTTAGGGTTAAGATTAGGGCAAGGGAGCATGCAATTTCTATTTTCTGGTCCACATGAGGATAGCCATACAAACTTGTGTGTGTGTTTCCCCTGACCCTGGTGCTAATTCTGGGGTTTGGAAAGGGTCCCTGTTACCACCTCCTCACAACTAGAGGGAGGAGAATTAAAGGACACAGGAACTAACACAAAGATCCTAATCAGAACAAACTGTGGATCTACTCCATGGAAAGCGGTTGTTACAAAGCTGTACATCATGAATAATGTAACATTTGAAATGATTGATATGTAAATCGTCTGTGAAGGTTTTGTCTGAATAGGTTTTACATTTCTATTTCTTCTTCACCTCTCCTCCCTGCTGCTCCCTCTCCTCCTCCTCCCCTCTGCTCCCTCTCCTCCTCGCTTCTCTCTCTCCTCCCTGCTGCTCCCTCTCCTGCTCCCTCTACTCCTCAGGTGTTTTTGACGGAGTACGCCGGTCCCCTCCTCCTCTACCTGATGTTCTACTTCCGTGTTCCATTTATCTACGCCCCCAAATATGACTTCACCACCAGCAAGCACTGGGTCGTACAGTGAGTGTGGACACAAACACACACACACACACACCTGGTTGTAGAGTAACTGTCAAAGCACTAACCATGTTAAGATCCACACAGACACAACTTCCTTACATGGACATTTAAGAAATGGCCTATCCCTATATAATAGCCTAACCTATAGCACTGTTTGGCAGAACTTTAGAGAATCAATACCGTCTCTGTGATGATTGTTGTTGATGCATGCTCGGGAATGACGTGTGTGTCTGTGTGTGCGTGCGCCCATTCCAGTCTAGCCTGTATGTGTCACTCGTTCCACTACCTGAAGAGACTCCTGGAGACCCTGTTTGTCCATCGCTTCTCCCATGGAACCATGCCACTGCGCAACATCTTCAAGGTGACCGACAGACCCAACCACTCGGACACTCAGGGGTGCAGAACAGACATGCACGCTCACCCTCACTCCATGTTCCAGCTGCAGTGATATGCGCTAGGCATCACGCAGGGCAACGGGCAACGGGCATGCATCGTACGTCCGTAGATGTTTTTCCTGCGGGTGCTGTAGGTATTTTTGTAGATCAGTTGAATACCTGGACACATACTGTTTGAAAACGTCATGGTTCTTCAATTTTAGTTTGAGCTAACACTGCAACTGCTAGCAAATACGTCCGCTTCATGTTAGCGAGTCGCACCAAGATGTTGTCCCACATACACAGCAGCATGGTTATTAAAGGTTTCGGCTTTAATGTTGGTGCCAACAAACAAACTATATGGGAGAAAATATACCTCCAGGATGTTGCCTAACCAGCTACGACAACAGCACAAACAGCAAACACTGCAAACACCATTTTATGAAATGAGCAGTTAAACAAAGAGTTTAATAAAGGCTGGCCCTTCAAATTGGTAGTAAGTGTAAAATAGAAAACACTGAACTTTAACTTGATTTTTATTCAGTTTAAAAGCACATTATGTAGACTTTGATTATTTTGAAGTGAGATCTACGCTGTTTACACCCATGTTTGTAAATCGCAAATCATAACCGTAATTGCAATATTTGTCAAAGAAATCACGATTCAGTATTTTATGCAAATCGTGCAGTGTGTGTGCGTGCGTGTGTATGTGTGTATAATATATACAATAGTACAAAGACAACATATCAAAATGTTGAAACTGAGAAATTTTGTTTCTGGAAAAATACATGCCCATTTTGAATTTGAAGCCAGCAAAATGCTGGAACAGAGGCCTGTTTTCCACTGTGTTGCATCACCACTTCTTTTAACAACAGCGTTTGGGAACTGAGGAGACCAATTCCTGTAGTTTTGAAAGTGAAATGTTTTCCCATTCTCACTTGATATTGGATTTCAGCTGCTCAGCAGTTCAGGGTCTCTCCATTGTCGTATTTTTCATTTCATTATGCGCAAAATGTTTTCAATGGGTGACGGACTCTTTTACTACGGAGCCATGCTGTTTTATTGCACATCATTGCATTCTGTTTTGTTTAACACTTTACAGTGTCCCAACTTTTTCGGAAACAGGGTTGTGCGTGAAACTACACCCAAGGGGGTGAATACTTGTGCAACCGACAGTTCATTAGAATGGTCGAGGAATTAGAAAGGAAAGTTGGACACTGGAAATGCCCCCAGAGAAGCAGATGCAGGAGATGAGCTTTTGTTGCTGAGGATGTTCTCCCATTGGCTCTCTCTGAGACACAGCCTTAGAAGCCCTCTTACCTAATCCCGTTGCAGAGTTACGCATACCCCACACCCCCCCCTCCGGGAAACCCTAGCCTATAGCCTTGTCCCCCCTGTGACCTTTGACTGTTGAGAGTCTGGGGTCAGGTGACACGTTCCTACTTGCACTCGGTTCCATATATAGTGCGCTAACGCTGACCTGAGGTCAGCCAGGTCTCACCACGCCAGGACTGGTGTGTAACGAGCCAGCAGACCACAGCATGGTAACGAGCGCTGTTCGGCCAGGAAGTGTGTGTGTGTGTGGGTGACACTGTGTCCTCTGTGTTCTAGAACTGTACGTACTACTGGGGTTTTGCTGCCTGGATGGCATATTACATCAACCACCCACTGTATACACCGCCCAGTGAGTATACCAAAGATGATACACACACACACACACACACACACACACTGCTGCCAAAACCACCCGCCCGCTTTCCAGTATACAACCGTCCAGTATGCTGTGTACTGTGAGATGAATCCAAGAGCTTATCTGCATTACGAGAGAGTGAAACTCTAGACTGCTCTTGGTTTGCCTTATCATTTCCATAGAGTTTTAATTTACCCCGCCTGTTATTTGAGACCTACCACGCAGGGTTGTAGCCATAAATCGAGGGGAAAATTGAGCGATGTGTGTGTACACACTGCACAGAAACCCAAGACTGTTCTAATAGAAATGTCTTCACACTAAATGTAAATAAGCCCGGAGGGTGTGTTTTGTGTTTTTCAGCTATATACGGTGAGCAGCAGGTGAGAATGGCGCTGGTCCTCTTTCTGGTAAGACTCCACTCTGATCCACCCTATTAAAGCCATTAGAACCGTAAAGAGTGCGTCATCTTCATGCCTGTAGTGTACGGTCCCTTATAAACTGGTCGCTTTGAATCCTGAATGCCGATTGGCTGACAGCTGTGGTATATGAGACAGTATACCACAGGTATGACATCACAGCACTTTTTACTTCTCGCGTTGGTAACCGGTTGATAAGGCATGTTGTATGTTCCTCTGTATATTCGACTGTATACTATAGTGTCGGAAAAAAATCCTGGAAAATAAAATGCTATTTGGGGAACGCTGATCCAACATACTCTGTCTGTTTCCTTTACAGTTCTGTCAGATTGGGAACTTCTCCATCCACATCGCCTTGCGGAACCTCCGCCCACCAGGTAAACACACACACACACACACACACACTCTGTTTCCTCCTTCTCTCTCCCAAACGGGAGCTCCCTCCCTCATCTCAATCTCGATTCTCTCCATCCGGTCCAGGATCAAAGACCAGGAAGATCCCGTATCCCACTAAGAATCCCTTCACCTGGATCTTCCTACTGGTGTCCTGTCCCAACTACACCTACGAGGTGAGTAGTCCACCTCCGCCCAACACAGACACCGTCCGCTCTCTCCCCAGGGACCTCCCCCAGTCTTCATGTACTCAGTGTCCCAGAGCTGGCACCCCTGATTAGACCTGAGCGTTAATCATCAAGACGTTATTCGGACTCAACATAACTGTTTTCTTGTTGCAGAACCTGTTGTCTAACATTTCTATTGCGCACATTTTGGGTGGGTACTTCCCGGTAAAAAATTTTACTGAGAAAAAGTTTCCCCGGGCTGAGACGCCTGTGTTTTAAAGTTAGGAGCGACACTGCCCTCTGGTGGTGAATAGGGGTGACACTGCCCTCTGGTAGTGAATATGAGTGATGTCTAATCTATGTTCTAGTAGTCAGGGTGTGTTCATCAGTTTTTTCCCTCTGTCGTCTGCAGCTGGGCTCCTGGCTGGGCTTCACCCTGATGACCCAGTGTCTGCCGGTGGCGTTCTTCACGGCCGTGGGCTTCATCCAGATGACCGTTTGGGCCAAGGGGAAACACCGCAGCTACCTGAAGGAGTTCCGGGATTACCCCCCGCTCCGCTCCCCCATCCTCCCCTTCATTCTCTAGAGGGGGGAGGGGGTGAAGACGCGGGGCCTCACACGGCCCAAAACCCTACGCTACACTGTATTGGACCGACCTGGGATGAGAGCCACCGTCCATAACCGTTCCCTCTGGCTAGGCCATCTCCCCCCCCGACAACCCCCGTCTCGCCCAAACATTTTCAGACAGGCTGTCTTGTGCTATGACTTACCAACCAGAAGTATGTGACTAACAACAGTTCTCAACCTACTTTTATGAATGGCTGGGGTTTTTTTTGAGCTTCTCGGCTGCTTGACGAATGACCCGATTTGATTGGTGGTTTTGTCCCAAATGGCACTCTATTCTCCAGGAAGGACCGTGACGTTACACTGTGGGCCTTGTCGGAGGTGGTGCCCTGCATCCAGAGAATGTGGTGTCATTTTGGATGCACTTTGTGTAACAAGGCGTATCTCTGCTCCGGGCTCGTTTGGTGATCGAACTTACAACGTAAAAAAAACATCTTCGATTAGAAATTGGAAAGAAACAATACCATGGCAAACTTTTGGTGGTTCTCTAGGGGAACTCAGAAGTAATTTATAATAAAACTGTTTACGAAAACCAAGTTGTTTTGTTGGGTCAGTGTGTGAAATAGTTTTTCTGGATACTTCCTTAGATAAGTATACAGGGACATCAGGGCAGTAGCAGAAACACGCAAATAAAGCTGAACCCCCTCAGTTAATACACACACCCTCCCTTGGCCAATAGGCACCCCTGATGGGTCAAAACACAACCCTAGGCTAATGAATGACAATGAATACAGACAAACAGGGAGGTCAATGCTCAAGTAGTAGAGCTCCAAAACAATAGCGGTCTTTATTGTAAAGAGCAGCAGGTATGTACACAGAGGGGTCTGGGGTTAAAAGGTCAAGAGGAGGACAACGATTAGGCAGCCTGGGCTTCCTCCAGCCTCTTCTTCCTCATCTGCAGCCGTCGTTCCCGTTCATACTCCTTCATACGCATGACGTAGCTACACACACACACACACACACACACACACACACACACACACACACACACACACACACACACACACACACACACACACACACACACACACACACACACACACACACACACACACACAGTTAGCAAACCAAGACAACACATGAAGTCCTATAACCAGGCTGATACTCCTGGTATTAACCCTCCTCCTATAACCAGGCTGATACTCCTGGTATTAACCCTCCTCCTATAACCAGGCTGATACTCCTGGTATTAACCCTCCTATAACCAGGCTGATACTCCTGGTATTAACCCTCCTCCAATAACCAGGCTGATACTCCTGGTATTAACCCTCCTATAGCCAGGCTGATACTCCTGGTATTAACCCTCCTATAGCCAGGCTGATACTCCTGGTATTAACCCTCCTCCTATAACCAGGCTGATACTCCTGGTATTAACCCTCCTCCTATAACCAGGCTGATACTCCTGGTATTAACCCTCCTCCTATAACCAGGCTGATACTCCTGGTATTAACCCTCCTCCTATAACCAGGCTGATACTCCTGGTATTAACCCTCCTATAACCAGGCGGATACTCCTGGTATTAACCCTCCTATAACCAGGCTGATACTCCTGGTATTAACCCTCCTATAGCCAGGCTGATACTTACTCCTGGTGCTCACAGTAGTCCCAGTCATGCCTCTCGTGTTTGCAGGCCAGGAAGTTTGGCCAGTTGTCCCTCTTACACTTCATGAGCTTGATGAGGTGGTGGGCACAGTAGTCCCTCTGGTTTAGAGGGAGCTGGGCCAAGTTCATCTGTTCCTGGGTGGCCACCATCACTATCAAAGGGACAAAATAATTAGGACATGTAGATAGATGGAACATCTGGATGGGAGAATACAGTAGCAGTGATTACACCAAAAGTAACAATAACAATTAAACCACACCAGCAGTTCAGTTGAGGTCTGGAAAAAAATCTTTGATTCTGGGGGTGCAGTTGAGTTACCCTTTAATACAAGAGCACAGCAAACAAAAGGCTTTGTTGTTTAGCAGGGATCTTTTAGTAGAAAAATACATTGTAGTTAACATTTCATAAAGGAGTTTTGAGTCTTTTGGGGTTAAAGTGTTCTGGCAATCTGCTCTTCGAAAGTCTTGAGGAAAAATTTGACAAGGTAAAGAAGATTATTTGCCCTGTTATGATTTTGAACTTGACAGGACGTGATGACCTGTCACGATTAAAACATTACATTAGCTAGCTTTATTTGTTGTCTGAATTTTTTTTTTTTAGCATCACATCAATCTTCACTAATATTGAAACCAAGTGTCAAACTAATATACTCCAAATAGCGTACAAGGCATGCTGAAATCCGAACAACTTACAGCATTACATTACTAGCTGGCTTGGCTATGTACGTGCTATGTTGTTAGCTTGCTGGATAGACATAGGCTAACAACAGCATAAGCAACCCGTAACTGGCTGATATTCCTTTCCACATTAAATAACCATACATGACAACAAGCGTATGTAGTCACCCAGACACTTTGCAAGTATTCCACCCAAAAACAGTCCAATGTCACGTCTTAAAGACATAACAGCACATACCTCTCTCTTTCCTCTCAGCGAAGCCGATCTCGGGGTCGAACCCAAACGGTTTCGCAGGGTCAGGCTCGGTATCCCTCTCGGTGATATACCGCCGCCCGAGGTGAGCGCCCATGCTGCCAACGGTATTAGTACACTATGAATGTCAAAAATCTGGTTGTTTCTTACTACTCTCCTCGGGAGTTAATTCAATATTGACCATACAATTCTGCAATCTCCCATTCGGTCACCTCCACAAAACACCCAACCAGGCACTTCCGTTCTGGTACGGAAATGAAGAAGTCAAGCCGTCCTTGAGTAAAACACCCCTCCGATTATTGAGCCATGAGTGACATTAGTTCCGGGGGAGTCGCAACGAAGAACATAACCTGTCAAATATCGGTACTGACCTAATAATGCGTCTACTCATTTATTATGATAATTAAAATACCTAAATATTATTAGATTACCCTTTATTAAGTTTACAAAAAAACACAGAGAAAAGCAATGAATCAGTCATTCAACTTCAATTTCTTTTAATTTCCTCAGCAATACGCATATAATTATCACTTTTTAACTACATAGATTACATTCCAACAGCATAGATTAAAATAAAATAAAAAAATACAGTAAATGTTCACCTGTAGCCTAGTTTACTGTAAACGGAAAATCTGCTGTTTAAAAGCCCGCAATGTGCATATCCATATGTACTGTATCTAACAGGTAATGTTAGATGCGTCCCAGGCATCAATGGTCAGGGGAGGGTGGTAACAGTGTTCTAGAATACAGGCATTTCTATGTTCACAAACACAAGGTTAAGACCAACGTAAGAATCCTCGCGGAAGCATTTGACAATAAAACATTGCTTGATTCCATAGGACTAGCATTTCAAATACTGCCAGGAGTTCAGGAAATCAACTAATAAAAACTGTCCGTGGATATCCTTTTTAAAATTGTCAAATGAACAAAATGACAGTAAAGCAGTTAAGCCAGGATTGTGTGGAGGAGCTAGCTGAACTTTATCACAGTCGGGTGTGTTTTTTACCTCACTTTGATGAAGATACCTCTGTGATACTACCATTCAATCCCAGTCATACCGAACACGGAGCTGGTCCCTTGATGAATAGTGGTGCCAAGAGCTGATGGGACATTAGAACCCCACTAACCTTAACCTGGTATTATTGAACATAGAGGTACAGTGTTCTAGAACTGTGTTCCCCATCATGAGGCACTAAAACCTCTGGGGGCATTTGCCCTCACTAGAGGGGGTACTTGAGGAGACATGTGACCACAGGCATACTGGTGACATCCACATGAGGGGATGTTTTAGGGACAGTCTGAGTAACGTATTATTCAGTTGCTGGTATAGAAACTGAAAGAAGTTGGGAACCGCTGTCAAGAACAGGAAGCATTTGTGGTAAAGGAGAGGAGGTGTTCTAGAACAGGGAGGCAGGAGTGGTAAAGGAGAGGAGGTGTTCTAGAACAGGGAGGAAGGTGTGGTTAAGGAGAGGAGGTGTTCTAGAACAGAGAGGCAGGTGTGGTTAAGGAAAGGAGGTGTTCTAGAACAGAGAGGCAGGTGTGGTAAAGGAGAGGAGGTGTTCTAGAACAGGGAGGCAGGTGTAGTAAAGGAGAGGAGGTGTTCTAGAACAGGGAGGCAGGTGTGGTAAAGGAGAGGAGGTGTTCTAGAACAGGGAGGCAGGTGTGGTAAAGGAGAGGAGGTGTTCTAGAACAGGGAGGCAGGTGTGGTTAAGGAGAGGAGGTGTTCTAGAACAGGGAGGCAGGTGTGGTTAAGGAGAGGAGGTGTTCTAGAACAGGGAGGCAGGTGTAAAGGAGAGGAGGTGTTCTAGAACAGGGAGGCAGGTGTGGTTAAGGAGAGGTGTTCTAGAACAGGGAGGCAGGTGTGGTAAAGGAGAGGAGGTGGTTGAGAGGTTGCCTAGTCACCAGGTAACTACATATGCCATATCTTAATTTGATCCTGTTTACAGATTTTTCCAGAAAGAAATAACATACTTCTAGTGCAGACAAAGTTGAAAAATGCTTCAAAAGTTATCAATTTCTATGGTCACACTTGTTTTGCCTTG
Source organism: Esox lucius (assembly GCF_011004845.1). Classification (NCBI taxonomy): domain Eukaryota; kingdom Metazoa; phylum Chordata; class Actinopteri; order Esociformes; family Esocidae; genus Esox; species Esox lucius. Next base: position 5,473,734 of record NC_047577.1, read on the forward strand.
ACGAAAAAAATATAAACAAAAAACATCTAAGAATTGAAAACTGCATAAAAATGTGCATCTTGTGTTCGCTGCAGGATTTTTATTTTGATATTTGCTCAAATGAACATCCAGCACGTCGTCCATGCTCCTCACTGGTAGAGGTCATCATCTCCCTCGTTTCTAAACTGCCCTCCTGAACCTGACCCTGACCCTTGACCCCCAGGCTGAGAGGCAGATGGGAATCTGAGGAGAAAGAGAGGGGTTAGTTTAATGAGGTGTGCCTGTGTGTGTGTGTGTGTGTGTGTGTGTGTGTGTCTATGCTTGGTAATGACAATAAAGCTACATTGTAGTAATCTAAATGAATGGATTATAACACTCTACATGATGTCATGTATTACATGGACTTTAAACATAATCCTCTTTGATAGATCCAAACATAAATTCTAACCCAAAACCCAAATTATATTTTTTTAGTAAACCAAAAAGTGTGTTTAGTGTGTTTGTTTGTGTGTGTGTGTGTGAGAGATAGCTCCAAATGTTACCTGAAGTTCCCGAAGCCTCTGCTTTGTTGCAGCGTCTGGGCAAACATCTCGTACTTCCTGATATCGTTGTCACTGACGGAGCGCCGAGCGAACCTCATGGCCTCCTCAAAGTGATCCTTCCGGATCTCAGGAACAGGGTCTGAATCGTCATCCTGGAGACACAGAGGGAGGAGTAGTGATGTTGTGTGGATTGACTAGGTCTGTTTTACATTAGAACCACAACCTTACGTCTGTTTTACATTAGAACCACAACCTTACGTCTGTTTTACATTAGAACCACAACCCTACGTCTGTTTTACATTAGAACCACAACCCTACGTCTGTTTAACATTAGAACCACAACCCTACATCTGTTTAACATTAGAACCACAACCTTACACCTGTTTAACATTAGAACCACAACCCTACGTCTGTTTAACATTAGAACCACAACCCTACGTCTGTTTTACATTAGAACCACAACCCTACGTCTGTTTTACATTAGAACCACAACCCTATGTCTGTTTAACATTAGAACCACAACCTTACGCCTGTTTAACATTAGAACCACAACCTTACGCCTGTTTAACATTAGAACCACAACCCTACGTCTGTTTTACATTAGAACCACAACCCTACGTCTGTTTAACATTAGAACCACAACCTTACGCCTGTTTAACATTAGAACCACAACCTTACGCCTGTTTAACATTAGAACCACAACCTTACACCTGTTTAACATTAGAACCATAACAGTACGGCTGTTTAACATTAGAACCACAACCATACACCTGTTTAACATTAGAACCACAACCTTACATCTGTTTAACATTAGAACCACAACATTACACCTGTTTAACATTAGAACCACAACATTACGGCTGTTTAACATTAGAACCACAACCTTACATCTGTTTAATATTAGAACCACAACATTACGGCTGTTTAACATTAGAAACACAACCTTACATCTGTTTAATATTAGAACAACATTACGGCTGTTTAACATCAGAACCGCAATCCTACATCTGTTTAACATTGGAACCATAATCCTACACCTGTCTAACATTGGAACCATAACCCTACATCTATTTAACATTGGAACCATAACCCTACATCTGTTTAACATTGGAACAATAACCCTACATCTATTTAACATTGGAACAATAACCCTACATCTATTTAACATTGGAACCATAACCCTACATCTATTTAACATTGGAACAATAACCCTACATCTATTTAACATTGGAACCATAACCCTATGTCTGTTTAACATTGGAACCATAACCCTACATCTATTTAACATTGGAACAATAACCCTACATCTATTTAACATTGGAACCATAACCCTACATCTATTTAACATTGGAACCATAACCCTACATCTATTTAACATTGGAACAATAACCCTACATCTATTTAACATTGGAACAATAACCCTACATCTATTTAACATTGGAACCATAACCCTACGTCTGTTTAACATTGGAACCATAACCCTACATCTATTTAACATTGGAACCATAATCCTGTGTCTGTTTCTCAGTCCGTCTGATGTGATGAGCAGGTTTCTGAGTAGCTCCTCCCTCTGGCCTACAGCAACATCTGGCTTATTTGGCACTATTATACACACACACACACCTCTCCCTATATCTCTCCCTTTGTGTCCATCTCTCTCTCCCCCCACTTTCCTTCCGCACAATCTCTGGGTCCTGAATTCATCAACATTTTCTATATAGTCACATTTTCTGTGGCTGAAATTCACACACTCGGGTCCGTCTGTCTGTAGCTACCTTGTTTCTTCTGTCTGTTAAAGTGTCACGGCCTCTTCGTCTGTGTGTGTGTGTATCTATATTAAACTGCCTGTCTGTTGCTGTATCGCACCATTTGTCTGTGAAGGCAAACACGGTCTGTGTGTAGCTGTAGTACCGAGAGACTGCAGTACTCGTGGGTTAACAGTGGAGGGCGCCGTTAGTCTCACCATTGCCGTGCCTCGCCGGGTCTGCCTCCGGCGTTCCGCCTTAATCTCGGCCTCTATGGCCTCTCGGATGGCCAGCTTACAGGCTCTCTGACAGATCTCGGTCAGGTCAGCCCCACTGAACCCCTGGGTGATACTGGACAGGTAGTCCAGGTCTACGTCCTGGGAGAAGGAGTTGAGGAAGACAGAATCTTTATCACCTTTGTGTGTCATGGAAAACGGACTCTGGCACTAATTACTCCTCCGTGGGAGGGGGCCTGTAAGGAAGCACTCCTGTTTGGTGCGTTCGATCAATGAAAGTGGCGATTTATTGTTACGGTGATGTTACATCCACGTCTCCGCCCACTGACCTTGGCGACGGGGGACTTGCGGAGGTTAGCCTTGAGGATGGCCGTACGAGAGGCCGTGTCTGGTAGAGGGATGTAGATCAGCTGGTCCAGCCGGCCCGGACGCAGGATAGCCGAGTCTATAATATCAGGTCTGGAGGGGGGAGGGGGGGGAGAGGACATTAAGGAAGGGGAGACCACCAGATGGCACCCCCCCCCAAACCCCCCCCCCCATCTCCCCCCAACTCCCCTGTCCCTCATCTCCTCCTCCTCTTTCCTCCCCTCTCCTCTCTCCCTCCTACCGGTTGGTGGCCCCTATGATGAAAACGTTCTTCTTGTTGGACATCCCGTCCATCTCCGTGAGGATCTGATTGATCACCCTGTCGGCCGCGCCCCCTGCGTCCCCGGCTCCGCCCCCTCTGGACTTGGCGATGGAGTCCAGCTCGTCGAAGAACAAGATGCAGGGCGCCGCCTGCCTGGCCTGGGTTCAGAGGTCAGAGGTTAGGGGTCTGGGATGACTTCATTCTAGAAAGGCTACTGTATCACGACTGAAGTGGGATAGGGAGGGCTGTGTCTGGTTTATACCACAGACATTTCTTTGCTATGTCCTTACTGCATCTCGCCTATGTCACTGATACATCGGCGCTCTGCCATGAATGCCTGGGATATGTCACACCTATATCGGGCCTGTGTCAAAGCTGCATCGCCTCAAAGACAGGTTTCATAACGCACCTTGTCAAAGACGTCCCGCACGTTGGCCTCAGACTCTCCAAACCACATGGTGAGGAGCTCAGGGCCCTTTATAGAGATGAAGTTGGCCTGGCACTCATTAGCAATGGCCTTGGCTAGAAGGGTTTTCCCACAGCCTGGAAAGAGAGGGAGATACTATGTGTGTCTGTGTGTGTGTGTTTGTGTGTGTGTGTGTGTCTGTCAGTGTGTGTGTCAGGGTGTGTTTGTGTGTGTCTGTCTGTGTGTGTGTGTCTGTGTGCGTGTGTGTGTGTCTGTCTTTGTGTGTGCATGTGTGTGTGTCTGTGTCTGTTTTTGTGTGTGTCTGTGTGTGTGTGTCTGTTTGTGTGTGTGTGTCTGTGTCTGTGTGTCTGTGTCTGTGTGTGTGTGTGTGTGTGTGTGTGTGTGTGTGTGTGTGTGTCTGTGTCTGTGTCTGTGTCTGTGTCTGTGTGTGTGTGTCTGTCTTTGTGTGTGTCTGTGTCTGTGTCTGTGTCTGTGTCTGTGTGTGTGTCTGTGTCTGTGTCTGTGTGTGTTTGTGTGTGTCTAACCTGGGGGTCCGTAGAACAGCACTCCTCTGGAGGGGGTCATACCAAACTTCAGGAACTTATCGGGGTATTCCACTGGATACTGAGAGACAGGTGAAGGGGGACATTTGCATAACACTTATTTAACTCCTACTTTTCAAAACAATATTTCTGCCTAGTTTCTTAAAGGTGATTTTGTGTTTGAAGGTTTCCCTCTAAATAAGTCATGGTTAATTCAACAATCTTTAGTTAGTTAGGTTAACAATCTTTGCTAATTGGTAAATGGAAGTTTTAGGATTTTTAGGGAGATCTTTGCCTTTGACAGCATCTGGATCAGATTAAGCGTGTGCACAAATACAAATGCAAGGTCCCAAACAAGCAAAAAATGTATACAATTTCGTTCCAGGTCTTGTGTATAAAGATGTGGGTGACTAAAGGTATGTAAATGTTTGTAAAGTAGTGTAAAGCCGTGTGTGTATTACCTGGACTAGTTCCTGCAGTTCTCTCTTGACTTCCCCCAGACCTCCGATGTCCTCCCAGTTGACGTTAGGAACCTCAACCGTGGTCTCCCTCAGAGCAGACGGGTTACTCTGGCCCAGCGCCCACTGGAGACCAGGGGGTCAGTGAGAGGAGTCGCTCAGTGAGAGGAGTCGTTTGGTGAAAGGAGGTGCTCAGTGAGAGGAGTCAGTCAGTGAGAGGAGTCGGTCCACAGGTGTTTGTGTGTTCATGTGTGTGTGTGTTTATGTCTGTGTGTGTCTGTGTGTGTGTGTGTGTGTCTGTGTGTGTGTGAATGTGTATGTAGACTACATCCATGTGTGGTCCATTCCAACCTTCTGTGACCCCACCCACCTTGAAGTCGTCGTTGGTGACCGCCAGCGAGTCGAGCAGTTCAGCGTCGATGGTCTCGTCCTCCATGTCGATCAGAGTCATCTTCTTCCTGATGGCCTGCAGGGCCGCCTCGGAGCACAGCGCTGCCAGGTCCGCACCCACGTGGCCGTGCGCATCCATGGAAACCTACCGGGATGCACGCCGTGAGTCTCCATGGAAACGGTACGACGCACAGCAACAATGTCCTGCGTCCCAAAACGGTCCCCCTCTACAGTGCTAATTCATATACCTCGTCCCCCGCCTCCTCACCCTGCCTCTCCCCCGCTCCCCCCTCCTGCTCCTCCACACCTCCTCCACACCTCACCTTCTCCAGATCCACGTCGTCAGATAGTTTCATGTTCTTGGTGTGGATCTGAAGGATCTCCAGTCTGCCTGTGGTGTCAGGGATGCCAATGTCCACTTCTCTGTCAAACCTCCCTGGAAGGAACACAGACCCATGTTAACTAGTGTGTGTGTCTGTGTGTGTGTGTGTGTGTGTGTGTGTGTGTGTGTGTGTGTGTGTCTCTCGTCATCTCACCGAAGCGTCTCAGGGCGGGGTCGATGCTGTTGGGTCTGTTGGTGGCTCCCATGACGATAACGTGAGTCCTCTGTTTCAGGCCGTCCATCAGAGTCAGTAGTTGGGACACGATACGCCTCTCCACCTCACCATGGGTCTGACAACACACACGCAGTTATCAACACACACACACAGTTATCAACACACACACAGTTATCAACACACACACACACAGTTATCAACACACACACACAGTTATCAACACAAACACAGTTATGAACACACACACACACAGTTATCAACACACCCACACACACACAGTTATCAACACACACACAATTATCAACACACACACACAAATTTAACAACACAGACACACACAGTTATCAACACACACACACACAGTTATCAAAACTCACTCACACACACACACACACACACACACACACACGCACACACTGTTATCAACACACACACACATTCATCAACACAAACACACACCTTCTCTCGTTTAGGTGCAATAGCGTCCAGCTCATCTATGAAGATAATGGCCGGAGAGTTCTTCTCCGCCTCCTCAAAAGCCTTCCTCAGGTTGCTTTCCGACTCGCCGGCCATCTTGCTCATGATCTCAGGACCTGGAGAATGGGAATGCAAGGCAGCATGACGAACAGGAAACAGATCGGGGGTTCAGAGGTTAGAGGTCAGAGGTCAGAGGGGAGACTCTCACCGTTTATGAGGAAGAAGAAAGCCCCTGTTTCATTGGCAACTGCCCTGGCTACCAGAGTCTTCCCTGTACCTGGGGGACCATACAACAGAATTCCTCTGGGGGGCTAGAAAGAGAAGAGACCAAGACAAGAGGATAAAGGAGAGAATGAGAGGAGAGAGATGGACAAGAGAGAGTGAGAGGAAAGGAGGAAGAGTTCATAGGCTGGATAGATGTATGAACAGACATAGAAACGAACAGATGGAGACAGACAATGACGCAGTTTTACGGATGGATGAATGGATGGATGGATGGATGAATGGATGAATTGATGGATGAATGGATGGATGGATGAATGGATGAATGGATGAATAGATAGATGGATGAATGGATGAATTGATGGATGAATGGATGGATGGATGGATGGATGAATGGATGGATGGATAGATAGATGAATGGATGGTTGGATGGATGAATGGATAGATGGATGGATGGATCACCTTGACTCCAATGGCCTTGAATAGTGCTGGGTGTCTGAGAGGAAGCTCCACCATCTCTTTGATCTGAGCCAACTGTTTACGGCAACCTCCAATGTCATCATAGCCAATGTCATTAAGACTCTCCTCCTCATCCTATCAGGGGCAGGGGGAGGGTCAGGTGAGGAAATGATGTGACCCTGGTACATTAAACACACTGTCATCCATTCAGATTATTCTCATCCTATCAGGGGCGAAATCAGTTTTGGGCAAATCTCTCGCGGGCAGATTCGGCTGACTAAAATGAAGGGAGATTTTACTGAAACAGTGTTTCAGAGCTTAGTGTTGGGCTAACAGTGTTTCAGAGCTTAATGGTGGGCTAACTGTGTTTCAGAGCTTAGTGTTCAGCTAACTGTGTTTCAGAGCTTAGTGTTCGGCTAACTGTGTTTCAGAGCTTAGTGTTCGGCTAACTGTGTTTCAGAGCTTAGTGTTCAGCTAACTGTGTTTCAGAGCTTAGTGTTGGACTAACTGTGTTTCAGAGCTTAGTGTTGGGCTAACTGTGTTTCAGAGCTTAGTGTTCGGCTAACTGTGTTTCAGAGCTTAGTGTTCGGCTAACTGTGTTTCAGAGCTTAGTGTTCGGCTAACTGTGTTTCAGAGCTTAGTGTTCAGCTAACTGTGTTTCAGAGCTTAGTGTTGGGCTAACGGTGTTTCAGAGCTTAGTGTTGGGCTAACGGTGTTTCAGAGCTTAGTGTTGGGCTAACGGTTTTTCAGAGCTTAGTGTTGGGCTAACTCTGTTTCAGAGCTTAGTGTTGGGCTAACGGTGTTTCAGAGGGCTTGAATTACTGCTTGTAAATAAAAACCCAGTCTACAGCTGGGGGTGGCAGACTGCTTTCATTCCTGAAAGATTGTGTTTCTGTAGTTTATGCTGCACCCTTGTACTTCATCAGTTAAAAAAAAAGATTAGTGAGCTAATGTGGACAACTCTCTTTCTAAGCTGGACACCAATTTAAGGAAATCAAAACGTAAAAGTCATAGTAGCCTCCAGGAAATGTGTTTGAATAAATATGAAGAAGCGTTTTGGTGAAATAAGTGAGACATCAATCTGAGACCTCTCTTTTGATTGGTGGCCCGTCGCAGTGGATGATGGTATCCGGGGCGACGATGCAGTGTGGGGAGGGATCAGTCTCCACCACCTTGAACTCCACCGCCCGCATGCCCCCCCGCACCAGGAAGATGTCGCCTTGGAAACACACCAGCGTTGAGGGTCAACAACCCACGTAGGTCATCAGGAGAATGGAGTTTTGGGTAAAGAAACAACATTGATCTCAGCGGAACAGGAACAGGCTTGTCACCCACCAATAGCATTAAGTACAGTTACAGAAATCCTCAGGGGGCCCAGTGAGGACACGTAGTACCAGGTGACCCTACCTCCCTGGGTCTTTAGGGGAGACCAACCTTTATGAACGGGCCGGTAGGCTTCCAAGAAGTAGGGCTTCAGGAAGACATCGAACAGGTTCCCTGTTAAACCTTCGATGGTGTCATCAATTGGAAGGACATGGATACGACTGCCGTACTTTACATCTGGGCAAGCGTGGATACTAGACACACAACCACACACACACACACACAGTGCATATATGATATAGATATGAGTCAATGTGACTAAAATGTAAATGTAGTCTGATTCAGAGAGCTCAGCCCTGTAGTCCCCAAACATGGTTTCACAGGTTTTTATTAAATACTTTTAGACAAAATTTAAGGAAATCAGCACACCAGATGATGTCATGGTCAATGTGAACAGTGGCCTACCTCATGATGTCACAGCTGATTTGAACTGTGGTCTACCAGATGATGTCACAATTGATTTGAATTTTGGCCTACCTCATGATGTCACAGTTTATTTTAACTGTGGCCTACCTCATGATGTCACAGTTGATTAGAACTGTGGTCTACCTCATGATGTCACAGCTGATTTGAACGGTGGGCTACCTCAGTGGTTCCCAAATCTCTCCTGGGGCCCCCCCAGCCATTCCATCTATTAGATGTATCCCAGAGCTAGCACACTTGAATCAACTTATTAACTAATGAACAAACCCTTACCTGTTGAATGAGGTGTGCTAGCTCTGGGATAAATCTACTAGATGGAATGGCTGGGGGGGGCCCCAGGAGATGTTTGAGAACCACCGGCCTACCTGATGACATCACAGTCGATTTGAACCGTGACATGTCTAACGACGTCACAGTCGATTTGAACCGTGGCCTACCTGATGATGTCACCGAGGCGCACCCTGAGATTGTTGCGGGCGACACGGTTCAAGCGGACGCGTTCGTCCGGACAGGTGTCGTCCGTCAGCACGATGCACACCGTCTCGCGGCGCTTCTTCCCCCGCAGCACCACAGTGTCCCCGCGGAACAACTGCAGCTCCTCCGTCTTCGCCTGCCAGGGAGACAGCCAGTGACGCACACCTCAGGACAGGTGACACGCGGGAGTTTTAAAGAGCGTTTTTTTGGCCTGGTTCTGGCTGTCTGCGCCGCGTGGAAACCGTGACAACGGGGCTGTTGTTACCTTGTCCTGCCAGTTGCTGGAGCACCACGGTAACATATATGAATAGCCTGCCTGCTGGTTGATTCACATGTAGTGACATGGTCACGGGAAATGTGCCGCTGTTTTGTGGTGATCTGGCTTTTTTCCCCCTTCAGGTTCTGGCCCTAAACATTTTTTGTGAAGCTGGACTGGGCCTTGTCTCTGGAAAACATTTCCGGGCCCCATATGAACTTTAAAACACATGACTTGGGCCCCACAGGCATGGACTAATAAAAAAAATAACATGGCAAATCGTTTTGTCAGAGTGACTATTGGACTTATACAGGAAGTGCCCTGCCTGTGCCAAAGACAAACAGGCAGAAAGAGAGACAGACATACAGGCAGACAGACAGAGAGACAGACATACAGGCAGACAGACAGAGAGACAGACATACAGGCAGACAGACAGAGAGACAGGCAGACTGAGGAGACAGACAGAGAGACAGGCAGACTGAGGAGACAGACAGAGAGACAGGCAGACAGACAGAGAGACAGGCAGACTGAGGAGACAGACAGAGAGACAGGCAGACTGAGGAGACAGACAGAGAGACAGGCAGACAGACAGAGAGACAGGCAGACTGAGGAGACAGACAGAGAGACAGGCAGACTGAGGAGACAGACAGAGAGACAGGCAGACTGAGGAGACCTGTGAGAGGCTGACTATGCTGTTGTCTTCATTATGGGCCTCATCCACCACCAGCCTGTTGGGTCGGTGCTTCTGCTTCAGGATAGCAGTGGAGAAGTCCTCCCCCTTGGGACTGACAACACACACAAACAATTAAAAAATACACACACACACACACACACACACACAGAGAAAAACACACACAAACAGTTATACACACACACACACACACAGTTAAACACACACACACACACACACACACACACAGAGAGAAAAACACACACAAACAGTTAAAAACACACACACACACACACACAGAGAAAAACACACACAAACAGTTATACACACACACACACACAGTTAGAAAAACACACAAAAAGTTAAAAACATACATATATATACACACACACACACACACACACAGTTAGAAAAATACACAGTTAAAAAACTCACAGGCCCACACATACACACACAGGTAGAAACACACACACAGAAATGTGCACAGACACTGAAACAGGCACCCAGAAACAAACACACAAACACACTTGTCCCACATAGCTCCTGTTACAGCATGTGACCACGGTCCGAATTTAGCCCTGACCACAGCTCTGTTTACACAAAGCCCGAGCACACACACACACACACACACACACACACCTCCTGGCAACAGTGTGTGTTACATCAATATCACAACAGCTTCCTGGGCAGACTAAGGAATGTCATGTCAGGTTGATCTCTACCTTCTATTAACCTAATGATTGCAACCCTGGTGAGTTCAGTGTCTATACGTGTGTTAGAGTCATCTCCAGGTCGCTCACATTCAGGCTTCCAGTCCCAGAACACATCCACCTATAAATAACCCAGAAATACGACTAGCACACGCACTCACTCCGTTCCTCCCGAGGCTGGCATGATTGTTATGGTCCTTTCGAACAGAACCTTTGGGTCCCGAGCGGGTCTGGATACCGAGGTCTCTGGCCCAGGGTTCTGGAGTCTCTGGCCCAGGGTTCTGGAGTCTCGGGCCCAGGTGCTGGTTTCCGTCCCGGTGTGGGTGACAGGCTGGGTGTTGTTGTGTTGCCGAGCTCAGTGGTTCTGTAGGGACCCTCAGCAACAGACTGCGTGCTCCATGTCAGCGCCGTCTAGGGAAAGTCCCTCGCTCTCCCCGCTCGTTCAGCCTCTCCCTCCTCCCCCCTCGGTATGCCTTCCCCCGTTCAGTCTCTCTCTCCCTCCTCCCCCGTCGGAATGCCTTCCCCCGTTCAGTCTCTCTCTCCCTCCTCCCCCGTCGGTATGCCTTCCCCCGTTCAGTCTCTCTCTCCCTCCTCCCCCGTCGGTATGCCTCCCCCCGTTCCCCACAGAACCTTCGTCATGGTAGACCCTACACGGCCCAGTACAAACACACCCACCGGCCTCTACTGCCCACGCGCACGCAAACACGCACGCAAGTTCTCTCTCTCCAACAGTCGCCCCACCGACCTCTACTGCACACACGCGCACTTCTCTCCCTCCAACGCTCACAAAAATGGACACGCACACGTTTATACCACATGTGCTGAATCATATCAAACGAAATGTAATCAGAGACAGAAGGAAATTGTAGTTTGGGCTGTGCAACCAGGGGAGGAAAACAATCCCACAAAACAGACCCAGCGGAAGGCTTCGCTTCAGAGTTTTATTCCAAAAGCATCGTAGACTTTACAAAACATGAATCAAGCAGCTAGGGGATTGGACCGACAGAACATCACTTACAGTATGGAAGCTGGTAAGGCAGTCAGACTCAGTACACGGGTTGCAAAATTACTGAAAGTTAAAAAGAAATTCCCCAGTTTTTCCCCTTAGTCCCGGTCGGAGGGTTCCGGTTTTCCTACTTGTTCCCTTGTGATTCTGGGAATCGTCCGCCTGTGATTTTCAGGACAACCGGGGAATTTATTGAACATTCTGTGATTGTTGCACCTTAGCAGTAACAGCTGGCGACAAATTTACAACAACACAACAGGTGAGGTGAGTTTGTTTCGGATGGCGCGGCGCCGCGGGCAGGTGGAGCTCATACAGGGCTAGAGGAAATGCCTAGTGTCCAGCTCTGCCCACCTGGGACAACCACCCAAAGCAAACATGCCTGGTAACAGAGTGAGATGGGAAATATCACTTGGCCAATGAATGCCCACGAACGGAAAACTCAACCAATCGCGACACAGCCGGGAAGCAGGACACAGAGGGACTTTGAGAGACAGAATCATAGTCTCTAGGTCTGAATGGGAAGAAGTGATAGACATTGGTGGTTAGGGACTAGGGGTTAGGGACTAGGGGTTAGGGACTAGGGGTTAGGGACTAGGGATTAGGGTCTAGGGGTTAGGGTCTAGGGGTCAGGATCTAGGGGTCAGGGACTAGGGGTTAGGGACTAGGGGTTAGGGACTAGGGATTAGGGTCTAGGGGTTAGGGTCTAGGGGTCAGGATCTAGGGGTCAGGGACTAGGGGTTAGGGACTAGGGGTTAGGGACTAGGGATTAGGGACTAGGGGTTAGGGACTAGGGGTTAGGGACTAGGGGTTAGGGACTAGGGGTTAGGGACTAGGGGTTAGGGTCTGTTTCTGGGAGGAGCCGATGTCGTCACACTGTTTTTACCATCTCCATGTTTGTAGCAGAAAATATATAAACACGGTTCAATAGAAAATGCTGGTGACTGACTGACTGACTAATCGATACGTTTGTGTTCAGATGCATTAAATTCCATTTAATGGATTTCGAAATAAATCTAGAAAAGTTTTTTTTTTTTCTTTTTTCTGTTCCACTCCAATATTTACAATACGTTATACGTCTGCCAGCTGAACATCTCGATTCCCCCATGTTAAGCAGCAATCGTGGCGTTCGGTCAGCATGTTGCCCTGGGTCTTCCCGGTCCAACGCAGCTCGGTTAAAGGTGGACTCTGCAACTTGACATGGCTGGAGATGATGAGGACGGAGAGTGGGACAAACAAAGGGGTTTTGGTTCATCAGAGCAGCGTCTCTTTTGTTCAGTTCATGCTTTGAAGGAGATCCTTCTCGATCTCCTTCGCCGCGTAACTACGGGACCAGCTACACATCCACACACCAACGCATTTCAGCACTCCGCTGCTTTTTCCAAGTAACAATCTGACATGTGCAAGGAGAACACAGGAACAGAGCAGCACCTGCTAAAACAACAACAACAATAGCAACAACATAATCAACGACATAACAGAATCGACGGTCCAATCCTCGGACATCCCCGCCCACTGCCTTCAACAGGGAGGTCCCGTACCGTCGCCCTAACCCGGGCTGATTTCCAAACGGCACTCCAGTTCCTCGTAGCGTGCCGGTTATGCCCCCCCCCCCAGTACTGGATTAAAACAGGCTGGGGGGGGGAGGATTCTGGACACTGGGTCTGAATATGGTCCCTACAGCCAGATGCATTGGATTTGTGTCGGACAGGACAAGGGCACACGTCAGGACACAGGTATAGGATTGGAATGAGGGCGACGCCCACTCACAGACATTCATCAGGTGCTCCGGTCCGTCAGAGGCTTCGAGTCCACGGTTCAGTGTTCAAAGGTCACGTTGAGCGACAGTTTGACGCCGGGTGAACACATTCAATAGCCACCCAGGGTGAAAAATCTGCTTCCTCTTTAAGTGTTCTTCCACTCCTCTTTGCCTGTTTAATTCTTAATCTCTCGCTTTGTCCTTTAAAAAAAAAAAAAAAAAGAGAGTCCAGTCCTGAAGAGTGAGAGAAGAGGAAGACAGAAGCGGAGGCCTGGTTGGTCAGGTAGGAGTTCAGGGGCATGGGAGTTTTGGGGTGATGGAATGTTCCTCAGTTATAAATCGGTGACGTTGTCTGTCTGTGTGTGTGTGCGCGTGTGTATTTGGACTGTGTGTGTGTGTGTGTGTGTGTCCAGGTAAAGTCAGCAGTCATCCTCCTCAAAGTGTGTCCTCTGGAGAACCTTCACGTGGCGCTCGTAGATCTTCAGGGCAGGGCCCAGTCTGATTGACAGGCCGGTGAGGACGTCATTGCGTTGCATTAGGAGGAGGGACTTTCCATCTATCTCCTGATTGCATGGAGAAGACAGAAAGGGATGGAGAAAGAGGGAATGTTAGATATGAAGATATAATACAATAATTACAGGGTAATTACATAACATGTAAATAGTACTGTGCAATAAATTGGCATACTGCAGAGTAGAGATTATTATACAGATTACTACAGCTGGGTATAGTACACTATACTACATTATAATAGGACATAGAAGACTACATTAAATTATAGTAGAATAGTAGAGTGCAGCTTCAAAACAGGATCCTGTACAGCTTCTACTCCTAAAACATAAGAATATTAAACCGGATCCTGTACAGCTTCTACCCCTAAAACATAAGACTATCAAAACAGGATCCTGTACAGCTTCTACCCCTAAAACATCAGACTATTAAACAGGATCCTGTACAGCTTCTTCCCCTAAAACATCAGACTATTAAACAGGATCCTGTACAGCTTCTTCCCCTAAAACATCAGACTATTAAACAGGATCCTGTACAGCTTCTACCCCTAAAACATCAGACTATTAAACAGGATCCTGTACAGCTTCTACCCGTAGATGTTATCAAAGCAACAGGGCACGCACTTCAGGACTCACAAGCAGCTTTTCCCCCCAGGCCATAAGGCTTCTCAACCAGCAACTTTGATCTATGATAATATCACATGAACACTTCAAATGCTCTGATGTCTCGCTATGCACACTCAATGTACATTAGCATATTTTAATGTACCATTCAAAGGCACTATCACACTTAAATCCACATTTATAATATTGAATATTTCTTCCATATTGTCTATAAACCCCTTTTCTCAACTCTTGGGAATTGCTGCTAGTTTACATTATGTATATTTTTTGGTTTATATTTTACTCAATGCTACTGGGTAGATGTCACATGCCGTGTCATAAGAATTTCACTGCTCAGAATGTTATTTTATGCACTTGACAATAAAAAGATGTTGACTTCCCCCAGACATAAGACTGTTTAACAGGACCCTGTAATGCTCGTAAGCCAAAACATCGACTCTGTTCCAGGACTCCCTGTACGCACCCACTAATTTTCTTGTTACCGTTCTTCTTTCTGTACACGCAGTGTATTCTTCCGCCCATCCAGAATATGATTTTGGTGGTACTTTGTTTTTACCCTGCATCACTGGAAACGGGCCTGTCAGTTAGTATTTCACCGTCAGTCTAAACTGCGGTTTATGAAGCGTGTGACAAACGCTAGTTGCTTAGATTTTGGTTAGCGTGCTGCCGAGGTGCCGCACTGGGTGACAGCTGTGTCTCTGTCGCCCCCTGGTGGTGGCACGCAGTACCGCGCCCTCGTCTCACCTGAGTCCTGAAGGCCAAGGCCTGCTCCGGGAACCCCGCGGACGTGAAGTAACTGACCACGTCGGACACCGTCCAGTTGACAGGGTTGAGACTGCCCAGCTCGGACTTCACAAACCTAGAGGGGGAGAGAGGGACAATCATTTCCCAGAAAATACCCATACGCCTGTAAAAACACGATTTCACTGTTGCCCCAGAGCAAACCAAGAACGTTCTTTTCTCAGCCTAAGCATCAACACTAGAGATCATTTCAAAACGAACGGAGCTGAGAAGGGCCTTCTTCAACACACCAAGCAAAGCCCTTAACAATGCCAACAGAGCAGAAGGAGGATCTCCTAACTATTACATTCCAACACGCAGCTACTGTGGTTCATTGTACACAGACGGCCAATCACACAGCAGCTAGACATGTGACACACTGACAACAGAAGTGGACGTCTAGTGGCCAATAACAAACATCAGACAAACAGCCAACAATCTCCTCTCTTTACTTAAATTTAAACGTTTGTTAGTTCTCTTCATTTACTTAGTTTCACTTTAAATGGCTTTATTTCCATTTGAAAATGAGAGAAGAGCTAGGTGGAGAGAGAGAGAAAGAGAGCGAGAGAGCATTGAAAAGAAGATAACTATTTACATACTATATACATTCACTTGGGGGGGGCGTGTCAGTGGGTGATAGACAGTGTTTGATTTTGAGTCAGTTTCACTACTTGCAACTGTCATTGCCTGACAATATGACTAAGCTATATGTACTTCTATATCCTACACACAACTTTATCCCTTCCCTCCCTGATCCCTCGCTTCTTGCCTTCTTTCAATACACTCAGCTGCTCCTTCCTCCACAAGCTCATCACTGGTCCTTCACTCCTCTCTCCTCGCACTGTCCATCATGTGAAATATATTTGCTCTCCTCCATCTCATCCCTCTCCCCATCTCATCCCTCTCCCCATCTCATCCCGCTCCCCATCTCATCCCACTCCCCATCTCATCCCGCTCCCCATCTCATCCCTCTATCCTCCATCCCTCTCTTCCCCATCTCAGTTCTCTCTCTTATTTGGGTACCTCTCTCTCCCCAGGTAATGTCTTTCTCCCCCTCCCACCCTCTTTTCTCTCCTCGTCTCTCCCTCTTTATACTCACACTCCTCCATTGATCCCTCTGTCCGTCGTCCGTCCCGAGTCGCTGGGGGAGGCGGTGGGGGTGAGGAGACAGGAGGAGACACCCACGTCCGTCTTTCGGGCCACACCTGCCGTAACACAGAGGAGGTTAGCAACACACACACCTTACAAGGCGGCAGCCATGAGCGTTTCGGAGGGGTCCCTCACTCAGCTAATTCTTGTGTTGTTATTTAAGTTGTAATTTTGCGTCACTACATGTGCCCCCGACAAACTGCATAAGAAGACAGACTGACAAGAACCCTCTCAGCTGGCTGCAGATTTTGTCGTCGCAGGTGGTTTAATTCAAGCAAAGTTGAAACAAATTCTAAAAACAAAATCCAGGGAAGAGAAACACCTACACGACAACGCTGTTACTCGGCTCCAGGTCAGCACTCAACACCGTTAGTCCCGGCAAACACGTCACCAAGCTCCGAGCGCTGGGTCCGGACAACACCCCGCCCAATTAGACACTGAGACAAAAACTCCTCCTCCCTACTGACTGTCCCAGAGGGGGTGTGTCCTTAGCCCTCTGCTCCGCCCCTCGCTCCGCCCCCAAGACCGCCTGGCTCCGCCTGACACCAGCTCCATCATTAAGCTCACCTGACAATGCCGTGATTACAAGCCTGCCAGCCAACAACAATGTTGAGTCCGGCCTGGGTGCCAGGACAACAACCACTCCCTGAGTGTCATCAGAGCGGAGTACAAGAAGCGGCTTGGTACGAGGGAGTGACCGCCAAAATGTGTTAAACGATCCCAGGAAAAAAGCCAGCAGCGTCGAGGACCCCCCCCGGTCAGGAGTGGGCGGTGCCAACGCACGGCGAAGCCACAGAGACCGTTTCTGTCTGTCACACACAACCGCACGCGGAGTCAATGTAAGTACATGTCTGTGCTCCAAGATTGATAGTGAACTGCTGTTATTATTGTTGTTTATTTTTATCCCTGTCGTCGGTCTTTTAAAATGCGTTATGTTGTTTTTTTGGTCCTGCTCGTTATCATTTCGTTGTGCAGTGGATATATAATGTGCTTGAGTATATAATATATTATACGGAGTCTAGGAAAATGACCACTGAAAAACATCAAATACACAACAAAATAAAACAACACACACACACATATATACACGTGTTGTGAAGCAGAACTCACAGGGCTGGTTGCGGACAGAGGAAGTGTGACCACAGCTCTCTGACTGCACCCCGTTTTGATCCTGAGGGAGAGAAAGAAATGTGAAAAAGGAGAAACAGAAAGCAATAGATAGACAGACTGGCAAAGAGGAAGAATGGGGGGTTTTTTTTGGCTGTTGGAATGAAACTGACAGGGACTGTATCTGAGGGACTGCCCATGATACAATCTGCTTGGTTCATCTACGTTATACCTTGAGGACGTCCAGTCATTTCAGCACCAGCACTGTTATGTTATATTTGTTTAGTACACATTTGTTTTAGTATTACATATGTATTCATTGTACCACTACTCTCATTGCCATTGTTGAGCTTGCAGTTATTAGTAGCGGAAATGGTTTCGTACTGTTAACACAATCATTGCCTGTCTGCCATTGGTCAGACCACTGTTATTTCCTGTCCGTAATCTAATGTCATTAAAGCCTACTGAAGTGACCGCCCGGGTGAAGGAGCGAGCCAGTACCTCAGCGTCTGCACGTGTCTGGTCCGAGGACGTGGTTTCGGCCGTGTGCTCCGGTCGTTTCACCCCCGCCTGGGCTTTGGAACCACCGGCGATGTCATCCGAGTTCTCGGGTTCCGTTTCCATGGGGACCGGGTCGACGGGGGCGGTTGACCCTTTGGAATCCTCCTCATCGCCCGACGTCTGGGTGTCACTCTGTTCGCCATCTTTGGCGTCACCAGTCGCCTTATCCTCGTCTTCGTCGTCCTCCTCTTCCTCCTCCTCCTTCACACTCGTAATCTCCATTGGCTCCTCGTCTGTTGCCTACCGGTGTGTGTGTGTGTGTGTGTGTGGCGGGGGGGGGGGGGGTGTGGGTGGGAGGGACAGAAAAAGAAAATGAAGCCTCTCGCTACTGTAAGTTGCCCTTAATGAGAGTGTCTGCTGGATGACTTAGACATAAATGTAGTTATTGATTTATAGTATGAATTAAAAGATTTTAATTCTTTAGAAGTTTAGAAGTTAAGGAGCGTGTATCTGAGGACACCGTATGAGATGAGAAGCCAACAGCCGAGTGGCGCTTCGGGCTGGTAACTGAAAGCTCACCAGTTCTAATCCCAGAGTTTACAAGGTGAAAATATACTGCTCCCTCGAACATGGCGTTCTGTCGTAATTGCACTGGATAGGAGCATGTGCTACATCACTTACAGTCCAAAAAAAATATATCCTGTTATTTCCAGAAGATTCTGACATGTAACCATCTGAATGCTCACATTTTCACAGGGTACCTAAATTACTACCTCTGCCAGCCCCTCCATCTGTTGTCCTTCGTAAAACTTTGCTTTTGGTGATTCACTTCCTGCACTGACGCTTGCCGGTTTACTGATTCATTGATTAGAACACACTTGCTACAAGGGTATGCGGCTGCTTCACCAAGCTCTCCAAAAATGTACACGCTTACTGTGAGTCTCTCTGGATAAGTGTGTCTGCTTAATGACCACAATGCAAATGTAGCCACCAGCCACTCGCTCATGTCATTTCTCTGCTGAATTAACTCAGGCGTCCAACAATGGATCAGTCCCTCTCGGCCAGTGTTTCCCAATCCTGGTCCTCGGGACGCAAAGGGGGGCACATTTTTGTTTTTGCCCAGGCACTCACACACCTGATTCAAATGTTGCCTTACCTCTTACACACTTGATTGACATAACCTATCATCAAGTCTTTAATTTTATTCAGGCATGTGAGTGCTAGGGCAAAAACAAAAACGTGCACCCCTTTGGGTCCCGGGGACCAGGATTGGGAAACACTGCTCTAGGCAGGTGCGCCTCATGCAGTATCTCAGACACCGCTGGCCAGATGTTGGTGCTATGTAACCAACAAAATTGAAACGGTCTCTTCACAAGGTAACACACTGCAGCCATGAAACTGGGTGCATGTAGGATCCTCTCCTCGCAGCTGAAGGTGTGTACTGGTTTTGTTCTAACGTTTGTTATTTTGTGAGGAACAGTGGCTGCATAAAAGTCGACGTTCATGAGCAACAGCTGCAAAACACAATGGTTTGCAGGTCAGTGCCTCAAACAAAATGACATCTATTGAAGAATACACATGCCTGTTTGTACAGTTTGCTGAATAAACACATAAAGCAGTGGAGTGTGTTCCTATTGGAGCAACATAATAAGGTGCACCTTAAAAACACTGTTAAGACAAAACATGTAAGAATGCTCACATCCACCACAAGCAAGGCTGCATAGAACATTTGTAACTCCTAATCTATGTTAGGAAATTTGGCACACATGCTCAGGGAAATTAGAGTTGCAAACTCAAGCAATATGAGACACAGCTGGCAAGGTTTAGACTGAACTTGGGTGAATAATGTGTCTTGTCAAAGAGATCCACCACAAAATGAGTCTGAATGGCCAAGGGGGGCCTGTAAGCCTGCGTGGAAAGCATGTTTACTGTTGCCTAGTTAATTTGTAATACAGGTCAAAGGTTGCACAGGGATGTCAACAGACTTTCACAACCCCTAGGGTACAGCCCACAGGGGCTAACGGTAGCTGTGTATGACTGAAACGAAGCCTCCGTCGGTTTTGGTCACCCATGCATAATTGACGCGATACCTGGTGCGCGAAACACTAGGTGCTAGGCAGAAGTCGTGCAATGCTAAAGCCCAGAAATCCTGTCTTTGGTGACGTCCACAGGATGCAACATACTTTGTTGCTCGTCTGTGTCGGTCTGTCTCGGCACGAAGTGCAGCTTGAGTCAAGCGCAGACGGTGAGTGCCTTTATGACTTGGGCCGCCGCTCCCCACGACATACAGAGCCAAATTCGTCTTTAAACACGCACTGTCCGCTCGGATTTATATTGGTGGGTGCGAGACAACGAGTGCGTCTGGCGTGCGCGTTGGATATTGCATACTTAATTCACAAACGAGAGGATGCATTTCAGCCGTTAAAATACAGTAGCAGCCTACAAAGGGCGTAATGAGGCACGAAACCGGAGAGAGGGCGGCGGGGATAGGTGGAGTGAGAGCGAGAAGCACGGAACTAAGAAGATTATAACGGGAAAAAACAAGCGGCTGTGATCAAATATCGGCGCAGACCGAATTTCCGCCATGGAAAGTATGCTTCCCTTTTCTTTTTACCTCCCATGACCTAACTATCGCAATGAATAGCCACAAAATAACCCCCCGCCCCCTATCCCTCTCAGAACTGCGCTCCAAACAGAGCCCGTGCTCGAGTCACGCTCGTCCACGTCTCGCCTTCTCCGAGCGTCCGTAGGCCTATAACTTACAGCCAGCCAGACACCGCCTAGGGGACGGAACAACAGAACTTTCACCGCGCCAAACATATAGAAACAAAACAGAAAATTATGATATCGATCATTTTAGACCGGCCACTATCCCACAGTCTCCCTGTAACGCTCTCTCTTGGCGCGCTCCTGTGTGTGCGTGTTTTCGGAACAACAGAAGCGAACGGACGAGCCAGCGCCGTTAAGCAGCGGAAAAAGCCCGCACCTTTGTGCTGCTTTCATGACAGTGGTGCGCAGCCCCATAGGAAACAGCACACATTCAGTCAGACAGTTGGAGGACAAAAAAACAAGGTGTCTGTTCGCCCGACACACTGTTCACGTTAGACTACAACACATCACACCACAAACGTCATTAAACCCACGATTCATTTAGGTCAGGCCCCGTCAGAGGATCCGGGATTTGCTTCCAGAATAGTTTGGCGTGTGATTACAGCTTAGTTACGCCAAAAGACAAAGAAAATGTAGAGAAAATACAAAGACACGGTGGTGTTTTGATATGATCATTAATTCATAAGCAGACGGGGTGTAGCGAGAGCGATGTGAGTATAGGCTACAGAACGTGTTGGAAATGTTAAGTTACCTTTTTCCCGATGTGCATATCCTGCAGTGCGCTCTTCAGCAGTCTGTCGGTTGGCTTGGCCGCTGCCTCCACACCCCGCACCGGGAGAGTGATGTTCCCGCACCGAGTCCTCCGCAGCCGACCCCGCTCCACCTCCTTTTCCAGAACCACTTTGACTCTGTTACGGGTCAGCTTCCCCTCAGAGGACATCCCGTCCTGGCTGGCGAGGTAGCCCAGGATCTCCTTCAGTCCCAGTGGCTTGTGGCCCCCGCGTGTCTCCCCTCTCAAAGCCGAGGCTCGGTTCTCCTCTGCCAGGCTACGGACGGAGGCGATTAGTCTATCCCCCAGATCCGAGCTGATTTGCCCGCTGCCACCCACCCCCTGCCCTGGGTTCCCCCCGCCCTCGCCGACTCGTATTTTGGGTTGTATTGGCTGGTAATGTTTCGGCCTCGGGATGTGGCTGTTAGTGCTCGAACTAAAACTGACGCTCCCTGGGCAAGTTTTATGCTCTGTGTCAGCAGCAACACCACCACTTCTGCGACTATTGCCCTCCATCTCCTCCCCCTCTCCCGCTCCTCCCAGGACACCCGTGGCTTTGCCCGGAACGCCGCTCCCGTTGTGGCCAGGTTTTATGTCGTGGTGGCCAGCCAAAGGGCTGCTGCGGCCAACCCCCTCATGCCCTCCTTCTCCTAATCTCTTGTCTTTCGACGCACTTGCTTTCTCACCGCAGCCGCTCCCAGCAGCACAGTCCGTTGCGCCACAACTCAGGCAGCCACCGGGGCCGTTTCCGCTATTCCGGGGTAGAATGTTTTGTTTTTTATCAGAGGTGATAATAGGGGTTTCGGGACGAGGGTCAGTGCACTCGCTCGGCTCGGAAACAGAGTCCTCCTCCCGATCCCCGTTCTCCTCCTCCTCCTGGTCGGAGAAACTGTGCGCGCTGTCCCCGTTGTTGTTCAAACTGGCGTGTTTGGATTTCTCCCCCTCTGCCTCACCACCACCAGCACTGACGCCGCTACCCGGCGTTAAGTCACTCTTCTTTCGGCTCTTTCGCTGCACCTTCGCAGCATTTCTGTAGGATATGGATCCCTTGTAGCTAACTTTGAGCACTGTTTGGTCTTGGATCAGTTTTTCCAGTTCCTCCCGGGTTCTGTCGGGGTCCGGGCCGTGCCGTCTTCGGACCATTCGACAGATCCGATCAAGGTCCGGTCGGGCTTTTCGGGAGCGCAGTGAGTCGATGGTCTCGAGGATCCAGTCACGGTATTTGGGTTCTGACATTGTTAGTCCGCTGTTCTCTCTCGGTTCCGTTGGGTTTGGCCGAGTGCGTCTTTTCTCTTTCGTTGTTCCTGAAGTGACGCTGTTAGCAGCTCCTATTCCGACCCTGTGCGAGCAGAGAGCGAGCCCGGCAGAGCGGAGAATGAGGAGCGGAAGCCTAGCTATGCGCCTGCGCTGGCCACATTGTGCGCTTAAGGTGGACTGAGAGCAATACCGTCCTTGTCCAGACACGGACAATATTTAAGGTGGATATTTTCCCTTTTTTAACGCATCTCACATGCGTCTTTCTTTGTTCACATTCCCGCGGCATTTGTTAAAACCACACACGTTTATTTTGTGTTTGTGGAAAAAAATACCAATATGTTTTATTTCGCTGTTCTGCTTGGTGAAAACTGAATTGGGTCTCTCTACCCTGTAGAGTTAACAGCTCGATGGATGTCACTATTGCATCACACGACATTGAATATTTTCTGACCTCTCTCGCAGAACTGCTTCTTGAAATATGTCTAATTTATGGGCCTATAGATTAAGCATTTAACGCCCAGTGGGGCTTGTGTTTGGGGATGGCATGAGAACTACTCTTAGAGTGCCTCGAGTGGCCTAGTGAGCAGAAAGGGACTACATGTCAAACTTTACCTGTTGAGGCAAGAACAAACAGCAGTTTGCAAAAAAAGAAATTATCAGATAGGCCGACCCTAGCCAAGGAGACTTGAACTGAAGCATCCGAACGTTAATCTGGTAAATCGCCAAAGATCATTATAAAAAAAATGGGAGTTTTATTTGTATATAAAAAAAATGTATCATCATCATTGGAAAATTGGTGCATTTGAGTGAGAATGCATGTGTGAAACCAAAATCAAGGCAACCTTACGCAGATAACTGTAAATTAAACGCATTAGGTTGAAAAGCATCTGCATTACCATAATATTGAGCCTTAGGTCCTTTAAAGATGCAATCCGCAATTTTTGCCCTTTTGTAAAAGTCGGCTGTTGCAACCAAAAGGGTCATCAGAAAAAGGTGTACGATATCTCCTATGTGCAGATTTGAGCCGCGCGTCATTAAAAATCGCAATTTTATAACTTGGAATTTCATGGCAGACTGCGGTATGATAATGATTATGTAGGCCACAGGTGTCAAACCACTATGGGCAGAGTATCTACAGGTTTTTTCTCTTATCTAGTACTTGATCGGTTGATTAGGTCACATATTAGTCAGGTTCTCCCATCGCCTGATTATTTGGGTCTCAACAAGGCACTGATTGAAAGGAAAAACCACACAGACCCTCCATTGAATCGATTTGAGCATGTGATGCACGCAATAAAGGCACTAGGTGGTTTGGTTTATGACCAAAACACCACGCCACCACGCCAAAACACCACGCGGGGCTGTTCGTAGGCGCAACACCACGGACTGCCTTGACAGCACTTAACGGTTGTGTATTGGCCGTTCATCACAAACCACTGAGATGCCTTATTGCTCTTATATATCAGTTACCAACGCAATTAGAGCATTTTGCATGGAATATTATTTTACTTTTATTAGTTACATTTTTTTTATTAGAAATGTAACATCTAAAGCAGTGCAAAACTACAAATACATACTTTAGAAAGGCAAACCATATTCCTGTTTGGGTTCCCTCTGTAGTTAGGCTACCTTCGCGCACATAAACACTCTGAGAGAGTCTTGTTGGTTCATTTTAACAGGGCATTTCACCCTGGGTTACCATTGGGAAGGTATCATTTTTGAGAGATTTCTTGGTTTTCTAGAACCCAGATTGTCCAGGTGTGCGGGAATAGAATTTGCGTACTAAAAAACACACTCAACACAGAAAGTTTACTAAAGAATGGCTTTTCATCACGAATGTGCTTGGGATATTATTTTTGGGTATTGGGTATTGTTTCTGGTATTTTATATTGTATTTGATGATTTTTTTTTCATTTATAGTTGTAATCATAGTTTTAGTTTGCATGTATTATTTGAACCTAGAGAGATCATTCTTAAGAAACAACGCAAACAATTATGAAGGATCAAGATAACTGCCCCGCGGTACTCCACACTCAACGTGATTTGCATTAAATATACTTCCATTAAAGAATACCTTTTGTGTTTTGTTAGTAAAGTAATCCCAAATTCGTGGCTGATGTAGTGAATACATAATACCTACTTTTTTCAGCAAATTTCTATGTCAATTTTTTTCAATAGCTGTACTGAACTCTGACAATCGCAATCTTCTTGTTATATGTTATCAGCAATCCCCTGTCATTTGATTTAGGGCTCAGTCTGAGGAGGTCCATTCTCTATACGCATGTTCAAAGTCTATTACTTTGTTTACATTTTAAATGACACTTCATTTGATCAAACATTAATTTTTCTAAGTTTGTGACAGACTGGTGGAAAGCTGAATGATCCGTTTGAACTGTTAAAGGGAGCTTTGCTATAATTATGTAGCAGATTGATTTTGGCGTCCCTCCAGGTCTTCAGACAGGCCCTTTCCTCAGGGCTTCATTTTAAAATGTGTCCATAGGGATGGCAAGAAATGCTTTCTCTTTAGAATACTGCGCTGGTATTTCATAATTTGGTCAGCTATGCATGAATATGATGGTTCAGCGTTTGTATAAAGGCGTCACCATGTCATGCCTTGGTTTGCCAATCCTGTCAACATGTGTTTTCTCCTGAAACGTTTTGCTTTGTTTAGTTTGTTTAGTTACTTCCTGTTCCAACAGTCAATTTCGTATGTTTTCTAATCTGTGACTGAATTAACCAGTTTAATACCAGACCTATTGAATAGACCATTTCAAAGTGTTTCATCTGTTGCTGTTTGGACATTCTGACATTGAGGTGCGTGCTGCGCGTCAGATCTTCATCTGACTGCACGACCCAGGTTAACTTCAACTGCTCCCCACGGATGGTTGGCCTGGGTTTCTCCTCTGGATTTCTCTGGAACAGACCGGAATCCATTGTTTATTTAATCATGGATACTCCTCCATGTGCCTAGGCAGCGAAGCCTCCCCCAAAAAGACCCCCCTGTCACCACACCATCAGGCTTAGGTATGCACAGGCACAAACCACTTTTCAGGGGGCCTCCGTCAAAGACACAAAATGGAAAGTTTTGTGCAAATCGGTCATTCTGCACCAGAGCACCAGGTGCTTTTTTGTACCCCCTTAATGTGGACGTGAAACCCTCACGTCTGTAGGCCCTGCCCAGCCCCCGAACACCAACTGTATGCAAGGGCTCCTTTGTCGGAGTCTCAGGAATGCTGCGCGGCTCACCCAACCCCCATTCAGTCACCCCTGAGCTCAGAACCCAAGCTGTTCCTGCCTTCACGTCCTTTGGTTCCGGCCAACAGACTGGATGGTTGCTTAACCTCTCATGCCATCGGCGGACAGCGCAAGTTCAGCAAGCGGGGTATGGGAAGGGACTTGGACCAAAAGGTTTTATTTATCTGGCTCCCCAGGAACTGTTGGGACTTCTCTTCTGATCCCGCCCCTCCAAACATGTGTAGAACAATGCTTTGTCAACAGTAAGTATTACTGTTGCAACTGAAATATAGATTGTAATCATACTGAAATGTGACAGGTCGTTTTTTTTTATTGTCCACAACATCACACGGAAAGGCTGGCTGGTATGCGTTTTTGCTGCGACCGCGAAATGAAGTTGGTCATCCAGTTTAACGCAGTAAGGTAATCGATTAGCCCGTATGACCAAATGTGCATTTTTCGACTCCTTAATTCTGAAGAGACAGGAGAGTTTCAGTAGACTTGATTCAATTCTTTGCGTAGTCCTACAAGGGCCACAGGATTTGAGCAGAGGCCAGAAGGGCGCTAGTTCTAATCCCACCAGACACAACAAAGAGTGAGAGTGTAGGCGTGGGTGTTTGCTAATGTTTCATTCCCACGAGGTCAAAGCTGAAATTAGGCTATCACACACACACAATACCCATTTGTATTTGTCATTTTAACAAGTAAAACTTTATTGGAATGATCATCATGTTGCAAAATATTACACTTTGTGTTTAGTGATTTGTTTCTTCATGTTGTCCTGTTATACAGTGTCTTTAAACACATTATCTTTGCAGTGCTGAGGAGAGTCATTTAGAGTGGTCATATTCAGGTCACGTTCCCAACATTCCCTGTGCCTTTTCAGAAATCCTGGATGGAGGATTTTCGGATTTCCATCTTATTTCCCACTTACATCCCAACCACGATTTCTGGAAAACCCCGGGGTAATTCGGGAAGCTACCAGCGTCGTGCGACCCTAGTCGTAAAGTTAAAGACTGTAGCTCTTATTTTATTTTCCTAAAAAGTGCAACAGTATGTAGTTCTACCAGCACTGTGCCTGTCCGTGCCGAGAAGAGGATGATGTTTATAAATACACTTGAGGAGACGTGGTCCAGAGAAATGACAGTTGTTCAAGGATGGGTCCCAATGGCACACTATCCCCATTTCTTAATGCGCTGCTTTTAACCAGAGCCCAGTGACAGACAGGGACCAGAAACAGGCCCAGGTCTTTTGCCCCCAGTCTTTTACCCCCTCAATGCCCCCATTGTTAGCTCATTAATGACAATTAAAAGCCTAATAATAACCAGTATTAGCCCAGTAATAATAATTAGTAGTCCAATAATAATAATAATAATGATTGTGCATGGAAAACCCCAATTTAGACTGGCCCATTGGGTTAAACATGGAGCGGCCCATCTGGCATTTGCCCGATCTGCCCTAAGGTCAACATGCCAAAGCCAAGTGGGTCAAAAGAAGTGCAGTAAATAGTGGATAGGGTGCCATCTATGGTGTATATACTGTACATGATAGTAGGCAACATTACGAGACATTAAAGAGAAGAGAATGTGGAGATGTATTTAAAACGAGAAGAGTATTAAGACAATGTAATAATAACGATAACAACAATGATGACGATGATGATGACCACGACCGTAATGATAATGTTTGTTTTAATACTGGGCACGTGAGTTTGAGAGTACAATTACAACTGAATAAACCCATCACAGGAATGGATGAAATACTAGGCCAGATTTGAGAACCACAATAGGATGCAGATGTATGAGCCGACAGGACTGACAGTGTCCAAATATAACTGCGCAGGTGGGTGAAAACTAACAAGGACACGAGAAACAGACAACATGTTTCGTAGCTTCCCCCGAGTGTAGTCAACGAAGCGGTGGTGGTGGGGAGTGGGGGGGCCGATTGTCACGGACCGAGGCTGGGGTGCATAGCATTGTCCCAAATGGCACCCTCTAGAAGTTATTCTGCAATGCTTCAATCCAGAGACCCCCACAGGGCCCTTAAAGTGTCCCTCTGGGATCTGGTCAGAAGTAGAGCAATTTACAGTATAGGGGGCCACGGGGTGGCGGGGAAAGCTAGCCTGGTATGTAGGGGTTAGTTACAGTGCTAGCTACCCTGGTATGCAGGGGTTAGTTACCATGCTAGCTAGTCTGGTATGTATGGTTTAATTACAGTGCTAGCTAGCCTGGTATGCAGGGGATAGTTACCATGTTAGCTAGCCTGGTACGTAGGGGGTAGTTACAGTGCTTGCTAGCCAGGTATGTAGGGGTTAGTTACCATGCTAGCTAGCCTGGTATGTAGGGATTAATTACAGCGCTTGCTAGCCTGGTATGTAGGGGTTAATTACAGTGCTCGCTAGCTTGGTATGTAGGGGTTAATTACAGTGCTTGCTAACCTGGTATGTACGGGTTAATTACAGTGCTCGCTAGCCTGGTATGTAGGGGTTAATTACAGCACTAGCTAGCCTGGTACAACAGAGTCGGTTAGTGACAGAGACAGAGCCCCTCCCATCAGCAATAAAGGGGTGAAACAGAAAAAGAGAAAATAATAAATTAAATAATAATAAATGGAACAGAAAAGGCAACACTGCTGGTTTTCTTCTCTTTTCTATCTATCCCTTTCTTTTTTTCCCCCTCTCTTTTCAAATTTTTATTTTCACACCTCATGTGGTCGTGTGGTTCTCTCTGCTCCTCTGGTGCTTATGATTCAATAGGAGACAATGCACCAGTTCACATTTCCCCACTCCCTCTTTTCTTACTTCGGCATCGCTCCCTACCTTCTCCTCCCCCCCCATCCCTCCCTCTACCTCCCTCCCTCCCTCGCTGGCTGGGTCTAGAACTCAGCAAACTCCTTGGCACACTTCTCGCTGATGGAGACTCGGATCTCTTCTTCTTCATATTCGTCAAAGTTGCTGGTATCCCCTGGGCCTTTGAACTTAGGGACAAAGGGGGCCTCCACCTACACACAAACAAATACAAACACACACACAAACAAACATAGCAAATACAAACACACACACACACACGAAATTCCCAAACAATTATCATTTAAACATACATACATTTCAGTACATATACAGGCTGCAACATGCCATGCCACTCCAACATTTCGGTAGAGAAATATATTACTTTAAAATACCAAACTTCACCAAACTAAAATAAAAAAAAATTGAGATCTCGGTCCTGGATATTCACCTTATTCCCTGTTGATTCCAGGAACATTCTCACCAGATAAAAAAGGCAATTTTGGCAAAGTTACCAACATTTTTCAGAACACTCCTACATGGCTAGTAAGGCCCCTCCCCTTACTTTTCTCTGGTAGACGGCGATCCAATCAGTGGTGGCGAACCACTTGTGTCCCTTAATGTCGTTGACGCCATTCTTCAGGTTGCCATAGCGCTTGGTCAGGTCCACCTGCAGCAGGTTCCTCAGCAGATCCTTCAGATCAGAGCTGAAGTGGGACGGGAATCGAACCTAGGGAAGGAGAAGGGGGAGCAAGAAGCGATATAACAACCAACTTATTACACCCTCTCACAAAAATCTTAGGGGTATTTCCAACCCGCCCATTCAGCTGATTCTGTTGCAGCTGACTATTGGACCAATTCGCAGTTCTATTCCTATTTGGGCAACTGCATGACTTATTACGAGGCTTATTTGATTCAATTAGAACAACCACTGTTCATCTGGTTAAGGGGCTGGCTCTAAACCATCAGCCAATCAGGCATTTAAAAATATTGAAAAAATTGCATCATGGGCCAAGATGATCAATGCACAGGAAAAACATGTACTAGGACTTACTAAAAAAAGGTTTTGCAAAAGAATCTGAAACACTACAAACGGCGCAGGTACTATCGAATTGGTTTGTAAAACCCTGTGCCAGAACACAATGAACGCAGAGTCCAAAGACAGATCTCAGATCAGCTCAGCCGTGACAGAATAATGCCAACGGGCAGCGGTCGTAAATAGAGAACTATAAAGGGACTACGGTGCCGGAGCAATCCTCTGTCCTCACCCCCCCCCCATACATGCTGAACACACACACACACGTCGCGTCACAGCTCAACTGACCTTCCCGGAGACGATCTTCTCGTAGATCTGGATGGGCTGGTCTGCAAAGAAGGGAGGATAACCGGCCGCCATCTCGTAGATCAACACCCCCAACGCCCACCAGTCTACCGCTTTGTTATAGCCCTGAGGGGGTGGGGGGTGAGAAACATTTAGCACTGACTGGGAGAGCCGTTCAGTGCGAAGCCACTGGGTCTCCATGGCGGTTCTCACCTTGCTCAGGATGATCTCCGGCGCCAGGTACTCCGGGGTTCCACACAGAGTCCAGGTCCGGCCCTTCACGCGCTTGGCGAAACCAAAATCGGTCACCTGGGAGGGAACCGCGGGAGAAACGGGAGAGAAATAACAGGCAAATATGTGGTCATGCAGTGGTGATGCAGTGGTGATGCAGTGGTGATGCAGTGGTGATGCAGTGGTGATGCAGTATTCACACAGAAACTCACATAGAGATGAGTTGAGCACAAGATCTTCATAGATGTAACTGAAACAACTGTGGTGCCGCTGTTCCCCAGTAGGGGGCAGCAGAGACCAGCTAGTAAACACACCTCCGGTTCAAAAGCTGTTTCAGACACGCACACACACATATACGCACACAGACATACACACACACATATACGCACACAGACATACACACACACATATACGCACACAGGAAGGCCAATCCTACCACAACATCTTATCTTTCAATCTGGTTAACTTTCAGTGTTTATTTGTGCTTCGGAGGCACCAACGTGTTCATGTTTTGTTTATAGCTGGTCAATTGAAATCACTTCCTTCTCCTCAACAGTCAGTAATTCATAGTGACGCTATGTCACTTGTATGCAGCTCTGTGTCATGCAATATCATCTTTATGCCGCTCTATGCCATGCTTCGTCATACGTCATGGTTTGAAATTTGTATGTAGCTCTGTCATGCTCTGCCACATGTATGCAGCCCTATGTCCTATTATGTCATCTATATGCAGATCTGTCATTCTGTGTCACCCCTATGCAGATGAATGTCATGCTATATCACCTGTCTGCAGCTCTATGTCTTGCTAGGTTATATTTATGCAGCCCTTTGTCATGTTATGTCACCTGTATGTAGCCTTGCTGGTCGATGAGCAGGTTTTCAGGTTTCAGGTCTCTGTAGATGAGGTCCAGGGCATGCAGGTACTCGAAGGTCAGGACGATCTGAGCCGCGTAGAACCGAGCATGAGGCTCACTGCAGAGTGGGTGGGGGGGGGGGGGGTGGGGGGGGGAGAAAAGGACGTGAGGGGAAGAGAAGGGAGAGAGGGGGTGAGATGGATAGTGGGTGTAAAGAAGAGAAAGGGGAGAGAGCGAGAGGAAAATGCATTAAACTACAAATATGAGCAGAAAATAAATACGATGGGATTGAACTTGTGTGTGTGTGTGTGTGTGTGTGTGTATAGACTCACCTGAACCTGCCAATTCGTCGTAGATGGGAGAACATTTCTCCACCAGGAACATACTCCATCACCATGTATAGGTTAGTGTTGTCCTGCACAAGACACAGGGACCATTCGTTGGCTGCATACACAATCTGGCAGATCTCGCATACTGTTATTCTACATGTTAGTGTTAGATGGAATAAAGGATACTGTTATTGTACATGTTAGTGTTAGATGGAATAAAGGATACTGTTATTGTACATGTTAGTGTTAGATGGAATAAAGGATACTGTTATTCTACATGTTAGTGTTAGATGGAATAAAGGATACTGTTATTGTACATGTTAGTGTTAGATGGAATAAAGGATACTGTTATTGTACATGTTAGTGTTAGATGGAATAAAGGATACTGTTATTGTACATGTTAGTGTTAGATGGAATAAAGGATACTGTTATTGTACATGTTAGTGTTAGATGGAATAAAGGATACTGTTATTCTACATGTTAGTGTTAGATGGAATAAAGGATACTGTTATTGTACATGTTAGTGTTAGATGGAATAAAGGATACTGTTATTGTACATGTTAGTGTTAGATGGAATAAAGGATACTGTTATTGTACATGTTAGTGTTAGATGGAATAAAGGATACTGTTATTCTACATGTTAGTGTTAGATGGAATAAAGGATACTGTTATTGTACATGTTAGTGTTAGAGGGAATAAAGGATACTGTTATTGTACATGTTAGTGTTAGAGGGAATAAAGGATACTGTTATTGTACATGTTAGTGTTAGATGGAATAAAGGACACTGTTATTGTACGTTAGTGTTATATGTAATAAAATATACTGCTATTGTACATGTTAGTGTTAGATGGAATAAAGGATACTGTTATTGTACGTTAGTGTTATATGTAATAAAATATACTGCTATTGTACATGTTAGTGTTAGATGGAATAAAGGATACTGTTATTGTACAGGTATGTGTTAGATGGAATAAAGGATACTGTTATTGTACATGTTAGTGTTAGATGGAATAAAGGATACTGTTATTGTACAGGTAAGTGTTAGACGATAAGTTACAGTTGTACAGGAGAGTGTGAGATAACAGAGAGGATACTATTTGTGTTCAGCTTAGGTTGAGGTAGGATGAGGTTTGTGGACAGGATTTTGCCATGACTTATGCAATGTTATTATGACATGAGTGAAAATGACAAACGAAATGAACCCCAGGAAGACAGGGCCCCAGTACATGAGCCCCTCGGAGAGAATTATTGCAATTACAGATACCAGGCTAGACCAGCTATCAATCAAAAAACGACCATGTGACCTGACTAGTCCAGCTACCAATCAAAAAATGACCATCTGACCTGACTAGACCAGCTACCAATCTCAAAATGACTACCAGACTAGACCAACGACCAACCTAAAAATGACTATCTGACCTGACTAACTGAGTGACTGACAGTAAATGACATGGGAATATTTTTTCTCTATTACATAGCCCCCCCCCCCCACCCCCCCCCCCAAGGGTGTCAAACAGCTTGTGGGATCTTTAATATACACCCCCCAGTGCCAAAAAGCTGCTCCACAGCTGCTGATCATGCTGGGAAATGTAGGCACTCTGCAGCAACTTTGCAGTAACCTTGGGAATGTGGGACTGCGTGTCTCCCAGACATTCAAAGGATCAGTTAAGTCAGTGGATGAAATGGGGCGATGAGGTAATCCTCAATGTCCATGTTGTTTGTGCTACCACTTCTTCAGTCCCGTCACTAAGCACTTTACCAAAACAATGGCGGGGGTGGATGACCCTTTAAAGTCACTTTGAGTAATTAACTGACTGGACATTTGTTTGTAACATCTATTCATAGAATTGCATAACAAACATTTGCCTTTTGCTAAACTTTTAGAGCGGGATATTTGAAGGTTTCTGAGAAATGTTTGGTGAAAGGGACTAAAATGACCTTCTAATAGGTTTTCACCACAGCAATTCATAACTCAAACAGAAAGAACCCAGACATACAGAGAGACAACAGTACGTACCTTGAAGGAGTACTCTACTTGTACCAGGAAAGGGAAGCTAACAGCTGTTAGAATACGCTTCTCATTCAGAGTGTGTTCTATCTGTTTCAGCTTGACCACCTAGAGACATAGACAGAGAGGGTGGGGGGGGGGGGGAGACAGAGTTGGAGAGAGAGGGACAGAAAGGGAGGAGGCAGAGGGGGATGTGAAAAAGACAAGAACGAGGAAGGGAAATATGGGAGGGTTACAGAGTGAAAGGAGAGTACAAAGTGCACCACGGACCAGGTCTAGTCATTATTATTTAGTACAAATCAGAAGCAGAGCAGTAGGATGAGATTCAGTAATGGGGAGATTGACTGAAAGCTAACAGCCCAGCATGACCTCACCCTGACCCCCACAAACTTGTTGACCCTTCTGTAGAATGAAGTCACTCAACACACTGATCTAAGGTCAGTTCAGTTCATTTCTCTTATATAGGCAATAGCCCAAGGAGTAGACAAAAGACATTCGAATAGGGGTTTTTCAGGCCTTCCACGTCTCAGAGGATGGAGTGTCTGTGTCTATACAGTACCCAAACGACTGACTATGGTTCTAGAACAATGACAGACAGGGAAATGAGAGGTTCGGTTCTAGAACAATGACATCCAGGAAGATGAGAGATTCAACAATGGTGACTGCCAGAAAGAGAGGTTCTAGAACATTGAAAGCCAGGAAGATGTCAGGTTCTAGAAGACTGACAGCCTGGAAGATGAGAGGTTCTAGAAGACTGACAGCCTGGAAGATGAGAGGTTCTAGAAGACTGACAGTCTGGAAGATGAGAGGTTCTAGAAGACTGACAGCCGGGAAGATGAGAGGTTCTAGAAGACTGACAGTCTGGAAGATGAGAGGTTCTAGAAGACTGACAGCCTGGAAGATGAGAGGTTATAGAAGACTGACAGTCTGGAAGATGAGAGGTTCTAGAAGACTGTCACCCTGGAAAATGAGAGGTTCTAGAAGACTGACAGTCTGGAAGATGAGAGGTTCTAGAAGACTGACAGTCTGGAAGATGAGAGGTTCTAGAAGACTGTCATCCTGGAAAATGAGAGGTTCTAGAAGACTGACAGTCTGGAAGATGAGAGGTTCTAGAAGACTGTCACCCTGGAAAATGAGAGGTTCTAGAAGACTGACAGTCTGGAAGATGAGAGGTTCTAGAAGACTGTCACCCTGGAAAATGAGAGGTTCTAGAAGACTGACAGTCTGGAAGATGAGAGGTTCTAGAAGACTGTCACCCTGGAAAATGAGAGGTTCTAGAAGACTGACAGTCTGGAAGATGAGAGGTTCTAGAAGACTGTCACCCTGGAAAATGAGAGGTTCTAGAAGACTGACAGTCTGGAAGATGAGAGGTTCTAGAAGACTGTCACCCTGGAAAATGAGAGGTTCTAGAAGACTGACAGTCTGGAAGATGAGAGGTTCTAGAAGACTGTCACCCTGGAAAATGAGAGGTTCTAGAAGACTGACAGTCTGGAAGATGAGAGGTTCTAGAAGACTGTCACCCTGGAAAATGAGAGGTTCTAGAAGACTGACAGTCTGGAAGAGGAGAGGTTCTAGAAGACTGACAGCCTGGAAGAGGAGAGCTTCTACAAGATTCCCTTGAGCACCAGCTCCTTTCAAGCACAAGCCGTTGTTTACGGCCAAATAGAAAACTGCAGAGCCATGTTCAACAGTGTTGTCAAATTTGCCTTGGGTGTGATTTAAAATGTTCTCGGGGTCTGATTTTAAATGGTCTTGGGGTCTGATTTAAAACGGTCATGGGGTCTGATTTAAAATGGTCAGCTTCCGATCTGCAGTGGTCCAGACCTAAAAGGTCTTGATCGGGGGCTTTTCCCTATAGGACAAGAAGGAGAGTTGAAGTTCTGTATTTAGCATTGAATAGATGGGTTGACTCTACTATCAGGCAATTTCATACTGACACACCATAATACCCAATACTTTTCATCACACGTTTCTCCAGGTGTTTCATATTTATTTGCCATATATGTGTGGAAGGACAGTTCCTAGAAATTCCCACAAACTGGCTGGTGGGGAGCGAACATTGTTTAAGAAACCACCGGCTATTAACCAATCGCAAAGAGTAAGGAGAGCCCCTAACTTAAACTAACAGCACCAGGAAACACACAGCATAATGTTTGTATGTGGTCTCTGAGTTGAAACTACAACTGCCATTGTGTTGTTGGAACTCAACACCTCCTGTCCAAATGTAAAACATCAATCAATCAATCAAATTTATTTATAAAGCCCTTTTTACAACAGCAGTTGTCACAAAGTGCTTTACAGAGACACCCGGCCTTAAACCCCAAGGAGCAAACAACAGTAGTGTTGAATTTCAGTGGCCAGGAAAAACTCCCTAAGAAGGAAGAATTTTAGGAAGAAACCTAGAGAGGACCCAGGCTCAGAGGGGTGACCAGTCCTCTTCTGGCTGTGGCGGGTGAGATATTAAGAGTCCAATTGGAATAATAAATACATTTCTCTGGGCTAAATTCAGAGTCTGTTTGATTCGAGACTAGGTCAAAAGTATGACCAGGTGGACAAGGACAGGGACAGCAACGGGCCCCCCAAACCAGGTACTCCGCAGGTAAAACATCCAGTCGATGTGTCCCTGTCAAGTCTTAAAGAGTTTTCCATAGGGATTATTATGGGGAAATGGCCGTCACATTTTCCTCCAATCCCAGATTAAACGCATAAAAGCACCCTCTGCTTTTCACCTCTGGGAGAGGAATGCAACCTTGAGCTTTGAGGCCTATTAAGTACGGTATGCCTCCGCAAATACGGTAAACACTGTACGTTGAAATATACTGTCAACTGGGACCCACTAGGCTATTCAAATGACTAATTGTCACCACCTGCTGTCCACTTGAACTTGAATAAAGACAGACTGCAGGTGAGAGGTCACTGCAAAACCCTGGGATACAAGGTGTAAGGGCTCTATTAACCACTCCTAAATAAACTGAAATACTAAACAATATCACACTGACATCCTCCTGCCTGTTCTTCCTTCGTGTGTATATGGAAATTAGCACTGCAAGCAAATGCTCAGAAACAGTTCATCTTGGCAGCGAGGGGCTCTTGTTGAAACAAGCTGGTTGGAATCAAATCTTTTGCACGCTGGATGGCTTTCTGAAATGTGTAGATTTCTTCCCACGTCCATGTTCATTTTGATAAAGCGTGACCCAGTTCTTGAAGTCAGCTGCCGCCCGTGTCGTTTGTAAGGACAGCCGACACACACAGGTCACAGGGTGGTTAAAGCGTCTGACCAGAAACCATAAGGCTGATTGAATCGCAGAGCCGGCATAAAGTATGGCTACAAAGGGACAAAGTCAGGGTTGAGTGAGCCAGCAGGGTTAGATGTTAGATCAGGAGCGTCTCACCAGGAGTGAGTTGTGATTAATTCCATCAAACTGTCCGTATTTGCATCTTGAATGAGGCGATTCTGCCCAGCGTGGAATCGTATGAATGTGTGCTTGTTATGTTGAGATCACATCAGAACATCCGTTTATCCGTACACAGGAAGTCACGTGAAGAAGCGCGACAGTAATTAGCCAATGGCCTTACGGTGCTGTGTTGTGTATTCTGGATTGCCATTTCCACAAAGTAGAGGTACGACCGGAGGTTTTTTTGAGATCGAGGTTGTAACATCATGACCGGCGAGGCTATGTGTACAGCAATGCTATTGAATAAACACACTGAACCCCTCTCTCCCCTGACTCTGGACGGGTGCGTACTCAACCCAAGTGACCACTATCTGTTGTGTCTCATGTTAATGATTTTAGGTTGACCTGGTTGACCTGGTGACTATTCAGGACACGCTTCCCCTCAATAGTTTCTTTTTTAAATTTGACCCAAAACGTGATTAAACGAGTCAAAGGCTTGATGGTTATAGTAGATTAAATGTATCCGTTGCGGGAGATTCAGGTTAAAACCAAGATGTAAAACCTACAGTTGGGAGGTCCGAAGAGAGGTTTAGGAATTCCTGGCTAGGGTGGGACGGGTTATGATGGAGCTGTGGCACGTCGGTGGCGATAAGGTCCAGTGTGACATCACCCCTGGTACCATATTGGCATAGTTTGGGTAAGCCTGTTAGACTTGATAACCGCATTTGTGTCCGATCTAGTCTGCCAGTGTGACAAGGCCAAAGAAAGAAAAATGAAATAGATGTTTCAACTCTAATCCTGTTCAGGAGATCTGCCCTCCTGTAGGTTTATATTATAACCCTGTTCCTGGAGATCTACCCTCCTGTAGGTTTATATTATAACCCTGTTCCTGGAGATCTACCCTCCTGTAGGTTTATATTATAACCCTGTTCCTGGAGATCTACTCTCCTGTAGGTTTATATTATAACCCTGTTCTGGAGATCTACCCTCCTGTAGGTTTTAATTATAACCCTGTTCCTGGAGATCTACCCTCCTGTAGGTTTTAATTATAACCCTGTTCCTGAAGATCTACTCTCCTGTAGGTTTATATTATAACCCTGTTCCTGGAGATCTACTCTCCTGTAGGTTTTAATTATAACCCTGTTCGTGGAGATCTACCCTCCTGTAGGTTTTAATTATAACCCTGTTCCGGGAGATCTACCCTGCTGTAGGTTTTAATTATAACCCTGTTCCTGGAGATCTACTCTCCTGTAGGTTTATATTATAACCCTGTTCCTGGAGATCTACTCTCCTGTAGGTTTTAATTATAACCCTGTTCGTGGAGATCTACCTTCCTGTAGGTTTTAATTATAACCCTGTTCCGGGAGATCTACCCTCCTGTAGGTTTCTATTATAACCCTGTTCCTGGAGATCTACCCTCCTGTAGGTTTATATTATAACCCTGTTCCTGGAGATCTACCCTGCTGCAGGTTTTCATTATAACCCTGTTCCTGGAGATCTACCGTCCTGTAGGTTTATATTATAACCCTGTTCCTGGAAATCTACTCTCCTGTAGGTTTATATAATAACCCTGTTCCTGGAGATCTACTCTCCTGCAGGTTTATGTTATAACCATGTTCCTGGAGATCTACCCTCCTGTAGGTTTATATTATAACCCTGTTCCTGGAGATCTACTCTCCTGTAGGTTTATATTATAACCCTGTTCCTGGAGATCTGCCCTCCTGAAGGTTGTCATTATAACCCTGTTCCTGGAGATCTACCCTGCTGTAGGTTTTAATTATAACCCTGTTCCTGGAGATCTACCCTGCTGTAGGTTTTAATTATAACCCTGTTCCTGGAGGTCTACCCTCCTGTAGGTTTATATTATAACCCTGTTCCTGGAGATCTACCCTCCTGTAGGTTTTAATTATAACCCTGTTCCTGGAGATCTACTCTCCTGTAGGTTTTAATTATAACCCTGTTCCTGGAGATCTACCCTCCTGTAGGTTTATATTATAACCCTGTTCCTGGAGATCTACCCTCCTGTAGGTTTTAATTATAACCCTGTTCCTGGAGATCTACACTCCTGTAGGTTTTAATTATAACACTGTTCCTGGAGATCTACCCTCCTGTAGGTTTATATTATAACCCTGTTCCTGGAGATCTACTCTCCTGTAGGTTTATATTATAACCCTGTTCCTGGAGATCTGCCCTCCTGAAGGTTGTCATTATAACCCTGTTCCTGGAGATCTACTCTCCTGTAGGTTTTAATTATAACACTGTTCCTGGAGATCTACCCTCCTGTACGTTTCTATTATAACCCTGTTCCTGGAGATCTACTCTCCTGTAGGTTTTAATTATAACACTGTTCCTGGAGATCTACCCTCCTGTACGTTTCTATTATAACCCTGTTCCTGGAGATCTACTCTCCTGTAGGTTTATATTATAACCCTGTTCCTGGAGATCTACTCTCCTGTAGGTTTTAATTATAACACTGTTCCTGGAGATCTACCCTCCTGTACGTTTCTATTATAACCCTGTTCCTGGAGATCTACTCTCCTGTAGGTTTATATTATAACCCTGTTCAGGAGATCTACTCTCCTGTAGGTTTATATTATAACCCTGTTCCTGGAGATCTACTCTCCTGTAGGTTTTAACTCCAAACCTGCTCCTAGAAATCCAAAACAATGTGTCCATTACCTGTTTTTTTTTATATGGGCCGCCCCGGGAATCCAACCCACTATCCGGCCCTTTCAAGCACCACGCTCTAACAACGGAGACACAGGGGACCGCTGACCCCTGACCCTGCTTACCTTCTGCTTGTTGAGGATCTTCATGGCAAAGTGCTGCCCGGTCTCTTTGTGCTTGACCAGCATGACGCGGCCAAAAGAACCCGTACCCAGAGTTTTCAACCGCTCAAACTGGTCCAGACTGGCTGTGTTCTGATGGGGGAGAGAGCCAGAGAGGACCCATTAAGGGTGTTTATGTGAGTGTGTGCGGGTGTGTGTCAGCACATGTACAGGCTTGGCCCTTATGGCCTAAGGGGGGATAGGAAGAGTGTCAACACACACACACACACACACTCACACTCACAAGGCAGGTGTAGTCACACCTTTTTTTCTCTTCAAGAGCAGGGAGGTACTGTATGACCAGAATGTGTTAATTTAGATGTGATAAGAAACAGCCATCTAGTTTCTATTGTTCTCACTCTTTCCCCTGTTTTCTCTCTCTCTCACACACACACACACACACAGTAACAAACACATATGCCCACCCATGGAAACACACACGACACAAAGAAACAAACACAGAAACACACACAACGACACACACACACACCACACAGAGAAACACACAGACAACCACCCCACGGACATATACACCCCAACATACACAGACAACACACACACACATTATCCTCAGAACCACTGACCTGTGCAGGGTTCTCCCACTTCTTGAGAAAGTCCTCTTTTGCTTTAGCGAGGAATTCCTTCACTGTTGAAGACACACACACATTGTTATCAATTAATGTACCTATGTGTGTGTGTGTGTTTGTGTGTTTCGTGTGTGTGTGTTTGTGTGTTTTGTTTGTGTGTGTGTGTTTTGTGTGTGTGTTTGTGTGTTGGGTGTGTGTGTGTGTGTTGTGTGTGTGTCTGTGTGTTGTGTGTGTTTGTGTGTGTGTGTTGTGTGTGTGGTCACCAAAGCTCCCATTTAATTTCCTCAAATCAGATCTTTCTAACTGACTCCTCTCCTCGGGTCATGCCTCAATACCTCTCTGTTTCTCGCCTCTGTCTTCCCTCTCTTCCTCACTCTTCCTCACACTTCTCTCTATCCATGTCTCGCTACCCCCCCCCCTTATCTCTCTTTCTTTCCCTCTCTTCTCGCTCCCTTTCTATTTAATGCATCTTGATCTCTCTTTCTTTCTCTCTTCTCTCTCTCTCTCTGTGTGTGTGATCCGGTTTTTCCTGTATATGTAGTGACCTGAAGGTCTCCACTAAGTCCTAATCAG
This sequence comes from Esox lucius, assembly GCF_011004845.1. Lineage (NCBI taxonomy): Eukaryota > Metazoa > Chordata > Actinopteri > Esociformes > Esocidae > Esox > Esox lucius. The sequence goes on from NC_047577.1 coordinate 5,514,505, forward strand.
TGAAATCTGACTAATCGGTCCCCTCAAGGACAAAGGCTGTTTATGTGTTAGGTGTTAGATTTATGGTCAAACTTACAAATGGGGATAGATGTAGCGTTAAGTTACACTTAGGTAGAAAGATTAGGTTATTGAAGTTAGGGCAGGGGTTCCCAAACTTTTTTGGGCCGACAACCCCATTTCGAAATCAAAACATTCCCGCGACCCCAACCATGTGAAGAACAATTATATAATTGTTCTTTTTTTCATTTGAGGCTATGAGAGTCAATCATAAAACATTCTCCCCCGACCCAATTGTCTTCTCAGGTGACCCCACGTGGGTTTGCGACCCAGGGGTTTGTGAACCTCTGGGTTAGGGCAAGATAAAGACTAGCGGTAAGGGTTTGGTTCAAGGGATAGGGAATTATTGTTCTGGTCTCTACAGGGACAAAAAAACCAAACGTGTGTTTGTGTGTGTGTGTTTGTGCGAGCGTGCGTGCGTATGTAAGTCATCTTCAGCGCGTGCCTCAAACAGTGACACCTGGACGACAGGACACGGTCTCATTAGTGACTTACCGCTACATCGCTCTAACACAGCAGACGCACGCGTTATGCAACAGCCAAGGAAACAATCAGTACCGTGACCGTTCACACACACACACACACACACACACACACACTCTATATAGAAGGCTTTGAGAAGAAGTCCTGCATTTTACTGGGATTACAAATAACTATTATCAGCTGAACTAACTTTTTCCCCAATCGAACTTTAAGGGGCGGCAGGGGAGCCAAGTGGTCAAGAGCATTGGGCCAATAAAGGAAAGGTCGCCGGTTTGAACCCTCATTTTTACTATGCCGTTGTTGGAAATAGGAAACTGTTCTTAGCTAGTAAAACGTGAAAGAAATCTACCTCAAGTTGTAAGCCATAGCACACACAATGTCGCCCTGGTAACGGTATCTAACAGCAATGTGGCTGTTCTCACACCTGCCCGGCCTAGCTTGCGATAAAACACCTGTCTGAAATGCCAATTCATGGAACCATGGTCAACTGCTTTAAAGCAACCAGCTTCCAATCCGTTGGTGTTTTTAATATAGCCTATTATTCGGGCATTTTTATGCTACATTTGACAGCAAAGCGTGGAAGGCCAACGTGTTTTCAGTGAAAGAGCCCGCTCCACAGCGTCTCGGAACGCGGTACCAACCGAGCCAATACAGTATTTATGTATTTACAACCAGACAGTATAAGGTTACCTTTGTCCACATCTTAATCTGAAACAACAAGTATTCTAAAACGCAACCCTGCTTTCCCAAAGTCGGTCCTCAAGGGGGTACACATTTTGGGGTTTTGCCCTAGCACTAAACAGCCGGAGATTACCCGTCATCAAACCTTATAAATATTTATATTAACTGTCTAGTGCTTGTGGAAGAAATTAGGCAAGCGATCCATTTGTGATCCCCAAGACGAGTTTTGTTGAATACGGGCTAAACAGTGGCTAAATTGTGCATATAAAAGGGTCAATCTGGAATTCAATTATCATGAACGTTATTGATAGCCTGTCACTTTAACTGTCATATAGCATCTGTCACAGCATCAAACAGCTAGGGTAGTGTCTGTCCACAATCGGACTCATGACGACCTCGCAGTATATGTTTAGACAATATAGGTTACTATACAGAGGCTACGATAGACAAGTATGCAACCATCTGTTTAATTTAACTGGTCCTAGCTAGCGAACCTAGTAAGCTACACTTGCAGCATTGCATTCAATGAACAGGCCTGTGCATAGCTTGCTGTCTGTGTCTTGCTTGTTGTTTGGGAGGTAAATATGTTGGTAACAACGGCGGATGTAGAAATGCGCCTGTACAATAGGCTATATCTTTGATTACGTTTGTGTTGCGCTATTATAGCTCTAAGGGTGGAATTCTGTATACCCCGAGGCCGTACCCTCACAACCTTAAGGGAGTCGGAAAGACTGATTAGAGACATTAGGGATACTACTCACCACTCTCCATCTCGCTCCCCTTCTTGGCCGTGGGCACGTTGCCCATAATGGCAGGCCGTTAGCGGGCGATCTGAGCTCCACTACCCGCCCTGGACTCTCCCCGATCCGGTACAAACTGAGGCCAGCAGTAAGTCTGAGTCTCAGTTCGTTCTCCGAAAATCCTGTGTCGGCACAGACCCGAATAGCTTGACAGCAGCAGTCTAGACTAGCAGCGAGCTCATCTGCCCTCCTCTGCCGTAATAGAACTGTTACGACAACAAAAAATGATGCTGTTATAGTCCAGGGTGGAAACAGCGACGGCCGGGTCTAGTCTGTCTGTCTTGGGGTCTGGTACTGGTATGGTGGTTGGTTGGAACAGCAGCGCACCGGGCCGAGACCAGCGCATCCAGCCCGACTCTGTTCCTCTGTCCCCGCCTGTCCCTCCGTGCAGCCCCCGCCAATAGAGGCCCCCCCGGCTCCCTGCCTCTCCACGAGCGCAAATACCCCGTTTTTGGACCGTGCGAAGCGGCCAATATTCCAAACAAATGCCAGGCCTCCTTTCTTTTCCTAAACCGATCTCCGAGGTTTTAATTTTACCTAAACCAATGAGATCGGAAAATAACCCGAATCAACATAGCCCCCCGTACGTCTCGGAGTCGAGCGAGCTGAGCTGAAGGAACTAGAGAGAGGCGGATCCGATCTCACCCATAGAGCCCATTGGCCGAATCCACCCTGATAGACAGCACAGTCAAGGGTACTGACTGGGCAACTGTCAGTTTGTCAACCCACCAAACTGCTCTGATTGGTTTATTACTGTCTGTCAACAAAACCATGATTCCGCCCCTTTTACACCAAAAATTCGGTGGAGAGACGTCACGGATTATGGTCCTCATTGAAGACGTACACGCCCCCATTCTCGATCTTCAAACAATTTTGATTGGCTAGGAGTTACGAGCTCGCAGGCAGAGCTAACAGAACGAGAATTCCAATTGGCGGTCCAACGGAATGGCCTCGCGTTGCCCCCGCCCTCCCGCCTAATCCGTGATTGGCCGAGTGACGTCAGCAGCAAAGGCTATTTTTAGGAATGTTGTTCAGAATGAATCTAATGCACGCGGCCGCGCTACGGCAAGACTTCCAAATTCAGTTTGTTTGTGTAACGAAGGAGCGATGCACGTTTTTACCCTACTGCCCTGATGTATATGCTATAAAATTGTCAGTTTCTACTGATATAACCAACATCCTGATCAAGTTGTAAAAGCAGAACACGATGCATTAGTAATGTTTAAGGAACAACAACCTTAATAATATTGATACATGTATATCAATTATCGGGTAGGCTATGTTCATCCTCACGGTCAGTAAGAACATTATCACAAGGTGATGGTCACTTCAAGAGGTTACAGACTGACCACCTTCTGCAGCTCAACAGATAACAGGACATTTCTTTTTTAGGGGGAAATGGAGACACCACCTCCGCGTCTAAACTTAATGTTACACGGTTTTAGCGCCCAAATTTACTGGATTGGTTGATAATGTGGAGAGAAAAAAAAACGACTTTTCCCGCTCGCTAGATCCAGTTACAGGAGTTTCTTTAAAAGCCTGCTACCATAACTTGCAGACAAATGACACATTGCAGACGTCTCATCTCCTACTAACTTAAAGGTAATGAACAGATACAAACAAGGAGTAGTGTAATTGACATCTTCGGGACCTAGCACTGCAGTAAACGCTGGCCCATGTTTTGTTATGAGATCAGTGCAGAGGGACGGTAGGAGGAAACCAGAAAGAAAGATCCCTACTGGAGTAGATGGAAGGAGGTGGAGATATGAAGATCTGATTAGACTGGTTCATTCAAGACGGACAAGGCGCAGTCTTTGCTGCAGTTGCTTAGCAACATGGGGCAAGTCTGCACTCTCATAGTGAAAATGGCGGAGAGCTGTATTTTATGAATGAAACCTATGAAGGGAAAGGCAGTCAAGCTCACAGCCTCTAGCAAGACATTCTCCTACCCAGCCACTCCGTGACGTAGCACCTCCACTTAAAGAACATAGCCTTACAACAACACAAAGGCATTTTACAAAACAACAAAACATGTTTATTATTAGAACTTATTGTTACAAATATTATAAAGCAATACAATACCAAACAAAACAAAAAACCATTACATTATTTCTTACACGCTAATGAATCAAATTTATGTACAGGAAACAAAATCAAAGAGACAGATAACTGACAAAAACGCCCAAATTCCACCCCACCCAACTCCTTAAATAATGCACTACATGACAGCAGTAATACCTAGAAGTCAACTCAAACAGGGGGACTATAAGAGGAATAGGGTACCATTAGAGACACTGTTGCACAGTGGGTTTAGAAGAATTAGGATGATTCCCCAGTTTTTCCAGAAAAACTGCCTGTTGGACAGTTCCCAGAAACAGAAAGTAAATACCTTAAGTCCTCAAACATGATTTTGTTTTGGAAAAAAAACTGTCCACACTGGGTGAAGTTACCAACATTTTATAACACCAATGCCTGGCCAACTTTCGAACAGAACAGCCCAGGTGGAATAGTTCAAACACTGCCTTCCTCTATACCTTCACAGAATGAACCACAGGTCCGTTACCTGGACGTGATTTAGAGCATCCGAATGACTTCTGCGCCAACCTCTAGAAAAGGACATGGGGATTTGGGACCCGGTCTGGTTCGTTGGGTCAAAACAGACACTTTTGATCCAGGAGCCTGAAGTGGCCGGACTTTACTAGGGTGGTGACTCAGACAATGACCATTTAGGAGCAGCAGGCTACCGAGAGACGAAGTGAGGGGGAGACAGAGGGAGACTGATCAAGGGGGAGAGGGGAGGGGAGCGAGCCGTCGCTCTGTGAAGGAGCTGTAGTTTAGAGAGAGACAGACGAGCGGAGATGGGGAGGGACAGCGCGACGGAGAGGTTGCTGGGAAGAGGGACCTGTCGCTATGTGAAGGAGAAAGCCAAATCTGTTGCTGTGCGGGGGGAGGGGATTGGGTGTGTGTGTGTGTGTGTGTGTGGGGGGGGGGGCAGTGCACATAAAGGTACACGAGGGCGGCCCCCTGTCCCAGAACACAGCCAGGCCCAGCGGTGCGTCCCTAAAGGAAATCCATGGAGTTGTCGGGCAGCAGGCCTACGGGCAAGGCCTTGCCGGGCAGACAGGACGACGGGGGCAGCATGCCGCTACTACTGCCGGCGCTGTTGGGAGCCGGGTCCACGTTCTCGCTGTCCTCCATCTTCTCCGCGCAGCCCTCCCAGTTGATATGGAAGCGGGTCACGCGTGGGTTCGACGCCAGGATGTTCCTCTGAAGCTGCGGGAGAGACGCGGGGCGGGGTTAATGTTGTAAAGCAGCGCCACGGGCGTTTTTCGATTACACAGGTTCAACGCGTGGAACTTCTGATTTTTAGGCGCATGGAACGACACTTTAATCTGCATTTCAACTGATACTGACTCGGACGGATCAACGATGAAATAATAATAATTGACGTGTGATTTTCACCGGGTCAGGAAAAACCAAAACATTATTGGGCCCAGGCAGAACACATCGTCGCCTCCTAGTTTCCTACAGACCAGGAAGTCAAAAGTGAAAGGAATCCCGGCACCTCAGACAGGCACAGTGCTTCACTCGTAACAACCTCTGTTGGAATAAACGCCTGGCGAGAGACAAGTGGAAACAACATGCAGTTGAAGAAAAAAAAAAAAGTGCAGAGTTTGGACAGCAGCCATATTCAGTCCACAGGAGGCACAAAAGCATAGGCGTGTCTGCGACTGCTTGGAATGCTGCTCAGTGTCCCGGCATCAACCCGTTTGGGAACATGTGCCACATCACCTGCTGCCCTCGATCAGACCAGCTTGGTGCTAACTGTGTGTGGGCGATGTCAGCCAGCGATGACATTACAGCGTCACCAGTTATTTCATTCTTTCTGAACTTGACGTGTGCCATTACACAACCACGCGACCCGGTGACCTCTACCGTCGCCCGCTCTCTGTTCGACACGGCCTACATGTTCAGTCCATCCCGCAGTCCAAATATTAACTAAAGGGAGAACAACCTAAACCGTAGATAAAGAGGGGAGAGCCCGAAGCCCTTCTGCGTTACCCGCCCACGTAGAGAGTGCTCCGACGCAAACCGAAAAAGCCCCAGCTATAAACCCAGGCCGCCAATGGGCGCTAAGTGAATCACTCGAAACATTCCCTCTAAATAAATATTTACAAGAGGCCCTGGCCATTGTGAACTGACTGCCCTTCATACGCGGAACCAAAGTGAATGCTGACCCTGAGGCACTCACATCACTACACCGCTTGACCCCACGCACGACCTGCGGTCCGGCACGTGCCGGCGCGTACCTGTGTGTAGTCCGGCTTGACCGGCGGGTTCTCGCGAAGCTCCGGGTCCGTGTACTCGTTGTTGACGTAGTAGCCGATGCGGATGAACTCCTGTCCGCGGTAGGTGCACGTGATCAGGGCCACCGTCACGCCGACGGCGTCGCTCTCCGGAATCAGCCCGGTGTTCGGGGCGTCCGCCTGGGAGAGAGACCGCGGGTGACGGGAGGAAGGGGGAGCAGGAAGACAGAGGGGAAGGAGGAAACATTTTAAACAGGAGTATAGAGAGAGAACTAAGCTGTGGGACACATGTGCAAGCACGGATCTTACCTGAAAAACAAACATGTGTCTGCCTGCCGGCACGGGTCCAACCAGAACCGAGTCCAGCGTCTGATCGTACTCCTCACTTTCCGCAGAGCCTACGTAGATGATCTTCCACTCCAGGTCTACACAAGCACAGACGGAACAGAATACAGCAACTTCAACCACGGGTCGTATACATTGAAATAATGCCTCTTAATACTTTTGACCTGGCCCCACTGGACACTGGCTTAATTTAGACAGGGGCGTTAGAAGCTATTAGCCGCCTTTGGTGGCTTTCTCGCGTAGTGACAGGATAAAAATGGAAAACACAAATACACCGAGGAACGAGATATATTTTCCCGCAACTTATTCAGAAGCAGTCCCCCTCGCTGCCATGGCAATCTGTCAGCGCACCAATCGTCTCGACGCGGGCGAACCCCCAGACAACGCGGGTGTCAGAAAAGGACCAATCAATCCGAGAAGGGCGTGGAAATTTGAACAATACGCGCTGGCGCCAAATCCTTAAGAAATGTCAACCCAAATATGCCTAGCGCAAAATAGGCATTTGAATAAACTAGCAAAGGGTACATCTGCATTTAAAGACAATGCAAACTGTAAACGCTAGAGTTTAAGCAAACTGTTTCGTGGCACCTTAAAACAGACCCGTTTGTTTACAAACAACAATAACATCACTAACTAAATGTTAGCCGTTGCAAGTACGCATTAGACACTACTCACCCTCCGGTAAATCCTCCATGCATTCAAACGTAATCTCGAATTGAAAGGGATTCCCAAAAGGACTCGGGTTGTCTAACACAGCGACATTCAACACCTGAACTTTAGCCATGTTTTAGCCTTGCAAGCCTAGCAAGTTAATTACTTGAAAACAACGCAAAGGTCGCTCCTTCGTATGGAGTAATTATTCAAAGTTGCTGATAAAGATAGGACGCCAACTAGTAAGCTAGCTAACGTTAGCTAGCAAGCTAAAAAAAAAAACGTAGTCTCTGACTAAAACTGTGTGGCGTTGGCTCTTGCTGTCTTCTCTCCCACAGAATTGGTCAGTTTCAGTTGTCAGTAATCTTACAACTGTACACTGCTCGACTGGTTCTCAAAACAAGTCTTAAAAAAGCTTCCTTTTGCAGGTTATTGTTGGCAGGAAATTTGGTGGCTACAGAATAAAATTCGCACTCCCGCCAGTGTGTTCGGAAATGGTCCTCGTGACGTCACGAAAACCAGCTGCGTTTTCTTCTCGTTTCCGGCTGAAGGTCTGAGGGTTGGTCTTTGGTTGTAGACCTGCACGCTGTCGCCTAGTGACGGGACAGAGTAGTCCAGGTTGGGCCGGAATCCCATTGTTATCCCGGATAGGCTACACATCCAATACATCTGAATGCTCACAGCATCCGTGCAACTCCGAAACCACTGAACAGTTGAGAAGGTTAACAATGTTTGTTGCGTTGTGCGGACGCAGAACTACAACAAAAGAAACGGCACAACTGTACAGTATAAAAAACAATAAACCTTCACCTGACTAGTTCTGTGTATAAATTTCATAACTTTACTGTAGGATATTATTAGGGAAAAGAGTCAGTATTTTATATTGCTGTTTACACCTGCTGTATTGACTGGATTAGCAGGCGTATTCGGTTTAACGACAGGATGAAACATTGGTTTAGTGGTTGAGTTGAATTAATGCAGTGAGCCTCGAAACAAGGTGAGGTTTTACTTGTCCTGTCTGAGATGATTAACTAGTTAACCAGGGTGTTAGTGGAGCTGAGGGAGTGTTTTGTTTGCTAAAGATATAGGCTCAATCCCAAACCAACCTGTAATCTACACACCCTATGCACCTACGGAGATCGGTGACAATTTGACTGGTATAAGTCAGCTCGGTGAATGTTCAAATGTATCGACCCAAGGGCAAGGTGGATCGATGGTCATATCGCTTACACTTGTCATACCCTCTCAGATCTCCAAAAGTGCATCAGGCGTAGGGGTCGATTTGGGACGATATGTGATTCTACGGACGTCTGAATCTGAAGGGTATGGATTACTTCTAGGATTAAATGTATGCGTTAAATCCAGGTTAGCATTAAGCATACAGGTTAGGTGATGGCGCAAGCAGTTTTCTGGCTTTTAGGTCCCCACAAGGATAGAAAAGCCAACGGGTGTGAGAAATTGAGCGAAAGAACTTTTAGCATTCCGATGTGATCACTTGATTGGCTCTAGCGGCACACGTGACAACTTTCCTGTATTGCATACGGACAGGTGCGAATGGTAGAGAAGTTGTGGTGCTGACACCCGTGATTGTAGTCGGGCATCGTAATCCAAACAGTTCCTACGGTCGTTGGCCTGACTCAGACTCAAATCCTCAAAACAGCTCTTTTAAACAGGTAAGACCGTGAAACATCTAAATGAAGCGCCACTGCTTTATGTCTCCGTATTGTATTGTACGCTTGTGGTAGATATAGGTGGAATTTCTTTTTCTAGTTTACTGGTTTGGAAATTCCAGAAAAAAATACTTTTGGTTGATAGGTTACGATTTTTTAAAGATCAACCACTATTTGCTATATAAGCTATAGTTTCCAACTAACTGAAGTCTATCCGTTTCTTAGTTTGTGTTAGAAGGGCTGTTCGATTTGATGCACCTGAAAGCAGGTGTTTCAGGCTCAATCGCATTCCAACAGTGGGGCGGAAATTCCCGGCGAAATTCCCAGTGTGTGTGTGTGTGTGTTTTGAATAACTGACTTTCCAAAATGTATTTCTAATTACATTGTCGATAAAAGGTGTGTGTGGGTTTAGGGTTAAACTTACATTTGGGGATGATGTTAAGTTTTGACAATTGGGGTTAGGTTTAGAGTTAAGCCAAGTTTATGCATAAGTATAGTAAAACCAGAAACAAAATGTGCCGGTCCCCATGAGGCTCAGGGTTTAGGGTCAAACTTAGAATTCATTTTAGAGTTAAAATTGGGGTTTCTTTAAGGTCCATGTGTTGTTGGTTAAGTTTAGGGTTAAGGTTAGGCATTACATCTAGATAAAGTTTAGGCCTAAATGTTACTTTATTGAGTTTAAGGTTAGGTTTAGATTAGGGTTAAGATTAGGGCAAGGGAGCATGCAATTTCTATTTTCTGGTCCCCATGAGGATACAAACTTGTGTGCGCATGCCTGTGTGAGTGTGAGAGAGAGCCAGAGCAGTTTGTTTTGTTTAATATTTACTTTGATCATCAAACAGGTTTTGAAAATGAAAATAATATGCTTACTCCTACAGTTTATCGGTAACTTGGACAGCCTTATTGTAAACGTGATAATACGAGCATAGGTTGCTACAAGCTAAATAGCTCACCAGATGAATACATGTTTGAAGGATCAGGGTGTCAGTTTCACCATACAGGCACTGGAACCCTACAGAGTGAGATTGAACTGGGCCGACACTTCCTCAATTCCAAAGTTAATATTGTTTTTGATTTGTGCGCATTTCTATATTACATACCAGACTTCGCAAAGTAGTCATGTTCATAAACAAACATGACAGAATGTGCTGATATCCCCTAACAGGATCTAGCTAGCTCCTGCATGGCTCTGCCCAACTCTCCTCCTAGGTTCTGCCCACATGGCTCTCTGGGCATCCCATTAAAACAGAGAGCTTTTGGCCTGACTTCAGCACGAGTGCATCAAAACTCAAACTGGGCCAGTTGGCCTTTCTCCTGCTTCAAATTCCTGTCCCAGTCACTGTTAGAGGACGGTTTATTTAGATGGCAGAGTAAATATTTCAGCTTTTCCTGTAAGTTGTGTGGCTCCTTTTCTCAACGTCCTGTATTGTTCAGGCTTTTTGATCAGCTGCAAAGGCTGTTATTTACCCAAAGCAGATCATTAACCATCCCCTCTCAAATCCCTAAACTAGGAATGTTATTGGCTTCTGACCGGAAAGGTGCCGTTCCACCACTCGCATCCCAAATCGTTTCCTTATTACCATTCCCTGTTTAGTTCGCTTCCTTAATGGACCCTGGGGACAAGAGGACCACTTATTAAATTAACCTCAGTGTTTGTCTCCCAATTCTCGCCAAGTTGAAAATGCTACTAACAGGGCTGGGCTGTTGTCATGATGGATTAGTGAGCTGCCCCCTAGTGGACAGGCTGCTAATGTGGCCTGTTCTTTCAGACTGTCTCTGCCTCCTGAGAGTCTGGCCCGTGTGTTCAGGTTCTTTACTGTCTCTGCCTCCTGAGAGTCTGGCCCGTGTGTTCAGGTTCTTTACTGTCTCTGCCTCCTGAGAGTCTGGCCCGTGTGTTCAGGTTCTTTACTGTCTCTGCCTCCTGAGAGTCTGGCCCGTGTGTTCAGATTCTTTACTGGCTCTGCCTCCTGAGAGTCTGGCCCGTGTGTTCAGGTTCTTTACTGTCTCTGCCTCCTGAGAGTCTGGCCCGTGTGTTCACATTCTTTACTGTCTTTTTTTACTTTTACAGTCCAACAGACCGTACATTTACTTTACTAATCTCTCTGCATCTCTCTCAGAAGGCATCATTCCAGATGTAAGAGCAGAGACCCACAGAGGACCTCAAACCCTCTGGTATGTTTGATGTCTTGTTTGTCTGTCTCCCTCTGTCCACATGTTTCTCTCTGCCTCTGTTCACACGTTTATCTGTTTTTCTTCTCTTCCTCTTTCTACTGATGTCCCTCATTGCCCTGTTATTATCAGTCTGCCCCTAATATAAATGTATGCTTCTCTATTACCCCCACTCCCAGGGCTCGTCGCCATGACACTGGTGCCGTCGTCGCCGGGGTTGTGGCCTGTGTTGGTCCCTGGCGTGGCCCTGCTGTTCTGCCTGGCTCTGGCGCTGCTGGGCTGTCTCATGAGGAAGAAGAGGAGGACGGAGGGAACCTACAGGCCCAGTGCGGAGGAGTGCAAACAGACGGGGCGCCGCGGGGCCGAGAGGCCTGCCCTGCCCCTTCCACTGCCCAAGGAGGAGAGACTTATCTGACCCAGCCCCCACCCAGCCTCCACCTGTTCATGAACACAACCCCCCAGCCTCCACCTGTTCATGAACCCAACCCTCCAGCCCCCACCTGTTCATGAACCCAACCCTCCAGCCCCCACCTGTTCATGAACCCAACCCCCCAGCCTCCACCTGTTCATGAACCCAACCCTCCAGCCTCCACCTGTTCATGAACCCAACCCTCCAGCCTCCACCTGTTCATGAACCCAACCCCCCAGCCTCCACCTGTTCATGAACCCAACCCTCCAGCATCCACCTGTTCAGGAACCCAAGCCTCCAGCCTCCACCTGTTCAGGAACCCAACCCTCCAGCCCCCACCTGTTCATGAACCCAACCCCCCAGCCTCCACCTGTTCATGAACCCAACCCTCCAGCCTCCACCTGTTCATGAACCCAACCCTCCAGCCTCCACCTGTTCATGAACCCAACCCCCCAGCCTCCACCTGTTCATGAACCCAAGCCTCCAGCCTCCACCTGTTCATGAACCCAAGCCTCCAGCCTCCACCTGTTCATGAACCCAACCCTCCAGCCTCCACCTGTTCATGAACCCAACCCTCCAGCCTCCACCTGTTCATGAACCCAACCCTCCAGCCTCCACCTGTTCATGAACCCAACCCTCCAGCCTCCACCTGTTCATGAACCCAACCCCCCAGCCTCCACCTGTTCATGAACCCAAGCCTCCAGCCTCCACCTGTTCATGAACCCAACCCTCCAGCCTCCACCTGTTCATGAACCCAAGCCTCCAGCCTCCACCTGTTCAGGAAGCCACAATGGGCTTTCATCTTAGTGTGTTCCGTGTGACGGTACTGTTTAAATATGTCTGAAAATGCCCTAAGTTATGTTCTCGTCAGTTCACGTGTTCCCTTCGGTCACGTTCTCTCCTCTCTGTGTTGTTCTGTCGTTGATTGTAGCTTAATAAACCTGTGAAAAGAGGAAATCAGAAGTTTCCCCAATGCAGAGCTTCTCTCTTGTGGTATTCAAAAACTCTGACATGCAAATGATGATCTAGAAAAGGGTGTTTCTTGTTGCATAAAATGTATTAGCCATAGTATTTTGTAAATCTGTGTTTTATATATCATAAATGAAGAGTTGTCATGGGAGACACTACAATGATTTCAGTGCACTTTGATATTAACCAGTTAAAAAAAAATATTTAATATTGTAATAAAACTTCAATTTATTCAGTGGCTTTATTATTCCGGTAGATTCTATTCTGTAATCTATATAAAGTCTACACTTCACAAAGTACGAGACTTCACAATGTATAGTGCATTTCTAGTTCCAAAAACCCCATCTTCTGGTCATGTAATGCAAGTGCATGAAATGTCATCAGTCATTGAACTCTTCAGTCATTCTTATGCTCTTATCTAGAGCGATTAACATACAATGATTTCATACCATTTACTACCTGTTATACTTCATGATTGGATTAGATGGCCGTGATGATATTAGATTAGAAATGTAGCCAGGACACAAAGGTTACACGTGCACACTTCCTGTAATTTAGAGGAAATCTTTTTGTGACCTCAGAACTTCTGGTCAACTGTTTAACTCAACTGCACAACATCCCTACGCAGGGCCAGTGGGTTTTGAGGTTTAGACAAGAGGAAGAAGCGCCCCCTACTGGACCTCTGCAGAATTCCTAGAAACACAAGTCATGGTAAAGAAGTCAAGAAGAACCTCTGGCCCTGTGAATTTTTTATTTTGTTTTAAAAATGTAATTTAGCAGACGCTCTCATCCAAGGGCAAATTACAATAAGTGCGTTCCTCTTTAGGTGTCTTGGAAAACCAACATCTGACAATCATAATAAGTACACATTCCTTAATCAAAGGCATTGGTTGGCAAAGTCAGTGCCATAGAAATCAAAGTTAAGTGCATTTTCTTTTTTGTGCATAACACCAGCGGACCGTACAAGATGATGTCAGGCTGTTCAGAGAGAAACGTATTATGTAGAAAACATGACCGTCAGTCCAATAGGGAATGGGGGATCTTGTCTATTATATTTTTATCTGCAATATTTAGATATTGGCCCAATCCAAAAGTCCTTCTCTGGAGCTAAGCAACTCTGGTCCTGGAGAGTAGACACACTTCTGGTTTTTCATCGTCTCCTTGTAAGCCATGTGTAATGGAGAACTGGGACATCCGGTGAGTCACATTAACAAGCAGGTAGAAACTGTTCTGACCCTCCAGGTTTCAGAGATGCCTAGCCCCCCCCCCGCTACACCCTCTCTGAGATCTAAGATGGCAGGGTGGAGGTATTACCCCGTCAAACCTCACATCTCCAAACATCCATCGAGTGTGAGACTAAAGGGTTGATCAAGGATTGGGCCCGAGATTCATGCTCCTAAAAAGTTGTTCTGTGATGTCATCAAAGATGCGCCCACATACTAGTCTGAACTAAGCAAAGTCAAACACCCAGATTTCTGACTCGCCAATCCATTGAACTCGAAAATGTCAGATTCTTGGTAACAACGGCAGAAGGCATCGGCTGAACCACGCGTAAATCAAGAGTCCTGCACCAATCATCAAGCCTCAAATCTCTTCTTCAGCTCGGAGACCTTGACAAAGGGCGGGTCTTCCTCGTCACCGGGCTCCTTCCTACATTCTGATTGGTCGTTCACATGCGAGGTAAGGACAGGCGTGGCCACGGCGCTCGGTGAGGCCCGCGCGTTTGCCTCCTGAAGGCAGCTCTTCTGGATAGTGTCCCGGATCCGGGGCGCGTCGCTGGGCTTAGCGGGCTCAGGCGAGCGCCTGGTCTGGGCCTTCCCGTGGAACTGTGCCACGGCCAGCGCCACGCTAGGAGAGCAGGGTTTGGGTGCCTCCTCTTTTTTCTCCCTCCCTTCCACTCCTTCGTTGCGTCCGAGAGGTGGTTTGGATGAACGGGGCCCTGTGTTGTTCTGGAAGCTAGGGGGAGCAGTTTCTTTGTGGGGGGTGGACACAGCCTCAGTACCCAGACTAGTGGCTGTCTTACCGGGTAACTGTACTGGCATCTCTGGGCCTCTCTCCTCCACCTGGGTCTGCTCTGCCTGTCTCAGGTCTGTACCCCCAAGAAACGTCTCTCCCTCTGCCCTGCCTCTGCCCTCTTTGGCATTATTCTCTCCTTCCTCGCCCGTACCTTCACACTGTGTCTCTGTCTCTACGACGACGTCTTCACTTTTCCTCGTCTCCTTCATCCCTGGCTCATCTTGCCCTCCTTCCCCGATAACACCCCATTTCTCCATCTCAACTTTTTTCCTCTCGTTGAGCTCCTCTGCCCCTCCTAACCCCTTTCCCATCTCCTCTCTCCTCTCCTCTCTCTCCTCCTCTCTTTTCTTCTCCTCACTGCTCTCTTCCTCCTTCATCTCTATTCGCCTGTCCTCCTCTCTTCTTGATAGAGCAGGGCCGGATTTCTCCTCCGAGAGCTCCTGTCCCTCACCTAACCAATCATGATTCTCTGTCTGTTCTAGCTCCTCCCCTGTAGCCTGTATCCCCTCCTCTTGGTTCCAGCTGTTCAGACTGCCACTCCCACTGATAGACACACCCAAACTCTCCTGACTGGGCGTGGCAAGACTCCTCTGGGGATACACAAAGGCAGGGTCATGAGGTGTGTTTGTGTGCACCTAGATTGGCAATCAAATGTTTCAAAATAGATACGCAAATACATGTTGCAAGTACACTGGTCACTGAATGACAACAACTGCAATTATAAAAATATCAACTGCAAAGCATGCTGGATTCTATTGTTCTGAAACAATCACACGAAAGGCCTCTAAAGTGCCTTGTTACAAAACACAGTGTCAGTGTGCTGTCTGCGTGTGTTTCAGTGTGCTGTCTGTGTGTGTGTGTGTGTCAGTGTGCTGTCTGCGTGTGTTTCAGTGTGCTGTCTGTGTGTGTGTGTGTGTCAGTGTGCTGTCTTTGTGTGTGTGTCAGTGTGCTGTCTTTGTGTGTGTGTCAGTGTGCTGTCTTTGTGTGTGTGTCAGTGTGCTGTCTGTGTGTGTGTGTGTCAGTGTGCTGTCATTGTGTGTGTGTCAGTGTGCTGTCTGCGTGTGTCAGTGTGCTGTCTGCGTGTGTGTGTGTCAGTGTGCTGTCTGTGGGTGTGTGTGTGTCAGTGTGCTGTCTGTGTGTGTGTGTCAGTGTGCTGTCTGTGTGTGTGTGTGTGTCAGTGTGCTGTCTGTGTGTGTGTGTCAGTGTGCTGTCTGCGTGTGTGTGTGTCAGTATGCTGTCTGTGGGTGTGTGTGTGTCAGTGTGCTGTCTGTGTGTGTGTGTGTGTGTGTGTCAGTGTGCTGTCTGTGTGTGTGTGTGTGTGTGTCAGTGTGGTGTCTGTGTGTGTGTGTCAGTGTGCTGTCTGTGTGTGTGTGTGTGTGTCAGTGTGCTGTCTGTGGGTGTGTGTGTGTCAGTGTGCTGTCTGTGTGTGTGTGTGTGTGTGTGTCAGTGTGCTGTCTGTGTGTGTGTGTGTGTGTCAGTGTGGTGTCTGTGTGTGTGTGTCAGTGTGCTGTCTGTGTGTGTGTGTGTGTGTCAGTGTGCTGTCTGTGGGTGTGTGTGTGTCAGTGTGCTGTCTGTGTGTGTGTGTGTCAGTGTGCTGTCTGTGTGTGTGTGTGTGTCAGTGTGGTGTCTGTGTGTGTGTGTCAGTGTGCTGTCTGTGTGTGTGTGTGTGTCAGTGTGCTGTCTGTGCATGTGTGTGTGTCAGTGTGCTGTCTGTGTGTGTGTGTCAGTGTGCTGTCTGTGTCTGTGTGTGTGTGTCAGTGTGCTGTCTGTGTGTGTGTGTCAGTGTGCTGTCTGTGTGTGTGTGTCAGTGTGCTGTCTGTGTGTGTGTGTCAGTGTGCTGTCTGTGTGTATGTGTGTGTCCTGACCTTACCTGTCTAATGAAATCCGTCTCGGTCCCAAAGAGGTCCAGGCTCCTGGTGCCGTACAGCAGGCCGCGGTCGTGGGAGCTCCTGCTGCTCAGTGTGTCGAAGATCTCCCCCAGGAGGTCCATCTCCTCAGGGTCACACAGACCAGAGTCCTCCTCCTCTTCCTTGGGCTCTGGTTCGGCCACGGGGCCTGGGACCGTCCTGAGACGCATAGACCAAGACGCATGAGCCTCTCTCCCCCCCTCCTCCCTCCTCTCTCCCCCTCCTCCTCTCTCCCCCCCTCCTCCCTCCTCTCTCCCCCTCCTCCTCCTCTCTCGCCCCCTCCTCCCTCCCCCTCCTCCTCCCTCCCTCCCCCTCCTCCTCTCTCCCCCTCCTCCACCCACCTTCCTTCTCCTCCTCTCTCCCCCCCTCCTCCCTCCCCCTCCTCCTCCTCTCTCCCCCTCCTCCTCCTCCTCCTCCTCCTCTCTCCCCCACCTCACCCTCTCTTACCTGTCAGTCCAGTCTTCCTCCCAGGTCTCTGTGTTCTCCTGTGTGTTGTCGTTGTCACGGTGGTAGCCATGGCGATTTACTGGGCGACGCGGACGCGACTGACATATCAAGATATAGGAACGACACAGCAAGACATAAAGCAGCGTATAGCGACATAAAGGTGACATACCAACATTATCAAAACACTAAGGTGTTGGGATCGGGCTTATCGATGATTCACTTTAACCGCCACTGATTGGCCTTTAGAGGCAGGGTGGGCGGCCCTTACCTTCCCAAAGTGTTGTGTTATTGGCAGGCGGCTCTGAAGGCTGTCTGATTGGCTGCGGCGCTGCGTTCCATATACGGAACCGGTTCTCTGGAGCGAGTGACCCTCAGTGTGGTCCTGAAAAATCAGAGGGAGAGGATGAGCTACACACACACACACACACACACATACACACACACACACACACACACACTCTTACCTTGGATGATAAAAGGTTCCTCAAGCCACGTTTGGCCTGAAAGACAAGGCAAAGGAGAAAAGTATTCACTAAAGGAGCAAACACACACATTTTCAAACGCACACATCACACACACACACACACTTACCGACTTGTACACGTGGGCCTTGGACTTGACGTTCAGGATGAGGGCTCCTCCCCCTTTCTACAGGATCGACACAGAATCAAACCGACCAGTCAGAGCACGCCAGGGCCACGGTCCAATCAACAGACACCTTTCTGACAGAAATCACGTGCGTCGTGTTAAGTTATTACCTTCAGGTTGCCAACCAGCTGCTGGTAGGTTTTTGTGCTTCCTGGAAAAGAGAGAGAGAGATGTTGAAGCACGCATGTTAACGCACACACACACACACGCACACACATGCGCACACACACACACACACACCTGCGGCAGAACCACACTGTAGTATCTCTTGTTCAAACAGGTCGTCCGGTTCTGTTCCTCTGTTCAGCAGCTCCAGCCGCCCATCAATGAACTGGGAACCAAAAGCAAGTCGATCAACAACCACTTGGCAACAATCTCTTTTATTCTACCCAGAAAAAAGGCCAGTTATGATTCTGGTGAGGGACGTTACGGTCAAACAATCTGTCAACAATAAACATTCCACACGCTCAGTCACGTGCACGCTTAGTCACGCGCTTGCTCAGTCACGCCCACGCTCAGTCACGCCCACGCTCAGTCCCGCGCATGCTCAGTCATGCCCACGCTCAGTCACGCCCACGCTCAGTCCCGCGCACGCTCAGTCACGCACACGCTCAGTCACGCCCACGCTCAGTCACGCGCACGCTCAGTCACGCACACGCTCAGTCACACGTACCTGTTTGAAAAGCTGTAGGTGGATGGCACTCTGTAAGAACTGTCTTGTAGCCGAAGACTTCTGTTCCAGAAACACCTCCTCGCTGAACCCGACCTGACCATCCTGTAGACAGACAGGGAGGACAGAGAGAGACAGACAGGGAGGACGGAGAGAGACAGACAGGGAGGACGGAGGGAGGCAGACAGGGAGGACGGAGAGAGGCAGACAGGGAGGATGGAGAGAGACAGACAGTGAGGACGGAGAGAGACAGACAGGGAGGACGGAGAGAGACAGACAGGGAGGTGAGATTTAAGGTGAGATTTAAGGTGGAGACTTCATGGTTTTGATTTGACCATCGTTAAAATTCTGCTGTACTGGATTCAGACTACCACTGGACAGGTACAGCTATGGAAAGAATGTAGAGACCACTGCATTTTTTTCTTTCCTTTCCAAAAAAGTCGAAAAGGAAGGTTTTGAGTGAGGAACAGAAGGGTTAAAATGAAGAGACCACTGCAAACTGAACGCTTCCTCACTCAAAACTTTCCTTTTCAACTTTTTTGGAAAGGAAAGAAAAAGGTGCAGCAGTCTCTTCATTTTTTCCGGAGCTTTAAAGGGTGGTGTACTGTATGACACAGTTTTCACCTAAAACGTTTCTTTAGAGAGCCTTTGAATTATCCTTACCAGGGTTTCTCTCAGGAAAAGGTATGACACAAAAAAATGAAGATGACACAGTGTTTTGTAGTGTTAATGTAGTGTTACGTTGTGTTACATAGTGTTAATGTAGAGTATTATAGTATTATATTATTGCTCTGACCGCGTCTCCTCTCAGAGCCTCTCCGTATCCTCCAAACAGAAGAGCCTGCGCGGTGAGGAAGGCCTTGGCCACGCCCACACCGGGAGACGCCGTCAGGCGCTTCAGACGCAACTTCAGACTGGACACCTGGATCGCAAACACACGTCACACGTGTTACACACACACGCACACTCACGCACACACACACACACGCACACACACGCACACACACACATCCGTATCAGTTCATTACCACGTCTGCTGGCAGCTTCTTCAGGTCCTCGAAGGGCGACTCCATGGTGTTGGTGTCGACGTTCAGGATCACCACATCCTCCAGCCCACGGCTCTTCACCCTCTGGACCAGCCAAACAGTCAGACAGACACTTAGCTGGTGAACCAGTCGGTCAGTCACTTAATAAACTGATCGGCTAGTAAGTCAATCGATCCGTCTTTCATTCAGTCAGTAAGTCAATCGATCCGTCTTTCATTCAGTCAGTAAGTCAATCGATCCGTCTTTCATTCAGTCAGTAAGTCAATCGATCCGTCTTTCATTCAGTCAGTAAGTCAATCGATCCGTCTTTCATTCAGTCAGTAAGTCAATCGATCCGTCTTTCATTCAGTCAGTAAGTCAATCGATCCGTCTTTCATTCAGTCAGTAAGTCAATCGATCCGTCTTTCATTCAGTCAGTAAGTCAATCGATCCGTCTTTCATTCAGTCAGTAAGTCAATCGATCCGTCTTTCATTCAGTCAGTAAGTCAATCGATCCGTCTTTCATTCAGTCAGTAAGTCAATCGATCCGTCTTTCATTCAGTCAGTAAGTCAATCGATCCGTCTTTCATTCAGTCAGTAAGTCAATCGATCCGTCTTTCATTCAGTCAGTAAGTCAATCGATCCGTCTTTCATTCAGTCAGTAAGTCAATCGATCCGTCTTTCATTCAGTCAGTAAGTCAATCGATCACGTAATTCTGTTGTTAAGACAATCATTAGTGTAATCAATGAGTCTGTTAATCCGTCAGTCAGTCAATTGGTCAGTCAGTTGGTCAGTCAGTCAGTTGGTCAGTCAGTCGGTCAATTGGTCAGTCAGTCACACAACATCAAGCCGATGTCATTGTTTCACTTCCATTTGCTATGAGGCGAAATTGTAATTTCTTAATAACAAGGGTAATTTTGAAATGAGTAATGTTAGTAACTAAGTAAGGTTGTGGGTGAGTTTATTCATTTAAACCAGTCGGTCAGTCTGTGAAGTTGTTACCGTACCTCTGTCAGACTGGAGTGAACTCCAATGAGGAAGGGCATTGGAGCGCTGAGAAGAGAGAGAAAGAGAGAAAGAGAAAGAGAAAAAGAGAAAGGAAGGCAGAGAGATGTAAAAAGAGTGTCTGTAAATGTTTTTATGTTCGTTAATAACTCATCCACAACTGGCCAGGAAGTGATTCAGAAAGACTTGCTTCCACACTGACCACAAACACAGAACGTGTAATGTCTCCAGGCAGTACATATAGTTCAGTGCAGAGGAATCTAATTACTTGGGGGGAAAAGGACAGTTTCAAATAAATGCTGTCAAACATTCGCTTTCAAGAACAGCAAAAAATATATATTCTAAGACGCGCGGGCATCTATATACATTTGGACATCATTTAAGTTCTGCAACATCTTAGCTGATGGACTAAGAGAAAAAAGAAACCAGTGTATGGCCTGCCGAGGAACGCTGAACCCATGTTGCCATAGTCAGACGCAGCGGATTGAAAAAGCCTGTAAACAGCAACCAAGTGAGCAAACACGACCTGGGAAAAGCTAACAAGCTAACAAGGTTGGACAAACACAGCGCCCGGCATTTCTTTACAGACACCGGAACGTAGCCTGAACCCGGGCGTTCATGCGTGGTTGTGCCTGAGTGTGTTTGTGCGTGCGTGAGTGTGTGTATGTGTGTGAGAGAGTGTGTGTGTTCTCACCAACAGTAGTCCAGTAGGTGGGGGGGCAGGACAGGGATGAAGATGTGCTGCCAGTACATTGGATAGAGAACTGCACTGAGGGCATGGACACAGGCTGTCAACTGGAGGCAGACAGAGAGGGAGGATTACCAAGGATGAAGGGATGGAATGTTGGATAGAGGACGAAGGGATGGAATGTTGGATAGAGGATGAAGGGATGGAATGTTGGATAGAGGATGAAGGGATGGAATGTTGGATAGAGGATGAAGGGATAGAATGTTGGATAGAAGATGAAGGGATGGAATGTTGGATAGAGGATGAAGGGATGGAATGTTGGACTAAGGATGAAGGGATAGAATGTTGGATAGAAGATGAAGGGATGGAATGTTGGATAGAGGATGAAGGGAAGGAATGTTGGATAGAAGATGAAGGGAAGGAATGTTGGATAGAGGATGAAGGGATGGAATGTTGGATAGAGGATGAAGGGATGGATAGATGGGGATGCTGTTTCAAGTAAAGGATAAAGGGATGGAGTGGGTGTGTGTTTCTGTGTGGCACTGGGGGTGTGTTATTGTTCCTGTGTTAGTGTGTGTTGGGGTGGGTGGGGAAAAAATGAAGAGACCACAGCACCTTGGTAGCTGGAGCGGTAAATGTACACCACATACATATATATATTTATATATTCCTGGGTTTGCGTGGGTGCGTGTATGTGTGTGTGTGTGTGCGTGCGTGTGTGTGAATCCTCACCGTACTGAGTTTGCTGGAGAGGATGAGGATGCGTCTCTCAAACAGCATGCTGGCGTAGAGATGGAGCAGGTTAGACACGTCTACTGCCACCACCAGCTCCGTCAGGTTCCTCTGTAACGCACACGCACACACACACGCACACACACACAATTCAAAGAAAGAAGTGCACCTCTTTCCTTCCAGCATCCTGTCCTGTTGTAATGCAGCCCAACACCTTTCCAGCCATGAGCATGTTATAATGCATTATGATCACCGGTCATAGGCAAGGAGGGCTCCTTGAACAAAACCTGATCCAGAGTGTACAGGAATTCAGAATGAGGCATAGGTTTGTCGTTCAGCACGACAACGACCCGAGAGCAGACAGCAAAGACGACGCTAGACAAGTATGTGAATGTCCAGGCCCGGTCTGGAACCTGAACCTAATTGAACATCCACGAGGAGACCTGAAGAACGCAGAACCATGCGATCAGAACGAGCTTGAGAGGATCCGAAAGGAAGAACGGGAGAAACTGCCCAAACGCAGGCGTGTCAAGCTAGTAGTGAAACCCAAGAAGACTCAATGCTGTGATCGCTGACAAAGGAGCTGAATGAACGGCCTGAAAACGTAGTCTAATTGCATATTCCCTCAAGATATTTAGAAAAACACGTTTTCCCTTTATCATTACAGGGTATTCTGTCTAGATTTAGGGCAAATATTAATAAGTCCATTGCAATCAATTTGGAATTTCAGTTTACAAATTCAGTGGATAAAGGGGTGTGAATACTTCCCAAAGCCACTACCCAGAACTGGGGTCAGCAGCGGACTCACATTCTCTGGGATGGACGGGAGACTCCTGGGGTCTGGAGCGATGAAATAGGGCACCTGAGGAGGAAGGAGACGAGAAGACACTTGTAACGCATCCCAACATGCCCCCTAATTCCTTTGCAGTACATTACTTTGGACCAGATGTGGGAAAAGGGTGTGATTTGTGACTCGGCCTAAAGCTGACCATACCCATCGGACTACCCTCAAGGTCCGTTTAGCCATGATTGGGAGACCACAACACACTGATTTCAGGACAGCAAGATGACACATTGTCGACTGACAAAAGTGTAGGATTTACCAGAACGTCAAGACTTTTGCATTGGCGTTAGGTATGACCAGCTCTAGTCAGCCGAAATAGTCCCATTGGGGTCCGGTCCACATGATCAGAACACATAGATGGTTTTGTGTGACTCAGGTTTTACCAGGGGCCCAGGTGTTCTAGTGTAGATTAGGTTGGTCACAGGTGTTTTTAGAGTGTAGATTAGGTTGGTCACAGGTGTTGTTAGAGTGTAGATTAGGTTGGTCACAGGTGTTTTTAGAGTGTAGATTAGGTTGGTCACAGGTGTTTTTAGAGCGTAGATTAGGTTGGTCACAGGTGTTTTTAGAGTGTAGATTAGGTTGGTCACAGGTGTTGTTAGAGTGTAGATTAGGTTGGTCACAGGTGTTTTTAGAGTGTAGATTAGGTTGGTCACAGGTGTTGTTAGAGTGTAGATTAGGTTGGTCACAGGTGTCTAACCGCTCCACAGAGGACCACCTTGTCTAGGTCTTTGTTGGACACAAGTTTAAAGGAGCTCTCCGATCACATGATCAACCCATTGAAATTGCCAAGCGTGTGACTCTCACCCTATCTGGGATGTCCTCCTACCCAACACAATCCCAATCAAAGTGAGGTTCTGTTGTGCAGCAGGTCATTTGATCTCTCTGTTTTAATAGGCTAGAATCGGTGATCACTAATCCGGTTACTTGTTTTCAAGGTGGGACTTAGCAGCTGGAAAGAGTTTGCAGATGGATAAGGACCGGAGTGCTCCTTTAAGGGCACATCCAACTACCTCCAGACACCAGGCCCTCGGTGGAACCAGTTTGTGGGAACAGACCAGGTCTACAATGGAAACGTTAAACCCATTTCAGGTCAATAATCAGCAGATATTAGGGTTCTGAGTGTTAGAACTGATCGGGTGTTAGGCCTTAAGCGTTAGATCAGACTTGGTTATCGGGGTTAAGCGTTAAAACAGATCAGGGATTCGGCTGAGCATGTCCTAGACGTTTCAGAAGTGTTACGTTCTAGATGTCCTGAGAGGTGTTAGCGGAGACCTGGCGGGGTACCAGGACTCACCCCTTCCTGCCCGTCCCGCAAGGGGAGGTGGGCGTGTCCGGGCGGGCAGGGCATCTCTGTCCTGACCAATAGCTGCTCTCCCTCAGAGAGAAACACACAACACACTAGCACACAGCCCGGGAACACAAAGTGGCACACAATGTCACGACACCAGATCACAGCCAGTGAACAGCATGCGCCGTGACATCCTGAGATATCACCGTACTCTGAAACCTCCAATACAGACTGTGTTAACGGGATGCTATGACATGATGATATGATTCCGTGAAACCCCAATGCTATTGGATGCTTTGATAATAAAACAGCGTTTCCTATATAATGAACTGGACTCCACTGACGGAGAAAAGGTCCTAGGTGGTGTTCAGCTCGGGGCAAACAGGCTATTTAAGGCTTACCAGCTGCAGAGTGACAGAGCCGACAGCCAATGGCAGGGGCTGTTTGTAGAGGGTGGCCAGAAGTTCTCGCATCTCATTGGTCTGTCAAGAGGCAATAGATATTCATTAAATAGAAATTAAACACTCAAACATCCTCTGAAATTGGTCAGACAAATAAAAGCCAGCAAAGTATGGATATCTCTTACTGAGTGTGTGAATGACTGACTGAGTGACTGACTACCCCTCGTTAAATAGCGTAGTGGTTAGAGAAGTGCACCTGCAACCAATAGGTCTCGCATTCAAATCTTGTCACAGTCCGAGCAAATTATACATTAGGACTTGTTCTGGATATATAAAAACGTTGCCGGCTACAAGCTCCAGTAGCTGTGTTATAGTGAGCCTAAAATAAAACTGTGGTTATATTGCGACTATTTCTGGTGTTTTTTTTAAGTACGCATCCGTGCATGCCTTTTGGGTCAGGAAAGACAAACAATTTGCTGGCTACAACCTTCAGTAGCTACCTTATAGTGAGCCTAAAATAAAAGTACACATCCATGCATTCCTTTTGGGGTTATATAGGCTAGATAAAACCTCCTGGGCAGTAAAAGAGTCAGGGTTTCCACGTCTCGTCTTTTCACTTGACGACAAAGTCAGTTATCGTCAGTTATATTGATAGTTATTTTATCAATATCATTCACGAATGAAGGAAAGCTATTGCCATGAAAAGAAATAGCTTTGGCTGTGTTAAGTTCATATTCAGTCTTGCTCGAAATTGCTCAATTCTTATGACTATTCATAAGAAGTAAGTTAGATACTAGTAAGCCTAAAACTGACTGATAAGGTGTTAAACAGCCAGTGGCAAAAGCAATACAGTTCATATATGCAATTTGTGGTGGAGGTAAACTTAATAAGAAACGTTAGTCAGTTTAACACAATGCTTAATTGTGTCTAGCGAAATATTCAAACTTGGCGTGATGTTGACAAAAAGATCTAATGTCGAGATGCTATAACAACACTGTACAAGCATATAACACTGTGGTGTAGCGGTTAAAGACAGACACTCAAGTGGGAGACCTGCAACAACTTTCATTGCTTTCATTTGCAGGCCTTTTCTGGTTTCCCTTTCAATACATGTCCATCTAGAACTTAATCTCAAGTAATCCAGAATTTAGCCTGATGCTCCAGTAAGCCCTGGTTCCAAGTGAGTTGGTTCCAAACTGGAATTAAGATCTCAACACCTCTTTTTATGGGCAGAAAATACCCTCACCTTTCTAATTTGATAGAGACCAACACCTGAAAAATCATAACTTGCCTGAAGCAGCTAAACTAATTCTCATTATCTCACAGAGTTTATTTTCATAATAAATCTGCCATATGGTTTTAACTCATGTAGCCTGCCCATAAGAGAACCAGTTTGACCTTTACAAACAGATCAGGGTATTTCCTAACCAAACCTATTTAATCAAGGGCCAGACAGGACTGAAAACCACCGAACACTGAGAGGGTACTGACACAGGGGGTACTGACACAGATTGTAATGACACAGATGGTAATGACACAGAGGGAACTGACACAGGGGGTAATGACACAGATGGTAATGACACAGAGGGTACTGACACAGGTGGTACCGACACAGATGGTAATGACACAGAGGGAACTGAAAAACAGGGGGTACTGACACAGATGGTAATGACACAGATGGTAATGACACAGAGGGAACTGACACAGATGGTAATGACACAGATGGTAATGACACAGAGGGAACTGAAACAGGGGGTACTGACACAGATGGTAATGACACAGATGGTAATGACACAGAGGGAACTGACACAGATGGTAATGACACAGATGGTAATGACACAGAGGGTACTGACACAGGGGGTACCGACACAGATGGTAATGACACAGAGGGAACTGAAAAACAGGGGGTACTGACACAGATGGTAATGACACAGAGGGAACTGAAACAGGGGGTACTGACACAGATGGTAATGACACAGATGGTAATGACACAGAGGGAACTGAAACAGGGGGTACTGACACAGATGGTAATGACACAGATGGTAATGACACAGAGGGAACTGACACAGGGGGTACTGACACCTATGGTAATGACACAGTGGAAACTGACACAGAGGGAACTGACACAGAGGGAACTGACACAGGGGGTACTGACACCTATGGTAATGACACAGTGGAAACTGACACAGAGGGAACTGACACAGATGGTAATGACACAGAGGGAACTGACACAGAGGGAACTGACACAGATGGTAATGACACAGAGGGAACTGACACAGAGGGAACTGACACAGTGGGTACTGACACAGGGGGTACTGACACAGAGGGAACTGACACAGAGGGAACTGACACAGTGGGTACTGACACAGAGGGAACTGACACAGAGGGAACTGACACAGAGGGTACTGACACAGGGGGTACTGACACAGAGGGAACTGACACAGGGGGTACTGACACAGGGGGAACTGACACAGTGGGTACTGACACAGTGGGTACTGACACAGAGGGAACTGACACAGGGGGTACTGACACAGTGGGTACTGACACAGTGGGTACTGACACAGAGGGAACTGACACAGGGGGTACTGACACAGGGGGTACTGACACAGATGGTAATGACACAGAGGGAACTGACACAGAGGGAACTGACACAGTGGGAACTGACACAGTGGGTACTGACACAGAGGGAACTGACACAGGGGGTACTGACACAGAGGGAACTGACACAGGGGGTACTGACACAGGGGGTACTGACACAGAGGGAACTGACACAGGGGGTACTGACACAGAGGGAACTGACACAGTGGGTACTGACACAGTGGGTACTGACACAGGGGGTACTGACACAGGGGGTACTGACACAGAGGGAACTGACACAGGGGGTACTGACACAGGGGGTACTGACACAGGGGGAACTGACACAGGGGGTACTGACACAGGGGGTACTGACACAGGGGGAACTGACACAGGAGGTACTGACACAGGGGGTACTGACACAGGGGGTACTGACACAGAGGGTACTGACACAGAGGGTACTGACACAGAGGGAACTGACACAGGGGGTACTGACACAGGGGGTACTGACACAGAGGGTACTGACACAGGGGGTACTGACACAGGGGGTACTGACACAGAGGGAACTGACACAGGGGGTACTGACACAGGGGGTACTGACACAGGGGGTACTGACACAGAGGGTACTGACACAGAGGGTACTGACACAGGGGGTACTGACACAGGGGGTACTATATCGGGTTAGACTCACCTGTCCCTTTGTAAGGTAGTCAGCCAGGTTGTTCAGAAGTTTGTAAAACACCTCGAACCACGGTAGGTAGCTACGCCGAACAGTGTCGCGTACGAGAGGAAATGTATGGTTAATGTCTAATTGGCACTAAATAACACAAACAAACACACACAGACAGACACGTACCTGAGCATGCACACACACACACACACACACAAACACACACACACACACACACACACACACACAGACAGACACGTACCTGAGCATGCACACACACACACACAAACACACACACACACACATACACACACACATACACACACACACATACACCACAGACAGACACGTATCTGAGCATGCACACACACACACAAACACACACACACACACAAACAGACACGCATCTGAGCATGCACACACACACACACATACACACACACACACACGTACACACACCTGAGCATACACAGACAGGTGTGTGAGCTGCTGGCCAGACGACAGAAGCCAAACCGTTGGCAGCCCTCCAGGTCTGTCAGCACGAAGGTGAAATGCTGCACCGCCACCACATCTTTCACCCTGATGCAGGGAGGGAGGGAGGGAGGGGGGAGGGATGAGGGAGGGAGGGATGAGAAGCATTAGGAAGTGAGGAAAGTTCTCTCTCTCATTCTACAGGAATAAAGTACTGCGAACTGACTTCTCTATGTCGTAGGGGAAGCAGAAGCGAGGCAGCGTCTGACGGGACTCCTGGGGGAGACACACACGTTAAGAACACACAGACACATGCATGAGGTCCGACACGCGGCCCTGTGGCGTTGGAATGAGTCCCTCTCTCTACCTCGTCACTGAAGTCCTCCGGAAACTGGAACAGCACACTCGGATCTGGAGAGACGGGAGAGAAACAGGTTACGCACACAGACGCTCACACCGGACGGGACAGGACACGGGCCATCCACATCCTCCCGTAACACTCCTTTCAACCCATTTTGTCGGGGAGCAGAGAACGACCGCCTGCACATTTGATCAGAGGCCAAGAAAAACGGGCCGGTTTTAAAGGAGGTTTCCCACAATGCCACACGTTTTGAATGATATTCAGGTTGAAAAAGCAGTTATCCTCCAGCTCATGCAGTGCTACTGTTCACACTGCGACATGGTGCCATAATTACCTGCCATTCAACTGCTGCTGTGTGCTATCTGAGAGCCCCTGAACTCCAGGCTCTGTGATTTGACCTCTGACCTCCAGGCTACCCTAGACAAAATCAATGACTGTGCTTCTAAAGTTTAGGTTTCCTGCCTCTTCCCCTTTGATTGATCCATGGCCATCCTTACAGTCTCTAATCTGGTGGAACCACTACACAATATGCTTCATATTAAATTCATATTCAATTAAAAGTGTTTGGGACATAAGCTGATCTATAAAGGCATTTAACCCCTTTTGCCCTCAGGGGGTAAAAACACATTTCCATTTCCGACCGACCTACAATATGAGCGAATGAGGACAAATACACGCCACCTCTGACTTCCGTGTTTTATCTGAAGAGCCCCTTCCCACCTAGTTTCATTCTGACTAAACCTCCAAGTCCTGAGCTGCTGTGGTGGTGGACTGGTTCTTTCTGTCTCTCTCATGTCTCTCCTCTCTAATAAAAATATTTCTATATTCCTCTCTCTACACGCACCTATATCTATATTCCCCTCTCCAAACGCATCCATTTCTATATTCCCCTCTCCAAACTCATCCATTTCTATATCCCCCTGTCCAAACCCATCCATTTCTCTATTCCCCTCTCCAAACTCATCCATTTCTATATTCCCCTCTCCAAACACATCCATTTCTATATACCCCTCTCCAAACGCATTCATTTCTATATACCCCTCTCCAAACACATCCATTTCTATATACCCCTCTCCAAACTCATCCATTTCTATATTCCCCTCTCCAAACACATCCATTTCTATATTCCCCTCTCTAAATTCATCTATTTCTTCATTCCTCTCTCTAAACCCATCCATTTCTATATTTCACTTTCTAAATGCATCTATTTTTTTATATTCCTCTATTCTCTATTTCAATCTGTCTGTGTGTTTCTCTCTACCTCTTTGTCTGTCATTCATTGTAACCAGGAAGGGAACTGTGGTTTGCAGGGTGGGTCACATGACAGGAAGTTTGAGAGATTCTAAGCTACACCAAAAGTATGGGTGTGCGTTTGCATCTGTGTGTGCGTGCGTGCCTGGGTGCATGTGTGCGCGGGCGCTCGTGCGCGTTTAAAAACGTACCCTTGTCTCTTGCGATTGGGCGAGACGCTTCAAAGAACCAGTAGAACGTCCTGTCAGGGTTTTCTCTGAGGACAGAAAAACAGGCATCAACAGTAGTGACAGAACAAACCTCTCCCCCAGGACCTTCTGAGCCACTCCACCTGTGAGATGCATTTCAGAACTGGCCCTGGTCGTTAAACTAACGAGGGGAGGATGGTTAGTTGGGCAATACTGACGGTGAGTCTTGAGTCTCACAACACTGTGGTGAAGGACCCCACAGTCGGACTAAGAACCCGCGTGGACTGGCTGGTTCGACGGTGAAACACAGTGATAAAGCAGCGGCGCTGTAAGAGAACTGTAGGTTTCATTCTTGGGTCAGGATGAAAAGAAATAAAAGGTGGAGAATGGAACAGGCAAGGGGGAGAACACTACATCACATTCAATTAGAAATAAGTTAGAATAATTAGGTTATTCCTGTACATATTCATGAAGTTTTCCATATCTCTGCAGATCCCGGGTGTGTTTTGTTCATAATCTATGTTACATCCTAACGGTCTGATTGGGGGAACTAAACTCTAGGCCACGTTTTTACAAAATGTCTCAGAGCAATTGTACTGATTTAAAAATAAAAAAAGCATTTAGATCAAGATTAACTACAGGAGAACCTGATCAACTAAAGGAGAACCTAATTAACAAGAAGATAATTAACTAGAGAACCTAATTAACTAGAGAACCTGATCCACTAGAGGAGAACTTATCCACTAGCGGAGATCTGGTTTACTAGAGGAGAACCTTATCCACTAGAAGGAGATCTGATCCACTAGAGGAGATCTGATCCACTAGAGGAGATCTGATCCACTAGAGGAGATCTGATCCCGGTTTGTGACGTCTCATACACAGTGAGTAATGCTGTGGTGGTGTCATCATGAAGCCTCTAGGCGACAGGACTAGATTCTCCCGGTCACAGTCGTCTCATGAAATATTCCCTGGAGGACTTGCATAGACGACACAGGGATACACACAGGGAGGAGCAACAGGGAGGCGCAACAGGGAGGCACAACAGGTACAACAGAGATGACGCAGGGAGGCGCAGCAGGCCTCATCCTGGTGTCAACAGGAACAGCACGCATCATTACACCAGACAGGAGGAGAGCACACATATCACATTACACACAGTAAACCTGTAAGACAGACCGAAGACAAACAACGTGTAAGACAGACCGAAGACAACACATAAGACCGACTGAAGACAACACCCAAGACACGTAAAAAGACAAGCAACGCGGTGCAACAGCTTGTTTGGTTCGAGGGACGTCTCCTTTCTCGGCCGGCAGATGGCTGATGATAAAAACCTAGCGACTTCAAAAGCCAAACGGTTTTAGAGAAGGAAGTGGAAGAACAAAAAACGCCTTGAATGGGTCTCCCAGCGCTGGCGAATCACCCACGGCAACGACAGTGTCACGGCGGGCACCCGAGAGAGGAAGTCACGGAAGCCGCGGAAACGAAAAGGACAGACGGAGAGAAAGAACCAGAGAGGAGAGGCGGTTTACTGACTTCAGTCTGGAGCCCATGATGTCCGTGTGGCTCTGTGTCCATGTGTCTGTGGCTGGGGCCCGGCTGACGCTCAGCTCCGCTGCTCCGGGTTCATGCTAGCAACCTGCTCTAGGGAAACATAGGCGCTCACAGGGGCACTTGCACACACTTCTGCATAGAGACACACACACGACAGCAGCCTGCAAAGTCAGCACTGAGTAGATGACTTCCTGATATCTGTGTGTGTGCGTTAGGTGTGTGCGTGTGTGTTAGGTGTGTGTGGTAGTGGTCTGTGGCTTATGACGTGTCTCTCTCTCTCTCTCTCTTTGTCAGTTGTCATCACCACTTTCTATCAAATGTCTTTTCCTTGCTATCAAGCTAAATAAATCTGTCTCGATCTCCCTATGTCGACTCAGATTGTCCTGTCTCTGTATCGGTTTTTCGTGACCTCAGTCTAATCTTGTGAGGGTGTGCGCGTGTGTGAGTGTGTGTGAGCACTAAAGGAACATTAACAGGAAGTGGTACAGTTCAAGTCATGAACGTAGGCTGTGCTTCATGACATCCCAGCCCCACTTCATTAGCATAAAGTCATTAATCCTTTATCAGTAATCAATGTCCAGATATCAGATCTATTCCCTTCATAATGCCCTTCCTATAATCCATCCCTCTTCTCTCTCGCTCCATCACTCTCTCTCTTCTCTCTCTCTCTCTCTCTCTCAGGTTCTCTGTCTTCTCCAGATCTCCATCTCTCTCTCACTCCTTGTCTCTCAGCCTCTCCTTCCATCATCTGACCTTCTCCGGCCGACGGGCTTTGGAGAAAGGGGCCCGAGGAAAGAGCAAGCAGGAAATCGCAGTGATGTAAATGAGAATTTCCTCTACCCCGTTTAAGAAACGGTCATAACGTGTGACAGCGCCCTCTTCTGGATGTAGAACGTCACTGACACATGGCAGATCAGAGAGAAAAGGAACACATTTTACACCAAAGTATGAAGTCATACGCATAGTTATTATCACAAAAATAAAACTGATTGCACATTTTCTTTTGTAAATGTACTCTAATTTGTACATTACTTGTCATGTGAATGGAAACAAAAACTGGTGAGATAAATCAAAGCGCTTAATTATGACCAACTTAAGCTTAACCATTCGAAAGAGAGAGAGAATACAGGAATCAAGAGTTAATATTTTGTTTTGTCTAAACATTTTATTGAATCAATTCAAATGTGTCATGTGTCAAATGATTTTCATTAGATTCATAAAATAAATAATAGGATTGTGGAACTAAGCTACTGACACTAGAACACAAGCACAGCCTGCATAAGCCCTAAATGACACCGCAGATTATAAACCTAGCTCTACCTGACATTGCAGACTATAAACCTAACCCTACATGACATAAGAAATTATAAACCTAGCTCTACATGATGTGTAATATACCTATTACTACATGACATCAGAGATGACATCAGAGATGGGCGTAATAAACCTACAGAGAGAACTACATGACATAAGAGATGGCATCAGAGATGGGCGTAATAAACCTACAGGGAGAACTACATGACATCAGAGATGACATCAGAGATGACATCAGAGATGACATCAGAGATGACATCAGAGATGACATCAGAGATGGGCGTAATAAACCTACAGGTAGAACTACATGACATCAGAGATGGGTGTGCTCTAAAGTTCAGGCCGGGCATGATGAAGTGCAGGCGGGGGAAGGGCACCGTGTTGACGGCCAGTTTGCGGAAGGTCGGCGTTCAACCGGCCGGGGAAGCGGAAGGAGGTGGTGACCCCGCTCACGGTGGCCGACACCAGGTGGTTGAAGTCGCCGTAGGCAGGCGGGGTCGGTTTGAGCGTGCGGAAGCAGATGTCGTACGACGCCTCGCTGTCGATGCGGTGGGTCTCGTCCGTGTTCTCCGCCGGCTGGCGGACGGAGAGGGTGGCGTTGTACAACACCACCACTGAGTTTGATACCTGGAGAGCAGAGGGGAGGACAGAGGGGAGGGCGGAGGGGAGGACAGAGGGGAGGGCGGAGGGGGGGGCGGAGGGTGAGGAAACAGGAAGGAGTAGAGGGGTGGAGAGAGGTTTTTAACTAGGAAAATTAAAGTGTACCATTTCAAAGATTTGTTCAAAGAAACAGGTGCCAACATACACACACAACATACAACATACGCACACACACACACACACACACACATACATACATACAACAAACACACACACATACATACAACAAACACACACATACATACAACATACACACACCTACACATACACAACATACAACAAACACACACATACATACAACATACACACACACACACACACATACAACATATGTTGTGTATGTGTGTTGTATGTGTGTGTGTTTGTGTGTGTGTGTGTGTGTGTGTGTGCAGTAACATTGTATTTGACAAGTAATATCGGACAACAGCACAGCACCAATGAAATGTTTAAAACATGTAACCAGAGAATGATATCACAGGCCGAAAAGAAACTCCTATTCTGAAGATCGGGAACAACAGGAACTAGGTCAAGGAGTGAAGGGCCCAGGGGTCAAAAGGTCACCTTAGGGGAGGGCACCACGCTGAACGTGTTCATGATGCGGTCCGGGGACTTCGCGGATCTTGCCCGACGAGCAGGGCGCCACGCCCGACCCGGTTCCTCCGGCCAGTGAGTGGGTCAGCTGGAAGCCCTGCAGGCAGTCCCGGCTCTCGGACTCCTTCCTCACCACGTCCAGAACCGAGTCCACCAGCTCAGCTCCCTTCGTGTCGTGACCCTTGGCCCAGTTGTTCCCAGCTCCACTCGGGCCTGGAGGAGAGAGGAGGAGGATGGAGAGAGAGAGGAAAGGAAAGGGAGGTTATGAATTTGACTTTGGAGGGAGTTGGTCGGATGTATCTGTCTGTCGGTGTGGTATTTAATATATATTTAATTAAATTCTGCATGTGTGTGTATGTATGTGCGTGTGTGCGTGCATGTGTGTTTGCATGTGTGTGTGTGTGTGTGTGTGTGTATGTGTGTGTGTATGTGTGTGCGTATCTGTGTGTGTGTGCGCGTGTATGTGTGTGTGTGTGTATGTGCACGGTGGACCAGGCGTGCTCCTCTAACCTCGTTGTAATGGACACTGATCCTGTCCAGCTGTAGGTCGCTGTTTCCGTGGTGCGCCCCCGTTGGGTCGATACCGTACTCATCACTAATCTCCTCCCAGAACTGGGACAGAACCGGAGGCAAGGATGAGCACACAGAGGGAAGAATGTGGTACCATCTTAAAGATTAAGATGGAGAGATATGAGAAAGAAAGATATGAAGCAAGGAAAAAGAAGAGGGAGAGAGAAGGAAAAAAACAAAGGGGCAGATGTATAAAGCAGATGATTGAGAGAGAGGAAGAGGGAGTAGATGAGAGAGAGACCAGAGAGGAAGAGGGAGTAGATGAGAGAGAGACCAGAGAGAGAGGAAGAGGGTGGACATAGGACGGCGGATGGGACAGAGGAAGAGGATAACACAGTTAACTGAATGCACTGGAGATTTTGCAACAAGCTTCTGCAAGGT
Source organism: Esox lucius (assembly GCF_011004845.1). Taxonomy (NCBI): domain Eukaryota; kingdom Metazoa; phylum Chordata; class Actinopteri; order Esociformes; family Esocidae; genus Esox; species Esox lucius. Next base: position 5,549,303 of record NC_047577.1, read on the forward strand.
TTCCTATTGAGCTGTGTGTATAACACATTCAGATTATTATAGAGATTATCGAAGAATCAAGAAGCTATAAGACAGACAGAGAAAATCTAGAAGACAGAGAGAAAGTCAGAGAAAATCTAGAAGACAGAGAGAAAGCAAGCAAGATGCGTTGACAAAACCAGACAGGGAAAATCTACTGAATTGAAGCAAAACAAGCTGTTATTTTACTGTACCAATAGTGTTTTATTTTTCAAAATGCACTCTTTAAATTACATATTGGAATGAATAAAAATCGTAGATTAACATCCAATATTTAAGCATCCTGTTAAATTTCCTGACGACAATAGACGACATTTTGCCAACGTTACATAACGGCAACGACATTAAATCTGACAGTACCCAAAATTGCATCGCGTTTTATCGACGCGAGCTGCCGAAATGCCGATGTTTCCAAAAGCTTGTGGAAGCGTTAGCTCACCTTCGCCCCGATCTGGTTCCCGCACTGTCCGGCTTGCAGATGCACTATCTTGCGCATTTTTTTTTTTTTTTTGCGTGCGGTTAAAACACAATAAAAAATGTGCAATAAAATACAGTAGACGGCGATGCCGTGGCTCCCTTGTAAAGTCTTCTGCACCGCAAGCCCCTGAAGTCTCGGTCTGACAGAGACTGCGCAGTACTGAACTCTCCACCCGTCTCTCCCCATCTCCCTCTCTTCCGGAAAACTTCTGCTGCGATGACTCCTTTCCTCCGGTTTTCAGAATGACATAATCGTCCCCATGGCAACCTGGGAACCTGGAGCATTTGGGAGCCGGGATTCCAGAGAGCATTCCGGAGAGGAACCTGGTGTTCAATCCTGTACAGTTCAAAGTTTAAAGTTCAAAAGGTTTATTTGTCATTTGCAATAGCAAGTTACGGCAATGGAATGCTTGGTTTTCCTACTCCCGACAGTGCAGTTAAAAGTTAAGAAGTAACAGTAATTATAATATATAAAACTATTAATAATAACACTATACAATAAACACGCATCAATAATAATAACTATACAACTGTACAACCGTAGAGCAATGTAAAAGTGACAGGTGTGCATGATAAGATCGGCGTAGGAAGAAGAGTCGTTTCTTGGCCTCCTTTATCACGACGTTAGAGTGATGAGACCAGGTCAAGTCATCGCTGATGTTGACACCAAGGAACCGGATATCTTGAACTCTCTCTACCGCAGACCCATTGATGTGTATGGGGGCGTGGTCTCCCCGCCGCTGCTTCCTGTGATCAACAATCATCTCCAGTGAGACTGGTGGATCAGACAATCAGACAGACTGAAAGTGCGCTGGTCCGTGTTATCACTACCTGAAATGTTTTGATAAGCTGCGTAACGGTAAGGTATTGTGGATCACTGGACCATGACGATGACATATCAATGGTCATTTCAACAGCAAAGTAAACGAAAATAACAGAATAGCATTTTGGGGTATACTGTGGGCTTTTTTTTTAACGATACTTCTATTAATTATATAACTAGGGAATCAATTCAATCAAATCCACCGTGCAGTATTTCGGTAGTAGCTCTATTTCTGAAGGTCATTTTAACTTACAGTGTACAATATAAAAACCTACTACAACCACTACAACTATAGGATGGACTCGGAAACATGGACTTGTAATGGTAGAAGCACCCATGAATACACGCAATATTGAATAAGTGTTTGGCCAATTTCTTTAGGAATACATGAATTAAAAAGGCTGGCATTGAATGCATTGTTTAACAAAAGAGTATGCATACATTCTGAAAGAACATCACAGGAATATGTGGCACGTAGCTACCTACTCAACAAAACTCAACCTACAGTAGCCTGTGTGTGAATGACTTAGTATGAAGGTTAGAAACATGATTGCCGGAATAATGTGTGCCTGTTTGTGTTTGTTTGTGTTTGTGCATGCTGTTTGTGTTTGGTTGATGACAGAGGTCAGAGGTCCTGGTGCCCCGGGTCAGAACTTGTTGGGTCAGGTTGTTACTATGGTGATTCCCAGGCATATCTATTCCCCACCCAGTGCACCTGGTTGACAGTAGGGAACCATGAAGAAAACATTCAGGCACAGAAATGAGTAATGAGGCCAAAGCAGGTAAGAGGAGGAAGTTGCACTGTGTGGGAGGAGTCATATTGGCAAGGGGAGGGGGATGGGGAGGGGCTTTGCCACTGAGGAGGGATTGAGCAGAGAGAGAGGAGTCACCCAGTAAGACCCAGTCGCCCTTATTCAAAATGATAATCATCTTAAAGATGCATTCTGGGAAATAGGACACTGGTTGTGAAAGTGGCGCCGTCGAGCCATCATGTCGCGATGTGCGCCCCATGTCATCAAAACCACACTGTTTCAAACTTGGAATTTAATGAGCGGCTGGGGAATTATGTTGATTCTTATAGATTATGAACAAATTACACATCCAGCCCAAAATGTGTAAAAATGCGGAGGGTCAAATCCATTGCGTGAGTAATATCATTGTATTAATTAGAATGACTTGCACCAACCACTAATGGCCATAGAGGGGCAGTAGAGCTCCATGGAGCAGTAGAGACACATCAGACAGAAATGTGTGTGTGTGTTTGAATGAGTGTGCGTGTCAATCTATCTGTATCTAATGTATGAAGAAAAAATGACTGAAAATCTGAAAAAGGATAGAAATGAAGAATATAAACATTTCTATAAACCTGACCAGAAATTAAACATTTGGAAAGTACATAGTTCCCAAATTTGCAAAAAAATGGGGTTGAGTGAGAGTTAGTGGGAGTCATGAACTGAGAAGCATTTCGTTTTATGAGTATATGAAAGTAAAGAGTGACAGAATGGCTGCAGAATAAAGAAAATCACGTTTACATTCTATAAGTAAAGAGAGAGAACAGAGAGAAAGTATAAAGAGTGTCATACAGAACGTTATAAATAACCAGATCTAGAGACATCAACCTGGAGAGAATCCGTGAACACCAGAACACAACAAGATGAAGATCCTGATGAAATTCAACCTGTTCTCCTTCAGGACAGGTAATAAACTGTTATAATGGCATGTTCCATTTGTACTCGGAGGTCGGAATTTCCTAGTTCTGAGTCGGAAGTTTAAACTGGAATGCCCCCTCAAGTCAGAATTCCAATTCGGAAAGTTGGAGCAACCCCTCTAGCCGCGAGTTCGTCCAGGTTAGGTGGTCAAAACAATGTTCTGCACAATGAAATACAATGAAAAGTACTGTATATATTCTGAAAGGGCAAGCACAACAAAGGCTTTAATGTCCATCTTGTTTTCCGACTCTGACTTTTGGAACGCGATCGACTCGGGTGTGACGTCGTTCCGAGTTCCAAGGTAAATAGAACGCGGCATAAAACTGCATACAAATGTTTTTACATACAGTCTTGGCTGTTTCATCAGATTAGGGAACAGTGTGTGTATTTAGTAATGGGTGCATATGTGTGTATATATGCTAGTGTGTGTGTGTTTGTGTGTCTCTTCTGTGTGAAGTTGGAACAGATCAGTGATTGGTTAGTGCGGAAGATAGAGGTGCTGACTGGAAGAACATTTTTATTTGAGGTGGAGAGAAAAAAATTGAAATGAGGAAGAACATAGCTTTACAAGTGCATAAAATGAGAGAGATGCAAAGAGGTGCAGAAACAGGAAATGCATTATTGTGTAAGGGGTAATATTTGTTTACATTAATAAAGGTGGTATGTGTAGAGAGAGAGATCACAGAAAGAGTTGTACAAACAGCGTTTTACAGAACATTATAAATAACCAGATCCAGAGACCCCAACCTGGAGAGAATCTGTGAACACCAGAACACAACAAGATGAGGATCCTGCTGATATTCACCCTGCTGGCCTTCATGACAGGTAATAAGCTTGTCATAACACACAATTTTCAAAGACCTAGTTAGTTTTCTGATGGAAGCTGTTTGATCAGATAAGGGAAGGGAAACATCATTATTTGTGGGTAAGTGTTTTTGGTGGATGACACTGGTGAATGAAATCTATTAAAACAATATTCCAACACCAGTTAAAGAAAACATTAAGAATAATATAACATTTACTGTCTCTTTTCTGATTGACAGGTTGTGTGAGCTCCTTCATAGTGCCTGGATACTCTGGAGGAACTGTCATCATCTACTGTCATTATAACAGAGGAGAGGAAAGAAACTGGAAATATTTCTGTGTGAGAAAGACCACTTTGAGTTGTAAGGACCAAATAAGATCAGGTAGTCAGAACACCTGGGAACACAGAGGTAGATTCTCTCTGTATGACGACACTGAGGGAAACTACTTCATGGTGGTCATCAGACAACTGACCAGACAAGATGAAGGAATCTACTGGTGTGGAGTGGACATATCTGTTATACCTGATAGATATACAAAGGTGGAGCTGGAAGTAAAGGAAGGTGAGACACTTTTGCTATGTGATATAAATTCAGCTCAAAGTAATAGCATGATAAGTATCTCTAGTAAATGAAGTCAGTCTATAGTATTAGACTGTGGTTGTTGTATGTTTCTATTGACAGATGAATGCTGTAATAAGTCAGTCACAGAAACAGTCCATCTGGGAGGAGAAGTTAACATCGTCTGTAACTATCCAGAGAAACAGGAGAACAGCAACAAGTATTTCTGCAAGGAAGATAATGACTCCAAGACATGTGATTATAGGATCTCTGATGAAATTCACTCTTCTCCTAAAAATGGAAAATACTCTCTGGGTTTTTATAATAAAAAGGTAGAGAAAAGCTTCACAGTGACCATCAGTAACCTGACTGAAGATGATACTGGGACATACTGGTGTGGAGTAGAAAACAGGGCTGAAGTAGAAACCTGGAGAGAAGACAATTACATTTCACTGATTACTGAGGTACATCTCAATGTGACTGGTAAGTGACCTCCAGACAACACTAGACTTGTAGTGAAGGTGTTAGTTTAAAACTGTAGTGAAGGTGTTAGTTTAAAACTGTAGTGAAGGTGTTAGTTTAAAACTGTAGTGAAGGTGTTAGTTTAAAACTGTAGTGAAGGTGTTAGTTTAAAACTGTAGTGAAGGTGTTAGTTTGAAACTGTAGTGAAGGTGTTAGTTTAAAACTGTAGTGAAGGTGTTAGTTTAAAACTGTAGTGAAGGTGTTAGTTTGAAACTGTAGTGAAGGTGTTAGTTTAAAACTGTAGTGAAGGTGTTAGTTTAAAACTGTAGTGAAGGTGTTAGTTTAAAACTGTAGTGAAGGTGTTAGTTTTTGCTGCGTTTAAAACTGTTATATTTATTCAATGTATTTAATTATATCTAATATAACATGAGGTAAAGAGGTTAGTTCACTCCAAATAAACAAAGTAGTTTGTATTGGTAGACATTAATGTGTCAGTTTAAAAACTCACGTTTCAGAAGTGTAGGTCATGATGAGCCCTGTGGTTGTAATGTATTCTACAGAAAGAGAATGAGAGAGAAGAGAGAAATAGAGAGAAGAGAAACTAAAAGAAACTAACAACATGAGCAATATAATCCCCAGTGCTGTCTTTATATGCATGTTTTTATTTCTCTTTCTCATTTTGTTTCCATTCCTGTTCATTGTTTTTAGTGTCGGCCACCAAAACAACAACAAAAACAACACCAACAACAACCTCAACCAACTCATCATCATCACCACCATCGGTTCACAGACATGGTAAGTACTCTATTTTAAATGTCTCAGTACCTCTGATCTGACAAGAGATTGGTTGATGATTCATGCAGCAGCATTGTTAGGTCTAATGATCATATGCGTGTGTTTGTGTGTGTTACAGATACTCCACTGGTCCTCTTGGTCCGTGTGTGTCTGGTTGTGTTTCTGCAGCTGATCAGTCTGCTAATAGTCTACAGATGGAAACATAAGACAACTGGTGAGACACACAAAAACAGACAGAAAGACAGACAGTTAAACAAATAGACAGCTACTCATCAAATAGGGTGAACACAAACAATGAGAAACACACACCCACACTGTCACAAAAAAGAAAGAACATTATATTTTTCAGACCTAGTTTTCATTTTAAATAAATGTTTTTCATATAGTACACGTTTTTTGGTAATTGTTGAAAAGTTGAGATGGTGAGGCTGTGCCCTTACTGTTTGTTGGTTTTAATACAGCTCTCTAAACCTTTCTCCTCAGCAAAGACGATGAAATCCAGCACTGGGATTAATGGAGAGGTCAGTGTGTGTGTGTGTGTGTGTGTGTATCTGTCTGTACAGTATGTATATATGTACTGTACTGTGCAAAACAAAAACAAAAAAGTCAGTTTTTGATTTTCAGTTGCCTAAGGCTTTTGCACAATGCTGTATGTATATTATGTGTCCAGGATTTCAAATTGGGACTGAAAATCCCATCAAGGAAAGTAAACAATTCATTGGTTTAGGATTAGGTTTAGGGTTAGATGATAGGATTAGGTTCAGGGTTAGGTGTTAGGATTAGGTTTAGGGACTGGATTAGGTTTAGGGTTAGGTGTTAGGATTAGGTATAGGGACTGGATTAGGTTTAGATGATAGGGTTAGGTTTAGGGTTAGGTGTTAGGATTAGGTTTAGGGACTGGATTAGGTTTAGGGTTAGGTGTTAGTATTAGGTTTAGGGACTGGATTAGGTTTAGGGTTAGGTGTTAGTATTAGGTTTAGGGACTGGATTAGGTTTAGATGATAGGGTTAGGTTTAGGGTTAGGTGTTAGGATTAGGTTTAGGGACTGGATTGGGTTTAGGGTTAGGTGTTAAGAGTAAGTGTCAGGATTAGGTTTGTTGTCAGGGTCATGTTTAGGTGAAAGGATTACATTCATGATTAGGGTTAGGTGTTGTGATTAGGTTTAGGTCTTAACAGGGATGAAAAGGATTTGAATGGGAATAATGTTTGTGGTTCCAGAAACATTATTCCCATAAAAAAAAAAAAAAACTGTGTGTTCCTCATCAGAGCCTCCCTTCCCACTCCTCCTCATCCCCCCCCCGCTCCCCCCCCCCCCCCCGCTCCTCCTCACCCCCCCCCCCGCTCCTCCCTCTTTTTCACCTCCTCTAAGGGGGCGGAAGATGGCGTAATGGTTAAAGCATTTTTGACCAGAACTGGAAAGTTTGCTAAGACTAATGTCTCACTGTCCCTGAGCAAGGCATTAAGCCTAATTGGTAACTCTATGGTCATGTCTGCCCTCCACACATTTCCCTGGTTGAAGTGTTTCGCTGGAATGAGGAAGTCACATGTCAAGGGGAACTTATGTGTGATTGACAAACACACCACTTTCCTCACTGTCTAGGGTCGTCATGGTGATGGTGACAGTGAAGAGATAAAGGAGCACCCCCTACAGTTAGAAAGAGGAAGTACGACTGCCACCATCTACACCACTGCTGAATTTCCCAGAAACCCCTCTGACTCTCTCCACGATGCCAGTGTCACCTTCCACAAGGACCCCAGCTGCCCCAATGAAGCCACCACCACCATCAGTAAAGAGGACACTTCCTCCTGTGACTATGCTACTGTAAATGTTGTTCAAAACTCCACCTACTCTACTGTCAATCATCCACACAGCTCCTCTGAGGCTCCTCCCATCTACTCCATAGTCAACAAACCCAGAAACACCTGATTTTCAGAGTCCCTCAGCCCCCTGCTAACGTTAGTGACCATATGATTTGCACTAGCTAGCAAGCTAAATTCTTTGCCTACAACATTTGGATGACCCTTAACGTCTTACAGAGATGTCAGCGAATTTACTTCAGCTAACTAACTTTAGCTAACTAAAGGTTAACTCGTCAGTTTCTCAGGAATGTTCCACTGAAAGTGGCCAGACGTTTATAAACTTACCCTAAAGCAATGTATGATTCAACATACATACTATATATATTAATATATTTTTTTCTTTAAACCTGGGCACTGGCCACAGAAGAAGCTAGGTGACAGTAAACTCAACGCAGCTTCGAAGTTGTCGGACAGACGGTAGTTTCTTAAATACAGTGCCAATGCATTGTCCACATTGAGAGCACCCTAACGTGACTTTGGAATGGGATTTCACCCTAACGTGACTTTGGAATGGGATTTCACCCTAACGTGACTTTGGAATGGGATTTCACCCTAACATGACATATATAATGGGTGATACATATAAATGTATATACAGCTCCGGAAGAAATTAAGAGACCACTGCCCCTTTTTCTTTCCCTTTTCTTTCAAAAAAGTTGAAAAGAAAAGTTTTGAGTGAGGAACAGAAGCGTTCAATTTGCAGTGGTCTCTTAATTTTAACCCTTCAGTTCCTCACTCAAAACCTTCCTTTTTTTACTTTTTTGGAAAGGAAAAAAGAAGTTGCAGTGGTCTCTTACATTTTCCATAGCTGTATGTAAACTAGTTAACCAATTAGAGTCGAGGGGGTGTGTTACATGACCACTATACATCCACTAACAGAATTATATTTAACCAATTAGGGTCGAGTCGATGTGTTATATGACCATTATACATCCACTAACAGAATTAGATTTAACCAATTAGGGTCGAGGTTGTGTGTTATATGACCAATATACATCCACTAAGAGAATTATATTCAACCAATTAGAGTAGAGGGGGTGTGTTATATGACCAATATACATCCTCTAAGAGAATTATATTAATCCAATTAGGGTCGAGGGGGTGTGTTATATGACCAATATACATCCACTAAGAGCTTTTAATAAGTATGATACATCGCTGATAAATAATCAGCATTCTGTTTTCATTAAACATTGTTCATGCAATTCTCCTTCAACAAATCTATATCTGGTTTAAACAGGAGCCGTTTGGTCATATACACAATAATAAAGTTAAATATACAGTGACGTTTCTCTGAATGCATCAATGCAAAAGATAAACATAATGTGTCTATTGAAACAGTATATACATTGAGAGAAAGGGAAGAGAGAGGATGTGTTGAATGATGTGAATCTGCTGGGCAGGTCTGTGTGAGAAACACAAGCATCAACTCAGTCATGTCAACTAGAATTCTTACAATCAAATCTTTTGGAGTAAACTCTGGAGATCATATTCAAAGGATACAAAAATGATGTGTTTTTTTTCTCATCTCCGTAATTGGCGTATCTATTTTCGTTTCTGTATCCGTATGAAGTCACCTTATAATCAGTACAACACCAGTACTACTGATTGTAAATAATAAACATCTCACAGGAAAATTAATTCCTGTTGTATGCAAAGCTTGTAAGAATACTTTTATTCACATTACTATGTATAGCAGTATTCATAAAAAATTGTATTTTATTCCAGTACTTGTAAACAATAGAAATGTAAACCGTGCTCTAAAGTCTGAAATATTACAGTATAACTATAATATTGATTTCATGGACAGTCAGTCCTTCATCTAAAGCCATTATACAATGTGGGGGTGATCCATTCATCTGCGGTTTACCAAAACACAGGGGAGTGTACACTTTTTTGTTATTTTCATTAACATTTCACGTAACCGAAAGCAAATCTTAAATGTAATATATGATGCATAATGAAATGGCGTATGTTCTGTATATATTTGCTTGTGCCCAAGCTTCTAAATTACATTGTGATGGACATTTCTCTAGTCAGATCTTAAAACACACCCACATTCTGGCCACAAATGCCCTTTTAAACAGCAACCATTGAACTGCCCCTCCCTTTACTGTTTTCATGGTCAGAATATTTTATTCTACTATTTCTACTGAACAATTTAAAGAACTGTCTTAACTGTTACTACTTGACTGTTCCCACCAGTCTGTAATATACAATAAATGTATGTCCAGACTCTGTTATAATTCGTACTGAACCATTTCAACATTCAGGGACATTCAGACAGAGAACATCACCAGTAAAGAGATGGAGAAACAGATGCAGTAATAGAGGAGTAATTTGTACAAGTGCAAGGATGTGTGTCTTTTTTTTTATGTTTGGAAAATATCATTGGTCCGTGTACCAGGAAGGAAGGGCGGGCCTTAAGTAAATCTGAATTTGATGAAGTACAGAAAATCTAGTTTATTGAAGAGAATGGGAAGTACACAGAGGTGTTGCAACCAAGGAGAGAGTAGAGAGAAACAAAGGCTGAAGCAGGGGAATGTATAGTTGTATAAATATATGATGGGACGACATACAGAACGGTCACGGAATAAAGTAAAGGACCTCACGTTTACATTCAACTTGGTGTAAGTACAGAGAGAGTTGTACACACAGCATTACAGAGAACATTATAAATAACCAGATCCAGAGACACCAACCTGGAGAGAATCTGTGTACACCAGAACACAACAAGATGAGGATCCTGCTGATATTAATCCTGCTGGCCTTTATGACAGGTAATTAGCTTGTTATAACAATCTACAACACTGTTATAACACCCATTTAGTATGTTGTATTCTTATGTTTCATCACCATTACGTGTACTGTACGTATGTGCGTGTTGTAAGGATGACAGGGGGTGTATGAATACTATCAAAACAATATTCCTACACCAGTTATACGATACAAGCTACATTGAGATGTATATCAAATGTATTTTGTCCTGGTCCGATTCACAGGATGTGTGACCTCTGTCATAGTGACTGGATACTCTGGAGGAAGTGTCATCATCTACTGTCGTTATTACAGAGCACAGGGACGTCATGAGAAGTACTTCTGCAGGGGACCAAAGAACACTTTGAGTTGTGAGGATAAAATAAGATCAGGTAGTCAGAACACCTGGGAACACAGTGGTAGATTCTCTCTGTATGACGACACTGAGGAGAAATATTTCACTGTGGTCATCAGACAACTGACCAGACAAGATAAAGGAATCTACTGGTGTGGAGTGGATAAACGTTTAAAACTTGACGAATATACCAAGGTGGACCTGGAAGTAAAGGAAGGTGGGACACTTCAGTTATGTGACATAAATTCAGCTCAAAGTAATAGCATGATCAGTATCTCTAGTAAATGAAGTCAGTCTATAGTATTAGACTGTGGTTGTTGTATGTTTCTATTGACAGATAAATGCTGTAAGAAGTCCTTCACAGAGACGGTCCATCTGGGAGGAGAAGTTGACATCGTCTGTAACTATCCAGAGAAACAGGAGAACAGCAACAAATATTTCTGCAAGGAAGATAATGACTCCAAGACATGTGATTATAGGATCTCTGATGAAAATCACTCATCTCTTAAAAATGGAAAATACTCTCTGGGTTTTTATAATAAAAAGGTAGAGAAAAGCTTCACAGTGACCATCAGTAACCTGACCGAAGATGACACTGGGACATACTGGTGTGGAGTAGAAAACAAGAAGTCAGGAGAACATTACATTTCACTGATTACTGAGGTTCATCTCAGTGTGACTGGTAAGTGACCTCCAGACTAAACTAGACTTCACCTCTCTGTTTGTTAGTGGATCAACTCTTTACATCAGTGGAGGCTGGTGGGAGGAGTTATGGGAGGACAGTCTCATTATAATGGAATGAATGGAACACTATCAAACACATGAAACCATGGAAACCAGGTGTTAGTCTTAGCTGGGTTTGATATTGTGCAATGCATTCAATGTTTTTAATTCAATCTATTATAATATATGTGGTAAAGAGATTAGTTAACTCCCAAACAAAGTCATTGTATGAGTAAACATTCATGTGTCAATTCAAGAACTCAAGTTTCAGTACAAAAGGTCATGATGAATCCTGCCATTGAAATGTATTTTAAAGAAGGAGAATGAGAGAAGGGTTTTGTAAAAGAAAAACTATCATCTCAACAGGAACCAGAGAGTCTCTAGATCTAAATAAATAAATCTATATTTATTTCACTGCCAGTTTTTCTCTCCATTCTTACTCCTCACATTGCTAGAACATTATCCTGCTGTACTCTTGTGTTCATTGTTTTTAGTGCCAAACACCACAACAACAACAACAACAACAACAAAAACAACAACAACCACCACCAATGTATTACCATCATCATCTTCAGCAGTCAACAGACCTGGTAAATAAATTAAATAAATTCTCTAAGTATCTCTGATGTTAATTCTGACTGGTTGATGTTTCATGCAGCAGCATGGTTAGGTCTAACGATCGTGTGTGTGTGTGTGTGTGTGTGTTTCAGGTACTCCATGTATCATCTTGGTGTGTGTGAGTCTGGTTGTGTTACTGCTGGTGATCGGTCTGTTAATAGTCTACAGATGGAAACACAACAAGACAGGTGAGACACACAAACACACACACAAAATATTACACACACACACACACAAACAATCAAACAGATGGTTAAGAGGACACGTATACAGCAAATAGGGTGAAAACAAACGCTGAGAAACACACACAGCTCTATAAACCAGACCAGACTAGAGACCATTACTGACCTTAAAAATACAGCTCTATAAACCAGACCAGACTAGAGACCATTACTGACCTTAAAAATACAGCTCTATAAACCAGACCAGACTAAAAACCATTACTGACCTTTTAAATACAGCTCTATAAACCAGACCAGACTAGAGACCATAACTGACCTTAAAAATACAGCTCTATAAACCAGACCAGACTAAAAACCATTACTGACCTTTTAAATACAGCTCTATAAACCAGACCAGACTAGAGACCATTACTGACCTTAAAAATACAGCTCTATAAACCAGACCAGACTAAAAACCATTACTGACCTTTTAAATACAGCTCTATAAACCAGACCAGACTAGAGACCATTACTGACCTTTTAAATACAGCTCTATAAACCTGACCAGACTAGAGACCATTACTGACCATTAAAATACAGCTCTATAAACCAGATCAGACTAAAAAACATTACTGACCTTTTAAATACAGCTCTCTAAACCTGACCAGACTAGAGACCATTACTGACCTTTAAAATACAGCTCTATAAACCAGACCAGACTAAAAACCATTTCTGACCTTTTAAATACAGTCCTATAAACCTTACCAGACTAGAGACCATTACTGACCTTTTAAATACATCTCTCTAAACCTGACCAGACTAGAGACTATTACTGACCTTTTAAATACAGTCCTATAAACCTTACCAGACTAGAGACCATTACTGACTCTATAAATACATATCTCTATACCTGACCAGACAGCTCCAAAACCTTGAATAGGCTAGAGAACATTACTGCATTTTTCAATCCATCTCTATGAACCTGAATTGACTACTATTGACGCTTGCATGAAGTGTTTGACCGTCGGTAAGTGGCTTAAACAATATACAGTATTATCTGTATGTGACCTCTGGATTTGTTTACATGTTATTTCCTCAGCTTTCTCTTCAGCAAAGAAGATGGAATCCAGCATTGGGATTAATGGAGAGGTCAGTGTGTGTGTCTCTGTGACTGTTTGTTTGTGTGTGTGTGTGTGTGTGTGTGTGTCTGACTGTATATATGTACAGTACTGTCCAAAAGTCTTAGGCAGCTGAAAGTCGAAAAAAAAGCAAAAAAATTATCCTGCAAGGAATTTATGCATACTGGTTTCCAAATTGGGACAAAAAATCCCAGCTAGGAACGTAAAAGACAATGAACTTGAGACATTTTGCTGGTCATTAAGAGGGAACATTCTGGATTTAAGGGTTAGTCATGGTAAAAACCAATCAGGTTAAGGGTTACGTTTATGTTTAGGGTTTAAGTTTCAGCGAAAACATTAGGGTTAGGTTTAGTTGTTAGGATTACGTCTAGGGTAAGGATCAGGGCTAGGATTAGGTTTAGTTGTTAGGATTACGTCTAGGGTTAGGTTTAGTTGTTAGGATTACGTCTAGGGTTAGGTTTAGTTGTTAGGATTACGTCTAGGGTTAGGATTAGATTTTAGGATTACGTCTAGGGTAAGGATCAGGGCTAGGATTAGGTTTAGTTGTTAGGATTACGTCTAGGGTTAGGTTTAGTTGTTAGGATTACGACTAGGGTTAGGTTTAGTTGTTAGGATTACGACTAGGGTTAGGTTTAGTTGTTAGGATTACGTCTAGGGTTAGGATCAGGGCTAGGATTAGGTTTAGTTGTTAGGATTACGACTAGGGTTAGGATCAGGGCTAGGATTAGGTTTAGTTGTTAGGATTACGTCTAGGATTAGGTTTAGTTGTTAGGATTACGTCTAGGGTTAGGTTTAGTTGTTAGGATTACGTCTAGGGTTAGGATTACGTCTAGGGTTAGGTTTAGTTGTTAGGATTACGTCTAGGGTTAGGTTTAGTTGTTAGGGTTACGTCTAGGGTTAGGTTTCGGTTAACAGGGATAAAAGTGTTTTGAATGGGAATCATTGTGGGGTTCCAGATGGATAGTAAAAAATAAACCTGTGTGTTTCTCCTCAGATCCTCCTTTTCCTCTTTTGCTCCTCTCCCTCCTCCTTTTGCTCCTACCTCTGTTTCACCCCCTCAAAGGGTGTGGCAGGTGACCTAGTGCTTAAAGCATTTCGACCAGAATTGGAAAGGTTGCGCTAAAATAATGTCTCTCTGTCCCTGAGCAAGACAGGCTCATGTCAGCCGTCTACACAGTCACCAGTTTGACGTTTCTGTCTTCAATAAGGAAGTCCCATGTCGTGTGTGTGATTGACAAATACATCTCTTTCTTCTCTGACCAGGGTCGTCATGGTGACAGTGATTATGAAGAGATGGAGCGCCCCGTACAGTCAGATAGAGGCAGTATCACCGCTACCAACTACACCACTGCTGACTTTCCCAGAAACCCCTCTGACTCTCTCCACTATGCCAATGTCACCTTCCTCAAGAATCCCAGCTGCCCCAATGAAGCCACCACCACCATCAGTAAAGAGGACACATCCTGTGTCTATGCTACTGTAAATGTTGATCAAAACTCCACCTACTCTACTGTCAATCATCCACACAGCTACTCTGAGGCTCCTCCCATCTACTCCACTGTCAGCAAACCCAGAAACACCTAATTTACAGACAATCAATCACAAGAGACAAACTCTCTCTGGTAAATATTAAACAGAGACACACCCCTACTGGTAACTATTAAACAGAGACACACCCCCACTGGTAACTATTAAACAGAGACACACCCCTACTGGTAACTATTAAACAGAGACACACCCCCACTGGTAACTATTAAACAGAGACACACCCCCACTGGTAACTATTAAACAGAGACACACCCCCACTGGTAACTATTAAACAGAGACACACCCCCACTGGTAACTATTAAACAGAGACACACCCCCACTGGTAACTAATAAACAGAGACACACCCCCACTGGTAACTATTAAACAGTGCATCTTATTTTCTCCACTGGAAGTGCACCTAGAGAGCACTGCATCACATTTTCTCCACTGGAAGGGAACCCTTTAGGGCACTGCATCACATTTTCTCCACTGGAAGGGAACCCTTTAGGGCACTGCATCACATTTTCTCCACTGGAAGGGCACCTAGAGAGCACTGCATCACTTAGTACTTGGTGGCAAAACCCTTGTTGGCAATCACAGAGGTCAGACGTTTCTTGTAGTTGGCCACCAGGTTTGCACACATCTCAGGAGGGATTTTGTCCCACTCCTCTTTGCAGATCTTCTCCGAGTCATCAAGGTTTTGAGGCTGACGTTTGACAACTCGAACCTTAGCTGAAATTTCTGGTGCCTTTATGAATTACATAGGGGACACGAAATATGTCCTGTCACTTCCTCCCTGACACTTTCAACAGGTTACACAACGTGAGCCTGATGAGTAGTGCCCCCAAACTCCCAACGCTGGACCTCAAAGCCAGTTCCACTCCTTCCTTTCCATTTCAACCCTCCAATCAGGGACGGAACGATGAGGTAGAACTGGAAACCAGCAGGCCCCAGACCTGGCTACCCCTGGTGTGGTCATTTCAATTCTGACCCGGCTGAGTGTTGCGCGGTGCGGTGGAATACAGAACGGACCGGTGTGGAGTATGGTGCCGAAGGACCCTTGGAACAGGAACATGACCGCTCCGGGACAGTGGTTGGCGTCCATTAGAGTGACGGTCAACCTCTCCTTGCCCATGTCGTCCAGGGGAAGCACGTACGGTTCCCCCACCTCCAGAGGATGGATCCATCGTTCTCCGACCTGACCAAAGGCAAACGTTTTTAGGAGAGGCCGCTGAAAGCTGTTTTGCACTCAACGCATACCAAATGAAAACCAAGCGTTACAGTTGATTGTAATTCATATCAAAAGCTAGCCGGAGAATTTCAAAGGGCCCAGACAAATACCTCGTATCTACGTTCCTGACGTTCCCTTGTGTGCCATGTAAATGAACAGCAAAGTAGCTACCTCACCTGTAGTTTGAGTTTGAGCCGTGTAGCAGAGATTGGCGACCAGGTAGATGTCAAACCCACAGTGTGTCCACCGTGCATATGGGACAGGAACAGCCGGGGCGTGTGGACATTTCCTAACTTGCCAGAAGTCAACTGCCAGTGGAGTATAGGGGATGAGTTTTCCGTTCGTTGTCACAGTTCTGCACTCTCCTCCTGGGGGAGGGAAAGGGTTAAAACGTATGTCTGATTTACGTTTCTGCGGGTCTGCGTTGTTAGTGTCGTGTGCGTCTGTACGCAGACGTGCTCAGCATTTCTAGTTGTGCGGCCTTGTTGCGTAGATGGCCATTACACCTCTTAGCACTAGGGGGCGATGTCGCGCAAAATGTTGGTTTGTTCACCTGTGGAGCAGAAAAGCTTCACAGGAGAAGTAACTGTATTGTTGATAAACAATATAATGGGTAGCTAACTAGCTAGATCGGGGAAGACGGTTCCTGGAATGGCTCGTTTGAGAGAACCAGTAAAATTAAATGAAGAGGAGGAGGAGATGGATGATGATTTGGAAGAACTGATTTGAACACAGTTCATTAGAAGGAAAGAGAGAAGACGCTTGGCACCTGGTTTGTTCGGTAGTAGAGCCGGAAAACTTCAAACAATAAGTATCTGTATTGTTGGTAAACAATATAATGTGCCGGTGGGTAGAAGTAAGTGGGGTTTTTGTTATGTTATGTTAATTTAGCCACATAAGGGTGTGTATTCAAACAGTGTCTTCAGCCAGGTCTCTGGCACTTTCTTTGCCAATCTTAAATAAAAGCTGATGGATTTTCCTGTTTCATGTTGTGGCCGTTGGTGGATCAGGTTGCCCTTGCACTGATCCAGAAGGTAAAGTCCAGCGGTCAGGTCATCGTTCTTACTAAATGTTCTTTAGTGTTCTCTAGGAGGATGAAGCGGTGGGGATGAAAATCAGTACCTCCAAATCCGAGGCCATGGTCCTCAATCGGAAAAGGGTGGCTTGCCCACTTCAGGGTGGTGGAGAGTGCCTGCCTCAAGTGGAGGAGTTTAAGTATCTAGGGGTCTTGTTCACGAGTGAGGGAAGGATGGAACGGGAGATTGACAGACGGATCGGTGCAGCTTCTGCAGTAATGCGGTCGATGTATCGGTCTGTCATGGTGAAGAAAGAGCTGAGCCGCAAGGCGAAGCTCTCGATTTACCGGTCAATCTACGTTCCTACTCTCACCTATGGTCATGAGCTTTGGGTCATGACCGAAAGGACAAGATCCCGGATACAGGCGGCCGAAATGAGCTTTCTCCACAGGGTGGCTGGGCGATCCCTTAGAGATAGGGTGAGAAGCTTGGTCACCAGGGAGGAGCTCAGAGTAGAGCCGCTGCTCCTCCACATCGAGAGGGGTCAGCTGAGGTGGCTTGGGCATCTGTTTCGGATGCCTCCGGAACGCCTTCCTGGGAAAGTGTTCCGGTCCCGTCCCACCGGGAGGAGACCCCGGGGAAGACCTAGGACACGCTGGAGGGACTATGTCTCCCGGCTGGCCTGGGAACGCCTCGGTGTCCCCCCGGAAGAGCTGGAGGAAGTGTCTGGGGAGAGGGAAGTCTGGGCATCTCTGTTTAGACTGCTGCCCCCGCGACCCGGCCCCGGATGAAGCGGAAGAAGATGGATGGATGGGAGGATGAAGAGAGTTGAGGCAGGATGTACCTGGAGAGACACTCCTCGGTTGTTTTCGGTGGACAGGTCTTTGGTAATTAGACGTGGCAGGTTCTAATGATGGTCTGTTCTCAGCCTCGGCATCAGTACATGACTACTGAAAATAAACAGACATATGCTTGCATTCATGTAACCTTGAACTTATGCCACAAAATCACTGTTGTTGTATGAAAGTAATATTTTTATTTTATCATTGTCTCCATCTCTTCTCCGCTCTGTCTCCTCTCCTCTGTTGTACTGTAGTCTCCTCTCTGTCTCCTCTCCTCTGTTGTACTGAAGTCTCCGCTCTGTCTACTCTTCTCTGTTGTACTGAAGTCTCTTCTCCTCTCTGTCTCCTCTCCTCTGTTGTACTGTAGTCTCCTCTCTGTCTCCTCTCCTATGTTGTACTGAAGTCTCCGCTCTGTCTCCTCTCCTCTGTTGTACTGAAGTCTCCGCTCTGTCTCCTCTTCTCTGTTGTACTGAAGTCTCTTCTCCTCTCTGTCTCCTCTCCTCTGTTGTACTGAAGTCTCTTCTCCTCTCTGTCTCCTCTCCTCTGTTGTACTGAAGTCTCTTCTCCTCTCTGTCTCCTCTCCTCTGTTGTACTGTAGTCTACTCCAGGGGTCGGCAGGTAAGTTTGAGCCCATTTCTTTTTAGCCACTAGATGGCGCCCCAGAACATAATTTAAAAAATGAATTGATGAAATATTCAACTAGATTTGCCCGTTACAGAGTAGACTGTTGCAGTGTCTTTTGTAACTGCTTAGTCAGCTGTGGTCACCTTGTGGTTAAATCCTGTAGGACAGTCAGAAACAAAAAGCCACAGTTGTGTGACGGTGTCCGGGTTTTGTGCTGATTAATTAATACAGTACTACTAACATGTGGGTCCATTAATACAGTACTACTGACATGTGGGTCCATTAATACAGTACTACTGACAGATGGGTCCATTAATACAGTACTACTGACATGTGGGTCCATTAATACAGTACTACTGACATGTGGGTCTATTAATACAGTACTACTGACACATGGGTGTATTAATACAGTACTACTGACATGTGGGTCCATTAATACAGTACTACTGACATGTGGGTCTATTAATACAGTACTACTGACACATGGGTGTATTAATACAGTACTACTGACACGTGGGTCCATTAATACAGTACTACTGACACGTGGGTCCATTAATACAGTACTACTGACATGTGGGTCTATTAATACAGTACTACTGACACATGGGTCTATTAATACAGTACTACTGACACGTGGGTCCATTAATACAGTACTACTGACATGTGGGTCCATTAATACAGTACTACTGACACATGGGTGTATTAATACAGTACTACTGACATGTGGGTCCATTAATACAGTACTACTGACATGTGGGTCTATTAATACAGTACTACTGACACATGGGTCCATTAATACAGTACTACTGACACGTGGGCCTATTAATACAGTACTACTGACACGTGGGTCTATTAATACAGTACTACTGACACATGGGTCCATTAATACAGTACTACTGACATGTGGGTCTATTAATACAGTACTACTGACATGTGGGTCTATTAATACAGTACTACTGACATGTGGGTCTATTAATACAGTACTACTGACACATGGGTGTATTAATACAGTACTACTGACATGTGGGTCCATTAATACAGTACTACTGACATGTGGGTCTATTAATACAGTACTACTGACACATGGGTCCATTAATACAGTACTACTGACACGTGGGCCTATTAATACAGTACTACTGACACGTGGGTCTATTAATACAGTACTACTGACACATGGGTCCATTAATACAGTACTACTGACATGTGGGTCTATTAATACAGTACTACTGACACGTGGGTCTATTAATACAGTACTACTGACATGTGGGTCTATTAATACAGTACTACTGACATGTGGGTCTATTAATACAGTACTACTGACACATGGGTGTATTAATACAGTACTACTGACATGTGGGTCCATTAATACAGTACTACTGACATGTGGGTCTATTAATACAGTACTACTGACACATGGGTCCATTAATACAGTACTACTGACACATGTGTCTATTAATACAGTACTACTGACACATGGGCCTATTAATACAGTACTACTGACACGTGGGCCTAATGTGTCAGTATTCAACTTGCAACACAGACAGCCTTTCTAAGACACACTTATGTGGGAAATGCGTAATGGATAAAAATAACTCAAGTAGTAAAAGAGGACTTGAATAAGTCCATTAATGGCCTGTTTGAGTCATGCTTTTAACAACCTATATTTTATTTCCTCTTTCTATATTGTAAAAAATAAATGTGTATCATTTTAATTTGCTTCTTTGTTACACATCGGAGCCCAACTTATTGTAATAATTATTTGACATAGTCTACTTTTACTCTCAGAATTATTCCTTTGTATCCTCACATACTACATTGCATGTTTTAATTGTTTGCGTGCTGGAGGTAGGCTACGCTTTTACGCTGTGTGCCAAAATAGGGCATTCAAAGATGTGTGTGTCTTATTTCCACTGAAGTTGTCTCTGTTTGCAGAGTATTTCAGAGGTGTGTCAAGCAAACCACAATTGAATGCCCTTCAATCAATCAAATGTATTTATAAAGCCCTTTTTACTACAGCAGTTGTCACAAAGTGCTTTACAGAGACACCCGGCCTTAAACCCCAAGGAGCCAACAACAGTAGCGTTGAATTTCAGTGGCTAGGAAAAACTCCTTAAGAAGGCAGAATTTTAGGAAGAAACCTAGAGAGGACCCAGGCTCAGAGGGGTGACCAGTCCTCTTCTGGCTGTGCCGGGTGAGATATTGGAATAATTAATACATTTCTCTGGTCTAAATCCAGAGTCTATTTGGTTTTAGACTAGGTCAAAAGTATGACCAGGTGGACAAGGACAGGGACAGCAACGGGCCCCCCAAACCAGGTACTCCGCAGGTGTGGACCAGGACCTCATCTTCTCCTAAAATGTAAAACTGGAGGAGACTTCAGAACCTTTCAAAGTAAAAACTAGCAATTCAAGTCCAAATAAAGCATTGTTGTAAAAAAAAAAAATCTCGCACTTTTATTTTGTAGGCAAAATACACTGAAGAGGAACTGTTTACATGACTAAATGTTGCTCTCATGACTGAGATCTAATTCAGCACCAGCCGCTGTCAAAATAATCATGCCGGAGGACCTATGCGCACAGTCCAGCACCGTGCATTGATGCAATTGACCTCACATTCCCCATAACTGAATCCAGTTGACAGCCTCTGGGACGTTATGGATCGGTGCATCCAATGCAGCTAAGTAGCGCCACAGACTGTCCATGAGCTCACTGATGCCCTGATCCAGGTCCGGGAGGAGATCCCCCAGGACGCCATCCGCCGTCACATCAGGAGCATGCCCAGACGTTGTCAGCATGTGTGGGCCATACACACTGCTGAGTCACTGAGTTATGAGGTGAGGTGATCAAATTCAAGTTGGAAAAGCTTGGGATTTCAATTGTTTACTTTAAATCGAATCCTCAATCTGCTGGCGACTTTGGTTTCCACTGACCTTTGTTACGTCATTTTGTTCTCAACGAATAACACAATGTACAATAACAATTTTGATCTTTAATATATTTTGTTCATCGAGACACAGTGATTGTGATTGAAATGTTGCCTAAAGGAGGCATAGGGGGAGGAGTGGAGGGATGGAGGGAGGGAGGTTAGGGAGGGTGGTGGGAGGGAGGGAGGGTGGAGGGAGGGAGGGAGGGAGGTTAGGGAGGGTGGTGGGAGGGAGGGAGGGGTGGAGGGAGGGAGGGAGGGGTGGACAGGTACCCCGCTGAAATACGACAGGGACCCCTGGCTTTGGAATAGCAGGACAGGTTGAGGGATAACCTCATTGTGGTCGTTTGGATTCAGGAGGAAACTGGTCTTTAGGGACATGCATTCCGCGTTTTATTGCACCGATCCAACTTCGTCCCCTGAGATACATGGACCCTACTTAGAAAAACACCAAACCCTCCTCAAAGGCCAGGAGGAGATAAGTGAGACATGCGTTATCTATGACAAATACTGCCGAAACACCCCCACGTCTCCCTCTGACTCTCTTTGTTCTAGCTCTCGCTCTCTTCTCCTCACTGCAAATGGACTATATCGAAAATGCTGATTGACATGAGGATATTCACTAAGGAAAGGGTGACTGGAAACCTATATGTTTTTTAGCAAGATTGTTCTAGCCTCCACATCTTATGCCCAGTGTGTCTATGCCACATCTTATGCCCGGTGTGTCTACGCCACATCTGATGCCCAGTGTGTCAACGCCACATCTGATGCCCGGTGTGTCTACGCCACATCTGATGCCCAGTGTGTCTACGCCACATCTGATGCCCGGTGTGTCTACGCCACATCTTATGCTCAGTGTGTCTACGCCACATCTGATGCCCAGTGTGTCAACGCCACATCTGATGCCCAGTGTGTCTACGCCACATCTGATGCCCAGTGTGTCTACGCCACATCTGATGCCCAGTGTGTCTACGCCACATCTGATGCCCGGTGTGTCTACGCCACATCTTATGCTCAGTGTGTTTACTCCACATCTAATGCTCAGTGTGTTTACGCCACATCTGATGCGCAGTGTGTCTATGCCACATCTGATGCCCAGTGTGTCTACGCCACATCTGATGCCCAGTGTGTCTACGCCACATCTGATGCCCAGTGTGTCTACGCCACATCTGATGCCCGGTGTGTCTACGCCACATCTGATGCCCAGTGTGTCTACGCCACATCTGATGCCCGGTGTGTCTACGCCACATCTTATGCCCGGTGTGTCTACGCCACATCTGATGCCCAGTGTGTCAACGCCACATCTGATGCCCGGTGTGTCTACGCCACATCTGATGCCCAGTGTGTCTACGCCACATCTGATGCCCGGTGTGTCTACGCCACATCTTATGCTCAGTGTGTCTACGCCACATCTGATGCCCAGTGTGTCAACGCCACATCTGATGCCCAGTGTGTCTACGCCACATCTGATGCCCAGTGTGTCTACGCCACATCTGATGCCCAGTGTGTCTACGCCACATCTGATGCCCGGTGTGTCTACGCCACATCTGATGCCCAGTGTGTCTACGCCACATCTGATGCCCGGTGTGTCTACGCCACATCTTATGCTCAGTGTGTCTACGCCACATCTGATGCCCAGTGTGTCTACGCCACATCTGATGCCCGGTGTGTCTACGCCACATCTTATGCTCAGTGTGTTTACTCCACATCTAATGCCCAGTGTGTCTCCACCTCATAGAGAGAAACATTTGGCACACACCGGGGGGGTGATATGGAGGAGGGAAAGAAGCTTTGAGAGTGCGGAGAAAGGGAGAGAGAGAGGAGAGAGAAGGGATACATACATATATATATATATATAGGGGAGAGAGAGAAGAGAGATAAACAGAGAGGACGGAGGAGAGAGGAGATATAGATAATTATAGAGAAAGGGGGGAATTGAGAAGAAGAGATCTTTAGACAGAGAGAGGAAGGGCGACGTATACATACATATATACATCAATATAATGGGTTTCTTTAGCTTGATACACATACACACTTTAATGACAACATCAAAGTCATGTTGCATGACAAGAAAGACGTCCTCATGCCATGTTCATCACTCTTCCTGTCCCTGGATGGGCCATTTCAGTATGCAAGTACATGCAAATCAGTGTTTCTTCACTGACCTTTCCCGCTGTTCTTCTTTGAAGTCATTTTGAGCCAGTGACAGATGTCTGGCCTGCTCCACTCAATCAGCAGAACCCATTACTTGGCTCCGCCCAACGCGGTGACCTTGGAGTGGGCCGGCGTTACCCGGGCTGACCGCCGCGCGTCGATGTTATTCGAGGGCCTGTCATACGGCCCGCCTCGGAGGGTCGTAGTGGTAAGATTGAGGTCCGACGGCTCCGCCCACCGCCGACAAGCTCCGCCCACCGCCGACAAAGGTCTGCGTTCAGGGTGGCTGTATTCAGTGTTTATGTCAAGGAGAAATCGTCACAGCTCGCACCCATTTAGGCTTTCCAACGTTTTCTTTCTCTTCTTCTCCTCACTCGTGTCAGGGTGGCGTGAGCAGTGTCCCACGGCAACACGCCTCCTCAGTTTCCTCCTCAGAGGAGTCAGTGTGGTGCAGGAGCCTCACACTCCCACGACCCCTAGGAGAGGTCAGCGTGCAGAACAGAAGGTTTTGGGGTGACATTTCTGTGTGAAATGCAGGTGCACACTAACCCTGGACGCCCAAATCACTGCTCAACCTCTCACACGTTTGTTGGTGGTCTGTTTTGAAAAAAGCACATTGTCCAAGTACTGGTTACAGGTCTGCTTTTCCCTGTCCTCCATGCTTTATGGAAGGCAATTGGGCTGTCTGATAAACCAGGAAGGAAAGCATGTTTGATTCATGGCAGAGAGAAGAAGCGCTGGCTCACTCTCGGCTTGGATCAACCCCTGGTCCTCATCTGTGGTTCTGACCTTGTGTAGACATTCGGGCTCTGCCCATCTCACCGTCCTCATTAACGGTGTGTCTGTGTGAGCCATCCACACGCGTTGCCTTCCAGTGCCGCGGGCAATTTGCATTTCCTCAAGCAACAGTTCATCACAGGCATTAGTATTCTGAAAATGCACTCTCATCTCTGCACCCGACGGTGTCATTTATTGACGCTGGCTCTTGACTACCTCTGTGACATTTTTCAGTCCCGACTGGGCACGAGCTGTGGCTGATAATACATTCAAGCATTTGACTCTCAGGTCGTGACTCAGACCGGGAAGCCCAAGGTGCGTTCTGTGGGCTTGGGTCACTATTCTTTTGTAATGGACTTTAGAGACGGCCATTTTCTACATGTCACGTCTGTTCCACTGGGAACTCATCTCCCTAAGCCCCTGTGCTCACGGCACGGATTTAAGCGTCCAGGATTAACAATTCACTGGAACCTCTTCTCAGTCCATTTCATATCTGATGTTAACGACAGCCCGTGTCTTTTTTTGCGTCTTTAAGTAAATTATCCCTAACTCTTTGTTTCTCACCCTCTCTCTCTGTCCTTCTCTCTCCCGTCCTCTGTCTCTCTGTCCTTCTCTCTCCCTCTGTCTCTCTGTCCTTCTCTCTCCCGTCCTCTGTCTCTCTGTCCTTCTCTCTCCCTCTGTCTCTCTGTCCTTCTCTCTCCCTCTGTCTCTCTGTCCTTCTCCCTCCCGTCCTCTGTCTCTCTGTCCTTCTCTCTCCCTCTGTCTCTCTGTCCTTCTCCCTCCCGTCCTCTGTCTCTCTGTCCTTCTCTCTCCCGTCCTCTGTCTCTCTGTCCTTCTCTCTCCCTTCCTCTGTCTCTCTGTCCTTCTCTCTCCCTCTGTCTCTCTGTCCTTCTCTCTCCCTCTGTCTCTCTGTCCTTCTCTCTCCCTCTGTCTCTCTGTCCTTCTCCCTCCCGTCCTCTGTCTCTCTGTCCTTCTCTCTCCCTCTGTCTCTCTTTCGTCATTTCGTCACGTTGCTGCTCTCGTCTCTGCTGGCGGTCTGGTACTTGCAGCCTCCTGTAAACCTTTGATTTTGCGTTTTAGCAGAAGCGTTTACTAAGATACGTCCTCCATCATCTTTTAAACCTCAAGCTCAGGAACCCTTCCCAGTAGATACCATAACAGATGGGCAGAGAGTTGCGGATTAGGAGCTAGGAGTGTGTCAACACTGCAACGTCTCAAACTGGCAACGCGCTTTAAACACGTTGACACATTTACGGCGACAACGACTCCAGTATTGATATCACCGGAGCAACCGGGCAACAACACAACCGTGTCTTCCAAAGCTGAAGTTGAAAGTTCGTTCGCCGTGTCAGAAGACGGATTAACGATTCTCCACGGCTACGGTCTAACAACGACAGCTCATTACATTACCCTGGAGTGGGAGATGAGGCACTGTGCTATGGACACGCCCCCTTTACGAGAGTCACACAAATGTGCGTCTGGCGGGACCGCTGAAGGGAGCCGCGGCCCGAGTGGAAACTTGAGAGACACAACAACCCCCGTCCCCGACACAGACCGTGCCAGGAACATCGCCAGTGCAGTCACGGAAGTTGGACTGGGGCCACGAACACCTCGTGGATTCAATCAATCTGCCGTCACAGGGAGTAACAGCGATGAGCCAGGTGTCCCGTCTCCACGGGGAGACCCAGGAAGACGGCGTCGCCCCATTCTCATCGCAACGCCACAGCTGTCCGGGTGCCAAGGACCAAGCAGGGGATGCTTTAGCCCCCCCCCACCCCCCTCCACCCACGGCATCCAGACTCGCAGGAACTCTGGCCGGGACGCGGCCGGGTGTTTTCCGGAGCAGTAGAGCTCGCAGAGCCCTGGACGCCAGCTGACAGACAAACCTGTCACGGAAAAACACGTCAAAGGCGTCTTCTCGACTCGCCTGCCGATGAATCTCGCGCGACTGAGGCGGACCAATCACAAGAGGAAACCGCCTCAGGCCTCACGTCCTCCGGGCCCCGGTGAGTCTTCTTCATTCTCCGCACGAGAACTCCGCTTGCAGGCACTTCCTGATGAGCATAACAACGGGCTGTTAGGGCCGGCCCACCGCCACGCTCTCGGTCTGTGTGGGTGTAGGGCCGGTCAGCGGCGTTCCTCCAGATGACGCATTTTCACCGAGGCCTGCGCACAAGCCCTTTATTGGCTGAGTGGACTAGCATGACAGCGCATCTCGTTCATGGTTATATATATTTTGTTTTACAGTCGTTCACGCCGCTGTTCAGTGTTCTGTAAAGGTATTTGCCTTGCACAGTGTCAGCATCAGCTGCAGCGCCGTTTCAGTCACATTGTCCAACTTATACGAGCTTGTAATAAGGTAGGTAAATGGTCAGGAGTGTTGGGTCAGCCAGGAAAACGTTGCTTATTGTTCAAATCCCAGGGCTGACCGGATCATAAATCTGGTGTAGATAAATCGAAGTTCGGTATTCTACAGCGTCGGCCTCTTTTGCCAAACAAACGACTGAAATGATCTACTGAAACCAAGGACGATTCGTTCTCCCTCTGCCTCAAACACTGAACTCTAACCCCACTGAGATACTATGATTTGGTGAGCCGTTCTGCCTTGCTGAGTAGCCCGAGGCCACAACACTCCACTCCAGGAAGTGTTTCTCCCACATGGAAGCATTGTGTCCAACGAACATTCAGAACCAAATAGCGGCTTTTTGTCACATTTTCTTATTCCTGTGTAACAGGAAATGTACAATGAAGTTGTCTCTTTTGCAA
Organism: Esox lucius; assembly: GCF_011004845.1. NCBI lineage: Eukaryota > Metazoa > Chordata > Actinopteri > Esociformes > Esocidae > Esox > Esox lucius. The sequence goes on from NC_047577.1 coordinate 5,576,424, forward strand.
TGGGGACGGCTCTTTTGGCAAATTTGTGGGCTTGGTGGAGGGGAATTGCTTCTGATGTTGTGACTATAGACTAGGGGAGTACTGCAGCAGCCGTGTATTTGTTTTAGAGCTGCGGAAATCGTTTTCTTTTGCTAATGAAAATGCCTGAAGAATTAACCACTAGTTTTCACACTGGGCTGAACAAACCTGTGGCTGTGTCCATGGGGCTGTTATTTCTTCTCTTCATACCGGGCTCCCTCTCACTTCAAATATTTCACCTTTTTCACATTCCATAAATTAACATCCTTCAATCTACCAGCAAAAAAAGGACAAACACACACACACACACACACACGTGCGCGCGCCCACACTTACACACACACACACACACACACACACTCCACATAAATTATTGACAGATCAGTATAATGGAACCTCTTGGCTGAAGCCATTATAGACCCACTCAAAGTTCTTCTATTCCTCCTTTCACCTCTCCCTCTCTCCTTTGCCCACTCATCTCTTCCTCTTATCTTTGATTAACTAACACTCCCTTTTCATGCCTTTCTCTCCCTCCTTCCTTTTCTCTCTCTCTCTCTTTCTCTTTCTCTATTTTACCAGTTTGGGCAGATTGTTCTCGTTTCAGTGGTAAATAGTGGCCAGATACACACTATTCACAGACAAACACACACCCACACACACACACACACACACACTCACAAACCAGGAAGTCCTGTTTGTCCGACTGACGTGACTGATGATGGCGTCAGTTCTAGATGTAGATAACCACATCCTGTTTGGAGGATCTAAGAAGTTAAACAAGCTGGTGGAAATGACACGTTCACGCTTGGATGGGGTCACATCTGTGTGAATTTAAAAAAAGTACATTACAGAGAAGAGGGTGAAGAAAAAGTCAATACTCAACACTTTAAATTGCAATCAAATTTCTCTAGCCAATCAAATGATGAAACAGTAGGCCTTGATTCTCTAGCCAATCAAATTATGAAACAGTAGGGCTTGATTCTCTAGCCAATCAAATGATGAAACAGTAGGCCTTGATTCTCTAGCCAATCAAATGATGAAACAGTAGGCCTTGATTCTCTAGTCAATCAAATGATAAAACAATGGTACTGGGTTCTCTAGCCAATCAAATGATGAAACAGTAGGCCTTGATTCTCTTGCCAATCAAATGATGAAACAGTAGGCCTTGATTCTCTAGCCAATCAAATGATGAAACAATAGGCCTTGATTCTCTAGCCAATCAAATGATGAAACAGTAGGCCTTGATTCTCTAGCCAATCAAATTATGAAACAGTAGGCCTTGATTCTCTAGCCAATCAAATGAAGAAACAGTAGTCCTTGATTCTCTAGTCAATCAAATGATAAAACAGTAGTCCTGGGTTCTCTAGCCAATCAAATGATGTAACAGTAGGCCTTGATTCTCTAGCCAATCAAATGATGAAACAGTAGGCCTTGATTCTCTAGCCAATCAAATGATGAAACAGTAGGCCTTGATTCTCTTGCCAATCAAATGATGAAACAGTAGGCCTTGATTCTCTAGTCAATCAAATGATAAAACAATAGTACTGGGTTCTCTAGCCAATCAAATGATGAAACAGTAGGCCTTGATTCTCTAGCCAATCAAATGATGAAACAGTAGGGCTTGATTCTCTAGCCAATCAAATGATGAAACAGTAGGCCTTGATTCTCTAGCCAATCAAATGATGAAACAGTAGGCCTTGATTCTCTAGTCAATCAAATGATAAAACAATGGTACTGGGTTCTCTAGCCAATCAAATGATGAAACAGTAGGCCCTGGGTTCCTTAGCCATTCGCTGGTTGGGATGATAAAGACATCATGTATTAATAACTGGACAAGTGAAAAAACACACTGTAAATAGAGAATACCAGAATCCAGACACTAACATGCTGAGCAGACTTGTGTGGTGGGTCGGGGGTGGCGTGGGGCTTTAAATCAATTTCCAGTGATTTACATACATAAGGACAAGGTCCCACTGGTGTTATATATGAGTCCTAGTGGCGTATTCTCCTTGAATTAATGAGAGTGTGTGTGTGTATGTGGGTGTGTGTGTGTGTGTGCGTGTAGCTGGCTTGTACATGATGCGGATAACAGGAAGACACCCTGGGGGTAAAGGAACCTGTCAGACACAAGACGTCTCCTTGAGATCTACAGTATGCACACACACGCACACACACACTCTCTCTCTCGTGAAGTCAATGAGAAAACACCACAGGGTTGAAGAGCTCTTCATCATCTTCCTATTGAGGAGTCATCTAATCAAACAAGATAGCAGACATCCTCCTCTTCATCCCTCCTTCTCTCTCTCCCTAACCTTTCTCCTTCCATCCTTCTCTCCCTCATTTCTCTCCTTCCATCCTTCTCTCCCTCATTTCCCTCCCTAACCTTAACCTCTCGATCCCTTTCTCGGTTTCCCCTCTTTCAGTTCCTCTCGTTCACACACCTACACAGACACAGACAGACCCAGGCATGAAGTCAGTGAGAAAACACCACAGGGACAAATAGCTCTTCATCATCTTGCCATTGTGAAGTCAGCTAATCAAACAAGACAGCCCAGACCCTCCTCCTCTTCCTCCATCCATCCCTCCCTCTCCCACTCAATTTCCCCATCTCCTTCTCTCTCTCCTTCTCTCTCTCCTTCTCTCCCTTTTTACTTCACAATCCGTTTTGCAAATGTCAAGACACCGTTATCAAAACTGTTGAACTTAACACAGTCAGTTGCAAAAATACAGTGAATTGTATTGAAGCATACTGCAGCCTTCCTGCTTTATTTCTTTAAATATCTCGAAAAACATCCAGGTTTTCCACTCTTCTTTTGTAACAGCGACCGTTGGTTATGTGACGATTCAGCAGGGGTAGCAGGACACCGATGCAGTAGTTACTTACACACAAACGACGTGGCTGAAAAACACAAGGCTCAAAACGTCCGGTACAAGGAACAGGCAACAGCAATAATGACCAACAAGAAACATGGGGGAAGGAGGAACTTAAATAGGGACACAACGAAGGGGCAAACAAGACACAGGTGAAAACCAAACAGAACAAGCTACGTTTTAAAGGAAAGGCAAAACCCAAACAGAACAAGGCAAAACAGAACCTAACAGGTTAATCTAAAAATATGGTTTTAAAGACAAATTTACCAATTTTCCAAAGTAGTAGCTGTTTTCAAGTTTTACAGGTCATGATCCCATGAATGAAGAAGTGTGCAATGTTGTGAGAGACTGTTAGCTTTCATTTGGGAGAAAGATTTTGAGAGTCCCAGGCATACAATGCCACGTTGCATGTTGTTTTGATGACTGTATTTAGAGTTTTCCACATTACTATCCACAGTACTGAACCATGCTTGTCAGCAATTGTCAAAAAACTGTAATACACACAATATATGCTGTAGCTATAAACAACATGTCCATGCCCTGAGGTGTTATGGTAAAATATAAACGTTTTTCACATGCTTTCACATATCGATGTACAGACTTAATGTACAGATGCATTTCTCTTATGGGAGGCAATATCTATTGAACGGGGCGTGCTTTTTTCCCTCTCTCTCTTCTTTCTGGGACACTTCAACGGCCACTAATGTAGTGAATACATGCATGGGAGCGTTGGGCGACACTACAAACAGGGTACGGAACGACGTGGAAAAAGGGTAAGTGTTTCACCGACGGAGATTTGCATGTCCTCACATGCTCTAATCTACACCAGAGCTCACCTTTTATTCCAACAGGGCTGAGTGTAATAGGAGATTAAGCAACAACGGGAGGGGCCGAGGGGAAAGATAGAACGACGGACAAAGAGGAAAAAAGCCAAGTGTTATATTTTAATGACATGGAAATGTCTTGAATTAGTAGCTTTTATCCTCTTTTGACTTTTGTGCTCTTTATTAAAAGTTCCCATGGCAACGCCTAAAGATGTTTTAGCAACTCAAACACCCCGCGTTTAAAGACAGGCTATTATCGAGACAGATGCTCTGAATCGTAGAGTGTGTTAACACGGGCATGGGCGTATGTTATATATTATATGCAAATATAGATACAGTGGGGAGAAGTGTTTGATACACTGCCAATTTTTGCAGGTTTTCCCACTTACAAAGCATGTAGAGGTCTGTAATTTTTATCATAGGTACACTTCAACGGTGAGAGAAGGAATCTAAAACAGAAATCAAGAAAATCATATTGTATGCGTTTTGAAGTAATTAATTAGCATTTTATTGCATGACATAAGTATTTCATACATCAAAAAAGCAGAACTTAATATTTGGTACAGAAACCTTTGTTTGCAATCACAGAGATCATACGTTTCCTGTAGTTCTTGAACAGGTTTTCACACACTGCAGCAGGGATTTTGGCCCGCTCCTCCATACAGACCTTCTCCAGATCCTTCAGGTTTCGGGGCTGTTGCTGGGCAATACGGACTTTCAGCTCCCTCCAAAGATTTTCTATTGGGTTCAGGTCTGGAGACTGGCTAGGCCACTCTAGGAGCTTGAGAGGATTCTTACGGAGCCACTCCTTAGTTGCCCTGGCTGTGTGTTTCGGGTCGTTGTCATGCTGGAAGACCCAGCCACGACCCATCTTCAATGCTCTTACTGAGGGAAGGAGGATGTTGGACAAGATCTTGCGATACATGGCCCCATCCATCCTCCCCTCAATACGGTGCAGTCGTCCTGTCCCCTTTGCAGAAAAGCATCCCCAAAGAATGATGTTCCCACCTCCATGCTTCATGGTTGGGATGGTGTTCTTGGGGTTGTACTCATCCTTCTTCTTCCTCCAAACACGGTGAGTGGAGTTTAGACCATAAAGCTCTATTTTTGTCTCATCAGACCACATGACCTTCTCCCATTCCTCCTCTGGATCATCCAGATGGTCATTGGCAAACTTCAGACGGGCCTGGACATGCGCTGGCTTGAGCAGGGGGACCTTGCGTGCACTGCAAGATTTTAGTCCATGACGGCGTGGTGTGTTACTAATGGTTTTCTCTGAGACTGTGGTCCCAGCTCTCTTCAGGTCATTGACCAGGTCCTGCCGTGTAGTTCTGGGCTGATCCCTCAACTTCCTCATGATCATTGATGCCCCACGAGGTGAGATCTTGCATGGAGCCCCAGACTGAGGGAGATTGACCGTCATCTTGAACTTCTTCCATTTTCGAATAATTGCTCCAACAGTTGTTGCCTTCTCACCAAGCTGCTTGCCTATTGTCCTGTAGGCCTTCCCAGCCTTGTGCAGGTCTACAATTTTATCCCTGATGTCCTTACACAGCTCTCTGGTCTTGGCCATTGTGGAGAGGTTGGAGTCTGTTTGATTGAGTGTGTTGACAGGTGTCTTTTATACAGGTAATGAGTGCAAACAGGTGCAGTTAATACAGGTAATGAGTGGAGAACAGGAGGGCTTCTTAAGGAAAAACGAACAGGTCTGTGAGAGCTGGAATTCTTAATGGTTGGTAGGTGATCAAATACTTATGTCACGCAAGAAAATGCAAATTCATTATTTAAAAATCATACAATGTGATTTTCTGTTTGTTTTAGATTCGGTCTCTCAGAGTTGAAGTGTACCTATGACAAAAATGACAGACCTCTACAGGCTTTGTAAGTAGGAAAACCTGCAAAAACGGCAGTGCATCAAATACTTGTTCTCCCCACTGTATATCTATATAATAACTGTCAGAGTCCCAGGGATCCAAGGCAAGGGCCCTGCTGAGCGGTTTATTACAGCAAGAAGGAGTGCTCGGGGAGGAGGTGAGGTTGCTAATCAACAACAGAAAGCAAACCGCTGTGATGTGGAGGCGCCGTGACCCGGTGTCACACTCTGTCTGACCTCCATTGCTGCCACTTCCTCCTCTCCAGATCCTTGTATTTCTCCAAACGAGTGGCCTCCATCTCTCCCCCCCTGCCCGCTCCCCGGGAGCCACTTTATCTGTCCCTTGAGGAGGTCCCAGTGATTTACAGGAGGCGCGGGGAGGGGAGGGTCCTACTGGTTGCCCCTGGATGGTTCCAGAACATTCCAGCCTTCTTCCTTGGGGGTGCATTCACACCAGATTAAATATATTTATAAGGACGTCAAAACAAATTGTGCATGATGGTTAGAGACAATATTCCATATTTTCTTTTCTTTTTCGGTTTCTTGTCATACTTTGTTTTCTCTAATGTGATTGAGAGTAAAAGTCAGTCCTAGGAGGTACATGTATTGGTTCGCACAAGGCCCTGGTGTGTGTTTGTGTGTTGAGGAGGTAAAGAAAAGGGCAAAGAACCACACATTCTCTGAAGATGGCCAGGGATGACTCTGCTGTCCTCGTTTCAAGAGTTAGAGCTGGAATTACACACAAGAACACCAAAGAATCATCGTCAAAATTACATCAGGTCCTCAACATTGATGTCTTGAGCACTGGCCACTAGGGAGATGAGTATGGTTCCTTGGGCAAATGGGGTCTGTCTTGATCTAATACAGCTCCTCACTGTGCAGGGATATCACTCTTTTCCTCTGTTCAAATGCTTTTCCCACACCTCAGCTCTTAGAATGAGCCCGTACATTCAACAGTAGACAGCATCCAAGTGTCATGATTTTCAGGGAGTAACCGTTTCTCAACTATAGGCAGACATCTTATTTAAAGGGAATTCATGAGACCTTGTTTCTTTCAGATCACTAATAAGGAACCACTGAAGGCTCACTGACACACATCGCTCCAAACGTGATTTTCTTCCCAGAGACCATTTCATGTTTTCTAGACCCGTTGATGCACAAACATGTTCTAGTCTTAGCTAGCGGCAAGATCATATGAATGAGCTCCATCTGTTTTTCTCCACCTCTAATCTCGCTCTCTTTCTCTCTTACCATCCCTCCATCCATCATACAAGGGAGGGATACAGGAAATGGACACGGAGCAGGTGTTTTAGGCGCTGTCGGGCGTTTCATTAACATAAATAGAAGTGTGAAGGGAGGGGGTGAGCCAGATATCATTGAGAGAAAACAATCCGCTGTGACGGGGAGGCGGCGTTGCCTGTGTGGCGGTCTCCTGGCGGCAGTTTTGGGAGAACGGGCTCCTCATGCTTCGAGCTGCGCTCCCCCTGCCTGGCGTTGCATCCTCTTTCTCTGCTCCAACTCCTCGACTTTAACCCAGTGTCTCCATCTCCGGCTTCTACCACGGCTGTTCCACCAGCCTCTTCATGCCCACCCAGACCAGGGACCCTCTTCATGCCTACCCAGACCAGGGACCCTCTTCATGCCTACCCAGAGCAGGGACCCTCTTCATGCCTACCCAGAGCAGGGACCCTCTTCATGCCTACCCAGACCAGGGACCCTCTTCATGCCTACCCAGACCAGGGACCCTCTTCATGCCTACCCAGACCAGGGACCCTCTTCATGACTACCCAGACCAGGGACCCTCTTCATGCCTACCCAGAGCAGGGACCCTCTTCATGCCTACCCAGAGCAGGGACCCTCTTCATGCCTACCCAGAGCAGGGACCCTCTATCTATCTATCTCTCTATCTATCTATCTCTCAACATCCATGTATCTATCTATCTTTTTAAATCTGTGTCTCTATCTTTCTCTCTATATACATGTATCAACCTATATCTCTATGTCAATGTATCTATCCATCTCTCTATTCATGTTTCTATCGTTCTTTTTAAATCCATATATCTTTCTCTCTACATCTATGTATCCTTCTATCTACATATATGTATCTATCTATCTATCTCTCTACATCTATGTATCTATCTATCTCTCTATCTATCTATGTATCTATCTATCTATCTCGCTACATCCATGTATCTATCTACATATATGTATCTATCTATCTATCTATCTATCTATCTATCTATCTATCTATCTATCTATCTATCTATCTATCTATCTATCTCTCTACATCTACCTATCTATCTATCTCTCTACATCTATGTATCAATGTATCTATCTATCTCTCTACATCTATGTATCTATCTATCTCTTGTTCTATCCATCTGTTTCTGTCTGTACCCTCTATTCTTTATATAATTCTCAATCTTTTTATCCCTTTCCTGTGTTTCTCTCACAATCTCTTTCTCAATATTTTCCCAATGTACGTTTTCATCCCCATCTCTCCTTCTGTCTGCCCCTCCCCTCTCCCTCCTCTTTTTTCTCAATCTGTCTCTTTCCGTCTCGGTAACATGTCATGCAGAGCATACAGGACTTTTTTTTTTTTATTGTTTTCGCTGGCCCCTGGTTCTGACTCCCCCACCCCATTCTACCTTGATCTCTACCCCAGTCGCAGATAGCCTGCCTGGTTCTAGCTGTCCCTGAAGACCCACTGATCACTTCACCAGACATGGAGCTCACATTATCACACACACACACAGACAGACACACACAGACAGACACACACACACACACAGACAGAGAGAGGGGGAGAAAGACAGAGAGACGCACGGAGAGAGAGGGAGAGAGAAAGAGAGGGAGAGATGGCAAGGTGGGGTGGGGAGTAAGTAAAGGAGAGTGAGACAGATAAATGAAAAGAAAAAGATGCCGAAAGTGAGTTTATAAAGAAAGAGAGAAAGAGAGAAAGGGAGGTGGTACAGAGAAGGTTTCTGAGAGGAGAGAGGGACTGAGAACGTGGTGGAGTGACAGAAAAACATGACAGAGGGAAAGAAAGAGAGCTGTTGAAAGATGGATATCTGTATGGATGGACAGTTGTAGAAAGAAAGAGAGGAATGGCGAGAGAAGGACGCTGTGAGCTGATGGGAGAAACTGAGCGGCCATCCACTGTTGTGGAGAAAGTACTGAGAATTGGCTGAGGATCGAGCCATTTTACTCACGTGTTTTCTACTTTATTTCAGCATGAGTAGGTGTGTGTGTGTGTGTGTGTGTACTTGGTTTCAGGGATTGGAAGCAAAATTACTTTTCCGACCATTTAGTTCTGAACAGAAACACAAATTGTTTTGAATTCCGTTCCGCTTTTCAAAACAGCAAAATAAATTTCTGAGCCAGTTCTTGTTTCTTGTCATTTAATGAGTGCGACGTCCCATCATACGAAAGCAGATACATTCTATATGATAAATGGAATTGGGTAGAGGTGATCGTTTTGTATTGTACATTTTGGTTGTTGGAAACTCAAATAAACATAGTTATCGCTTTGGGAGCGATGGAGGAATATACAGGTTGACATGGACCTTAAAAGATTTTGGCCATTTGTCTCTTCATGAAATGCTTAATAAGGTGCATGGGGTACTTTTAATTTGAAGAGGTATCTAGATTACACAATTGGGTTTATCTTACTATAGACATATACGGTGGTGCCAGATATACTGGTGTCTGGCACCACTAGCTGAGGACACATATATGTTAAAGGGTTTGTCACTAGGCGATAGGCTGTTCGGTAACACTTTATTTGAAGGGGTGTGCATAAGAGTGACAAGACACTGTCATGACACTGTCATAACCATGATATGACGCACGAAGGAATCAGTTTGAACGTTTATGAACGTTGTCATTAGGTGTCATTCGGGTTGATTATGTCATTTTTTATGCAAGGCTGACATTGTTTGGAATGTCTTTTTTATGACAACATGACAGTAACCAAGACAACATAACCTGTCATAAACATGGGCCTAATTATCAAACTTGAAGAAACTATTTAGCCAGTATTCTGAACTTTGCTGATCCTGAGACTGGTGCTCATACTCAGCATATTTAGCATGCATGGCAGAAATACAAATTGGAAATATGGAGTCATAAAGGTAATCGCACTCCTGAGTCACTGAAGATGATTGTGGCACCTCTGGTTAGCCATACACTATTATAATGGCGTCTTGGGCAGACACCAAGTAGTTAACCTGTTCCGTTCTGATCAGTCCACGCTGATTGGACTTTCATGAGTTAAAAAGATTGCTTTTCATTCAAAGCCACATACTCTCCCCCTCACTGACAGTTCATCAAAAACAGGCATATTTGTCCTTCAGCAAAGCTTTCAGCACCACTTTAAATTCACCTAGAGACACTTGGCTTTCAAGCCTGAATGAACAAAGCTAATTCCACTGCAGATCATTAAAAGGCGGTTTCAACTAGTTCAGAAGCCACCACTGACCTAACTACTACAATCCAGTTTCCTGCTGAATTACATGGTTTTAATTATAAACTAACATCAGACATTCTGGAAGTTTCTTTCAACAGATGGCCCACCTTAACAACCAAAATGAAATACCACGATGAGTCCAAGAACTGTCACCAGAAAATAAATTGAGGCCTAACGGAAAGACACCATCTCAAGGATTAAGTGCTGTAAATGATATCCTTATAATCCAACACAGACAGAAATGTGGCCCGAAAAAGGCATTTTGGACTATTAAAAGACAAACACTGGGCCTATTTCTGTAAAATAATCCCGTATTGATCTTCAGCTTCCTTACTAATTCAAGAACGTGTTTTACGTTACATCTTCTCATCAAGCCAAATCCCAGGATACTTAAGAGAGGGAACTAGTTCAATTTGCGATACAGCCAGAGAGGAGTTTTGAAGGGCCTTAGAGAATATTATTTATTTTGTTTTGCTTGTATCTAGAATTACTTATATATTGATTTGTGTATTGATTGAAAATGAGTTAAAAGTTTTGGTTTATAAAAGGTGCAGTGGATTACTTTATCATCAGCATACAAATCTACTTCAAAAGTAGAAGTATTCCCAGTGTCATTAAGAAAGACAGTGAACACAATTTTAAATTGAAGAACCTACTTTATATACACAGAATTCAGATGTAACTCTGTCTGTTCCAATAGCCTGAATTCTGCCATTGAGGAAATTCTGAAACCCTTAGAAGGCATAATTTCCCAAACCTAAAGAGGTCAGCTTGCTCAGTAAGACATAATGATCAACTGCATTCGAGTCCTTGGACATGTATTTGAACAAGGTAAGATAATTGAACTTTTCATCAAATGCATCAAATGCGTGTAATTTATTACCAGTGAGGCTGTGGAAGAAGTGCTGTGTCCTGACTCATGTACGTTTAAAACGGTTCTCAGACAGAAGGACATATATCTCAACATTCACCAGTGACTTAGACGTCTTAGCCAGAACAGTTCAGAAATCAGGTGATAGATGTGAATGTTTCCTGTGCCCGCATCCATACCGAGAGCAGGCACAAAAGCAGTTCAACACTGTAGGAATATCTCCTGAAACCAACGTTTGATTAAAATATGTGTTGTAGAATTTGCTATAAGCAGAACCTGGCTCTTAAGCGGACCTGGGTCAAGTTTGGCAGATTATTTATTTGAATCTGGAGCTAGGAAGATAGCAAGGACTGTAACTTGCTGAATAGACACAACTTGACCTTACAAGAAAGTAGGCAATGGCTTTAAAAAAGATAGCCTGTTGAAATAAAGTGGCGATTAAATGCATTCATGATAGCATTTTTATCAATAATGGGAAATTAGTCTAGGTGAATTGGTTGGGGCAGGGAGGGAAACAAACCATTTTTTTCCCCCCTGGATTCCCTCTGCATTCACATGTCGTGGTCCTTTGATCGGAATACTTCCCTAATGATAGCAGGGCCCATGACTCTGATGTTAGCAGGGCCCATGACTCTGATGTTAGCAGGGCCCATGACTCTGATGTTAGCAGGGTCCATGACTCTGATGTTAGCAGGGCCCATGACTCTGATGTTAGCAGGGTCCATGACTCTGATGTTAGCAGGGCCCATGACCCTGATGTTAGCAGGGCCCATTACCCTGATGTTAGGAAGGTCCATGACCCTGATGTTAGCAGGGCCCATGACTCTGATGTTAGCAGGGTCCATGACTCTGATGTTAGCAGGGTCCATGACCCTGATGTTAGCAAGGCCCATGACTCTGATGTTAGCAGGGCCCATGACTCTGATGTTAGCAGGGCCCATGACTCTGATGTTAGCAGGGTCCATGACCCTGATGTTAGCAGGGCCCATGACTCTGATGTTAGCAGGGCCCATGACTCTGATGTTAGCAGGGCCCATGACTCTGATGTTAGCAGGGCCCATGACTCTGATGTTAGCAGGGCCCAGGACTCTGATGTTAGCAGGGCCCATGACTCTGATGTTAGCAGGGCCCATGACTCTGATGTTAGCAGGGCCCATGACACTGATGTTAGCAGGGCCCATGACCCTGATGTTTTTTTTTTTAATTTTGTTTATTTGATTGGGACAGTGCATGTTAATGAACAAAACATGGAGTACATGCATGTAAACATGCCGGATTATAGCCAAGGGCTAATTTCCATCCGTAGTCCCACGGGCTAAGATCACACAGCTCACAAAAACATTGCAAAATAAAATTTACATCTACAGTCAGTTCATAAATTTGCTAAATCCTATATACAATATTCACACAAAACTACATTCAACTGCACAAACACTAATCCATATACACATTACAAAGTAAAACAATTTAAAAAAGGATAAAACATACATACTAATGTGTGCAACTTTGATTTTCCCATAGCCATTTCTTCAAATGGACTTGTTGGTAGGGCCCATGACCCTGATGTTAGTAGGGTTGTCAATGTCTTCTCTTGACTGGTAGACTAGGCCTCTCACAGCCTCACCAGACCAAACACTTCCAGCCATGTCCTTAAGTCATTGCAGCCTTCACCCAAATCATCGCCTGAACCTGCGACAAATAGCACAAATCCATTATCTTATTGTACCATTTTGTACTCAGTGAATCCATTGTAAAATGCGGCTGCGGTATCTTTAAGAAGCCTTAAATTAGGGAATTTTTTCTCATTTACAAATGTTTTTTCTCGTATCTTCTAGATCATGAGAGTTGTTTGTCCTAGCGTCAGTAGAGTAGAGATTTCTTTTGGGATGGGAAGAAGGCCAGGGAGTTTAGACACAGATAAATACAGGCAAACGTTTTCAGTTGGCAGAGGTCTGACACTGGTTGGAGAGGCTTTTGAGTGACAGAGGGACTTCTTTGCATATTGTTGCTTTTTTGTGGGACTGAAAAACTATGCCTGGAACATAAAATAATACAATTTACTGGTTCCCATGCTTGTAAGAAAACAGTTCTAGTCTGAAAAGAAAGGTGTTTTGAGAAAAATGATATTGTATTCGATTATACATCCTCAACCAGTTCTAACCTGTGGTTGGAATGCTAGGTCAGAGGTCAGGGTTCCCCCAGGAACAATGGGACAAGGAGCATTCTAGGGTGTCCGGCTCTCACATGATCATACAATTATTATACATGTCCAAAAATACTACTCAATAGAGTTCCAATTTTCCATTTCCCGATTCTGTAAACTGATATCAGATGAACCTGGGAATCTTGGAATATGTACCGAAATGATTTAACATTAGCCTTTCCAAACGTGTGACTGGAGAAGGGGCTGCTGGGAAGCTGCAAGGCAGAATCAGGAGGCTGAATGGCTCCAATACATTGCTTCATTTTCTTCTTCAACACATTTGTGTTCTGTCTTCTAAAGGGGCCGTTTTTTTTTTTTTACGTAATGTTAGCCTGACCATTTATTCTTGAATTATAAAATATGTATTATTTGTGTTATTGTGGATGGTCAGTACTCGATTCCACAGCTTGGCCTGGGAATTTAAGAGCACTTACAATTCCACATCCCTCAACCTTTTACGGAATAATTGTTAAGGGAGAGTGCTTTGTTAAAGTTGGATTGCTGTACAACTGTGCCTTTAAGGAAAACATCTGTGATCTATCAAAAGGTGAGAACTCAAATCCAGAATAAAAACCATCTAGCAGTAAATAACTAGGATAACAGCCTGTCTCCAGATGGGAACTCATGCTGACTGGAGCTGAGGTTATTCACTGTTTGACATTTAACCCTAGGTTGAAGGTTACAAAACCTCTACTGGGGTCAGTTGGGTGTCACACAGGCTGCCATGTGAGCAAAGACAGAGCGATGGGCAAAGCAATGTACAAAGCAGAGCGAGGTAAAAGATAGAGCGGGGTAAATGACAGACCAATGGGTAGAGCGATTTTAAAGACAGAACAACGGGCAGAGTGATGTAAAAGACAGAGCAATATAAAAGACAGTGATAGACCGAGCAATGTAAAAGTTAAAGCAAAGGACAGAGCGATGTAAAAGGTAGAGCAATGGGCAGAGCGATGTAAAAGGCAGAGCGATTTAAAAGACAGAACGATGTAAAAGGTAGAGCGATGTAAAAGACAGAGCGATGTAAAAGACAGAGCGATGTAAAAGGTAGAGCAATTCAAACACAAACATGTGCACACAGACACACTGTTGATCACAGAACGTGCTCGCAGCCAGGAAAATAAACAGTTACCTCTCACCACTGCACAAATCACAGAGTCTGAGAGAAACAGATAGTGGGAACGAAAGAAAGAAGGAGAGTGAGAAAACACAGAGGGAGAGAAAAGGGTGGGGGTGAAAGAGGGACAAAGGGGGGAAAGAAAGATGTAACCAGAGGGCCGATGAGGAAACACTGAAGAGAGATTTGATAATCCCACCAACGTAAACGGGATGATTGAAAACGTAAACGGGATGATTGAAAAACGTAAACGGGATGATTGAAAACAAGTGAAAGGAAATGTACAAAAATGTGTCCTTGACAGAACTTTTTAATTAACCCTCAAATGTCCCTTTGGGCTGTCACCTCCACATAGAATGTCAGGACACAGCCCTCTCTGTCCGCTCGGTCTCACCATATGGGTTGCAACCCACGGACGCACAACATCAGGGCAGAACAGGCGAGGTTGGCCCGGCCTGCCGTCAACATGTAAACTATTTTTATTCCCCAGATGTTTATTGAAAACATGAACACGTATGCACAATGGCCGCTCACGGGGTCTCATTAAACCCGCTATGTTTTTGGTTAGCCAGCTAGCGTAATCGTTGCCGTGTTGGTTGTGAGGGTGAGTCAGAACGCAGACGGGGAACCCAGAACCAGCAAGCGTTGGAGTAAGACTCCACATCGTTCCAACAGAACAAATGCCGGGGGCGCACTCAAAACATGGGTCTACCACGGAAATTGAAACAAAATGTGCTTTTTGTTTCATTTGTCCTGTCTCTCCTCGTTCCCTCTCTTCTGTGTTTTCTTCATCATTCCTCTTTTCCTTCGACTACGCATTCAGTTATTGTGGAAACCCCATCCTTCCCCCCGCGCACCGACACGCCTGTTTCCAATTGGCTTTGTGGACATCTGATCAAAATAAATAAACACTGACAGAGGTTTGCGTACAACATTTTTAAAGAAGATCAATATGAAGAAAGCAAAGAAAATAAGGCACATTCACAAGTGTCTGATGGTTAGGGCCGTCCGTGACATGAGAGTTGTGTACTCTGGCTGTGGAGCTGAAACGAGTGTTGCTCCCCTGAATTTGTGCCCGGGCTAACTGAAAGTTGAACTAACATGTAGAACATAATAACAGCCGACACTTTGGCCGGGGTAGGTACACTCTCAGACAGAACGGCTCTCCACCCAGGAGCATTGCAGAGGGGCACAGGTGTGTTTCTGTGAGTGTGCAGGTGTGTCTAGGTGTGTGTGTCCAGGTGTGTGTGTGTGTGTGTGTGTGTGTTTGTGTGTGTAGAACTACTGTTTACTATAACTCATTTCTATTTTTCTTTTTTATTTCTTTCCTCTTCTTCCTCTATCACTTTCTCTCTCTCTCTCTCTCTCTCTCTTTGAGAAGGAGCCAATCTATTTTGCTCTGGCGGAAAACATAAATTCTGACAGGAATTCTCTGCCTCTATGTACGACAGGGCTGGGATCATCCTCTCTGTCTCTTTCCCTCTCTCTGTCTGACAGAGTGATAACAGCTCACCAGGGATGATGGAAAACTGGGAACAGTGTGTTCCTCCGACAGCGTTGTCCCAGCCTCTGAAATCTTAACAAACCAAGTCTCAAACCTGTCGGGTGGAGTGGAGCAGATTTGGACTTGTTTATACTTCTGTTCCACTGGTACGAACAGATACTTTGTTTGCATTATTCATTTTCCTACACCTCAGATATACAGTACACACAAACAAACACACAAACAAACACACACACACACAGATATCCTTCAATTGCATTCATTGTGATGTCTTGTTGGGGAGTAGTGTGAAACATATACATTGAACACAAAAGAAGAAGTGAAGGCTAAACGAAACAATGTTCAGTAAATGTTCTTCTAGAAGTGAAGGCTAAATTATGTTCTGTATACATTCCTTGGTTTATTATAACTGTATAGAATTCTGTTCCATTGACACACACAGTCACAGTTTTACAGTCACATGTTTTACAGTCACAGTTTTACAGTCACAGGTTTTACAGTCACAGGTTTTACAGTCACAGGTTTTACAGTCACAGGTTTTCACAGTCAGGTTTTACAGTCACAGTTTTTACCGTCACTGAAAGTCCCTAAATTTAACCCTTCACTTAACTCCCCAACCTGGACTGAACACACAAGCACACACACACACACAACATACACACACACACACATAACCAGGTACGTGTACAGGAATTCCAGATCTATTCCAGGTGCGGAAGAGGGAGAGGTAAACAAAGAGTGTGACACATCTATTCCAGGTGCAGAAGGGGGAGAGGTAAACAAAGAGTTTGACACATCTATTCCAGGTGCAGAAGAGACAGAGGAGAGGAATGATGCAGTGGGATTAAAAGACAATCAGAAAGAAAATGTGGAGTTACTTGGAGTTACCTGGATATGTCTGCCAATCGTACTGATTCGGAATCATTATACATACCCAATGAGCCCATTTATTGCAGCTATCAATATTTAATCATCTGCTTTCAACATGGTTCCATTTGATTGTGATTCAGCATTCCATCAGTCATCTGTGGACCTGTGCTGTCCATATTGAAGGCATTTGACTCACTCAGTTAATTAAAGGATGGATCATTGCTATTAAAAATGCAAGAAAAACAATGCTGGAATTTCCAGACTGATTTTGTTTAATGTTTTGAGCAAGGACTTCTTTATATGTTGTTCCTTGATGTGACTGATGACCAAAGGAAATACTTTATAATAGCAATATGTTTTTAAGAGTTACAACCTAGTATATGTGCTTCTAAATTGAACCATTTCTCAAAAATACTGAAGCTTTAAAGGCATTTATAGGTAAAACATGTGACATTTCTGCCAGAATCACAACAACACTAGTAATAATTACAAAATTATAATTCACCAGAAGAAAGAAATGCTGCCTGTTTTGGCCAGCTGTCTTGTTAAGGCCATGAATCCTTGTCATATCGTTCGATGTTGTTGTCAAAGTTTTGTGGACCGATCGCGAAACACTCTCATCATAACTCATTCTTAACTCCTGGCAGCATGCGCTTGACTAATGTTTTGTGCAATAAAAAGTTAAATAGATACAGCATTTTCTGGAACACCTTGTCTCATGCGTTCATTGTAAATGAACCAGTAATGTGGTCAACATCATAATGTGGTCAACATCTCTTCCGAGACCTCGAGAAGCATCAGGGACTGCTGGAATGTCCACCGATAACGGTCCACCATTTTGTGGGAAAATCAAAAAGGAATAAATACCCATACCTCAAAAGGACACACAAAGATACGTAATTGAGCGAGTATTAATGATTGATTATTAAACAAATTATTTGTAAATGCTTTTCTGTGTGTAATTATTCTACGTGCTATCAAGAGATATTGTGAGGCAATCTTCAGGATGTAATTAATTAGATATAAAATATGAATTCAATATGTAATTAAAAAGACGCCATGGCAGCTCCTTATTCACTCAACTCATCTCTCTCCCTCCCAGGAAGATCTGACAGGGTACTCCCTCCCTCGGACACAGGGTTTATTCCCCCACAAAAATTATTCACCACACAGTACACTACTTTGACCAAAGTCCTTAGGGAACACGGGATCTGGAACCATTATGTTTATGTAAGAATTAAGTAGTTCTCTATATGAACATGGTGGCTTCATCTTGAAAACAGTTGGAGGGTTGGACAGCTACTATTTCAGTGGGTGGCCAATATCGTGAACTTCCCCTAGCAACCGCACAATGTTCTCCTTAGGGTTCCAAACCTTCCCGCACTACCTGGAGATACATTCCAGGCTGTCCATATATGGTCATGCATTTAGTAAAATACCCATGTTTTTGTTGTGGAAGTGACATAATTTTGCAATGTGTACTGAATAGAATGTGTTACACACAGGGAGATACACACATTTACGCACACACACACACACAGATTTGGAGGTTAAGGTTAGAAGTAGGGTTAGTGGCGTTTAGGGTTTGGTTTTGGTGCTTAACATTAAGTTAACATTAGGGAAAGGGGGATTTTGTATTGCTGTGATTTTTTAGGACCCAAACACGGACAGAAGAAAGAATATGGATGTGCGTGTGTGTGCGCCTCTGTGTGGGAGTCAACTGTCAATACCTACAGTGTAGGACAAGCTGGATGGGGTTTGGTTTCAATGTTTAACCGGGCCGGAGTGGAAAAGTGGACAAGACCACTGGATTAATCAGGGCTTACGAGGTTCAACACAGCAAGTCTTCTTCACAGACAGACAGCTGTGATGTCAAAACAAACAGGCCAAACACAGTGACTACCTTTGATTACAGGGGAACCGTGGGCGCCGGGTGATGTCACAACCACTGGAGATACTATGACATCATAAGGAGACGGACGTTGTTCTTATCAGTCAGAAGAGTTAGAGACAATAGGACAAGAGTCAGTTATTTTTGGGTAGAGAGGCGCTCAGTTCATTTGGGAATTGGTGGATCAATAGGCTTTGTTTTGCTCTTGGGGCGTTTAGGCTGAATATCTCCATTAGAACTGCTGACATAAAAAAGGGCTTCATAAAATACAATTAATTTGATTGACTAATTATTATGAAAATAGGCGGAATACTCTTTTTATTTAATCACATAATAGCCCCAGTGTGTTCTAAAATCTAAAATTAAATTGCTCAATGGACCATGTCTAAAGAAATACCATGACAAATATTTTTGTTACACAAGTGGCCCCCAGAGGAATGAGTCCACGCTTTGCTAGTCTCTGGCACGAGAAAGTTAGAGAAACCATGTGTTCTATCAAGAACACTGTCTACCCCATCCAACCACATGTTCTATCTAGAACACTGTCCAGCCTCCACAACCACATGTTCTATCTAGAACATAGTCCACCCTACACAACCCCATGTTCTATCTAGAACATAGTCCAGCCTCCACAACCACATGTTCTATCTAGAACATAGAACATGGGGTTGTGTAGTGTGGACTATGTTCTAAATAGATCACGTGGTTGTGGAGGCTGGACTATGTTCTAGATAGTCCACCCTACACAACCCCATGTTCTATCTAGAACATAGTCCAGCCTCCACAACCACGTGTTCTATCTAGAACATAGTCCAGCCTCCACAACCACGTGTTCTATCTAGAACATAGTCCAGCCTCCACAACCACGTGTTCTATCTAGAACATAGTCCAGCCTATCTTGAACACTGAAGTACTCGTCTCCAGTGATGTACATCTCTTTCTGCGTCACCCCTTAAGTCACGCTGAAGTCACTCCCCTTCCCATGACCAGCCAGGTTCCACATGACACCTGTTTATTACTTCCTGTCCTATTTCAGCCACCGGAAGCTAGGGACCATGGTCATAACAAAGAGAGGTGGGTACTCTCGCTAAGAGAGACCTCTAAAGACCCCAGTAGCTATGAGACGTGTGTGTGTGTGTGTGTGCGTGTGTTTTGTGTGTGTTTCTGTTATGTACAGGGCTGTGCACAGACCTTTCTAGAGGCATGTGCTGAAAGAGACCTACCTGTGCACGTACCTGGTTATGTGTGTGTGTGTGTATGTTTTGTGTGTGTGTGTGTGTGTTTTGTGTGTGTGTGTGTGTGGGAAGCAACCATCAGGGGGAGAACAGAGGGTCACGACAGCGAGTCTTAACCTACGGGGGATGAAAGCCCCACAATGTTCTGACATTCACTGAACACAGTAGAAAAGTAGAAAACCAACAGCTTCAAATAATTGAACAAAAAATAAAAATAGTCAGTTGCAAGGGGCTTCTTGATTTTAGATTTTGTTGCCATGAAATCAAATTAAAAGAGGGATTCAAAATAAGATAACTGTCATACAAAAACATGAATCATCAAAAGTGCAATTACCTATTTCAACACAAAATACAGAGTCACATAAACAGGATAACACCAAAATGATGAACGGCGTTCGCAATGAACATGGGGTGAACATGAAGGAGTGAGACTAAATGTGTGCGTGTGTGTGTGTGTGAGTGTGTGTAAACAGAGTGTGCCCATGGAGACCTGTGTGTGATTGAATGTCTCCAAAGTGAGTGAGTGTAACTGCGTGGAAGAGTAATGTGGTGCCGTTCAGGGTGTGGAAAGCCAGGCAGCTAGTTTAACAGTCTGATGGCCTGCTCATAGATCCTCTCAGTCAAAAGGTTGGCAGCCTTTAACAGCTGTAAATCATTAAGAATACAATCCTACTGACCTTGCACAACTCGGGCGTATGTATTGTTTTCGTTCAGACGGCTCAAGCACAGTTTTGTTTGGAGCTTTTCTGACTACGTTTCAGGCATGTTAAAGTCCAATCGGCACCATTCAAGAAAACACTTTTTTTTTACTGTCATTTTACCAGGTAGGTTTTCCAAGAAACAAATCGTCACACACAGCAACAACCTGGGAGCATTTGAGGTTAAGTGTCTTTTCTCAGGGACGGAACGACAGGGGTTTCCACCTTGGGGATTGGAACCATTGACCTTCCGTCTCCCTGGCCCAGCGCCCTTGCCCACCAGACTACGTTCCTGCCCTGGGGCAACAATTTAGTGTTTACTGCCCTGCTGAAAAATTACCACCCCTTACCCTCCTGTTACCCTCCTGTTACCCTGCTGTTACCCTCCTGTTACCCTGCTGTTACCCTTCTGTTACCCTGCTGTTACCCTGCTGTTACCCTCCTGTTACCCTGCTGTTACCCTCCTGTTACCCTGCTGTTACCCTGCGTGCACTGACTTCCACCATCGACCGCCAAGCGCAGCCGCTACGAAATGTCCACAGGCGTGGTCCTCTGAGGACGTGAATGGACGGGGGGGGGGGGGGGGCGGGGCTCGCTGGTTCTCGAGCTCGTAACTCATTTTGATATTCAGGGCTCTGAGAGAGACGCGCAAATCAATGGACGCCACGGCGATAGACAGTCCTACCGTGCTGGATGTATTTTAATCACGCACCGCTCATGACTACAGAAATGTTGCCCGTTAAATGCATGTAAACTGCTGTTTTGTTTGAAATGTATTATTTTTTTTGTCCGACCACCAGGTAAGACAAGCTGTCGCCACAGAAAATACAAGCTACGTCGAAGTAAAGACACGGATGAACGCTTTTTGTGCGTGTGACCGATGCACAATCGATCCCTCGATCAATAATCAAACCCACAGGATTTCTTGTCCTCAGAATGTGTGATCAGCAGAAGGGGGGGGGGGGGTTGTGTGTGCGCATGTCTGTGTTTGGGTGAGACAATGTATGATCAATCTAAAGCCCTCGGGATTTCTTGTCCTCTGAAAACGTGATCTGCATGATTCCTGTGTGTGTGTGTGTGTGTGTGTGTGTGTGTAATTAATCTGGAGAATCTCATTACCTATAAATACATTTATTTCATATGTAACCTTAATTACCAAGGCGATGTCATACATTGCCTCAATTAAATAATGATGATATCACCCCACTCTTCCAATAGAAGATCAACATTGAAGACAGCTAATATTCTCGTCTCGGCTGGCTGTTATTGTTATTAGGCAGTTTCAGTCAAGTCTTCAGTACACAACGAGCTTTGTCCTCTTGAAAGGTACTAAAGGTTGTTAGAAATCGGCGGTTTCCTATAGTGGTCAAATAATGTAGAACCCGTATCAAATCGAAGTTCGCTCACGTTTTTGGACAATTGCAGCACAGATGTCATTCGGTGAACGTTCCATTATTTTCTCACTGTAATGTTGGTTACCAGCTAGCCTATACATTAAGGGCGTTTCTAACTAAGACCATGTTTTTAGAAGTCAACCCCCATGCCATATGGCCATCTTAAACATTCCTTTGGTCATTAGAGCGCAACCTACAGAGGGATAATCTAAACAGAGAGGTTTCTGTTGTTCTCATTATCTAGGCACATTCACTTCCAATGAAACGTACATTCACATTGTAATTGTTAATGCTCAGATTCCACAAGGTATTAGGCATTACATTTCCTTGAAAGAGCAAGATTTTGAATTAGTTTGTGTCCTTGAAAGTATTAGATTGCAGGCAATGCTTCTATCCAGCGCAACTTCCTAGTTGTTTTTCTTCTCCTTGTAACTGGATTGTATATCCTACGCTCACTTTTACCAAACTGTATACAGCTGTAATCAACGAACACACACTTGCCTATTCTCTGTGTAGTCCCCACGGATCAAAGTCCACTACACAGGGAACAAGGTGTCATTTAGGACTCAGACAGAGGGAACCAATGGGATACACAGCTGGTCACCACTTTAATCGTTAGAATCATCTTTAAACAACACAAAACAACAACATCACATCGTGAATCACTTCCCATAATTCTCTCCTTCATTCGAGACACAAATGTAAATGTTTCGTATTTTCCATTATTCACTGCAATGTCACAGATCACAAGTCCAGTAGAGACCGGGCCTTGTGGCCTTTACTGGACGAGATGCGTAGAAATAGAATGAATTAGAACGGACAAGTGATTTACTTGATCAGGGACCACTTCTCAATTCATGTCTATTTCTATGCCCTGCATGCCATCACTGTCATTACTGAATACTAGGGCTGTCAAACCATTTAAACGGTTAATCACAATCATCGCATATATTTCTGTGGCTAATTGCAATTAATCCAAAATTTTTTAATATGCTCACATTTCTCCCTAAAGCAAGTTTTTATTCTCATTTAAATAGCAGTGCATTAAGTTACAGGCATATAATGCTTTCATTGTAAGAGGCGGAAACACACATTTCTCTGTATGGAAATGTTCGCCACACAAAGGCCAACAGCTAATAAAGTGTCCAATGTTCAGCAAGCCGACTCTGTAATCAGTTGTCTTGAGGTCAACACGTATTCACATGCAAACACACACGCATACACACACACACACAGACACACAAGTATCATTAAAGCTTTATTCTAAATGAGTGGTTTCCAATTTTTTTATTGGATGTTAAACCAAAGCCATGTACAGTAGAAAATTTGGCCCATAGATTTAAAGCATTTTGCCAGTGCGGTTTCTGCATTACAATGCATTTACAAGTCATTCCAACATTTTACGACAATAATGTTACTTTCCCATTAACATTTCATGGGAATATTTAAACCATGTCTACAAGAAGATCTATTCTCAAGAGTAGCTATTCACATAAACAATTCATCCCTTAAAGAAGTACATAGCTGAAAACAACTGTCATTCTTCATCTCTACCCATTTTTGTTTTTGTTTTAAGATGTATTTAGTTCTTACACTTTTGTTGAGGGTTCTCATTAGCATACATTATTATTTTGGTTATTGCTTTGACAACTGCAACGTTGATATTTGTTTACAGTCCTTGCAACTACAACAGAAACATTTGGTTTTGCAGTAGTATTCAGAAACAGTGCTAAAACTCAATGATATAGGCTTTAGCAAAATTAGACAAATTATATTTTTAAGTAAACTGCAGAAGATTGGCAACACCAAATATGTTTATTATATAAGAACATCCATTCAAGCCTTAAAATCACATTTAAATCCAAAAGTACTGTGAAATGGAATCCTAACGTATATATATTTTTTTTTTTTTCCAGGTGGTGTAGGAAAACCTCCCAGGTTGTTTCCCCAACAGTATGGAAATTATAAAGAGGAGAATATAAATGATGCTGGAGCTGACTATTGGGTTAAAAGGACATATTTCATGTGTCTACAATGAAAAAAAAGCTTTTCAACCCGTCTGACAATATAATACATTTCAGCAGAAGGGAACAGCAAGAGGCCCAGGGAATCACATGCATTTGAATACAATAGAGTCCATGCAGTGATTAGATGTGTCAATTATAATTGTTTTACATTTACATAAAACTTTGACAGCCCTAGTTAATACCAGTGGTGTCCCAGGGTTTTTATTTCATGGGGGGGGGGGGGGGCTAGGTTATGTAACCGGGATCCCCCATGGTACGATGAAAATACCCCAGCAGGGACCTAACATACTTTACATGGTCTCAGTGAGGATTTACCCAAGGGTCCTTGTTCTGCGCAACAACGAGACCTTCATGGGTTACAACAGGTTCTTTTTATTTGAGCACTTGATCGTTTTGATCGAACTGGAACCTTTCCTGTATTAGATCGACCAGCGCTTTCCTCCGACAAATACGTTCCTCTCTGGAGTAACTCCCACTTCTCAGACAAGGCTTCGGATACAGCGTGTGAGTGCTGCATTGGCTGAAGGGACAGGGTCCTGTAGTCAGACCCAGAAGGTTCCTGTCCCCAAAAGCAGAGGAGCCCGTAACTTCATTTCCTGTGTGCTCGGACACTACAGTGGCCAAGACTTTCAGTTTGCAGTCCTGCTCTGTCCACAAAAACACACACATTCAGACAAAACATGTCGGGTCAAAGGAAAAAGCTGAGCAGATGGATCGGGAAGGCGTGACGAAGGAGGTGTGAACAGAGGAGGTGCATCAGTCACAGTGCCCCTTGAAGGTACGAGCCGGTATGCTGCGTCTGGTTGGCGTTTGGCTTACCTTTAAAAAACTGAATAACTTAATTGGGTGATTTTATACAGTCAGAGAGTCAGTCAGTCCACTCAAATTGCGCCAGCGGTATGAGGTGAAAATATATGAATACACAATTCTGAAAGCGAGGGTGCAGACTCCTACGACCTTAACCAACTACCAACGGTTGTCTCTGAAAGAAAGACCCAGTAAGAGATCCCGTCCTCCACAATTCTCAGGGGTTCCGGAGCTTCCTGTCGGAACACTGGACGGACGTTGGCAACATTCTGGAATGTCCCACTGTTCCACAGCTGAGTCCGTCTCTGTAGGGTTCTGATCTAATCCTGTCCTGTAATGTGTCCCAAATGGCATTATATGCAATCTCTCTGTCTGTCCACAGGGGGCACTCAACAAGGTCCATGAGAACATAGACTTGCTGGTAAAAGGAACATGAGGGGGGGTTCTTCATAGGTATTACAGACAAAAGTCAGTTGGTGGCACAGGAACCCTCAAAGGATGGGAACCACTGTTCTATATAGTGTTCTACTGCTGAACAGAGATCCATGGTTCCAATGGTGCAGAGAACATGCATGTAGAATGTCCCCATCTCTAGAGGTGATGTCTGATAGGGGTGATATAGCACATATAGTGTGCGTGTCTTAGTTTTTCTGAGTGTGCTCTGAATTATCTGCGTCATTCCTGTGTGTGTGTGCGTGTTATTGTTGTTTCCAGAGCCAGTACCAACCAGCTTTGCACTAGCACCAATAGGCAAAATTAGATAAATTCCCGGTAAGTCTTTTCCTAACCTTAACTCAGAAGTATTCACCCCTCTCCTCAGAGACCCCCAGACATGTTCAACCCTCTCCTCAGAGACCCCCAGATGTGTTCAACCCTCTCCTCAGAGACCCCCAGACATGTTCAACCCTCTCCTCAGAGACCCCCAGACGTGTTCAATCCTCTCCTCAGAGACCCCCAACGTGTTCAACCCTCTCCTCAGAGACCCCCAGATGTGTTCAACCCTCTCCTCAGAGACCCCCAGACTCCTCAGGACAGGGCTGAAGACCTCGGCCTTAACTGAATGTTAATTATCCAAAACTGCTGCTTAAGGTTTCCTAACCTGCTACAAAACGTCAAATTGAACATGAGCTGCATGCTGTCCAGAGAAAAGTACCGGTGAAGGCCGGTGAGAATCTGGACGAATCACAGATGGGTCTCCCTAGAAACAAAGGTGACGGCAGAGTACACAGAGGCAACGTGCGTCCCAAATGTCGCCCGATTCCCAACGCTGCACATTGCTTCTGACCAGTGCTTTGGTCAAAAGCACACAGCCGGGGGGAAGGTCAAAAGAAACGCTCCGTCGATCAATCGGTTCACAGGCCCGGTCGGCCCATCTGCTGTCCATCAGAAGTGGCTCTCGGCGCTCCC
Source organism: Esox lucius (assembly GCF_011004845.1). Lineage (NCBI taxonomy): Eukaryota > Metazoa > Chordata > Actinopteri > Esociformes > Esocidae > Esox > Esox lucius. The sequence continues at coordinate 5,602,499 of NC_047577.1, forward strand.
CTCTGGCCGTTGGTTATTCCGACCCCGCTCCTCAAGACAAATGTCCTCTGTCAGAGAGCCGGAGTCGCTGGGGACATCGCTCAGGCCAGAGGGGCCCTGCAGGAAGGATTTGGTCTTTTCTCTGCCCATCCCATTGTGGCACGACACTACCAGCCTACTGCTCTCGTCCAGGGTGACGGAGGTCGAGGCGAGGTCGGGCTCGAGGTCGGGGTTAGGGGTCGACTGCGAGTCATTGGGGTCACTGTCATTGTCGCGGGGATCGTTCAGGTTGCCCGTGGCGTTGCTGCTTCTCTTGACCTGTGCCGTCTGGCTGTAGGTGTGGCGGTACTCCTCCTCGATGTCTTTGCCCAGCTTCCAACGCTTCCACTTCTTCAGCATCTCACACTGTACCTGGCGAGGGAGAGGAGGGGGAGAGGAGGGGAGGGGAGTCAGGAAGACTGAGGGGAGTGTGAAGTGAGTGAGTGTGAAAAAAAAGAAGAAAACAACGAAAGAGACAAATGATAGGGGGAAACGGGAGAGTGAGACCAGGGAGAGTGAGACCAGGGAGAGTGAGACCAGGGAGAGTGAGACCAGGGAGGGGGGGAGCGTAAAAGAAGGGGGTAATGGAGGAAAAACTACAGGGGGGAGGCCTAAAGGAAAGGAAGATGGTGACGGGATGAGAAGGGCGGAGATGGAGACTGGGGGAATTTACACTCACCTCTTTGTTGACGAAACAATACAAGATGGCCACCAGCAGACCCTGTGGAGAGGCGTATGTAAACAACACCATCATATTACACATTACTGTCTGGTTAAACCCTGTATGGAAAGATATGGAAATAACACCATACAGTAACACATTACTGCCTGATTACTCTTAAACTTTATGGAAGTGCATTTCCCTCATCTTTCTGCAGCCTTTAACTCCTCTCTCCCTTCCAAATTCATCCATCTCAGTCATTCCTGTCTTCTTTCTCTGCCAATCTGACACCTCTTTCCCCATTCATCTTTCACATTCTTCACTGTCCTTTAGTTTTTAGCAAATTCCCGGAGCAATGAACGTTAACTGTATTCCAAAAGGACCAGACGGCAGATAGTAACCTCGCCAACCACGACTTGCTCATTCTTTTTCTCTTTCTCTGTCCCTCACTCACTTTTTGAATCTCTCCATTCCTTCACGCTACACCTTCTCCATCCCTCACTCTCCTCCGACACCAAAGCCCCTGCCAGACGCTGTGTGTAATAGGCTCTGACGTGTTTCACCATTAAAGAACAGCACGTTCAATGTTACTTCACACTTAATAATTCAACCGACTCCGCAGGTCAGTGATGAAACCCATGCAATCCGTGGAAATGAACTATGGCAGAATACAGGAGAGGCCATTTCATGAACATTTGTCCCAAATAGTGTCCCTATTCCCTTTACAAGAAGGGCACTGTGACACCCAATTCCCTAACAACAAAGTTGTGCACTAAGAACAGGTTAGTGGGGGACGTTTGAGAGGCCGGTGATACCGCCGATACAGGAAGTGATGTCGTTTGGACCTGCTAACCTGGAAGGAGTTGAAGAGAAGGTCGTAGAAGAGGCGGATCAAACGCATCATGGAACCCTTGGGGGCGGACTCGTCGATGACGAAGGTGAAGAGGATGGCGTGAATTCCCAGGAGAGGGATCAGGGTTAGGGTAGACTTAGCCAGCCTGACGGAGAGATGTTGGGGTTTCAACATTTTAGGGGGCGAGGGGTAAAACAACTCCTCCGTGTGAAAGATAGGCAGGTTACAAGAAAACGACTCTCCATTCAAAACAAATCCATCTACATAGAGATGCAGGGTTGACATTTTAGATGGAGAAATCAATTCATGGGCACCACCTAGCTCACGCCTGCAATCTACTTGGTCTGATTTTTGTGTCCGCCATCTTTAGGAATGAGCACTCTGGCGTCCTGACTGAGCTACAGATGGTCACTCGAAGTTGAAAAGATCGCTCATTCAACTGCTCCTGGTAGACACAGGGATGTTGACAAGATTGATAACTTGTTTGTAAACCATATCTCGTTCCCAGAAATATTTTCAAGCCACTAAAATCAGCAAAAGGTCCCTCCTTAACTAGCGTTAGCTAACCACGTTACTTGCTGAACTAGCTAGTTAACTGGGCATCGTCTGATGTGAACACCTTTCTTGACCTGTTTCATTGCACATGAATTAAGAAGAAATTTTTTCAGAAATCAATCTCTAGATCAATATTTCTGTTGTGCTACATTATATAAGCTGTGCACAGGCTAGCAACAGTTGACCGAGGGGTTTACTGCATTACCATTGCAGCAACAACAGGCAGATTGCATCGTGGGAACTCAAAATGTTAGCTGGCAGCTACTAACTTAACTGATTAACAGTAGAAAGCTAACTGGCGTAATCTATTTTGCTTTGTATGCACTGCGCTGTTAGCACCATCCCATTAGTATCAGTGGCTGGCTTAGCTAACGTTAGCAATCTTAGAAAATGGTGACCCGTAAATGGTTGATTATCAAAGCCAATGACAACACTGAACCCGTGAATGGTCGATTATCAAAAACAGTCACAACTCTGGACCTGTGAATGGTCGATTATCAAAAACAGTCACAACTCTGGACCTGTGAATGGTCGATTATCAAAAACAGTCACAACTCTGGACCTGTGAATGGTTGATTATCAAAAACAGTCACAACTCTGGACCTGTGAATGGTCGATTATCAAAGCCAATCACAACACTGGATCCGTGAATGGTCCATTATCAAAGCCAATCACAACACTGGAACCATGAATGGTCAATTATCAAAGCCATTCACAACACTGGAACCGTGAATGGTCCATTATCAAAGCCAATCACAACACTGGAACCGTGAATGGTCAATTATCAAAGCCAATCACAACACTGGTGGGTAAGTAACACTGGACACCCCATCATTCCTCTACAGTTGGCTGGGCTTGTAGTTCTCAGTCACCTGAACTTGTAGTCTGTGTATCTCATCTGATGAGCCTTCAGCTTTGACATCAGAATCTTTATGATCCGGATGAAGATAAAGAAATTTATCTGAGGGAAGAAGAAAGGGATAGAGTGTGAGAGGGATTAGCTGTACAGTACACATTTGGAAATATGACAACATGTAAATTTACCAGTTCTGCTGGTTTGTGTTTCTGTGTGGAGGTGCAGGGTTTTTCCACAACCATAGACGGACGAGCAGATTGCATGTTCTTCAAAAAGGTGTGTGTGTGTGTGTGTGTGTGTGTATCTCTGTGTCTGTTAATCTGTGTGTCTGTGTATCTGTGTTTCTGTGTCTCTCTGTCTCTGTGTGTGTCTGTGTCTCTGTGTCTCTGTGTGTGTGTGTGTCTCTCTGTCTCTGTGTGTCTGGGTGTTTCTGTGTGTTTCTGTGTGTGTCTGTGTGTCTCTGCATGAGAGAGACAAAGGAGAGTAACAACTGGAGTAAAAATGGCCCACGCACACATCGTGTTTGCCTAAGAATCCTGACTGTTAAACCATCTGTCCAATGGCATCGAGATGATAGAAAGAAAGACTCAGGAGTGGAGGAGAAGAGGAAAGGGGAGAACCAGAAGGAGAGAAGGAGAGAACAAGTAAGGAGTGGAGGAGGGAGAAGGGAGAAGGGGAGAACCAGAAGGAGAGAAGGATAGAACAAGTGAGGAGTGGAGGAGGGAGAAGGGAGAAGGGGAGAACCAGAAGGAGAGAAGGATAGAACAAGTGAGGAGTGGAGGAGGGAGAAGGGGAGAACCAGAAGGAGAGAAGGATAGAACAAGTGAGGAGTGGAGGAGGGAGAAGGGAGAAGGGGAGAACCAGAAGGAGAGAAGGATAGAACAAGTGAGGAGTGGGTGAGGAGAGGGAAGGGGAGAACCAGAAGGAGAGAAGTTATGATATTAAAAAAAGATTGATAGCCCGAGTGATGAAGAGTGATGAACAGTACAGCTCCGGAAAAATTAAGAGACCCACTGCATCCATTTTTGAAAAGGATAGTTTTGAGTGAGGAACAGAAGCGTTCAATTTGCAGTGGTCTCTTAATTTGAACCCTTCTGTTCCTCACTCAAAAACTTCCTTTTCGACTTTTTGGGAAGGAAAGAACAAGATGCAGTGGTCTCTTAATTTGTTACCGAGCTGTGATGGAGTGATAGAAAGAGTGAAAGAGAGAGCAACGGACACAGTGATAGAGTGAAAGAGAGCAATGGACAGAGTGATAGAGTGAAAGAGAGAGCAACGGACAGAGTGAGAGAGAATGAACTCACCAGGTAAGCAAACAGTATGGGGGAACGAATAATCCACCAGTAACCCATGTTGATGTTCCTCTCCCAGCACCTAAAAAACAACCATGATGGCATCACTACCATCATCATTATCAGCATAATTGCCGCCATCATTTTCACCATCATAGTCATCACCACCATCATCATCACCATCATCATTATCACCATCATAGTCATCACCACCATCATCATCACCACCATCATCATTATCACCATCATCACTGCCATCATTATCAACATCATAGTCATCACCACCATCATCATTATCACCAACATCTCCATCACTAGACCATCCTGACCATCATTATCGTTGTAGCCATCATTATCATCATTGTCATCATTATCATCACCATCATTGTCATCATCACCATCATCATTGTTAACATCAACATCATTATCATCACCATCATCACTGCCATCATTATCATCACCATCATTACTGTCATCATTATCATCACAATCATCATCACCATCATTATCGTCATCATCACCATCAGCATAATCACGATCATCATTGTCCACATCATGATAATGATCATCATTACCAACAACCCCAGTGCCTCTTTATGTGGTCCATGGTTCCGTCTCACTTTATATTTGTATATTTTTCATGCATTTGTGTGTTAACTCGTTGCCTGTGAGACAAAACCAAATGCCTCTGCTAAATGACAAACCACTGGTCTCTGCTAAATGACAAACCACTGGTCTCTGCTAAATGACAAACCACTGGTCTCTGCTAAATGACAAACCACTGGTCTCTGCTAAATGATAAACCACTGGTCTCTGCTAAATGACAAATCACTGGTCTCTGCTAAATGACAAACCACTGGTCTCTGCTAAATGACAAACCACTGGTCTCTGCTAAATGACAAACCACTGGTCTCTGCTAAATGACAAACCACTGGTCTCTGCTAAATGACAAACCACTGGTCTCTAATAAATGACAAACCACTGGTCTCTGCTAAATGACAAACCACTGGTCTCTAATAAATGACAAATCACTGGTCTCTGCTAAATGACAAACCACTGGTCTCTGCTAAATGACAAACCACTGGTCTCTGCTAAATGACAAACCACTGGTCTCTGCTAAATGACAAACCACTGGTCTCTGCTAAATGACAACGCGTCACAAATTTCCACCAAGACTCGACCCACGCCAAACAACTTTCCAAGGAGTAAACAAACTATTGTTTCGAAGGATGTTGACTCTGGGAAGATCTAAACACCATACTCCTCAAAACCCAGTGGGTAAAAAAGGCCCTGCCCTCTGACCTTCTCCTCCAATGGGCTTTGAGAAGAAGACGGGAGGAGAAAGGATGCCAGGACATATGTAACTTAATGGATGGAGAAGGCTGGGAATAGAATGTAGCCCCATTCCAACCAGAGACGATAAGAGAGGAAGAACAGCCCCCAATTTAATTTCCAAATTCTTTCCATTACAGAATTCTGCAGATTCACTTTAAATATAAATAATATATCGGGCCAATTTTTTTTAAGCTGGAGCACATTCAGTTAGTTATACTCACTGCTCATTCTCATACAGGTTCTTCATAGTAACCCATGGCAACACGAAAATCACAGGTGTGCCTGAAATAAGACGAAGAAAAATATTGGAGAGAGAAACACCTCTTACTTTTTAAACACAAAGGTGAACACGTATTCTCGCGCATATGAACGCACACACATACGTTTACACGTACACACTCACACACACACACATACACCCACTCTCACACACACACACACGTTTACACATTATCCAGCCAATCCATTCTCTTGTGTGAAATTGCATAAGCTCTAAAAAATCGCGGTGCATTATGGGCCGGCACATAGTCACACGCCCACTAGAGGGTGGGTTCAGCCCCTACACCCTCGATCATTTTCCCTCCTTCAGGTCTGGGACACGTCATGAAAAATGGAGTAGGTGAGCGTGAACGAGCAAACGGAGGGCCAAATTTGGGTAAAAGGAGAAGAGGTCCATTTGGGATTCGGCAAAACTCTCCCTTCCCCCACCTCACACCAGCCAATAAACGCGTAGATCTTGCAAAATTTCCCTCCCCCGACTACACCCCAGCCAATAAACAGGTAGACATTGTAATAGTTTCCTCCGCCTACTCACCCCAGCCAATGAACAGGTAGATATTGAAGTAGTTCCTTTCCGTGAACACGGTGATGACCAATAGGCTGTGTAGGTAGATGCCCTCCACCAGCAGCCAGTAGTTGTTGGCGATGACGCTGTACTGCATCATCACCATGGCGATGCGGCACCCAGCAACTGTCTGAGGGGGATGAGTGAATCAACAATTTCAAACACAAGAGAGCAGCATGGACTTGGCAGAGGCACAATCTCATGATGATTCAATAAGGGTCCTTCAACGCTGGTCCATTTGGCTAAACACTGATCAAATCTATAGTACTTGTCTTGATATACTTCATGCTCTGTAAGAGTGAAAAACATGGGGTTCTGGGGAATACAAATCTGCTGGGAGATCATATTGTATAAAAAGTTTTTCCAGTATCAGGATAGCAGGCCTGTGTACTACGCATGTTTCACCTGATGGTCCCTGTCAGTGCCGGGGCTTAGCGTCAGAGACGGGGTGTCTACCAGGGCATCTTTAATCAGGATGGAGATGGCACGAAGGATGAATGACGCAAACAGATTCATGTGTATGTTGTTCCTCATGCAGTGAAGTTTCCTAGAGAGGGGAGAGGAGATAGAAGGTGTTGGAGCGTGAGAGAGACACTGCCCCCAAAAATGGGTGGAAGCAGAGCTGCACTTCTGAATCTCGTGTCAAAAACAGACACATTAAATATGTATATTTTAAAACAATTCATTGATAAACTCCAACATATGTTAGGTGAAATACCACAATATGCAATCACAGCGGCAAGAAGCAAGATGTGTGACAATTTGTAAAATTGTAAAAATGACTATAAGTGAACAACATTTATTCCCCCCCCCAAAGAAAAATATTGTCCAAAATATTTATTGCTTTCTAAATTTTCCCTTGTCATTTCTACTTGGGCTTTTGCATATTGTTAAAATAATATACATAGCAAATTAAATAACATTTGAAATGCTTTAATCCTTTTGAAAACATATCCACAGACTCAGATAACCTAGAGCTCAGACGCACAAATGTGTACAGACGCCTAAGATGTCTTCACAGTCCCACAGCCAGAAACCCAAGGCAGTGTACGGTAATCTACAGAACCATCATGGCATGCATGTTCCATCCACAAATGAGTTTTATTGTCTGCGTTGCATACTTGAGTTAAAACCATCTCAGGGTCTGGGGATTGTCATGTCTGGGGTTTTTAGTGGACCCCAGGAAGTGGAGCTGCCACTCTGGAAAAAGTAAATGTGGATCTAAAATAAACTTTGAAACCAGGTCAGAATCACAACTTAAGGATTCCAAAAGATTCCACACGGAAAAGCAGTGCCAGTAAGAAGATCACTGTGGTTTCAGGCTACTAGGCGTGGAAAAGAAGGAAATTGTGGTTAGCCTGTGTCCAAGTACACATGGCTCCGCGTATGGAAACCATATCACAGATAAAATGTTTTCCTTTGAGCATTTGTTTTTCTAACTCCATTCACTACTTGTATGAATCACAGTCGTGTGTGGTCACTGGGAAAGAAAGATTGAGAGCCTCTAGATATTTAAAAAAATATATGTGTGGGCGAACGTTTTTTCACTCCGTTGTACTGGACACCAAGAAAGAGTCCCACCGAATCAACAAAGCATCTAACCGTCACCAAACCCCTGGCTGATCACCGTGACAACGGTGGTGGTGGTCTCACACGCTGTTCATAAAGCACAAATAATTATTTAAAAGTAAATATTGATTGTCTTCTCTCCCTCTCCTCTGCTCCTCAGTCACCCCCTGCTCTCCCTCATCTCCATCCCTCTCTCCCTCACTCACGCCTTTCACAAAGCATTTGCCTTTTCCTCCCTCTGCTTACTTCCCTCCTTCCTCTCCTCCTCCTCTATCTCACTGCCTTCACATCTCTCTCCCCCTCTTCCCCCCATCTGCCTCCCCCTCCTTTTACCTGAAGGAGGCCAGGATGCCCAGTGCCAGGATCAGGGCTGCCAGAGACAGGGAGTAGCCCACAGTGTACATGGCCCGGAACTTATTAAGGACACTGCCATAGTACTGCTGGAGAGGAGAGAGAGAGGAGATAAAGGAGGAAGAGCGGAGTCAGACAGAGGAGGGGAGCAAGGGAGGGAGGACGTAAAGGAGGAAGAGCGGAGTGAGATGGAGAGAGAGGAGGTAAAGGAGGAAAAGCGGAGTGAGGCAGGGGAGGAGAGGGAGGGAGGGGAGGAGGTTAGACTCTGGTTGTGTCATCCCGCGTCACACTTGACATAACTCCCACACACTCTGACCTCTGACCTGTTCTGGGTCATCCTGCTCACACTCGCTGGTGTTCTTCGGGGCCCAGTGCCCGTCCGGACCGCACCCCCGGTACACCAGACCCTGTCGGACTGCAACATACACACGGACATGAGGTGCACTGGGTCTGTCCGTGGAAGGGGATTACACCTGGGACAACCTACACTGACCCCAGCACTTTGCAAAGCAACAGAGATGGTGTGTGTCTCTGGGTGAGTGTGTGTGTGTGTGTACAGAACACATATGTGCACGCATGAATACACACACGCGCGCGTATCGGGCCACCCACCGTTCAGCCACATGCACACACACCTTTGTGGTACCAGGGCAGGTACCAAGGACAGGAGACGGTGACAGTGGTTCCGGGGAGTCCATCGGGCCAGCAGGCGTACTGATCAAATGTCCTGTTACACAGCAGACCTGAGGACGGGGTCAAAAGGTCAAACACACAGTTACTACACAGCAGACCTGAGGACGGGGTCAAAAGGTCAAACACACAGTTACTACACAGCAGACCTGAGGACGGGGTCAAAAGGTCAAACACACAGTTATTACACAGCAGACCTGAGGACGGGGTCAAAAGGTCAAACACACAGTTACTACACAGCAGACCTGAGGACGGGGTCAAAAGGTCAAACACACAGTTATTACACAGCAGGCCTGAGGACGGGGTCAAAAGGTCAAACACACAGTTACTACACAGCAGACCTGAGGATGGGGTGAAAAGGTCAAACACACAGTTATTACACAGCAGACCTGAGGACGGGGTCAAAGACACAGTTATTACACAGCAGACCTGAGGACAGGGTCAAAGACACAGTTATTACACAGCAGACCTGAGGACGGGGTCAAAGACACAGTTATTACACAGCAGGCCTGAGGACGGGGTCAAAGACACAGTTATTACACAGCAGACCTGAGGACGGGGTCAAAGACACAGTTATTACACAGCAGGCCTGAGGACGGGGTCAAAGACACAGTTATTACACAGCAGACCTGACGACGGGGTCAAAGACACAGTTATTACACAGCAGACCTAAGGACGGGGTCAAAGACACAGTTACTACACAGCAGACCTGAGGATGAGGTCAAAAGGTCAAATACACAGTTACTACACAGCAGACCTGAGGACGAGGTCAAAAGGTCAAACACACAGTTACTACACAGCAGACCTGAGGACGAGGTCAAAAGGTCAAACACACAGTTACTACACAGCAGACCTGAGGACAGGGTCAAAGATCCAACACACACTTATTACTCAACAGACCTAATGAGGGGGAATCAAAGGTCATACACACAATCATTACACATCAGACCTGAGGACGGGATCAAAGGTCAAACACACAGTTGTTACACATCAGACCTGAGGACGGGATCAAAGGTCATACACACAATCATTACACATCAGACCTGAGGACGGGATCAAAGGTCATACACACAATCATTACACATCAGACCTGAGGACGGGATCAAAGGTCAAACACACAGTTGTTACACATCAGACCTGAGGAGTGTTCAGAGGTCAAAACATGTATGACATATGTCCCATACTTACACATTAGTCAAGCACAACCACTTCACACTATCAACATGCGTAACTGATTAAAAAACGTTTGTCAATTCATTTTAAATGTCTTATATTTATATATTATATTTATGAATAATTCAGGCCTCTGCCGCCATGGTGAAAGCTCATTCTAATTGACCGAGCAAATTCCCAACACAAAATGTGTATACTGACCAAAAAAAAAAAATCATATTGAAAGGCATATCAAATGTTTATGAAAGAGCTATCGGCAGCTTGTTTTAAAATGTACGTAATATGACAATTACATATATGTTAAAGAGCTCCAGCAGTTTTTTTCCTGTTACGTATAATGACTATATAATGGAATTGTGGGACATAAAGTAACTACAGCGTATGGACATCACAGCTCTGTGGAAAGACACCAGTGTTGTGTTGCCATACATTAACAACGCACAGCATAGTGACCTCTAAGTAAAGGGACGCCTCAACCCTACCCGAAACAACTGCATTTTTAGTGCGTTTCCTCCATGACTGCATCACTGACTGACCCACATCTGGGAAGTTATCTTGTTTCTGCGCGTGTGGGCGTGCAGGTTTGTCACCTAAATGCGTCATGTGAGGCAACAATCTGATACACGACTTCGCGTGGTCATTGTTCCGCGTGTCACAACGTGTGCTCAAAGGGAAAGAGGCGGTGAAACTCGCGGCGGTGAAACTCGCGGCGGTGAAACTCGAGGCGGTGAAACTCGAGGCGGTGAAACTCGAGGCGGTGAAACTCGAGGCGGTGAAACTCGAGGCGGTGAAACTCGAGGCGGCGTCGGTGACCTCGGAGTGTTCGTCTCACCTGCGGCCGGTGGCGTGCTGGTGAGGTTCTGCAAGCACTCGTTCTGGTAGGTGGTCCATTCTTGCATCAGCAACTTCAGAGGTTTAGCAGACGATAGCTGGAGTGGAGGACACAGGAGGAGACGGTGGGGAGGGGGGAGGAGGACCGGAGGGGAGGGGGGGGTAGTAGAGGAGAGGTGGGGGAGGAGACGGAGTGGGAAAGGAGGGTAGAAGAAATGGGAGGAGAAGGGGGGGTGGGGGGGGCAGTATTAAGACATAGTCACCATAATCAGAAAGTCCCAACTGATCCATATTTGTGTTCTCATATTAAACTGTAACAGTTTGGTTTAGTGGCTTTTCTAACCACTAGCCCCAGCATGCAACGGGGCCTGACTGATGATGTCAGCGTGATTCCTGAGTTCTGACCTGGGAGATTGTTATCAGAATGTGCGCGTGTGTGCCTGTGAGTGTATGTGTGTGTGTGTCTGTGTGTAGGTGTGTGTGTGTGCGTGTATCTGTGTGGGTGTGTGTGTGTCACGTCTGCTGAGAAGAACACAGATGGTAATCAGGGTGACAGAACCGGTTCCTGTATCATATGAACCCAACACCTCTTCAATCTGCACGGTAGCTAATGGTGTGTGTGTGTGTGTGTGTGTGTGTGTCTGTGAGCGTGCTTGTGTGTTTCAGATGAAGTAATATGATTAAAGTCCAAGATGCTTTGCAGGTACACATGCAACAGTTCATGTGACTCACTAATGAAAGATCACTGAAATCATTAATAATAATTGATAAGGAGCAAATGTCTCTGTGTATACAGGTAGGTTCAAACTGTGTGTGTGACATACACAGATAGAGACAGAGACACAGACACAGACAGAGACACAGACACAGAGAGAGACACAGACACAGAGACACAGGGACAGAGAGAGATACAGAGAGAGACACAGAGAGAGACACTGAGAGACACAGGGACAAAGACACAGAGAGAGACACTGAGAGACACAGACAGAGACACAGACACAGAGAGAGACACAGAGAGAGACACAGAGAGAGACACAGAGAGAGACAGAGACAGAGACACAGAGAGAGACACAGAGAGAGACAGAGAGAGACACAGAGTGAGACACAGACACAGAGAGAGATACTGAGAGAGACACTGAGAGACACAGACAGAGATACAGAGAGAGACACAGAGAGAGACACAGAGAGAGACACAGAGAGACAGAGACAGAGACACAGAGAGAGACACAGAGACACAGAGAGAGACACAGAGAGAGGCAGGTTGTTACCTGTGTGTAGCTGCAGAGGGTGAGCAGTGATAAGAGGACACACACCAGGGACATCCCACCTGGCTACGCTACACCCAGGAGAGGGGGGAGGAGGGAGTGGGGGCGACTCAACTCATCTGGAGCGCTCAGTCAGGACCAACGCTACTGGCTAAACACACACACACACACAGTGAGAAAGAGAGTATTGTAAACAAAATGAATTCAGATTTTCCTCTTTGAAGTTGCAATTTGTGTGGCTGTTAAGTATTATGGCAGTAATGAGGACGTTTAAATCATCTGAAATGGCGCTGAGCGCACCAGCAAGAGAACCCAAGCACATCATCAGTCACAGCAACACATATACTAACGCATTTTTTACCATTCAATACACAAAGTAGATTTCCTACTAAGTTGATAGATGTTTGTCCGTTTTATTGTTATTCAATCCAAATAAAATGTAATAATCGTTTATAATATCATTTATTCTCTTTTATTGACCAGCCATACACCATCATCAACATATTTGTAAATTCCCTAAGAACAATTTAAAAAAAATAGTAAACAACAAATATTAAAGACAAAACATCCCAGCCGAGATCAACAGCTTCCGGACTAACACCACTCACAACACCATCATGATCATCACCATCATCACCACCATTGTCATCATCACCACCACCATCATTATCACCATCACCATCACCACCACCACCACCATCACCACCACCATCATCATCACCACCACCATCATTATCACCATCACCACCACCATCATCATCATCATCACACCATCATAATCACCACCATCATCATCACCACCACCACCATCTTCACCATCGTGATATTTAAACAGCTCCACCACCATTCAACACCATTCAGCTCATTGTCTGTCACATTTAAACCGCTCCACATAGTCAACAGTAGGTGTCATTTAAACAGCTTAACCTGGTCTTAGGATAGACTTGGTGTCATTTAAACAGCTTAAACTGGTCTTAGGATAGACTTGGTGTCATTTAAACAGCTTAACCTGGTTTTAGGATAGTCTTGGTGAAATGTAAACAGCTTAACCTGGTCTTAGGATAGTCTTAGTGTCATTTAAACAGCTTAACCTGGTTTTAAGATAGTCTTGGTGAAATGTAAACAGCTTAACCTGGTCTTAGGATAGTCTTGGTGAAATCTAGACAGCTTAACCTGGTTTTAAGATAGTCTTGGTGAAATTTAAACAGCTTAACCTGGTTTTAGGATAGTCTTGGTGTCATTTAAACAGCTTAACCTGGTTTTAGGATAGTCTTGGTGTCATTTAAACAGCTTAACCTGGTTTTAGGATAGTCTTGGTGAAATTTAAACAGCTTAACCTGGTTTTAGGATAGACTCTGTGTCATTTAAAAAGTTCAGCTTTTGATAGCCTAAGTGTCATCACAGGAAAGGAATGTTGACTTCCTGTTTGGTTACCAGATTGAAGGTTAAAGTGATCACCGCGGTTTATTCCGCTACGTGGCAGGTGAGTCGGTTTCCTACGGCGACGCGGTCTTCGGCTGCTGCGAAGTCGGAGAACGAAACGAAATCTGAAACGTTTCTGCAAAAAACACCTTTACCGTGGAAACATTTTTGGCTAAAACGTTTCAAATTCCATTCTGTTCCAATCTCTTTCTCCGTTGGGTTTGTTTGCGTGTCTGTGTGTGTCTGTGTGTGTGTGTGTCTGTGTGTGTGTGTGTGTGTGTGTGTGTGTGTCTGTGTGTGTGTGTGTGCGCCAGGCAGTGTGTCTCACCAAAGAGGTTCCACTGCTGTCACAGTTAACATCTAGAGATGTTTAATTCCACAAGTGTGGCTAATTCCCCCCTCCAATTACACCTACATGGCTTATATACCAGTGTTACATTTATAATCCTCCCCTACAAGCAAACATTATCAAACACTTATCTGCTTACAGTAACAACAGGATTACACTTATCTATGACTGGTCTTAGGGAGGCAGAAGTGCAGTGGAAGACAGGGAAAGAGTGGAAAAGAGAGACGGCGAGAGGGAGATCGAGAGACAAAGACAGAGAGCAGTTTGTTCATTTGTTCTTCACCACATTATCGACCAGAGTGGGCAGAATCACAACAGACACAGTGGTGTCTTATCGATCGAAAAACGCACCCGTGCACGGAACTAAATAAACACACGCGCACCCAAAGAAACACACACACACACACACACAATGAATGTCTCAGAGGGAGTTTAATGTTTTGCCAGCGGAGACAGCAGTGGAATGAGAAAAACACCTGGATAGAATGTTAATGTTCTCCAACACTATTTTATTACTAGAGACCGTGAGGCAAGAAGACAGGTTTGAAGATGGTAGCATAGGTTACAGTAGGTTACAGTAGGTATTGTCTTGACCTAATCCTGTCCTGACCCAACACTGTCCTGTCACAACATTGTTCTGACCCAATACTGTCCTGAAATAATCCTGTCCTGACCCAACACTGTCCTGTCACAACATTGTTCTGACCCAATACTGTCCTGACCCAACACTGTCTTGACCCAACACTGTTCTGACCCAACATTGTCTTGACCCAACACTGTCATGCCACAACCATGTGAACTGCCACACATTGAAACATGTGGTCTAGTTCTGGTAAGTTCTGGTAAGGGACTGGATGCATATTTCCAAGAAACCCCCATAAGATGTTAGGATTATCAGCAAATCGACCTCAGATGAATAGAGAGAGAGAGAGAGAGAGAGAGAGACAGTTCTTTGTACACTCTGTAAAACAGTAAAAACAGTTGCTGTGTTTTGTTATCCAATGACTATGGTAAAATGATGCATTCTGACAGCATGCAGCCTTTAAACAACCAATTCATATGCACACTTCAGCCTGATCCATTCGTTGGACGATTGACATTTAGTTGGCTACACTAGGGGCGGTTTGACAAAAAGACAGTCAATTTGTCAGCCGGGATGTTTGATAGGCAGATTTGTAAGGGTTTTGTAAATTCCATTCTACATGGGGGACAATACATTAAACCATAGTTTACAAAAGGTTTAGCGGCAAATGTATGTAACCTATTCTTCAGATTTAATTTCATATATTTGATCTGATCAATGGAACAACTGTCACTGTAGAAACTAGGCAAGCATATAAGGGGAAACGTCTACCACTCGCCAAGGACACTTCCGATATTTCTTCTAAGTTATTATCAGACTCCCAGATTACCTGTTTTGCCAGTTTGTTCTTTATGAATACGATGTGCCCTGCCAACAAGTCAAATGAAGTGGGATGTGTTCGAAAGAAAAGCTCAACACGAACAGAACAATCAATCTGTCAGAACAAAAGTTACCAGCGCCAGCTCATTCTATTTGTTTGATGCCACAAAAAGCCCAAATGTATATTATGTTTTTTAAAGGCAACTTTGCAGCTGGTAATTCAGCTGTTCTCTGATTGGATGCCTTTTCCTTCTCGACTCGTGTCTGAAGGGTTTTACATGGACTTTTAATGAAGTAACTGATAATCAATGTCACTTGAGGGCATCTTGTTTGGGGGGGGTTGGGTTGAGGGCATCTTTATTGGGGGGTTGGGTTGAGGGCATCTTTATTGGGGGGTTGGGTTGAGGGCATCTTTATTGGGGGGTTGGGTTGAGGGCATCTTTATTGGGGGGGGTGGGTTGAGGATTTGTGGGGGGGGGGCATCTTTTTGGAGGGTTGGGTTGAGGATTTGTTGGGGCGGGCATCTTTTTTGGGGGGTTGGGTTGAAGATTTGTTGGGGGAGGTGGAGGGCATCTTTTTTGGGTGGGTGGGTCAAGGACATCCTTTTTGGAGGGTTGGGTTGAGGATTTGTTGGGGCGGGGCATCAACGAGTCTTTCATTTCAACCACAAACAATGTTCCGGCAACCTCGACGTGCTTGGAGCCAGACCCAAGTTGACCAGGTGGACGAGTGTTCAACCTTGACATGCTTGGAGCCAGACCCAAGTTGACCAGGTGGACGAGTGTTCAACGAGTGTTCAACGAGTGTTCAACCTCGACGTGCTTGGAGCCAGACCCAAGTTGACCAGGTGGACGAGTGTTCAACGAGTGTTCAACCTCGACGTGCTTGGAGCCAGACCCAAGTTGACCAGGTGGACGAGTGTTCAACGAGTGTTCAACCTCGACGTGCTTGGAGCCAGACCCAAGTTGACCAGGTGGACGAGTGTTCAACGAGTGTTCAACCTCGACGTGCTTGGAGCCAGACCCAAGTTGACCAGGTGGACGAGTGTTCAACGAGTGTTCAACCTCGACGTGCTTGGAGCCAGACCCAAGTTGACCAGGTGGACGAGTGTTCAACGAGTGTTCAACCTCGACGTGCTTGGAGCCAGACCCAAGTTGACCAGGTGGACGAGTGTTCAACGAGTGTTCAACCTCGACGTGCTTGGAGCCAGACCCAAGTTCACCAGGTGGACGAGTGTTCAACGAGTGTTCAACCTCGACGTGCTTGGAGCCAGACCCAAGTTGACCAGGTGGACGAGTGTTCAACGAGTGTTCAACCTCGACGTGCTTGGAGCCAGACCCAAGTTGACCAGGTGGACGAGTGTTCAACGAGTGTTCAACCTCGACGTGCTTGGAGCCAGACCCAAGTTGACCAGGTGGAGGACTTCCGGGGATCCCACGTTGTTATTACACAGTGCCCCCTGGACACAACATCTATGACAACCAGTCCCAGCCGGCCCTGTCTCTATCTCATTTTATTATCACTTTCCCCCACACACTCCTTTCCTCTCTGCCTCATTCTCCTATTATCTTACTAGCTAATAGTCTCTCTTTCTAATCAATGGCACCAGTGTACATTCAGGTCCACGTTAGAGATTAGTCCCGACTGACAATTGACTTGAGAGCAAAGTCTATTCAAACACTCCTCCACTCCGTCACCCTTTGACCCCTCCACCCCTTCAGCGCGGCTGACCTACAGACCAATCAAAGCTCAACAATGGTCCTCCCATCTGATCAATAATTCACACTTAGTCAAACACGCGAGGTGCTTCACTGAATTTGCATGGCGTAGAAAATTACATTCGCTTCACTGATTACGTGTTTTGTATGTGTGGGCTGGGGCTGTCGTTGTGTCTAGGCGTGTGTGTGCGTTTGTGTGCGTAAACTGACTTGACGGCTGATTTGTGAAACGGAGAGCTTCATTAGCTTGAATGAACACTTCAGTACTGCTAATATAGATGATCTAATAAAGATGCCAATTCGGTCAATAAGAACTCACGGTTTGCCTTCCATATCCAACGTTCGTCATAAAAAACCTTTTCTGTTAATTTCAAGCCTTCATTTATAATGGTTAAGCTAATGGTTACGGTTCTGGAGAGGGGTGAAACTGTGGGACCTCACAAAACCAAACACTCGATGGTAATAAACTGTTCATCTAAGGAGAACGACGAAGCCACCGCCCACATTTGAACTGACCTACAGTGTTTCAGCGACGAAATAATTCAAAAAGGTAGACAAACTCCACATGGGTCTCAGAGATCAACGTGTTCCTTGGGAGAACAGGTACCTAGAACCCGAATTCCATGACATCAGGTCAAATCACTAGGGTGCGACCATGCAAAAGTTAGCCGTTTAGCTCACGTGCTACAGCAACAGGATCTGGTCAAAATGCCAGACCTCTACGGCATGACACACCCATCACGCCGGTTCAGTCGAAGTCCAAATGTTGTTGGGTCCGAGACGTCTCATGTGACGCTGACCATCCACAGTGGGTGACTCCACCCACAGGGTCCTGACTGACGGTGATACAGCCCACCTGTCCACACGGGTGGAGATTTCCAGACATCCAAAGCGCCCTGTACAAACGTTGAATACTGAAGTAGTAGGTGAACAGCTCCCTGGTGTGTGTGTGTGTGTGTGTGTGTGTGTGTGTGCACGCGAGTGTGTAGTTAATAGTGGTGTCATTATGTTCAAGCAGCTATACTGTACATTAACATACCCAGAGGGAACAGTCTCGTTCAGGACCCCCCCCCCCCCCCGCCACCCCCGACTTTCTCTCTCTAGGTCTCTCTCAGTCTTTCACACTTTCCCTCCCTCTCTCTCTCAATCTTTCACACTTGATCCTCACGTTTCCTCTCCCATCTCTTTCCCATCTCTCACAGAGTCTCTCTCAAGGTGAGGACAAAGTTCGATATTGGGTGCATTCATGGCGGTGCAGGACTGAGTGTGTTGGGTCTGATTAAATTATCTTGACTGTCTGTTTGTGTGTGTTTGTCTGTTTGTGAGGGTGACAGTGTGTGTGTGTTTGTGTGTGTGTGAATGCGGGGGTAGAGGGGGGTTGGGTATGTGTGCGTCTATATTAAGTTGCCGGTTGGTTTGTGAAATGCAAAGCTTAATAAACTTGAATGAACACTTCAGGCGTTGTGCATGCATGTAGAAACTGTTCTCACGGTTTGTGCTGACAATTAGGTTTAGGCGTTCATTAGGCTGGTTAAGTTAATGGTAAAGATTGAGAGGGAGCTGAAATCTAAACAACTTGACTGTTAGTTTATTTGTCTTATTATTATTATTATTATTATTGACAAAACGTGTAGGTTAAAGTTAGTGACAGTGTTTAAACAAAACAAACAGCATAAATAGCTGGGGTTAAAGTTAATGATGGGGGTAAAAATGAAAATTCAACAGTAAATATATTTTTCTTCCACAGCCAAGAATACAGCACCCAGTTTCGGCAAATCTTGGTAGTTCGCTAATAACACATTTCCATTGGTTTCTGTAATTGTGTGCCTTCTGTGTAATGTTGGAAATCTGAGACATCTATGGGAAGACGTCATCCATCCACACTCAGTGAAAACCAGGTCAGTGGTGTCTGAGGTATCGTATTGACAAAACATACTCCCTTGCCGTGTGTACCAAATATCACTCTGGGTCAAACACATGAGCAGGGACAAACCTGTGCTTGTGATAGAGTGACCTTCTGGTCGATGATAATGCTATATGCTGAAATTGAATCTGTACGGACATTTGTGAATTTTCGTATGACAGTTCGTCGATTAAACCAGCTCAGAGACGTGATCGTGAAGTATTAATTCACCTGCTTTAGCAGCACCACATTCTGACCAATCCGTGTAATCCTGGAATTGACAGACTGCCAGTACGGTAGGACACCTGACTCACAAACGTTGCTTGTAACGGGAACGGCGCTAATCTGTTGCCCCTAGTGACTATTTCCAGGCATCCCGAGGATCTGGCAAACGTTGAATGTCGCAGTGGATCTGAGGTGAACCCTCTGCTTGTGTGTGTGTGTCTGTGTGTGTAGTCAACCATGAGGTCATTATGTCATTATCCTCAAGCGGCTACATTAACAGAACCAGAGGGACGAGCTTCCACACTCTCTATCTTTCTTTCTCCCTCTCTCTCTCTCCCTCTCTCTTACTCTGTGTGTGAGTATAGCCGTGTGTGTGTGTATAACTGTCTGTGTGTGAGTATAGCCGTGTGTGTGTGTGTGTGTATAACTGTCTGTGAGTGTGTGTGTATAGCAGTGTGTGTGATATGTTTAACTGAGCTTGGAGGCAACCCAAAACTAGTTCCCACTACATATGGTACACACTGCGAACATAACAGGGCAAAACGTCCATCTCTCTTTCTGTCTCCTCCTCCCTCTCTCTGCACACTCATTCCTTTCAGTGTTTTCAGCATAAAAAGTGACCACAATTACCATTTTGGGGCGGGAGGGTAATCTGATGATCAAGAGTGTTGGACCACTAAACAAAAGGTCAGTGGTTCTAATCCCGGAGACAACAAGGTCAAAAGCCCAGTTGCTCTGTCCTTGAGAAAGACACTTAACGCTAACTGATCCCAGATCACTCAGTCTGGTTCCCTTTTCAGTCAGGCGCTTTGGTTACGGCCCACATTCAGTACGGCTCTCACCACAAACACAGCGTTTCACCGGCCAATGGGGGCTCAAGCCTGACCAGCACACTGAGTGAAGCGCCTCGCGCTTGTCTGAAGAACAAAACCTTGTCACCACTTTACCGCACATATTTCTGTCCCTGGAAGCAGTCAAGACACTTCCTTGTTCACATACTGCTCGTATTTGTCATCAGGGTGCCGTTCACAACGCGTGAAAACCACCTTGTTGTCAGGGTGCCGTTCACAACGCGTGAAAACCACCTTGTCGTCAGGGTGCCGTTCACAACGCGTGAAAACCACCTTGTTGTCAGGGTGCCGTTCAGAACACGTGAAAACCACCTTGTTGTCAGGGTGCCGTTCACAACGCGTGAAAACCACCTTGTTGTCAGGGTGCCGTTCAGAACACGTGAAAACCACCTTGTTGTCTGTGTCCCGGATCACAGTTTCAACAACCTCTTTATCACCAGTTCGACTTTGTCTGACTCAGAGGTTACAGGCAAGGCACGACAGAAAAGGATCGATATCACTGAGCTGTTTTTCCAGTTGTTCGACTGTCTTTTTGTCTTTTCCAGTCCAGCTCAGGGCAGGGTTTTATCTCAGCAGCCGCTATCTTGTTGGACTGCGGATCTCCTCGGCATACAACAGCAAAGGGCAAAGGTCGCCTCACAGGTGTGCTGGCGTCCTCGGCAATGTGGAAAGGGTTGACTGTGGCGGATGTTAGGGCGGAAGAGAGCCGGTTCTAGGAAACCAGGCAGAATGCAGGTTAAGTTTCCTGTTGCAAATGTGAAGGCCTTCATGTGTCAGTTTTGCCAGGTAAGATATTGCAGATATCTTTCACAAAACTGACCTGCCAGATATACCATTATGTGGACAGAACTGCAGGATGTGGGCTGGTAGATAACGTTGACTTCTGGTAACAGTTGTGTTCCTCTACTCAGGCGTCGCATCCATCAACCACTGGTCATAAGCCATGTCATCAACTTTGCCATCGACTGACCGATTGCACTTGTGGTTATTTAGTTAACTAATTCTTAAAACACCTATCCAGGCGCTATAAGATCCGTCAGGAATCAGCAAAACCTATCCAGGCGCTATAAGATCCATCAGGAATCAGCAACACCTATCCAGGTGCTATAAGATCTGTCAGGAATCAGCAACGCCTATCCAGGCGCTATAAGATCCGTCAGGAATCAGCAACACCTATGTTGCTGAATGGCAAATGTACACTAAACCAGCGATGAAATCAGAGCCCTCCCCTTTTGCCCAGGTTATAAAACACACAGCCCTCCCCAAAAGCAACAACCTCCCCCGTTTTGGATCATCCTTCACGCCCCAATACTTTCTGAAAAGTACCAAACTCACTGACACTATAAGGTCTCTTGGTATGTCGTGACCAGACTTTCCTATATGTATTGAATGGCCACCCACTCACACTGTTTCCTTCCACCGACACATCACAACAACTCACTAAACCACACACTGACCTCCTGACCTGCTGGAAAACGGTCAACGTCTGTTGTTGTCATTCACTGACATTACAAAATAAACTCTCAAAATAAACAGAGCAGCCATAACGGTCGAACTGAGCCAATTGGAGGCAGAACGGCCCACTAGGCAAACATCAGGGCTGCTTGAATTATTCTTTGCAGTTTAGCAGGTGAATTCAATAATGCTGTATTGTTTGACACCTTCCTGATGGTTGGTGGTTTTACCCCCTCCCCCCCAATCTCCCAGTTTCCCTATGACAAAGAAAGGGTAAACATGTAAATAAGCGGTAAATGAGGGGCTTTATGGAAGGCAGCAAATACTGCACAATGTCATTTGTCGGAAATAGGTCAGCCAATCACCTTTCCACATCTTCTGTCTTTAATCAGTCGGCCAATCACCTTTTCCACATCTTCTGTCTTTAATCAGTCGGCCAATCACCTTTTCCACATCTTCTGTCTTTAATCAGTCGGCCAATCACATTTTCCACATCTTCTGTCTTTAATCGGTCAGCCAATCTTTTTTTCCACGTCTTCTACATCTTGGAAACGGTCTGTCAATCAACTTACCAGATCTTCTGTCTGAAAAGTGCAGCAGCCAATCAGCTGTCAAGTCACGGGCAAGCTCTGTCCTGCATGACTAGTCATGGTTTAATCATTACACAAATTAGCCCATAATGTTCTACCCATACAGACATTAGCCCACATTTCTGTTTGGTTTAACCTCATCTGAGGAGGCAACAGTAAAGTATTAATGACAGCCAGGAGGTAATACAATAGACCCCATTAAGGATCATGGAATCAATAAATCATCAGAGACTGGAGCGTGTCTGTGTTTTTGTGAGTGTGTGTGTGTGTTTGTGTGTCTCTACATGTACTTCCTTGTGTGTGTTTCTATATGCGTGTGTATTCTGTGTGTGCGTGTGTGTTTCTGGGTATGTGTGCGTTTCTTTATGTGTGTATTCTGCGTGCTTGTGGGAGTGTGCATGTGGTTCCATGTGTGTCTCAGTATGTTTCTGTTTGTGTATGTGTTTCCATGAGTGTGATGGTATAAATAAATCAACAGAACGTGTGTGTGGTCATGTGTTTGTGTTTTGTGTGTGTGTGTTTGTGTGTGTGTGTGTGTGTGTGTGTGTGTGTTCATGTTTGTGTCTCTGTACTCACAATCAAAGTGAGGACAGGTGTAAGTTCTACACTATGTAAAAATTAGAAGAAAAAAAAAAATCTGGCCATTCCTCACATATTCAACACCATTTTGTAGGCTTAAGATTCGGCTTAGGGTTTAGAATTAGGGTTAAAGAAAGCATCAAGGGTTAATTTTAGGGGTAAAGGTTAAGGTTAATATTACGGTAAGGGCTACAGTTTACATTTAGGGTCAGGGGTCATGATGTAGGGAAAATATTTTGTACATTGGATACTACATTTCCGGTCCTCACTTCAAATGTAATTTGTGTGTGTGTGTGTGTGTGTGCATGCAACAGTGTATGTTTGTGTATGTTTCCATTAGGCTGAACAGAATGAACAGAAATGAGACTGTCTGTCTGTGTGTGTGTGTGTTTGTATTTGAACTTCAATGAAAGTGGGGAGCAGTTTTATTTGTACATTGTTAAATCAGAAATTTTGAGACACTCATCACTTTTTAGGTCTATGGTGAATGTTTGGGTTAGGGTTTTCTTTAGAGGTAAAGTCAATTTCATGGGTTTAAAGTCAGCGCTATGGTTAGGGGTAAAAGTCAGAGCTATGGTTAGGGTTAAAGGTCAGAGCTATGGTTAGGGTTAAAGGTCAGAGCTATGGTTAGGGTTAAAAGTTAGCATAAGGGTTGGTGGTAACTGAAAATATATATTTTTCAATGATACAACACTTGCATGCGTGTGTGTGTGTAACTACATGCAGTGTGTGTTTGTTTATTTACCATTATTCTACCAATTAGGTTGACTGAACACATTCTATTTTACAGCAAAAACCTGGGAAATAGTTACAGAGAAGGAGACGGGATGACGGAGCCAATTGGAAGCTGAGGATGATTAGATGGCCAAGTTGGTACGAGAGCCAGGCTGGAAATTTGGCAACGACACCCCTCATCCCTATGATCATGGGATCTGTGGTGAGCACAGAGAGTCAGGACACCCCCGTTTTAACGTCCCATCGGGAAGGCGGTTGTGTGTGTGTGTGTGTGTGTGTGTGAGATAGGGATTAATCCGCACAGCCATGTCCAGCTGAGAACTTTATAACAAGCAGCCATGGGAAAAACAAACGGGGGCAACAGAACTGCTGCACCAGCACATAGCATCATCTGTGTGTGTGTGTTTGTGTCCATGCGTGTGTGTTTGTGTGTGTGTGTGAGTGTGTGTACACGAGTTCATGAGTGTGTGTCCATGCGCGCGTGTGTGTGTGCGTGTGCGAGTGTGTGTGTGTGTTGGTTTTTGCATACCATTCTCAGTCTCCCGTGGACTCAGCGTAGATCCCGGGGCAGACCCTAAATCACTCCACTCACAACCGTGTCCTCTTCCTCGCACCTTGGACACTACATCCTACACCCTACATCCTACACCCTACGCCCTAAGCACGACACCCTACGCATGACGCCCCACGTCACCAACACCCGTGTCGCTAAAGGACATCTGACGGTTCATTTCATTTCGTACGGGCCGTACATAAAAGGGGATTTCAGCATGTGTACTCCACACGGTTCCACAGGTATTTCCGCTTGGTAAACATCCGAAACACGAGCGGCCCGGGTCGGTTGACTCTCCGGGCTCTTCTGGATCCTCACCAACCTCTGGTCTCCGTTTCTCTTAACCAAAGCAAGTCAATTATTTCTCCAGATCGGCCAGGTATTCTGAGCCGGTGTTACATATGCAAATGATGCCATGGATAACATGACGTCTGGCCCCTCCCCCCCCAGCCTAGGGAGAATGAGGGGGTGAATGGGGGGGGGGGGGGGTGAATGAAGGAGTGAAAGGAGTGGAGTGAAAAGCTCCCAAAGAGCTGCAGCATTAATAATGTAGCGATGTTGTCCAAACCGTACACTCCCAACATCCGTTTGGTTCCTAGTGGTAATGCAATAACACTGCTGTAATGTTGTGAATCCACAGGGCAGGCGGGCTGGGAGAGAGTGAAACCCAGAGACGGACAGAGAAAGAACTGCCAGGGCAGGAGACAGGGCCTCTTCCTGCCAGAGGTCCAGTCTGGAACACAGCTCGGACATATAATGGGAAGGAGAGGTCGATACGTTCGCGGGTCCCATAAACCACCACGGCAGAATGTGTCACAAACAGCTTCCCGTTGGCTTCGACCTTTGACCTTGCTCATATGCTGAAACCCTGCTCTAGCGTTAGCATTAGCTACACACCCCAGTCCGAGGTTGCTTCCACTAAAGTTGCATTACGGCTGGTGGGTGGGCCTGCTCTCCAGTGTCCCCAGGGTCTTTGGACACCAACCTAAACCGGAAACGGTACCAGATGGATAAACCAGAACCTGTACAAAATAACACAGATAAGAGAGGGACCAGAAGAAAAAAACACACAAAATCCCAGAAAACATCAAAGCTTCCCGAG
Organism: Esox lucius; assembly: GCF_011004845.1. NCBI lineage: Eukaryota > Metazoa > Chordata > Actinopteri > Esociformes > Esocidae > Esox > Esox lucius. The sequence continues at coordinate 5,627,676 of NC_047577.1, forward strand.
CCACACCTGGCCATCCCAGCAGTCTGTTGCACATGGCCCATGGTTACGTATTACAACTCGCCGTTGCCATGACGTCAGTCCCTGTGCCCACGGTCCGGGTGTCAGCCGTGGCCCTATTAGTTCTAATTTCCAAGATCCGCCCCAGGGTTCGGCGACAGGGCCAATCAGCCTCCCTTTCAACCTCCTGGATGTTAATGTGCTTGAATTTGCTCCAGATGTGTGGTTCTACAAATAGAAGGTATATTGTGACATCATAATATGCTATAGAAACCATGGTAACGCAGGGTCATCTTGTGAATAGACAAAACTTTAAACAATCACATAGGAGGGAAACCCTCAACGCGGGGACACTTTTGCTAGTTTCTGTGTGTCAGTTAAATTGAATCTGTTCGACCAATAAAGATAAAAAGCCGCCAGCACATGTTTCGGATTACGAACTTCCCTACCTCTGACTCTCCCAAACCTGTTGGAGTATCTACGTGAGAGGCAAGGTCGTAAACAGCAATTCAACATCAGAACATGTATTTACCCACTCAGCACAAAAGCAACAGTTAGCCTTGTAAACGTTTCATAGATTCAAAAGCAAATGTTTTTATTTGTCGCTGTCCTCGATTCGCTTTGTTCAAACACAATCTCAACACTGAAATTTGCACAAACTAGATGGATTCAACAATGCTTTTTGCTACCATTTCTACATCATGAAAAATGATTGATGTATCTCCATTAGGGTCAATGCCTGGGTGCAGGTTTGAACATTTTAAACAGAATATGTCTATTTACACAGAGGCACACAGCCTATGAAAACCCAGTATTACCATTATCAATGTTGATACCATTACTACCACCATCTACACTACCGTTACCTTGAAGCTAACCAGATTATTCTAGAATCTTAACTGTGATTGTGGTGAATGGTGATAGCTAGAACTAGACATATTTCAACCCCCCCCCCCCCCCCCAGTTTTATAAAGTCACTGTGTTCTAAAACATTTGTGCTATGAAACTCCCTTGTTCCAAGCTCCCGCGTTCTGAAGCTCCTGTGTTCTAAAGCTCCTCGTTCTGATGCTTCTGTGTTATAGAACTCCTGTGTTCCAAAGCTTCTGAATTCTGAAGCTCCAGCATTCCAAAACTCCTGTGTTCCAAAACGTCTGATCTCTAAAGCCCCAGCATTCCAAAGCTCACGTGTTCCAAAGGTCCTGTGTTTGCTGACAATGTTCATGACTGCACTGTCACTGTATAGAATGTTATTAATCCTCTGTTCCCATTTGTTCTCTCTTGTCAAGTTCAATAAGACAAAGAAATATATCAACTGTGAAACAAACTCTAGGGTCCTCCACAATTTACACTAGCCTATTTCACATAGATCTGTCATTGCTTCTCTTCGATTCTGAACTCTTGCAACCAATCACATAATGGACATAGTCAAACATGTGGGGTTGTTGTAACAAACCAACCTACTGTCTCTGATTGGAAGATGAAAGATTAGATCAGCCTTTCTTTAAATTCAATAATGCCATACATTGAGACATTAGGATAGCATTCCAGATTGTTCAACCAGACTAGGTTGACTCCATGTGTAATAAAAGAGGAGCTTAATTTACCCCTTTTGGTTCTAGAACTGGATTCCAATCTCCTGCAGCTTTCTAATAGACTGGAAAGAACTCTTCATCACATGGAGATGAGGCAGAAGCTGTAACCAATGTCCTCTGCCTGACTGGGTCAGATCATTGAACTGACAGGACAGACTGACCAGCGTATGGCACAGCACTTAAAACCAAGAGGTTGACGGCACACACACACACACACACACACCGTTCACAGCTGAATGAATTACGAGGATGATAATCAAACAAGTGGAGAAAGAAGGAAGGAGAGTGCCCACGGATGTATGACAGGCTGCATCTGTGCAGCAGAGACGTTAGAAATGTTCTGCGTTTTCATGTATGTGTTTGGTGTGTCGCGTGGTTTGTTGGGGTCATGGGGCACAGACGTTTAAAAGCGTCATTGTGTGTGTGTGTGTGTGTGTGCGTGCGTGTGTGTCCTGACAATGTTGCCCCATTAACCGTTTTAGACAGAAAAGCTAACAGGATGTTGACACAAAGACAATGAATTAGAGATGTCCTCAGTAGCAAATCAACCTACTCAGGCAACAACTCTTAGGCATGGCTCTCCTTCAGCCTGCAGTCTCTCAGGTGAAGACAAAAACCAGCTCCTGAGTACCCGTTCAAAGAAGTCCCTCTCATTAGTAACGTTTCCGAATGACAGCCCAGAATACATTTCTGCTATAAATGCATAATTTACCAGGGAATACAAATAATCCACAGCTCTGCATAAACCCACACTTCATTAGTTTGTCCCATGACTTCTTGTCACAAAGCACACATTCATGAAACACTTCACGTCCAGGATAATGCATCACTTTGGTTTTTCCCCATCAACCGGTTCATGGGCCTCAAGCACTCGCAGGTGGATTAGCATCATGATGCTACTTCAACTGTAAAACTGGGCTGAGAGTCAACTTACACATCCAGATAGGTTCATTTAAATGATTATTCTTCTACCAAGAACATTCTGCCATTTTTCAGATACTATAAGGCACATTGCTAGATTCTTTACTTTTAAATGTGCTGCTTTATACTTCCAAGCAAAATCACTCAACAATAAAAAAAAATTACATGGCATTCACCATTTCAGAATACGCATTAAATTAGGTTGAAATGTATGCAGATATCACCAAGACATCCAAAATACTGTCAAAAACAATGGCCAGAAGGGTCAGCCCTTTCCACCGCCGAAGCCCCTTTCTGATGCAGGTAAAACCCTGCCGCATATTCTCTATTGTCTCAGGATTCCTGGGCATTTCGTTGACAGCAGGATGATTTAAACATTATGGTTTGTTTCAGTGTCATTGTCAATATGTCACAGACGTTTAGGGATCAGAAAGCGCTTGGGGTCAGGCAGGTTAAGGTGCACAGAGGGAAAGAAAATAAGAAATCTTGTTTTACTAGCTAAACAATTCTATGTTACACATCAACGCTCACGTTGCCCATGGTGGATTAGTTGGACCGGGACAAACGCTGAGCAACGACATCGATCCGGCATGATTTCACCCCCATCAACGTTTCCCTGAAATGAGGTCAAGTCAATCTTCACCTCGTCCTCCTACATCTTGTTTTTCTGTCCATTTCTCTCTCTCTCTCTTTATTTCTCTCTCTCCCTCTTGCTCTCACACACGTATACAGACACACAGACACACACACACACACACAGGCGTGCTTATCAGCAAATGGGAAATAATGTGCGCGTGAACAGTCATAAGTGTGCAGTCCATCTGCAATATATGACTTATCAGCTCCCACGCCCACACAGCACCACATGCATCGCAGCCCAGCATCCTGTGTGTGTGTGTGCATGTGCGTGCGCGTGTGTGCGTGCGTGTGGACGTGTACTTACATTATATTAAAACTCAGTGAGGACCGAGATGATAAAACAAGCACAGCTCGGGTCAACGTGCGTGGGAGGACCTTTCACAAGTCCCGGGGCAATCTGGGGTCACGTTTTGAGAACTGATTGTTCATACTAAAGTGGCGGCTGCAGATTACTGTTGTCATTGTCATTGAGGTAGTTTGCTGTTGCACATTTGACTTGGGGATTAACATCGCTGCTTCTTTTTAAACCTTTTTTCCATACTGGATCTTTGCAGAATGTTCACCAGGTGTCACACAACATCCGATGCAGTAACCAAATAAGTGTAGCATGTTCAAATTTATTTAGCAAATATCCCATTTTTGGGGTAAGTGTGCGGGAAAGATGTGTTTTAAACTGAAGCAATTTCTTGAGACGGATTGAGAGGATTCCAAAAGGAGTGTTTGTGTGTGTGTGTGTGTGTGTGTGTTGCATGTTTCTACATTGCGTAATTATGTGTCTATGTCTGGGTACTCAACAAGATGGTCATGGTAATATTCACAGGTTTAATCTCAGTTCTAGCCAGCTGTTTTCTTTGACTTGGTTAGCGCTCTGAAAAGGGCATGCCCCGATGTCCCAGTGACCTGGACAAACGTATAATATTGACTGTGTCTTCGTGTGATCAGTCTTGCGTACAGTTTGAAATAATCGAATGAGCAGCGTAAATACGTTATACGTCTTAGATCAGAGAAACATATCTCCCAACAATATCCTGATCGCTAACGTGACTCACTAAGAATGGGAGAAGATAGGAGAAGATGGGAGAAGATGGGAGAAGAGGACGAGATAATGAGGGGTGAGGATGAGACGTGCATGGGGGCAGAGAGAAAAAGGACAGAGAAAGAGTTCAGGAGACAGAGAGTTCAGGAGAGTTCTGACGATGGCTGAGCACCTGGCGGTGTGCAACAGACCTGGAACGGATGACGGACGGACGACGGACGGATGACGGACGGGCGACGCGTGCCTCTCGGCATCGTTGACGCTCATCTCGCAGACGATCAGGCAAACTATCGTGGCAGTCAAGAGGTGAAGGTCGTCAGGGGCTGTTTAGGCTACATAGGGGGGCTACAGTAGCATTAACGCCCCTCCTTCAGCTATGAAGTTAGCACACAAAAAAAGGACGGCAACAACAGGACACAGACTCAGTGACCACAGGCTGGCCGGATGTCGTCAAAAACACGAATGGCCAGAGAGACTTTGTAAACGCGGTGGGTCAGGGGAAGTTGAAAATGAAAATCCCTTTATACCCCACTGCTCTAACTGTGATTCAATGAGGAGAATTCATTTCCTGAAATGTAATCAGATAATTGACAGATATTATGAGCCTTCGGGTTTAGAGGAAAACTGACATTTCCTTAGCTGGGAACTTTTTTTAAGATTGTGAAATTTTGTTATCTGTCGATTGTTTTATTTTTGAATGCACAGTTGTCAACGTGAGGAACAGAGGGAGAAAGAGGGATAAAGAGATGAGGGAAAGACAGAGAGAAGGAGAGACAGAGAAGGAGAGACAGAGGGATAGAGATGGAGTGGGAGGTGATCTGTTCTGTAAGCGGGTCAGGTCAGGTAAGGGACATTACATTTATGAGATGAGGGGTGAGTGTAATTACATTAAAGCAGAGCAGTCAGATTATGGCTGATCCATGAGGTGGGTTCGGACCATATCAGCTCCGCCATCTCATCTCCCGGCTCCGCCCGGGACACAGCCGCAAAAACACTCGGTCACCGGGCAACCAGAACCACGCCGGGGCCTGTCACTCATGACAACAGCGACGGTGACGATGGTCACGATGACTCACGACCGCCGATGACGACAACATCATCGGCATTACCTCCTCCTCCCGACGTGTTCCCTGTCAGTCCGTTACCTCTCATTATCAGTCGGCCCAACTTAAAAGGGTTTCTTGCTTCAGACGAAGCCGAAAGACATCCCAGAGCTCCGAGGGAGTTATTGACCATGCGCGGTGGCTTGTCGTCTAGATGCAACCACAAATTGATGCTGCCAGTAAGTCTGACCAGTTTGGCAACCAAAAGGTGTCGGGATCAATTCTCAGAGCTAAGCTGACGGGTATTCAGCCATTCCACAGACCTTCCGCCAAGAGCCTCTTGATTGGCTGGATGACCACTTGTCATGGCAACACGGGCCTCGTTGTCTAGGTGATTCGGAGGGCAATGTGAGCAACGGAGGTCATCGCCCGGGCCAAGCTCTGTGCCGTCCAGGACCTCCACACCTGACGGTGTCCATGAACAATGAGCTGTTGTAGACTGTCCTTCAACAAGTCTAATTATTATTGAATCGCTACCTGGCTATTTGCAATTCACCCCATTTGCAGTATCTCTTCAGTGTTAATGAAACACACACACACACTCACACACACACAGACCAGTGATTTCGCTGCATTCACATAATTGCAGAGCTGCGCCAAGGAAAATATCTTTGCCCAGGTGAACTTTGAAAATGCTTTAACAATCCACACAGATTTGATTTTCTCTGCAAACAATACAAGGAATGAATATACAAACTAGTCAATCTCCGAGTAGAATAGTTCAGCAATTTATCAGCTTGCTATTGTATATTCCCAAGACAAATTATCCTCTGGTCACGATTGGCATTCAAGTTAAGTTCCAAGAGGAAACACGCATTCTGAAAAGCAATGAATGCACAAGAATTCATCACAGGAAAACAGCAGAAAATGACTTTGCAAAATGACTCTCTACCTACTTCATTTATTTGTGAACTCTCTTTAAACTCTGAGTATTAGCAGTGGCATGGATGACGGACCTCCTAGAGGGGTGCTGCAGGTAACACAGGCAAATTAGGTTTGAATGAGCCCCTCCTTTGAAACACATTAGCCGTCAATAATGGAGCATGTGTAGGCTACGGCTGAGGGCTAACATTTTAAGGATCATTTGAACATGCAGTAATTCCCTTTTGTCTGAATGAGGACTGTCCAAAAATAATCTGAGGACACCGTAAGCTGTTATGAGGTAGAGTAAGCGTGTGTTTTCGGCGCATCTGCGTTCGTGTGTGTGTGTGTGTGTGTGAGCTGTGCGTTTGTGTGTGTGTGTGTGTGTGTGAGAGCCCTTGCAAATGCATGTTTGTGATAGTGATTATTCAGTCCAGTATTTCCACTAATCGGGGGGGGATGATCTTTACATCCATTCATTTATCTATCTCTCCTTTCACCTTCCTGACAAAGTTACTCCATTTCACCTCTTAATCATCCCTCTCGTATCTGTCATCAGTCAGTATTGGGCTTCATCACCTCTCTTTCCATCTATCTCTCCCCTCTCTTTCCATCTCTCCCCTCTCTTTCCATCTATCTCTCCCCTCTCTTTCCATCTATCTCTCCCCCTCTCTTTTCATCTATCTCTACCCTCTCTTTCCATCTATCTCTCCCCCTCTCTTTCCATCTATCTCTCCCCCTCTCTTTTCATCTATCTCTCCCCTCTCTTTCCATCTATCTCTCCCCCTCTCTTTCCATCTATCTCTCGCCTCTCTTTTCATCTATCTCTCCCCTCTCTTTTCATCTATCTCTCCCCTCTCTTTCCATCTATCTCTCCCCTCTCTTTCCATCTCTCTCCCTCTCTTTCCATCTATCTCTCCCCTCTCTTTCCATCTATCTCTCTCCCTCTCTTTCCATCTATCTCTCCCCTCTCTTTCCATCTATCTCTCTCCCTCTCTTTCCATCTCTCTCCCTCTCTTTTCATCTATCTCTCCCTCTCTTTCCACCATCTATCTCTCCCCTCTCTTTCCATCCATCTCTCCCCTCTCTTTCCATCTATCTCTCCCCTCTCTTTCCATCTATCTCTCTCCCTCTCTTTCCATCTATCTCTCTCCCTCTCTTTCCATCTATCTCTCCCCTCTCTTTCCATCTATCTCTCTCCCTCTCTTTCCATCTATCTCTCCCCCACCCCACATCTAGGTCCACTACCCAAATCCCCTCCTTCAACTTCTCTATCTTTTTTATCTCTTCATATATCTCTTTCTCTCCACCGGAGCGTATAATTGGACTCCTTTTGGTCCATCCCTTTCTTTGATATAGCATCTGTGTGTGTGTGTGTGTGTGTCCGAATGTCTGTTTATTTGTGTATAATAATAAGAAGAAGAAGATGAAGATTACCATTTACGCATAGGACGTTAACAGCACTGCCAATTTGTGTGTGCGCGCACGTCTGTGTGTGCGTGTGTGTGCACGCTTGCGCACGTGTGTGTGTGTGAAGTGTTTAGATGGCCTGCAGCGCTGCCAGCCTGATCCATTATGCATAAGGAGAAATACAGTCCACCGAGCCAGTGGTGAGTGACTGACAAGCGAATGGCTGTCTGTCTCTCTGGTCTGCTAACCCGTCTGTCTGACTGGTTGACTGGCTAACAGACACACACACACACACGCACACACACACACACACACAATAGATCATGAAGTTTTCCCAGAGTGATGACATCACATTGGACAACAGAAAATATACAGTTGTGAATTGATTCAGGCGTGGATTTGCATGGTGACAGGTGGTCACTAGCCATGAGGATATCACTGACCCTGCCTTGGTCTCTCTCGGTCCCACTATCTCTCTTTCCCTCAATCTTTTCCTCTATCTCTCTCTGTCCCTCTTTCTCTCTATCCCTTCATCTATTTCTGTCCCTCTATCTATTTATGTCTCTCTATCTCTGTCCCTCTATCTCTCTTGTCCTTTTTCTCTCTCTCTCTTACCCTCTATCTCTCTTGTCCTCTATCTCTCTCTCTCTCTTACCCTCTATCTCTCTTGTCCTCTATCTCTCTCTCTCTTACCCTCTATCTCTCTTTTCCTCTATCTCTCTTTTCCTCTATCTCTCTGTCCCGCTATCTCTGTCCCTCTATCTCTCTTTCCCTCTTCCTCTCCAGGTCCCTCTATCACTCTCTGTCCCACTATTGCACTCTGCCTTCAAACAGTGTAAAACGACAACTTGGGTATTTACAGGGAATAGCGGCAATAGCTCAAAGCTAATTTCGGTTCATGCAAATATAGGTACCGGCAGCAGTGAACAGATCATTAAAAGTAAGGTAAGGGCTAACAATTTCCTAATGGCAGTGCTAGTTAACTTGTTAGCATTAGCTATCACACCCTGGGAACTGGAATCTACTCCCAGTTTGGGATGGGTGTCAACTCTGCTTTTATTTCCTGAAACTAGTGCAGGTAAGTAAGACACACTAATGTATGGGAAAAGCTAACTGCTTCCTGTAATGGTAACACGTGACTTTGCAGCGTCTGGCGTTGAGGCCATGAGCATACTTAATTAATGTGATTACGACAGGGAGATAAAACGCCTCACTTTAGAAGGGGTTTAAACAGCCAATCAACTCTCCTGCCAACAGTGTGTGTGTGTGTGTGTGTGTGTGTGGCTAACATACATCAGAAGTTATGCTCTGAGAAGAGTGTGGGTCGATGTTGATTAAATGGACTGATGTGTTCATAGGCCTTGAAGACAACACACACACACATACACAATCACACGTAAAACACGCCAAACATGTAAATCAAGTCTGTACCAAACACACCACTCTCTCACAACCCCTCCAATACTTTGAATATATGTTCAATTGAAAAAATGGCAAACAAATAAACATTGACTGTTTTCTATTTCAGACTAGGAAGGTGGGCCTCAGAATGTACACACAAACACACACACACACACACGTAAAAAAAAACTAAATAATAAAAATAAACAACACCAATTACGATGTCTTTCGAACTTATCACTGACCTACAGTCAGCAAACTAAATGTCTGTGTGTGTATGTGCATGTCTGTGTGTGTGTGTGTGTGTGTACGTGTATATGTGTGTGTGTGTGTGTGCCTGTCAGTGTGTGTGTACTGATATTAAAGCAAATTGTAACCAAAGACCTCTTTCGCACATTAATGCACACACACACACACACATACTGTAGAGTTAACACGTCCAGCACCTGTTTGCATCTACACACACCTCATTAGGCTCCCGCCAGATGTGATGGCGCCCCTCGCTATTGGAGCAAAATAACTATGACGATTCGTAATGGGAGTTAATCAGCTTTTCCAACCTTCGACCTGAGGTGGGACCGTTGAAAGAAAAAACTCATCCTTAAAGACATACATATTTTTCTCATTAAACACGTGGCACAGTTATTAGCAGAAGTCCATTTAGCACCCGCGCCATGCCAAGACAACAGCACCGAGTCTTCTTCCATAATGAGAGGGTCGTATGTGGCCGTCTGTACACACTCATCCCCGCGGGGCTGGGCGGGCTTAATGGTCCACTTCATCCTGGAGTTTTGTTTCATAAACAGTGTTGTGGTGCAAGCACACTCACACACTCACACACACACACACACATACACACAGCTGTTTATGGTGTCAACAAGAATATTGGGGGGGGGGGGGGGAAGGTTCAGCTGAAGTCCTACTCAGGAGAGCGTGCCCTGAGCCGTGGGGAGATACGCGGTGAGACAATCCTCAGACTCGGCTTAACCGAGCAGGTATTTCCTGGCCCGTTGGCTTAATGAGTTCCCTCCAATGGCTCAGTACACTGACGGTTCCAAATTAGGGTTCCAGAGACGGCGCTGGGGGAGGGGACGATAGGGGCAGGGCCGGTTCTAGGCACAAGCAACATGAACGGTTTCTCAGGGCCCCCCGATCACCAGGGGCCCACCGACCTGCAAGGGACCGCTAGGGGTCCCCAACCAATTTGGCTCCCGCCCCCCCCCGGATAGTGGAGTGAGCGAAGCAGAGAAAGGTGAAATGGTTTATGTATCAGAGGGCCTCTGATTGAGTTACAACACAGCTTCTCCCCTGGGAAGGTCAGCGGTGGATTCTTCGTGGTTTAGGCTAAAATGAACCACCTTGTTGTGGTCTTTGTGATATCGGGCGGGGGGGGGGGAGCGGGCGTCCTGTCCGGGTCTTTGAGGCGGAACACGGAGCTTCTTCTATCTAAATGTATCTAAATCATATCTGGATCATGTGCTGAGTTGATGGGACCTAGTAGTCTAAGACACGATTGGCTGCACTGCAGTGCCATCCCATTTGAGAGAGGAGCTGGTGCCTGGGCAGTGGGAGGAGCCCATTTGAGAGTGAGGGTTGTGCCAGCGCAGTGGGAGTGGGAGGAGCCCATACGAGAGGGGGTGCGTGCCTGGGCAGTGGGACGAGCCCATTTGAGAGTGAGAGTTGTGCCAGCGCAGTGGGAGTGGGAGGAGCCCCTACGAGAGGGGGTGATGCTTGGGCAGTGAGAGGAGCCCCTAAGAGAGAGGGGGTAGTACCTGTGCAGTGGGCGGAGCCCATACGAGAGAGGGGGTGGTCCCTTTCCCAACCCTAAGGTCCCTTGAAGGTCTGTAAGTTCAGTCACCTTGCTGGGATACTTGACTGTGGCAGGCGCTAGGACGGCAGAATATACAAATCAAGCACAGGCACTAGAGTCAGGATGGGTGTCTAGAGAACCAGTACTATTATTTAAGGGGATTTAAACTACATGCCTTGGGGTTTGAGTTACCCTACATGATTAGTAATGTAACTCAGGGGATACAGGGCTTTCTCTCTGATCTCTGTATTCTATACTTTCTTTACATCAGCTCTGTGTTCCATATGTTCCACATCTCATTGTATTAGAAGGTATAATATACCTTCTAAATGTAATGTTTTTGATCATCATATAAGATCAGAGGTCACATGAAACCTTCCTTAATCAAGCAGGAGAGACGACAGAGACACAGAGAAGATTGAGAGTCATCGAGACAGAGAGATGGAGGGCTAGAGACAGTCGCAGAGATGTAGTACGAAAAACAAAAAGAGAGATTGAGAAAGTGTGGGAGTATGCGAGATAGAGAGGGAGAGAGACCAGGAGAAATAGGGAGTGAGCAAAAGAGATATGCACTAATAGAGGAAAAGACAGAGTCTGTTTCAATCATATTTCAGCTTCTTTAGAAATTCAAATGAATCACATTTACAAATCCATGATTTGAATGACATCAGTACCAGCGGGGGACTAATAGCAGCGGTGTTATCTTGTATGTTTGTTTTTGTGTCACTACTTCATATCTTGGCTAGTTATATTTGCATTGTTGTCAACTTAAATAAATAAGAGGAATGGGAGCGTTGTTCATCAAACACACACACACACACACACACACACAGGCTAGTTCTTGGAGATGGGCCAGCCAGGAAAAAAACAGACCTACAAACAGACAGATCGACAAACAGACCGGGGCAATCGGGTGCGGACCAGCAGGAGTTTACCGTGTGTCGCTGTAACGGCTCATTAAGCCCATATGATAAGTTTATGGCATTTTTTCTCCGAACAGAAGGCCGTCACGAGCAAGTTCACTTGGTTGTTATACGCGCCCACGCAATACTTGCAAACCAAAGAGGAAACATGTCGTGAGCGCGCATTGCAAAATGCACGTCCACACACCGGTTATTTAGTTACTGTGTCTAAACTGTTCGCGCGTCAAAGAGCGTTTGTGTTGCCAGGCGCTGAAACAGAACCCGGTCCTGAGATGCTCCACGCGCAGTCCCACTTCCGTATGTTGGCACAAGCGTTGTACTTGACGAGCGCCACAGAAAGACGACCAAAGAGCGATTGTTCAGAGATATTTACGATAAACATATTTATTATGTTTTCTAATTGTATCTGTGAATTCATCAGAGAACAGAAACACGTGATGTTGTGTGTCTCCTAGTCATCTTTCTACAAAGATCCATTACAAAAAAAGAATATCATATAATATAAAATAAGCAGCGATGTTTATCCCCAAGTCATATGTGTTTGCAACAGATAGCTAATATCTGTGAATGTTTCATGTAGGTTCGACCTGTCTTTGACTAACATCTGATTTTGCTAATTAGCCAGCATTTTATCATCATTTTTGGTGGGGGAAAACAACATTATTTTAAAAGATGCATGTGAGGTTAAGTGGGCCTATATCTTTTCAAATACCTCTAATGTTGACATCCTATTCAGTAAAAAAAATTAAGAGTTCCTATAGATTTAAAGTATATACAAAACAACACAACCACGACTATGGTTCTTACTAGAATCATACTTTACACTTCGAGGGACAATACAATTAGCCTACATATTTCAAAATGGTGGTATTTTAACCATCTATTCAAACATGATACTATCAACCATATAGGGTTAAAGGGCAAATATGAAGTGCGTAAAGTTGCCTCTGCCTGGAGAGGCGGGTGGCTGTGGGATTAGGCGACACTGTAAAAGTACTCCATACGCTGTAAATTAGCAAACTACATCGTAGGCTATTGTAGCCTTTTTTTTTCAACAGCACAATATACTACCAGCAACAGTGTTTTTTTCCCCCAACACTTCAAAACATCCGTCCTCACTCCGTTAACAACAGGTAAAACAGCAGCATTTAATTTACTTAGACTGCTTTACATTACCTTGAACTTGGGTTCCAGTCTTGTCCCTTGTCGCTCCCTCGCCAACGCTCATCTTCTAGCCACAGCCATGAACACAGGTAACATCCCAATTACAAGAACACGCAGCCGGGACTCATGTCCTGAATCCGGACCATGCAGAAGTCGAAGGGGCGATTTGGAGGAGCGTATGTGGTTTACTTCTGAGAAGAATGAGACTGTTAATAACTTAGTGAAATATTAATGTTGATCAAGGTTGTTGCCATTTGTTTTGTAATTTTGTTTCTTTTCTTGTCCCAGTCACGGAGTTGCGCGCGTCGGACGGCATTTGGTGATAGAGAGCGGAGGACGGCGCACTGCGCTGAAAAGGAGGAGGCGTTTTTTTCCCTCTAATTCAGGGTGACGTAGGCAGGTCCGTTCCGAGTGCGCTTACTGAGGAACTTCCCAGTTGCATAGTGAGAAACAATAGACATCCAATAAAATGCTAAGAAATATACTTTGATGGTGTAAGTAACATGTATGAACATGTAATGGAGAAATTCAAAAGAAATTCAAAATAAAGGAGTAAGACAGGGGTAAATTAAGGAGAGAGACACAAGAAAAGAAGGCAAGAAGACTTAAAATCGAGTAAGAGGGCACATGCAGACAGAATTGAGAGTGGATTCGATACTAAAAACAGAGGTTTCCAAAAGAGTAAAACTCAACAGCCATGGAGATGAGTCATATTTCTGAACGAAAAATTAATTCTCTATGCAATTAAAACAGACCATTTGACCGAAAAGCAAGATAACCAATTACAATCACGTGATGAAAGCTACAGGTGCCATGTCTTGGCCAAATCAAAGACATGATGATCCAGCAAAAAACGAGAAATGCGTATTGTTACTTGGACATTTTTATTAAAGTGGCCATTTTGGGGTCATTATTTATTTTAGTCAATCTAATTAGAATCTGCACATTTTTGGAGCCTTTTCAAAGCTCATGTACAAGTTGCAAATCCTGCAACTTTGTGATTCAATTTGGTCATCAGATGATAAAATAATGAGTCTTGGTTCCCCACCCCACCACCCCTCAGAAAATGAAGTGGGACTGCACCATACACTTCCATCAGCACATTTTGTACGCTGGTTCACAAAATACACACACACACACACACATACACAACTGCTCACTTTTGTAAAATGCGACTGTTCTTTTTGAGGAAAGTATTTACATGTCCGTGTGACCTTTAACCCCAAGCTGTGTAGTTCCATAGACCTCTGAACTTTGACCGTAAGCTTTCAGGTCACCTGTCTTTTGGCTTACTGTGAACAGAAAGAATACTATGGCAGGGGAGAATGAGGAGAGGCTGAGGAGGATGAGGAGAGGCTGAGGAGGATGAGGAGAGGCTGAGGAGAATGAGGAGAAGCTGAGGAGAATGAGGAGAGGCTGAGGAAAATGAGCAGAGGCTGAGGAGAATGAGGAGAGGCTGAGGAGAATGAGAAGAGGCTGAGGAGAATGAGAAGAGGCTGCGCACAACGATTAGATTTTTCGTTTCACCTTGCCATCCTCTCTTGACTCCTCCTCTCCTCTCCCCATCTCCTTCCCTTGTCCTCTTTTCTCTCTCCCTTGTTCTTCATCCCTCGCTACCTCTTTCCTTCCTCTTTGATCTCTTCAGCCCTCTCTCATTCCTTTTCCACCACTCCCTCTCTTCTCTTCTTTCACCTACATGTTTTTCTCCATCTCCCTTTCTTCTTCTCGCTCTCTTTTTCTTCCCCTCTCTTCTTTCTCTCTTCTCTTCTTTAATTCCCTCTCCTCTTCCCTCTCTTCTGCCCTCCCTCTATCTCACTTCCTCTCCTGCCTCTCCTCTTCCTCTCCTCCTCCTCCCCCTTTACCGCCTCCCCCTCTCTTCCTCCATTCTCCCCCTTCTTCCACTCCTCAACCTCTTCCTCTTTCCCCTCCCTCTCTATATTTCACTCCTGTCCTGTGGCCTGTCTCTCTTTCCACTGTTGTCCTTCTCCTCATGTTCAGCGAGATAAAGCCTATAATTAAGCTATATGAGACCGACAGCCATTAGAAAGCGATAACCAACACAACCACACACGCTGTTATACACCTACGACCCATCTGAGCTGGGAGAATCCACCTCGTCCATCTTACAAACAAATAGAAATGGAAGCAGCCAGTCATCATTAAGACACACACACAAACACACACACACGGGCGGACGTGAATACACACGCACGTCCATGATATCTCTCGACGTAGATGAGAGAAAGAAAGAGGGGCGGGAGGGAGGGAGGGAGGGAGGAAGGAAGAGAGAGACCAGGGAAAGAGTGTGGGAGAGAGAAAAGATGGAGAGAATGATAGAGAGATTAATAAAATGAAAGACGGAGAGGGGCAGAAAAAAGCTGACAAATGAAGAGTGGGAGAGAGAGAGACAGGGAGAGAGAGAGAGTGTGAGAGAGACAGAATGGGAGGAGAGTGTGAGAGAGACAGAATGGGAGGAGAGTGTGAGAGAGACAGAATGGGAGGAGAGAGAGTGTGAGAGAGACAGAATGGGAGGAGAGTGTGAGAGAGACAGAATGGGAGGAGAGTGTGAGAGAGACAGAATGGGAGGAGAGTGTGAGAGAGAGAGAATGGGAGGAGAAAGAGTGTGAGAGAGACAGAATGGGAGGAGAGTGTGAGAGAGACAGAATGGGAGAGAGTGTGAGATAGACAGAATGGGGGGAGAGAGAGTGTGAGAGAGACAGAATGGGGGAGAGAGAGTGGGAGGAATAATGTATGCAGAAACACTCCCATTGTCTCAGTGTTGATTAATTCAACTTGTTAATGTGATGGTTTCCCTTAACGAGGAGCCTGTTTGCATCTCAACCATTCAGGCTTCCCCTATTGTAGATTACTGCCTCTAGAGCTTTCTCCTCTGTCTGTGTGTGTGTGCGTACGCGCGAGTGTGTCTGTGTGTAGGCGTGTGTTTGTGTGTAGGTGTGTGTTTGTGAGAGTGTGTGTGTGTACTTCCGTGCAGATAAGCATGCATGTGAATGCATTTAATTCACGAAAGATTGAACGTCAATTATATTCCCATCTTGTCCTTGGTTAATTGTATTACTGTAATCTGCTCCTGCGCCACTTGAGAGTCCGGATTTGACCTCTCCCTGGCTCCCGATATGACCATTCCCTCCGGATGTCATGGAGGTTTAAGGAAAAAAACCCACAGAAAAAAACTCAAAACGTAACTTTGTTCTTCAGCTGGAAGCAGGTACACTTGGGAAACATTTCCAATTAACGCACTCCTTTCATACCCCTCTGTTTCTCTCTCGCCTCCCTTGTTTCCCGAAAATCTGAGAAATCAATCCATCGCTCACCAAGGTTTGGTCACAGTGGAGCCCACAGGGACAGTCCGCTTTCCAACACACACTGTGATGCCTCTACTACACTCTGTGTGTGTGTGTGTGTGTGTGAGTGTGTGTGTGTGTGTGTGTGAGAGTACATGACTGTGTCATCCCGCGTCCTCCCAATATCAGCCTTTCTTCTGAGATTAACGAAGGACTCGCAGAGAGGGAGAGAGGTATGAGGAAGAGGGGGATAACGTGTGAGGGGAGGGCGAAGGTCAAGAGAAAAGGAGAGGAATAAGAGAGTCAGAGTGAGAGAGAGGTGGAGAGGTAATATCAGACTCAGGGAGAAAGAGAGAGGTAACTTGAGACTCAAAGAGTGAGACAGAGGTGGTGAGAGAGTCAGTTGGACAGCGATGACAGAGAGGGAGAGAAAGAAAGAAAGGTAGAGCGATGAGAATGACAGAAACAAAGAGAAAAATACAAGGATGAAGAGAGGTATATTGAATGAGTGATAGAGAGAGAGTGATAGAGAGAGAGAGAGAGAGAGAGCGGGGTGGGGGGGCAGTCTGACGTCTCCACTGTAGTAACATGTCGTCATGGTAATGATGGCTGCGTCGTCAACACCAATCATTTCATCCAACCAGCGGGAAGACTTGGAAACCGCTGTTCTGTCGCAACACACACACACACACCGCGCAGTGTTCTAGCCCACACACTGTTCAGTTCATCGTGTGGAGAGACAACATTTGTCACCAGTAGAGGAGACTGCAGGGGTGGTGACCCACGGTTTGCCAGCGCGTGTGTTTTTGTCAGTTTGTGTGTGTGTGTCTTCGCCTGTGCTCGTATGTCTGCGTGTGTGTGTGTGTTTGACTGCGTGTGTTTTGTCCGTGTGTGGGCCTTTGCATTGTTGTCTGTGTGTATGTAGGTGTGTGAGAGCGCGCCCGTGTGTCTCTGTGTGTGTGTGTGTGTGTGTGTGTTCCTGTCTTCGTACGTTGAGTTAGACATTAGTATAGTCATGTAATTCGTCTCCATGCGGTCGTCAAGTGTTATTGCCCCTCTGGAGATGAATTGAGGTGTTCTGGTGTGAAAGCATGGCAGGGTGCCGTGTTAACTAAACCCTAATCATCATCTGACTTGGCCGATGTGGCGTGTTACTATGATGAGCGCCGGGAGATTTGTCCATCGTCTGTGACTTAAACAGGCAAAAGTGGCGAGGGACGAGCGATGATGGAGGAGCGTTGGGGGGGGATGAGTGTTGGAGGAGTGTTGAGAAAGGAGCACTGAGGAAGGATGGCTGAGAGAGGAGCGTTCTCCTTAGTAAT
The DNA here is from genome assembly GCF_011004845.1 of Esox lucius. NCBI lineage: Eukaryota > Metazoa > Chordata > Actinopteri > Esociformes > Esocidae > Esox > Esox lucius. The sequence goes on from NC_047577.1 coordinate 5,645,157, forward strand.
CTGAACAGAAATATCCAGCTCCGCGCGTTGTCCAGAAATATCCAGCTCCGGGCGTTGTCCAGAAATATCCAGCCCCGGGCGTTGTCTAGAAATATCCAGCTCCGGGCGTTGTCCAGAAATATCCAGCTCCGGGCGTTGTCCAGAAATATCCAGCCCCGGGCGTTGTCTAGAAATATCCAGCCCCGGGCGTTGTCTAGAAATATCCAGCCCCGGGCGTTGTCTAGAAATATCCAGCTCCGCGCGTTGTCCAGAAATATCCAGCCCCGGGCGTTGTCCAGAAATATCCAGCCCCGGGCGTTGTCTAGAAATATCCAGCCCTTCAAAGATGCATTCCACACTGTTTTGTGATGTGACGCTGGTAAGCCGAAAATGATTGCGTACTGCGTAATGCACCTGCAAGCATTTGCACAGTTTCATTAAAGCTTCTCACTTTCAGATTTGAAATTTCAACTGAGGTAAGATGGCGATTCTACTTACAGGTTACACAAAAATAAACAACACATCACACCTCCAGACAACAATGGAAGGTATTAACGAGTAGTCATAGCCAAGGTTTTGAATGAATAGGAAGCTAGTTTCCATTAGCATGTAACCAAACGTATTCTATCCCACGCTAGGGAACTCCTACTGTCAGTAGACCATTAACCCTCCTCGTTCCTCTTTAGTGTGTTTTTAATCCCTAACAATTTAGCAACGTCGATAAACGCTCAAGGTGAAGTCGTCCACCCGGGAGCCAATGAGCCTGTCTGGCTTGACAGAACATCAGTTAGGTCTCGTATAATCAACTAATCAAAATGTCTGGATAAGGTGCTGAGTAAACCCAAGTATTAGCTGTCTGGTTGAATTAACCCTAATGATTGGCTGACATGCTGGGTGAACCTTAATGATTGGCTGACGTGCTAGGTGAACCCTAATGATTGGCTGAAACCTGTAGACAACCTCATTGTTGTCACTGTGTTTGTCAGTCATCTGTGGTATAATCACATCATACTCCTTCATAAAGGTTTATGTCTATCTGATGAGAATGCCCCAGGCTGTCTTCTGATTTGGTGATTAGATGCGGCAGGTCCTGGTTTTGGTAGATGACTATTTTGGACGAATCAAGGATTGGATGAGGGGCAGTGTTTGAACTGGTGTGGTTGTTTTTCACACCCATTTGTGGAAAAGAAACAATTTCCATCTGACTCCAGTCCACAGCCACAAAGTGAAAAATTGGCCATTTTGTAACAGCAGTATAAACACTGTCACGACTAACAGCAGTGAAATTTGCCAAAGGGGGGTTTCTCAGACTGAGAGAGAAGATTCTCCTTCCTGAAGACAATGTCATCGTCATTTGTGTCCCGACCCCGAGTAGAAAAAGGTAAACTTCCATAAGAAAATTCCACTTCTGGTTAACATGGGACCAAGATGGACAGTCACACACTTGCACAGTCATACAGTCATACAGCTACCCAGTCATACAGTTACACAGTCATACAGTCAAACAGCTACACAGTTATACAGCTACACAGTCAAACAGTCACACAGTCATACAGCTACACAGTCATACAGTCACACAGTCACACAGTCATACAATCATACAGCTACCCAGTCATACAGTCACACAGTCATACAGCTACACAGTCACACAGTTACACAGTCATACAGTCATACAGCTACACAGTCACACAGTTACACAGTCATACAGTCATACAGCTACACAGTTATACAGTCACACAGTCAAACAGCTACACAGTCAAACAGTCACACAGTCACACAGTCATACAGTCACACAGTCACACAGTCACACACAAGGGCAGAAATCGCGGGGGGGTCGGGGGGGTCGGGACCCCCCCTATCTGAGGGTTGTCCCCCCCTAAAATATAATTAAAATAGGTGTATTGTAAATAATATAGTGGTATATACTTAAAATAATTGTGTAAGTAGTAAAACAATACAAATGCAAACGGGGCAACAACAAAAAAAGTTTGAAACATTTTGAGTCCCCCCTGCTTTGCCTCAAAGTGTTTTGGTCCACTGGCTGCTCCCTTTACCTCAGTCACCACCGACACACACACAGTCGGTGGCGGGAGAAAACAAAGTTTTCAGTAGTTGTGAAACCTCAGTAAGTCCAGGCTATTTTATTCACAATTATACATCGGAGGAAGTTATGAAGTTCATCGGATATTTTCTCTCTAATATAGATGATGCTGAGTCATTGATAAATCATCTCAAAAAAATATTATTGTGTAAATTAACTTGTGTAACTTAACTAACAGTTACCTACCAATGTAATATTGTCACCAATGTATTCTGCTTTGTTAGCAATTATAACGTTACTCTCTTGTTTTATAGTAGTTTAGGTTGTTTAATAACGTAGCATAGCCTATCACACACACACACAAATACACACAGTACGGGTGGTTCTCAAAGCGTGAGGCGCGCCCCACTGGTGGGGAATAGAGACGTGACAGGTGGAACGCGGCAAACGAGAGGAAATTTTCCTTTTTATGCCTTTATATCTTTATCCAGACATCCAAACTGTCCCAGAAGTTATGGGATTCTTCCGCATATTGATAGCTCTCCTTGACGCCCGCAAATGAGATCAATCAATGGCAAGACCGCGCACTAGACTAGAGAGTGACTGCGCGTGCGCTTGTCCCCCTCCCACCCCCAAAATTAGTGATGGACGTGACGTCGGCATATTAATATTAGCGGTCCATACTTTCGCGCCGGCCTATAGCTGTGATTGTGTGGATGTTCAGTTTGGTGACCGTTTCAATCAAGACAGTTTAAAGGCTCTGCAAAACTTAGAGAGTGTCCTTCTGACTGGGGTGTTAACTGAATCAATAGTTGAGTACCCTGAGTTGCATAGAGGTTCTCTCTCAGTACAGTTGCCCCTCTTTCGCCAGAAATACCCCTGTAGCAGCAGTGGAGAGGCAGCAGAGGTCCTCAGGGGAATGCCAGTGGAGGTACGGGGGTTGTTTGACCAAGTTGAGGTCCTTGTCAGAATTTTGTTGGTGGTGCCAGTGTCCTCATGTGAAGCTGAGAGGAGCTTCAGTGCATTGCGTAGACTGAAGACGTGGCTAAGGGCTACAATGGGCCAAGACAGACTTAACAGCCTGTTAGTCTGCAATGTGCACAAAGACAGGCTGGACAGTCTTAACATAAATAAGATATGCCAAGAGTTTGTGGGGCCCAGTGATACCAGGAAAAATACATTTGGTACTTTTGTTTAGTACCTATCCTGTCATGCAAGTTTGATTTAAATTACAGCTATTTTTATATTTTTATAGCAGTGAGTGACTATAACCTAATAGTTTTATTTGTTACAAAATCATTTTGTTTCTTTTATATGGGGACACTTCTTTTATATTTTCACAATATTTACGTATTAACATTTTCATTACTTTGTTTTTCATTACTTATCTTTTTAACTTAGCTTTTTGTTCATTCCTTTGTTCAAGAGTAGGCTATTTGTTCATTGACATAGTAATTTATTTTTATTGTGTCTTTCATGTCTACTGTATACTGATCTCACAGTTGTGTGAGGGTCTAGAGTGTAGTCATGCCTTAATTTTGCCATAGGCATGCTAAAAGAGTTTATATATGTGTTTTAATTATAAATGTTAAGCAACAACGTTGCTATTAAATGTGCTATATAAATAAATTAAAGTTGAAGTTAAGTTCAAATTCCATTGTAGTTCGGTGGCTTGATTGTGTAAACAACTACAAACAACTTCAAAAACAAAATTGGTTTTGAAGAATGTTTTGGTCAATTTAGCCAGCTTTTTCATTGAACCAGAAAGAAACTTTGAGAAGAAGGATAATGGAAACGTCTCCATGCTACACTAATAATAGAAGTAAGGCTTTCCTCTCTGTACACATAGGCTATCCTAATTGTGCCTGTATTATTGGTGTCCCCTTCAAAACTTGCTCTTGAAAAATTTTAAGTTTATTGTCCCCCCCAACAGTTAGATGGTCACACAGTCACACAGTCATACAGCTACCCAGTCATACAGTCACACAGTCATACAGTCACACAGTCATACAGCTACCCAGTCATACAGTCACACAGTCATACAGTCATACAGCTACACCGTTATACAGCTACACAGTCAAACAGTCACACAGTCAAACAGTCATACAGTCATACAGCTACCCAGTCATACAGTCAAACAGTCACACAGTCATACAGCTGCACAGTCATACAGTCACACAGTCATACAGTCATACAGTTACCCAGTCATACAGTCACCCAGTCATACAGTCATACAGCTACACAGGCACACAGTCATACAGTCATAAAGCTACACAGGCACACAGTCATACAGTCACACAGTCACACAGTCACACAGTCACACAGTCATAAAGCTACACAGTCACACAACCCCCCCCCCTTGCCTCCCCCTGCAGTCATCTGAGGGAGTGTGGAGTGATGTAGGTCGGAGGGGGGTGGGGGGTGTAGGTCAGAGGGGGGTGGGGGGTGTAGGTCGGGAAGGGGGTGGGGGGTGTAGGTCGGAGTGGGGTGGGGGGGTGTAGGTCGGAGGGGGGTGGGGGGTGTAGGTCGGAGGGGGGTGGGGGGTGTAGGTCGGGAAGGGGGTGGGGGTGTAGGTCGGAGGGGGGTGGGGGGTGTAGGTCGGAGGGGGGTGGGGGGTGTAGGTCGGAGGGGGGTGGGGGGTGTAGGTCGGAGGGGGGTGGGGGTGGGGGTGTAGGTCGGGAGGGGGGTGGGGGTGTAGGTCGGAGGGGGGTGGGGGGTGTAGGTCGGAGGGGGGTGGGGGGTGTAGGTCGGAGGGGGGTGGGGGGTGTAGGTCGGGAGGGGGGTGGGGGTGTAGGTCGGAGGGGGGTGGTGGGTGTAGGTCGGGAGGGGGGTGGGGGTGTAGGTCGGAGGGGGGTGGGGGGTGTAGGTCGGAGGGGGGTGGGGGGTGTAGGTCGGAGGGGGGTGGGGGTGTAGGTCGGGAGGGTCTGTCTGCTTCTAAGTGTGTGTGTGTTTGCAATTGAGGGGGCTGTATTTGGGCTTAATTTGAGCATATTTTCAATGGGGTTCATATAAAAGATCTTGCCAATCAAGGCTGACATTTTAAAGAGGAATTTACAAACCAAAATACCTTTCGTACTTCAAATTCACAGAATGTTTTGTGTACTGAAGAATGCAGCCATGGCACCTAGGAAAAACCTTCTTCTCTTTAACATTAAAGTCTATACCAGCAAACATGTTTAAGGACCATCTTCTCTTTAACAATAAAGTCTACACCAGAAAATATGTGTATGGACCTTTTTCTCTTTAACAATAAAATCTATTCCAGCAAACAGGTGTATGGACTTTTCTGTTAGAGCGAACCTGCTGTCCCGTCCTTTATGCTTTGTCGAAGTTGTTGATTTTAAAAGAGGGAATTACAGGCATTCCCAAAGGCTTTTGATTTTTTTTTCTTATAATTCAACTTGACACATCGTTAATGTCACTCCTGATTCATGTCTGATGTAGGTGATCCATAATGTTTTGGAACTGTCAGAAATGTATTTTTCTTGCTTTGTTTTATTAGTATTAAAAGGTTTTGAATTGATTGTGATGAGAACAAGGTCTGATAGTGACCACCTGGAATGTAATATTTATGACAGGAGAGACTAGATGCCTGCGACGCCGATATGAAAGCATTTTCCTAAAAGGGGTTGTCAGCGAAGGCATTTCATCAAAGTTTGGCACAGACTGTTTCTCTTTGTCATTCCCTTTCTCCTTCTCTCTGTCTTTCTTTCGGTCCCACTCTCTCCCTCTCTCTGTCTTTCTTTCTTCCCCTTTCTCTTTCTGTTTTGGCACAGGAGCCCGATCCTTTAAAGTCAGGCCACTGAGGCAACACACAAACTAAATAATTTACTGCTGACTGACTGAATAAATATTATTTTAAAATAAATGAATGTACTGAGTTAATAACATTGAAATAAATACATTTATTAGACAACATCCAAAGTTAACAGAATAGCTGCAGCCAAGGAACATCAATTATCACACAAGCACATGCAGAAAATATATAATAATAAAATATATAACAAACTCTAAATTAAACTATACTGTGGCTTACTTAACTTTACCCTCAGCCATACTATATAACATTCTATTACACTGTAAAATGATTCATAATCATGCGTTTGCATGTCTCATTTGCATATGCCCCACCCATCGTGCACATATATATACCAATTTGTGCCTCCAGCCAGAGATGTTAGATTTGACCTATTTTCTGGTCACAATGAAATAAAATTAAGTGGCAGATAGACTCCGACCACTTTCCTATCTTCCTCTTCAAGACACATCCCTCGAATGGACCCAGTGAGGAGAGCCATCCTCAACAAGCCCCGGGTTCCATTACTTCAGGTAATAGAAAAAGCAGAAGCGTTGAACTTCACTGATCTGACACAAGCCAGGTTATGGACAGTTGGTTGTTTTAGTGTTTGTCTCTCAACAAGCTGCTGGCAAAAGATACCACATTATTGTCCACATAAACAGCAAGTGTTTACCTTCACGAAAACAACAGTGAATACCGTAGTTAACCTTCCTGAAAACACAACAGTGATTACTGTAGTTAACCTTCATGAAAACACAACAGTGATTACCGTAGTTAACCTTCCCTAAAACACAACAGCGAATACCGTAGTTAGTCTCCACTAAAACAACAGTGAATACTATGGTGAACTTCCACTAAAACACCATGGTGAATGTGTGGGTCCTTGTGCGTTGGCCTTGGCAACAAGTGTGTTAGAAATGGCAGTCCAGCCATACATTCCAGCTGTGTGAAGCTCACGATATACTGTCTTTGTTCAGAGGGGCTTAGTCAACTCTGTAGTCATTTTCAAGGCTTTGAACAACTATCCTGTTAAATGTATTCTGGTCGGTCAGCTTCGTCTTGTGACCACTGTTCCTCTTCGCCAGTGCCGTTTGTCCGTTTTCGGCACGTGCCTTCATGATTTTTGAGACTGTTCCCCTTGACACACTGCATACTTTCAGTTTCAGCGACGGCTGCACCAGCGACTGGACTATTTGGCCTCTTTGGAACTTGGCCGTTAGTCGCCTCACGTTGCTTTGAGAACTCAGAGGTCTTTTTTCGAGCTGACGCACGCACACGCACGCGCACGCACACGCACGCACACTCAGTCGAACGTGACCTCGGCAGTGCCGGTTGTTTTTGTGACTTTCAAATTAAAAGCCCTTTTCCGTGTGATGTTTCGGTTATTCTGTCCACCCGTGTGTGTGTTACTCCTACCGACACACAACAGTTCACAACCACATGTAGTAACGCACTCCAGTACACTACCATGTTCCGTGGTAATGATAGAAAGTGAGTCTAATATACTACAGTGTTCATTCATGTGGTCTCATACGCTTTCTTGAGTATGCAGGCAACAGCTCATTTGAACTCTGAGTTTGGTGGGTCTCTCCCTTGACCAGGTCTGACTCTGACCTTTTATTAAATAAAACTCCTACTGCTTTCTCATTAGTCTGAGGCTAACCTTTCATATTAAGCCGGTTCTCTGATATACGGCTGAAATGCACAAATGTGCGCGCACACGCACACACAAACACACCCACACACACACACAAACATTGCTCCCCTGTTGTAGAGAAATTGATGTGAATGGATTCCAGGAAAATCAAGAAGAGACTTTGCCACTAAACGTGGACGGTGAAGCTCGAGGGTGAAAGCAAAATCAATCCGAAGAAGAGCTAACTATTGGCTTACCGTTCTGACCTCCAATTTACCAGCCAACTGTTGGTGTGCATGTTTAAGTGTGTGTGTGTCTGTGTGTGTGTGCGTGTGTGAGTGTTTCTGTGTGTGTTGTTCCAGTGTTTCTGTGTGCACACACAATAGGCATTTTATTTAAGTGAAGAAACATTATTTTGTTGAATGAATGGAGAGTTTGAGATGTGGATGATGAGGGTGGAGGGAGAGGGTGATGGGAGAGATGGAGGGGTGATGATTGGGGAGGTGGAGCGGGTGATGAATGGGGAGGTGGAGCGGGTGGTGAATGGGAGGTGGAGGGGTTGATGAATGGGGAGGTGGAGCGGGTGATGAATGGGGAGGTGGAGGGGTGATGAATGGGGAGGTGGAGCGGGTGATGAATGGGGAGGTGGAGCAGGTGATGAATGGGGAGGTGAAGGGGGTGATGAATGAGGAGGTGGAGCAGGTGATGAATGGGGAGGTGGAGCAGGTGATGAATGGGGAGGTGGAGGGGGTGATAATTGGGGAGGTGGAGCGGGTGATGAATGGGGAGGTGGAGCGGGTGATGAATGGGGAGGTGGAGGAGGGGATGAATGGGGAGGTGAAGGGGGTGATGAATGAGGAGGTGGAGCAGGTGATGAATGGGGAGGTGGAGCAGGTGATGAATGGGGAGGTGGAGGGGGTGATAATTGGGGAGGTGGAGGGGTTGATGAATGGGGAGGTGGAGCGGGTGATGAATGGGGAGGTGGAGGGGGTGATGAATGGGGAGGTGGAGCGGGTGATGAATAGGGAGGTGGAGCAGGTGATGAATGGGGAGGTGAAGGGGGTGATGAATGAGGAGGTGGAGCAGGTGATGAATGGGGAGGTGGAGCAGGTGATGAATGGGGAGGTGGAGGGGTTGATAATTGGGGAGGTGGAGCGGGTGATGAATGGGGAGGTGGAGGGGTTGATGAATGGGGAGGTGGAGCGGGTGATGAATGGGGAGGTGGAGGGGTGATGAATGGGGAGGTGGAGCGGGTGATGAATGGGGAGGTGGAGCGGGTGATGAATGGGGAGGTGGAGCGGGTGATGAATGGGGAGGTGGAGCGGGTGATGAATGGGGAGGTGGAGGGGGTGATGAATGGGGAGGTGGAGGGGGTGATGAATGGGGAGGTGGAGGGGGTGATGGCAAATGGTTATTGCCAGCTGTTGTACATATTGACACAAAAAGGGTGTATGTGTACGTTTGTCAAGGTGATTGCTAAGTGCACTCAACCCTGAAGACTTTCCACTGTGTACAGGTTTTGTCGGAGGGTATTTATTGTTTTGATTATATTCCAGTGAGTTGGCATCAAGGGTAGTGGGAGAAGGAGAAGAAAGAGTGGAAAAGACCAAGAGAATCAGAAGAAAAGACAGAAAGAGACAGGGCAGAAAAAGTGAAGGTGAAGAGAGGGAAACGAGGAGAGAGAAGAGGGAGGAGAGGGGGAGATTAAAGGAGAGAGAGAAGTGAGAGGAGAGGGGGAGATTAAAGGAGAGAGAGAAGTGGGAGGAGAGGGGGAGATTAAAGGAGAGAGAAGTGGGAGGAGAGGGGGAGATAAGGGGAGAGAGTTGGAAGCAGATAGAAAAAGAGACAAAGAGAAAGGGAGTGACAAGGTACATAAAAAGGAGTGAGGGAGAGAGTGAAGGGCAAAAGAGAAAGAGAGAGAGAGAGAGAGAGAGGGAAGCTGACTGATACAGGCAGTCAGACCTCGTTAAAACCAAAGCATTGAGGTGTATAGAAACCAGTGACTACGTCCCAAATGGCAGCCCCCCCACCCCCATTGAGGGCACTACTTTATACTACAGCCCAATGGGTTCCGGTCAAAAGTAATGCACCAAACGGGGGCCCTTTTTGGGACGCACCCAAGGTGTTTGATTTAGAGTAGCCTGCAGTGGAGCTGACATTCACCCAGGTTTGAAATGAACGGAGTTGAGTCAGAGCGTGTGCGTGTGTGTGCAGGCTATTGTACGTACGTCCACGTGCGCCCGGGCTCATGAGCGCGTGTGTTTGTGTGTGCGTGGGTGGGTGCGTGTGTGTGCGAAAGGTGCTGATTTTTTGTTTTCCCCCGATAAAGGTTGATATTTTCGCTCCTTTCAGAGTTCTGGCTGAACGGCTTTGTCTCTATTCAGCCCCAGCGCCTTCTAATGTGCCCGTCTGAATAGGGGATGTCCAGTGAAAACTCATTTAAAGGATACTTGATTCACATTTTAACTAAGGCCGGCGTGAATGGTATCGAAAAGGCAAAATCATTGGCCTGCATTTGTTGCTGTGTCTGAAAATGGAATGACCCGTCGTGAGTTCGTATCACTCTGGTTCGCTTTGCCTCGGTCTCAACAATTACAGCCTTTTTTATTGCGTATAGTGATACCTTTGGTC